>NC_060138.1:1040782140-1042032140 GCF_021461385.2 Schistocerca piceifrons
TATATCCATTTACAACAGGTATGTGAAAGATACCTTCAACCTGGTGATGAAGGGGGGGAATCGCGGAGACACGTAGTGTATAAATAAATATCTCATAAGAAAGATAGGAACTACAATATTTCAAATTAAATTATCACAGCAGTCCCAACAATACAGCGCGCGCCATGTTTGAGACTGTACATTTACAGTGCATGAGTGACGTCAGAATCTTGGGTCGTATCTTTACACGACAAAACACTGAAAGATCGAGGGTTGTAACACAGCAAAGTCCTTGAGAAGGCAAGAACCTATTTCGTGAAGAAAGATCGGACCACGTAGACTACTGAATAAGAAATTGATGTAATAGCCGGAGGGAAGTGAGAGCACCGTGTCGGCAAAATCATTAAGTGCCCGTGGAAACAATAACTACAAAGTATCATAATGAGTTACACATCGTATCTTCTACATTAGAGTTGAAGTTTCTCTTACAGTTATGTAGTCTGGCTAAACTCGACCACAGACTTACATGGACAAGCAAACCGTATCGACGTAATCCCAGTGAACAGCATCACGAACAGGGGAACCGACACGTGGACGCGCTATTTAACAGAAGTCAGAGTGCACGGCATGTTGACGAACCGGATGGAGCGGCGCTGTTAACCTTAATCGGCTAAACGGGCATGTAACGAAACAACTCTCCGTCCGAACCAGACACAAAACCGTTTGTCCATCCGACCAAGGGCAGTCTGCCAGCCAGGAATTCTAAGAGCCGAATCAGCAAAATGAGTGATGTACACGAAACCTTAGGTACCATATTAATATAAACCTTACTGCAAAAACAGCACATGTTTCTTTTCTCCAGTGGCCACGATTTGCACTCTCAGGCAACTCATTTCGGACTTAACGCTTTAAGTGCATAACAGAACAAGAATGCCCTGGAATGTCACCTGCAAGGCCACGACCAACGCTTGCCATAATCAGGTTATTCATTTCGAACTTTTCCCGTCATTTCAGATGTACTAAATACTCTCCATAAGAACCTTAAGACTAGGTTGCCTAAAACGAAAGGAGAAAGAGAGAGATCAGAAAATGCAAAATGTTACCACGAAACGACGGCACTGATGACCTCACACATCCCTCCAGTGCACAAGGCACCCACTTAGTTTTTCAGTGGAAGTGGAGTAGTGCCATGCAAAGGACAGTAGAATACAGAGGAATAATCAGCTGCATATACTGGACGGGCAGCGCACCGAAACTGCAGTCGAGTCCTAATATCATCAATCCCAATTAGACTGAACTCAGTGTGACTTTTTTGTTCCCCATAGGGTAGCTATAAATTGCAGCTCATGATACTGTGTTTAAGACGAAACTACCTTCACATGACTTTTTTCTCACCCCGCCCGTGGTGAAGTGGTCAGGATGCAGTTCAGTTGTTCAAATCCTTCAGTCAGAATTGTGGTTCATTTTACCATACGGAAAGAACATGGGAAGTAATGCTACGGACCAGGTATACAGGATTAAACAAGAATCCACATACAGAGCACAGAAGTCGATGTGCGGCCGATCCAATTGAAACACACAGACTCATTCTTCCTAAAGAGTAGAGTTTCCCCGGTTTGCAGGGCGAAATCACACTACCGATACGTTGTTACCAGTAGTATACAATGAGGTGACAAAAACCGTGAGATACCTCCTAATATCGTGTCGGACCTCCTTTTGCCCGACGTCGTGCAGCAACGCGACGTGGCATGGACTCAACAAGTCATTGGAAGTCCCCTGCAGAAATATTGAGCGATGCTGCCTCTATAGCCGTCGATAATTGTCAAAGTATTGCCGGTGCACGAGCTGATCTCTGGATTATGCCCCATAAATGTTGGATGGGATTCATTCAGGCGAACCGGGTGGCCAAATCATTCGCTCCAATCGTCCAGAATGTTCTTCAAGCCAGCCGCGAACAACTATGGCCCAGTGGCATGGCGCATTGTCATCGATGAAAGTTCCATCGTTGTTTGGGCACATGAATTCCATTAATGGCTGAAAATGGTTTTCAAGTAGCCGAACCAAGCCATTTCCAGTCCATGATTCCTTCAGCTAGACCAGAGCTCCCAGTCCATTCCATGTAAACACGACCACACCATCTCGGATAGTGTCTTGTTGACAACTTGAGTCAATGGTCTCGTAGGGTCTGCGCCACACTCGATCCCTACCATCTCCTCTTACAAACAGTCGTCTTGGGTCCAATCGATGTGGTTACGCGCGCAGGAGAGGCGTTGCAGGTGATGTGCTGTTAGCAAAGGCACTCGCGTCGGTCTTCTGCTGCCGTAGCCCATTAACACCAAATTTCGCCGCACTATCCTAACGGATACGTTCGTCGCAAGTCCCACATTGATTTCCGCCGTTACTTCATGCAGGTTGCTTGTCTCTTACCACTGACAACTCTACACAAATCCCGCTACTCTTGGTCATTAAGTGAAGGCCGTCGGCATCTGCACTGTCCGTGGTGAGAGGTAATGCCCGAAATTCGGTATTCTCAGCACTCTCTTGACACTTAATCGCGGAATATTGAATTCCCTAACGATTTCCGAAATGGAATGCCCAATGCTTCTAGCTGCAGCTACCATTCCATGTTCAAAGTCTGCCAATTTCCGTCGGGCGGCCATAACCAAGGCTGGAACTTTTTTCATATGAATCACTGAAGTAGAAATGACAGCTCCGCGAACGCACTGCACTTTTACACCTTGTTTACGCGTTACTACCGCCATTGTATATGTGCAAATCACTATCCCATGATTTGTGTTGCCTCAGTGTCGTTCAAAGCAGACAATAATGCATTATGGCATACGTTGTTGCATTATTTAAATTATTGTCAAAGTCATACAAGGCTCCCTTGGCGCTGAACAAACTCATCCGCCTGCCAGACATTTCTCCAGTACTTAGTACTGGAGACTCGTTAGGCAGCAGCGCTGACATGTAAGAGCTGACCAAGAGATGGAGGGCGGAAGTACCTCGAAACCACATGTAACAATCAAACCACGGCCGCAAGCATCGAAAAATTTTACGCAGTAGCCCCTCATCAAGTCACTCCACTCTCGTTCCAGACGGAATCTAACAGCGTAAAATGCTCATATAACTATCACCTAGGAGCCGGTAGCGTTTCGGAAGACCTGCTCTGAGGGAAGCGTGTCTGTTTGGCTGGCAACACAAGGCCACGCCACGTCGAGTTGAGTGACGTGACCGGAGAAGAAGCGCCAGCGATGGAACATGGGAAGACATGCGACTGTTCAAGGTCGCGGGGCGATGTTGCTTGTTCTTTGTTCAACATGTACACGCGAATGAGGCCCCATTCTTTTACTGCACGAAGGTGGCAGAGTAATTAATTGCTCCTTTCCTTCAGCATGCACCATTCTTCTCTCACCTTGTTCCTGATTTCTGGGACCACCGCCCACTTTATTTTTCCCCGCCGATACTTCACAGAACTTCCCAGGCATCTGGTTTCCAGTGGCTGTCCACCGTCTGACGAGGGGCACGCAGAACCTGCACACTGAACGGCTGTGATGCTTCACACTCCCATTTGACAGGTTGCCTATCTAACTGCTTCCAGAGGCAACAAAAATTTGGCTTTCGATATTTCGCATAGTTGCTGACCGAAAGCAAAGCGTAACTTACTGATTGAGAGCTATAGCCCTGCTTTACAGATTTAACCCCTCTGAGTCCCCAACAAAATGAAAAAATTATTATTTTAAACTTTTTCACAAAATTGATCTTTATTATCAAAGTAGGCAACGAGTACAAGACGAAATTGGCAGAAAGTAAACAATCCATTGTTTTAAGGAGATTTTCTTGTGGAACCACTGGTACATACAACTTTAACCTCCCATCATTTCAAGTGATATATTTGAAAGCAATTTCACATTTTTCCTGGTCAGAATCCCATATGTCGAAACTCCAATGACCTCATAACGCACAAAATATAGCCCTAAACATGCAAAAGTGGACCAAAAAATGTAATAAATCTATATCGAAAGTACATACTGCCCCTGTGGTTTCATTTCGAAACCCCTCATAAAAGCAATAGTACAGAGTTAAATTTACGTAATAGTAACTTCAGGTATATCTACTTTCACTGTCTACGATCTCCTCAATATGGTTACATGGTTACCACCACCATAAAAGCAATAGTACAAAGTCAAATTTACGTAACAGTAACTTCAGGTTACTTTACTGTCAATGACCTCAATATGGTTTACTACTACTACTACTGAGGGAGGGGGGGGGGGCGGAGCAAGGCAAAGGTCCCGAGTTCGAGTCGCGGTCCGGCACACAGTTTTAATCTGTCAGCAAGTTTCTTAGTAAGCGACTGCTACAATGTACTACATTCGTAGACGTACCTTAGCATACAAGTAGATGTCTTTGTCTTAAAATAATATCGGTGGTTACATGCGAAAAGCTCTGACACTTTAAAAAAAATTAGTGGTGATGTGATGCAGTAACCACTGGTGCTCAAAATTTTAACGCAGTAATGCAAGTATTGCAGTTAGAAACTGTACATAGGGCCTATGTCTTGAAGTAGCGTAACTCTCTGCGCGCAAATTACCCAGATTATATTCATCCAATATTTGAGAAGAAGAGCTCTTAGCGACACACACACACACACACACACACACACACACACACACACACACACACACACAATGAAAGGGAAGAAAGTTCACCGCTTGCCACACTCCCATTGTTCAAGTTGCAAAACTTAAGCATCCGGCATGACATTTTAATTGATTATTTCTTTACTACTACCTCTACTCCCAACATATTTTGCACACAGTATCCATTTAGACCACTGAATGTACCCGTACAATTACATCATTGTACGACTCATAGTTCAGCACGTATGATCGGAGAAACTCTGAGATGCATCAAAATCTAGCTCTTGAATTCTTTACGGAATGCTGGGTGTTGGGGGGTGAGGGTGGATGAGAGGGGGCTGAATTACTGGTAGGTACAGAAATACATAAGACTAGAATTCCAGGTCCCGTCGGCGACGAGTTCGTTAAAGACGACGAGTTCGTTAAAGACGGAGTAAAAGCTCGGATCAAGGAAGTATCGGAAACGAAATCGGCCCTCTCCATTTCAAAGCAACTACCCCAGCATTTGCCTACAATAATTCATGGAAAAAAAGGACACTCTAAAGATGGATGGTTGGGTGTGTGGTTTAGAACTGTTGTCCTCTGGAACGAGAGTCCCATGCTAGTAATCTCGGTTGGTACGCATATATGAACAACATTACACGTTATTTACAGCGAAAACTAACATAGATTAACGATAAGGGGCAGTTAATCGCTCACTTCTTTTAATTTAAACCTTGACAGTGCCATTAGAGAATCAAAGTACATTAGAGATCGGATCACGTATCTATACCTCCGAATGCGCTCTCAACGTCCCTATAAACGTTTGCATGGTAAGCAGGTAAGGTGATAACCGACTTAAGATTGTGGATAACTGCAGACTGGCCGTGGGATTCAGCCGACAGGGGAAACTCGTTCCTCTGTCCGCAGAGGCAGACAACAAGCGGATCGCCCACGAGCGACGCCCACAAGGCCTGCAAACCGCCTCGCGGAACTGGCCGAGCGTTGGCTCTCGCTGGCCACTGCAGCTGGAAAGCGACCCCTCCCTGCTGATCCGAACGACCCTGTGTCAGCAAAGACGGCGAGTGGGCAAGTAATTTAGCAACCGGCCTGCGTCGAATATGTACACAGGTCTGGTTGCGATATAGGAAAGTTGGAACGTTATTCTTGTGTGCCTCCCCGGAATTTGAACATAGGCGTCCAATTTTAGATGTTTTAAAATGAGATTTTTTTAGCTCGCAAAGTATTAGACAAGCCATAGCGACTAGCTCTTTCTTGAGCAAAACCATCTGTACCCCAAATGTCTGAACAATGCAGTCTGTCAACAAGCGTGGTTTAATTGAGCTAACGTGTTCTTTGCCTGTCTGCAAATAATCTGAACCATGTCTGCGTGCACGCACCGCAATACATCGCAAGATGGTGTGTGGGAGTGGGTAACTCGTACTAGTAATACTGTGCTCCCGTGCTCTCTTCCTTAATAGACTTTGTCAATGCTGTTTCTGCGTGCCACGCAGGTGACTTTTTCGCAATGACAAATTCTAGATATGTTGGAAGCAAAGCTTCAGATGCGATGCGCTACCTCATTTGCAGAGTGCCTTACTAACTTCAATGACAATCTTCGCATCGCAAACATACGGAATAAATAAATGTGTATCGATTCGTATAGGTCATCTTTCAATTGTTCCATATTCCTCAGTTCATTCAAGACGAGCCAGAAACAAAATACGCCTACTCAGGACGGAAGGCTCGGGTGTCACCACAGCTACTGCCTTAGCAGAGTAGGTGAGGTGAGGTGAGGTGAGTGTTGTTTTAACGTCCCGTCGACAACGAGGTCATTAGAGACGGAGCGCAAGCTCGTGTTAGGGAAGGATGGGGAAGGAAATCGGCCGTGCCCTTTCAAAGGAACCATCCCGGCATTTGCCTGAAACGATTTAGGGAAATCACGGAAAACCTAAATCAGGATGGCTGGAGACGGGATTGAACCGTCGTCCTCCCGAATGCGAGTCCAGTGTGCTAACCACTGCGCCACCTCGCTCGGTTAGCAGAGAAGCTGCGCCTCGCCAAATCTTCGAGTATCAGTCCATTGTTTTCTTCTACCGCTACGTGAATTAAGTGGTCGGTCCATTTTATGCAGCGACTTCGTAATAGTTCTTACCAAATGTAATCTTCTCCGTACGCCGTAAGCATGTTTCGATCATAGGCTCACAAGTAACTGCGATTTCATGCATCTACATCTACACTCCGCAAGCCACCTGGCGGCGTGTGGTGGAGGGTACCTTGAGTACCTCTATCGGCTCTCCCTTCTATTCCAGTCTCGTATTGTTCGTGGAAAGAAAGATTGTCGGTATGCCTCTGTGTGGGCTCTATCTCTCTGATTTTACCCTCATGGTCTCTTCGCGAGATATACGTAGTAGGGAGCAACATACTGCTTGACTCCTCGGTGAAGGTATGTTCTCAAAACTCCAACAAAAGCCCGTACCGAGATACTGAGCGTCTCACTTGCAGAGTCTTCCACTGGAGTTTATCATCTCCGTAACGCTTCGATTACTAAATGATCCTGTAACGAAGCGCGCTGCTCTCAGTTGGATCTTCTCTCTCTCTTCTATCAACCCTATCTGGTACGGATCCCACACTGCTGAGCAGTATTCAAGCAGTGGGCGAACAAGTCTACTGTAACCTATTTCCATTGTTTTCGGACTGCATTTCCTTAGGATTCTTACAATGAATTTCAGTCTGGCATCTGCTTTACCGACGATTAATTTTATATGGTCATTCCATTTTAAATCACTCCTAATGCCTACTCCCAGATAATTCCATAAATTAACTGCTCCTAGTTGCTGACCTGCTATATTGTAGCTAAATGATAAAGGATCTTTCTTTCTACGTATTCGCAGCACATTACACTTGTCTACATTGAGATTCAATTGCCATTCCCTGCACCATGCGTCAATTCGTTGCACTTCCTCCTGCATTTTAGTACAATTTTCCATTGTTACAACCTCTCGATATACTACAGCTTCATCCGCGAACAGCCTCAGTGAACTTCCGATGTTACCCACAAGGTCGTTTACATATATTGTGAACAGCAACGGTCCTACGACATTCTTACTTCGGAAGACTTCTCTTCATTGAGAATGACATGCTGCGTTCTGTTATCTAGGAAATCTTCAATCCAATCACACAATTGGTCTGATAGTCCATATGCTCTTACTTTGTTCATTAAACGACTGGGGAACTGTATCAAACGCCTTGCTGAAGTCGAGAAACACGGCATCTATCTGGGAACCCGTGTCTATGGCCCTCTGAGTATCGCGGATGAATAGCGCGAATTGGGTTTCACACGATCGTCTTTTTCGAAACCCATGCTCTTTCCTAGAGAGAAGATTTCTAGTCTACAGAAAAGTCATTATACTCGAACATAATACGTGTTCCAAAATTCTACAAGTAATAGACGTTAGAGATATAAGTCTATAGTTCTGCACATCTGGTCTACGCCCGTTCTTGAAAACGGGGATGACCTGTGCCCTTTTCCAATATTTTGGAACGCTACGCTCTTCTAGAGACCTACGGTACACCGCTGCACGAAGGAGGCAAGTTCCTTCGCGTACTCTGTGTAAAATCGAACTGGTATCCCATCAGGTCCAGCGGCCTTTCCTAATTTGAGCGATTTTAATTGTTTTTCTATCCCTCTGTCATCTATTTCGACATCTACCATTTTGTCCATCTGTGCGACAATCTAGAGAAGGAACTACAGTGCAGTCTTCCTATGTGAAATAGCTTTGGAAAAAGACATTTAGTATTTTTCGGCCTTTAGCCTGTCCTCCTCTCTTTCAGTACTACTTTGGTCACAGAGTTTCTAGACATTTTGTTTTGATCCACCAACTGCTTTGACAGAAGACCAAAATTTCTTAGTATTTTCTGCCAAGTCAGTACACAGAACTTTACTTTCGAATTCGTTGAACGCCTCTCGCATAGCCCTCCTCACACTACATTTCGCTTCGTGTAATTTTTGTTTGTTTGCAGCGCTTTGGCTATGTTTATGTTTGCTGTGAAGTTCCCTTTGCTTCCGTAGCAGTTTTCTAACTCGGTTGTACCACGGTGGCTCTTTTCCATCTCTTACGATCTTGCTTGGCACATACTCATCTAATGCATACTGTACGATGATTCTGAACTCTGTCCACTGATCCTCAACGCTATCTGTACTTCGAAACTTCCTGGCAGATTAAAAATGTGTGCCGGACCGAGACTCGAACTTGGGACCTTTGCCTTTCGCGGGCAAGTGCTCTACCAACTGAGCTACCCAAGCACGACTCACGCCCCGTCCTCACAGCTTTACTTCTGCCAGTACCTCGTCTCCTATCTTCCATGCATTCATATGTGTACTTTGTCTTAATACAAATTTAACAGTCACAAACTGCTGCTTCACTGATCCACCGTAAGACAGCCTAGACCTAGTTTCCACACGTTATTTTCAATTTCGAAGTATGACGAAAATTTCGAGATGAGACGTTTTCTCCACAGCAAAGCAAGTGAGAAGTAACGAAATTTTCGCGCAAATGAGATGTCCCTCTACGTCGGTGTCCACGAGAAATACAGGCCCTGCAACGAAGTTGCGACGCCACAGAAGCCGCCTTATCCGCCACACTTTGCGGACGCTAGGCTACGTGCAGAGCTCACGGGAAGATCAATATGTAATTGGAAAGTACCCACTACAGGTCTTAACTTGGTCGTGGTCTGTCGAGAGCTTCCATGCATTTAAACTCGTCTGAATTATTAAATTCGTATAAGATAGTTACTCTCTCGCCCCCGGAGACGGTTGTTGGCGCACGTAAGACCTGTAGTGTCGCATGCTGTCACGTACGCGCCACACACTGTATTTTTAGTTGGCATCGCTTGGATCACGGTAGAAAAAATAGTAATATGATCATCATCATACCTCATGTTGATATGAGAATGGAATCGGCGACTCCCATGTTCTCAGACACGACATGGTAGCAACTGGCAACGACGGCGGAGAGTTATTCAGCCACTTGCGCTAATGGTACCGGAGATCCGCTACGGCGGCGCGAATCAGCAGCCGTGACCCGGCCGCGTCACGTGACGTCACGTGACGTCATGATCCGATCTACCGCGCGCCCAGGGCGCTGCGGTGCGGTGGCAAATTTAGTGGCTTACGCCTAAAGTCCCGCCGACTTACAAGGTCGCGAGAGGCGAACGGAATGCCGGTTGCCCTGTCTCGCAGTACCTTTCCCTGCTCACCTCAGGCACGGGGCACGTCACCGGGAAGGTAACTGCTAGCGCAATGATTCCAGCTCAGCTTCAGTACTTGGACTCGTCAGTCTGGGATCCGTACCAGAGAGGATTGCTTGAGGAAATAAGAGAAGATCCAAAGAAGAGCTGTGCGTTTCGTTACTGGCTCATTTAGCAAGCGTGCAAGTGTGACGGCGATGCTCGGCCAACTCCAGTGGCGGACTTTGCGTAAGAGGCGTTCTGCACCACAGTGTGGTTCAAAAATGGCTCTGAGCACTATGGGACTCAACTGCTGTGGTCATTAGTCCCCTATAACTTAGAACTAGTTAAACCTAACTAACCTAAGGACATCACACACATCCATGCCCGAGGCAGGATTCGAACCTGCGACCGTAGCGGTCTTGCGGTTCCAGACTGCAGCGCCTTTAACCGCACGGGCACTTCGGCCGGCTACCACAGTGTACTTTACGGTTAAAGTTCCGAGAGAGAGAGTTCCCAATATATTGCTACCTCCTACGTATAATTCGCTGAAGATTAAGAATGTAAAATTATAGATACTAGAGCTCACACGAAGGCTTACTAACAATCTTTCTTCCTGCGAACAATTCGGCAATGGAACAGGAAAAGGGGGAAGTGAAAGTAGTACACAAAATACTCTCCGCCACAAACACTGCGCATATGTAGATGTAGAAACAGACACAAAAAACCCAACCGTTTAAAGAAATGGCCACAGAACGGTTTCTCCATAGCACATGTTGATACTGATGGCAGCACAGGGATTAACTACACCAGGTATTGGAATACACATTTGCAGTTTGTGGCATCTCTCTGTCACCTTACCAATGAAGGTAACGGTCGCGAATGAAAAAAATCTTAATGTCATGAGAGACCATAACAGCTTTGTGTAATACATGCAGGTACAAGGTACCTCTCTTACATCTTTCTAGAACCATTGAAATATAAAACTTTTTTTAACGATTCGATACGAAGATACTAAAAACGTGTGCCTTTAAAATACAGAGATTTTTTGCAAGCTTTTGAAACAATATTCGACACATTTTTCCCTTATGATATTGGTAAAAAAAAGCATGGTTTCTGGACGGTTTCAGCAGCATATCTTGATGTAATCAAAATCGGTGTCAACAATTTTTTTTTCTCACAAAGGAACAAAATGCAATCGTTAAGCGACAAATCAGATTAACAGCGACAGTGAGACATTTACTCAATTTTTTCTCCTCGAAAAATCTATTAGTTGATGTGTAAGAACAGGCGCTGTCATGATGAAGACTACTGAGACGTTTTCGGTTGTTTTAACCGATTTCGTCGATGACTTGTGGTAAACAAATGGTTGTGTACTATTCAGCATTAACTGTTCTTAGGTGTTCTAAGGCAATGGATGCTACATGTCCATTGTAGTCAAAGAAACAAGCGATCATTTTCGTGGCATCGCGAACGAACCAATTTTGTTGGTGTCGACTTACCTTTTAAACACCCAGATGATTCGTTACTGTTTGCTCTCAGGCTCGTGCAAATATACCCCAAGGCTCGTCTCCTGTCACGATGTTGTATACGGCCGTTGCAGCTCCTTTTTAACAACAACCGATTTGAGCCGATCTTCACGAAATTTATCGTTGAAGGAAGCACGGTCACTACGAAATTCTGCCAACCAACTAATTGTAAGCAGTCTTATCTGAAGATGACTGACTACCAGAAGTTGAATGAAATGATTCATGGCATTGTTTTCAAGTTAGGCCGGAACGACAATCGTAAAAATATCATCCAGCGAAAATTTCCACGTTAATTTTGCACTTTTCACCGCACTGTTCTTTTACATGCTCAATGTAAATGAACGATTTCTTATCTGTAATTGTGATAAAAGTGAAAAAAATGACATTTAAAAAAAACTGTCACGTTTTAATAGCGCCACCTTGTGGACGTTTAGAAAAACTTGGCGTACATTAAGTGCGTCGGGGACAGGTGTCCCCTAGCGATATTTTTCGTACATTTGCAACACTGTTCGCTGATTTTCGAAGTCAGCATCTTTCAGCAGGTGCACGTTACTGTTGGTGAAGCAGCACACTTACTTTCCCGTCTACAGTTTGTAAGAAACAAATTCTTGCAAGTTGGACTGACATTCGTCAACTGCACGACTATATACGTAACAGTTAAAACTTCAAAACGTCGGAAGCCGGAAACGACAAAAGATACGAATTTTGTTCTGCAGTGGCTTGAGAAGGAAGATGAGGAGCTGGATATGTGTTCTGATAAAAGTGATCAGGAAATTGATATCGTGATGGCAAGCGACCACGACAACGAATCGGTAAAAAGATGTGAATGCTGAGGAAACTGGATTCATTTCGTCGAAGGTGAGTTATGAGGAAACAACCAGTTGTTCTCAGTTGTCACGAAGGTGGTTTGTGTGTGTGTGTGTGTGTGTGTGGGGGGGGGGGGATACGCTTGAATATGTGTGTGTGTGTGTGTGTGGGGGGGGGGGGGAGATACGCTTGAAAAATGTTTAAATTTTAGGTACAATAAGTATGCTCTATTCCCCAAGTTCATATTGAAATAACGAGAAGGGGCTGACTGTTACTCGGTGTTGAGGAAGAGGAGAGAGTCGATCTTGAGAAGCCATCAGGCTCCACAGGAAGGTGTTAGGCGTGTGGAAGGGGAAGAGGAAGAGAAAAATCACGAGGAAGCGGTGTTTGAAATGTAGAAGATTTGTGTAACATGCTCAGAGTCAGCCCAGCGGTCATGAAAGGAAGTCCTTTATACTCCGCAGAGCCCGCGAACTATCGATAGCATAGCCTGTAATTAACCTTTTTGTCAAATAAATGAAGGAATCATTTAAAAATTGTTTTCCTTATTCTAGATACATGACAACTACCAGTAGCGCGTCTACCTTCAACACAAGCGTACGCATCCAATGCAGGGTAAAAGGGTGATCCTTGTAAAGAAAGGCAGATGGAAAAAAAATGGAAAAAGAACGAGGAACGAGATTTCAAATTAACTGTAAGAGTACAAGGGAGAGAAGTGGAAAGAAGGATACTTACATTTTTGGACGTGAAGTGGGGAGAAGGGCGAAGACACGATCGCTTTTGATATTACGAAAACTTGCCCTAAAAGATGAAATTAGGTGGAACTGCTGATTAAAGTAGAAGTCACAAAAAAACGATCAGGACAGTAGCCGTTAGTTGCAGCTGAAGTGGACCAGGAAAAAGAACTAACTTTGTGCATACAACGCGATATAGAGGAGGAGAGAACTTGCAGGGAAGAAGAGGAAAAAAAATATTTACACATAAATCATCCAGCAGATTAAGGAGACTATATCAAAGAAGCAATACAAATAACAAGAAGAGAATTGGTAATGAATTATTTTAATTACAGGAACCATCTCGACTATCGTCTGAAGTCATTTAGGGGAAGCGCGGAAAACCTCAACCAGAATGGAATCTTCTTCTCTCGTAAATAAAGGGAGGAGATTAGGATTTAGTCCTCCATCGATTCAAAGTCATCAGGTACGGAGCATCCGCACAGGTGCGGCAAGGATGGTGAGGGAAACATTCGCCATAAAGAGACTTAGGGAAACCAAGGAAAACCTACGTGCATGACCGGAACCAGGTTTCCAGACCCACTTCTCCTGGTTTAAAGTCCACTACATTCACAACTGCAGTAACTCGCTAAGTATTTGTAATCTTTGCTCTTATATATGGAGCTTACAAACTATGTTGATACGCAAGTAAAATTTGTTTCTGTAGGTGCTTTAATTACCTTAAATCGGGTACGATCATACTGAAAAGCAGTCTCTCACAAAAAGACAACAGCGAATCGGAACTGATTCGAGAGAGATACACCAACTAATACGTTTTATCCAAAAAAAAAAAAAAAAAAAAAAAAAAAAAAAAAAAAAAAAAAAAAAGGTTCAAATGGCTCTGAGCACTATGGGATTTAACATCTGTGGTCATCAGTCCCCTAGAACTTACAACTACCTAAACGTAACTAACCTAAAGACATCACACACATCCATGCCCGAGGCAGGATTCGAACCAGCGATCGTAAAGGTCATGCGGTTCCAGACTGAAGCGCCTAGAACCGCACGGCCACACCGGCCGGCTAATAATACGTTTTTTTCCCTTGCAGCATTATCTAGCATAGCATGAAGCGTTAACATAAGAAGCCTGAGCACAAGAATAAGTGAGATGCCTCAGTGATCGCTACGAATGTAACAGGATTACCAGTTCTCCAAGCAATGGGGACATCAAGCGGATCATACAATGTGACTATTGATAAGGACGTTTTTGACATACATTTCCAGTTAAAGTCGCTGTCTGTGGAAATAAAAGGTTTGGTGCCTTCTGAACTGAACTCGTGAGTCAGACGCGCGTTCGCGCGCTTGCGTGTGTGTGTGTGTGTGTGTGTGTGTGTGTGTGAAGATAAGACAGATTTCGAAATAACAGCACCGACAGGCATCCCAACAACACGACTGTTCCCGATTGATAACGGCAGAAATGAGATAACAGACTCCCTCGGAGATAGCAGAACCTATCATCTCGGACAGGTCACTGAGGTTACTGCCTTCTTATTATGATTATCCTCTGCGGCGACCGTGTGCAGTGCTTAATATATTTACAAAACGTCCTCAATGAAACCTCCCTATATATTTAAATCGTCGAAGTCGTGAATCCGCGTAGTACACTACATTACATGTTGGCGTAATTGTCGACTTCACCATGTTACACAACACTACGTCTTCTTATTTTTGCTCGGAGGTATACCGACCGCGCAAAAAATTAGAAATAGCTCTGATCTTCAAGTTCCGACTAACTTTTTCGGGAGGCGCTCTTGGCTGTAAGGGCGTAAGGCAAACTCTGAAACTGGTAATTCTCGCCCATATTTTCCAAATTTTAAATCCCTTTGCCCCACTTGCAAGTTTGCTTTGATTTGGCTGAAAGTAACTGAGTTTTACAGCGAGCTAGATCTCGAACAGCCCACCCAACATTAGATCAGTAAAGAAAAAACGTCGTAGCTACAGGCTATGTGCATAAATGCTGTAGCAAATCAGGGCCTAGTGTTGTTAATAATGAAAATTCGGTTCTGTTTCTGATATAGACCACCTAACAGCACACGCTTTTAAAAATCTCGAGGAGGTAGGGGTCCCTGCAGCTCAAAAATTTCTAGATTGGATTTTAAAAAATCACTTAGGTGCTCTACACACTCACCCATCCCAAAAAAAGCTTGATTACAACGCACAGAGTTTTCATTTAACTATGTGGCACCGTCTGAGAAGTCCTCCTTTAGGATGATGTTCAACTCGGGCTTCACACTGTCTTGAATGATGTCTGTTACGTCGTCAAAGCGCTGACTCCTCATGTGAATTTCAGCACTTTTGTCGTTCTGTGGTAGGTTCGTATTGGTAAGACCACGACTCGCCAGCACTGATGTTTTTCCAGAAAAAAAATGTACGCGTTTTTCTTTTCAGTCACGTCGCGGCTGGCGTCCACGCGTCTAGGGAGTCTACCTGTGCGAGACAAACAACCCACGCACTTTTCTCTTCTTAACGTTCTAGAGAATGCCTGAACAGTTTAGAGATGTTCAGTTCGTTGCTCCACTGCGATCTGTGACAGCACAACAACGTTGGCATACTACTGCCTCTTCTCGATTGCACATCTGCTGTTTACAGCTTTTACTAACTGCAATGACGTCGCTTACACACCAAATCAGTCTGGGAACATTCCGGACAGACAGTATGCAGGTATGGTGTTCTTGTTCCTAACTGCAATCAAAGACTCTTACGTCTCCGTATAATACCCTGACAGGCTTCTTGAAAATTGAAACAAAGGACAATCACGTATTGTTCGTTGAGCAAAGTCTCCCGCGTTTTATTCGAAACTTGATTACGGGCTTGTAAATCAGTAACATTTGTGTCAAAGAGGGGGAAAAGCCGGTGCGATGCTCGAACAGTGGTTGATTTCGCAATACTGAAGCGTTGTGTCGTTGAGAACTAACTCTCCGTAACATTCCTCACAAAGAAGAGGGAAAGGTTACCGCCTAACATACTGTCGACATAAACGACGTTAGAGATGAGCAGTACGTCTGGCTGAATGAGGAAAGAAACCTACCTCAGGAAAATTGCACGGGGAATACGAGCCAGCTGCCTCAATTGCTGAGCCACCCATTCGACTGGACGAGGAAGAAAACCTAGATCAAGAAAGCTGCATGGGCAATACGAGCCAAGTGCTTAATCATTGCGCAACCAACTCTGTGTAGATTTTTTAATTTCTTAACACCAAATAACGAATCACTACTAAAGAAATGAAGATATCAAAGGCGCACGATTCAATGGTCATGGCGAACTTTTCAGTATAAATTTCGACCTTCCAAACGGATATAAAGCGTTATTGGTGATTTCTACGGTATGGGCTTTTGATCTAAGGCCGCGTTTCTCAACCTTTTCTTTCTTTCCTTCGTTCTTTCTTTGGGGGCAAACCACCTTACGTTTCAAACTTTCACGACACTCCTACACGTGACTGTTTTCCTAATGCAAAAAAGCGAACACAAAGTACATACAATATTTTTTTATTATTATCCGTATAATGAAGTATAATGATGTGCAACGTCTTACAAACTGAGCTACTCCAAGAAACGATTTTACGGCAGTTTTCTTAATGTTCTTGATATTTTATCTGCGGGAGATTGGAAGACATTAAAAATCTGGCGACAAATCTGACATGTATTCGCGACACACCAAGTGTCGTGACACGGCGGTTGAATGCTCAGCTGAAGAGCCATACGTTTACTGTCGTATTCTACATGTGATACCCTTCAGTACATGCATTTGTAGCGAGAGAGAACGTTTTCTGCGTCTGCCAGCATAATAGTCCATCCAGCTAGCAAGCTAGCAACATCGGAAATCTCCAGTATGCCAAACACACGGCAAAGTCAAGCCCGAATAGGCCGGCAGGTGTTCGTTGTTATCTGAACGCTCTCCACGTGTCCGATACGAGTACGTCTGCAGTAAGTGTCTGGCAAAAATAGCTCGGATTTACGACGCAGACGCGAAGCTGAAACTTGATCGTTACCTCTGATTATGAAATCGTAAAACATACTCCGTACGACGACTTACTTTCCATTTGGTCCCTCTAATCTACACTGAAAAATGTACCTGCCACACCAGGAAAGTGCTGTACCGTTTTTTTATTATTATTATTATTATTATTATTATTATTAAATAATTACTTCAAGCGTATAGCATCACGCAGCTAACGGCAGCAGGAGAAGACACTAATTTCGTGTTTAATAGTGGCTGCGGCCGTCTGAGTAAGACGACGCCACAATCTTCTGCGTGCAGCAATTTGATGTGCGTCCCACTCCGTTGGAACCTCTTCTGGACTTTTAGTTACAGAAATGTTGACTATGTCTAATTTTTTGATTTCTTCTGCGTAAAACAACGTTGCTGCAAGAAAGTCTTTAGGGAAGTGTAACTATCTGAAGGTTTCTCTTTGCTATTTGGTTCTTTATATTCTGTGTTAGCACTTTATAGCCTCTCCTGACTGCAGTGAAGAGACTTTATAGACCGTTAGGGAGAGTAAGTAAAACCGTTTGATGTGCATTCTACGCTAGCTCTCGAACTACTTCCTGACTGTGCGGCTGGTCCCGGCGGAGGTTCGAGTCCTCCCTCGGGCATGGGTGTATGTGTCTGTCCTTCGGAGAATTTAGGTTAAGTAGTGTGTAAGCTTAGGGATTGATGACCTTAGCAGTTAAGTCCCATAAGATTTCATACACATTTTTTTAACTACTTTCTGGAGGTATGACATGGGGCTGATGGAGCGAGGTTCTTTGCGCTATCCTATTCAGTGCGCGTTCACACCTGAAGGTGGCTCCCCAGTCTGCACGGTGAAAGAACTCTGACAGTTAAGCAATACAAGGGAACCGTGTAGAGTCTATTGTTATTTATTTGAAGGTTGCGCTTTTAAGATGATGAAAGGAAGAATCTTGACGTCCTTCCAAACGGAATTGAGAAACCTAAAAACCAGGTGGCCATTGTACTAAACTATTTTATAACATACGTTGCTTTGAGACAGTCCGTGACTGATAGAATCACCTAACAAACTATTGCTTTTGGCATTACGCTATACGGACAGCTTACGGGCTCTCGCTATACCGAGAACATAAAAAAAATTTCCCGAAGAGTATCCATTGGCGTATCGTATACTGCAGTACATTCTTTAGCTGTGAAACATCAGTTGCCCCGATGGATTCTGCACAATTTGGTGCAAGGAAATGAACAAAAAAAAAAGAAAAAAATTCGATCGAGGAATGCAAAATTCGATCGAGGAATGCAAAATTCGCACACTGCTTAATAGGACACGAAACATGGATATGGCGATACGAGTTAGAAACTAAGCAGCAATGAACTGTTTTGGTGTTCAAGATCAGCTGAAAACGTCAGAAATGTTTCGCTCGCGAAACACTTCCCAGAGGATTATAGCTTGTTTCTTTGGACGCAATGGACTTGTCGAGATTACCGTTTTGCAGGATCAAAGAACTGTTAATGCTGAATGACGCACCAGAATTCGTCACAAGTCGTCGATGAGATCTGGAGAAGCAAGCTAAAACGTCAAAACATTGATAATGATGTCAATGCCATCTGTCTCTCAGCATATGAAACCATCGCATATTCATTGGATTTACAGCCTACTACTTTGTACGGGACACTACTTCGACTGTGGTATGACGTGGCTATCGGGAACATTCCAAGCCGAGCGCGCCTTTTCCTGCAGGAGGCATTGTTTTGATGCGAGACGACGTGCAGATTTCGCGTGAAGCGGCCGTAAACAGTCGATTCACAACAGGAGGAGACTAGTGTTTGACGTCCCGTTGACAACGAAGTCATTACAGAAGGAGCAGAAGTTCGGATTAAGGGAGGATGGGGTGGGAAATCGGCAGTGTCCTCGACACACATCAGAAAAATATAAACAGTTTGCAGATGTTGATGAAATATGAGGTTTCAAGTCTTCCGTGGAATGGTAGGGAGAAAATGAGTGAGTGAATAATCCGTTCACTCAGGGAGGGTACGCGTAATTAGACACGAAATCCGGGACAAATTAGTACCGTCATTTTTAGTCGGTATTTTCTGGCGAGCTGTTTAAAAGTAACACGACAATGTCAGTCTTCAATGTGAAAGCTGAACTAAATTTAGCTGCTAACGTGATTATATTTGGGCCTAGCCACTGTTAGGGAATGTGATACCTATGAACTCAATAAACGAAGTAAATGGTATTAACTATTAACCTTTTAAAGCCAACTTTTTCACTTGAAACTGAAGGACTTACAGTGTTGAAGTGACAGAACGCTTTCTCTAGCATAACAATATCAGTATTTTCTCTTTAGAAACAGCAGTGTATAAAGTTGCTTTTTTTAAAAAAAAAAAATCTCGCCTGGAAGGCGGCGCATGGGTCTGCTCCTGTAAACTGAAGGGTAGGCCGAATGTAGGAAGTGAGTAGGAGCACGAAAAGGTGAAATGTTTCGGTACTGCTGGCAGATTTTATAAGTTTACTATAGTCAGAATTAGGATTACATTAGGCTTACTTAACTTTGGCTGAGTTGAGCACGTAGGTGCGATGCCGTACAGGTATCAACGCTAACAGCTACGAGTAGTGGACAAACTATCATTGAAGTAACTGAGGTAACCAAGTCTGTAATGGCTAGCCCCCTATGAAGGAGAATCTAACTTGCTTGGTCGTCTACTCAGAATCAACTGGGTAGAATCTGCAGCGGCGCTCGTAGAGCTGTACAGCGCCGGCTAGAGGGCGCTGTCGTCGGTGTCGGTGTCGTAGTGCCAACCTAAGAACTTGTACCTAAGCCGTGGCATTGTAGCTATCGATACCACGATTTTAGGAAAGGGAGGCATTTTGTTTTAGGCAACACAGTCGGGTTTCGTACGAAGCTTATTTTATGTTTACCACCCCCTCACACGTGTGTCCGACCACCGCAAGGAAAACTGTCAGCAAAATACATGGAGAGAGATAGTTGCATACTTCATTTCGTTCTCTCATGCTAAACAAAAAATGTGTGGACAGTGATTTTCTTGGCTACAAGAACCTGCTGGATCATTCCAAAATTGTATTTTTCAGATACCAGCATCACAGGGGCCAAACTGCTGAAGTCATAAAAAAAAGTGTGAATTCCTAAGGGGCCAAACTGCTGAAGTCATCGGTACCTAGACTTACACATTACTTAAATTAACTTAAACTAACTTATGCTAACTACAACGCCCACCCACCCACCCACACACACACACACACACACACACACACACACCGATGCCCGACATAAGACTCGAACCTCCGGCGGGAGAGGCCGCGCAATCCGTGACGTGGCGCCTAAGACCGCACGGCCACTCCGCTAAACGTACGAAATATTTATAAATTTTGAAATGTAGTATTTTGAGAGGCAACAAAACGATTTGTGCCAAAACATGTTTCCTTCGTAATTTTTGTAAAATCTTAAAAGGCGACCCAAGTAAATGAATGTATACATTACCAGCGGCATGATGACCAGCAGCGTGCTCTGGAATTTACATTAAGGAAACCGGCGGCTGCTTGACTTTGAACTTCCATTGGGTTCTCCAGGAACGTTTGTGGTAACAAAAACTGCCTACTGAACATGAAAGACGGCTCATTCACGTGGTCGTTTGCGGGGAACTTTGCGTGACGGCTGCGCCGCATGTTGCGTACGCTGAGTGTGCGGCAACAGCTGCCATGCGAGGCGGTCCCGGCGATTGCACGTCATTGTGCCGCTGCAGGGACGAGGGACTGGCCCTTCCGAGCGGTGCCCTCGCTACCACAGTACCGGGCCAAAGCGGAGTAGCGCAGCTGCGCGCCAAGACCACTCACTCATACACTTCAAAGCGGCGTTTCACTTGCCCTCGCCTATGAGATCACTCCGTTCCTCTCACCGCGGTAACATTTCCTTACGCTGCTGTGACTCAAATTCTACCCGGAACGATCTAATCGGTTTTAATATCTCTCTCTCTCTCTCCCTGTGTCTCTCTCAACTTGGCATCGTGAATATGACTGCATGTTTCGAGCTTCTAGTCCAATCATAACTTCATTCTGTATACAATATTTCGCTATCAATCATACCTCGCAGTCCTGTTGGAGTCCATTCAAGCAACGAACACATCTAGGGCAACTGCTCTAGACCCATAAAGGCAACGACGACGAGGGTATTTGTCGAAATGTGAGCAAAATACTCCTCATGAGCTGTCAATCAGGCAAATCAGGTCGCACCTTGTCGTGTGGAGTTTGTCAGTATATGGAGTGCTACTAAACGAATAGATCCCTTGAGAAAATTTCGCGACTTATAGACTGTTGCGTGCAATTTTAGGCCGCTGCGAATAATTTTACGATACGTCAGGGTGATCTACAGTGGTAGTAAAGAATAGCCCTTAGCAGCAGCTCTGAGGTTTTAAAATAAGACCTGTATCACATATGTAGGAGCTGTGGGGGCATCACTTCCACAGAATACACTAAGATATGCGAAAACTGCAACATCAAGGTGGAGACTTGATTACAATGAAATTTATTCCAGAGATTAGGGACACGATAATACACAAATGCTTAGAATTTCCGAACTGTACATGCAATTTGACCTTGAGAATACAGTAAAGGGTGAAACCGTCACCTACTGTAGTCACAGCCTCCAGACGTCGTGGTAGGGTATCAGAGGACCTGCATATGATGCTGGGGAACACGTTGCCATGCTGTTTTTAGGTGCGTCCACATAGCATCGACAGTAGTTGCAGGAGGACCACAACGAACAAACTGCCGACCGATCATATTCCATACAGGTTCCGTGGGTGACACGTGAGGCGAAGGCCAGGGATGCAGTGGTACAAGTTGTCTTTGAAGAAGGCTTGCACATTCCTCTTCATATGTGGCCGGGCATTATATTGCTGAAATATGACACGTGGCGCTGCCTAAAGAACGGGTATTGCCTTGGGCTGTAAGAGGTCCCTCATGTAGCGGCTGCTATACATATTTCCATCAGTACTTAGGCGAGATCGCATCTTACAGCCAATGCTGCCCCAACCATCGCATCTGGCGTTTGGCCGCTCAGAAACGCAGTCTTCCGGATACCTGTCATCACCAGGACCCGTTCGAGAATTCGTTTCCATCCACATGAGTTAATACTCGAGCGCCCCTCCTTCCCCCTTTTCCTCTTACAGTTTCAACCCTGTCAGTTTTCGCTACTAATTCTAATAATCACTGTATACAAATCTTGCCCCTGGTATCCGGCCTTGGTGACCACCGTGGCGTCTACCACGTGTGATTCAGTCACTGTAGGACAAACTGAAGTGGGACTCGGCCGAAAAAGCTAAATTTTGCGACTCAGCACGCCAGTGACGGCATTCACGTGTCCTATAACACTCTGAGGCGCTAATGGTATCTGAACAATGTTATGCATGCCACCAGTCCAGACTTCACCAGAAAGCGTCTAACCGTCCAGGCAGACACACACTCTCTCTCTCTCTCTCTCTCTCTCTCTCTCTCTCTCTCTCTCTCTCTCACACACACACACACACACACACACACACACACACGACGAAGCTGTTCTATCGGTTACTGTGACGCGGACAACACAGCGGTCAGCCCGCACTGTGATTTTGAGGTCCGCTATCCTCTCGTCACTGTGTACGACCCTCTCCTATCCACTGGTCCGACACATGCATCACTGTCAAAGAAACGTGCCCTGTACGAGCTGCAGTGTCACGGTACGACAAACTTTTCCCGGAGACCAATCATCCTACTCCGTTCGAACTCACGCACATGCAGATACTGTGTCCTTTGACGTCGACGAGACATCATGGGCACTTGGTTGCAAATCTCCACTTCCTTTGAAGGCTCTGCACCGACTGAGCGTGGCTTGTCAATGACCTGTTTGGGCGCACAGCTTGTCTCTGCAATAATAATAATAATAATAATAATAATAATAGGCGCGTCTCCACATGGCGGGACGTGTGCGCGGAGATGGTTGCTGGAGAGAGTTGTAATCAACCACACTCAGACAACTAAACCGAACATAGTGGCGAAGTGGCCAGTTCAAGACCCACCTTAAGGAATCAAATGGTGTGTCATTAAAAAGAACACAGCAAAAACAGACAAATAAAAACAGACAAACAATTAAACGAACAAACAATTAAACGAACAAACAATTAAACAAACAAACAATTAAACGAACAAACAATTAAACGAACAAACAATTAAACGAACAAACAATTAAACGAACAAACAATTAAACGAACAAACAATTAAACGAACAAACAATTAAACGAACAAACAATTAAACGAACAAACAATTAAACGAACAAACAATTAAACGAACAAACAATTAAACGAACAAACAATTAAACAAACAAACAAACAATTAAACAATTAAACAAACCAACAAACAATTAAACAAACAAACAATTAATCAAACAAACGTAAACATGGTCCATAGTAGGCCATAATGCGATTAGCTAACTTCGACTAAGCGCCATTGTCAAGCACATTTGTAAGATCTGCATATCATGTTATTTTCAAATCGCTCCTATTTACAAGTAAAAAGTAGCCATATTCCGTCATTTTACGAAAGGATCGACACTACAGTGACACCTTTAAGAACGCATTCTGAACTTTGCTCTACACACAACAACATGGCAACTAACCAAACTGTCGTACATAAAGCGAAGTTCAGAATACATTGTTAAAGGTAGCATTGTAGTGTGAATCCTTTCGTAAAATGACGGAATATGGCTACTTCTTACTCGTAATTAAGAGTGATTTGAAAATGACATGAAATACATATGTTACAAAAACGTGCTTGGCAGAGGCACTTGGTCAAAACTAGCTAATCGCACGATTAAATAAAAATCCCATTACAGCCTACTGCGGACCATGTTTACGGTTATTAAGTATCTGGAGGCGGTGGATCCCCACAAATACAAAATTTTAAACAAATATATCACTAATTATGGCTCTACGGTTCCGCACATCGTACGATTTTGGAGTGATTCCTACTATATTCCTTATGTGTGTTCAGTTTTCACAAACAGTAGTGTGTACTGGATCTCTCCGTCGTTTCTACACACAGCCCTCGGGCAGCAAGGATACAACGTTTCCGCAGTGAATGGAAGGAGTACGGGACAAGCTGATTTCGAAGTAACGACCGGAAACTTGGCCCGCTCGCGTTTCGGCTGGCTCCAGCATCACTGGGCAGTAGTTAAGAGGGGCCACAAATTAGGTGTGCGGTAATAAGCGGCAGCTGATGCCGGCGGAAGTGCAGGGCAGCAATCAATTGGAGCGGCGCGGATGATGGCCTGCTCCGGATGACTTGGCGTCCCGGATCGGCGAGTCGGTGATACGGGTCTCCCCGCGTCGCGCCCCGCTTTCTAAACTCGTTCTCAGTTTACAGTGCGACATGAGCAGCCGCAGCCGCGAGCTGCGCGGATCCGCAGCCGCCCGCGGCATCCAACGTGGCCTCCATCTCACCTCGGCTCCTGACGACCCGTATCGGGGCCTCTGCGTGTCACACACTCTGTGTACATCTAGGTGTTGTCACTGTTCTCGAGAACCAGTATTCAGAGACGCAGGAGCGCAATGCTGGTCACGAACAGACGACGCAGAAAAATGTCAATTGCCAAGCAGGAAATCCGTTCGTGCATAATGAGAGAATGGTTACGTCGTATGATCGTATGACTAAGGCCTTCCGTCCGGTAAACCGTTCGCCGGGTGCAAGTCTTTCGATTTGACGACACTTCGGCGACTTGCGCGTCAATGGGGATGAAATAATGATGATTAGGGCAACACAACACCCAGTCCCTGAGCGGAGAAAATCTCCAACCCAGCCGGGAATCGAACCCGGGCCCTTAGGATTGAAATATGAGACAACGGTAGGAAGACTGCGACGCAGGAACAACAGGACCATGCGTATGTGTGTTCTTCCCCAGTATGCGCGAAAGGCTTCATTTGAAACATGTTCCACCCTCGATAAGTATGATCCACTTTCTTATAGGACATTAAGCTTACCGCACGTATCTCAACAGAATAGGACGTCGACTCCACAGTGACTGTTACTGTGGACAAACTGGAACGTCGGACATATTGTTGGGCGTTGTATTCATTTCAGGGACTTCGCCCAATTCGTGGTGGACATTTTACCGTACAGGGTAAATGCTCGATATTCAGGGATAAGAGAAGAGCAATCATTCCAAGCAAAAAGCCTACTAAACATTGTCTCTAAAATGCATACCGGAAGACCTATGACGAGCACCTCTTGGTCCTCGATACTGCGAAACATATATCTTCTACTGCATGCTTTTCGCTTTCAGTATTTTGAGATGAGGTAGTATGGACCAAAACAAGGAAAAAATCTTCTAGCCTTGAAAAGCATACCTTAAGAGCTATGGGCACGTATTCAGAGAAATACACGTGTTTAACAGTAGCGTTAGATTCTAGCTAGCAGCTTTTTTGGTGTAGCCAGACCTTGACTAAGAATCAGGCGTAGTCTCGAAAGGGTTAACATTATGACAAAACAAATCAATCGCAAAAACAGAATCACATTCAGTGTTATTGTCGGAATCATTTGAAAACACTGTCACCTTACGATTCTTTGCGGGTCTGATTATGTCACTGGACGCGTTCAAAAATGTTCAAATGTGTGTGAAATCTCATGGGTCATCAGTCCCTAAGCTTACACACTACTTAACCTAAATTATCCTAAGGACAAACACGCACACCCATGCTCGAGGGGGAACTCGAACCTCACCGGACCAGCCGACTGGACGCGTCCTCAGAACCATCAACACATTCATTCACACAGTCTTCTATATCTTATTTGAACAACAGTCGTCAAAAATCTCCCAAAGTAGTTCAGATTCGTTTAATTACTTTCGCCTTCTGAATAAACCATCTCTAAAAGCAGGAGGAACTCCAAGACGGACGAAGTAACTACTTGAAGCATCAAAATGAAATGAAAATGCTAATAAGCATAAAGTATATGAAGGAAATCAGGATTCATGCAATGAATACTAGTGTAAACAACTAAACAGACGAAGTAATTAAAATGCATCACAGGAGATGACATCAGCAGGCATCGTCTAGAAAACATGGAATTATCTCGATATCCATACGCAACGGATGGCACGCGAAACTGAAGTAAGCTCGACATCTGTCCATAATGTGTCAATGAAATGTAAAGTACAGTTTCTTGTTCATTCGACTGCGATGGAGACAAGATAAACATACACTCCGCCAGCCACTGTACTAGGGGTAGTCACAAAATTTTAAATACCGCATAAGAAAAATTAAGCTATGTCACTAATTTTTGGTTTGTTTGCAGGTGAATGCACGCTGTCCTGGTAAAAAGTGAAATACCAAAGCAACGTAACGAGCCAACCCTTTGATAAAGTGGAGAATTGCTGCCCCCGTCCCCCCCCCCCCCCCGTCCCCCTCCTGGGCCACACCACCACCTATCGTATTTCGGGGATTGTGTTCATTAGTTACAGTTCGTATTATATCAAATTAACACTCCGTAACTTGTTCTTTCTGTGATTCCGAATCGGGAAGCCCCCACAGAAGCCGCTTATAAGAGGGAAATGTAACCCATGGATGATTTACTCATAAGTCATCTGAAAGTCACATCGGCACCTGTCTTATTGTTGAACTGCCTTCGAAGACAGTCGCTGGCCACAAAATTTACGATCTACGTTTGTTGACTAAGATGTACGACATTCCTGCTCGTAAACGATGAGAAGGTGCTATTACATCACCACACACGTCAGACACTGTCGCTCACTCATAGCTCACATGTGGAACATTCAACAATCCTTTTTACGCTTTGCGATCCTAAACCAGGAAGTAAAAAAACAACAAATGAACTCGAAACACCCGTTTACTACATGAAAGGGAAGGTTTTCTGCAAATTCAGTGGGAAAGAACAAGGTAACGCGTTTCCCTGTGTTATACATCAAGTCATTAACCTTATGCCTCTTCTCCCTGCTGACTCTTCTCCAGCGATATGAGCATTTGCAGGTGCTGCAATGAAAACGAGGCGATTTTCGATAATTGGCGCATATACTGAAGGAGAAATGTGTCCGCGTCAAAAACCGTACCTACTATCAAAATCTTGTAGTGGAATGAATCAGCAAATGTCCAAGTTGGAAGAGCCAACTTAAATATGTCACTAGTCAACGGGGAGTAACATTGGCTTGCATTTGGTTCCCCTTGATTTTAAATTTATATTCAGATATGATTCCGCAAGCACTTTCAGAAACATGAAATAAGAGATTCTTGCTATGTGTGCGTATTTTGATATTATAAAGTACGTTGAAGGTTCTTCAGGGTCAGCAGGTAAGGTGGAAGATCTTCAAGAACTATTATACGGAATAACTGAAGTGAGTGAGTGTTACGGTTTACACCCAAGTAAAGAAAAAATTATAGGAACTAAGTGGAGATCAGCTTTATTTCAGAACCGAACAGCAAGTTTAAATTTAATGTTCTATAGAAAACCGGTGTCTAGTATTCATAAAATTAACAATACATGATTTGAAGATTCAGCTGAAGCTAGAGGATACGAAGGTGTTACTTTCGTACAATACCTGGGCAGTCTCACGGCCAGTGAAAGAGATCGCAATGAAAAAAAAATAAATAAATAATGAAGGCTTTTGATATGTGGTCCCGTAAACGCTCACACTCAACGTCTGTTGGAATGACTACTTTGTGCACCGCGAAACTGCACGAAGGTTGAAGCTTCATAATACAGCAAAGTGAAACTCTTAAAGACTTAGTCCTCTGCAGCTGACACATTACAGTAAAACAGTTTTCTGAAGATGTGGGAGGATCTCACAACTACGAAATTGTAGACGTTATTTTCAGAATCTAGTCGCTTTCTCTAAGTATTGATGGACAAGACAAAATTTCTATGTGGACTGCCGACACCAGGCAACAGATCAACACTTGGAGAAGAATGCCTTTATCTCGATACAACAGAAACTGCCTTACGTTGGAAGTAGGCGCGAAGGCTGTAAAGGTACGAGACCGGCGAACACACAGCGATTCGTAGCGCAAGCGCTCAGATGCAGGACAGATGCTGCACAGACCACGTCACAGAATGACATCACGCGGCACGGCTGGCTGCTGCTGGCGCCTGCGCTGACGTCACCGAGCTCCATTGTCTGTAGCAACGGTGAGCGCTGCTGAACCAACTAAATATGCTCACTAGTACATTACGGACCATGCATCAATACGAAGTCGGAATACCGCTTAATCGATTATCCTTGCAGCACGTCGAAAGGTTAGTTCGGGTAGGCGATGTGCCAGTCGAAAAATTACAATTGAAAAGTCATATATCACAATCGCTAACAGCTGTTGATAAAGTAACTCCATAGTAAATACCGATTTCTGCGGCTCTCGAAGTTATATCGAACAACGCGTATATTGCTACGTTCTTAATATGACATCGAATAAAATTCCTCTTGCTCTCACTGTCTTCAATAGTAAAATGGAGAATATCACATCATCGGAACCAGTAGTTAATACAGATTTATCTCAGCAGCAGCTCCCAGCGCTTTCGAAACATGAATTTTTTCCAAATCTGTGCGATCAGCACAAAATGTATTCGAAAAATTATGTCCTGTGGCTTTGGTCCACCTTGTATTCTTGTTTGGTGGCCCCGCAGTCTCTTCTAGTTCTGTATGCGAGACCTTCGTGACTTGATAACAGAGCCAAGGATAAATCTATTTGGAGTTTAATATGGCGAACAACTGCATCATCAATTTGCAGTTTCAAGTGTAAGACGTCTCCAGTTGTGGAGAGAAGTTTCTCCTAAAACGACAGTTACATCGAAAAAGACATAGCTGCACAAAGGGCACGTGACTGTTACTGACAAAAAGTAATTATACTTGTATGAATGGTACGCCATGGACTCCAAGAAAGTCGTCCACCACCCATTGCCGAATCTGTCACTCGCTAGTGTCCGCTGATGCAGAAACTGAGCCTGCCTGTACCTTTAAACAACTTAGTGAAGCGCGCTCAAATGGTGAAACATTTAACTTAACGGACAGAAATGCGAGTTCGAGTTAGGCATGTAGTTACAATGGGCCAAATATTTATTGCAGAGAACACGCCGGCACTGTGCAGCAAATTATATTCCTCATGTGACTGGCGAAAGTGAACGATCGTCCCGAAAAGCGTTTATGTTTTGGTGAGCAAGAAAATCAGTTTTGGGAACTAGAGTCCATGATACCTGAGCAGAGCTCGGTGACACTGCAAGGAACTCGAACAGAGGTTCTGCAAACATTTTCAGTTAACCATCAAATACATCTGGCACTTTTCTCGAGCTCGGGCCGTTAGACACATTCAGGAATGTTATCTTTCATATGCTGGTTTGCTACCACCGATACCGAAAAATATTTTCTGGACGAAGCGGAGTTGTAAGCAATAATCCGCTGGATGCACAAGGGGGATCCAGAACT
Organism: Schistocerca piceifrons; assembly: GCF_021461385.2. Classification (NCBI taxonomy): domain Eukaryota; kingdom Metazoa; phylum Arthropoda; class Insecta; order Orthoptera; family Acrididae; genus Schistocerca; species Schistocerca piceifrons. The sequence continues at coordinate 1,040,811,505 of NC_060138.1, forward strand.
AAGCCCGAACAGCCTCCCTAACTTTTCCCGTAATTTCCAAGTTTCTCTTTTCTCCAGTGTCGGGACAGATACTTCAAGAGGTCATGACCGGTTCCATGTCCATTATAATTATCCGGGCTGTTATGCCGTGGTCGGTTGATGAATTCTGTGCCAACTCCCAACGTATCGTCCCCGTCTGCGGAGGACATCTTCAAAGGGGTCTGTAGCTCGAGGAAAGGTCCAACACACCCACTGGCTCGCTACTGACTGCCGCTAAATTCCGTGTCTGCGCGCTCCCGCACCGAGGCGTGACGTCACGTGTTTTCAAAACATCAGTGCAATTGGCCGCTGGCCGCTGCCGTCGATCGCCGTTGCCATCATCCAGCGGTGGACGGGTGGTACACATCTTCTTCAACACCAGCATCCATATACCATTTTATTTCACGCCCTCCTCCTTTCGACTGAAATTAGTAGGGTGTTTGGCGATTTCGATTTCCTCCCTGTAGAGCCTTTCGTAATATCCGCTTGTGACCGCTAGTACTTGCGTCTCCTCGAAACGAATATGGTGGTTACTGGCTGGAAAGCATGCTCCGCAACAGCTGATCGTTCCGTTTCTCCTCTTCTAAAATTGCCCTTGTGCTCTTCCAAACGTTTTGAAACGAAGATGGGGACGAGACGTTGGGAATTGACACAGAATTCGTCAACCGATCACGGCATAACTGCCCGAATAATTATAATGGACATGACATTTCCGTCCATGAAACTCTACATTTTAGTATCATGACCGGTTCCATCACCATTCTCAATGTAAATGATTCTTGGCATAGCGGTATTTTGGAAATAACACGTACTTACGGAGACTGGATTAAAGAAAGGAAGACGTACACGAAGAAAAAAAATTTATGGCCAGTGCGTAACCATAATCTGAAGAAATAACATGATACGAAAACGTCAGCGACGTCCGTCCCATGATACAGCCACTACGCATCGTAACATTCGTAAGGGAGTAAATTTTGAAAACAGAAAGGCTCGAACGAGGAGCGAGGATCGGCACTTTCTGTGAGCTTGTAAAGGGCAGGATTTAAGCCGTAGCTGCAATGAAGTAGAAAGTAAAGAGCTGTTGGAGGAGTAATGCGGTCAGAATATTAAGCGAGCTCAACAAGCGACTGCGCCGTGATTTCCGATAGACTGGGGGTGAGGTGACCGCCGACAGCTCCCAGGAGCCGGGTTGATCGATGTGTGGCACGCCTGCCGCCTTTAACTACGGAGCGGCGCGCTAATGGAGAACGCGCGGGATAAGCGGAAAGTCGCCGCCTCGGAAAATCTCATCTCGCCGCCGCCAATTACGGCGCTCCTTGCCCCAGAACGGCCCGACATTACGGGGGCCTTGCGGCCGGCGGCTGCCGCCTCCTCACTTACCGTGTTATCGCGCGAAGCAAAAATAAACGCAGAGATGCCGCAGCAGGCCCCCATCTGGCACCAACTCCACTCCGATCACTCATACGTCAAAACCACGAACAAAACACTGAGGTCTTCCCTCAAGGGCTTGGCACTGCTTTCTAGTATGTAACCTATGTCCACCAGAACAAACCTCTCACAGCGCATACTGAAAGAAAGAAGTCACGTCGACGTTGATGTCATTAGCTACCATGGATGAAGGGTATCAGACGGATGCCATATTCCTTGATTTCCGAAAAGCATTTGACTCGGTGCCCCACTGCAGACTCCTAACTAAGGTACGAGCATATGGGATTGGTTCCCAAATATGTGAGTGGCTCGAAGACTTCTTAAGTAATAGAACCCAGTACGTTGTCCTCGATGGTGAGTGTTTATTGGAGGTGAGGGTATCATCTGGAGCGCCCCAGGGAAGTGTGGTAGGTCCGCTGTTGTTTTATATCTACATAAATGATCTTTTGGATAGTGTGGATAGCAATGTGCGGCTGTTTGCTGATGATGCTGTGGTGAGACCACTGTAATAAGTAAGATTAATTTTTAGATTAAAATGTATGTAAAACTAGAATACAGTCCATTGTTTGTCATAAGGGAATGGACTTACTGTAGTAACATGTAAAAAAACATGCCTATTTACCCTAACGCAGTAAGAAGAGAAAGTAGTCACGTTATTAAGCTCGCCTCACTTTCAAGACAAAAAAACTTGTTATACAACTGGGAGAGAATGTTTTTTGTTGATTTTACTCTAATTTTGCGAGTCGTGCACTCCAGGTGCGCAGCACATTGCTCCAGCCCACACGTCACGTTTACAGTATTTCCGAACACAAACAAGGGCCTAGCTAGAGCCGCTTATCCGTCCATCGTGCGCCGCAAGAAGCCTGCCAAGACCGCAGAGGTGGCTCCCGCGGTGACTCGACGCCCAGATGGAGGTCCCCGCCGCTGCCTTCCGCCACTGCTATCCGGAAAGAGGCGGATGACCCGGCGTCCCTTAGTTCGCGGCCACGCCCAAGCGCCCTTTCACATTTCGACCGTTTCTGCGATAATCGCCCTCACTGGACGACGCGCCTTCCTTCGGCACCAGCGATGTCTGTGTGAGCGGACACATCGCCAATGTGGACGGCATGGACTTCAAAAACATCGAGCTCATGGAATTCACACCAACTCCGGAAAGCCGTGAATCGAAGCATTCAGGTACATGCCGTATTGCTCGATTTCCGAAAAACATTTGTCAGTATCACAGCTACGCTTATTATCAAAAGAACGATCGTTTGGAGTTATCAAGCGAAATTTGTGATTGGATTGAAGATATTTTGACAGCAAGGGTGATTTGACACTTACTGTTCCTGTTGGATACAAACAATCTCGCAGACAATACTACTAATAACCTCAGACTTTTCGCACTCATCTACAGAGGGTCCAAAAAAATGTATCCACTGTTTAAAAGTCCATAACTGGTAAACTGATTGACGGAGTTGCCTCATATTTGGTAGTGTAATAGTTTGTAGTTCCGGCAATCGCCACACAAGTGTTACATTGTGTTGTTTTGTTTTGTCAGATGACAGTCGCCAGATAGTCAGTGTTTTGTTCTTCGTTGCACAGTTACCGGTGAGGTGTACCTTCAGAAGCTTCAGACATCCATTTTACTTGCCATCCGAGACTTGTATGGAGAGGGAAGAGTTTACTCTCAACAAGATGGTGCCCCAGCCCACTACCAAAATCGTGTTAGGGCGTATCTCGACGAAAATCTACCAGGAAGATGGATAGGCCGTAGAGATGCTGTGGAGTATCCACCACTTTCCCCAGACCTAACTCCTCTGGACTTTTAGCTGTGGGGAACACAGAAGGACGTCGTTTATCGACAAAAGCCACGCACATTGGATGAACTTCGAGAATCCATCGTACTTTCATGTGCAAATAGCCAACTGAACACGTTGCAGTCAGTAGTTCGTGCTGCAGTTCGGCTGCATCGTTTGTGTGTGGATGTTAATGGTGACCATTTCGAACACCTACAGTGATATCTTTAAGTTGGACTTCAAGCTACACTTTCACGAAAAATGAGACAACTCCGTCAATTAGTTTGCAAGTTCTGGACTTTTAAACAGTGGATACATTGTTTTGGACCCTCTGTATAAGCATGTTTTTATGCTCCGAACCTTTTTTTTTTTCTTCCCACTTTTGCATTGTTTTCCCTTATTGTTGAGATGCACTATCAGCCTGAGACACAGTGAACTCACAGTAGTTACGTCTTGAAATCACAGTTTCCGATCAAATATTTACAATTATTATAGTGACGGAAGACTGGCAGTGCATCGCAACAATAAGGACAAACAAGATAAAAAGTGGCAAGAAAGACGTTCGGAACATAAAAACATTCTTACGTTTCGTAAATAGAGGTGTAGTGCGACCGCCAGCACTTGACAACATGAGAGGACGAGATGCCACTCAAAAACGAGAAAAACTATCCCACTGATGACGACTTTACGTGAAAAAGGCGAAAGGCGTCTGGGAGAAATAAAATAGAGTGCAGCAAGAAAAAGTGTTTTTTCTGCACAGCACAAATATTTAGTTTGCTACTTTCGGATTCAACTCAAAATAATAAAAATAAATAAAAAAGGCGCGAAAGAGCATGAGGTATTTATACTAGCGCGTGTCTCCTGAGAGCAATCAGGTTCGTTTTCTCTGGGGTTTCGGCAGATATTTATAATTTCGTTGTCACCTTGTATAGCTGGAGTCAGTCCACACAAATAGTGCTTATCACGTCTTTCACGCGACGCCCAGTGTCGACGGAATGCGTTCAAAAATGGTTCAAATGGCTCTGACCACTATGGGACTTAACATCTGAGGTCATCAGTCCCCTAGAACTTAGAACTACATCAACCTAACTAACCTAAGGACATCACACACATCCATTCCCGAGGCCGGATTCGAACCAGCGACCGTAGCAGCAGCGCGGTTCCGGACTGAAGCGCCTAGAACCTCTCGGCCAAAACGGGCGGCACGGAATGCGTCCCTTTGTCTCCCGTTAAAAACAAAATTATTTTTAAATGGGAATTGTACGTCCCATACGATAGAGCGTTCCCGAATCAGTCTGGCCCGATATTCGTTTTATCGACATGTGTTGACAGGGACAGTAAAACACCGAGAATAAACCGCAGTCCAACCGTGAATCAGTAGCGCTGGATGTCAGGCGGGAGCAGTATTTTGCAGTCCCTGTTGAGACATATCGATAAAACGAATATCGCACTACACTAATCTGAGACCGGCCTATCGAACGGGCACGTAAAATCCGCTTTAAAAAATCATTTCTTTGCAACGGGAAACAAACCGTCGACACAGAGTTACACGAAAGACATGTTGGGCACTATTTGTTTGGGCAGATTCCAGCTACAAAATGCAAAAACGAAACTCCATGTATCTGGTGGCGAATAATAAAATAATAATGTACTCCACTTAGGGAGACGCCATGCCGGTAACTCTTGCTTCCTGGGACCACTGTCCCACAGCGACACACATTGCGTCATCTGAAAAGCCTGTCAACTGCAACATTTGCGCTCAGCCCTCCCTCACAGTAATTACTGTGTAATGTACGACCCCGCTGTCTGGGTACCGTCTCGGTCGTAAACGCCGCCGACTCCGGATAGCCGTCTCTTGCCATGTCACTCTCTTGAATATTCATGGCCACTTGCTTTTTTTTAAAGTCGCCATAAAAATCTCCGTCACTCCAGAAGACTGCTACTGCCGGTATTGTTGCGGAGAATACGTGCCTCTTGCCGGGTCCCTTTGCAGAGAAGTTCGGAGGAACTACATCTATCATTATTTGACCTACAATCGGCGTTCGTGTCATCAAAAATATCAATGATATTTGTTTTCGACGCTCCCAAGAGCTCAGAATTACACACAGACTTACTGTGCGCATGGTTACAACATTTAACACATAGAGACAGCAGCAGCTACGGAGAATTATTTTTGCGAGTGTTGAAAGGTGGTGATAGCTCCGTTTCACCTACTTTCTGAAGTATATTTGATCTTTTTTCCTGGAAAGCTTTGTAAGGTTACGATAACGAGTCACTGACGAGCACTGTTTGTGCATTTAAAAACCTACACTACCGTAGAATTGATATTAGACGCAGGACGAAGTGGTGCGCGAATACAAAGCAACAGTAGCCCGCATGGCTGGTTTCTCGGTACCGAAAAGGTCACTTATTTCGTTAAAACAATATATTTTATAACTTCCAATATTTCTAGGATTGATTCACTCCATGCAAATCTCGCGGACGACGGATGTCTAATGCTGTAATTACGAAAGGAAGATGTAACTTAGGGACGTATTAGAAATAACTTGTCGTTATCGACCTCTGTCTTCAGAAAATGGACTCAAATTGCGAACTCCGACTTCAGCAGACGAAAAGTCAATCAGAGCCACGTCCACCGTCATAATTCCAGCCTAACGACTAGATTAAAATGCTCTACAACATATTAATATCGGCGGATGCCGATAGATGATTTCGAGGTGTGGACGGGATACGACTCTTGTGGATGCGAGTAGCATCTCTCTTATCCATGCAGATCCCTACCAACAACCGAACAAACCCTGCTGTTTTACTCCATAGTATATTTAACTCACAATCCCAAATGATGTTTTCTATCACATCCTAAGAACCAGGATTTCTCTCTCCGTTATGTTCGTATTTAGAACACAAAAAGTACAGCCACATGAGCAGACTATTTAGAATGTTTGTCTCTCCAAAATATATTTTCCTTGGAGTACTTCACTTTGGAAATACGCTCTTCAGATATGGAGTGTCCCGCCTTCTTGGCCACCTGAAATACATTTTTGTCCAGAATGAAAATAAAAAAAATAGCTACCGGGGAACATTACCAGCATGATCGCCTTTTTTCTAACTGTGTTCTTTACGAAGACATGAACAGCATTGCGTGTTTTTTTAACAGCATCCTGTTTTTTATTCGGTAATCCTTTCCTCAAGACATGTTCAAGAAAGTATCATAGTGTCACATTTAGGGCCCTGTGTAGAAACGAGATTATTAAAAAGTTAACACAAAATTGACTTTGATTCTCCTATATTGGCACGCAGTGCGACGTTACCTGGGGTAACGTCACTCTTTCACTTGCTGGTGTCGGCAGTGAACAAATGGATACACAAGAAAAATGCGCGTCCATCACTCAGTCAAGCGTCTTCACAGTTGAATGTTTGCGTGAGTACAAGGTCAACCAAGGAAGAGAGGTAGTAATGCTACTCCTCTACGGACTACGTAAGTTATCGGAACAATAGTAGCAATAATGTTTTCTCATTTACAATACAAGTACATTCAATACAGTACTACAATACTTTTGAAGCAATATTTTTTGCACATACACAAACGTTTTTCTGGAGATGACTGACTGATGATGGGTGTGCATATTCCTCCTGTTTACTGTTCGTCAAGTCCAGCAAGCGGGCGAGTTACGTTAGGGTGTAGGTATTTGTGGCAAGGTCTCATGGGACCAAACTGCAGAGGTCATCGGTCCCTAGGCCTACACACTGCTTAATCTAACTTAAACTAACTTACACTATTGACAACACACGCAACCATGCCCGAGGGAGGACTCGAACCTCCGACGGGGGAAGCCGCACGAACTGGACAAGGCGCCTAAGACCGCGCGGCTACGTTAGCGGACGTCCGTTACTTACGTAAGTCAAAAACTGGGTCGAGGGGTCCGGCAAAATCTCACCAAATCACATTAAAAGGCAATTAAAATCTCACATCAACTTTTTCATTCACAGAATATACATTATTTTAACAGATAACGTTTTGTTTTACATAATAACCTCGAGCACATACCATACTGTCGCCCAATCTTTAAGATCTTTCTGAACTGAATTGAACGCTTTACACGTGCGCATGCCCGCGCTTCCCCAGTTTGAAACAAGTGCCGCGGAAGTGTAAGATTTCATTCGAGGAGTTCTCTGCCGCGCCAATGCGCATGTTAAGCGGCATGCTGACCAGTCTAAACACACGCGCGAGCAAGAAGTTAATCGTTCGTGGAAGAAACCCAAGCTGAACTTATATGAATGGATGGTGTGTCTTCTTTCGGACATGTCCGAAACAACAGACACCACGCATTCATGTAATTTCATACGCCTAGCTGGACAATGGATCGACCTCCTTCATTCTTTCTTTCTGTTTTTCTTTTACTGGTGCCTTTTTCCCCGCAATGACGCAGGGTCGGCATGGTTAATCGGAATTGGCAAGGTTACGTTAAGGGGTGGCCGGATGCCCTTCCTACCGTCACCCCGTACCCCCCGGGACGGAATTAGTGTACCTCAACTGTCTGCGACTAGTGCAATCCATGGAAAAGAGCGAATGTGTTCAGATGTCTGTGAGCCGCGTAACTGAGGCGGAACGTGGGGACCAGCCCGGTAGTCACCTAGTGGGCTGTGGAAAACCGCCTAAAAACCACATCCAGGTTGGCCGGCACACCGGCCTCCGTCGTTAAGCCGGCGGGCGGATTCGATCTGGGGCCGGCGCGCCTACCCGAGTCCAGGAAGCAGCGCGTTAGTGCTCTCGGCTAACCTGACGGATCCACCTTCTCCAGTGCGGATGCACAAGTACGTCCGAACACCTGTGGGAATCTCAGAGTAGGGAACAGCTGAGTCAATGAACAGGGACTGCGGATATGTGGCGCTCGGTGGGAATGTGGATGGGTCGTGAGGCATGCTGAGGTAGTCCGCGTAGATGCGGATACGATGACTCTTGTGTCCCGGATGGCGCAGTGGTTACCGCACCTGCCTAGTAAGTAGGAGATCCCTGGATCGAACCCGGTGCGGTACAAATTTTCGCTCGTCGCCGCTGATTCCGCGTAACGTCCCACTGCAGCTGACAGCACTGATCGCCTTCGATTTACATAAGCTAAGCTCACGGACAAGAATTCTCTTCGTGATCAAATAATTGACCAGATTCAAAAACTATGTAATTATACGGCTCAACAGAAGATACAAACAAAGTTTTCTTTCATCTGCAAAGTAAGTAAAATTTCAATGACATTTAACGTATAAAACATACCAACAAAAGGTTAATATTATATGGATGTATCAAAACAATTAATGCTACTTTAGTGGAGTCTTTTTGCCCTTGTCTGTGTCTGTCGGCCCTTCGTTCCGTCCGTCCTAATATTAGTCAGGGGTAGTATGTATGAACTAAAGTGTTTTTAATCGCGTATTTCCTACATTTTATAAACAGAACATGGTTTCACTAAAGTGTGTTAATGTTTAAAACAAATAAAAAACTCATTTTTTCATATTTTTACCCAACTACGGGAGAAACCTCAACATAAAGGAAAGGGGGTGTCCAAATTTTGAACAAAACTCATGTAATTAATGCACGCCCCTTGCCCCAGATACTGCCAGTGTGCACTAGTACAAGACAGTCAAAATCAATATCGTCTAGAGTTTTTAAAATGTTCAAATGGCTCTGAGCACTATGGGACTTAACTGCTGCTGTCATCAGTCCCCTAGAACTTAGAACTACTTAAACGTAACTAACCTAAGGACATCACGCACATTCACGCCCGAGGCAGGATTCGAACCTGCGACCGTAGCGGTCGCGCGGTGGAGTTTTTAATAACATCATGTTTACGTAAATAGTACACTGTGATTCGCATTTGAACAAATCTTGAGGAGTGTAAGTGTATTACCGGTTTTAAAAATAAAAGAAATGCTACTCTTTAAAAAGGACACAATGTTGCTCATATCTTCGTAGCGAACGAAGTTACGAGAAAGGGAGTTATGCTAATTAGTATCCTCTAGATAGCTAAACGAAATTTACTTGATACATTTTCTTATTTTGCTTCTGGATAAAAAGCTCTTAGGGTTGGTCAAGATAGACGGGAATGCGAACCGAAAGTGTCGGGATGGTTGCTCACAGGTCACAAGGGGTGTTGAGCGCAGGTGGATTCTCAGTGCAGCCGTCGTGGAGGTCCGTGTGTGAGGCAGGCAGGTGTTTGGCGCGGCGCCCCGTGACGGCTCACGGACCGGTCCGGGCGCAGTGCAGCGATGCGCGTCCTGTTAGGAGCAACCCGTCCTCGCGTGACCTTCGCCAAAACCGCAAGCTCCGGTCCGGACTAACACCGCTTCCTCACCAAACTGCCAGGCGTTTTCTGAGTAGCACTGTTCCCGCCAGATATCAACGCTTTCTACCGAGGCATCGGCGAGTTCTGCTCACGTTACCCAAATTCAGTTGTGCACTTAAAAAATGACCAACACGAAGGAAGAGGACGGCGGATCAGGGTTTAACGTCCCGACGACGATGAAGTCTTTAGAGACGAAACACAAGCCCGGATTGGAGAAGGAAATCTGGCCCTTTCAGTGGAACCGTTCCAGTAATAGCCCTAAGCGATTTAGCGAAGCCATGGAGAACCTATACCAGAGTGGCTGAACTGGCAACGAAGAAATGTCCTCGCGAATACCAGTCTAGTGTCTTCGCACAAATAAACAAGCCCAAATCAAAAACGACGGCTTGTGATAATCACGAGAAAGCCTAATTGGAATATACGTAGGTAGTGAGCTACTTGAGCAAGTTGACTAATTCACTTATTTAGGAAGCAAGATCAGTAGCGATGGAGAGAGCAAAACAGAAGTCAGAAGTAGAATTGCTCAAGCAAAAACGTGAAGAATAGCTTAACTTCAAAAAGCATCAGCCTTGTTGTTGTAGTGGTCTTCAGTCCTGAGGCCGGTTTGATGCAGCTCTCCATGGTACTCTATCCTGTGCAACCTTCTTCATCTCCCAGTACCTACTGCAACCTACATCCCTCAGAATCTGCTTAGTGTATTCGTCTCTTTGTCTCCCTCTGCGATTTTTACCCTCCACGCTGCCCTCCAATACTAATCTGGTGATCCCTTGATGCCTCAGAACAAGTCCTACCAACCGATCCCTTCTTCTAGACAAGTTGTGCCACAAACTTCTCTTCTCACCAATCCTATTCAATACCTCCTCATTAGTTATATGATCTATCCACCTAATCTTCAGCATTCTTCTGTAGCATCACATTTCGAAAGCTTCTATTCTCTTCTTGTCCAAACTATTTATCGTCCATGTTTCACTTCCATACATGGCTACACTCCATACAAATACTTTCAGAAACGACTTCCTGACATTTAAATCTATACTCGATGTTAACAAATTTCTCTTCTTCAGAAATGCTTTCCTTGCCATTGCCAATCTACATTCCCTCAACATCACCCGACTTAATTCGACTACATTCCATTATCCTCGTTTTGCTTTCGTTGATGTTCATCTTATATCCTCCTTTCAAGACACTGTCCATTCCGTTCAACTGCTCTTCCAAGTCCTTTGCTGTCTGACAGAATTGCAATGTCATCGGCGAACCTCAAAGTTTTTATTTCTTCTCCGAATTTGTCTTTTGTTTCCTTTACTGCTTGCTCAATATACAGATTGAATAACATCGGGGAGAGGCTACAACCCTGTCTCACTCCCTTCCCAACCACTGCTTCCCTTTGATGTCCCTCGACTCTTATAACTGCCATCTGGTTTCTGTACAAATTGTAAATAGCTTTTCGCTCCCTGTATTTTACCCCAGCCTTGAAGACGGGAAAAAGTTTCTCAAAGCTTATGTTGGTGGTGTGGCATGCTATGGCTGACAATTCTGGACTCTTTGGGCTGAGGAAAACAAATCCTATCGAGATCTGATGTTGTACACGCTTCCTAAAAATTATGTGGACTGACATCTCTATAAGTGAAGAGGTCCTTAAAAGGAGTGGTTGAGAAAAGAAGACTGTGGAAAGCAGTTGTCAAAGGTAGAGTGCAACGTATTGGTCAGCTAATGAGACGTGAGGGACTCCTCGAGACAGTAACAGAGAGGTACGTAAATGCAGAGTGACTTAATAGAAGATCAAGACTCAGGTATGTAGACCAAATTATGATTGATGTAGGATGCAAGAAATGCGGAAAAATTAAGTTTTCCAACTGGTCATTACACAAGAGAAGTCTGCACCGATTCGCTCAGTGGAATTGCACAAGGTCTTAAATTTCTTTTATTATCTTTTTCTTTACACGCGACAACGAAGATCTACTCTTTCCGAATAATCTACTCCGCGCAATCAAATTGTTTCACGTATTTTGGTATTCCATTTGTTTTGCTAGCTATTGTTATTTAAGTGACAGGCATGACGTTCGCAGCCATTTTTTTTAATGACCTACAGCAATAACGCTGTAATGTGAAATTCCGTGTGAAAATGGAGGAAAGGTTCACAAGCTGTGGTCGGTCAGTTGTAGGTGATCCCAAAAGTCAGAAAATTAAGGGTTTGGTGGTAGCCAATATTTGTTTAACGGACGGACAACTCACTGAAGATGCTGAAATCTAGATCTGTTCGTGTCATGAGATACCGACCGAGAAGTTCACGAAGCTTTGAGGCACAGCAAAACTACTTCCTCGATTGACGACTTAAGAGCTGAAAGAGCATCAAATTGATACTGCAAGGAGCTTCTTGAACTGACTGATGGTGACGGAACATTCATGCGAAAGAGGAAACGAGTGGTGAATTTACTGCTACGACAACGAGATACAAGTGATCAACAGGGACGATGTCGCACACCCAGCATATATATCGTTAAATAAAGCTCACAGGAATTAAATTGTATCAGCGAAATTTGTTCAGAAATACGACCACATGTAGAGCTCTGCTCTATTTTAAAATGGAGAACTCAGATTCTGTTGTTCGAAGAAAAAAGAGGAAAAGTAAGTGGCTTACAATATTTGGTTCGGTTCTGGGTACGAGCTTCGACTGCCCAATTAGATATTACAGTTGCAGTTATAATCACAAGATCAGGGCTCGTTTTCTGCTCGGGAAAAAATGTCACTCTCATGCTCAGAAGACGCAAGTGGGTTGTAGCGCCTCTGATTTGTATATGTTATATTTTTCAAGTACTACTGTGGTAACAACACAATTTCGGTGCCAGCTTGTTTCTCTGAGACAGTGTTGGTTGTCTCGTAATTTACAGAAGCTTTTGTAAATAAGAGTTGTTCTGGTTCTATGAAAAACAGTGATACTGACACAGAAGCAAGCAGCAGCCATTCATTCATAGTTATCTCTTCTTATGCAGCCACCTCCACCGTCGCCATCATCATCATCCCATCATCATAATATCAAATCATCCCATAATCATAATATCAAATCATCCCATAATCATAATATCAAATCATCCCATAATCATAATATCAAATCATCCCATAATCATCATCATGATCATCATCATCATCCCACCACCACCACCACCACCACCACCACCACCTTTATCCCACCCCATCATCCCATCAACATCATCCCATCAACATCATCCCATCAACATCATCCCATCAACATCATCCCATCAACATCATCCCATCAACATCATCCCATCAACATCATCCCATCAACATCATCCCATCAACATCATCCCATCAACATCATCCCATCAACATCATCCCATCAACATCATCCCATCAACATCATCCCATCAACATCATCCCATCAACATCATCCCATCAACATCATCCCATCAACATCGTCATCTCCTCCATAACCACCACCACCACGACCACCTCCTCCTCCTCCTCCTCCATCTTTGACTACTCGGTCGCCTTCTTCTTCTTAGTCGCCTCCTCCTCCCCCGTCGCACGGTCGTCGTCGTGTGTTAATATGAAGACTGTAGTCTGGGGAGTAGCCTTTCTCGCTTGGAACCGAGGGGAACACGAGGCTGGAGAGAGGGGCACCCACGCTGCTCGCTTGTGACCGGTTCCTCCCACGCGTAACGCAGCAGCTCGGTATATTTAGCGGCCCGTGACAGCCAGCAGTCTGGGAGGGTCGCACAGGGGCGTGGCCCGGCCTTGCCCGTGGACGCCGCAGCCGCAGCCGCCCATGCGTGGCGCAGCTTACCCCGCCCACACGCGTCACGGCGCGAAGCTCTCACCCTGCGTCCACAGGGGGCACGCTACTTTACGCCTCAGCAGTACAACATTACGCTACGAATACTCGGTCTCCCACGTGTTCGCAATCTAACACTGTGCTAATGCCGGTCTAAGGTCAAGAAAATGTTACTTTGCCGGCGGTTCAAATAGCATTTACTATAAAAAGTAGTGACGTCATTTCAAAAGCGTTTTCAAGCATCTTTGAAGAGGTGAATTGTGGAGCACTGACCATAAGGGCGCAACATCAGATGTTCGAGGTTCGAATCAAAGCCTTATTTTTATCTCTATTTTGGGAAGAGAAGGCAATGAGAACAAATGTAAGATCATGCTACGCAGTTCTTCAAACTTTTTTTCCTTCCTCTTGCAGCACAGAAGTGCTGTCTTTTACATTTCCTTCTTCTACATAAGAATTACGCACACAATCCTGTCTCACAACTCATATTTTCGTGTGTAAATTATGTTGATTTTGTATCTCTATAGTAAACAGTGTAAGCTACGATACGACAACCCTCCTGAACAGTAATCAGTAACACATGCTGGTGGCTAAAAGCTTGTTTTCCCCAGTTGAATACGTTTTATCGCATTGCGTACTGAAACGCGAAGCATAAATGACTACCTATAAGCGTTGATACCCTGCTTTAAGGTCTCTTAATCTAATGAGACACACGATGGAGGAAACGGAAATGTCGCACCGTATTTCTCGAATAACGCTGCTCTAAAAGTACTCTTAACAGGGTTTCGCGCGAAGAACATAGTATCTCTTCCAAATATCACAACTGAAATTCCCTGACAATCTGTCACACTTTTTATGTACCCTAGCTTGGTGTAAGACAGTTCATTCGATGTCTGCTTTCGTACCTACTTGCTAAGAAGCACTCCACACGTTGGACCACAACTCGAGGTTTGGCAACACAAGCATTTTTATGTCTTTTTTTTTTTTTTTCAACTGCTCCCTAGTAATAAGTCTAAGTCTTCCATTCGCCTCACCTATTACAGATTTTACAGCTTCGATCTGTTCCACATGGCTTATTAGTATTAACCCTATATATTTCAATGGTGTGAAGTTCTCCCCATGTTCATCCACCACAAATCTTGTAATCGGATGCTATCTGGTTCTTACTCTTTGTTACAGGTACTATTTCGGATTCATTAACGTTGAAGAGAACTTCGATTCATCACACCAAGTGGAAATGTAGTCCAAGTATCGCTGGATTTCGTTCCGGCGCCGTTCAGACAACAATCTGCTAGCGTTGCTGAACTTCAAGACACTGGTTCAACCTGATGAGCGTGCGACAATCCTTGGATCCATCGAGTCCACGATCAGAGTCCTTCCAGAAACCTGGAAGTTATTTATCTCTCTTTACATCACTATCCAGCAAATCTATCGTTTTTTTCCAAATTTTCTCGTTTCCGCCCTATCTTACACAGTCAGGCTCCTGATGAAATAATAAAACCAGGTGGAATTTACACGGTTTAGGCAGCAAGGTATGTTACTGTAGGAACTGTAAGCGGGGTGATACCAGCGTTAGCAGACGTCGGCTGGCTGCTGGAGGAGACAGCTTGTGGGCCTTTTCCAGCCACTAACGGCCTTCAGCGTTGGCGGACAGGATAACCTCGCAACTGCCGCACAGCAACCCGGTTAATCGGCGTGTCACGTCATCGACAGGAAAGTGCGGTACCTTTCGCTTCACGATACCCTTCATCGTCATTTATTTATTACGTACCCACTGATTCTATTTACTAATTACATCACTGGCGTCTCAGGACACTTTTGGGCATAAAACCTGTGTAAATACACCGCCCTGTCTGTAATTCCGCGTCAAGAAAAGTTACTGCGGTTTGTTATAATTAATACTTTGGGATTTTTTAATAACAATTGAATAAAACAAATTTCTTGTGTCATAAGCGTTTCGCAGATGAAATACACTCCTGGAAATGGAAAAAAGAACACATTGACACCGGTGTGTCAGACCCACCATACTTGCTCCGGACACTGCGAGAGGGCTGTACAAGCAATGATCACACGCACGGCACAGCGGACACACCAGGAACCGCCGTGTTGGCCGTCGAATGGCGCTAGCTGCGCAGCATTTGTGCACCGCCGCCGTCAGTGTCAGCCAGTTTGCCGTGGCATACGGAGCTCCATCACAGTCTTTAACACTGGTAGCATGCCGCGACAGCGTGGACGTGAACCGTATGTGCAGTTGACGGACTTTGAGCGAGGGCGTATAGTGGGCATGCGGGAGGCCGGGTGGACGTACCGCCGAATTGCTCAACACGTGGGGCGTGAGGTCTCCACAGTACATCGATGTTGTCGCCAGTGGTCGGCGGAAGGTGCACGTGCCCGTCGACCTGGGACCGGACCGCAGCGACGCACGGATGCACGCCAAGACCGTAGGATCCTACGCAGTGCCGTAGGGGACCGCACCGCCACTTCCCAGCAAATTAGGGACACTGTTGCTCCTGGGGTATCGGCGAGGACCATTCGCAACCGTCTCCATGAAGCTGGGCTACGGTCCCGCACACCGTTAGGCCGTCTTCCGCTCACGCCCCAACATCGTGCAGCCCGCCTCCAGTGGTGTCGCGACAGGCGTGAATGGAGGGACGAATGGAGACGTGTCGTCTTCAGCGATGAGAGTCGCTTCTGCCTTGGTGCCAACGATGGTCGTATGCGTGTTTGGCGCCGTGCAGGTGAGTGCCACAATCAGGACTGCATACGACCGAGGCACACAGGGCCAACACCCGGCATCATAGTGTGGGGAGCGATCTCTTACACTGGCCGTACACCACTGGTGATCGTCGAGGGGACACTGAATAGTGCACGGTACATCCAAACCGTCATCGAACCCATCGTTCTACCATTCTTAGACCGGCAAGGGAACTTGCTGTTCCAACAGGACAATGCACGTCCGCATGTATCCCGTGCCACCCAACGTGCTCTAGAAGGTGTAAGTCAACTACCCTGGCCAGCAAGATCTCCGGATCTGTCCCCCATTGAGCATGTTTGGGACTGGATGAAGCGTCGTCTCACGCGGTCTGCACGTCCAGCACGAACGCTGGTCCAACTGAGGCGCCAGGTGGAAATGGCATGGCAAGCCGTTCCACAGGACTACATCCAGCATCTCTACGATCGTCTCCATGGGAGAATAGCAGCCTGCATTGCTGCGAAAGGTGGATATACACTGTACTAGTGCCGACATTGTGCATGCTCTGTTGCCTGTGTCTATGTGCCTGTGGTTCTGTCAGTGTGATCATGTGATGTATCTGACCCCAGGAATGTGTCAATAAAGTTTCCCCTTCCTGGGACAATGAATTCACGGTGTTCTTATTTCAATTTCCAGGAGTGTATTAGCATTCCTGCAAGATGAGTCACTGGAAAGTGTGGTGTCATACATGCTTGACTGTGCAGAAATGTATACGTGGAATATAATGATGATGATACCTGCTTAATAAGTGAAAGTGGTATGGAAACGGTTGGTTGGTTGATTTGGGGGAAAGGACCGAACAGTGAGGCCATCAGTCCCATCGGGTTAGGGAAGGATTGGGAAGGAATTCAGCTCTGCCCTTTCAAAGGAACTATCCCAGCATTTGCCTGAAGTGATTGAGGGAAATGACGTATTGAAACAGGTGTTTAGCCATGTAGTTTGACATCCTTGTTGGACATAGAGCCACGAATCCTGTCTCCAGTGAAAAACAGTAAAGCCCAATCGTTGCTCAAGAAGCAGATACTAAACATAATTATATACATGGAAGATCATCCACAGCATGGTAAAAAAACAATTATGAACAGATTTCAAGTAAGTCTACAGTAATATGACCATGTTGTGAATAGAAAAACTATGGATATTCAAGGGAGGATAGATGCAATTATTACAAAAATTGGTATTTGCGGGTTTCGAGGATGCTCGAAACAATTTACAGGATGTGCCTGATAGTGACCTACTACATTGTTTATATCAAACTGCACATGAAATAGGTTACAATGGTTTCAAGAGAGGCAGTGGATTGGTGCATAACTTCAAACATTGATACGGAATTGGAAGACACAAGATAATGAAATTTCAAAACGTCAACTTGACAATGCATAGCAAACTGTGGAAGGTAGGTAAACACATCTATCCCACGATTCAGTAAGGAATTTGTTTTCAATGCCGACAATCAGAATTTGATGAAGTGCATATGAAGGAACCCTGGAAATTAGAGGTACCAAGAAAGTTGTATCAAGATCAACTAATGACTCTGAGCGCTATGGGACTTAACATCTGAGGTCATCAGTTCCCTAGACTTAGAACTACTTAAACCTAACTAACCTAAGGACATCACACACATCCATGCCCGAGGCAGGATTCGAACCTGCGACCGTAGCAGCAGCGCGGTTCCGGACTGGAGCGCCTAGAACCCCTCGGCCACAGCGGTTCGCAAGATCAACTAACATCAGTGCCTTAATCCTTTCATATATAATTATGCCAACTGTTAATCTGGGTGGTAAATTGACTGGAAAGTTATTTATTGTGCTGCAAGAAGCTGGAGGTGCTCTGAACCCTACAGTTATTTCTGAATATTTACATCACAGCAAGCAAGAGTGGAAAAAAGGGTGTAAGAGAATTAAAACTATGGCATGAGCACTGCTTTTGACCAATAGCTTGTCGAAACAACTTGCTTTTGCTTGATTCCTGGCTTGTATATCAAAATTCTATGCAAGACGTCCTCAGTGGCATATTTCTTACAAAGAATAAAGGCGACACGCACATGGCACAAAAATGTTTTATTCAGCTGTGATTCGACGGTGCCAAACCAATAATTATCAACATATCATAATATTATACGCAACCAAACACAAAACAACTGCACAAGTGAAGATACGACGATATTGCAGTGCCGGTGTTATACCGATTACGATGCAAAGTTCCGTTGGACAGGATCCAAAGGATCAAGGCATCGTAATCAGAATATCATAGGCACTGCAAAATCCTATTTATCTGCCGATATTGGGCAAGCGGCTTTCAAGGTACTACGTCTGACCTGTACGGGAATATACGTAGTAGATGTGCGAGTACAAGTCGTAGACGCATGGTTGACGACATTTGGAAGTTTGGGTTTGGCTGTGAGTCGTGCACGGATAGCGAAATGGTAAGGAGACCGCTCGCCATAAGCAGGAAATCCGTTTTCGAGTCTCTGTCCCGCACAAATTCCATTGTCGTCGTTCCCTTCTACAGCTGATGATAGTCCTTATTCGCAACTGGGAATTCATTTCACACATATGAATATGTTCAAGGAAAGTTAATCTGTAAGAAAACGATGCTAAACGAACAACCTGATGCAGAGATTACTGGTCAACGCAAAAACAGCCAGATTCGCTAGACTCTTGTAAGTAGTAGGTATTATCAAGGTGGTGGTGATGGGGGACGACGACGGGAGAGTTGTACGTAAGTGCAGTAAGGTGTGGGAGTTAAGTAACCGGCCGACGGGCCGATGATCGCTGCCTTGACGAACCAGAGCCATGTAGTCCATGGCCAGCGGCTGTAGAGGTCTTACACCGCACTGCAGACAGCTCGGCTTATATGGAGTCGCGGCTCTCGTGTCACCTCGAGCGATATTGTGAACGCCCTATATAGACACCGCTCGCCGCAGCAGGTGCCCAAACAACGAAAGGCGTAGAGTGGGTGAAAGAAATAAAAGAGCGTTGCAGCTCAACTCGCTCAGCGACATTCCAGCCGTGACACGCACCTGCTTGGCGCGCAGAGAAAATTTTTGCGGGCTCTGCAGCGAAACTTGGCGGCGCTGACGTAACTATATGGCTCCTCCAATGCGCCGTGTTGCGTTTGAAAAGGCCAAGTGGCTGTAGTTCCGGTGCTCTGTTTCCAGCGCCGTGTCCACTGGGGAAAGCATGGCTATCCCACATGGCGGAGCAGAAATGTGGCGCTTTCACTCCCGTAAGTCGCATCTGTACAGCGGCGGCCTCTGAATAATGGAAGCCCAAGGGTACACAGGGGAGTTTCACGTTCTGGGGGTAAGGCGCATCTGCTGGTATCTCGAAGGCTGGAGCCGTAGGAGCGTCTGCCGCGAGACTCAGCAGGCACCCAGTGAAACTGACGAGACTTCGTTATGACCTACATAAAAAAGTATGACAGTTTCACATGAAGCACAAGTCAGGTGCTTAAACTTGTTCTTTTTATCGAGATTTAACGGGAATACAGCAAATGTCAGAGTAGCTAACACTGCGGATATCACTTCCAACTTCCCGCCAAACTTAAACTACGACAAATTCGAGGGGTACCCAAAAGAAACCGAACTAATTTTTGGTGGGCATAGCTTTTGTAGTATCGCGTTTTGCCGCTAGGAGCGCACAGAGCGAACATTCCAGAGTCAGTAAGCCGAGCTGCGTCGTTTTTTGATATTGTTTTTTTAATGGCTGATCATCGTGAACAGCGTGCGGCAGTGAAATTTTACTTTTTGCTCGGAAAAAGTGGAAAAGAAACTCTTGAAATGTTAAAAAAAAGGCGTACAAGGACGATTCTAGGGGGGGAACTTAAGTGTGAGAGACGTTTTATCATTTCAAAAATTGTGGAATTTCAACTGACGACAAACATAGTTCTAGTTGCTCGAACAGTCCACGGGTATACTGCCAGTTCATAGTGTCCAACGGGCACAATATTTCGGCGATCAGACACGTCGCCATCGTCAGGTGCGCTGACGATGGCGACGTGTCTGATCGCCGACATATTGTGCCCGTTGGACACTATGAACTGGCAGTATACCCGTGCGCTGACGATGGCGACGTGTCTGATCGCCGACATATTGTGCCCGTTGGACACTATGAACTGGCAGTATACCCGTGGACTGTTAGAGCAACAAATACGCCGGGAGAAACTGAAGAGTCACATAGTTCTAGCTGTCCTTCCACGGCCCGAACACATGAAAATGTTGAAAACATGCAGTCCATTGAAGAAACTGTCGAGCTGTCGCGAACAACTCTAAATTCAATGCAGCGAATGACAGAAAATTTGGGAGTGAATAAGGTGTGTGAGTATTCTGCCACACCTTGTTAGACTTGACACCACCAGCAATCGACCATATGTGCGCCCTGAAGATGGCCCCTGCGATGGGCTGAAACCGGTCGGCACTAAATAAATAAAAAACGCGATTAAGACTGTTTTCTTAATATTAACTTGCTGACTAGTAGTCAATGGCCTCGTTGGATACTATGAACCCGCAATACACCCTTAGTCTTCGATCAGTTTGGACACTTTTTACTTTTACATGGCAACAGTTAAAATTTCAGTATTAAATTAATGCACTGACCAATATTCATTGTCCAATACGTTCATAAACTTTCGTTCTACAATATATTAAAAAAAAAAAACACGAGAGAATCACTGGTTCTAGGTAGCAAAGGACAGTACGTAAAATACTGTCTCAGCAATGCTGTACCGATTCTTATGCCATGCGTTTGTTTCTCGTTTCTGTCGTTGTTATTACAACAGCTCTGATCGCTTTCCCCAAACTCTATAATAATAAGCAATGGAAATTTTACGAATAAACTTTATTCTTTTTTTAAAAAAGACTTAATTGAAAACAAAAAATTTTTGCATCACTGCTATGACGAACTGCTATAGCGGATCTTTACCTGGTTATTAGTGAAACAAAAATCTGTAATAACCGGGACCAAACAAATACCGAAAAATATCAGTTATTCAGAACTAAAATAACGGTATCGGTTTTAACCGGTTCGTTATTCCCGTCCTTACTCCCAGCTATCTTCCATGCTGCATAACGCGAAGTTGAGACTGCTTTTAATGCCGGCCCGAGTGGACGAGCGGTTCTAGGCGCTACAGTTGGAGCCGCGCAACCGCTACGGTCGTAGGTTCCAATCCTGCCTCGGGCATGGATGTGTGTGACGTCCTTAGGTTAGTTAGGTTTAAGTAGTTCTAAGTTTTAGGGGACTGATGACCTCAGAAGTTAAGTCCCATAGTGCTCAGAGCCATTTTTTTTGAACTGCTTTTAAGGCACTAAAAACAGGTACACGATCACAGGGCGACCCATGAGACAACTTTCACTGCTAAACATACAGTCTCTTCTCCGTGGATAAGATACGTCAAACTTGAAGAGGAACCCAAGATTTCGATGACGGTTATCGCCATAATCATCTTGAATAAAGCTAATTGTCGGGAACGAGATGTAAAAAGACTTCAGTGTTAAAGACTGCAATTACCACTTGTCAGCATGTTCTCCAATTGCTGATTTAAGGGAATCAGCGTTACACCTCGCCAATTTAGGATTTTCGCACATGATACAAGTGACCATTCGTGCTGGTTCTCAGGAAATGTTTAGCGGTAAAGAGATGTGAATCATTTCGTTATGTTTAATATGGCGTGGCGGTAAAATAGCGGAAGAAATGGATGTTTTACACTCACCGAAAATTGACCTCCGCTCCTGGATTTTTCTGCTGAGATGGTACCAGGCCAATTCTGCGGTTTTGGCGGCGGAGCGTATCGCTGGAAGCTTCCGCTTCGAGGGCGCCGGACATTGCCCGAACTCACTGAGGGAACAGGGCTCTGTACTGTGCAGGTCCCTGTTCACGCTGGCGAAGCAAATTTCATATCGCTTTCATGTTGGTCGTAAGTGGAGCCACTTTGGTCTCTCACTAACGTACATATCCTATTAACCTCATCGTAATTCTCTAAGCATCTATAGATTAAGGCATCAGTATTGGTCGAATTCCCTCGTGGACAGGATCGTTTCTGTATTATCAAGAACGTTATCCCGGTCGGAAAGCGAAGACTGTGGGCGAGTGTTTCGACGAAAGGGGGGTGAGGGTTGGGTTGGGTTGTTTGGGGGAGGAAACCAGACAGCGAGGTCATCGGTCTCGTCGAATTAGGGAAGGACGGGGAAGGAAGTCGGCCGTACCCTTTTCAAAGGAACCATCCCGGCATTTGCCTCGAGCGATTTAGGGAAATCACGGAAAACCTAAATCAGGATAGCCGGACGCGGGATTGAACCGTCGTCCTCCCGAATGCGAGTCCAGTGTGCTAGCCACTGCGCCACCTCGCTCGGTGAAAGGGGGGTGAATTGAACTTAAACGACTGTCCACAGTGCTTTGACCTCGGTTCAACTGATCATCTACTGGGTTACATCTGGCGTGGCTGATACAAACACACACACACACATACACATACACACACACACACACACACACATAGCTACTACAAGACTTTTACCAAAATCCAGTGTGAACAGAAGAAAATACCTGGAAGTGCGTACGAGAACGTACTGGAAATTCTTCGAAGAACAACACCTGTACGTCACAGTTTTTCGAGACGCGTAATTTACTCCAAGTGCCCGGACATTAATGACAATATAATTTGACGGTACTATCGCATGTTTCCTGTTTCCCAAGACAGATGATCATGAGACAGCAAACACGAATAACGTAACGACTTACATATCTTTTTTTTTTCGTACGCTAAGTAATGATACAGAGTTAACGACAGAACTGCCAGTGTGTTTCTTTCGGACTACCTTGTTTACTAAGGTAGCTCTGTCACTATGGTTTTTACGTTCCCTGGTCAAGAGGACGTCAAGTTAAAATGGCAATATGTAGTAATGCCTGTGTAGATGATATGAGTTCACAAAAAGATGCATCGTTACATCCTATAACGTTGTAACTGGAAGATTCTTCGATTCTTGGAATGTGAAATTTTCTGGTTTAAGATCAAAACAGAGTCGGCGTTCGCCTGCCTACTCAAAAAGCCCTTTATCCTCAGAAGACACTCAGCGTGGGTTCAAATGGCTCTGAGCACTACGGGACTTAACTTATGAGGTCATCAGTCCCCTAGAACTTAGAACTACTCAAACCTAATTACCCTAAGGACGTCACACACATCCATGCCCGAGGCAGGATTCGAACCTGCGACCGTAGCGGTCACGCGGTTCCACACTGAAGCGCCTAGAACCGCTCGGCCACCCCGGCCGACTTCAGCGTGGGCATTATTAATAAAGTTCGTTTCGACACAACACGTTCCTCCAAACTCAGTATTTTAGTTCTACACTCTCGGAAGGTAGTAACGGACGGACAGAGAATTCTGTATACAGAGCACGTGGCAAAACTTTGTAACTACTTTCATCCTCACCGTTCGCGATGACTGAAGAGGGATAGCACTGACCAAATACAAGTTTCGTGCAATGATCACACACAAGAACAATGAGAGCAAGAAATTTTGTTATGGGACGCTCTGATGAGTTCTGTTGCCAGGTAAAGCAATTTATACAATGATTCCACGGGAACTGAACACGTTCAACAATTTCATGAGACAATGAACTTCCTGGTACGTGTTTTTATCCTTCAAGAATGTTGTAAAACAGACTAAGTATTCTATATGGATAAGGCTTAATTTGCTGAATTCTGTATTCTGGAACTTATTAAATACGTAGAAGACTGGCAGATTCATGAACGGACTCTAGAAGACTCTTTGATGAAAGAGTTAAGTAATCTAACAGGAACCAACCAAATCCTGTGACACCTGGAAGCAACCATGTAAGAGTTTGTATAGGTTCAGTAAAGATAAATAAAAAGAATACGCTTATTGATAGGAGTACTGGGAAATTCCATGACTTCCAGTGAAATACTGCTCGAGTTGACAGAATACGTATAAAGTCGAATCAACATTGGATATGCCAAGCGTCTTGAGAGGTTGCATCAGTGTCACTGGTTGAAATGGTCTGAGGGTAGTACACACTTCTTCAAAAATTCCGATATTCGTGAACGCATAACGAACGACACCAAGTGACTGCCCAAAAATCTCATGAAATTTTACGAACAAGTACTCAGTCCAACATGTTCGTATGTGCACCACCATTATCCATGCAGAGTTTGATACGCCTCCGGTGGTTTAAGTCACCGTCCGTAGGTTCACAGATGGCCAATGTTCGGAATGCTTGCGCGCCTGAGTGCATTTTCATGTGATGTTTCATTACTCTTCTTTTAATTACAAGTTACGTGGCAAGCTTTCCTCTTCGATTTATTGGTTGAACGCATCGCTGGCGCACCAATTGCAGCACATGTGCCGATTCGGATTAATGGACGACCACAGCGGGGGTATCCGAAACACTTCCCAGTTGAAAAACTTTCTTCTACCACGTGATCAAAGTCTACATCTACATCTACATGCATACTCCGCAAGCCACCTGACGGTGTGTGGCGGACGGTACCTTGAGTACCTCTATCGGTTCTCACTTCTATTCCAGTCTCCTATTGTTCGTGGAAAGAAGGATTGTCGGTATGCCTCTGTGTGGGCTCTAATCTCTCTCATTTTATCCTCGTGGTCTCTTCGCGAGATATACGTAGGAGGGAGCAATATACTGCTTGACTCTTCGGTGAATGTATGTTCTCGAAACTTTGACAAAAGCCCGTACCGAGCTACTGAGCGTCTCTCCTGCAGGGTCTTCCACTGGAGTTTATCTATCATCTCCGTAACGCTTTCGCGATTACTAAATGATCCTGTAACGAAGCGCGCTGCTCTCCGTTGGATCTTCTCTATATCTTCTATCAACCCTATCTGGTACGGATCCCACACTGCTGAGCAGTATTCAAGCAGTGGGCGAACAAGCGTACTGTAACCTACTTCCTTTGTTTTCGGATTGCATTTCCTTAGGATTCTTCCAATGAATCTCAGTCTGGCGTCTGCTTTACCGACGATCAACATTATATGATCATTCCATTTTAAATCACTCCTAATGCGTACGCCCAGATAATTTATGGTATTAACTGCTTCCAGTTGCTGACCTGCTATTTTGTAGCTAAATGATAAAGGATCTATCTTTCTGTGTATTCGCAGCACATTACACTTGTCTACATTGAGATTCAATTGCCATTCCCTGCACCATGCGTCAATTCGCTGCAGATCCTCTTGCATTTCAGTACAATTTTCCATTGTTACAACCTCTCGATACACCACAGCATCATCTGCAAAAAGCCTCAGTGAACTTCCGATGTCATCCACAAGGTCATTTATGTATATTGTGAATAGCAACGGTCCTATGACACTCCCCTGCGGCACACCTGAAATCACTCTTACTTCGGAAGACTTCTCTCCATTGAGAATGACATGCTGCGTCCTGTTATCTAGGAACTCCTCAATCCAATCACACAATTGGTGACGACTTGGTAGCTCCTTACCGAACTCGAACTGTTCACGAAACCTTTCCATCGCCTGTGTCATATCCTCGTTGTTGGGCTTTCGTCGATGGACCAGCACACTCTTCACTAAGCGCTCCTCCAAAGTGAAGTCGCTGGTATATACGCCTTCGTTCTTCACCACACACGGAAGACGAAAAATGGACTGGTCAATGCACAAACTTTATTCTCCTCCCCGGGCAATCGCATGGCAGTTATGCAACAGTCAGGCTGGAATTCGCGTGACCACTGTTTTCATATCAACGATCAAGATGGGAGGCTCGAATCTTAAATCGCTTACCATATTACTCTGGCTCTGAGCACTATGGGACTTAACATCTATGGTCATCAGTCCCCTAGAACTTAGAACTACTTAAACCTAACTAATCTAAGGACAGTACACAACACCCATATTACACTGTTACATGCATTTAGCTTAGGTGTAAAGAGACTGTCTGGTCACCTTGTATGTATGCTTATGCAAGGAAGACTGAAATTCAACCTCTTGTCGACATCATCATAGATGTGGCACCAGCTCATTTCGAAATGGGTGATGAAGCCGGCCTAGCCATATTGAAGGAATCATAGTGATATTCGACTACAGGAGCTTAAGAGCATTTCAGCAAAATTAAATCACATGGGCCGACCCGTATGGGATTCTACTCCTCTCGAACGTGAGTTCAGTGTCGTAATCAGTGTGCAAACGTACTGGGATAACAATTGCAAAGAAATGTCGCATAGAGGCCAGCCACTGAGTGGAAGGAAACAACGAGCGAACAATGTTGTTATACAGAGTGCAGCAGGGAATTATCCGTAACTGTAAAAATTAATACAAGAAAAACTAAAAACACTACAAAGCATTTATTTATTACCTCAATAAAATTAAACTTGCAACTGTACTTTATTAAGTTTTGAACATCAAATCCGGCAAGTGGCGTTCTTCGTTGTCAATACACAGCTGCAGCCGATTTCTGAATTTCGGCATCTGTCTATTAAGCATTTGCTGTGGAATACGGCCTATTTCAAGACGTACAGCATCCTTGAAGGCTCGTTGGATCCTTGGGCGGTATTTGTAAACTTCAGCTTTGAGATAATCCCAAAATCCAGGCGAGCGTGCGGGAATGGAATGTCGCCGTACCGTGAGATCAAACGACCGGCAAAGATTTCCCTCAAACACTCATCGAATGTCGAACAGTGTGGACCGTGGCACCACCCTGCTGAAACGAAACGAGTCTCAGATGAAATTGTTGAAGCTATGGTTCAAAAATGTTTTGGATCATGTTCACATACCGTCCACTATTGACGAGAACAGCATGGTCGTTCTCCTAAAGAAAAAAATGTCCAATGATTTCCTCAGCACTGACTCCACACCGAACTGTGACCTTATCACTGTGGAGATGTGTCTCATGAATTTCTCAAAGATTCAAACAACTCGTACAACGCATATTCTGTTTATTAACATATCTAGAAATTTGACTGTGTACCTCATCACTGAAGAAAATCAGTGCGTCTTGAGGAACTTCTTCAATCAAGTCTTCACAAGCTTGTCATCGATTTTGCCGGTCCTGTTGCGACAGTTCTTGAGCCTTCACCATTTTATACGGATGAAACTGAAGGTCTCCACAGAAAATCCGCGCACAGAGCGGCTAGACAGTGCAAGTGACGACGCATGCTTGCGAGCAAAACATTTAGGGTACTGCAACACAAACTTCCTTACACGCTCAATGTTTTCAGGTATTCTAACGGTCCTCCGTGCTCCAACTCCCTTTTTCATAACACTGCCACATCGACGAAATTTCTCTACCCATAACAAAATCGATTTACGGTCGGGAACAATGTTTCGAGGGGAGGATTCGGCATCGAGTACGCATAACACACTGTACTCCGACTGTTGACTGGTGTTCGGAAAAATAGGTTTCGACAACAAAAGCACTTTGTTCGTTCGACAACGCCATGTTTGCAGTTAACAGCGGTACCAACGTGAACGTCCACTGCCACTGTGACCATGGAGCAAATCCCCACTCCTCTACTGTCCCCTCACTCTTCGCAGTGCCAACTTAAAATTTCGGCTAATTTCCTGCCCCACCCTGTACACGCACTCAGGCGCGAGTCACACAGTGAAGATTGAACAGCAGGAGAACCCTGCACGCTATGCTGGAACTGCATTTGAAATGGTCTGCTCCAGCGCGCTCAGTAGCAACACGTTTCTCCAGACCCAGTGGCCATTGTTTTTAACGGCGGAGCAACGCTATCCGGCCGCCGCCTCCAGAGGTCACGCGAGGTGAAGGGCGCCGTACCGTACAGCTGCCACAGCGATACGCGCCAGCTACTGTGTGACGTCACCCAGACTAGACCGTCTAGCCAGCTCGGTTGGTCGGTAGCAGCCGCACGAACCAAAGCAGTCCACTGCGTACATTTGAGTTTTACAAGCTCTGTACTATCTATACAGTAGCTTCAAGAGACAAATGTACATGGGCTTGTCTTCTTCCACAGATTTTTTAATCATAATTTTGATAGGTGGCAGGGGTAAAATACAGGGAGCGAAAGGCTATTTTCAATTTGTACAGAAACCAGATGGCAGTTATAAGAGTCGAGGGGCATGAAAGGGAAGCAGCGGTTGGGAAGGGAGTGAGGCAGGGTTGTAGCCTGTCTCCGATTTTATTCAATCTGTATATTGAGCAAGCAGTAAAGGAAACAAAAGAAAAATTCGTAGTAGGTATTAAAGTCCGTGGAGAAGAAGTAAAAACTTTGAGGTTCGCCGATGACTTTGTAATTCTGTCACAGACAGCAAAGGACGTGGAAGAGCAGTTGAATGGAATGGACAGTGTCTTGAAAGGAGGATATAAGATGAACATCAACAAAAGGAAAACAAGGATAATGGAATGTAGTCTAATTAAGTCGGGTGATGCTGAGGGAATTAGATTAGGAAATGAGACGCTTACAGTAGTAAAGGAGTTTTGCTATTTGGGGAGCAAAATATGTGATGATGGTCGAAGTAGAGAGGATATAAAATGCAGACTGGCAATGGCAAGGAAAGCGTTTCTGAAGAAGAGAAATTTGTTAACATCGAGTATAGATTTAAGTGTCAGGAAGTCGTTTCTGAAAGTATTTGTATGGAGTGTAGCCATGTATGGAAGTGAAACATGGACGATAAATAGTTCGAACAGGAAGAGAATAGAAGCTTTCGAAATGTGGTGCTACAGAAGAATGCTGAAGATTAGATGGGTAGATCACATAACTAATGAGGAGGTATTGAATAGCATTGGGGAGAAGGACATGTTCTGAGGCATCAAGGGATCACCGATTTAGTATTGGAGGGCAGCGTGGAGGGTAAAAATCGTAGAGGGAGACGAAGAGATGAATACACCAAGCAGATTCAGAAGGATGTAGGCTGCAGTAGGTACTAGGAGATGAAGAAGCTTGCATAGGGTAGAGTAGCATGGAGAGCTGCATCAAACCAGTCTCAGGACTGAAGACAACAACAACAACAACAACAACAACAACAATTTTGATTGCTCACTGTCGAACACTTAGTAACACGAGGGTCATTCCAAAAGTTCTGTGAGACTGAACTGACGAAAATAATTCATTTTACAAAATTCCTATACATGCCTTCAGCATAAACGCCACTCTTTCTTATGACAGGCTTATGGCAACTTCTGTATTCCGGATAGGGCACTTTCATTGCTGAGATGGTTGATTACCCGTTTCACATCAATTGTATCAACACGTTTCCCGAGTTGTTCCTTCTATTTGAGAAACTAATCAAAGTCTGGTAGGCTCATATCAGGGCTGTACGGTGGATGGGGTAGTATTTTCCATCTATATTTATCGAGAGTTTCTCTCACTGGTAGGGCAATATGTGGTCTTGCATTATCGTACAAAATGAGAACACCAGCTGCAAGTATTTCAGGCTTCCCATGGCGAATTTTCTGGCGCAAAACATTTTGCAGAAACAGCTTTAGTACGCGGCTGTTAGAACGTACCCTGGCGCACTCTATAGCTGTGACTCCATTCATGTCATACGCAAAGATCATTGTCAGTTTTAGCGTTGATTGTTGGTGGTGGTGGGATATTTTCGGGCGTGGATTGCCGGCGCTTTTACATTGTGATAACTGACGCCTGGCTCAACATCTCGTATCTAGGTTTCAGTAAGTGCATTAACCCTTTTCAGAATCTCTTCTTCTGTTCGACAACGTTGAAGCAGGTGTTCTGTGATTCTTTAGCGATCTATTTCTGCTCTTCACTCAGATCTTGAGGAAGCGAACTGGCATCAACTTTTCTCATTTAACTTTTCAGTTATGATTGCGTAAATTGAAGTGACAGACATTTTGGCCCCATATGCAATTTCTTCGTACGTTTTTCGCCCTTCCTCTTTCGAAACGTCATTAACAATAACCTGAGAGGTGTAGTGTGGTGCAGTTGGTGGCCTTGCACTTCTTGGGAGTCCTCAGTCCTTAACCGACTTTCACGGAAACGAGCAGACCGCCGTGATACTATGTTACGATCGATTATACTAGTCCCATACACCTTTCTCAAAGCGTTGCAAATTTCCGTTTGTTCTTTTCCTCTTTGGGGATTCGATTTCTATGTACGAACGCTGTTCACTAAGTGTAATCCGATCTGACTCCTGTTTGAGCTTCTATTTTGAAACAATTACGATACAACCACGTGAACCAGCGAATGCACCGTCGCGCCTGAAGTCTTGCTCGCCTCTGACATGAATTTCAACTTGGATGACGCTAACGTACTGTCGCGCATGCGCAGTGTGCCGGACTGTTGAAATGACCCTCGTATTTAACTCGAGTTAACTGTGTAAACATGCGTTCTGTTGTTTTCATTTAGCTTTAAGTAAACCAGACTAACACAGTACGTTGCAGAGCAAATATGACATTGTTCGAGATGGAACCTGGGTGCAGTCTTCACTTCGAATTTTATGAAAAAAAGAACTATCCGTAGCAAAATTGGAAATGCTGTAGTAGGACGCATAACGCAAGGTAGACGATCCGAGATACGCTTTAAATTTGAACCACAGTCGCTGTAGACCAACAACGATGTTTTAGCCTCGTAAAACATTGTGCTTCTCAACCACATTTCACGGGTTGAGGTCAGCTTCGCTTCATTAGCATACTACTCGGATGAGGAAGATTGGCCTATCTGCCGAGAGAGATAGAAGGTCCCCTGGTGTGGACCGCAGCACAATAGTTGAGGAAAGTAGGCAGTACTAGACTCTAGCTTGTAGTACAAGATTCGGGACAAAATCCCTGCCTATCCTAGTTTTGAAAAGCCCACTTAGTATGATGGACTATACGCTATGTCGACTAGCAGTGACCAGTTTAAGTTGTCACACAAAACTTCTCGCATTCTGTTTGAGATATTTCGTAATAGCAAGTATTTTATTTTATATATATATATTTTTTTTAATTTGCGCTTCATTTTATTTTGAACGACACATCTAAATTTTCTCAGTGATATCTGCATTTTCTTGACGTATACCTTACTCCTGTACATAAACATTCCCGCTGGAATCTAGCCATTAGATAATAAAAGGAGGAAGTAACCTAACATAGCTACCACACGTGAGTAAGAACATACCACCCGTTGTAGAAACACAGGGGATCGTGTTCAATAAGTACTGCACAGCATATGTAAATAAAGTAACAAATCAATAATAAATAAACCCCGCGGGAGTAATTACTTCCCTGATACTTACATCGATACTGCAAAGAAATTTCCTATTATACACTTGCTTTTTCTATGCTAAACCATTTGAACATTTATCTTGTTTATCTGAATGTTAAAAAAAAGAAAAAGAAAAAAGCTCTATGGCGTGTTGAGACGTGAAAGTCACGGTAGCATGCGCACTCGATAAGTAGCCCTTTTTCCTATAAAAGCGTGCTGTAAACTCAGCCAAGTACTTATTACGCAATGCATTAAAGTCATCAGACAACCTGAGTGTGAAATTCGGGAGTGTGTGCGTGTCGTATCTCCTAAAGCACTGGACCGATTTCAACTAAACAAGGTACACACATCCGTTAGTTAGGCAACAATCGCTGTCGGGGGAAGAACCACCTACCTATCATAGTTCATGAGATGTGACATCATAAATAATGTGAAGTATGAAACACTGGCCCGTCATGCATGACATTTAAATTGATTACTTCTGTGCTACTAATATGCATCTACAGCATTATATCATGGTACCAGACATACTTCAGAGGATATGTATTCATGGACATCGAGATGCGTGAAAAACTGCCACAATCCCCATGACTTTTAAATTTATTACTTCTGTCCTACTAACTCCATTCGCAAAACATTTTGCAGGCAGTATCCACATTTGCCGCTAAATGTAGCTACAAAATTATATCTCTGTATGGCACATAGCGGCAGAGGATACGAAGTCATTAACAATGAGATGCGTGAAAAATTCCGCATCATGAATGAAGTTTTAATATATTTATTTTTTACTAAGACACTCCTACAGTAGAGTGAAGTTAAGAAAATCTCTGACGCCTGGCAGTCTCCTCAATATCAACTTTGTGTCGGTGGCGGTTGTGCGACGTCGTGGTACAGCGATTACCACATTTACATCAGGGCGAAAAATAAGCCGTTCACTTCATCGATCGATCCTTTTCCAGACGGTTTTCCCCTTGAGCTGTCTTTCGTCACGACGTGTACTGAATGAACGAGACCGCCGACAGGGAACACCCAGACAGCGAATTAGCGGCGAAAGAAGTACTGGGAATTGAGGTTCTTTCATCAGCTTCTGCGCCGTTGTGTGTACAACGAGGTAGGGTGAAACAGGTTGTTAAGAAGAAGAAGATTCGCAATATTGCGAGCTATATACAGAGAAACTCCTTGTTAGAGCTATTTCAACGGAGTGGACTACAGAAGGCGCTTGTTTTATTCTTCGCGCAAACTGTCAGCTCCGAACAAACGCCCAGTTTGCAGGAGGAGTTAGCGCAGAGGCAGACAGCATCAGAGTGCGAAGTGTGGAGTTACCAGGCGGTGACTTGCACCGGCGCTTCTGGAGCACATCGGCAACGCGGCTGCCGAGCTAGAAGAGCAGCAAGTTGTTAACAATCGGAGCGACTACGCCAGGAGACGTTCAGGTCCGCTGCGCCAATCCCCTTTCGGTACGGATGTTTTGTCCGCTTGGCTACTGCGAAGGGCAATTACGGGATTGGAAGGCACAACAGACTCCGGATTAAAAGCCCAGTCCCCCCGTCAAAATAAACAACGCAGCGTCTGGAACGCTTCAATTCTCCGGCCCTGATCTGAAGTGCCAAGAGTAGCACCAGCGTCCGCTGATGACCACCTGAAACGAACGTGTTTCACAAGACTGTATTCAGCCCAGATTTAAACACCCGCACTGGTATCGTGGGTGTTAGGATCGTTGTGGCGGCCACATGGTTTTAAATACCAACAGATTTACGAAGGAGTCAAACTAACAAGAGCGAGAGTCTCCAGATGTGTAACGGTATCGTCATAATATCATTTGACATCCACTGCTCGATATAGGCCTAATCTGAAATTTAGGTTCCACAATCTGCAAACTATAATTCGTACAGTCGGACGCGACAGTGCGAATACATTTCGTTCCGAGAATATTTTCGGTAGAAAATGAACGCCAAAAAAAGGCAAATGGCTAATACTGTAATCGCATGCCCGACATGTATCTCGACCGGTAGCACGAGAAGTGAGTAGGTTTATCGGATTAAGGTATCCTGAAACAGAAGACACTACAGAGGTGTGAGTAGCAGAAAACTGTACCTGCATCCCACGTCACACATCAAACTAGTAATTACCTTTACGCTCCACTTCTAAGGCATATGTAATGCATAATTAGAACCACGCCATTTTCATCACCAGTAACTTCGAAGATAAATGTAAAGTAGTAAGAGAAATGCGTTTCTGCAAGAAGAATTTTCCAAGTGCTGACGTACTAAACTTGCACTTGAGTTAATTTTCTGAGAATCTGCTCCAAAAAATCGTACTTTTGTTTTCCATCTTAAATTGATCTTAAGAGCTTTTTAAGAAAATGGTTAAAATAACTGATTTTGTCATCAGGAAGTTGTTTCAAAATAATCTTAAAGATATTTCCGTCTACGTCCACACCCTTATTTACGCTCCCTTCCACACGTCAGTGTTATCTTTAAATTTCTGTTCGAGAAACATAAAACTGTTTTTGAAGTTCTCAGCCGTGTTAGAAGATATACTCTGCCACGCTCTTACGTTTCCCTTGTATATACACTTGAGCCGTGCTCCGACTCGCGTTTGTGCCTTTGACAGGTTGCCGTCGTGTATTCGGATTGTGACCTCTCGTTTTCTTAGTGCGTTCACTGGCGCCACTACGTTTGCTCGCTTTGTCTGTCCGTGAGTGGCAGCAGCGGCGTTTATCGATAGCGAGTACTGTCGTACTATCTTTGGAGCGACCTCTAGTATTTCCGGGTCGTCGTGTGTTTGGTGGGGGGCGGGGGGGGGGGGGAGGGCGCAGTTCAGTTGGGACGGGACAGCAGTGAGGTCCGACAGCGCCAGTAATCGCCGAGAGAACTGGCGGTAAAAGCACTGCCCGATGGAAGGATGTGGTCGCCAGAGTGCACGGTCACGTCGAGGTCAGGATTCAGCGAATTTAAGTTAAATGGATCGTTTTAGTCGAGTAGTGCAACTTTCTCGTGTGTGTGTGTGTGTGTGTGTGTGTGTGTGTGTGTGTGTGTGTGTGTGTGTGTGTGTGTGTGTGACCTCATGCCATCAAGCTGTCGGTTGGCGCTTTTATACTCCGACGTTTCCCTTGCCTGACTTGATTGGCAACGACCAAAGGTTGGTCGTTCGGCCGGTCGTCTCATTGGACGACGTGTATCTGGTCTTTCGACCGTTACTGTATTCTTAACGTTCATGTCTACGTGCAATTGGTCTTGTTGCTGTATAGTGACTGTTTAAGCACTGTTTGGGTTGTTTGTGGAATTGTCTTTTGCGGTTCCATGTGCATCTAGTCAGATTTTGAATAGGCAGTTTGGTCTTAACCCTGTCTGCATACTAGGATTTGGTGGAGTCAACTTGTGTAATTGAATGCTTGTCATTTGACGATGTTAACTGTTATTCTATCGTGGTATTGGTTATCGCATCTTAGGTGGATTTTGCGAGTGTGCTGGTCGGCGTTCTAGGTGTCCCTAGTTTGAATTGCCACTATGTTAAATGAGCATCACTCTTGGCTGCCTGTCTCACCGCTTACGCAGCTGTAGGGACTTTTCTCAGGTCGATCCTTGGAGTACTGTCTGTGGATCACTCCCTTCTTATTTGGTCTGATTGTGTCAATCGCTTAAAAATAATATTTTGTTTAAATTATTCTACTGCTTGTGGCCTTCAGACGACAAATGATTAGAATTCTTCTTAATAAGGCCTTCAGCCGCCAGTGTAGCTTGTGTTAGTCAAGTTTTTTAATCATTGTTTTAAAAATTATTTTTGGTATTTTGAAGGTGTAATTGTCTTCCTTATTTTTAATTCAGGCCTTCAGCCGTTTATTGTTCTGAAGTATTGCTCGTGGCCTTCCGCCAACAAATAATTTGAATTCTTTCTTAATAAGGCCTTCGGCCATCAGTGTAGCTTGTGTTACAGTCAAGTTTTTAAAAAATGATTGTCTTAAAAAATTATTTCCTTAAAGTATGTGTGTTTACTGTGCAATCAACAGTAACTGATTAGGCCCCGTCCACACCTTTTCCTGGCCAGCCGGAGTGGCCGATCGGTTCTAGGCGCTACAGTCTGGAGCCTCGCGACTGCTACGGTCGCAGGTTCGAATCCTGCCTCGCGCATGGATGTGTGTGATGTCCTTAGGTTAGTTAGGTTTAATTAGTTCTAAGTTCTAGGGGACTGATGACCTCAGATGTTAAGTCTCATAGTGCTCAGAGCCATTTGAACCATTTGCACACCTTTTCCTGCTTTCCCGAAGTTCCACGCTTGGTTGGTTCAAATGGTTCTGAGCACTATGCGACTTAACTTCTGAGGTCATCAGTCGCCTAGAACTTAGAACTAATTAAACCTAACTAACCTAAGGACATCACACACATCCATGCCCGAGGCAGGATTCGAACCTGCGACCGTAGCGGTCACGCGGTTCCAGACTGAAGCGCCTTTAACCGCACGGCCACACCGGCCGGCAGTTCCACGTTTCAACACTGACGAAGGAAAGATTAGAATACCACTAAGGAGTTTTCCGACATACACGAAAGTTTGTTCGCGCCAGTCGCATGAGAGTTGCGTTTGTAGCGCCTCTATGAAAATGTACATCAGGTTTGCTTTAAATACAAGCTGTAACTGTCGTGAGTCTTAGTTACCTTTGAGATTAGACATGGTGAGCTGATATCAGTCAAGAATGGCTTAAAGGTGACAATAACGCCATTAGCTACACCTCACTAAGTATGTGCGTGAAATCTTGTGGGACTTAACTGCTAAGGTCATCAGTCTACTTAACCTAAATTATTCTAAGGACAAACACACACACCCATGCCCGGGGGAGGACTCGAACCTCCGCCGTGACCATTCGCACAGTCCATGACTGCAGAGCCTTAGACCGCTCGACTAATCCCACGCGACTCACTGAGTATGAACGAGGTCGTGAGATAGACCTATGTGAAGCTGAACGTTCCTTCTGCGAAATTGCACAGAGACTTGGCATGAATCATGAATATAGCCACTATACGTGATAGCTGGCAGCGATGGTCACGAGAATGTACGGTCGCAAGAAGACCGGGATTCTGACGGCCTCGTGGCAGTAACGAGAGGAACAGCATCGTTTACGGCTCTGGTACATCGTACTGCATCTGCAGCAGCAATTTGAGCAGCAGTTGGCACCACAGTGACACAACGAACTGTTACAAATTGGTTACTTCAAGGACAGCTCCGAGCCAGACGCCATGTACCGTGCATTTCACTGACAGCAAATCACCGCCATCTGCGACGCCAGTGGTGTCAAGCGAGAGCTCACTTGACGCAGGACAGACGTGTGTTGTGTTTTCTGATGAAAGCTGGTTCTGCCTCGGTGTCAGCGATGGCCGTGTGCTGGATAGGAGGATGCCAGCTGAAGGGTCTGCAAACAACCTTTCTGCGTGCTAGACACACTGGGCCTACCTACATCTAGAGTTACGGTCTGGGGTGCGATTTCTTATGGCAGCAGGAGTACTCTCTTGGTTACCCCAAGCACCCTGACTGAAAATTTTTTTGCGTCAATCTGGTGATTCGATCTGTGGTGGTGCTAGTGATGACCAGCATTTCAGTTTTTTTTTTTCCAACGGGATAACTCTCGCTCACATTCCGCTGTTATAACTCCACATGCTCTACAGAATATCGGCATGTCCCTTGGCTTGCTCCATCACCAAATCTGTCTGCAGTGGAGTACATATGGGGCATCATCGGACGACAACTTCACTATCATCCACAAACAGCATTAACCGTCCTTGTACTGACCGACTAAATGGCAACAGGCGTGGAACTCCACCCACAAACTGACTTGTGGCACCTGTACAACACAATACACGTACGTTTGCATGCTTGTATTCGATATTCTGGCGCTTACACCGGCTATTAATATACCAGCATCTCACATTTACAATTACTTACCTTGCTCTTACGTTAACCCGTGATCCTGCAATGGTAAGCACTTGGCTATGTTACCTAGTCAAATGTGTTTCCGAAATTTCATCATTCTACATTAATTATTTTTTGGTGCTTCGATTTTTTTTCTTAATCAGTACTTGGTTATCGAGAGTTGTTTCCCCTATAAAATTTTCTGTAGTTCCAGTTCCTCCTATTTTGTCACTGTAGAAATTTATTATGCCTGTACTTTGTTTTAATGTGGGGAGGAGGGCAGTTAGCAGCTGTGATGCTTTAGAGTCTCTAGGAATATACTCTGGGTTTAATATGAGACAATCACTGCTGGCAATTGATTCCATGAGAGTGGCCGAATCTGAAAAGTGGGTGCTTGAGACAACTGAAGACGCCGGAATAACAAGGAGAAACAACAAAAGAAAGAAGATGAACAACTTAACTAAGAAAAATTATGCAATTTGAATGTATTAGGAATAATGGAGGTCAGTCACGGATGAAATACAGGGTGTTACAAAAAGGTACGGCCAAACTTTCAGGAAACATTCTTCACACACAAAGAAAGAAAATACACTCCTGGAAATTGAAATAAGAACACCGTGAATTCATTGTCCCAGGAAGGGGAAACTTTATTGACACATTCCTGGGGTCAGATACATCACATGATCACACTGACAGAACCACAGGCACATAGACACAGGCAACAGAGCATGCACAATGTCGGCACTAGTACAGTGTATATCCACCTTTCGCAGCAATGCAGGCTGCTATTCTCCCATGGAGATGATCGTAGAGATGCTGGATGTAGTCCTGTGGAACGGCTTGCCATGCCATTTCCACCTGGCGCCTCAGTTGGACCAGCGTTCGTGCTGGACGTGCAGACCGCGTGAGACGACGCTTCATCCAGTCCCAAACATGCTCAATGGGGGACAGATCCGGAGATCTTGCTGGCCAGGGTAGTTGACTTACACCTTCTAGAGCACGTTGGGTGGCACGGGATACATGCAGACGTGCATTGTCCTGTTGGAACAGCAAGTTCCCTTGCCGGTCTAGGAATGGTAGAACGATGGGTTCGATGATGGTTTGGATGTACCGTGCACTATTCAGTGTCCCCTCGACGATCACCAGTGGTGTACAGCCAGTGTAGGAGATCGCTCCCCACACCATGATGTCAGGTGTTGGCCCTGTGTGCCTCGGTCGTATGCAGTCCTGATTGTGGCGCTCACCTGCACGGCGCCAAACACGCATACGACCATCATTGGCACCAAGGCAGAAGCGACTCTCATCGCTGAAGACGACACGTCTCCATTCGTCCCTCCATTCACGCCTGTCGCGACACCACTGGAGGCGGGCTGCACGATGTTGGGGCGTGAGCGGAAGACGGCCTAACAGTGTGCGGGACCGTAGCCCAGCTTCATGGAGACGGTTGCGAATGGTCCTCGCCGATACCCCAGGAGCAACAGTGTCCCTAGTTTGCTGGGAAGTGGCGGTGCGGTCCCCTACGGCACTGCGTAGGATCCTACGGTCTTGGCGTGCATCTGTGCGTCGCTGCGGTCCGGTCCCAGGTCGACGGGCACGTGCACCTTCCGCCGACCACTGGCGACAACATCGATGTACTGTGGAGACCTCACGCCCCACGTGTTGAGCAATTCGGCGGTACGTCCACCCGGCCTCCTGCATGCCCACTATACGCCCTCGCTCAAAGTCCGTCAACTGCACATACGGTTCACGTCCACGCTGTCGCGGCATGCTACCAGTGTTAAAGACTGCGATGGAGCTCCGTATGCCACGGCAAACTGGCTGACACTGACGGCGGCGGTGCACAAATGCTGCGCAGCTAGCGCCATTCGACGGCCAACACCGCGGTTCCTGGTGTGTCCGCTGTGCCGTGCGTGTGATCATTGCTTGTACAGCCCTCTCGCAGTGTCCGGAGCAAGTATGGTGGGTCTGACACACTGGTGTCAATGTGTTCTTTTTTCCATTTCCAGGAGTGTATGTTATGGGGACATGTGAGAGGAAACGCTTACTTTCCATGTTAGAGCTCATTTTATTACTTCTTTTCAAATCACATTAATCATGGAATGGAAACACACAGCAACAGAACGTACCAGAGTGACTTCAAACACTTTGTTACAGGAAATGTTCAAAATGTCCTCCGTCAGCGAGGATACGTGCATCCACCCTCCGTCGCATGGAATCCCTGATGTGCTGATGCAGCCCTGGATAATGGCGTACTGTATCACAGCCGTCCACAATACGAGCACGAAGAGTCTCTACATTTGGTACCGGGGTTGCATAGACAAGAGCTTTCAAATGCCCCCATAAATGAAAAGCAAGAGGGTTGAGGTCAGGGGAGCGTGCAGGCCATGGAATTGGTCCGCCTCTATCAATCCATCGGTCACCGAATCTGTTGTTGAGAAGCGTACGAACACTTCGACTGAAATGTGCAGGAGCTCCATCGTGCATGAACCACATGTTGTGTCGTACTTGTGAAGGCACATGTTCTAGCAGCACAGGTAGAGTATCTCGTATGAAATCATGATAACGTGCTCCATTGAGCGTTGGTGGAAGAACATGGGGCCCAATCAAGACATCACCAACAATGCCTGCCCAAACGTTCACAGAAAATCTGTGTTGATGACGTGATTGCACAATTGCGTGCGGATTCTCGTCAGCCCACACATGTTGACTGTGAAAATTTACAATTTGATCACGATGGAATGAAGCCTCATCCGTAAAGAGAACATTTGCACTGAAATGAGGACTGACACATTGTTGGATGAACCATTCGCAGAAGTGTACCCATGGAGGCCAATCAGCTGCTGATAGTGCCTGCACACGCTGTACATGGTACGGAAACAACTGGTTCTCCCGCAGCACTCTCCATACAGTGACGTGGTCAACGTTACCTTGTACAGCAGCAACTTCTCTGACTCTGACATTAGGGTTATCGTCAACTGCACGAAGAATTGCCTCGTCCATTGCAGGTGTCCTCGTCGTTCTGGGTCTTCCCCAGTCGCGAGTCATAGGCTGGAATGTTCCGTGCTCCCTAAGACGCCGATCAATTGCTTCGAACGTCTTCCTGTCGGGACACCTTCGTTCTGGAAATGTCTCGATACAAACGTACCGCACCACGGCTATTGCCCCTTGCTAATCCAAACATCAAATGGGCATCTGCCAACCCCGCATTTGTAAACATTTCACTGACTGTAAAACCACGTTCGTGATGAACGCTAACCTGTTGATGCTACGTACTGATGTGCTTGATGCTAATACTGTAGAGCAATGAGTCGCATGTCGACACAAACACCGAAGTCAACATTACCTTCCTTCAATTGGGCCAACTGGCGGTGAATCGAGGAAGTACAGTACATACTGACGAAACTAAAATGAGCTCTAACATGGAAATTAAGCGTTTCCGGGCACATGTCCATACAACATATTTTCTTTATTTGTGTGTGAGGAATGTTTCCTGGAAGTTTGGCCGTACCTTTTTGTAACACGCTGTATATGTTTGAATTTATCGAACGGACGCCAGAGAAAGAACTAGAGCACCGAATCGGTAGCGCTCGCGGCAGAAGGTCACAGGTGACCGCAAGGGAGAGACTGGTACTGCGCACAGCGTCACCCATCTGCGGAACAGCTGGCAGCGGGACCTACCAGGTCGTTCGTCGATACATGGAGAGGGGGGGGGGGGGGGGAGGTGGCAGTTCGTAACAGCCTGCGCCGGCGTCCAAGGCTGCAGGCAGGCGCCTAGCCGCAAGCAGAGCTGGCTGGCCAAGGGCTCCATGTCGCCCAAAGGTAGCTAAGTTGTACGTGCCACTGCGTGCTTGACAAGCATGCTTGAGCGTTTGTAGCATAAATTTGCGAATTCAGCAGGACTTAACGGGAGGGGGCGTTCACTAAGTAATGAAATACTTTTTTTTCCTCGACCAATTTCGGTTGAAAAATTGCAGAATGGGACATCGTGGAATATTCCCTCGTCAGCCCCTGGAACACCGTCTCCTGCTGCGTGAAGAAGTCTGTAAATTCTCCTCCAACTGTCTGCCGCACATCCTCGTCCGACAGAAATCGTCGGCTCTTCAAGGCGTGATAATAGCATGGGACTATAGGGTGGGTGCTCGAAAGCCATCCATTTGAATTGCTGTTAACTTCTGCATTACGACATTCGCGATATGCGGACGCGGATTATCATGAAGCAGCAGCAGCACCCGTAGTCGCAGTTTTCCGCAACGGTGGGTTTCGACAGGCATGCTGCCTACAGGTGTTTATCCAAGGCAGCCAAGAAAAATAACAGCAGCACGTTAGTCCTGTTTGGACGCATTCGGTAGCAACATCGCCATAGTTCGAGTTCCTGCATTTACCGTACGTATGTCGAAAAGACATGAACGCTACACTAATGCCTTGCCTATGTGGCGGTGATTATATAACCGCATCGTCGTTGCCTGTATTGCATATACGCTGCAGCAACGCCCTCAAAAGAAAGCTTTTTGATCGCCCCTCACAATATTTATACAAAAAACCCGTAACTCACCATGTCTTCCACGCAGCAACTAGGTTATGAATCGTGACAAAAACTTACAACTCATGCTCCTGACGTTTCAGAAATGCTACAAAGTATGATGCAAACATTCATCAACATTCTCCATTGTCACGAAATTCTGGGAACATAATAAGGCTTGAGGCAGGTTTATACGGAAAGTTGGAGGAAACAAGCTTTATTGCCCAAGTTAAACACATACATGTACACAAAATGCAGCACAGTTACGGAACACACACAAAAACTATATATCAATCTTCAATCTTTTTTGCACATATGTGCGTCCATTTGTGTGTGTGTGCGGTGTTTCAGGAAGCACATCTCGCCACTCACTACCACGAGCACTGTCAAATCTGTAATAACACGCCTACACGTTACAAGCAAGCGATAAGGCCACGAATAAGAAGACTGCTGTATTCCAGTCTGTGCTGGAAGTACCGTTGCAAATAGCCGCTACTGAATTCGGCCGAAACGTACACTCTGCAGATGAAAGCGGTTTACGAAAGCCAGCATTCCACAACTCTGCAACGCGCACTGATGTTGCCGACAAACGATCCTCCGCGCTTTCAAATAGCAATTGTCTGCAGTATTCGTGTGCTTGCCGTCCTCGGAGTTAAAAGGCGTCGACGCTTTAACTTCGTCACGGTTATTCGCGTCACGTTTTACATGCAGCTTTCCAGGATTTAACTTACGTCTCTTTGTTGGGCAATTGCATGAAAGCTTCGCGTATTCACCCGCAAGCTAATATAGTTAAAACATTGCTGTGGTGACTAGCGCGATCGTTATATGATATGCAAATAGAGAAACATGCGCTACGGTCGCAGGTTCGAATCCTGCCGCGGGCATGGATGTGTGTGATGTCCTTAGGTTAGTTGGGTTTAAGTTGTTCTAAGCTCTAGGGGACTGATGACGTCAGAAGTTAAGTCCCATAGTGCTCAGAGCCTTTTTTTTTTTTTAGGAACATGTCAACAACCTGAATGGTTCCGCACTAGACTAAACTCTATTTACTACCACATGAAAAAATCAATTTGTTTCAAAAAATTGCACAGAATATTAATTAATCTTATTAGTCCGCACCTCAACGTGTTTCTGCAGCAACAGATTTTATACAAACGTATTAAGCTGTATACGCTGTAAGAAGTTTGCTTCCCGCACTTTAAACACAACCAATTTTATGTATTTTCCGTTAACTTCTCTCTAAGCTATAATTAATAACGAAGGCAACGATCGAAACGCAGTCAGTCGCTTTTCTGCATTGTTTTGTTAATCAGTATCGGTTTCAAAGCTAAAAGAAGATGAGTATCACACGTGCCGAAACGTTGCGCTATCTTGACACTGCCTTCCGCCAGAAGACCCAAGAGCTTTCTATCAGCGGAATACGCTAGGAAAGTCTACATATACATATCCGAAACGATCTCTAACATCGGAAAACATTACTCAAGAGAAAAAAAATCAAAGTGCAGGTAGTTAGAACAAAATCGCAACTCCAGTTAGCTGTGCCTGTAAGAAATACAAGACCGTCATGTCATAACATATTGTATATATAATATTGAGTAATGAGTCCACAGCATTCAAAAATTGTTTCAGCTACGACATGGCCGTTTATATGGGAGTTTATATTCTATGGTCCATTCTGTGATTTCGACCTTCTCCAAAAATTGTCATCAGTGGCATAATGTTATGATTGGTGTTTGCAGCACAATTTAAGGACAAGTTTTATTTTGACCACATGGCTATGTTTATCTACGAGAACGTATTGAAAAGTAATGGCTCCGAATTTTTTATGTGAAAATTTCAGTTTTTTACATAAAACAGACGTTGTTAATGTTTAGCATATTTATTCTTCATTTCTCCACATCATTAGACACCAGAGTGAAACATAACAATGGACGAAGAGTAGTGACAGTGAAACGAAGATGGCAGAGACCATTTTGTCAACTGATATGGTGTCAGCAACTTTCGGGATTCCCGAGGAATAATCCTAGATTACTTGGAAAAAGGCAGACCGTATTATGCTTTCGTCGTTGGATCGTTTGAAACTTACGTTGGCTGACAAAGGCCAAGTTTGGCATGCAAGAAAGTGCTCTTTCGCCAACATAATGCACCAATGCAGTATTTCACCCCCATAGGGATTAAGTTTCCAAACATGCTTAGACACGTATTGCTTTATTTCTGCCCGAGAAACCAAATACCAATTTTCGTAGGTCTAGCTACAAAACTGCCTTACTAGCGACGTATTAAAAAAACTTTCCATTCCCAATTTCACCCCCTTTTGGGTGGAATACCGAAAAAATCTCTTCTTACACGACGCCTAGAGTTTAAGACCAAAAACCTCTGCAAATTTGAAGTTTCTATCCTTAGTGGTTTGGGCTGGGCGATGAGGAGTCGGAGTGAGTGAGTGAGTGAGGACATTGCCTTTCATGTACAGTTTTGTTCTCGAAAAAGGAAGGACTGCGAGAACACGAGCAACGGGCTGAAGCAAAGAAACTAGTCTTCTTCAAGAAACTTACTCAGCTGGCCGAGTAACTGCTTGGTACAAAACTCACTACCAACACCTATCTGCGATGTAGTTACCGCCATTATTACATACTAGTTTCTGTCTGCTGCAAAGTCGCTTTCCGAAGGCACTTCGTATCAAAAAGGTTGTTCTGCGGTGAAAGTTTCCTGGAGCGTCTCGAAGCGAATTGTAAGTTGCACATACGAACACCTGAAGCTGTGTCAAAATTGTGTACAGCTGTACGACCACCCTAGCCCTCACGAAATTACGCTTTCGCAACGTCCGTAGCACGCGACGCAAGAGAAATCGCCAAGGCGCGCAGCACAGTAACACGTCTCTGATCCCCGAACTGGATCAGCTGAGAGACGAGGTGGCAGCCAGCTACTCACCATTCTCGCCGCGTCCCCCGTCATTACCCGTAGGGGCGGTCACATCTGATATGGCGGCGGGGCCAGGGCCCCATACTTACAGATTACATGGCCCGCAGCATGGCAGAACGCCGCAATGGCTGTTCTCCAGCACGCCGCAATGGCTGTTC
This sequence comes from Schistocerca piceifrons, assembly GCF_021461385.2. Taxonomy (NCBI): domain Eukaryota; kingdom Metazoa; phylum Arthropoda; class Insecta; order Orthoptera; family Acrididae; genus Schistocerca; species Schistocerca piceifrons. The sequence continues at coordinate 1,040,856,246 of NC_060138.1, forward strand.
TCCAGCGGCAGAAAAAGCTGCGACCGCTACTGTCCGCAGCGCCTCGCCGCGCCTACTCCATGGTTTCCATTGTCAGTGGTGCGGCCTTTCACTAGCTGCTGCCGCGAAGGGAAGCTGCCGCCCGCCGAAAACGAGTTTATACTGCAGAGTTGAGTAGCTCAGTTCAGTCACAGGCGTGGCGTGACCAGGAGCTTTCACGATAAACGCCGAGCTTTTAATGACCCGGGGATGCAGAGCATGAAGCAGCGCTACTGGTCAGACGCGGAATTCGAATCCATCTCTCTCTCTCTCTCTCTCTCTCTCTCTCTCTCTCTCTCTCTCTCTCGCTTTCTCCACCAATTACAAGGTTAATGACAGGGACGACTAGCGGAAGATGGAACTGAAGCGTGTCGATAATTCCAAAACGTCGTGCGTTTGAAAGTCCATCACCTGTCCAGCAAGCACAGAAGCTCCATCACCAACAGACAGATCTTAATAGACAGCGTGTGGAAAACCTCTAATACGTACAGAAAGATTGTGACGAAGCCACTGTTCTGTTAATTAAAATCTGGTCCTGCGAAAGTCGTTCCAAACTTATAGGCTACAGTCGTAAAAAGAAAGGACCGGCTAGCAGATCCCGACTAGAACGTTCAACGGCCCAACTGGAAACTTTTTTCTTCCTTCACGAACAATAGCACTACTTCTTCCCTTGTCAGATATAGGTGACTGCTGGGTAAACGATAAGTAACGGACGCCCCTCCCCTTCCCCTTGCATTCTTCGCAGCTTATTTACGATAGACGTACATAATATGCGTCAAAATACTCTTTGGAAACTTACGCATTGTCTAACGCACGTTTTATGAGTTTACCTTGCAGTTTTGGTTTTTATGACGCAAAGTGCGTTAAATGTGGCAGAGTCCATTAAATATGCCGTGATTGTGAACATTAGGGTACACTACGGGTCAGTCTATTACTACATCCTTTAATGGTCATTCACGTTCGTTACGTTCTCCAACTCTTAGCCAAATTGCACCTTTCAGCCTAAGCTAGACACGAGGCTACGCCACAAATCAGTCTCCATCACAACCAAGATTTCAGGAATGTTGTGGCGGGGCGGGGGTGGTAGGTTTGCGAGTGGGGGATGAGGGGGGGGTGGAGGAGGGAAGAGTACAATCACTTACTCCAGCCGACTGCTGACTCCATACGTACAGTATTGCTGCATCAGTCCTGCAGCTGACGATGTTGGGAGAAGGGAATAGATCAAATGCACTGCCATCAAATAGTGCACTCCTCTAGAATAGTACCAAGGGGCCGCAGAGTTTAACGTCCCAATCTGCTAGACTAATCACTGTCGACTTCAAAATATCCACCGCTGGAGAAATCACGCGTAAGCAAATCATTTATCTCCTCTATGTTTGACTTCCGAAATGGACATGATGGAGGTGATATGTCCTTGTCTAACCTTGACTTGTGAACTGGCTCACCCAGTAAATGATGTGTAGAGGAGAAAGAAGTTCGGAAACAGGGGAGATGGGGCGTATGGAATGTCTACCGTTTAACGTGGCTATTGAACCACAGGTTTGACATTTCTCACATATGCTACAGGCAGAAGTATAACTTACGTAAGTCCAGGAACAAATGATGAAAAATAAAAATCGCGACTGATTACAGAAAGGTTTTGCACAAAAAAATTGTACAAAAATGCTACTATCAAATTTTTATGTGAAAACAAGAAGCTCTGCATGCAGGGCAGATGAAAGTATGTATCAATTAGCCGAAAGAGAGAATGAAACAGAAATAGACAGCCCAAATGCTCTTTTCAAGGCGAAGCGCATGTATTAACCTCACTTTCTAAAGCATTCTTGCACATGGGTACAAACATGTAGACATGAAGAATAAAGATGTAGAATAGTAATAAAATTAGTTTTATTTAACAAGCCTTAAGAGATTTCACATAAAAATTCGGAAACATTACTTCTCAGCTCGTTCTCGTAAAATGGAAGGCGTGCGTCTTGACTGACTTAGCCAATGTGTTGGAAAGCCGTGTCAGCATGACTCAGAAGTACAAGTCGTCAACCTGCGTACCTATTGTGACTCGTGGGAACAGCTGAAGTACTCACAACAGCTGTGCTCTCGTCTGGAATGTGCACTCATGTACGGAAACGCACTAGGTGACAGTCAACCTTAGCCGCGCAGCATTAGCCGAGCGGTCTAGGGCGCTGCAGTCATGGACTGTGCGGCTGATCCCGGCGGAGGTTCGAGTCCTCCCTCGGGCATGGGTGTGTTTTTGTCCTTAGGATAATTTAGGTGAAGTAGTACGTAAGCTTAGGGACTGATGACCTTAGCAGTTAAGTCCCATAAGATTTCACACACACACACACACACACACACACACACACACACACACACACACACACAGAGAGAGAGAGAGAGAGAGAGAGAGAGAGAGAGAGAGAGAGAGAGAGAGAGAGAGAGAGAACCTTAGCAAAGACTGTCAATAAATTATATGATTAACAAAAGACGTCAAATCCTTTACAGTATGATTATTATAAGCCGCTTCTGCGAGGCTCCATGGTAAAAGGGTTGATGAAGTTATTGCGTGATATTTCCCTATACATTATCCTCCTGTCTTCCAATCTCTTTACAACTAAAAACTGATTACTCATATGGAGTCCAAAGTACGCCAGGAGTGCCATAATTATTTCGATTGTGCTGTCTGTTCGTACTGAACAATAAGACACTGCGCTATTTAGCCCTTTCTCGAAGTCCCTTCAGATTCAGATAAAAGGCCTTGCTTCGAAACTGAAGTATTGTGATTAGCAAAAATATTCAGAATGTGACGTGTGATCAAAGAAAGAAATAATTAACTCAGCAAACCACCAAGTAATTGTCTAAAGGGCCTCTCGCAGAATACGATGAAATGAACACCGCCCAGTAAAATTCTAGCGCTGCTTGGATTTTTCACGTCTCACTATGACAAAGAGGAACGCATTAGAAATCTGACATTAAAACTGTGTGGCACAGAAACGTCATGTAAGAACAAGGCGCAGCCCGTGGGAGTAGGTCTGGGCCGCACTCAGCTTGAACACTGTGAGAACGGGGAACGGAAAAAAGAGGACACAACAGCCTCATACAGAAGCTCCCGTTACCGAACTGGATCAAAATCGCTGGTTATTTCTGTTCTTCTTCCTCGTGCTAGTGTACTACGAAATATACGTACTTCGTGTAGAACAGTTTCTCACACAACAACTTGTCCCTTTGTTGATTTATTATTAATGTCAAGAGCGATAGAAACGTCGTCTTTGCTGTTAACAGTGCTCCCTGATTAGCTGAGATGTTGCCTGTCTGTGATAAAGGCAAGGTTATCATCTGTACCAAGTGCATCCTTTACACGAACGTTATTCAGATGAATACAGGGTGAAATCCACTGGCGCATCCTACAACCCCTTTAAGAGATTGGCAGTGGAGAAAATACAATGCAGGGCAACAATTCGTTTCCTCTAACTGATGCCTTGCCCGCTGTACACCAAGATGTCTGACCCATCTGGAAAACAGTACATAGTTCAGTTTCAGTGCTAGAAATGACCGTACCAAGAAAATGTATCATCAAGTGGGGGGCCATTGCAACCAGGGGACGAATTTCCTTGTTTCTACAGAGTGACTCAAAAGACCGCTAACATCTGAAACTGCAACACTTCACGGAATATTGTATATAAAGCACTCCGTCTTCAGGCCACGAGTGGCCTATCGGGACCATCCGACCGCCTTGTCATCCTCAGTGGAGGAGCGGATAGGAGGGGCGTGTGGTCAGCACACCGCTCTCCCGGTCGTTATGATGGTTTTCTTTGACCGGAGCCGCTACTATTCGGTCGAGTAGCTCCTCAATTGGCATCACGAGACTGAGTGCACCCCGAAATATTGTATATAGAGGGGTAGAAATTGAAAGGCATGTTTGAAATGTATTTACTGAAACCGAAAAAGTGCGCAAAATGACTAAAAGATGCCCCCATACGATACAAAAGCAAAAATTAGCGTAATTTATTTTTAGCAAAGACTACGTTCTTCCTCACAAATGTTCAACGTGTCGGCCTTCATTCACGAACAATACCTGTGGTCGAGGGGCAATTTTGTGAACAACACTATAGGTATGGTGAGAAACTGCCTTCGGATATTGTCTATTAGCGTCTCTAACGAGGTCGCACGATAGCGGTAGACCTGCGACTTCAGATAACATCATAACCGATAATCACACGGATTGAGATCTGAGTACTGGGGAGGCCATGCATGACGAAAGGGGCAGCTCAGCATACGATTCTCACCAAACGATGTGCACAAGGGATCCCTTCCACCTGTAGCAATGTGTGGCGGAGCGCCATCCTGCGGTAAGTATCGTACCTTCCAGCGGGCGTTTGTCGGCCAGGCTAGGGATGATGCATTTCCCTAACATATGGCGCACCTCGCACAATTCTCGTGCGTCATCACTGACTTATTGGCGTCCGCCGCCATCTGTGACCAGTTTCTACACACTTTTTGGTTTCAATGAAACTTCATGTTCTTTCAGGCACGTGCGTCAATTTTTACCTCTCTACCCACATTATTCTGTGAATTAGTGTATTTCCAAATGTTAACTGACTTTTGGGTCATTCTGTAAAATATTGTCCGTACAATGTCGCGTCGCATTACACACGCACACACACGCGCACGCGCACGCGCACACGCACACGCACGTAATCCTAACAAACATAGGTGGCCTCCCCAGGTACGATGTATGCACAAGTGCAATACTGTCAAGGTTGCAAAACATCTAGATAACTAAGGTTACGTTTCAATAACGTTCCTTATTGCGAAAGAATGCGTATGTGATAATCACGTGTCGTCTGAATATGCCGCTAGTTGCTTTATTTCCGATGCCTGAATATGCCGCTAGTTGTTTTATTTCTGATGCCTCACTTTTTCGTAAAAAATTTGAAACTACGGTGGCGTATTTTTGAAACCAAATCCCATAAACGGAACAATTTCTATCAGAGTTTTCTTGCTAGTCTTTAAGTCCAGTTCTGAGTGACAAAATCTGTGAAGTTTTTGTGAAGTTGGCAGTTCTTTTTAGTATTCGTAATACCGCAGTAACTGCTGCCTAAGAACCCAATTAGCCGTTGAGGCCTTCTCCTGTAGTACTGACACTTTCCGTGCTCAGACTGCGAGATAGCAATGTGCACTATTTTGATGTGGCACGTAGCTGCCGCTAGTCAGTGACCAATTTAGTTGCCGCTATGACAGTGTTTAAAGTTCTCTCTGTGGAGTGAACAGTAATGTGCTTCCTTCACGTATCAGAGTGGGACCAATACGAGAGCTATCCAGAAAGTTTCGGTCTATCTCAGCGGTGGGCTAGGCTATAGTCTATGTTGGAGCCATAGCGTTCCTACACTCAGTTCGCATCCAGCGGTGGTAGCGTTCGGTCTGTCTCCTACTTTGCTTTCTGTGACGTATTAAAACGCATTGAAAAATCCCTCCCCTTGTGAAGTGTGTTCTGTAGTTAGGGTTTTGTTGGCAAAAAAATTGCAAAGCAACTGATATTTTTCGCGATCTTTGTGATGTGTACGGGAAAGTACAGTGTGCAAGCCGAGTGGGGCAATGGTGCTCTGATTTTAAAAACGGCCGTACCAATGTTCACGATGAAGACCGCAAAGGTAGGCCTAGCTTTTTGACTGACGAGTTGGCGATGAAAATTACAGACGAAATTCTTGAAAATCGTCGTTCCACGACTACGACACTTTACCAGCGTATTCCCCAAATTTCACGGAGTCTGCTGCATGAAATTGTGGCGGAGATGCTTGGTGGAGTTACTGAAATCCTAACGGAAGACCACAAAAAATATACACTGGCAGCGGCACTAAGCTTCCTCGAAGATTACACGAAAAGGGCAACAAAGTTATCGGTGGTATCGTAATTGGGAACGTGACTTGGGTGAAGCATGTCAATTGCGAAACAAAAAGGCAGTGGATGGAATGTGGACACAAAATTTGTCACAATAATCCAAGGAAAAGTATGCAAACGCTGACATTAAGAAAGAGCATGGCTACTGTGTTTTGCGATTGTAAGGCAGTGATACTCGTTGATTTCCTTGACGTGGCACAACAGTTAACTCAGAGAGGTATTGTCTAACACTGACAAAGTTGGCGGGCAATACAGACAAGCGTCGGGGTTTTGCTTTTTAACGGCAAGAAACGTTCCCACAAAGCCATTCGTACCTGAGAGCTCCAGGGAGGTGTTTGATAATCCACCGTGGGCCTGGATTTGGAGCCGAGCGACCACCGCCACTTTCCAGCAATGAAGACGTGGCTCGCTACACAACGCTTTGGTAGAGACCGCGGAGGATACGGTGGCCGATGCACAATGAACAGTTTTATTCCAAAGCGTTGGGCGACTTCGTTTGGTCAGAAGGGGAAGCCGACGAGTGTTGCCCCCTTTCCGCCGATCGGCGATGGCAGAATCGAGGAGCAAGCCCTGGAATCTTTCTCCAACTTTACAGAAACTATTCGGTAAAAAAAAAAAAAAAAAAAAAAAAGAATTATTTTGGCGTTATCTGTAGCTTCATATGTCAGGTTCATGATGATGCGCCCATCATTTCTTTGATGGTCATGGTTATTGTGATATTTACAAGAAAGTAACAGCGCGCGAAATTCAAAAAGTTTGCAATGAAAAATAGAGGTAGCCATGATTGTGCATTTGGTGCGTATTACATATTACTGCGGTTGAGATTTAGTTAACATTACTATTTTTCTATAGACTTGGGTGGAGGTCTCTGTCGGTCACTAATCTCGAGAAAATCTATCTGCCGTAGCACACTCATTTGCAACTGTGTCGCGCCAACGAAAAGCCATAGTGAAATATCGATAACACTCCTTGTATTTCAAAGACGATCTGAAATATCGAAGAGAGATTATGGCTAATAATAGCACACAAAGAGGAGTGTGTTGTGCCATATGGTTATTATGCGAAAATTCATTATATGTTGTGTTATTCCACTAACTACAGACTTTTTTCGATGAAACAATGTAATTTTTAAGAGCCATCGATAGGTGGCGAAACGAAAAGTGCTATGGGTTTTTGGAACAACACAAATGAAGACATCACATGTTTATTTTTGTATCGGCGATGTACTTTTTGATAAGCTGTTGACCTTGCTTCCTCCTGTAGTGAAGTAAGACTGTATAAACTCTGCTGTGTTTTGACAAAAGGAGGAAATTTTAATAAAGATGTGTAGGTTTTACTTAAAATTCGCCACTCATGACGCTTCTCTGAAAGTCCCAAATCGTTAAAAAAACTGGCAAAAATAAATCGCTTTGTTGCAATTTCAGCGGAATTCCTTCTAGATAACCAAAGCAGAGGTGACATTAGATCTTTATGACTGGTCACCGCGGAAGTCTGGGTGTGGATATTTGCAAAAAAAAAAAAAAAAAAACTGTAATTGAGCTTAGGCTTCAGTTTAGAACGACACTTCCCACAAGTTCTCAGCGTTTCCCCTACCGCACCTGCCCGTAACCCACAATGTGGTATCGATAACAACGATGCCACGGAATAGTTTCTTAAGTTGGCACTACGAGAGACACCGACGACAGCGCCCTCTAGCCGGTGCTGTCGAGGTCTACGAGCTCCGCGACTGCTTCAGCCCATTTGATCAGGTGCAGCCAGCTAGGATACTTCGCTTCAGCATCGTACCTACGTACAAAGTTACGTAATCGTTTATCACCTTGTTTTTTGCACCAGTAAAACACGTTCTTGCAGTACCGACATGTATTACCTTTTCCCGTTCCAACCCACGCGCCGCCTCCCAGGCGGGATACGAACCCACCACATGAGGACTGCCGACCGCAAAGCTACTGGCCGTGTTATTCTGTGCGCACTGACACCAAACTGCCTGACGGTATAATCCAGTAGATTCAATGGCAGGTGGCAGATTTCTACGCAGATGGTATTGATAAACGTATGCCACAATATGATAATTGCCTTATTTTGAATGGCGATTGTGTACAAAAATCCATTAAGGGTGGTGGTGGTTGTTGTTGTTGTTGTTGTTGTTGTTGTTATTGTTGTTGTGGTCTTCAGTCCTGAGACTGGTTTGATGCAGCTCTCCATGCTACTCTATCCTGTGCAAGCTTCTTCATGCCCCAGTACGTACTGCAGCCTACATCCTTCTGAATCTGCTTAGTGTATTCATCTCTTGGTCTCCCTCTACGAGTTTTACCCTCCACGCTGCCCTCCAATACTAAATTGGTGATCCCTTGATGCCTCAGAATATGTCCTACCAACCGGTCCCTTCTTCTGGTCAAGTTGTGCAACAAAGTCCTCTTCTCCCCAATTATATTCAATACCTCCTCATTAGTTATGTGATCTACCCATCTAATCTTCAGCATTCTTCTGTAGCACCACGTTTCGAAAGCTTCTATTCTCTTCTTGTCCAAACTATTTATCGTCCATGTTTTTTCTTCCATACATGGCTACACTCCATACAAGTACTTTCAGAAACGACTTCCTGACAAATCAACACTCGATGTTAACAAATTTCTCTTTTTCAGAAACTCTTTCCTTGCCATTGCCAGTCTACATTTTATATCTTCTCTACTTCGACCATCATCAGTTATTTTGCTCCCCAAATAGCAAAACTCCTTTACTACTTTAAGCGTCTCATTTCCTGATCTAATTCCCTCAGCATCACCCGACTTAATTCGATTACATTCCATTATCCTCGTTTTGCTTTTGTTGATGTTCATCTTACATCCTCCCTTCAAGACACTGTCCATTCCGTTCAACTGCTCCTCCAAGTCCTTTGGTGTCTCTGACATAATTACAATGTCATCGGCGGACCTCAAAGCTTTTATTCCTCCTCCATGGATTTTAATACCTACTCAGAATTTTTTTTTGTTTCCTTTACTGCTTGCTCAATATACAGATTGAATAACATCGGGGAGAGGCTACAACCCTGTCTCACTCCCTTCCCAACCACTGCTTGCCTTCCCAGTAAGGGTGTAACTTTAAAATACACACTGTAAATTTGGTTTTTCCGTATGGCTAATTTTTTTTAAATTTCGAAACGTCCTTTACTTTGTGGACAGCCCTCGTAGGTAATGCCGGTCTGTGCTTCTCGTGGTCTGAACCCCGCTGCGAAATTCGGCTACTTCCCTTTTAAAGCAAATTTCGGAGCGCAGATGAGGCAGCGACGTGGTGGGTACCTTCCGCGTTCCGAGCCAACCTGCCCCGCAGTGCTGGAGGTCAGAGCCGCGTGTGCCGAGCGATTGCCGCCGGCCTGGGGACGCACGCACGGCGGTGCCGGGTGGCGGGAATAGCGATACAGCCAACGCAGTGCGGCGCGGGTGGGCGCCGAGCGAGCGGCCGTCGCAGCCAGTCGATAGCGGGGGTGGCGGGGTGGCGGCTGGTCCCGTACCAGGGACGGAGCGCCCCGCCGCCCCAGCCGGTCACGATACGGCAGGCAGCGGCAGTCGACGCCCGGGCGAATTTTGCGGACCGCTGGCTGGCCTCCAGCAAATGAATTTCTGGCACGCACGGCCATCCTCTGACGCAAGGCGGTCGCGAGGACACTGTACCCACTTCCCATGCGCAGCGGAATAAGACGCTGGTCAGATGTTGACATCCAGCCAACTACGAATTTTTTTTCCTATCTTACGCGCACTGCAAACTGAGATCGTTATTCACCATTGGATATACAATTACTGTTAAATTTTATTTCGATCATATACAGAGTGTTACAAAAAGGTACGGCCAAACTTTCAGGAAACATTCCTCACACACAAATAAAGAAAAGATGTTATGTGGACATGTGTCCTGAAACGCTTAATTTCCATGTTAGAGCTCATTTTAGTTTCGTTCACCTACGCTCAATGGAGCACGTTTTCATGATTTCATACGGGATACTCTACCTGTGCTGCTAGAACATGTGCCTTTACAAGTACGACACAACATGTGGTTCATGCACGATGGAGCTCCTGCACATTTCAGTCGAAGTGTTCGTACGCTTCTCAACAAAAGATTCGGTGACCGATGGATTGGTAGAGGCGGACCAATTCCATGGCCTCCATGTTCTCCTGACCTCAACCCTCTTGACTTTCATTTATGGGGGCATTTGAAAGCTCTTGTCTACGCAACCCCGGTACCAAATGTAGACACTCTTCGTGCTCGTATTGAGAACGGCTGTGATACAATACGCCATTCTCCAGGGCTGCATCAGCGCATCATGGATTCCATGCGACGGAGGGTGGATGCACGTATCCTCGCTAACGGAGGACATTTTGAACATTTCCTGTAACAAACTGTTTGGAGTCACACTGGTACGTTCTGTTGCTGTGTGTTTCCATTCCGTGATTAATGTGATTTGAAGAGAAGTAATAAAATGAGCTCTAACATGGAAAGTAAGCGTTTCCTGTCACATGTCCCCATAACATATTTTCTTTCTTTGTGTGTGAGGAATGTTTCCTGAAAGCTTGGCCGTACCTTTTTGTAACACCCTGTATAACGCTCTTTGTCGCAAATTGTCAAATGGTAATTGGTTTCCATCTCTCAATGACCTTTTCAGACCTATAAATAATGAAATACTAATAAGTATGCAAGTAGATAACATGGATTGAAATTATTAAAAACATGAAATTCTTAAAATTATACCTGTCTAATAGCAAGTTTTCACTTTTCACACCTCGTGATTCATTGCATATAATTTTAAAACTTAACATTTTAAATGTTTTCATTCCATCGTATCTACTTAAATAAGAGCTAGCTTCAAGGCAGACGCTGTGTAAGAGTGTTGTGCCAGTTTCGAGCATGATACGGAAGACAGGACGTATTTGCCAGGAATATATGAAGATGGAAGATCACACGTTGGTCAAGAAGATACGGAGTGCAATATGCTAAACGGGGAGCAACTGGATGAAAGAAGCCAGGGGGTATCGCAAAACACCGCAATAAGCGAAAAAACCATCACGGTAGATGCAGCTATAGGACTACAGTGGACGCTCATAGGTGGACTCATACCAGAATCGAAATTAATATGACGCAAGCAGGGAGAACCAGGAGCAGCGAGAGAATGATAGGGATACAGGAAAGAAAGAAGACGCACTGAACAAGTTAACCGTCATCCTAAAGTATCGAAATGAACCAAACAAATAAATATACACGTGGCGTCTGTTCTTTTGATGTCCCAAAGGACAGGCCCGGCATGTATAGGCAAAGCGAGGCTGGCCAGTGTGATCCTTTCAGCGGAATTCTTACGGGAATCGGCGAAGGGTCGCGAGTAATTAGGACAATGCGCATGAGCTCTATGTCAGTAGTATGTGGATAAGTTGAGCATTAGGGTCTGACGTGAGGCGCACTCGGGCTGTCCGTGCAGTTGCAATGACCACTGCATACGTTGGCTCAGTAGTCAAGTTTATCCGCCTAGCGAGCAGGACACCCTGGTTCGAATCCCGGCCCAGCACAAATTGATAAGTGTATCCGCCTAGCGAGCAGGACACCCTGGTTCGAATCCCGGCCCAGCACAAATTGCTAAGTGTATCCGCCTAGCGAGCAGGACACTCTGGTTCGAATCCCGGCCCAGCACAAATTTTCAACTTTCTCCACAGATGTCAACCAATGCCCACTAGCAGCTAAACGTGATTAATTCTTTTGTGTCCCGAAATAAATAAACAGTTCTTAATTTTTATTTATGAATTTGGAGACGATCATTAGGTGGTCGAAATAATTGTCATTTATCAAATGATACATATTTTTTAAACTTCTGTGTTGATATGTTAATATAGATTGGGATGTAATCTTCCGAACTTGCGAATTTGGTCACCAGGAAATGGAGAATATTTTTTTTTTAATGCAGCATGCTTAACAACGGAAAAAACGACTTCTTATGTAAGTTTCTATGGAAAATGGCTATGCGAAGAAACACACTCGAAATTGAGAACTGCATTTTTAATATTACGCAAAATGAAACATGTCGGACACTGGCCAAATGACATTTGACTAGGTGACAAAAGAAGACGTAGCACGTCTTACACGACGAACAAATGACTGTGGATGGCCAATTGGCACGGAAATTAATCAAGACAGTCTCCCTATTCGATAGTTTACACGCAATTTCGACGCAGACGATCATTCGTACGCGTTCGCGACCAACCAAAGGCGCTTCATAGGTGCCATATGAAAATTTGGTGGCGTATCACTGACCAGTTCTCACAAGCACTCTGCAAGTAATCTGTAGATGGTTGTGGTGTCCTTAGGAGATAATCACACTAGACGAACTGACGCAAACATGTCAACGATCTCTTAATTGTAACACGCCTCACTATCTAATTTCCCTCTCACTGAACATCTGCGTGACGTACGTCGGTCCATGAGTTTAAGTATCAATTTGGAAGTGGGACGGGAACGAATAACTTTAATAATGATGACAAAACCAGCGGCTATATTTGAATCTAACGTCATTTATTCTTTTTCAAACATGCTACCAGTTTCGACACCACATGGTGTCATCCTCAGGCCCCGAACGCAACAAGCCATCCACAAACGTTTTCACGTACAATGAACGGAATCGTACGCAGCACGCCAAAATTAACTGGATTCCGTACCTTCCGTAGGAATAACAAGCCCAGAAGGAAGAATGTTGGTGCCTGCAGGGGTCTACCTAGTTGTAGGAGAGAAAATTTTAGCAACGACCCATGAAACGTGTGTGTTCCGGGAACTTCATCATAGGTTTTCCAATTCTCAGACACCGGGAAGCTTACCAATATCTACAAACTGGAAAAACATTAACGTGGCGAACCAACTGCGAAACCGGGCGCACTATTCATAGTGTGACAGCTGGAACACCAGTAACCCACCATCGCCGTTTGGCCAGTCGGTCACATACCCCCTCGGTCCAAAAAATTTCGGAACTAGGTTAATAAAAATAAGAAACCTTAAAATAGTGCTTTTAATGCTTCGAGTGTTCTGCGTAGTGTCCACCAAATCGAGTGAAATGCACGGAACCTTCATACAACCAAGAGAAACTGTCATAGATGTTACGGTATATTGATAATTTTTACTTATGGACCGTCTGACAGCAACTGAATAAAACACAATTCTAGTGCCATACGCGTTTCGCCTTTTAATGCTTCGAGTGTCAGACGGTCCATAGGTAAAAATTATCAATATACCGTAATATTACACGCAACTGAGGAAGACAGGACTACAAAAGTTGAAGATGTCATAGACGTCCTTGTTTTGCGATGAAGCTCAACTCTAGCGCCACAATGGCTTGACTGTGTGTTATGTCGTCAAATCGTTCACTGTCCATGGGAATTTCCGCACTTTGGTATTATGTGGTAGCTTCGTGTTGACAAGACCATGTCTCGTCAACCGTGATTTTTTCCAGAAAAGAATTGTCCGTGTTTGCTTTTCAGTCAAGTCGCGGGAGGCGTCAATTGTCTTTTGTTCGGGAGCCAAGGCGTGCGGGACAAACTTCGCACACACTTGTCTTCTTCGCAACATTCTTGAGAATGTCTTGAACATCTAATTTAAAGATGTTGCTCCATTGCGATTTATGACACAACAACTTAGACAGACTACGGCCACTGCTTAACTCTGCCTGCTCAGAACTAACTGGTCAAAAATGCACAGCTTTTGTTTCCAGATAGCAACGCAGTTACTGCGGTGACATCGCTTATATCCCATGAATAAAATCTGTCCTGTAACTTTTTGGACGGACGGTGTACGTCTTGTTACACGTTCAACGAGACAGCCAGTGCATTGTGGCACTTCCGTGGACAAGCTGAATATTAAAAGTTCACTCCCTATGCATGCAGTTGGCACCCTTTCCGCCAAATACACGCTCATGAAATTTCTCAGTTTCGGCACGCCTGGTGACTTTTATCCAAAGAGCTTGTCAAAGGGATGAATACCATGTGTTCTACCTCAAATGAAAGCGACTAGATGACCGACCAAGCTTAGATGACAAGGTGGTAACAAACATTGGACTCTTATTTGGGAAGACGACGGTTCAAATCCCCGTTCGGCTATTCAGATTTAGCTTTTTCCGCGGTTCTCCCAGGTCGTTTAGGGCAAATTGAGATTAATCGTTAACGAAATGGCAATAAAAAGTGACCAGTATGTAACTGCTTTATGAGGGCGGAGCAAATGAAAGTATTGTCTGCTCTCTTGCACGGATCAACGTCTTTTCACTAAGATGTAAGATAGTTGACAAAAGGTAATAGACACGCTGTGTCTGACATCTTCTGCGACGGGGAGTTTCCGAGCAACAGCAGCAGCAGCCGCCGGGGCTCAGCTTACGTAAGAGGTGGCTATGCGCTGTCGCTGCGCCGGTAATCTCTTCTCGGAAAACAGACGTCGCTGCCGGCGGCGAAGCAACTTCTCGTGCATCCCAGAATACTCTTCCCTCCAGAGCGGAGAAATATCCGACAAAATACACTCGCTTCGGAAAGAACGGAATTTTAGCCCACTTGGAAACGCACAGTGATTGATTGTTTTGGAAATTGATTGACAATGTGGTTTCCACAGTCGGGTAATTGACCCACAGCATGCGTTTTAAGATCTGAGGATGGTCGATGCCAACCAAAACAGGTCACTTCGTCTGAAATTATTGTGAATGTGCCGGAAAATCAATTACTTTCAGAAGACTCAAACTCTTGAGTGCGTGTTAATTGCCAATGGCAACTCTGGTGTCACATGCTGCCCGATAAAGCTTCTAAGCGACAGCAGTCTATGTAGATGTGTGTAATTACTACCGCTAAATTATTGCTCTTGGACAAGAGAAGAGAAGTTGTAACTCCGTTGTCAGTTCCTCACCACATTTTAAGCCGAGCGCGACGTGTTTGCGAGAAATTGTTCTCTCTCTCTCTCTCTCTCTCTCTCTCTCTCTCTCTCTCTCTCTCTCTCTCTCTCTCTCTGTGTGTGTGTGTGTGTGTGTTTGTGTGTGTGTGTGTGTGTGTGTGTAAAGCATTTAATACCTTATAACTGACAGGGGAACTCGAATACAAAAATATCTACACTACTGCTGTTAGAAGTCATGCGCTACCTACTTCAACATCTTTTCCTCATTGGAGTCTGAGGTGAAATACTACCGCTGAAAATTTTCAGCTCGTGACACTGATCAAGTAGCGCACCTCTGCTGCCAGGGTAAAAGAAACATGATTTGATGCTAATAAGGCACTCACAGCACAGAAAGACAGTTCCCACTCTATACGGGGACACCGAGGGGGCGACGGCCTAGCTTGGGCCTGAACCAACGACCTCTTGGCGTGGCGTGCTAACAGCCGCCGACTGCGCGAGTTAACGGAACGCCTCCGTGCCAGGCCGCAGCTGCCGACGTGACTGCAGAAGATTGCATCTGAAGTCAATAAACACGAACGCCGAGTTTTGTCTGCACGTGGGCTAGAACGTTAAGTGGTCTAGAAAAGCGCATTTGGGGTACCGTGGATATAGCAAGCTCCGTTCGCAGAGTGCAAGATTCGTCAATGAACATCGTATGCCGGATAATACACAAAATTTCGCTCAGACTGAATATGACGGAAGGGTTGTTTTACTAAAAAGTTTTAAATACGAAACGTAGTAATCGGACCACAATATTACTGCACCTGGCATTGAGGATGCTTCGGCCAGCTTGTCAGCGCGTAATCAGTGTTGATAGTATATGCAGACTGACGTGGAAGCATTGACACTACCACGTATTTTCCTTAGTCACCACTGTACTTGGTCTATCGTAACATCACCGCGTGTGTCTCACAACGGCCAAGTAAAATAACATATTGGTTGAGAAACAACATTCGCGCAGGTAACAGAAGAACTTTCGGACTTCTGCATCTACACGCATACTTCCATACTCCGCAAGCTACCGTATTATACGTGGCGGAGGATATCTTGTGTCACTAATAGTCATTTCCTCTCCGATTCCAGTCGCAAATGGAGCGAGGGAAAAACGACAGTCTATATCCCACCATAAGAGCCCTAATTTCTTTTAAGTTGTCTTCGCAGTCCTTAGACGAAATGGGTGTATTTTCCAGCGGTGGAGTCAGTTTGCCACGTTACTTCATCTAATTTCATTTTAGATATTTAGCAGCAACATGGACGTATCAATCAACAGCTAACTTACTATTGCAGCACTGGGAATATTACCATATAACGAAATTTTCAGTGAGATTTGAATATACAATAGAATAGGAAGAATAACGGATTCAATTTCTAAGTTTTTTGGGGGTATACAGTGCGCGAAATTCGGTTTTTAGAGCTGCCGCCACTGCAGAAACAATGGCTCCTGTTCGGCTGGGTATCGAGTCGAACTGTGATTCAATGACAAAGTTGCAGGGTGGCCAGAAACAGTCTGAAGAGCTTGTAAGAGTACTGCATGGTAGGATGTGCTGAGAAATGACTGATAAGAAAAAAAAATCGATACGTTGCGGCGTTTCCGATTTAATCAACACTGAAGTTAGCCAATTAGACCTTTCCCAGCACCGATTCGAGCAGCCTGCATAAAAGGAGTCGTCAAACGTGTTCTTCGTTTGATTCACTCAAAGCGAACAACAGAGCGATACAAAGATTGGGCACTGATCAGTAGCGTGGTTCTAACTCCCTAACATCCAATGGTTTCCCGGCATTTTAAAAATTTATATTCATTTTCAGCTAAACAAATCAATCGTAACAGCGTCCCAAGCAGGCTAATTGGATTTGCGCGCGCTGATTGGGTAACTTCAATGCTCACTAAATCGGGAACAGCGCGACGTATCGAATTTTTTTCTTCCCAATTTTTTAACAACACAACCTACCCTGCAGCACCCTTAGAAGCTCAGACTGTTCATGACAATTCTGTATAGGTACCTCTTACTACGCTGCTTGAACTAAATATCAGTGTTACTGACTGACTATTGGTGGTGTACCAGTCTTTAGGCAACGCCTGACCAGGTGTCTTCATTGGATGAACATACTGTCCATGGCAACAATTTAGCACCGTCTATATCGAAGTAGGTCAGGACAGTACGGTCAAATTCGGTCTTGTGTTGTTGTTGTGTTCAGTCCGAAGACTGATTGATGTACCACCTCCCGATGCTATCCGCTCCGAACAACAATTGCAACCTACATCCCCTTCAACCCGCTCGCCATATTCATCAGTTGGTATGTCACGGAGACCCCGAACACCGGGCATAGCCACAACCCTTGACACGTCAGGAATGTTACGTTTGCAGTCCGAATTACCGGCTATGTGAACCAGACATAATTGTCCTTTGTACCCAATGGAATGCCGTACCGTCACACTAGGTGTTGGACCCGTGTGACTACGATGAAAGCAATATGGCAACGTTCGACCACCTCTGAGCCTCCACACACGGATACATCGATTGCTAGGCTGTCCACAGAACCGGGACTCATCCTGAAAGACGACGCCGAACCACTCCTTAGCCCAGGGTTGTCGTCGGGCGAAACACTGTTGCCGCGTCATCAGACGACGCAATAATGGTCGCCTGTTGACAGTCGGTGAAGCTTGAGGCCTTGCAGTACTGTTCTTGTTGTGTTGCAAACACACCCGTTACCTGACTCAACTGACGAGGCAATACGATCCTGGGCCGAGCTAACAATGTTTGTGTCCTCTCGGGCGCCAGGCGCTTGGGGCCGAAATTATCCCGCATGGCGATGAGTAGGGCCCTTCTGAACCCACCATTTCCAATTTCGCGGCAGGCCGGAGTGGCCGAGCGGTTCTAGGCGCTACAGTTTGGAACCGCGCGACTGCTAAGGTCGCAGGTTCGAATCCTGCCTCCGGCATGGATGTGTGTGATGTCCTTAGGTTCGTTAGGTTTAAGTAGTTCTAAGTTCTAGGGGACTGATGACCTCAGAAGTTAAGTCCCATAGTGCTCACAGCCATTTGAACCATTTGAACCATTTGAACCCATTTCGCATGACAGTCGTGGAATCCTGGACGCCGTGAAAGGCAATATCGCGAAACGAAAATGGACTGTCTCAATAAGATGAGGCGTAGCACTACCTGCTCTCATGAGGAGTCAAGGTCCAAAGGCGATTCGTGCATAAGAAACTCATTGTGTATAATCCTTCCTTATACAAGTAATGTAGACGACATTACGCCTAACTAAGCTGCGGTTGCACTGCGGCTTATAATATGGATATCCTACCATGTAACACTCTTTGAATCCGATTTGTAGTTGGATGTATGCCAGCTTCCTGTGTACCAGTTTTAACGGCCAGCAGTATACTATTTACATTAACAGTATCCGTTTATACCGATGGACAAGTGGATTACCTAGTAACGCGAAGCACTCTGTTTCATTCTCATGGCGGCATTGGTGACAGGAACTTGCAGGGAACATCGAAAAGTTCCTCCATCCTCCCTGCGTACATCCGCGAAGATTTCTGGGTTGTAAGGGAGCGGTGCTAACAATGCCGGGCTATTCTGAATTCAGATGCAGAACACAAGTGTCTCCCCGCAATGACACTGCGTCGCGCCGTCGAACCCGGAGCCGCGGGTGCCGGGTAGGTACCGTTACCAGCGGAAACAGCTGTGCGCCACCCAGCCGCGCGTGAGAACCGGGACAGAGGTCCCGCCCGTGTCCCAGAGCTCTCCGGGTAGCGTGCACCGAGCGACGCGCACCCACCCACAGCGCGTGTGTCTGTGTCTATTGCTCTGCCTTTACGGCAATGTGTCTCGGTAGTAGATACATCGGCGGCACGCATTAAAGTCTTAACTGCTTGCTTTTTTCTTCCCTGATACGTTCACAATTCAGCCAGCATCGAAACCAAGTATTTAATACAAAACTAACTTATGTAAATTAATACGTACATGTATATAAAGCGAGGAAAACAGGAAGATGAGACCCTAAAAACGCAGATCAGTTCTCTCATTTAGGCAGCAGAACTACTAACTATGACTGAAGTATAGAGGATATTAATTGCATACTGGCTACAGCAAAAAAAGCAATTCTGTGTTAACAGCATATAGGTTTAGTTTATATGAATGCGTTATGTCCACTCCTTCGGAAATTAGCAAGCAAGGACGATATGGATGGAGATGCGGATAGGTGGCAATGGGGGAGTGTGGGTCACCGGGAAGCGTGCCGAAATAGTTCGCGCATTTCCGAAAAACATTCTGTACGGGTGACGCTGTGGTTTACGAAACTGCCTTGTAAGTAGGAGATCCCGTGTTCGAGTCTCGGTGTGGCACACATTTTTGCTCGTTGCCACTGATTCCGCATGAAGACCCGATGCAGCTGATATAATCAGTTCCTTCCCCTTCCTTTCTCACCTCTCCTCCTCCAATTTACATCAAACAGATTTAAGTAACTTGCAATCTTCTGTGCCTGCTGCGGAATAAAGTGTTTTTCAAGTCAAGACTTGAAAATATAACCTGATGACGGCTGCATAGGCGAAATAGGCCTGTACTTCAAATAAGAATAATACACATAGCAGAGTAGCTATATTATATGTCCTTGATAGTTCTAAGTGTTAGGAAACCTTCCTGTAGATATTTGTCTGGAGTGTAGCCTTGCATCGAAGTGAAACGTTGACAATAAGCAGTTCAGACAAGACAAGAAGTTTTTGCAGATGTTGTGCTACAGAAGAATGCCAAAGGTTGGCTGTTTACATCGAGTAACTAATGAGATACGGAATCGAAATAAGAAAAAAAATAGAAATTTATGGCACAACTTGGCTGAAAGAAGGAATCGATTGATAGGACACAATCTGCTACTTCAAAGAATCGTCATTTGGTAATAGAGGGAAGATTGTGTGTGTGGGGTGGGGGCGGAGGGAGGGGGGGAGGAGGAGGTTGTAGAGGGCGACCAGCGCTTGGCTAGTTATCTGGCTCATGTGGGTGCAGCTGGAGACAATGGCGTTATTTCTGGCGTCATGGTGTGGGAGAGGGGGGCATGGGGTATGATTTCAGGTCACAGCTTGTAATCACTGAGGGAATCCTGACGGCACAGTGGTATCTCTCAAGCAAGAGTACTGTGGTGCTATTTTCCAACAGGGCAACGCTCGTCCACAAATTTCACATGTATATATGAGATTTCTGTGTGATGCTGAAGTACTCTCGTGGCCAACAATATCCCAACATCTCTGCCCGGCAGTGTGTGCGTGTGCGTGTGTGTGCGTGTGCGTGTGCGTGTGCGTGTGTGTGTGTGTGTGTGTGTGTGTGTAAAAGCGCGTCCCAGTGCCAGTATCCAGCAAACCAAGTACCAGTTACGACAGTTATGGGTTAGTTTGTCTCACGAGATGCTACAACGGCTCCATGGCACCCTTCCCAACCTAATCAGTACATATATCCAGGCCAGGGTAGTTGCGACTTCATACTGACAAGCGGGTTCTTTCTGGCAAGTTCTTAGTCCTCCCTTTCTGGAGCTTCACTGTTGTTAGGCAGGCAGAGTATATTGACTGGTTGATTACATTGGCGTCATCATTCATGGATCTATCAAATGTCAGATAAAACGGAAAACAGCACACAGCAAAGGCCCGATCCACAGAAATTCTTTTGTGGTGTTTGTTACGCCAAGGCCATGCAGAAAGTACCATGATTGGTTTCGACTTCTCAGTAAGTTATCATCAGAGTATCTCCTCTCCTGCAGATATGTTTCCAGAGTCAGTGCCTCTTTTGGTGACTGGAGGCTGAAAAGGATTACAAAAAAACTATTTCTAAGGGACTATGCCAGATACTGCTATACGGTTTGTTGCAAGTGACATACAATTTTTCATGGATACACTTCCATATGTGCTCCAGTTGTTGCTTCTAGAACGTCTAGGCAATACTCAATTTCTCTCCATGTCTTTGCCAACATCTCTTCCGTCACCGCCTCTACAGCATTTCGTATTCTTACCGTAAGAACTTTCACATCAATAACTTGTGAATTGAACACTTTATCCTTAGGGTAACACCACAACAAAGTCAAGAGGTGCTATGTGTGGTCAACATGGTGGCGTGATGATGTGCCGTCTCTATACACCCATCTGTCTGGAAAGTTGTCTCTCAAGAACTGGTGAAAACATAACCCTGTGTGTGGTGTACCGTCTCATTGAAACGCTACCCGTGTGTGGTGTACCGTCTCATTGAAACGCTACCCGTGGTTGATATTCCTCTACCTGAAGTGCAATTTGAATTCCCAACGTCCCCGGTTATCAGCTGCCGTAATGGTACATTGAATAAGAAAAAGGAAAGAAACCAGTCCAGTATTTGCGTTGTGCATCATTCACTTCCTGGCTCTCTCTTACCTGCTGTACCACAATACGTGGGCTCTCCGATCCCCCCTGTTTACCTTGCCGAGATGTGGAAAGTCGCTTCGTCAGAAAAAAAAGCTTTATTATGGTCGTCATTGTCTACATCGATTCGTTACAATATGTTCCTAGAATATCCAACACGCCTGGGCCTATCATCTGGCTGTAAAGTTTACATGAGTCACACTTTACATGGGTGTGAATGCAGCTTGTGGAGTAAAATGTTCACAACAGTGTTCAGAGGTATGTCTGTTCTGAAACAAGACGCGGCGATATCCAAGGACTGCGCTGACATGCTGTACGAACGGTGTCCACGATGTCGTCACACTCCAAGTCTAGCGCTTCCTGCCATTTCACCAATACTGCTATTCTATTTAAACTTCCCTTTGAAACTCTTTTTGACGTTCTTCAAATTTGGCGGATATCGACAATAGGCACTTCGGAACTGTGGCGGAACTGTGACAGGTGGATTTAATTCGTGAAGCAATTGAAAGATTGCGCTTTCTCCTGGAAAGACATCATTGCGACAGCAACACTCTTGAATTACGCTAACAGTAATAGGAGAGACATACAAGAAATCAGATGCTGTCAGAAATGTACCCAAAAGAACTGCACGAGTTAAGCTACACTTTGCAAAAAAACACAGCTTCATCTAGCGTAGTTGCTTAGAAATAATTTTTTGTAATCACAGGAAGACTTGATGCTCACACTGTACAACAAATGAAGTTCGTTTTAAGTCGGTAACTGTGTTAACCTTAGTCAGTACGCCTGATCAGTGCTATATCAACTGTCCTCCCCTAAATTAATGCCCTTTTACTTAAATCATGGACCTCACAAAGGACAATAAATAAAAATCACTAGTAGTAGCGCTCTTAGACTAACATCCTTTCAGCTCCCGACAGAAATCCCGACATGCGAACAATGATCCACTTAAGAAAGCAACACCACTCCTCGCGTGAGGAGAAACCCGTCAAGTGATTTCCATTCGCGCCGTGTCGTGTCGCCGAGTTAAAGTTCAGCAAATCGACAATAGAAGCGTGGTCTCCATAGAAAGCGTTGTGAATCGCTAAAGCCTACGTGCTTGCGTAGTGGTGCATTGTAGTCGGTTAGCGGCTGCATTTAGAGAGCAACGAAAGCTGGCTTGCAACTGTTGCTGAAGCGAAATGGAGAATGGAAATAGTAATAAGCAACGAGAAGGCATAGTGGCACGTGAAAACTAGCAACAGAATCGCTCGCTTGCCTCGCCCAGAAGTTACATTCGGCAGACATCCTTGCTCCAAACGCGCTGCGTGACGACGGGTTGTAGGATGTTCAACCGAACAGCAGCCGTCAGCTTTAGCACCAGTTTAAAACAAGGTTCTATCGCCTGCATAAAGGTAATATACACCTTTCGCACAGAGATATAGAAATACCTTTAGTCACGACGGTACTGCGAATCGACGTTTTACTACCGTTTTTCTGGGCCGTTGCTGAAGGCAGTCCTGATATGGCTATTTTTAATTATTCGTTAAATCTTCCATTTACAACCTGCGTGCGAATAATTGCCTGTTAACTATTTCTTAGAAGCCTTTTAGCACAACTCTCGTAGGACGAAAGAGAGAGGCGGGAGGGAGTAAACTGAAGGAAGAAAAAGAAAAACCGATTCGTTTATTAGCAGCACGTACACTATCGCATCCAGAGTTTCGGGATTTCGCTTTCTTTGTTATTGCTCGAGTAACAACTAACATATTGATAAATGGATGAGATAAAATATGTTGTTACGAAAAGAGCCCTGAAATACTTTTTTGGGATGCTGTTCTGTGACTTTCTTTGGATCATTAATTTTCAACAAAACAAAATACACTCCTGGAAATGGAAAAAAGAACACATTGACACCGGTGTGTCAGACCCACCATACTTGCTCCGGACACTGCGAGAGGGCTGTACAAGCAATGATCACACGCACGGCACAGCGGACACACCAGGAACCGCGGTGTTGGCCGTCGAATGGCGCTAGCTGCGCAGCATTTGTGCACCGCCGCCGTCAGTGTCAGCCAGTTTGCCGTGGCATACGGAGCTCCATCGCAGTCTTTAACACTGGTAGCATGCCGCGACAGCGTGGACGTGAACCGTATGTGCAGTTGACGGACTTTGAGCGAGGGCGTATAGCGGGCATGCGGGAGGCCGGGTGGACGTACCGCCGAATTGCTCAACACGTGGGGCGTGAGGTCTCCACAGTACATCGATGTTGTCGCCAGTGGTCGGCGGAAGGTGCACGTGCCCGTCGACCTGGGACCGGACCGCAGCGACGCACAGATGCACGCCAAGACCGTAGGATCCTACGCAGTGCCGTAGGGGACCGCACCGCCACTTCCCA
The DNA here is from genome assembly GCF_021461385.2 of Schistocerca piceifrons. Taxonomy (NCBI): domain Eukaryota; kingdom Metazoa; phylum Arthropoda; class Insecta; order Orthoptera; family Acrididae; genus Schistocerca; species Schistocerca piceifrons. Next base: position 1,040,879,833 of record NC_060138.1, read on the forward strand.
GCAAATTAGGGACACTGCTGCTCCTGGGGTATCGGCGAGGACCATTCGCAACCGTCTCCATGAAGCTGGGCTACGGTCCCGCACACCGTTAGGCCGTCTTCCGCTCACGCCCCAACATCGTGCAGCCCGCCTCCAGTGGTGTCGCGACAGGCGTGAATGGAGGGACGAATGGAGACGTGTCGTCTTCAGCGATGAGAGTCGCTTCTGCCTTGGTGCCAATGATGGTCGTATGCGTGTTTGGCGCCGTGCAGGTGAGCGCCACAATCAGGACTGCATACGACCGAGGCACACAGTGCCAACACCCGGCATCATGGTGTGGGGAGCGATCTCCTACACTGGCCGTACACCACTGGTGATCGTCGAGGGGACACTGAATAGTGCACGGTACATCCAAACCGTCATCGAACCCATCGTTCTACCATTCCTAGACCGGCAAGGGAACTTGCTGTTCCAACAGGACAGTGCACGTCCGCATGTATCCCGCGCCACACAACGTGCTCTAGAAGGTGTAAGTCAACTACCCGGGCCAGCAAGATCTCCGGATCTGTCCCCCATTGAGCATGTTTGGGACTGGATGAAGCGTCGTCTCACGCGGTCTGCACGTCCAGCACGAACGCTGGTCCAACTGAGGCGCCAGGTGGAAATGGCATGGCAAGCCGTTCCACAGGACTACATCCAGCATCTCTACGAACGTCTCCATGGGAGAATAGCAGCCTGCGTTGCTGCGAAAGGTGGATATACACTGTACTAGTGCCGACATTGTGCATGCTCTGTTGCCTGTGTCTATGTGCCTGTGGTTCTGTCAGTGTGATCATGTGATGTATCTGACCCCAGGAATGTGTCAATAAAGTTTCCCCTTCCTGGGACAATGAATTCACGGTGTTCTTATTTCAATTTCCAGGAGCGTATATTATGTTATTATTCTGTATCTGGCTTTCTATAAAAGAAACATTGTTTTGTTACTGTAACTGGCTATAAAGCTCAACATACCTTTCTTACATTACGGTTATTGAAAAGGGTACTGAAAATTATTTCGTTATCAATACTGATGTTACAGAACGCAATGTTTGTTCAACATCAAAATTTTGCAGTGGATTTTTGTTAACATTAAAACACCAACAAGTACCACGACTAACATAAGACTATTATTAGAGAAAAATGTTTTTACTATAATGTTTGCCAGACTAGAACTACGCACAGCAAGATTTCTTTTATTATCTTTTTGCACTGTTATATTATTAACATCATCCGCAGCCTGCGTCCACCTGTAAAACACATCATAAAATCTGCTGCCCTGCAATCCCGAAAGCTGAAAGAAATAATTTTAGTTCACTATTAGCTGTCCGCTTCTTTGCGGTATGATTGCTTTCATTTAATGCAGTTTGAATGCGCCGCGGCAGCGGCTCGTTCGTTCGTAGCGCAGCTCTGCATGACGAATAATATTGAAATAGCTGAAAATGTCTTAAAAGGATGGGATAAAATACCGGGCAAGCTTATTACAAATCATAATCCAAGTCACTAAGTAACTCTATTCAAAACATTTAGACAGATTAAATTCTTACATACCTTTACAAATCAATGCCTAATGGCGTCCTGCACTGTATCTTAACAAAAGCATGCTACACAAGCATACAATATTGCGTCACAGGCCCTGCCTGCTCACATAACTCCAAAAGGACGACAGAGAAATTAATGCTCGGTTACTACTATTTATACTCGGTTTAATAGATTTACATATTTTTTTGATATTTAATAAGCATCGTCTGTGGCGGTTCCAGTACTCGCCGACACAGGTATTATCTTTAAAAAAATCTATACATAATACTATACAAGTATAAAACATGACACAATGGTTTCTCTTTATTACATAACTTCACGCAATTATTGTTCATGCAGAAATAAAATTACAATCATCCAGTTCAATTATTTTTTTACAACATATGTGTTTTGCCAGGAGACGTTACTGGGACAATCTTACGTAAGTCACGAAAGGTGGACCCCTAGTACAAAAGTATGCGAGGGGTATTGTGTTGGCAGTAAGCACGCAGCAAAAGCAGAATGGGCCGGTCAACAGAGCTGAGTGACTCCAACTGTGAACTAACCGTTTGATGTCACCTGGGTAACAAATACGACAGGGGCATTTCAGCCCTCCAAAAACTGGCCAAGTCGCATGTTGGTGATGTGACTGTAAAATAGGAACCTGAAGGTACAAACACAGTTAAAACAAGATCGAGCAGACCTCATTTACTGGACAGGGACCATGTAACACAGCCGTGGGGGGCTGTAAAACATGAAACCACCGGAGATAATCACTCCTGCTTTTCCGAGTGCTGCACGAGCCAAAATAATGGCTGTGCGTACGGAATTAAAAAGAATGGGGCCCAATGATCGAGCAGCACCTCACGAGACATACATGTATGAGGTCAGGGTTGGGTTGTTTTGGGGAAGGAGACCAGACAGCGAGGTCATCGGTCTCATCGAATTAGGGAAGGACGGGGAAGGAAGTCGGCCGTGCCCTTTGAAAGGAACCATCCCGGCATTTGCCTGGAGCGATTTAGGGAAATCACGGAAAACCTAAATCAGGATGGGCGGACGCGGGATTGAACCGTCGTCCTCCCGAATGCGAGTCCCGGGTTTAACCACTGTGCCACTTCGCTCGGTCATGTATGAGGTCAATGGGCAGTAGAAAGGGTGACGCTGCTGGACAATTGATACATGAAAAGATAGTGATTTGGAGTGATGAATCGTGCTACACCCTATGGCGATCGTACGGCTGGGTTTTGCATTTGGCGAGTGCTTGGAGACCGTCGGTAAGCGTTCTATACCCAAAACTTATCGCAGCGTAATCAGAAAATCCAAAAGGAATAAACGAAGTAGAACAAAATATAATTGAGATTTCTTTCAGTCTGTTGGTGTGTGACTGATTTTTTACCCCGAGCTGCGTCCTTACAATGTGGCGGTGGTGATGATGATGATGATGATGAGTTGGGTTGAGGGGGCGCTCGACATCACGGTCATCAGCGCTCTGACGAAAAGTCAACATGAAATCTCAAGGGTGGGGACGAAGGCTGTCCCCACATGCAGAGCAGTTTATAACGTACTGAAGTCTGCCGCCCTTCCCTACCAGTTTAGGGATGAGGCCTGATAGTTCACAAAATTTCCCCACTCTGTTAACACTGGTATCGGTATCAGCGAGGACGGTGGGCAGATCTACAGCGAGACCAAGGGCTGCCCTAATATCAGTATACAAGCCACACATGGCCACAATATGCTGAACTGAAAGCAGCATGCCACAAACTTCACAGAAAGGTGGATCTCCCATGTGTGGGAGGGCTATGCCCGATGCGCAGTCTGGTAAGCAGAACCTCCTTCCAGCGGCCAGGCTGACACGAAGTCCGCCAAGCTTTTGTGGCCGGTTTGAGCGACCGCAGTTTGTTGTCCGACACCTGCAACCATTCAGTCTCCCACTGACGCATGATGCATCTGTCAGAAAATGAGATAATGGCGTGCAACGGGATGGGACATTGATGGACGGCACCATCCCAACATGCTTCCTTGGCAGCTTTATCAGCCATGTCGTTACCCTGTATCCAAACGTGGCCATGTACCCAGCAAAAGATCACCTCCGTGCCACGGCGTTGGAGCCGCTGTAAATAGCCATGGATGAGCTGAATCAGCGGGTCTACCGGGTACATTTGGTGAAGCGCTTGCAGTGCACTAAGAGAGTCGGAACAGACAAGAAAACTCGTACGGTGATCCTTACAATTCGATAAGCTTCCTCAAAATTGGTCAACTCTGTACTACTGGACGAACTATAAACTTACTTTTGGGCTCCGCTGGAAGATAAAAACAACGGCGTTTCTGCGCATCGTCAAAGAAAATGGCATAGAGAGCCGTTTTGAGCGCTGGAACGAACTAATACAGACCTTTCTGCAGAGACAAATAGGTCTTACTTGGAATGTCACCAACAACAACAGAACAAATCAGTGTAAGTACACAAATTTTCGAAGACAATCTTTATGCAAGAACTTTTATTAATTATTTTCTGGCAGGGGGCAAGGACATGCCGGTAACGAATTAAGTAAGAGGACAATTCAAAGCTGAAAAACAGCCGTGGACTACTGCAATTACTTTCTAAAGAATTCTACAGATTTTCTTTAAGAGCCTAGTATATTGGAAAGAACAGATTTACGCGAATGGTAGCAGTGTATTTAGCGCTGTAGAGGATTGTGCGAAGTAGTGACAAATACCAATGTAGAATACGAAAGAATCTGGTGAAAGATGTGTGAGGTCGTCAAAGATATTAATCCACATCATCATTTGAATTCCACGACAAACTAAATGCATCTTTATAGCTGGTCAGTTCAGCTGCTTCAAAGATCTAAAAGAAAGAAGGAAAGAAATGGTTAGGACCCTAACATCCCGTCGACATAGACGTCATTACAGACGGAGCACAGGCTCGGAATATTTCAAGGATCAAGTAAGAAATCGGCTGTATTCTTTCAAAGGAAGCATCCAGGCAGTTGCCTGGAGCGATTTAGGGAAATTATGAAAAACCTGGAACTGGAGAGCTGAACGCGGATTTGAATCATCGTTCTCCGGATCACCGTGCCACAAATAGCTCTACGTTACAAGCCTAGAGCACAAAAATGCAAGAATGCTGTAGTAGCAGAGCACCTGACAAACGAGTACTGACCTAGCATATTTTTCACACCGATGCGGGAAAATGTTTCGCTGATTCCACGTTTCAAATTCCGAAAGGGTGAATTTCGAAGAAACGGAGCAGTAGACGTACTTTACTCTCAAAGAAATGATGGTCGTGTTGTTTACTTTGCTAGTTTAAGATAAGGAGGCAGCGTCAGGATTGGCACCACGGTATATAAGGTAGTGGTAGACAGCTAATGGTTCACAGAGCACGGACCCTGCCACGAAAGAGAGAGGACGCCAGGAAAACGAAATTTTTGCCGTCTCCGCCATCGTACTCGTTGTTGTACTTGTTTGATCATTACTGCAAGCGGAACCCCAACTCCACAGACAAAATTTCGTAGGTTGTTCAGGGATATTCTCGAAGTATTTTGGTATAAGGGACCCGTGGTCGGCGCAGTTTGTGTTCAGCTAATATATGGGTAAAGAAGTTACAGAAAAAGCTACTGTGCACTTCTAGTTTCTTCAATGCGTTCTACACGCACGAGCCCGTATATACTCCATAATTTGGGACTAAAATGAAGTGATCTATAATACAGTGGTGGCTTTCCAGCGACCGATAATTTAATTATGAACATAGATTGCTGGGGCATCACTATTCCTAAGTGATTGATAGATAGATAGATAGATACTGGGATGCTGACAGACTTCGTGTCCACGTGGATCTAGCAAGATAGCCCTGCAGTCAGTGCTTACGAAAGCGAAGCCATCCCAGGCCGTCGTCGCGTTTCGTAACGAGCATTCCGGCCAAAAGCCGCTTTTGAACGAGCTTTAAAATATTATCTCTGCACGCGTCCTGACAGCACGCTGAGAAATACAGCGTCACCCGACCCTCCAGTTCTTCGTTCACCGCAGCGCAGTCGAATAAGCTGTTCAACCATTTCAACACGTTGACACGCAAGACTATGTTTCGTCTGGTAAATACTCTGTTGTTTAAATCATTAGTCGATTTTTCAGAAGGCACGCTACTCTAGTGTGAGTCACCGCTAGTAATCGGCTTCAGTACGATACTGCGTGCTTAAATACACGGAGCTAGACACATTTTACTTAGTAAGGTGTACCGTCCTTTTTCTCATTCATGACGGCAGCCACAAGTGACCGAAACTCAAGGAGATTTGTCGAAAAGTAGTCAAACGAGTGCATATCTCGCCCGATGGCATCCCACATGTGCTCAGTGTGACTGTGTCAGTTGGCCGCACAACTACTCCTATGTCCTTTAAGTATTCCTCTACTCCGATACTATCTGGAATGTTTTTCCATTATTTATATCCAATAGCGGTGTTCCTGTGCCCTTACTTCGTGCGCTCTTGCATTGCATAGATGACACTTTGCGCTGTCTTCAATATTATGCAAATAGCGTAAAGAAACTGAAGACCAATAGCGCTTTCTATGACTGTTAGATTAGTATCTATAGTGGGATATCGTACTGAAACAATGCCTAAGTCATTTGGTACTTTCACTGAAACGAAAGTAACTGTCCTGATTCATCAAGAAACTATGACCAATGTGTGCTGGAATACACAGTGTAATTTTAAAGAACACAACTTATTGCAGAACCACTCGCAGCATTTGCTAACTCTGTCAAGCTGGGTGAACAGGAATTTGAATCCAGCATTGAGGCTAGGGCTATTTAACTTTTACTAAAAGTTTCGAGTTCATGGTAGTCATAGTGGCTTGCTCTTGGCAAAACCGAGACAGTGAAATGGACGGAAAACTCAGTAATATAGACTGGCTACCGTCTTTTCAGTAGCGTTTTTTGGTGCGGTAAAAAAAAGTTGATACCTCAATCTTAAAATGCTGTAGTAGAAATTTTCGCGCACTTTATGAACTGTTTCTCTCTCTTCTCAAACAGGCAATGAACCCAAGTGTAGCGTTTCCTACAGCAATGTGAACAACATATTATTCAGATACCGAAAGCAAGGTGTCTCAATTCATACAGTTAATTGCTATAAAAAAAGTAAGAAAACGAGGAGAAAGAAAGTTACGCCTTAGTAACGCTTCGCTGGCGACAGTGGTGAAATTCTCAGTCTTTCAACACTGTGCGGATTCCACTGCAAACTGTGGCCTTTACAATCACAAGAATCCCCATCCAAATTTCTTTGTGATACTAAATACTTTTTTAAATCTTAATATCAAGAAATCAGGTAGTCCTAGACTGTCAAAGTTAAGCTCCTTGACTGAACAGCTATCACTGTACTAAACCAAGAAATTTCCACAGGCAGTGACGCATCTAGACAGACTCATCTGAGAATCCCGGTGCTCAAGATAGGCCTGAGACACGTATATGGAAGCGTCACCGTATTCTCCGGATCAGGTAAACTTAAGGCCACATAAATAGCTCGACTTCCTGTGGACCGACAACACTGTGTAAACAGAATTCAAGGCGCAGCAGTTGGAATGTGGCCCTCTGTGTGGCAGCTGGCGAGAGGGTAAGTTAACAGATCGCTGTGGCACTGATTCGCCGGGACCTCCCTCCTGCTGGAGACAGAAAAACTCCCGCGTCGAAAGAGTGATGGCGTCTCACTCTAGCAGTCAGTGTGGGAAAGAGCGTCGCGACGCACGGAGGAATAGACGCCACGCTACCAGTGCCTCTTGCAGCTTCCTACCGCACCAAACCCTTGCAGCATAATCAGTTAAGTTTTATTCCTATGTTGAGAAGGTGCCTGAGAGAACAAGAAAACCACAATGCTCATCGAATAACAAACCAATAACAGCATCCACACTCTGCAGCGGAGTGTGCGTTGATATGAAACTTCCTGACAGATTAAAACTGTGTGCCGGACCGAGACCCGAACTCGGGACCTTTGCCTTTCGCGGACAAGTGCTCTACCTTGTGAGCTACCCAAGCACGACTCACGACCCGTCTTCACAGCTTCAATTCTGCTAGTTTCGCAGACGAGCTTCTATGAAGTTCGGAAGGTAGGAGATGAGGTACTCGCAGAATCGAAGCTGTGAAGACGGGTCGTGAGTCGTGCTCGGGTAGCTCAGATGGTAGAGCACTCGCCCGCGAAAGGCAAAGCTCCCGAGTTCGAGTCTCGGTCCGGCACACAGTTTTAATGTGCCAGGAAGTTTCAATAACAGCATACCTGTCATGGACGTTTGCTTTCTGTGCAAATCTCCCAGGAAGTTTCGTATCAGCGCACACTCCAGGCACACTCCACTGTAGAGTGAAAATTTCATTCTGAAAACATGCCCAGTGAACCATACCACCGCAGTATCCTGTTATGTAAGATATACAGGAGAGCTTCTGTGAAGTCTGGAAGATAGGAGATGAGATAGTATCAGAAGTAAAGGTGTGATGACTTGTCCTATGTCATGCTTGGGCAACTAAGCCAAAAGAGCATTTGCCCGCGAAAGACGAAGGTCCCGAGACCCCGACTCGATCCAGAACTCGCTCAGGTTTAATCTGTCGGGAAGTTTCCTATCAGCGCACACTCCGCTGAAGAGTGAAAATTTCATTCTGAACACAGTGCTGGGTTTAAAAGGAGTTTATTTTCATGGAATGCTTTGGCCCACCCGGTGATTCCGAGCCACTGAGAATTGCTATGTTCCACTGTTAGGCCATCACGCCACCCTTGCCGTGGATTACAAGTACACTATCAAACTCTCGATTTCTAGGATGTTACTGCGCCTTATCATGGACGAAATAGTGTTCACAATTAGCTGGCAGCTGCCGAAGTTGGAAGATCCTGTTACCATTTTTACGAGTTTTCGAATTAAATTTAGTTTTTAAACTCTGCCTTCTGTAAAAATAAGTTTACCTTCCATGTTCTGTACCCAAACATCTTTCGAAACGTGTAATCTTCAGTGGGTCTCGTTTTAGTTCTGCAAAATATTATACAAATTTTTGATTGGCTTTTCATTTTAGGCGTGAAGACTACAATAAGTGCATTTTATTTTGTTGTGGTTGCTGGCCTGAAGGTCTATTAATTTTATGAACTGGACTGTACCACAATTTGACCTGATTTTACGCAATTTCTGGCTTGACAGCATGACAACACGTCATCTGCAGAGTGATAGGAAAAATGTTTCTTTGTCCAGAGAAATGAAAAAGTTGTGAAAAATACTATGTATAATTTCAACCCACAAAGAAACACATCAAGGCTGTGCAGTGTGACGGAAAATAATCATAGAACACTTCCTAACGTTAATCTTTGGTAAAGTACGCGAAAAGTGTAACTCCTTGAATGAATAAAAAAATGCTATGAAGCCGTAAATCGGATGAAAGCAGGCTAACATGTACAATCCTATCTTTAAAATTAATGCCCTGCCACGTTAGCAACCACAACAAAATAAAATACACATGGTATAGTTTTTAGGCCTAAATACGAAACGACGCTGAAGTTTGTACAGTACTTTTCTGAAATGAAATGACACACACTAAAGATGAGGTACAGGTGTCGAAACTTACTCTGGCAAAAAGGAAACCTAGATAGGCAGTGATTAACTCATCTGAATGTGTTTGGGAGAATAATGGATGGGTCATTTAGATCGACGACGTATGTCTCACAACCATGCAATTATGGCCGCCTGTAAAAACTGTGTGGCTGAATTCGACTGGCACATTCAAGACCAGCCCACTAGCAGCGCCTGGATGAACTAACGGTGGTGTAAGACGACGTTTGTCAGGTACCTCACGATAAAGGCCTGTTTGTGCAATAGCTTTGGAGACTTCTCCAGGAACTACCGTGTCAGCTACTCGATATGATGAAACCTTAATCTGACAGGGGCAATCCCAAAGAGCTAACCACTATGCTGCATGCTAATAACCGTTTCGTCCGTGCATGAGAGAAAACAAGATGGGCTTGATTTTGTTTTACGGACAGGAGCGGGCAAGGACGGCGCGATGCAAGCCTGCACTGAGTCAGCAACCGGCGTGGTCGTGGTCCTGGCGGTCGTGGTCGTGACGCACCGGGAGCGTGATCAAGCCGCCACTGCAACTTTCACAGCAGTCCCCGCCAGAACAATAGAGTCCCGTCCCAGCTACTGCAAGACCGCGCATGTGATCCACTTACGTCCTTGCACTTTTTAGTCATGGACCTGCCGAGACAATTCACGTCGATAAAAACCAATCGACGCCTGAGGGCTAGCAGATATTCTCCCGTTCACTGCGATTATATCCAGTAGCTAAAGAAAGCACTTTACGCCTCGACATAATGTTTCCCTAGCAATGCCTCAGATGTATCGCCAATTCTTCTCGTTACGGATACGTCCGCAACGTCCCACATGATTTCTGCGGTAATTTCACGCAGTGTTGCTTGTCGGTTAGCATGACAAAGCTACGCAAAAACACAGCTGCTCTCGGTCGTTAAGAGAAGGCCGTCGGCCACTGCGTTGTCCGTTAGAGGTAATGCCTGAAATCTGATATTCTCGGCACTCTCTTGACTCTGTCCATCTAGGAATATTGAATTCCCTAACGATTTCCGAAACGGCATGTCCCATGCGTCTATCTCCAACTACCATTCCGCGTTAGAAATCTGTTAATTCCCGTTCTGTGGCCATAATCACGAGTCACTTGAGTACAAACGACTGCTCCGCAAATGGACCATCCTTTTATACCTTGTGTACGCGATACTACCGCCATCTGTGTTATGTGCAAATCGCTAGCCCATGACTTTTGTCATACAACGCAACCGGCAAAATGAGCAAGTATACTGTAAGTCTAAAAAAAAAAAACTACATACATTCCTGGGTCAATTTCTGTATATTTTAGTACAACTTCGCAAACTGCAATTAAAAGTGCACTTCAACTTCCACATAAACGTGTTTCTTCTTGGTGACATCGCAAGAAGGTCATTTACATATCAGCTGAAACCACGAAGATGAAACTGTGCTTCGAAACATACACTGGTGAAGTAAAAACGCAGTTAATAAGATGATATACGAATACTGTTAAGTTTTCCATCCGGTCACTGTCTCGTTTTCCTGAGAACAGCCACTGTGACTATAACTAAACTGGTTTTTACCTTTTTTCCCAAGAAGTATTTTCACTTTACCTACAGGTCACGCGTACAACAAGTATCTCCATGTCGCCAATCTGGTAGCTGTTTGTAAATTACGTTCGGATGACCCCTTGGCCACGACAACACCATTTTAACACGAGGAAGAATGCAGTGTGTATCTAAGCACGAACAGTAACTGTGTGTGCTGTTTCTAATGCAGAGTGGGAAACTGGCCGAACACTCGACTCTATTGACGTGAAAAACCACATATCGTACAAAACTAGCCAGTGTACCAGATCAACAGTCGTCAACACTATACCGTGCGAGTCTCGTTCGTATCTATCTCTTCCCCGTCTCTATAGATCAGTGCTATACCTCTTACGTATGGTACACTAACTATAACAAACAGCTGAGCAGAAATGAACGTTAAACTTATCATCATTAATACTATACGTTGGAATGGGATTCGAACCCGGAACCTTGCCTTTAGCTCGCGATGATTCGGGAGCGAAGCAGCGACAGAATGGGAACTTTAAAGCCCGGCTGTGAGTCGTGTCTGCATAGTTCAGACGATCACAGCATTGCTGTCCAAGGGGAGGGTATGGGTTCGCGTCCCAGTCAGTTACAGGAGAAAAAGATATGAGAAGTCAGTTAAGATGTAAAAATTTTTCATAAGGTGGGTGGGACAGTGGTTGCCCAATGGAAGTGGCCACAACTGCGAAAGCACCCGAGTTATCTTGCACTGGATTTATTTTCACTTTGTGTGTGTGTGTGTGTGTGTGTGTGTGTGTGTGAGAGAGAGAGAGAGAGAGAGAGAGAGAGAGAGAAACGAATGTATTTTAAAGAAATGATCCGTGGATATTTGTGGAGGTCGAACTTGCGAACAAGTTGCATATGAGTGGAGCACGCTAACTATCCATTCCGCGCGGCAGACTCGTTACGGAGTTAGAGCAAAAAAGTAACTCATTTAAGCAACATCGGTTGCCCTAGAGGTCAACAGCAAATGGCCCGTATATTTCTGTACGTGATTCACGTTGTGAAGGCTGATTGGCGGTGTTGTGTAAAGCAAATTCTGCAGGTGCCTCCATCGATATGTGACACTAGTGAACTTTAGACACGAACAGCGAAAACAGAGCGCCAGGCGAATTTTCTTTTTGTGCACAACGACATGCAAAGCAATCACTGTGAAACGCTTCTCTGCTAAGGCAACAGTGTCACGCAACTGTTGCCAAACCTGTGTGCATTTTGCGAATGATTTGTTCACAAGTAAATAGTAATATTAAACAATAATAGCATACACAAATTCGGCGGAGAGATGATGCGATTACATTTCCACCTTTGCCTCTTCCTGGAATCACTTAGAGCTTGTAACCGACACTGTACGTCACTGATTCCATCAGCGAAACGTTGAAACATGTTTTTCGCTAAATGTAACTACTAGTAATCAACACAATATTCTGGATCTTTTAACTTTTCCTAATGTCACAGAGTCGGTGCAATTGTTCCAGCGAATAGTGATGTATCGTAACGGGTCAAATTCACGCTTCATATTCTACATGTGAATGATCTCCGATACCACATTTCTTTACTATCCGTACCTCCACTCTGTCACATACACGTTCACCACATTTCATGGCGTAAAACGTAGAAGTGGAGCCGACTTCTCGATTCGTGAACGCAAAACGAAATACACAGAGCACTATGAATGGAAATCAATAAAGTGTTTAGTACGCCTATAATTTGTTGAAATTTTTTGCATGGATACAAAGCTGGGCGTCTATCTTTGGCAGGAACAGTAATGCTCCATAAACAAAGTAATAGAAATCCACTACCATGTTTAACGGCAAAAAATTCGTAAAGTTTCCTTCAGTTGTGACTAAGAGTGTACTCTTAGGTCCATGAGGAAAACAAGAAGGGTGTAAAAGTTTCTACAAAAGCCAAAACTTGTAAAGAGTACGGTAGCCGTAGGAACGTGAATGACACCGGGTCTAGAATGACGTGACGTCCCCTCTCCCCTTTTTGTTGACGCTGTTGATGTTGAGCCGCTACTGCTACAGCTCGGTCGGTGGAATGGAGACGCGACGCGCAGTGATTGTTGTCCCCGTCGGATAACGTGGATCAGCACCTGAAAATCTCTAAAGAAAATTGGTCTTCGCGTAATGTATGAAAGTCCGTTTGCGAGTCCGCACTGTCTTCTCAGCGATGCGAACTGCTGATTTTAATTGTCTATTATGGTTTTATGATGATTTGCTATGCCCGGTTAGTTTGTTATTGCAGTATTGAGTGAATCATTCATCACCGGCGTCGTTTCACACCACTGAAGCGAGGAAAAATTCATTTGCGGTTCAGTATCAGTAGTAGCTGTTACGTTGCTAGGCAGAATTGTTCACTATGGCACGACGCAAATGCAGAGATAATCTATAATGCTGTCTTGCTTTCGCGCGGATATTATTTCGGCAAAACACTCCTTTCAATGCTCAATGTTCATCAAGTCACCCTTTCAATTAAAACGTTCACAGTTAATTAATTTTGATCATAAACTATCACACAATTCAGTTAATGATGGAGCCAACACGCGAGATTTCCATTACTGACGAACAATTTTATTGTTCCTTCTTAGCAATTAGTTCATAATCATCACACCACACGCACACCGATGGATCAGACCAATTACGATTCTTTTCAGTTTGGTGATCGTGACAATTACGACAACTTTTACAATCGGCGTATTTGTATTATCTTCGTGTGGTCTTATTAATGTTTCCTGCTGCAGGCTAATCAGGTATTGCAGTCTTCGATACTATGTCCATTCTTCGTTGTAACTGCTCACTTTGATGAAGGTTGAGTCCAACAGTAAGATCTCCAATATCTGAAGTTCATTAACTCGTCGTACACTATCAGAATATCACTTCAAGTTCTCAAGTCAGAATAACTAAGAACAAAGTCCGCGCATCTCTATCACACAATATTTTTTTTAAAAAAAAGGAAGAATCTCGTAGCGTTCCACTTGTAGTACTATAACAAACGGTGCTCTCTCTCGACTTGATAGCAAGCAAGCTAGCAAGCGACTAACTTATTCCATGATCGAGCATTGTAGATGCATTGAATTTCCTTTTCGCAGCGTTTACAACTCTCTTTCACAATAAATGTTATCTCTCACTTGGGACTTAACTTTTGTCGTACTGATTTACAGTTATTACTGAGATGATTGATAGCTAATTAAAAATAACCTTTCTTTCTTTCTTTCTTCCTACCTTTATATCATGACATACTCAGTAATTATTGAAATTGGTGTTCATCAAAACTTTAACACCCACTAACACTCCGTCTTCAGGCCACGAGTGGCCTACCGGGACCATCCGACCGCCGTGTCATCCTCGGTGGAGGATGCGGATACGAGGGGCGTGGGGTCAGCACATCACTCTCCCGGTCGTTATGATGGTATTCTTGACCGAAGCCACTATTGTTCAGTCGAGTAGCTCCTCAATTGGCATGACGAGGCTGAGTGCACCCCGAAAAATGGCAACAGTGCATGACGGCCTGGATGGTCATCCATCCAAGTGCCGACCACGCCCGACAGCGCTTAACTTCGGTGATCTCACGGGAACCCTTGCGGCAAGGCCGTTGCCCGTTCATCAAAACTTTAAGGTGTTATACACTGCTGGCCACCGTAAATGCAACACCAAGAAAGACAAGAGGTAGCACAACAAAATTTATTTTGTAGCTAACATGTTGACCAAGTATCAAATGATTACGTTTACAGACGTCTGTGACATGTGGTTCCTGCCAGAATCAGTAGCCAGAGTAGCCGCCATGTTGGAGATCACACGTCTCGGCATTGAGTCAAAGAGACGTTCGATGTGTTCCTGGGGTACAGCAGCCCAAGCAGCTTCCACACGTTGCCAAAGATCATCTGGTGTGGTAGCTGGGGATGTAATCTGGGTCACTCGTTGAGCAACTATGGACCACATGTTTTCTATCGGCGAAAGATCCGGAGAGCGAGCCGGCCAGGGAAGCAATTCAATCTGGTTATTGACGAAGAACCTTTGGACAATGCGTGCCACGTGTGGTCGCGCATTATCCTGTTGAAATATGGCTGTGGCCGAGCCCTGAAGGTAAGTAAGGACAACTGGCTCCAGCACCTCGGATATGTAGCGCCGGCTAATTAAAGTACCAGCAATGCGTACTAGAGGCGTGCGAGAGTAATATCCAATACCGCCCCATACCATAATACCCGGTGCAAGACCAGTGTGGCGGTGCATAATGCAGCTGTCCAGCATCCTCTCTCCACGGTGTCTCCACACTCGAATCCGACCATCGCGGTGCTGCAGACAGAAGCGTGCCTCGTCAGTAAAGACAACGTCATTCCATTCTGCCGTCCACATCCGTCTGCCATCACACCATTGGCGACGGAGACGTCTGTGGTTCTGCGTCAATGGTAGACGAAGCAATGGACGTCTTGCGGACAGACCACTCTGCTGTAAACGGCGTCGAATGGTACGCGCAGACACTGAATGATGCGTTACAGACGCAATGTGCTGTGCTATGGTTCGGGATGTCACTGAGCGATCCGTCACTGCCATGCGCACAATCTGCCTATCAGCACGTGAAGTGGTGCACCGAGGTGAATGCGATCGACCACGTCGGTCCGTCGTACCCTCCTGCATCCAACGGTCACATATCCGCATTACAGTTGTTTGGTTTCGTCCAACACGACTAGAGATTTCTCTGTATGATAATCCACAATCTCGGTAAGCCACTATCCTTCCTCTGTCGAACTCTGATACTTGATCAAATGATGTTCGCTGTTGTCTACGAGGCATAACTGATCATCTTGTGAAACAACCACAAGGTAAACACACGTGCCGAACGTACACTCGTCGAAATCGCCAAGCCTTAAATGGCGCTATGAGGTGGCGCCACAGGCGCGCGTGATGTGCATCTGCGCTGAAATTCTAATCAGTTGCATATCTCATCGCTGCAAACCCATGGTGTAAATTTCACTTGATTCGGATGCTTCCTTCAGGGTGTTGCATTTACGGTGGCCAGCAGTGTATTATTGTCGAAGTTGTCGTACCTGTCAGGATAACACTGTTCCCTACTTTAAATTATCGTGTCATTCTTATTTGGGTTTTCGGGTTTCTTGGGGTGTTACATCTCGTAGGGCTGTGACCTGTCACAATGCCCCCATCCCCGCCGTCCTGGGCCGGCTGGACCACAGCGTGTAGCTAATCGCCGCCGAGTGCAGAGGGCAACGGCCGCTCTCTAGACGGGCTGCGGTCGCGTCCACGGCTCAGGTTTCTAAATACGGACCGCAGCCAGCTCTAGGCTCACTCGCAGAGACGTTGTCCGGAGCGTCCAGGCGAGTCACCGACAGCCGCAGGAAGCACTGATGGCTATCGGTCGCCGCTCCACAACCAGTCTCCCTCCACAGAAGCTGCTCTCCCCGCTCAACAACGCAAGGGGGGAAACTCCCAGTGCGGCAGTCGCGCAATTCGACTACACTATCCACTGAGACTTCCACATGACGTCAACCATGCGTCTACAACCTGTACTCGTATATCCATTACCTATATTCTCGTACAGGTCACACGTTATACTTGAAACTCGCTTGCCCTGTGTCGAGAGATAAATATGATATACAGTATCTGACATGTAAGCGAGTATACATGATGGATGTACAAATATAGGTCGTAGAGGCATAGTTGACGACATATGGACATTTGTGTCTGGTCACGAGTAGTGCAAGGATAGCCAAATGGAAAGGCGACCACTCGCGGTCGACACATGCACTCCAATATCGTATCTAAGGATCCTGAACGGCAGTTTTGTAGATCACTTCTGCTACCCTTCTTCTGTTCTTCTTTCACCACTTTGTCTCAGACATTTTTTCGATTGTTTGATGAGCTATAAAAATTGTAAGTCTTCCGCCGTCTTTTCATTTTACTACCATGTAAATGAACACTATTTTTTTTAAATCCATGTTTTATTCTACATGTTTGAAAGTTTTACAGTGTGTAGATACATCCCATAGGAACAATATTTTCATTTCTCCATATAATTTCCATGCCTCTCAACTGCCTTATGCCATCTTGGAACCAGCGCCTGTATACCCGCACGTTAAAATTCTGGACCAACCTGTTGGAGCCACTGTTTGGCAGCGTGCACAGGGGAGTCATCATCTTCAAACCTTGTTCCACGAAGAGAGTCTTTCAGATTCCCAAAGAGATGATAGTCACATGAAGTCAGGTCAGGACTGTAAGGCGGGTCTTTCAGTGTTGCCCATCCGAGTTTTGTGATCGCTTCCATGGTTTTTTGACTGACATGTGGCCGTGCATTGTCGTGCAACAGCAAAACATGCTGCTTTTGCCGATGTGGTCGAGCACGACTCAGTCGAGCTTGAAGTTTCTTCAGTGTCGTCACATATGCATCAGAATTTATGGTGGTTCCACTTGGTATGATGTCCACAAGCAAGAGTCCTTCGGAATGGAAAAACACAGTAGCCGTAACTTTTCCAGCAGATGGTGTTTGTTTTGAATTTTTTTTTCTTGAATGAATTTGCAGGATGCCACTCCACTGAGTGCCTCTTCGTCACTGGTGAAAAATGATGGAGCCATGTTTCATCACTTGTCACAATTCTTCCAAGAAATTCATCTCCACCATTCTCGTACTGTTCCAAAAATTCGCTGCATACCGTTTTTCTTGTTTCTTTGTAAGCCAGTGTCAACATACTGGGAACCCATCTGGTACAAACGGTTTTTAACGCCAACACTTTCAGTATTCTGCAAACACTTCCTTACCCTATCCCAACGTAGCGTGACAATTCGTTCACTGAAGCGTCTGTAAGAAGTCACCAATTCGTTAACTCTCTGCACACTGTTTGGAGTGTGTGCAGTACGAGGCCTGCCGCTGCGAGGACAATCCTCAATATTGCCGTGCCCGCTTTCATCACGTAACCTGCTTGCCCACCGACTAACTGTACTGCGATCGACAGCAGCATCTCCATACACCTTTCTCAACCTCTTATGGATGTTTTCCACTGTCTCGTTATCACAGCACAGGGATTCTATGACAGCACGTTGCTTCTGACGCACGTCAAGTGTAGCAGCCATCTTGAAGACATGCTGTGACGGCGCCACACACGGGAACAGGTTGAACTAAGTTTGAAAACAAGCGCGAAGGATGTATCTGCACACTGTAAAACTTTCACACATGCAGGATGAAAACAGTATTTTTACAAAAACAGTGTACTACTTTTGGAGTGACTCTCGTAGCTATTCAATACTGCGTTTACTTGGGTTAAACGTTTTTAGATATGGCGATCTTAATCAGATCGTAGTACAAAAAAAATGGTCAAATGTGTGTGAAATCTTATGGGACTTAACTGCTAAGGTCATCGGTACCTAAGCTTACACACTACTTAACCTAAACTATCCAAAGGACGAACACACACACACACCCATGCCCGAGGGAGGACTCGAACGTCCGCCAGAACCAGCCGCACAGTCCGTGACTGCAGCGTCTTGGACCGCTCGGCTAATTCCGCGCGGCAGATCGTAGTACACGACCAAGGTCGAGCAGACAGTGTGTCATGGGTTCACTTCCTTGTGCATATTATACATGAATGCTGATACAATGAAGCTAACTACAACAGACCTATAAGAAAATGGCGTTCAGCTGAAAAGATGGAAATAAGCACTGAAATGCGCATATTTCAATACCAGCGGGTTTTCGAAAGTGCGAAGACGCAATCAAAATTTTTAAGCTCACAATTAATGACGACCGCAGTCACGGAGGAGAGGGAAAGCTTTTGAGCTATCGAAGACTTTGAGCAATAACTCTGACTGGCCTGGAAATGGTCAACCATACAATCAAGAATTTCCGTATCCGCGCTTGTTACTGGGAATCCGCATCTCGCCGCAGCGAGTAGTAGTGCTTTCAGCATCAAGATCTGTAGCTCTGTGTGGGGAATTACGTCGCTACCGTTAACTTAAAAAAAACACACACACACACACACACACACACACACACACACACACACACACACACACATATATTGCCGAATGAAGCAACAGGCGAACGAGAGGTGCTGAGCGCTACCTCCGATACGATCACCAGCGGTCACTATAGTGGGCTAACCACATATTGGCCAGCTCCTACGCTTCGTGCGGACTGGGCTTAAGAGAACGTGCAATAGACCACCTGGCAGGATATGACGTAAGGCGTAACTGTGTTTTGCAAAGAGCAACGGGTTTTACTCAAGCGCTCGCCCCGCCGCTGATTTTCTGTGCAGTACTTCGTCACCGCGAGAATAAAGCTTACGTCGCGGTAATTCAGTCGAAGACTGCACCGCCGTTAACAGCCGCCCCTCCATTGTGAAACAGCGTG
Organism: Schistocerca piceifrons; assembly: GCF_021461385.2. Classification (NCBI taxonomy): domain Eukaryota; kingdom Metazoa; phylum Arthropoda; class Insecta; order Orthoptera; family Acrididae; genus Schistocerca; species Schistocerca piceifrons. The sequence goes on from NC_060138.1 coordinate 1,040,898,867, forward strand.
GAAAGCTAATGAGTTGCGCGATGCTGCGACAGACGGTGCATAATACCGGCAATGCATTTCAGAAATGAGGGCGTATTACAATCACCCGCATAAAAAATTGCCTGTCACGCTTCGCCTCGAAAGCTCTGTGTGTTTGAGTTCGACGTACCCTTTTGTGTCGGTATTATGCTACGAGAATCATTCTTGTTGGGGGGTCGGGAATCAGTAACGTACGGAACGAGGTTTCGCAAAAGTTAGCTGTAAAATCATCGTTGGCTAAGTTGCTAACCCTTGTGTAGGGGAATACCGTGTGGTCAGATGACTGCACGAAAACAGCCAAATTTCAACATAACAAATGTGTAATTCTGAGCTCTTTGAACAGCAGTTATTAGTTTTACTGCTCAATAATTCTTGTACAACACACTATTTGCTGCTTTAACCGTTGTGAATGTTATCGAACAATCAGCTAGTGTAATCAATCTTCACCGAGCCGCCTCTATCAGGTTAACGACAGAACACGATCCATTACTACAAAACAGTCTCTGAACAATAAGTTTGGGCAATCACTCGCATCAATTTAGCTGTCACTGAACCAGCTGGAACAACGTTCATTCATCTGTTTTTTCTTGCAGGACAAAGGACTAAGTTAACATTTTTTTCATGTAAAAATTATGGTGTAAATTTTCAGTCTTCAAGTATCACATGTAAAAATAGAACTGTATTATTTGTAATTAAATCCACTAAGATGCCTTTGATACAAAAGACGAAACTCTTGTTGAATGTAAACAAATACGAAAATGCAGCAAGAAAAATGCATTTCCATTTATAAAACGAATTTTCTTTCATGCTTTTTCCGAGAGCATTTTCAGAAATGTTTCGACTTACCTCCTTCGTTGCGTAAGGCATTAAAATCAAAGGAAGACTATTTCGTAAACTTCATTTCTTTATACTTGCTTAGCTTAGATAACGGAGGAATGTACTTCGGCTTGCAAAAGCGAAGCATGTTACGAACACAATATTTAAAAATAATGAATGACAGCTACAAACAGTAAACAAAGTCCTTGTAATTTTTTTCTTTTCGTAAGTGCAAGAACTCGTGGATCGACTCAATAGAACGATTTCTGTAACGCTGCATTGTTTCTTGATTGAAAGAGTTTTCTATATGTGTGATTATTATTACTTCCACTATGCGACTTAATGGAGACGCAATAAAATCACAAAAATTACAACCCCACTGGTATTTCTGACGTGATCAGACTTTTTGCTTATCACTGTATGAATGAGAGAGTTAAATGCAGGACAACACTAAGCAGTATGTGGCACTCACTTTCTCATCTTGCAAAAGACAACCTGTTTGTGCTCTTCGCTTGTCGATGAAAATGTTTGTAGACAATGAGACTGATTTTCACGTAATTCTGGATATTAGAAATCAGTACTGATGCATAAAACTGTTTCAAAGAAGACTTTAAAAGATTTCATTACAAGCCGTAGTCTTCTTATTGCAGTCCGATGGAGAAACTACATACATTATTTCCCAAAGTATTACCTCAACGTAAAGGTAACTGGACTGCTGGTATTACTAAGAAACTATGTGTCGTCGCACATTATTGCGGAACTGTTTACGTCTTTGAACTGTATTCTCAAGCTACGACAAGCTTCAATAAAGTCTATCAATCTGATGACAGCAAACGAGCGATTTACTACAGTTGTGTTATTGCACTCCGCCGGAAAGTACAAACGGGCTAGGATACTGTGATGCTTCATGGAAAACGACTTACGAAAGTGTTTTATGCAGTGGAAGCAACAAATGCAGATGTGTGTAGAGTCAAATGAGCTGTTACTTCAAAGGCAACCAGTACTTGGATCTCGCGTGTTTCGTAACAGAATAGGTACACATTTTCCGGCAGAGCGCAAGACCGCGACTCCGGGTAAACTGCTCGTCCACTGGCACTGAATGATATAACTCATCATCGTGGAAGTAAAAATTGGAATGTTGAAAAACCGTCGCACATTAATACACTATCTCTTCGTAAGTATCCTGACACCCTTACGTAATTGCGTAAATGTCATCAGAAGCGGGCCCTCCAGTATAAAAGGAAGTTGAGAGTATTTTGTTGTTAGTAGATAAGCGGTGACGGCAGAATGTGTCGGTAAGGAGATCTCATTGACTTCGAACGTTAACTACAACCGGATGGCATCTGGGTAACAAATCCGTCAGGGACATTCCAACCCCTCTAAAGCCACCCAGTCGACTGTTGGTGGTAAGATTGTGAAGTGGAAACGGGAAACAATTATAGTTAAAATAAGACAAGGCAGAGCACATGTAATGTAGGACAGGGATTTTAGAGCATTACGAAGGGTGGTTGTAAAAAACAACCACGTGAAAACAATGGAATGGATCACTCCTGAGTTCCAAAGTACTACCAGCAGTCCAGCTAGTGTGGTACCCTTATTGTGCGTAAGACAAAAATGCAGGATGATATGAACACATTTTACAGCAAAATAACAGTTCGGAGACGATTGACTGCATCAGTATGACAATGCATCCTGTCATATAGCAGGATATGTGAAGCAATGGTTTGTGGAGAATAACATTCCTGAAATGGACTGGCTGCCCAGAGCCCAGATGTGAACCCAAAGGGACACCTTTGGGGTGAGTTAGGACGCGAGTTAGAACGTCCTTTTGGTTCCAGACCAGAGCGTATAGCCTCACGGCCTCCCCTGCTTGTGGCTCTTGAGGAAGAATCGCCTGCCATTCCTCTACAGACATTCAGGCGCTTCGTTGAATATTTCCCAAGAACATTTGAAGCCGTCGTTGATACGGTTTCGATTCCCGGTACTGCCAAGGATTTTTCCTTGGTTGGAGGACTGGACCGGGGTGCACTCAGCCTCGCGATTCCATTTGAGGAGCTGCCTGATTGAGAGGTAGCGGCTGCAAAGTTGGAACGTCGGCAAAGGCCGGAGGGTGCGGTGTGCTGACTCCATGCCCCTCCATACTCTATTCGTTGATGAATGAGGATGACACTGCGGTCGGTAGACTTTCGCGTTGTCTTCAGTGTCTGAGCATGGGGTATCCTTTTTAACAGGTGTTCACATACTTCTGACCAGACTGTGTTCTCCAAGATAGAACTTCGTTAGTAATATGAGCACATACATCACTCGTGTGTCGATGTAAATAACCGATCTCAACACATGTCTTGTGACTTTACCGGGGAACTACTGCTGCTCTGTGACTGGTAATCTACACAGAAGCGAAGGTTGACATAAATGTAGCTACAGAAAAATGATGTGGGTCGTCTCGCAAGGCCCTGCACTGAGCATGTTGTTCGCTGTCACACCGACGCGTTGCAACGCCCACGTGAGTTCCCGTGCCGGCTCAGACGCGGCACCGACAGATTGCGGCTTCTGATCGCCCGGAGGGCCGGCGTTAGTCACAGCCGCCTGACCAGCCAGCCTGTCTGCGCAGACTGCGGCCTTGCGCAACAGGGCGTCGGCTGCGGCCGTTTGCACAGCAGGGCGCAAGTAGCGTACCAGCGATAGCGACGCCCACCCACTAGGTCATCGAGGTCTCTGTACTTACCGGAGTCAGTTTGCGAATCTGCAGCATAATCTCTCTGTGGGAGCGCTTTTATTTGTCTTGATGGCATCACTATCAGAAAAGGTGTACTGGTGATTTTAAGTTGCCACGAGCCGTGTGGGATTAGCCGAGCGGTCTAAGGCGCTGCAGTTATAGACTGTGCAGCTGGTCCCGGCGGAGGTTCGAGTCCTCCCTCGGGCATGGGTGTGTGTGTGTTTGTCGTTAGGATAATTTAGGTTAAGTAGTGTGTCAGCTTAGAGGCTGATGGCCTTAGCAGTTAAGTCCCATAAGATTTCACACACATCTGAATTTTTTTTTTTTAAGTTGCCACGAGTTAATCGGCGCCGATATCTAATAACGGAATTCGATGTCGAAATTTTATTCACTGTGCTGTGCCTCCGCCAGAAACTGTACACAGCGTTACCTACAGAGAACGCCCCACAACAGGCAATAACATCATGGCCTCGCCTCCTCGATGGCGTTCATACCAGTAATTATCTCAAGTCTCCTCTCATGACATTGAAGTAGGCCACTCATCCGCCAGAAGTTACGTCTGCCACCAATAGGGAGCGCTGAAATCTGGAACTATTTCTCTGCATCCGCTAAATGGCTCACAGGATGACATTCATAGGCGAGAACGTGATTTTAAAAACACGTGGTTACTGCGCAGTTCCAGCAGTTCCTCAGTTTTGCAGTTGCCTAAAAGTTACCCGCAGTGTCAACAAGTCTATCCGTCGGACAGTTTACGCCGAGTGTCTACCATCACTCAAAGTGTCTGTTTACTGCGAGAGTGAACTTATACACTCTCCATACTGAACTTCAGATATAATATTTAAATGATCATCTACTGTGTCAGTTTAGCTTAGGTGCAGATTTTATATCAGTGCCACGCCTTCCCCGGAAGCCAAAGCTGAGTATATAGGTTGTCCCTGGAGGAACGGTCAATACTCAGGGATATGACAGGAACGATCATTCGAAGCAAATAAAGTCCATTAAACATGGGCTCCAAAATCTCTTCTACTGCAAGGTGTCTGCTTCCCATATTTCAGATCGAGGTAGTATGGACCGAAAAAAAAAACAATTGTCAAGTAAATATGGGCTCTAAAATGCATACCTTCTCTCTGAGAACTTATCCAATAGAAAAGATTTGTTTCACAATATCGGAGAGGACGAAGGTCTCATAGTTCGTAAGGTATGCATTTTACAGCCGATGTTTACTAGGCTTCTCTGCATCGAATGATCATTCCTGTCATGCTGCTGAACACGGATCATTACTCCTGGGACACCATGTATGTTGATTTACATTATCTGATAAATTATTTTTATTGTTTCTCAAATGTTGTCCAGTTATTCCGTTTTAGACATACTGCCCTGTAAAGAGTTGTAGCGTGCAACCAGACCACTCCCATTTAGCTAAGGAAATCTATGGCAGGCTGTTCGCATCCTGCTACCTTCATGCAGGGCACTAACCTTTGGTGTACATAAGATAGTGAAGAGCGAGTAAACATCGAAACGTGTTTTCTGGTGCAAAAATCAAGATGTGAGACTCCGACGGAAGCCCATGTAATCGTGGCAATGAAAAAACTCTGAAGTGTTCTAGAGGCAAAAGCGTTTCCGTGAAGGATATGTAAGTACCGAATAAATCCCGTTTTCTCACATCGCTGGCGCAAACATTGAGCCCACAGCTGTCCTGGCCTGGAGACCGTAAAATCACACTGGATAGTTAGCAACACTTTTGCGTATTGTTTTGAAGATGAACCAGGTTTGTTTACAAACAGAGTGTTCTTAAGAGGAGAAGGAAGGGTTGTGGTCAATGGCGAATGATTTTATTACCCAGGTAGCTACATTTCTGAAGATACTAGCTTGACTTGGGTTTAAACATGTTATTACCAGCACGATATCTAGAGAGAGGGTTTATCAGTTGAAACGAATGGCGAAACATCTCCCAGGAATCAAAGAGCTTGTAAAAGCACGAGGAAAGTGATTTTGGAGAAGTTTTTCTATCATTCATTTCTCATTCACTACTAATTATCTCCAAAGGAGCAGAGTACAACTGAGAAACATAGCGAAATTTAGAAGAATTGCACAAAATCGCGTGTTTTCTTACATATTGCAGTAAAGTCAACGAAATGAAGCAGAACCTCACACATCGACAACATCACATAGGAATGATATAATAAACACAAAAAACGCACTTGAAAATGGGAATCATTCCCCGAAACGCGTCGTGCGAAAAATGAAATGAAGTAAATCGTGACTGGTAGCAGATGAGTTATTCATAAACAAACCTATTACTAATATTCTAATTTACTCTACTTTTTGTTTTTACGTCAATAGTCACTGTTCCATCTAGAAAAGTGTATGTTTGCACAAGAAATACACTTCCTGAGTTTTATTACAATCTGTTTATTGGCTAAGAATACTAGCCCCTAACTACCAATCCAGTCTGTGAAAATCGCACATCAATAGCACTTTCCATTTCCGCTCTATTTGTGGTGCAGGTATTAGGCGACTCACCCTGTTTAGCAAGGCGAGCTAGCACCGTGTGACAGTAACGTCGACGGAAGGTGTAACTCTCTCCTCGTGGTGCCCCTCTATCTGACGTTCGCGCCTTCCACTGCTCGGCGCATCCGCACTGGGCTTTACGACTCATCGAATTATATTACTCTGACTGCGTCGTAAACGGCAGTAGGCGTTCACCAGCTTTCGCAATAACGTTGCACAAATGGCAGGCGTTTCGAAATGGGCGTCACGATCATTTTAACGATGGCGTAAGCTGCAGACGTCCCCGACAGGCAGCCGAAAAGCTATCGAGTCACAAATTTACTGACATAGTGGGATCGTTGTTGTTTTTTCGCTCAGCATTCGGTGACATTTACTACAGTATACCAGCCGTCTGTCTGGTACTTCTCGACAATAAAGCAGAACGGCACTTGTCCGTCACACAGCAACACGATTGATGATCTGTCGTCGTACTCAGTCTGCTTTGATCCTCAGTCGCTTATTACTTATGCTGACTTTACTATTAGTTCAAGATATCGGAATGCAGCTTCCTTTCCTTTTTAAACAAATAATGTTATGTCTACAGTGAAAGGACGGCTGTCTTTGACAAGTCTACATTACGCCTATTCTTAATGAGACCAGCTTCGCTTCACACTGGTACTAGAGTTTTGACGCTGAAGCGAATACTGCGTATTTTTCTTAACTTGCCACTCACAGCTACGACAAAAACAATGCTGTATTTCAGCTCCCGTCGCAAGCCTTCATTCTCGCCTTAATTTCTAAAAATGGTTCAAATGGCTCTGAGCACTATGGGACTTAAATGCGTGGTCATCAGTCCCCTAGAACTTAGAACTACTTAAACCTAACTAACCTAAGGACATCACACACATCCACGCCTGAGGCAGGATTCGAACCTGCTACCGTAGCAGTCGCGCGGTTCCAGACTGAAGTGCCTAGAACCACACGGCCACACCGGCCGGCTTATGTTGTTAAGATGCTTTATTTTTTTCATTTGCCTTCATACACATCGTTTTGGCCTCACTGCAGCAATCTTCCTCTGGAGTCCCAGTTCTGAAGGTGGCTAAAGATCCATGCAGCTAAACAACCCAGAATACGTACTTTATTGGAGCGATACTAGCTAGCAGGCTGTCACGGAGACAGTAGAGAAATTACAGTGTTAGAATTAGGTCTGCTGGAAAAAATTCTAAGGAATAGGGCCGTGTCTTTTCAAAAGAACTCTTCAGTGACAGAGAGCTGTAAAGATCGATGGGAAATCACAATACAAAAGGGAGGGGGGAGGGGGCGGGGGATTACGGCGGAGGGAGCGAGGGGCGGAGGGAGCGAGGGGGGGAGGGAGCGAGGGTGGGGAGGGAGAGAGGGTGGGGAGGGAGAGAGAGGGGGGAGGGGGAGAGAGGGGGGAGGGAGAGAGAGGGGGGAGGGAGAGAGAGGGGGGAGTGAGAGAGAGGGGGGAGTGAGAGAGAGGGGGGAGGGGGAGAGAGGGGGGAGGGAGAGAGAGGGGGGAGGGAGAGAGAGGGGGGAGGGAGAGAGGGGGGAGGGAGAGAGGGGGGAGGGAGAGAGAGGGGGGAGGGAGAGAGAGGGGGGAGGGAGAGAGAGGGGGGAGGGAGAGAGAGGGGGGAGGGAGAGAGAGGGGGGGAGGGAGAGAGAGGGGGGATGGAGAGAGAGGGGGGAGGGAGAGAGGGGGGAGGGAGAGAGGGGGGAGGGAGAGAGGGGGAGGGAGAGAGAGGGAGGGAGAGAGGGGGGAGGGAGAGAGGGGGGAGGGAGAGAGGGGGGAGGGAGAGAGGGGGGAGGGAGAGAGGGGGGGAGGGAGAGAGGGGGGAGGGAGAGAGAGAGGGGGGGCGGGGCCGGGTGATTGGAAGAAATGCTTTTTTTCTAAGAAACAGTCCTCGTATATTAGCTATAATTAAATGTATTGGAGGTAATGGAAGCCCTTGGATCTAAATAGGGACTTATCAAGTGAAAAAGCACGCAACAGAAGAATGTAGGTGCTTACGTGGCTTTGCGTTTCACACCACGAGCAGCAGCTTATTAGCGTAACGAGTGGGTCCCGCGGCGCAATAAAACCCAGCAGACGCCGGGGCGGGTAGCCGGTTAGGCGGGTAGTGGTGATGACACAGTCAGTACTTGCCAGCGCCGGCGGGCGAAGGACGCTACGCATGCAGGCCGCACGCCGCTTGCGTGCCGCCCGCGGGGAGAGAGAGCGCTTGTGAAATCGGCGGCAAGGACGCGCATCCACCAGCCACTTACCTGCAACAAAATAAAGAGCGAGCATTTACAACAAGCACTCCAGTGCCTCTTAATTATACGGCTGCCGAAGGTACAAATTTACAGAGACAATTGACACACATCTTAAGGCTCTGTTCAGAATTACTCTTTACATATTTATGAATTTATTTCATTGAAGAACAAGATTACTCCTTCTCCCTTGTGCCGAAGTGTAGCAAGTTCTCAAAATTGTAAGCTGTCAGGTGGAATAGTGCCCACGACAATCTCTGACTGAAGAAAACGAATACATTGTTTAGAAGATGTCGCACTACCGCCTTCGACTGTTAAAATTAATTATTTATGAAGTCCGTGATTTGTAATATCAGCGTTTGACTATCAAACCGTGAATATGTGCAGTAGTTGGCTGCTTTTTGTGCAGACGACGTCAAGACAGGATCTTAAGAAAGCCTTACAGAGACTAGTGATCCTTCTTAGCATTCACACACAGAATTTGCCTAAATCGCGTACAACAGAGCCATTATCGGATCAAAAATTAAATATTAGCTAGAAGCGGGTAGAGCTCGCGCACTGAGGGTTCCGTACAAAATTAATTATCCACAATGAAATTTTCACTCTGCAGCGGAGTGTGCACTGATATGAAACTTCCTGGCAGATTAAAACTGTGTGCCGGACCGAGATTCAAACTCGGGACGTTTGCCCTTCGCGGGCAAGTGCTTTACCATCTGAGCCATCCAAGCACGACTCACGACCCGTCCTAAGAACTTCAATTCCACACGTACCTCGTCTCCTACCTTCCAAACATCACAGGTGGTTTCCCGCAGAAATTGCAGGAAGAAAGGATATTGCGGAGACATGGCTTAGCCACAGCCTGCGGGATGTTTCCAGTATGAAATCTGCACTCTGCATTGGAGTGTGCGCTGATATGAAACTTCCTGGCAGATTTCGAGTCTCGGTCCTGCACACAGTTTTAGTCTGCCAGGAAGTTTCATATCAGCGCAAACTCCGCTGCTGAGTGAAAATTTCATTCTGGAAACATCCCCCAGGCTGTGGCTAAGCCATATCTCCGCATTATCCTTTTTTCCAGGAGTGCAAGGTCTGCAGGAGAGCTTCTGTGAAGTTTGGAAGGTAGGAGACGAGGTACGGGTGGAATTGAAGTTCTCAGGACGGGTCGTGAGTCGTGCTTGGATGGCTCAGATGGTAGAGCACTTGCCCGCGAAAGGCAAAGGTCCCGAGTTTGAATCTCGGTCCGGCACACAGTTTTAATCTTCCAGAAAATTTCGAACTTATTTATATCCCGAAAATCGAGGATCTCGACGATTTTTGCCGGTTATCGAAATTGATAAAACCAAGATAATGGTCCCACGGATTCCAAGACTTTCTAGATTGTTTTAAATTTCAAGTCGCATAATAAATGACAAAAGTAATATTTTTTTCGTATGCGAATTAATTGCGAATTAATTTTCTGAGTTTTTCCTTTACTTGTACAGTGAAACCTTGCTTATTGGCAAATTTCATGATTCTAGACCAACGGAAAGTGCCCTACAGGCTTTGATGAATGCGCTTGCAAGTATCAAAATAAGCGATCTATATGGCCGAATCTTCTGATTGCAATGATTTAGAAGTTCCACTTTCTTACATCGGTAAGGGACCGTAGACCTCAGTCTGTGCCATGGATTTCAATTTGATGAGTCCACTCATTTCTAGAAAAAGGGCTTGAAAGAGTCGACCAGACTGACAGACATAAGGACAGACGAACAAGAAAGTGGTACTGTAAGCGTTCAGTTTTTATTGGTTGTAGTACGGAACCTTAAATACGAGGATAGATACACTGTACGTCGTCAGAAGCTGTCATGTTCAGTACAGCTTTTTTTAAGTGACACCAATTTCACGTGGGCACTGTTTCCCCCCTATGGCTCGCTGAAAGTTTTGACGCTAGTGATGTTGGGGGACAGTGGTCAAACTGCCGTGGGTTGACTATTGTTTCAGAGTGGTTACCTCACTATTATGGACTTCTTTTCATGCGGAGAAATGAGGCATTTGGTGTACGAGTACAGACACACGGGCAGAGCTGGTTGCCCGTTTTGCTGTAACTGCAGCTATCACATTACCTGCCATTTTGTGCAGAACCAACGCTGAAGTACGGAGGAGGTAGTGTTATCATAAGGGAGAGTCTTTAGTGGTTAGGATGTCTCTTCTTAGCTGCGCTTAAAGAAACGCTGAATGCAGAAGGATATGAACACACTTTACAGCATTGTGTGCTGCGTACAGTAGAGGAACATTTCGGAGGGATCTGCGATTCGTATCAGGTAGGACTGATAGAGGAGATAGATAAGATCCAACGAAGAGCGGTGCGTTTCGTCACGGGATCGTTTAGCTGGCAAGAGAGCTTACGGAGATGCTAAACAAACTCCACTGGCAGACGTTAGAAGACAGGCGTTGTGCTTCACGGAGAGATTTATTATTGAAATTTTGGGACAGCACTTTTCAGGAGGAGTCAGACAACATATTACTTCCCCCCACATACATCTCGCATATTGACCACAAGGAGAAAATTCGAGAAATTAGAGCCAATACAGTGGCTTAGCGACAATCATTCTTCCTGCGCACTATTCTTGAGCGGAACAGGGTTGGAGGGATCAGACAGTGGTACCGAAAGTACCCTCCGCCACACACTATAATTATGATGTAGATGACACAATAATTGCTTATATCAGTACAACAACGCACCCTATAACGAACCAGCTTCTGTGAGGCAATAGTTTGTAAACAATAGCATTCCTGAAATGAACTGACCTGCCCACAGTCCCACCGGAACCCAATGGAATGGGTTGCACCGTCCATTTTGCTCCAGACCCCAGCTTGTCTGATCTCGGCTCTTGAGAAAGAATAGGCTGCAATTCATCCACAGACACTTCACTGAAAGTGTTCCCAGAAGACATCAAGATCCACCAAGATAGTGTCCAGAGACTTTTGATTAAATAACGTTCACTGTCTGACTTTTTAATTTTCATGTTCCAAATAAGGAAATTTTTGAACTTGAAAATTATCTAAGGCCGAAACAGCAGTCTTGACCTTCATAAATAAGTAATTTTAACATGTGAAAAAGTTATGTCTTTTAACATGTTTTATATAACTGCGTACTTCACCAAGGAAAGATAAACTGAAGATGCTAATTGCCTTTAGAATTAACTTCACATTACGTTTCTAACAAAATGCTTATCATGGGCTAATGGTTTAAGTTACCACCACCACCATTATCCGGATCAGTTTCTGGCTTAGTTTCATCTCCTGATTAAGATTTCATGCTCATGTGCGTAGTATATAAAATAAGTCATCGTTTAAAGTGCACGCCCTTCACATACACGCTGCCCTGTTGAGCATCGTTGTCATCATGACTTGGTAGTAAGTAGAGGCATCGTAGCTGGGAACACAAACAGCGGTTAGACAAGCTTCAAGTGAGCCAATTAGGTAATGACGGTGTAACATATCATTCCCACATACGCCCTGGGATCGTACTCTTGACAGTCAGGGATGCAAGAGCGGGCATCGGATGAAGTTGGACTTCGTCCAGTACACAGCCGATGGGCTGGTCCCCCCTAATCCGTTTACGGTTTGTTTTGATCGGAGCCTACCAGGTCGGCGTACGGACCGTGGCTTTCCCAAGATGACAGACGTAGTTCCGCTACTTGGTGGAATAAAACTAGCGAGAAGTACACACAGGAAGGGGTACTACGAGTGCTACTACTTGGAAGAAGAAATGACGAACGAGAATGCTTGCTTTCTGTTGTCGAATCAGACTGTTTTTACAGCCTTAATGTTTATAGCGTTTCTCGGGACTTTTGGCATCTCGTGCAATCGAAGATTCTGCCGGCAGTCTTCCTAGATGTCGGCGATAAGTTGTGGCCGCCTTGGTAAGAAGTAGTGTTTCGATTATTTAACTTTCATGAAGTCCGAAGTTTGTGATCCTTCGACATTCGAGAAAGCTTTTCTTTTCCCAATACGGGCAGCATGAAAGATTTTTACATCTGCGTGTCCGTGCGTGGGCATATTGTAATTCTGACTAGTTACTGTCCGGTTATCTGGAGAAGTGATTCAGCTTAGTGAGCGTGCAAGGTTGAGTAGGAAGGGGCTTCGTATCACGTCGTGCAGCCAGTAGCTAGCTGGGGGCGTGGTTTAGTTAAAAGGACGGCTCGGAAAGGTCCAATTGAAGTCAACAGCTTGCATTTGTTCCGTGGATATTTGCAGTGTTGTGCTCCGAGTATACAGAATAGTTTTACACATATATCAGTGAGTGGAGGACTTCTTAGGTAACAGAAGTCGGTACGTTGTCCTGGATGGCGAATGTTCATCACACACAAGGGTACCTTGAGGAGTGCTCCAGAGAAGTATGATAGGACTGCTCTTACTCTCTGGCGTGAGCAGCAATTTACGGCTGTTTGCTGATGACGCTGTGGTGTTCGGGATGATGTCGTCGAGTGACTGTAGGAGAATACAGGATGACTTTGTTAGTCAAAACGTCTAGTTGGCGTTATGAATAGCAGCTTGCTCCAAATGTACAAAGCTAATGCTGATGAGTACGAAGAACAATCTTGTTATGTCTAAACACACTTGTGTGCTGCTTGACACTGTCAGGTCTATAAAACATCATAGTACAACGTTGCAAAGCGATACGAAATGGAACGGGTATGTAAAGTATGGTTCAAATGGCTCTGAGCACTATGGGACTTAACATCTGTGGTCATCAGTCCCCTAGAACGTAGAACTAATTAAACCTAACTAACCTAAGGACATCACACACATCCATGCCCGAGGCAGGATTCGAACCTGCGACCGTAGCGGTCACGTGGTTCCAGACTGAAGCGCCTTTAACCGCACGGCCACACCGGCCGGCTAAAGTATGGTCCATTTCGTTTAGTGGGAGAATTTTCAGAATGACCAGCTTATCTATACAGGAGACCACATCCAGAACAAAAGTGTGACCTAGTCTTGAGTACTGTTCGAGTGTTTGGGATCCGTACCAGGTCGGATTAAAGGAAGACATAAAAGCAGATCAGAGGCGTGTTGCTAGGTTTGTTACCGGTAGGTTCGATCTACACGCAAGTATTACGGAGATGCTTCGTGAACTCAAATGGGAACCCCGGAAGGAGAGACGCTCTCTTCTCGGAAAACTAGTGAGAAAATTTACAGCACCTATATCTGAGGCTGACTGCCGAACGATTATGTTCACGCCAACAGTACATCGCGCGCGAGGGCCACAAAGGTAAGATACGAGAAATTAGGGCTCGTACGGAGGCATACAGGCAGTCGTTTCTCCCTCGCTCCATTTGCAAGTGGGATACGACTGGAAACAACAAGTAGTGGCACAAGGTCCCCTCCGCAGTGCAGCTTATGGTGCCTTGTGGAGTATGTATGTAGTCGTACATGTAGGCTTTTGACCTATGGACTTCGAGTTGTTATCCTATTTTGTCTTTGTGGAGGTCTCCGGTGGATGTTGTTAGCAACCAGTTGTATGTGGTTTATTGATTGCGACCAGTCCTAAGTTTCCGAGTCCCGTTGTCAGATCTAGGAATCTCTGAATGAAGTTAGATGGCTACAGATCACTGACAGATTTAACCCCGCCTCGCGAGACAAATCTAGCCCTGACGAAAATTATTTACTACATCAATGCCGAAAACTGATCTGGGGTCCGCCAATATGTTTCCCAGTTAATCTCCGTAGCAATTTGCTGCGTAATTTGTGTCGCGCGCCAAGAGCACGTGGATTCTCATCTTGGCCCGTAGCGTGACTTAAGAGGTTCCGTTGGTTTTTGGAGCCATTTCGTCTTTAGCTTGTGATGAGTACGACGATTTACAAGGTCAACACGACGATCGAGGCGGCCGTACCGTGTTCAGTAGAAACTATTCACAGTTTTCTTTTACGAAATGTGTTCAGACACTACGCCCCTCTCAAAAATAGTTGAGAGCCACGCGAAACGACATTTTGTAATTATTGTTGTCGTTGTAAAGTACTCCCCCTACGCATAATTTTTAAGTCTTGAAACAATCACGTTAATTTCCTTATGAACTGTTATTGTAATAATCCGCAGTAGCACGATGCGAGCGAATCTGCAGGTCTGCCGTACCTTGCCGCTGACTTGCGCCTGCAGGTGTTGCGAGGCCAGGGTGCGTGCGATGGCACTGATGCGTAGGCACGCACGCACTTCCGCTGGCCTGCGTGGCTCGAGGACGCGGCCGGCATCGCAGTCCCAATCTACGTGGGGGGAGGGGGACGGGTGCAACCACCTACTGCTTGTTAGTGCAACAGCCCACTCTTAAAGAAGGCCCACCAACGAAGAAAACCCACGCATCTACAGGACTGGACAAAAAATGGAAACACGAAAACCAAAACACATTACCATGCGTAATCGGTAAAGGAAACTCGCTGGCATTCGAAACTACTTCGTTGTTTCGGAACGGATAAATACTGGTGTTGCGTGGTTTTAAAAACAATCTTATACCATTCTTCCAGTAAAATAGTGGCAAGTTCAGTTAACAATGATGGAGATGCAAAGTGATCACGCAACTTTCTCTCCAATGCAGACCACGAAGGCTCAATAATACCGCCATCTGGTTACTTTGGTGGCAAGGGCAGAGGTTACAATTTATCCTGTGCTCAAAAACCAGTTCTGGGTGATGCGAGCTGTGTGAAAAGGGGCCCTGGCGTCTTGGAACATAGCATCACCGTCGGAGAACGAACATCGTACAATGGGATGGACCTGATCGGCCAAAATACGAATGTAATCCTTGGCAACAGTGCGACCTTTAGAGTACCCAAGGGGCACATCGAATACCTCGATATAGCTGCCAAAATTATAAGCAAGCCCACCCGCCTTCTCCCGTTCTTGGGACGTATAATTGGTCAGAAGTGAAACAAGATTCGTCCAAGCGAATTGTTCCGCAGTCCAGGCTTTATGGCTTGGAATTCCAGCTCGCCCTGCAATGCCCGACTTATTGAGCTCCCTTCCTGTTTTGGTGCTGACAGGCTTTCAGAGTGAGGTATTCAGTTATGCAGCATTTTTCGTGACAATCCTCTTCTATGGCCGTCCATCACGATCAACCGCACATTTTCGTCTGCGTTGTGACTTAGCGGATGATGTTTCTCGATTTCCCAGTCTGCAGAGTGAATCTTCGATACGGCGTCTCTTGAAACACCAAACATTTCAACCCCGTTGGTTGCGGAGGCACCCACAATGTGCCCACGTTCGAGTTCACTTAGCCCCGACACAATGCACGCACAGCTACAAATGCGTGCATAGCTACACAGAACACTGACAACTGACACTTGCACACAAGCCAGCTATTCGTGGACACAACATCGAAACTTGCAGGCTGGACAAGCTTCTGCATTTACGTTCAAGTACGCAATTCTCGTGGTGTTTCCGCAATATGTGTCCACCCCTTGCTAAGTCACCGTTTTCACTTCCCTACCAGTCGTGTTGCCAACGAGAACCGCTACGTTGAAGTGCCACATTACCATAATTTCCTACAAGGTAGATATGTTTATGGTCGCAACCAGTTATTTTAAACTGCAATACGTATGTTTCTACTGTCTATAACATTAGATAAGTGTAGTTGTGACGTACTTTTCGTTCCAATACATTCGCACTGAGGAGATCCACTAGGACGTAGAATATGCAAAAAAACAAATATTAACAAGGAAAGAAATATATGATAATGTAGCTTCCACATATGCGAACTCGAACTGAAATGGTCCTCATGAATGTAGAGTCAGTCAAAAAATCTTAACTTATTATTATTTTAAAAGTAATAACAAAATTGTCAAAAAACATGGAAGTGTTAAATAGACTGAGGTGCATATGATAACTGTTTGTTATTATCACCATACATCCCCAACATTTTATAACTTATTTATATTGATCGCATTACTACACGAATTTGTGCAGAAGTCAGAATGAACGCAGTACTTCAATTATTTGATATTATTAATAACATACACACATCAGTCGGTTCTGCCAAGAAATTCGACGTTATTTAAAATGTGTGTTCCTGAATAACGGACGCGTTTCTGAAGCAAACTAAGTCACTTTAAATCTTTGTGAGTATTATTCTGATTTCAGATATTGATACGATGAATTGAACTGTTAGTTTGAGAAAGAGATACTTTTAATGATAAATTTCTTTAACGAATAAATATACTGTGAGGCGGTAGTTAGTACTCCCAGTTCCTTAAAAAGGTCCTGCAGGAAGCTCTCGAGTTCACACCGCAAATAATTTTATTACACGCTTTTATACTCTGAAACATGGCTTGATGGGTTCCCCCAACAAATGAGCCCGTATGATATCTTGGAATAAAAGTAAGCAAAGTATGCTAAGCTATTTTATTTTTACATCACCTGTGTCTGACAGTGGCTGAGTGCCACGTGTTTCGATCTTCTGCCAAGCATTTGGTGCCTTCTTATGCATACGTCCAACACGTCCGTAGTCTATAAAATAACGTAAAGCCTGCTTCCAGAATGAATTTTAACTCTGCGGTTGAGTGCTTGTACTGATTTGAAGCTTCATGACAGATGAAAACTGTGTGCCGTACCGGGACTTAAACTGGGATCTTTGCCTTTGCGACTAAGTGCTCTACCGACTGAGCTACTTAAGTCAGTCTGCCGTTCTGATGTCTGTCCTGTAAGTCCACTCAAATTAGGCTTTATACTAGAAGCTGAAACTTGGCAGAAACGTTTAGGACAATGCCCAGACCAAAAACCCCCTTAAAAAAAAAAAACACTTAGAGGAAAATCCGCCAGCTTGGAAAGACCGCCGCCATCTTAGAATTTTCGAGGGTTAACCACAGTAACTGAACCATTTTTGCACCAAATTAATGAGTTTACGCACCGCTATCGTCTCAATGATAAAATTGTTTGCTAATGCCCGGTTTCGATTTCGGGTATCCAGAATTGTTTTTGAGGAAATTGTTCATGGATTGGTCTGAAGATGGACATAATTCCCAGCTGCAGCTATCAAAGATGTCACATTTGATAGCGTATCTATGAGAAGGAGAAGAACACACTTGTAGCTTATTTGAAACAGGGGCTAGTAGTAGTTATTGTGCTACTGAACAGGAAGTTGCACAATTGATAAAACAATCCGCTTTGAAAGGTCACCAGCTAAGCGTTTAGACGGAACTACAGCCATTTTAAAGCCACTGCCGTCGCAGTTCTTGTGTACGGAGCAAGGTAAGAAAAATGCACATGACCACAAAGAAAACTAAACGCCTCTGAAATGTGGACCTGCAGGCCTACACTCCTTATTTCTCAGTGTTTCCAAATTGCAAGACATTGCCAATACTTGGACAGCGTTATCAACGTAAAGGCTGAAGACAAAGAGAAAACTTTAATTCGTTCGTGGGTTGAAGTATCATGAGAGGCCCAGAGTAATAGAAGTATCAATTATTTCATTACGTTGCAGATGTGGATGCTCGAGAAGAATCTAATTTCCCTGAAATTTAAGAAGGAACGTCGTTATTGAAAGAACAAGCTCGGATAGGATGATGACTGAGGAGTGTTCGTGTCCACTTCGGAAGATCCAACCCAGCATTCAGGAAAACTTAGGAAAACCTAAATCTGTGTTGCCCAACACTCCTCTGAAAGAGAGTTTTGCGTCTTACGCACTCCACCTAACACGGTGGAAAAGTAAGAAGTTAGTTTCAGGCTGTATACCACGACCTATTCCGAATGGTGGTGAACAAAGACTAAATTACAATGCGGACCTCCAATGTCCAGTCATGGATCATCACTTAAATTACCAAGTTGTTGTTGTTGTTGTGGTCTTCAGTCCTGAGACTGGTTTGATGCAGCTCTCCATGCTACTCTATCCTGTGCAAGCTTTTTCATCTCCCAGTACCTACTGCAACCTACATCCTTCTGAATCTGCTTAGTGTATTCATCTCTTGGTCTCCCTCTACGATTTTTACCCTCCACGCTGCCCTCCAATACTAAATTGGTGATCCCTCGATGCCTCAGAACATGTCCTACCAAACGATCCCTTCTTCTAGTCAAGTTGTGCCACAAACTTCTCTTCTCCCCAATCCTATTCAATACTTCCTCATTAGTTATGTGATCTACCCATCTGATCTTCAGCATTCTTCTGTAGCACCACATTTCGAAAGCTTCTATTCTCTTCTTGTCCAAACTATTTATCGTCCATGTTTCACTTCCATACATGGCTACACTCCATACGAATACTTTCAGAAATGACTTCCTGACACTTAAATCAATACTGGATGTTAACAAATTTCTCTTCTTCAGAAACGCTTTCCTTGCCATTGCCAGCCTACATTACCAAGTAATACATTAGTATCAAGTAAGAAACGTTTATCCTAATTTTCTGCAAAATACCCTTATTTGGTCACGTATCACACCTTTCGGCTTATTAGGTCACCGTGAAGTGACAACAGTATGTCGCGAACCAGATAAAATGACGTGCGACTTACGCAGATGTTACTATTACAGAAGATAAGAAAAGATGCCAAAGATGACAACATTTACTGTGTTTACGAAGGGCAGTATTGCATTATTTCGCCAATCAAAAATACTTACATTTAACTTTAATTGAAATCTAAACTTTTTATATAGACATCGCTGTATTCAGAAACAGATTAAAGGTAAAATTGAATTTACAAATGTAATCAACTATTTGTTGTATAACAAGCTTAATTTGACAGAGAGATGGGAAAAGGAAAATTAGTTTGGTCATGTAAAATTAAGCTGGCATTGTTTCCAGTATTTGAAGTAGGATGATCTTTGTTTTCCTTAGTAGTACTTAAAACATCACGAACTACAACGTAGACGTGGTTTTCTGTTACACTATGTTCAGTATTTGTTGAATCCGTCAAGTCTGGTAACCAGATTCTCTAATGTTTCGGTAACCTCATTGCCGCAGCTCCGCTTTACTAAGCAACATACGCTTTCCCACAGAGTTTGCAAGTGATTTTGCAATATTGTAAACCCAGACTCTGGTTTTTCCCAGAGTTTATTGTCAACACAATCCATATCTAAGAACTCTTTCTTGTAGGCTGAATTTTGTCTTAGTTCTACCTTCATTTTTAGAATTCGTGCTAGTTAAGAGTGGTGCAGAGCGGTGGTTTTCGTACAGCAAGTCGCTTTTAAGCTTAAGATACTCCAATAGTTTTCCTAGTGAATTATCTAACCACAACATTTCACTCTGCTCGCAAGATTAGCCGGTTTTGATCGATGTTTCCTATCCATCGTTCGGATTAATCACACACCCGTAGTAACACTGCGCGCAAAAGTAGGGTAAGCAACACCTTACCAGGCTTCTGCTTTCCCGTGGCTGTGACAGGCGCGCTCCGAGTCGCTAGAGAGCGGCTGTCAAATTGCTGCCTACCTTGAGCTGTACAGACGCATCCACCTGGGTCATGCTATCGCGCCCGCAGCCCGCACGACGCTGTCGTGCATACCAGCCAGTAGCAACAAGGTGAAAGAAAAGGGTCCCGCACACTGAAAACCAGGGGAACATGCACTATCACCACAAGTGCCCTTAACCCGGTGGTCGGCGATAGCTATTCAACAAGTAGCATCGCATCGTTATAATGTACAATGAGAATGAAACTGGATCTATTTGGTACGATATTAAGATGGCGGCAGTGTGTTGTAGAAGCGATGTCGTCCTGAAAGTCTCTTCTTTTACATGTAACTACAAGTACAATCTATTTCATATCAAGAAAAAAAACATCAACAACATAAACGTCAAATCCCAACGTAAGTGAACTACACAATACGGGAAAATGCAGGAAAAAACACACACGAGACACGAGGGTGGGGGGGGGGGGGAGGGGGAGGGAGAGGGAGAGGGACTGCCCTCGCCCTATGGCGCAAAATAACCAACGCCGCTTCGAGACGCTGTTAAAGAATCATGAATACCAGTAAGTCCTGTTGCTTGATTAATAAGACAAAATTAACAATTTTTATGTAAAGGCACCTTATTTCAAAATTGCAAAATGAAAAAACTGCATTCGGGATGTTCCACTAATGCCTAGTAGTAACACAGCGGTTCATTACGAGACACTCAAAAGTGGACGCTTGAAGGCAGGTAGTATAATGTGAAGCACGGAAGAACGTGCTGATTACCACGATAAGCTGCTATTTGAATACAAACCTTTTACTGATTGCTACTGTCGATGATCATCCAATCATCATCAAGTCCCCAATACAAAGGCGACCTACAGGGACCAGTGTTACATCAACAGAGTCAATAGATGGTGTTTATTCAAGTAGCAGCTTTCAGAGCGAAATTTCTCCTGGGTAACCAGCAAGACTAGCACTCCTGTAAGGAAGGATATTGCGGAGACATGGCTTAACCAATGTCCGGGGGATGTTTCCTGTTTTAATCTGCCAGGAAGTTTCATATCAGCGCGCACTACGCTGCAGAGTGAGAATTTCATTGTAGAAACATCCCCTAGGCTGTGGCTAAGCCATGGCTCAGCAATGTCCTTTCTTCCAGGAGTGCTAGTCTTGCTGGTTTCCCAGGAGAACTTCTGTGGAGTTTAGAAGGTAGAAGACTAGTTACTAGCGAAAGTAAAGCTGTGAGAATGGGTCGTGAGTCGTACTTCGGTAGCTCAGATGGTATAGTACTTGCCCGCGAATGGCGACGTTCCGAACTTCGAGTCTCTATCCGGCACACAGTTTTAATCTGCCAGGAAGTTTCAGGTAACAGCTTATCCAGGTTATCATGGCAATCTTTAAATATTTTCAAGAAGTCTGATACAATTTATGCAAAATTTTCTGTCAGAGACTGAGCTTACACTGTGAAGAACCGTTGTGGTTTTCAAAACGATTATCCGATTGACGACTGCTTACTTTCTTACGTTTACACCGTGAAAAATAAAACGCTGTCTCTTATAATAAAGATTGCATACGGCTTTGGTCGTAACCTATCGATCGGACCGCGTTGTAACGCAACACTTCCTCATATGGCGTTCCGACGTCCGCTGTGGTTTTTTCCTGAAGTCGAACTGAATTTGAGAAGAACTTTGTACTTTAAATTTGAAAGACTATAGTCTATCATTTGTTAAGACAAACATGGAGTGCAAGAGGAGTAGCTGCTGTGAAGTAAATAATGTAAATACGTTGCATTTTACTCAACTCGGAAAAGAATTGCGCACATACGTAATTTTACAGCAGCGGCATTCAGTGAATAAAGAAAGATAACTCTGCTCATCACATCCTATCATTTCAGTTGAAAAGCTGGCAGTGTTACGCATTTTTGGTTCAAATGGCTCTGAGCACTATGGGACTTAACATCTTAGGTCATCAGTCCCCTAGAACTTAGAACTACTTAAACCTAACTAACCTAAGGACATCACACACATCCATGCCCGAGGCAGAGTTCGAACCTGCGACCGTAGCAGTCCCGCGGTTCCGGACTGCAGCGGCTAGAACCGCATGGCCAACGCGGCCGGCTACGCATTTTTGTTTCCACAAATTAGCACAATACCACAGAACGCTACGCTTACATGGTGGTTTTTCCTGCTGTGGTATTTTAAACGTACGTTGATTTTCAATGAAATATCGAAAACTTGAGATATAACAATGTATTGAGTGAAGAGTTAAATTCGAAAGATGTTCAATAAGTACAGCAACACACCTTTTTCTCGATCAATTTTGGTTGAGCAAATACGGAACTTTTTGTGGGACATCGCGTAATATTCCTGCTTCCGCCCTTATAGTTTGGTGGTGGCTCTATACGTAGCTTTCAACATAGTGCCTGCAACAGAGGTGCATGCCAAGCAGGAAGCTGCCACCGAATTTCTTTTGGTGCAAAACCAGAGCATCGGAGAATTCTTAAGCGTTCTACAGAGACCTGCAAATGAACAAATCACAGTGAGTGGTTGGGCGAGGCGTCTTTCATCATCGCAACAAGGTAGCGCAAACTTTTCCAATCTCCCGCGTGCCGGTAGGCCAGAAACACCTGCAACTACTGCACTGTTGGAACATGCGGAAACATTCATTCGACGTGATCGACAGATCACAATCAAACGTATCTGTTGGTAGCACTGACACATTCGCCCACCAGTTGGGGTACTCCAAGAGTGCATGCGCACTCGGTTCAACGCCGCCTAAAGGAGCAACAAAGGACCATCTGCGTGGAATTACTTGCGCGTTACGAGGTTGATCGTGACAATTTTTTGTCGAACACAGTCACAGGCGATGAAACGTAGGTTCACACTCCGAACCGGAAACAAAACAGCAATCCGTGGAGTGGTGTCTTACCACCCTTCTTCCGAATAAAAAGTTCAAAGCCATACCCTCAGTGGTAACGCCTTGGCGACGGTCTTCTGAATTCAGGGGAGGTTATTCTGTATGTTTCCCCTCCTGGTATAATGATCAACACTGAGGCATGTTGGGCTATCCTCAAGAAACTGAAGAAACGACTTCATCATGTTCCTCGCCACAAAAATGCAAACGAATCCCGCATTCTCCCTGACGTCGCAGGGCCTCACCTAAGTGAGGGCTCACAAAACTTCATTGTATAGTTCTTCCTCATTCACCCTACAGCCCTGATCGCGTACCTTCCGACTTCCATCTGTTTGGCCCAATGAAGAATGCACCCCACGGGAAGCAGTACGTGGATGATGGGGAGGTTACTGATGCAGCAAGACGTTGGTCCGCCGTGGACCAGTAGAGTGGTACCATGCGGGCGTATAGACTTCTCGGAAGGGGGCGTTAACGCCGTCGCATTGACCGAGCGAGGTGGCGCAGTGGTTCGGGAGGAAGACAGTTCAAAGGCGCGTCCGGCCATCCTGATTAAGATTTTCCGTGATTTCCCTAAATCGCTTCACGCAAATGCCGGAATGGTTCCTTTGAAAAAGCACGGCCGACTTCCTTCCCCGTCCTTTCCTAATCCTATGGGACCGATGACCTCACCGTTCGGTCCTCTCCCCCAAACCAACCAGCCGACCGTCACACTGAACGGAGATTATGTGGAAAAATAGGCTTTTGTAGCCAAAAAGAGTGGGCAATCTTAGTATGTATTGGAGTCCTGAGTGAAACAAACCTGCTTGCAGGAAAAAAAAAATTATTGCAGTACTTACCCAACGACCCTCGTGATTCCGCCTCTTTTCACATTACTGTGCCACACTTTGAAAGTTAGAAACTGTGAACCACGGCGAATTACTTCAACAGCTTTGCACAAAGTGAGAAAATTTTTTTTTAATAATCTAGTAAGTTATTATGAAATAAGCCGTTAACTGAGCTACCCTAAGGCAGCTCGTGCGACACTGAATACTCCTGAAATGATTCAATAATTACAACTTTTTTTCATAGCTGGAACTATTACGCACCTCTACCATGAAATCCGAAGCGGCTATGGTACTAGTGGACTTCGGCGAGTGTCGCACAATAGGCAAGTTTACTCTCTAAAATCCTTCCTCAAGTGCAAGAGAAAACACTGCACGCATGAACTTACAAAAGAATACAAATGTTACGTGGAATGTCGGACTGTGCCAATGGAGAGTTGTTCGAAATTTGCTTTCTCGCATACAGATGCCTAACCAGATGTTGGGTGACCCGACCGGGCAGAAGCTCTCTCGGTGAAAGTTCACAACGAAATCGAGTTGTCACAGCGCTTTCATAGGGGACTCCTACAGCTGCGCACGTGACGTGGGCTCGCGTCTGCCAGCTGTGTCGCAGCGTCCAGACCATTAAATGACATCCACAATATTCCTCTCACTTCCTACTGACATTTTCTTCTGTGAACACACCAGTAAATGCGGTGGTGAGAAAGCGTACTCGCAAGCCTAAGGCCGCATGGCGTCTTACGATCTTGCCGATTTACGTGCCATCCGCGGGAGAAGCAAGAAAAAATAGGGTTTCACGTGCCGTCGACGATGAGAAGACAGAAGCTCAGATTTTTGGAAAAAAAAACGAGGAGGGAAATCGGTGGTGTCCTTTTCAAGGCATTTCACGCAAGCGAGTTATGGAAAATACGGGAAGCTACATCTGCATAGCCGGAAAGGGATTGAGCCGCCGTGCTCCGGAATACGCTACAGTGCCTTACCGGTGCACGACCTCGCTCGGTCACGTTTAACGAAACTCGCTTCAGTGATGCCACTTGATCATCTAGTCACTCTCTGTCGACATTGATAAATTATAACTCTTTATCCTACCCAGAGTCCTCTTCACCTGCAGCATTTCTCACCCAGCAAATTTAGTTGAAAAATGAAATAATCGGCGAAAATGCAGGAATCATCTTGCCTGGTAAGTACAATAAGCATTACGAAATATATGATGACGAATGATACATACTACGTCCCACTTCGTGAATGCTTCAAGACGCAATTAATGCTTACAATCTACCTATTGGTTTTTCCTGTTCACTTTCCAAAAGAGTTAAAGAAAGAGAGAATGAAGGATAAAAAAAGATTAAGGTTTACATGGACACACGCAGTACTGCCAGCATATAATTTGCTTTATGTTACTCTCCAAACGGACAAACAATGGTCTGTCCTCCAACTACAACAACACAAAAAAGCGACAACGGACAAACAATGGTCTGTCCTCCAACTACAACAACACAAAAAAGCGACTTCCACACTGGTCGTTTTTATCTAGCAAAGTACGGAGAGACTAGTACAAAACGTTGATTGGGCCAGCAACAAGAAGCCCATTTGTAATTTGTTACTAAAAAGTAGTTGTCACCTAGGTTACTGACGGGTCTCTCAGCTAGAACAACAGTTTGCCACCTACCTCAGGGTGATACAAGGAATTTTGTTTCTGCTCTCTGCTGTTTTGCCATCGTGTTTGACAAGCTAACCTCTACCGTTTTGATTTACTTTCACAGTTGTCCAAACAGCAAGTCGTTGCTCGGTTTACGTTGTTCTTCCACGCACCACAGCTCTGCTAGGAACCCTGACAGAATCAGCCAGCTACGGCCGTGTAAAATTCAGAACGGCCTTTGCGGGCAAGGAGGAAAGTATCGTCCTGCCGTAGGAATGGCCTTCATACCAATAAAAAGGTTTTGTAACATTGGTACACGCTGAACAATAACATTTACGAAGTGTTAAATTGATACGAGGAACAGATTTAGTTACGTGACTTATGAAGGTATTAGTCCTCGGTGTGTGTACTTCAAATCGATAAACTTTAATACCGTGCCGCTAAAAGGAAATTTATTTCTGAAATGTTTCTTGTCAACGGAAATTTACCCAATGTTGGTGATGGGTCATAAGGAGTCGACTTGTTCAGATCCAACAAGTAAGAAATGATCGACTTAAACGTGGCTTGGGGATGATTCACGTGACATAGTAACACTGCCATGACCGATGCAAATACAAAGAATAAACTATCAGGGGGGCCTATCGTGGTGCTATGAGGCGTTCTCTGGAAAAACGACTTAACTTAAATATGCTGAGACCGAGATATACAGCGTCAAACGTTTTAAATAGTGTTTCTATTAATTTCTAACTCTCGTACATGGACTAAATTTCAGCCAAATATAAAGCAAATATTGCGGTTTCAGAATATATGACGCGATGGCATAATATGTAAGACCCACTGACTGATTTGGATTTTAGTACGTCGCCGTTCCAGTGAACGCCTCAGTTCTAGAACACTGACCAAAAGGAATTGGAAAAAAAGGTAAATTCTCAACTACGTTTGAACCGTTTTAAAAAGAATCCCACAGATTTTATGCGTCGATGTGTTACTGCAGATGAGACATTGGTGCCACATTTATCGTAAAAATGAGCCAACTATCACTTTGCTTAGCGAAAGCCGGTGGTCCGACACCAATAATAGCGAAGCTGTCTTCAGGTGCCGAAAAAGATTGGGACTAGTGTTTTCTTGGATGCAAAATGGTTTCTCCTTCCTGATGACCTTGCAATGTGTAGAACAATAACAATGCGAATATCAAACATGTCTTCTACATGGTAAGAACGAATCACTCAAACCTTGGAATGTACAAGGATAGTAAAAGTGAGGAATACGCAATCTCTCATAAGGAAAATGGAAGATGTTTCAGCAATGCGAAAACCGTGATATTTGAAGTACAAAATGCTGTTGGCTCTCTGACCTACACCAGCTCTCCTGCAAAAAGAAATGTGTGGCTGTCTTTTTTTTTTAATCTAATGAAGAGATTATGGGATCCGTATATGGGTATCCTACAGGCCTTCAACAGTCTCACTTCATAGATGGAAGCTGCTGACGGGGAAAATGGTGGAGGAAGTGCACCGCCCTGAAATTCGATTACATTGTGACTTTTTATCTCAAAAACATATTCTTCAATCCAGGCAAAGGAAATTTCTCCTTGCCCTCGTATTCGTTTACAACTTTCATGTAATATGGCTGTATACAGCGGCGCTCAGATTTATGAACTGTGTAAAGCGTATGATGTTCTTCATTCTCTCAAGCTTACGGTATATTGCATCAGCTACGCAAGCAGTCAGACCCAAATACGTCGTCCTCACTAGCGGGACGTCACTGGAAGTGAAAGGTGGCGCCGGGCGCCCCTCTAGGAAGTAAGAAGGAACCGTTGCCATTCGAGACGTATATTGATGACTCAACGGGTGACGTCGGTGTCACTATTCGCAGAGGGCGCCGTTATACGTATTGGCATTAGCAGATTGTTGAAAAACCCTGGAAGACATGTTGATCGTCACTCAACGAAGTTACGACATATTTGACAAGATAAGGAGGACTTACGAGCGGACAGGACCAAATGAGAAGACCAGAAACACGTATCTAGGTTTAGAAGATGAAATTTTCAGTCTGCAGCGGAGTGTGCGCTGATATGGAACTTCCTGAGGGATTAAAACTGCGTGACGGACCGAGACTCGAACTCGAGACCTTTGCCTTTCGCGGGTAAGTGCTCTACCAACTGAGCTACCCAAGCACGACTCACGCCCCGTCCTCACAGCTTTACTTCTGCCAGTACCTCGTCTCTAACCTTTCAAACTTCACAGAATCTCTCCTGCGAACCTTGCAGAACTAGCACTCCTAGAAGAAAGGATATTGCGGAGACAAGGCTTAGCCACAGCCTGGGGGATGTTCCCAGAATGAAATTTTCACTCTGCAGTGGAGTGTGAAGTCTGTAAGGTAGGAGATAAGATACTGGCAGAATTAAAGTTCTGACGACCGTCCGTGAGTCGTGCTTGGGTAGCTCAGTCTGCAGAACACTTCCCCGCGAAAGGCAAAGGCCCGGAGTTCGAGTCTCGGTCCGGCACACAGCTTTAATCTGCCAGGAAGTTTCACGTATATAGGTATTATCGTCTGTAGCGACTGAGAGTGGAATGATCATGTAAATCTGTCGCAAATGCAAATCTAAGATTAATAGGAAAAATTCTAATAACTCCCACGAAGGTTACTCCTTGCAAAACTGCGCTGGAGTTTCTTCTTGCACACTATTTCTCTGCCTGCTTTCCTTACTGGAAAGAACTGAAAAACGAGGAGGACAACTGAAAAACGAGGAGGACAACTGAAAAACGAGGAGGACAACTGAAAAACGAGGAGGACAACTGAAAAACGAGGAGGAGAACTGAAAAACGAGGAGGAAGATTCGAATTCGAGGAACAGCTATGAGGTTCGGCCTGGACGAGACTGTTGTTGTTACTGTAACATTTGAACAGTGTATAGCTGTGCTTATAAATCAAATTACGATGTCTACCAGTGGTTTTTATCACTTCCTGTGACAATGTTTGCAAGGAAATTCCAAGTAACTACCGTAGTCTGATCCAATTGGAAACACTTTTTTGCAACAATTCTGAGAAAGTGTAGCATGTCTAGAAAGGTGACACAGTCAATATTTCCTTGCATCCAATTCTTGAACACTGTTTGGGAGTCTCAAGCTCCTCACGAAGTATGGTTTAAACAAGAGGTAGAGACGAGCTGTTAGTGTTGTGATCAGTCGCTTTAGTGCACACTGAAGTTGCTTGGTTGGTTTGGGGTATAAAGGGATCAAACTACAGGGTCATTAGTCCATTTCTCCTGAAGTAAGCAAGGCTTAAGGTACAAAAACACCCAAACTACGTTTGAGAAAGTAAGAAGGGCAAAAGGAATAGGGAACCACACCTAAAAAGAAAACTAACGGAACGAACAAAAAACGGGGAAAACATACACAACAAGGAAAAGTAGAAGAAGGTATTAAAACTATAAATCAGATGGTCTGGGCTGGTTGATCACAATAATAAAAGAGGATGAGCCAGCCACTCTGCAACACACTAGAATGTCCACCCCAAAAAGACAAGGCGAGATGAACACATGTAGGGAAAAGATGATCACCAAGACAAACAAGTGCAAAGAAAGTGCGACAGAGTTGAAATGGAGGGAGGGTGGCGGCCTCTGAGAGAATGCTGAATGCCCACCCTTAGATGGTAGTCTACGATCACACTGAAGTATTACAGAGATCTTCAGCGAAAATAAATGAGACTTGTTCAATGAAAGACTGTCACAAAACGCGGACTGGTAAATGTCTAGACCCCATATTTCAGACTTTCTTTAAAACATTCCACCGTTTCCGTTCTTTATTGCAAACAAATAAAAAATAAATTAAAAAATGACAAGAGAGATTAGGTCTCATACGGAGGCATTCATTTGCACCCCGCAATATAATGTAACAAGGATGTGAATGATAAATAATGGGACCAGAGTCAGAGTAATTGCTTAGGTTTTTTAATGTCCGAATAGGATAAATTTCTCAGTGTGCTGCGGCGCGTACGTTCTGATGAAACCTCCCGTCAGATTACAGCTGGGTGCTGGACCAGGAATCGAAAGCAAGGTTGGTGCAGATATTTTTCCGACACACATACCTACAGAAGTGTAGTAGTATGAAAACTGTGATTACTGCGTAAGGTTTTAATATGTTATCTGCCATTGCAAGTAATTCTCCTGCACTGTACCGGGACAAAAATGCACGAGCGCGCTTTGTATTGAATATAATCTGTGGTGCGCTTGATTGCGTCAGTTTTACAACAATGGGGCATTCTTATCTGAGGCATAGTTTCGAGCAGCTGAGTTTTAGGGAATGAGATCAGAATATTTATAAATGTACGGGAAATTATCTGGAATACTTTATTATGGAGATGAAAACTTGTTTGCAAACAAATGTTACTGATGCAGACGTTTCTTTGGAGCAGTTTTTCAAGGTAACCAATGCATGCGCAAGAATGACATGTTTGTCAGAAACATTCATTAGAGGAAATCTTTGTCCTTCGGGTAACGAATAACATTAATGATTAGTGTTCGTTTGTTCTCATTGTTTTGATTCATAGATTAATTTTTATATGAAGCTTACAACAGTAATGACAAAATATTCCTATCTGTATTTAATCGACAGTGAGTATTCACAAAATAACCTAACCATTATTGCTGTATAATTCCTTCTATACGCCTACTTCAAATTTCGAACGTTTACTTTAACAGAAAATATGTAGAAGGGCGACCTCCCAGCAGCTATTGTGCCATAATAATGGTTTTATGTAATTACAGTCTGGTAAGCAACTCCTTTATCAGGCTCGTCTCGACGTATGCATGGTGAAGGAAAACAAAAATTCATCTTCGCTACTGTGAAACATCTCTTCTACTGAACGAATGCTCATAGCTTTCAAGGTATGCATTTTAGAGCCGATGTTGTTCTTTCGGTCCGCCGCCTCCGAAAGTTGGTCTATGGAGTTCTGGTTCACCCTGAACATCGGGAAACAATTGTGTGTATTGCTTACATGACGCCATGGTATTTGGTAACAAGTGCTACACGAGTTATGCATTGGTGGGCGTTACAGCACATGACAAAAATAACGTACTTCAACCCATTCTATTTACTTCGCATGTGCACTGGAAGAATAATCATAGCAAGAAAAGCGATTCAAAACTGTTTTCTACTAGTTAGATATATGGTTTATTGATACTGTTTAATGGCTAAAAGTGGCTGAATGCCCTTCAAACCTGAAGATGACGTCCCAGAAGTCGAAATGCGAATTCAACTTAAATAAAAAATTTCTGTGAACGATGGCTGGGACTGATTTAAAATAAACACAGAAGACTTTAAATCAATAATTTTGATTGTGCAGAAGTATATGAAACTAAGACATGCTCTCCATAATGCATCAATGCGTACTATAATAACTGAGAAAGTCTCTACACAGGTCTGCAGCAATATCAATTTCAGCTGTAAATAATTGTCAAATCGTTACATTGTTAAAGTCACACAACACAGGACGCATAATTCAAATGTTCCTGACCACATTATCAAGCTGCACTGCTCGACACAGATCGCATTTTATTGTGTGTTCACTAGAGAGCGTGAAATTACAAGTTTTTGACGCGGAAAGTGTTTCAGCAGAGAACTTTCCTGCGTAGCTGCCCACCCGCAAACCGCAGACGGCAAACAGAGATGACCTGGAAGACGGCGACAGTGACTCTCTCTCTCTCTCTCTCTCTCTCTCTCTCTCTCTCTCCCCTGCAGCCCTTATCTTACTTGTCCACCGGATCGTGTCGCGGCGCGTAGAAAGCCCGCGACGGGCGCTTTTGTTACGGTTTCCATGGCACAAATTACGGTCCGCGTCCGAGTGGCTGCCGGTGGCTGGAAACCGCAGTTGGCCGAGGGTGGCAGGAAATAAGAAGGCAGGTCCTCTTATTTGCATCCGGGAAAGCCCGAGCATCATCCCAGCCGCCGGCGCTTGGCCTGGCCTGGGATGCGACGGGATGGGATGCTCTACTTGCTCAGCCGGCGTGATGTGTGCCAAGCGGCGTCGGACTCCTACACAGCGAATATCTGTTGCAGTTTGGAGGCTGAGAGACAATGGTCCCACAATAAATAAAATCTTCGTTCAGTAGACGCGAGCAGGAAGAGTATCGCGAAAGTAGATAGCCGTACTTCTTGCGAATGCTTCTTTAGAGATTGCAACCATCAATGTCTTTCTATACACAGTCTGTGTCTTCACAAAACGCTGAGGCGACTAAAGAGACACTGAGGCGACTCCTAACATCGCCCCGTGTAGTGCAGCAACTCCATGGTATGGACTCAAAAAGATTTTAACTTCTGAGGACGCAACACTTCCGAAGAAAAATTTACCACCCTTGATTACAATTAGCTTTGCTGAACAACATTTTCACATTAATATTGGCTATTGTTATTAACGAACTGTTAATTAGTAACTATGAATAAGCCCGTCCGGTTAGCCATGCGGTCTAACGCACGGCCTTCCGGATTGGGAAGGAGCGCCTGGTCTCCGGCACGAATCTTCCCGGCGGACTCGTGTCGAGGTCCGGTGAGCCGGCCAGTCTGTGGATGGTTTTTAGGCGGTTTTCCATCTGCTTCGGCGAATGCGGGCTGGTTCCCCTTATTCCGCCTCAGCTACACTACGTCGGCGATTGCTGCGCAAACAAGTTCTCCACGTACGCGTACACCACCATTAATCTACCACGCAAACATAGGGGTTACACTCGTCTGGTGTGAGACGTTCCCTGGGGGGGGGGGGGGGGGGGGGCACCAGGGGCCGAACCGCCCAATAACTCTGAAAGAGTGGTTTGGTGTGGGAGGGGTGGAGTGGACTAGTCCACTCCTACGGTAGTCGTCGTGGGGTTGTGGACCACTGCGGCTGCGGCGAGGACGCAGCCACTCCGTTGTTTCTAGGCCCCCGGTTAATACATAGAACTACGTATGAGGTTGAAACAATCAATAATCGCCCTCACCATGTGCTGTCGGGTTGAGATACCGGACTGTAAGGAAACAAGTTTGGTCCGTCAACGCGTCTGTCCGTACCGGGCTTCCGCTTCCACTGTAGGCACCTGCACTGTAGTCTTGGTGTTTGTTGTCATTCCGACAGTCGCCCGACATTGGGTCGAGAGAATTACGGGTGAAATGTAGCTGGGCGCCGGCACCGCGTCGTGGGAAGCTGTCGGATGACGCGCGCTTTCGGTCGCCCCATGACTAGTGCGTCGCGTCGCGTCGCGTCGCGTCGCGTCGCGTCGCGTCGCGTCGCTTCCGTGGCGGCCCAGTTGCGCGGCCGGCCGTCGCATCCTCCCCTTTGTCCGTGCACGCTTCCCGTTAATCAACTGGACTGCGTCGGGTCCCCTGGACAAGCGGGTTTGGCGACTGCCCTGAAAAAGCCGCGGGCAGCCAGCTGCCGGCCCTACCGCCGCGCTCTAAGCGCTGTCCCGTGGGGAGATGCTGAGCAGGAGTCAAATGGATATTTTTCTTGACAAACATTGCTTGGTTTCAGAATGGACGTAACCCGAAATCGGTCATCGACTAAAGAAACAGCAATTTCAGTTGCAGATCTGGTTCTCTCTTTTTGCACCGTAGTGTAAATTTTAATGAAAAATAATTAAATTTTCATTATCCTTCGTTACGTAGATAATGGCCACATACGAGTCAAAACTGGCTTCATCGCTTGACACTTATAATCAACTGTTCATTCACATCGGATCAGTACGCGGCTTCTTGTCGCAGACAAGCTGTATAGCGCAGTTACTGTTCACTGCTGTCCGATAGGCTCGTTCACCGCACTCGTTTTCTCCATGATTTGATGGTAACTCCTAGTTACTTTCTTCGTGCCCATACATACGTAAGTCCGTTCTAGTAGCTACATGATTCATAACGAGTTTTTATAAAAAATTATTTATCTTTTCAGGGTTTCAGTGTTATATTTGATACTGTGGTTACGCTCCATCCAATTTTTACTTTTTGACTAGTGCGGTTTACGCTGTCTAAAGCAAGATCTTCCTATGAACTACGGAAGTCAGTAGTTACCCAGACTCGTTGGCACAATTTCATGTAATACATGCGTTACTATTAATTTACTGAATTCTGTAGATGCGCCAGTAGTGTGAAACTCATCGACGTTCCTCTCATATCCCTGAACACCGACTGACAGCCTTGGGAGAGCCAGGCCTAACAAAACTCTACCATGTGGTGAGCACGATGTATGAGGTAGGCGAAATACCTTCAGACTTCAAGAAGAATTTAATAATTGCAATCCCAAAGAAAGCAGGTGTTGATAAATGTGAAAATTACCGAACTATCAGTTTAATAAGTAACGGCTGCAAAATAGTAACACGAATTCTTTCCAGACGAATGGCAAAACTGGTAGAAGCCGACCTCGGGGAAGATCAGTTTGGTTTCCGTAGAAATTTGGAACACGTAGGCAATACTGACCCTACGACTTAGCTTTGAAAATAGATTAAGTAAAGGCAAACCTAAGTTTCTAGCATTTGTCGACTTAGAGAAAGCTTTTGACAATGTTGACTGGAATACTCTCTTTCAAATTCTGAAGGTGGCAGGGGTAAAATACATGGAGCGAAATGCTATTTACAATTTGTACAGAAACCAGATGGCAGTTATAAGAGTCGAGGTGCACGAAATAGAAGCATTGGCTGGGAAGGGAGTGAGACAGGGTTGTAGCCTCTCCCCGATGTCATTCAATCTGTATATTACGCAAGCATTGAAGTAAACAAAAGAAAAATTCGGAGTAGGAATTAAAATCCATGGAGAAGAAATAAAAACTTTGAGGTTCGCCGATGACATTGTAATTCTGTCAGAGACAGCAAAGGACCTGGAAGAGCAGTTGAACGGAATGTACAGTGTCTCGAAAGGAGGATATAAGATGAACAACAACAAAAGCAAAACGAGGATAATGGAATGTAGTCGAATTAAATCGGGTGATGCTGCGGGAATGAGATTAAGAAATGAGAAACTTGAGGTAGTAAAGGAGTTTTACTATTTGGGGAGCAAAATAACTGATGGTGGAAGTAGAGAGGATATAAAATGTAGACTGGCAATGGCAAGAAAAGCGTTTCTGAAGAAGAGAAATTTGTTAAAATCGAGTATACATTTAAGTGTCAGGAAGTCGTTTCTGAAAGTAATTGTATGGAGTGTAGCCATGTATGGAAGTGAAACATGGACGACAGATAGTTTAGACAAGAAGGGAGTAGAAGCTTTCGAAATGTGGTGCTACAGAAGAATGCTGAAGATTAGATGGGTAGATCACATAACTAATGAGAAGGTACTGAATAGAATTGGAGAGAAGAGAAATTTGTGGCACAACTTGGCTAGAAGAAGAGATCGGTTGGTAGGGCACATTCTGAAGCGTCAAGGGATCTCCAATTTGCTACTGGAGGGCAGCGTGGAGGGTAAAAATCGTAAGAGGAGACCAAGAGATGAGTACACTAAACATATTCAGAAGAATGTAGGATGCAGTAGGTACTGGGAGATGAAGAAGCTTGCACAGGATAGAGTAGCATGGAGAGCTGCATCAAACCAGTCTCTTGACTGAAGACCACAACAACATCAACGAGTTTGTTGCATCTGTTTTGTTTTCCCGCTTCGTCAGTGGTCACGTCATTCGGACCGTGCTGTGAGGGAGCGGGCACCGCTGCCCCACGAAGGCAGTCAGGCCCCAGTTGAATGTGCAGTCTACGCCGGGCTCATTAGCGACGGCGCGGCTACGCTGCGGACGTGGGCCCGCTCACGCCACGCCGCCTCGGCAGCCGCCGCTAGTCGGTGAGTCACCCGCCTCTTGCGGTCCCAGACAGCGGCGCGTTCTGCGCCCGCAGAACGACCTTTGGGAGCGCGGAAAGAGTGAAATGTCCCAGCCACACACACACACGGCAGTAAGGTGAGCCCGGCAGTACGGCGCAGGGAAAGCCCGCTCTCAGCAGTAAAACACACACAGCGGATGTCACTGTGTCGAGCCGTCACGGCTGCAAAGGCCACGAACCGGTAGCACGCGGCACATGGCGTGCGCGCACGCGCGGCCGCGTAAACATTTACGCCCAGCTTTCCAAACGGTTTCTCCTGCCTTCTCGAACGCTACGTGTTTATCCACTGGCGATAATCCTTTAACGCACAGCTCACAGCTTCATTTACTAACAAAGGCGTCTTTTAACGCTTTTACAGACGGTGGAACTGACTTTAGATTAAATTGAGTTTCGTTCCATAGACCCAAAAACATGACATGGTTCTCTGAGAGTGGAACATATCAGAAAGTCTAACATACAAAACATAAAACATTTTAATATAATATTTACTACCCTGGTAGTTTATCAAGAGACTGCATTCCAAATTATAGCTCTCCCTCTTATGTCTTCGACGATAGCCGGATGTTAAATCCATTTTTTTCTATTTTCTTTCTTGAGTCTGGATGGGATAATGAGACGCGAATGACAAATGAGTTAGGGAGCGTCAAATGTCGCCTGCTGTCACAGGACAGGCCGCAGTCCATTTCCACAATCAGGCGGCCGTGTTAGCGGCCCACGCCACGCCACGCCACGCCACGCCCTCATCACAAGGCTCTGGCCGACCGCAACAGACGCCCGGCAGCGCTTCGCCGCCTCGCAGCTGCCGCCTGTCTCCACCACGAGTGTCTTTTCGCCTCCCACTCCCGCTCCGCTACAACAGCGCCCACACACCAACTGACATACAAAATTAAATACAACAGCTGCTCGCCACACTTAAACCTTTGTCTGGGCTTACAGGGCCTATTGCCAGCATCTGTAACACTATATGCATCTCTGGTTGTTTGATGAAGGATACCCTTATTCTTTACGTTCCCTATCCTCTTTTTGTTGGGTTGTTCGTAGGCCTTATCCTTCCCACCGCCCTCCCTCCAAAACATACGCATCTTTTCTGTATTTATGCTTTTCGCACTGAAACCCTTACATGCAGAGTGATCTGATGGCACTTGGCAGCAACGTCTGTGGCTCTGACGCCGTCTACACGCATACAACCAAGAATTTCTGCCCATCCCCTAGGCGCAATATTCGCTGATGTGTCATTTCAAACTCGGGGAGCGGTTTTCTTTACTTGTGAGTATCACCTTATAGATCATGACATCTTAAAGCCTAAATCTTATTGAACTAAAGATGTTACAACCATCTCACCTAAATAAAACTTAAGAAGAATGCAAAAAGTAGTACTAGGTAATTCAAACAATACCATAAGTAGAGAAAAACTGAAACCCATAGGCTTCAATTTTGGAGCCACCTCTTAAACACCAAACCCCGTGTCACAGTGCTCAACTGTAGGCCGAGCATATTTCCAAGGGAAAACACCGGGATACTTGTATTTGTAACTAACCACATTACTACAGTTACGCTTACCTTGGCTATCAGTTAACTTGATATTCTGAAATCGATTAACAGGCCTATGACGATGCAGTAGCTGAAATACCCATAGGAAGAACGTATCTTCATTCTGAGAATTGGAAAGCAAAATGTAGGTAGATTACAAATAATTAAAATTATTTTCTTCGAAAATAAAAAAAAGACTGATGTATACTTTTTGATTTTAACAACCCGCATATGTTTTCCGCAATATTTAGTCACTATGTACTTAGGTACAGTTTGTTAATCCTGAAAACTATGTAATATTACTAACCAGTAATCAGATACAAATTATATATTTCTTACTAAAATTTAAGATTTAGTTTGACCACAGACTCTTAGGGCAAGCGCGCAAACAATCAATAAGCACTGCTAACACTTTGCATCGCTCACATTCTTCACAAAACTGAGTTCCATATAGCTGCAGTCCCGCTAGAAGAAATGGTTTACGTGAGTCTCCGTTATACTTTCTTTTGTTTCCGTTTTACTAGTCTCTTAAGACCATACAGTGGAAGGTCGGAAAGTTAGGCGGGAGGTACGTAATACCTGCTTTCGTTTTGAACGTATCTCGTACTATTTCTTTAGGCATAAGACTAGTTAAACCAAATGTGATAGTTCTATATATTGTGAAAATATATTCAGTCGGGAACCGCGCTGTTGCTGTGGTCGCAGGTTAGAATCCTGCCCCTGGCATGGATGTGTGTAATGTCCTTAGGTTGGTTAGTTTTAAGTACTTCTACGTCTAGAGTACTGTTGACCTCAGATGTTAAGTCCCCATAGTGCTTAGTGCCATTTGAACCATTTTTTTGTGAAAAAATATATTTTTATACCGTTCTACTTCTAGGAAACTTGTTTTTCTCTAATACTTAGATATGTTACTGCACATATTTTGTTTCTCGATTCAAAACCGGAACAATTCTGTGTCCCGACTATTTTCTTGGGACACTAGGATATTTACGTTAAAAACGGGACTCTCCGGGGAAAGCTGGATGTCTGGGCAATCTACCCAGCTGCAACGACCAACCGTCGTGTCATCCGCAGGCGATAGGCTTCACTGAATGCGTATATGCAGGGGCGTGTGGTCAGCGCACCGTTCTCCTGGCCGTTGTCAGTTTTCGAGACAGGTGCCGCTACTTCTCAGTCAGGTAGCTCATAACTGGCCATATGGATTATATGCTAAAAAAAATATCATCCCTTATCATGTAATAAATGTCCCATTCCGTAGAAAAGGTGTTATGTACAGAATAAGCTGGGGCACCACCACCAATATCTGTATTATTTGGTACGTAATATTTTGCAAACATGACTTGGAGCAGTCTTATTCTGTAGGCTTCTCTTCAGATTTTACAGTAGATACCATCACACTTTTCAGCAAATGCTTAGTGGAGAACCGAGCGAGGTGGCGCAGTTGTTAGCACACTGGACTCGCATTCTGGAGGAAGACGGTTCAATCCCGCGTCCGGCCATCCTGATTAAGGTTTTCCGTGATTTCCCTAAATCGCTCCTGGCAAATGCCGGGATGGTTCCTTTGAAAGGGCGCGGCCGACTTCCATCGCCGTCTTTCCCTGATCCGACGAGACCGATGACCTCGCTGTTTGGTCTCTTCCCCCCAAACAACCCAACTCCCTTACTGGAGAAATTTCTCTTGCTACCTAATTACTGCAATGGCTCAAACAGAGGTACGTCATGAAAAGGTAATTCTGGTATCCGTAGATATTTTGCGGAAAATTACATCTAATGCGAACGCTGTCAACAGTAATTAGTTAAAATACCGAGAGAAATTACAATTCTTGATTTTTATGGTTCAGTATCTCAATCGGTAAAAACGGAATCCTTATAGGATCATTACGCTGTCCTTACGTCCATCTGTACGCCCGTCAAGACCCATTTTTCTCAGGAACGGGACAGGTATCAAGTTGAAATTTATGTCAAATTGTAGGGACTACGGTCCCTTGGCGATGTATGAAATTTAAGCTTGGAAGTGAATGTAATCATAAGATACGGCGATTTACGTCACATACTTTGATACTCCCACACTCACTCATCAAAACATGTAGATGAGCCCTCCAAGTACATTTCGTACGGTACAGTTCGTACGGTACCCTCACAACCAGAGTCCTACTCACACTCGTCTGGTTTCTTTTCATTTATGTCGCACGATTTACAGACCTAATTTCGAGTTTTCAGGGTACAATAAAGAATTATTTTCAGTTGTACAGCCTTGCGTCGGCAGTAACATTACAATATCCATGTAAACAACTGTTTTATCTATGGACCGCGGGTCTCGTGCGAAACTTTTGTACTTCCATAGTTTTAAATTGTCTGTATTTGGAATAAGAGTCGTCGCTGGGATAAGGGAAAGTTGTGGGAATGAAGACAAAACATTTTTAAAAATGAACCGAACGAAGTGAAATAATTATCATGAATTTGTCATACATCCTTATATACACATTTCTATGCACATTATTTTGAACAGAATTCTTTACCGAGCATTACATTACCTTGGAGTAAACGATATTTGACACAAGAATGTAATCTTCGTGAACTTCATTTTTTTTTTTTCTTCCAGAGATTCAAAAATTTTAGTTGATTTAGTTACCCTTGGAAATGCTATATATAACTGTCCGTGGGTAAAGACGGTATTTGGTAAATACAATCCTGGTCCTGCGACTTGTTTGTAGTGATCGGAAATGCAATTTGAATAGTCAAGTGTCTTCTTGTCCATTGAGAAGCCTGGTTCGATCAGATTGCGTCAAGCTCAAAATGGCTCTGAGCACTATGGGACTTAACTTCTGAGGTCATCAGTCCCCTAGACTTAGAACTACTTCAACCTAACTAACCTAAGGAGAACACACACATCCATGCCCGAGGCAGGATTCGAACCTGCGACCGTAGCGGTCTTGGGTTAAAAAAATGTAAACTAAATAATACGATAAATTTTATAAAGAACCGACAAGTTACGCTAAGGAAGAAGAGATAGAACTACAATGGATATGTTATTCCATGGAATCTTGCGCTTCTATGCATGAAACATCTTTCCTTTATCATTCGCTTATCTCCTTGGATTCGGACCTAAGAGGACGTTCTTGTGTAAAGCTCATCTTGCTGTACCAGCTGATAATGTAAGTTGCACTTAATACCAGAAAAATATAATGGTTATTTTGTCAAAAGAATTTGTGTATGCGGTCAATCAATTTGTAATCTGATACCTGGGCTGTCCTAGGTAGATACGGTCCTCAAAAAACAATTTTCATTGTTAGGCGACATCTTAGAAAATCTTTAACATTTTTCTTTTAGCTCATCTACGAGACGTGCCGTCGGTTAGGACAATTAACTTTCTTGAAGATCCTACG
Source organism: Schistocerca piceifrons (assembly GCF_021461385.2). NCBI lineage: Eukaryota > Metazoa > Arthropoda > Insecta > Orthoptera > Acrididae > Schistocerca > Schistocerca piceifrons. The sequence continues at coordinate 1,040,938,621 of NC_060138.1, forward strand.
AGCCCGGCGGCCGCTGACAATAATTTAGCAATTTTTACTTACAGCTTTTCTTTATAGAACGAGATAACATCCCAGGCAGAAAAGGTCTGGTCACAGGATTCCAGTTCCATTATAGGAGTTCATTTGTAGATGCTACTCTTGTTATCTTCTATTGGGGAATCGAGGCAAAACCACGATATTATGTTACATATTGTAGTAGTTTACATCGAACAGACTTGTGAAATATTCTCTGGTGCAATTAGCACACGACTTCTCACGAGCCTGGAATAATATCTGTGGTGTTGGGTAAAGACGGAAAGGACAATTAACTATCGACGTTTACGTAACTACCCTGAGAACTGAGCTAGTTTATTGATTACTGATCTGTGTCGGGCTAACTTAGAAGATACTGCAATATTAAGAACATTTTTGTGAGTCATTTTCAGAGAAGTGTTTTCAGCCGCTACTACTGAATCATTAAGAATACGATTACATTAGCAGACTGCCGTATATTTTTTACATATCCCTGTTTTTAAATTTTTAAATTACAAGTATACTACAGTGTTTGCAGACTACGTACACCCCTTCACGGTCACCGTGTTTCGCGACGGCAGTGGCAGTTTTCAACAAGATAAAGCACCACGTCACAAGGCCAGGAGTGTGACTGAGTGGTTCGAGGAACACAGTGGCGAGTTCCAATTGATGTGCTAGCCCGTCCAATTTGCCATATCTGAACCCGATCAAATACATCTGGGATGTGACAATGTGGCGTCAGAGCTCATCGGCCTCCTCCCCGGAATTTGTGGGAATTAGGTGACGTGTGTGCCGATGACGTATCAACTCACTCCAGCGACCTAGCCAGGCCCCATTGCTTCCATGCCGCTGTTACCCGTGCCAAAACTGAAGGTACCGGTTATTAGGTATTTGGTTATAATGTTCTGGCTGACCAGTGTTTATGATACATTTCTTCAAGCGAAATTCTCTAAATTATCTCTGCCATACTTTTATCGATACATTTAGCCATTCTTTTATCGACGCATGTAACTAGTAACAAAAATAACAGCTTCATGCAAAACAACGTGGGTTCCGGAAGAGAAGGCAAGTTCTGAAAAACAGGAAAAGGAGATTCATTCACAAAGCAGGCGGCTGAGCTCGCCGGTCACAGGGCAGCCGCACAATAGCTGCCTGCTTGCCGGAAACGAGCATGGCGGGAATGCGGAAGTCGAGGGGCAGCCCGGCTCCGGCACAATTAATGCTTAACAAGGCTGCGTCAGCGCAGAGAGCAGGATTTGTGCTCTGACAGCAAAGAAGAAAGTACGAGCGCCGGGCGTAACGACCAAGAGTCCGCAGATGGCACCGTTGCCTCCCGAGGATCGCAGGCGGGGTGCCGGCCGGCCGCCTGCCTAGCGGACCACCGGCTGTTGCCCACGGCAGCTGCGGAAACGTCATATTTACCCCTTTTACTCTGCAGACGCAACCCATCCAGTTCGTTGACTCTGCAGGTTCGGTTTAACTTGCAGGTTACGTACATGAATTAAAGATGTGCTACAGCTAAATGTCTTCCTCGAGTACTGAAACTGAAATACATTGCCGGGAAAAAGTTAGTACACCATTTTACACGTTTCCAGTTCACTCAAGATTTATTCTCGCAACAGTTCATATGGCGTACATGAATTGATTACATTTAGAAATTAATAGCAGTAACACTTCTGCGGTTCAGGTATCGACCCACGCTGAAACACATATGCGGCAATGCAGGCGCTGACTCGGCGTCCAGTCGATCGTACAGATGACGAATACTATCATTGGGTAAGTTATGGCACACCTGCTCTAACTGTTCACGTAGCTCTTGAAGAGTTGTTGGCTAACGTGTCGCATGAGTCACTTCTCGTACCACCATATCGTACACCTGTTCGACTGGAAACACGTCTGGAGATCGTGCTAGCCTGTGAGGCTGTTGCAAGCACGGCAGAGCACGTAGAGTTTCGCGGGCAGTGTGTGGGCGAGTATTATCCTGTTGGAATGACAGATCACCTTGCTGTTGCAAGAATAGCAAAAGAACAGGTCTAAGAAAATCCTACATGAACCAAGCGCTGCTTAGCGTCCCCCTCCATAAACATCAAAGGGGAACTAATGTTTTAGCTTACCGCACACTAGACCATAAGGTCTGGGGTGAGATGAGGCTAGTATGTCTTGTAGTAATGCACTCTACGAGACCGCACTCACGCGGTCTACGTCGTACATGGAGACGACCATCACTTGCATGCAGGCAGAACCTGCTTTCAGCGCTCAAGAGCAGGCGCGCTCTTCCAACTTCCACGTGATCCTCTTGCGGCACCGGTCGAGCCGTGCACTTGGATGATGTGGTGAGAGTGAATGTCCGTGCCCGTAGTCCCAGTGCTAATAACCGGTTCGTAACAGTTAGTGTCGACATGTCTGGGCTCACAAACCCGCTTATCTGTGCTGTGGTAGCTGTACGATCTGCCACTGATGTCCTCACAATACGGTATCCTGGCGGGCGTCGGTGCTACGTGGACGTCCGTAACCACGTCTGCACATGTGAGGATGTTCTCGGGACCAGCATCGTTACATAACAGCATCGTTGCACAACTGACGCACAAATTCCATATGCGGCATTACGTAGACTAAGCTGCGAACTGCCCTACCATCACGGAAATATTAGACCCGAAATCTGAGAAATACTCTGAACTTGACTACGAGGCTGTTTCCTTTGTTTAAACATTACCTCCAGACTTATGGTCAAAGGTTTCAAGATATGTGCGTGTGTAATAGCGCGCATGGTAATAAAATACTGCACTGAACTCAGGGAACACTCATTAGAGGGCTGGTACTTATTTGTAATTTATCTACAATACATCGCAATAATACACTACTGGCCACTAAAATTGCCACACAACGAAGATGACGTGCTACAGACGCGAAATTTAACCGACAGGAAGAAGATGGTGTGATATGCAAATGATTAGCTTTTCAGGGCATTCATTCACACAATGTTGGCCACGGTGGCGACACCTACAACGTGCTGACATGAGGAACATTTCCAACCGATTTCTCATACACAAACAGCAGTTGACCGGCGTTGCCTCGTGAAACGTTGTTGTGGTGCCTCGTGTAAGGAGGAGAAATGCGTAACATCACGTTTCCGACTTTGATAAAGGTCGGATTGTAGACTATCGCTATTGCGGTTTATCGTATCGCGACATTGCTGCTCGCGTTGGTCAAGATCCAATGACTGTTAGCAGAATATGGAATCGGTGGGTCGAGATGACAGGTATCTCATCCGCATGGCTGTAACGGATCGTGCAGCTACGTCTCGATCCCTGAGTCAACAGATGGGGACGTTTGCAAGACAACAACCATCTGCACGAACAGTTCGACGACGTTTGCAGCAGCATGGAATATCAGCTCGGAGACCATGGCTGCGGTTACCCTTGACGCTGCATCACAGACAGGAGCGTCTGCGATGGTGTACTCAACGACAAACCTGGGTGCACGAATGCCAAAACGTCATTTTTTCGGATGAATCCAGGTTCTGTTTACAGCATCATGATGGTCGCATCCGTGTTTGGCGACATTGCGGTGAACGCACATTGGAAGCGTGCATTCGTCATCGCCATACTGGCGTATTACCCGGCTTGATGGTATGGGGTGCTATTGGTTACACGTCTCGGTAACCTGTTGTTCGCATTGACGGCACTTTGAACAGTGGACATTACATTTCAGATGTGTTACGTACGACCCGTGGCTCTACCCTTCATTCGATCCCTGCGAAACCTTACATATCAGCAGCATAACGCACGACCGCATGTTGCAGATCCTGTACAGGCCTTTCTGGATATAGAAAATGTTCGACTGTTGCCCTGGGCAGCACATTCTCCAGATCTCTCACCAACTGAAAACATCTGGTCAATGGTGGCAGAGCAACTGGCTCGTCACAATCCGCCAGTCACTACTCTTGATGAACTATCGTGTTGAAGCTGCATCGGCATCTGTACCTGTACACGCCATCCAAGCCCTGTTTGACTCAATGCCCTGGCCTATCAAGGCCGTTATTACGGCCAGAGGTGGTTGTTCTGGGTGCTAATTTCTCAGGATCTATGCACCCAAATTGCGTGAAAATGTAATCAAATGTCAGTTCTAGTATATTTGTCCAATGAATACCCGTTTATCATCTGCATTTCTTCTTTGTGTAGCAATTTTAATGGCCAGTAGTGTAAAACATTTGAGCAAGTATTGGGAAGAAATTTAATACGCCGTTTATGTGACGAACAACTTTTCTCCATCGAGTTTCCTACCCCCCCCCCCCACCCCTCCCCCCGCCGAAAAAATAAGTCAAATACTACTACAATATACTACGTGCGGACAAAAATTAATAAAGCGAATGCGTTACTTGTAGGAAGATGGCATGCAGGACATCTCTTGTGGTCCCAAACAACCTGAAGATATTGGTGTGGTAGATAAGGATAGTGCCAAACAATAAAAGAAACAATCATGTGTAGTTACCTATTTGATTTCTATCAAACATCAGCGACATTTTTGAATATATATGTAATGTTATGTGCTTTCGGAATTTCCTGCGGAACAGCTACTATCACCGAACACCAGAGCACGGGTTCGCTGTCGGCGGAGAGGTGCCCAGTGCAGCAGTGGTAGAACAGTGGGGTCCGGCCGGACGCCTGGGCGTCTATTTCGGAAGCTGCGGGTCGCGGCCTGTCCCGACCCGCCGAGCGTTCCTCAACGGCACACTACGTGATCAGCGCGCCGCAGCCCCTCTGGACCCGCCAAGGGAGAACACGAATAGACCTTGCCACCACTATTTCAGTCCGCCCAGCTGCTCTATCACACGAAAAGTACGTTTCTCTCTGTTCAGCCAAAGTCTGCATCTGTCAAGAAGTACTCTAGACAGCACCGATGTAGTATATAACGCAGCACAACATCTTCAAATGAATTAGCCGATTGTTTCCACTATTACCACGACGCCAAATTGGAATTTGGTTTCCCTACGGAATTCGCTATCCGACGATCTGTGGGCTCTTCCTTACGAGGAAGTTGGTTCGACACACAATGTTGGAACCCAACTGCATACGCATACAAAGATTGACAGTGTTTGGTACATTGTACTATTCACAATTTAATTTTTTTACTACTTGGCAGCAATTACGTAAGATGAATTGTATACTGTTTGACACCACAGTTCTAATTTTGCTATGGAAGCTGTTATAAAGGACTGAAAGACACTTGATTTGAAGGTTGTGAATAAAGAGGAATTTATTAATAAAATAAAAGAACTAAATGTCGTAGGAGCCCGCGATGATTGTGAATATTTTGTGAAAAAAACCGTACATACTGCCGTAATTAGGATCAAAAGAATATAAAGAGCGAGATGCTTCCGCCTTACATTATCAATATACATCAGATTAAAAAATTGGCCAAGTGCAAGCATGACTAGCGATCTGAGAGTTCCGTACAAACTTTACTTATTATCAGCATCGCTACTGATATGAAATCGATTCCAGGAATTCCAAGACTTTCGAGAATCAAGACATGAAGGAATTAAAGACATAAGCTGCCTCTGGGCATTTATTTGTATGAGGCGGCCAAGTTGAATATTTCTACCGGACCGGGATTCGTATACGGGTCTCCTGCTTAATAAGCAGATGAGCTGACCATTACGCCCGATAGCGCATCTGCCTGGTAAGCAGGAGACACGGGTTCGAATCTCGTCCGGCACGAATTTCCAATTTGCCCTGTTATATAAACAGATGACCACTGGCAGCTAATGTCTTTTAAGTCCCCCTCTGTCTTTTTGTTCATAGTGGCTGCAGGATCAAAATGGTGTCTGTTGTTTGCAACATGTCCGAGAGAACAGACACCACATATATGTAACTTTTGAGATGTTCTAATATAAAATTTTAAACTAAATTTTTTTGTATAATTTCGCGTTTTCTATTGTTTTTCAACGGTGTCATTAAGTCTGACGTTATAGTAACATGCTACGCTAATTAGCGAAACGGATTACCTTTTTTTTCTTTACCTATACTGCAAAACCGTCCTTCTTGCCAAATTTCAAGCTTCTGGGTCATCAGGAAGTGCCATATAATTTTTGATGAGTGTGTTTACGAGTATCGAAATATGTGATACGAATTGTATTTTTTGCTTGTTTTGACTTAGACACTTCAATGTTTTACATCGCCACGGGACCATTGACCGTAATATGTGATGCAAATTTCAAGTTGATGCGTGATCCTAATGAGGGTTTCATTTTCAACGACTGTGGTACGCAACCCTAAAAGTAAACACTCTAACGGTGGGAGCGGTAGCGTACTGACGACGCACTTAAAAAGGCAGAAAAAGATCAGGTACGTGAATGCATTTAACTGTTGCACAGAGCCCCAGAAGAACATGCCTTAAACATACTGGAGGACCCAGAAATTTTTATCCACAAAAACGTATCTCTACAAATAAATTTGAAAGAACAGAGTGAATTTAGCCGTAGCTGCTTTTTAGCGTTTTCCGAGAACTGCTGGTATGACGTATGCTGACCGTGGCGTGCTCTCCGTCGGCGACTGGGTCACAGGTGGAGCTGCCGATTTTTACGCAATGAACAGTGGATCAAGTCAAGTCATATCCTTTCGCAAGATGGAGCTGCCTTATAAAATATTTTAAACAATAATTAGGTTGTTTTGTTCTTTATAATTTTTTTACGAGGCCAGACATTTTAGTACATTGTTGCACGAAATTTTGCCAACAGCCTTGCCGCAGTGGTGACACCGGTTCTCGTCAGGTTACCGAAGTTAAGCGCTGTCGGGCTGGGCTAGCAGTTGGACGAGTGACCATCCGGTCTGCCGAGCGCTGTTGGCAAGCGGGATGCACTCAGTCCTTGTGAGGCAAACTGAGGAGCTACTTGATTGAGAAGTAGCGGCTCCGGTCTCGTAAACAGACATGCGGCCCGGCCGGGAGAGCAGTGTGCTGACCACATGCTCCTCTGTATCCGCATCCAGTGACGCCTGTGGGCTGAGGATGATACGGCGGCCGGTCGGTACCGTTGGGCCTTCCAATGCCTGTTCGGACGAAGTTTGGTTTCAGTTTCTTTTTTTTTTTGTTGTTGCACGAAATTTTAGTTAATATGGCACAATTTTTATTTATCGGACAAGCGAAATTGTAGAACAAATACAACTTTTATAATCACAACATCATGAATACAGATTAAACAAGAGTTAACAAACATTTGTTCTAAAATTTTGGTGAATTCCGTTCTAAAGGGAGGGAATTCTTCAGACGAAAAAGTAACTCTGGGAGTGCCCCAAGAGTGTGTTATAGGTCCATTACTTTTCACCGCATATGTATAAATGATGTACTAGAGAACATCTCGAGACCCATGAGGCTTTTCCCAGATGGTTCTGCTTTACGACGACAAAAAACTGTAGCGAAATCCATGAAGACCTGCAGAAAAAAGACGCTTGGTGCAGAAAGTGGCAATTGACTTCAGCATAAATATAACATACTGCGTGTAAATATACAGAAAGACCCATTTCTTCATGACTACACGACTGCCGAACAATCACTGGGAAAAGTTCCCTTCATAAAATGTCTATGAGTATGCGTATGGAGAGATATAAAATGGAAGTATCACATAAAATGAATCGCGAGTAAGGCCGATGCCAGACAGATTCATTGCAATAAACTCAGGGGATGTAGTCCGTTCTATAAATGTGTTCCAAAAAATTTTGAAGGGAACTAGTTCGCAGAACCCTCGCTCTAACAAAGCATGAGTGCCGCTCATCAGTATGGAAGCCGCAACGGAAAGCGAAAGATCCAAAGACGAGCAGCGAGTTTCGTTACAGGTTCGAACACCAAGCGGGAAAGCATCACCGCGATGCTCAACTATCTCCAGTGGCAGACGCTTCATGGGAGCTGTTCTGTACCACTGTGTGGTTTACCGTTCAAAGTTTCGAGAGCGTGCCTTCCTAGGAGATGCGACCAAAAACTCCTTCCTCTTACACCTATGTCGCGGAAAGATGATAAAAATAACTTAAGAGAAATTCGAGGACACACAGAGGGTTACCAGCAATCTTTGTTCCCGTGAAACTTTCGCGACTGGAACAGGAAATGGGGAAACTCACAGTGGTACATAAAGTACTCTCTGCCACACACCGAATGGTGTGTCGAGGAATATAGGTGTAGATATATGGACGGATTGAAAAGCTAATTTTGTGACTGTCCAACTAATATAATTTAGGGAGCAAAATAACTGGCGATGGTCGAAGTAGAGAGGATATAAAATGTAGACTGGCAATGGCAAGGAAAGCGTTTCTGAAGAAAAGAAATTTGTTAACATCAAGTATAGATTTAAGTGTCAGGAATTCATTTCGGAAAGTATTTGTATGGAGTGTAGCCATGTATGGAAGTGAAACGTGGACATTAAATAGTTTGGACAAGAAAAGAATAGAAGCTTTCGAAATGTGGTGTTACAGAAGATTGCTGAAGATTAGATGGGTAGATCACATAACTAACGAGGAGGAATTGAATAGAACTGGAGAGAAGAGGAGTTTGTGGCACAACTTGACTATAAGAAGGGATCGGTTGGTAGGGCATATTCCGAGGCATCAAGGGATCACCAATTTAGTACTGGAGGACAGCGTGGAGGGTAAAAATCGTAGACGAAGACCAAGAGATGAATACACTAAACAGATTCAGAAGGACGTAGGTTGCAGTAGGTACTGGGAGATGAAGAAGCTTGCACAGGATAGAGTAGCATGGAGAGCTGCATCAAACCAGTCTCTGGACTGAAGACCACCACCACAACAACAACAACAACAATCTTAATTATAGATCTTATAATAGCAGCAGACGAAACATCGCTATAAATAAAGACACTTATTAAGCAATCTACATGGTTTTATTCACAAAATGTAATATTTATTTGCACTTCCTGTTTGTTGAACTTGTTTTTAAATACTTACGAGCATAGAGCTTTACGAAATATATCTCTTTATGTAAGAGCTATAAAAGCAAGTGACGTAGGGGACGCTGCGACTGTGATCGCCAGGACGTGTGCGCACCTGACGTTTGCCGGTTTTCTTCGCCACCGGCGCTGACGCGCGTGGTTCCGCGCCCATTCGCAGCCGCTCGCTAACCGCCCACGGTGGGCGGGCGCTATGGAGGCGGCAGTTTCCTGCTTGACGCAATGCACCGCCAGCGCTCGCTGCCTGCCTGCCTGAGAATTGCGCAAAGCCGCGGATAGCCCTGCCCAGCCCGTGCTTACTTCCCGTAATTAGCGACCGCAGCCGAGTGGAGTACAGTTGACAGCCCCGCTCCTGCCTGCAGTGGGCACAGCTGCAAGCTCGGCCGCCTCGGCGCTGATTCATCCCGTAAGTCATGACGCGCCGTATCAGGACAGCAACTCAACGGGTATTTGGCCCACACAACGGTAAGCACCTGGTGGTGCTTTGTGATTACCAGCAACAGGTTTCACACTCTCCGTTCTCTTTGTCTCTAACACGAACATGACACTACAAATGGCAGTTATAAGAGTTGATATGCATGAAAGGGAACCAGCGGTTGGAAAAGGGGTGAGGCAGGGTTGTAGCCTCTCCCCAATGTTATTCAATCTGTACATTGAGCAAGCAGTATAAAGGAAACAAAAGAAAAATTCGGAGTAGGTATTAAAATCCATGGAGAAGAAACAAAAACTTTACACCAGACACCAGGAGAGGAACAGTGGAGGGGGTAACGGATAGTATATATAGGGCGCCGAGAAGAACAGCACAGCATTCGTCAGGAACCACCTGAAGATGGCAGCGTGTACGTCTGCCGAAATATTGAAGAGAAATTACGACGCTACCCGGTCGGATACCCGAGATGTTCAAATTTAAAAACTTTACAGTTCGCCGATGACATTGTAATTCTGTCAGAGACAGCAAAGGACTTGGAAGAGCAGTTGAACGGAATGGACAATGTCTTGGAAGAGCGATATAAGATGAACAACAAAAAAAGCAAAACGAGGGTAATGGAATGTAGTCGAATTAAGTCGGGTGATGCTGAGGGAATTAGATTAGGAAATGAGACGAAGTAGTCTTCGGGGAGCACAATAACTGATGATGGTCGAAGTAGCGAGGATATAAAATGCAGACTGGCAATGGCAAGGAAAGCGTTTCTGAAGAAGAGAAATTAGTTAACATCGAGTATAAATTTCAGTGTCAGGAAGTCGTTTCTGGAAGTATTTGTATGGAGTGTAGCCATATATGGAAGTGGAATCTGGATGACAAAAAGTTTAGACAGGAAGAGAATAGAAGCTTTCGAAATGTGGTGCTACAGAAGAATGCTGAGGATTATATGGGTAGATCACGTAACTAATGAGGAGATATTGAATAGAATTGGGGAGAAGAGGAGTTTGTGGCACAACTTGACTAGAAGAAGGGATCGGTTGGTAGGACATGTTTTGAAGCATCAAGGGATCACAAATTTAGGGACTCCATGTCTGTGCTTGTGAGTATCGTTTGGTATGTACTGCTGACTTGTGCGACGTGGAGCCTGTCTTATTCTAGCATATGGTCTCTCCTGTTTGTATGCTACATACAGTGCTCGCTATACTTCGTTTGCGATGTTGTTTATAGAGTTCTAGTCATCTTGTCTGCATATTAACTGTCCTATGTCCTGGTTTCCTAAACTAGGTCTTGTGTGTCCTGGTGTATTATCAGAATGTGGCAGCCTTTCAGCGGAGACCACTAGAGACGCGCAGCCGACACTGGCACGACGCCCGCCGCGCCGTCTGTGAACCGGCGAAGGCGCGCTGCGATGGCACGTCCCAGATCCAATTAGCGCGCCCGGCCGAGCTGCCGATCGCGCCCGCCCCCACGGACTCCACCTCCAGGCTGCGCATAACGCGTCCCTCACGACCCGTGCAGCTGATGCCGCCTGCAGATAGCAGCCGCCGGCGCCCGCCATCTCCTCCACTGCCACTGTACCAGCACGCGTCGAGCGTACACGGGACGCAACTCGCGAACACATAGCGGCAAGCAATTACAGCGAACCGCTACACAACTACAGCTGCTAAGCAGGCAATTTGCAGCTGTAGTGGTGATCCTTTCCCGGCCGCTGCTTGAGCAACAATCATTACAGGCTGAAAGTACGACAGTGTATCACTCTTTCTCAATGAAGTTCGTCACCCTACGATTTGAACCTCGCACTTGTAAAAATAATACGTGGTGTTCATCTGCGGTCGTCAAGTAGATACCTCTTAAAGTCGTTAGGCATTTTAACTGCATCATCGCAAAACATATTCGTCATAAATAATCTATCACAATTTGAGAAGAATAGTGATTTCCACATACTAAACACTTGAGAGTGAAAAATGATATTACGCGTTATTACGGCTGTCGCTGGCTCACAAAGGAGGTCATTATGCAGCAACACAAGTGTTTAGTCATTTTCCCAACAACAAAAAAATCTGACGGGTGAAAAAGCAAGTTTTAAATCTAACCTAAAATCATTTCTCCTAGACAGTTCCGTCTCTTCCACGGATGAATTTCTATTCAAAATCTGGTAGCCTGAAAAACTTTGAGTGCAGTACTATGACCAGAACGAAAAAATAGTATCTTCGTTAATTATTAATGTCAACCCTAATCACGTATACATATACTGTAAACTGACTCGTTCCACATCATCTCGATAAAATAATGCCGCCATATGATCTAAGGAACACGTAAATAATTGACTTACTAGCTAACTTCATCGACTTTCATCTATGACAATAGTTCGTACGAAAGCAGCGTAAGCGTTCAACGAAGTGTGGATGACGATACCATTAAGAACGTAGGACAAACTCGTACTAGAGAAACTGGTGACGGATCTGAAAGAGGCATCACAATCAGGAGAAGTTGTGATTAATGAATTTAAGACCAAATACACAAACATCACAAGAAGGGTGAATGACAACCTGCACAGGCTCTCGGCGGTTATTTTTGTTTCTTAGCAAGCTCATGCTTATGTAGGTTTCTCCACCAACGGGAGAAAAAATGAGGAAAATTCCAGGACCGATAAGTTAAAATGGAATGTGGACGATGATTAAATCCAAGGAAATTAACAAGAAACATAAAAAGATCACAGATACATTCGGCCGTTACAACTTCATAGTCATTTACTTAGAATGAACAATGGGCTCACAAAGAATATTATGTTTCCTTACTGACGAAAAACCGAAACAACTGGCCAACAGAAATTCATGAAGAGAAGTGATCTTGGCATACACGAAGAAATCCTCTAGGGCAATTAATGTCTTCGAGGATAACCTCATGGTAAGGATCAGGTATCGTGTCACCTATGCTTGTGAGGCATGGACGCTAATAAATCCTGAAAACGACAACTTCGAATATTTAAGGAAAGAATCTTCCGAAAAATCTATAGGACGATTGAAAGAGATGGCACACGGAGTTATAGAATAATTGCCGAACTCACTATATGATACAAGGGGACAGATAAAAGAGCAGAACAGCACCATGATTGGCACATGTTCTAGGAACGGACAGTGAAAGATCAACAAAAAGGGTGCTTCAATGAAGAGAAATTGGAAGAAGACAGGGGGGAAGACTTTGGAAGCGATTATTGGTGAGGTGAAGAAGAGTATTTCGGGTGGCGTGCGATAAACTGGCCCCGAGTACTACACTGCTCATTGTCGCCCGCAAATTGTCACCTTCCGTTTCGTAGCTGTTGTAGCTGCGTTTTGTATTGTACGAAAGCCATTTAGATTTGGTTAAGACGTGTTAGGTAAATACCTGCTAGTGGCGGGCAACAATTGGTGCGTAACTGCCGAGCAGTCTGTACCACCCTTGAACTGTGCAACTTAGGGAAAGGAGAGCAACCATCACTGACATTGCAAAAAGGACAGACCTATTGAACAAATGAAAATTACGTAGTCATGGCGCAGTAAGGAGCAATACCTCAAACTGGATAAGAATGGGATGGAAATCGGCAGCGCCCTCTTCGAAGGAACCATATCGCCATTTGCATAAACGATTTACGGAACTAAGAGCAAAAACTTAAATCTAGATGCCCGAATGGGGATTACGAAATCGCTCCTCCTAAAAGCGTGATTAGTGTACTAAGACTGCGTCACCTGGCATAGTAACGGGACGGATGACAAGCATTAAACGACAATGTACTCCTGGTAAGACTATGTCTACAAGGGCACTGCAATCAACTCGTGGTGAGACCATGTCTACTGCAAAGTTCAATCCCAATATCTGCTTGATGACCGACTGACTTCTGAACTGCACGGGTACTAGAACTTAAAAAGTAGCTAACTCCCTATGTACTGGCGATCGGCAAAGTATTATCGAAAGTCAAGCAGTGCGGGCGGAAAGCAACTAGTGATGTGGACCATATTATTTGTAAATCATCTTGCTTCAATTAACCGTAACGTAAGTGTAGCGAAATGATTTACAAGATCTATGCAATTCGGTACGAATCCAAGATCTATTTCAGTTAGCCTAGAAAACAACATATAAGACAATATCTTGGCCGCGCGTTTAGCGTTTCCAGTTGTTTTAATCCCAGGAATGGAATTATGGCTGGCTCAACATTCAGATCTTCGGAATAATTAATAAGCAGCAAGTTGGGCTGGGCCAGTGGCGTCATACACACAGAGCTCTCTTCCGATGTCGGAAACACCTGTGCGGGCGATTTCAACATGCTCACAACTAGAAACCGGAGAAACCGGGTTGCATGATGATGAGTACAGTAGGGCAGCTTTTTCACTAAATGTCGTTCATGAAAAAAGATTCGACTTGGCTACTTAAGAGAGGCGACGGTAGAGTTACACGGTTATTTCTGAGCAATTGAAGCGGTTTCACGGCACACCAGAGCAAGAAATACTCGGCGACGCTTTCTTCCGAAAGCGTCTTCGGCCCCGTCGGATGCGTGCCAGTATGGGTTGGCGCATCTCACGCCTTCCAACGCTGCGGGTTGCCGCAAATCCGCTGGGCTGCAGTTTAGTCGGCATTTTTGTTGCAGTAAGTGCTCGCTTATAGTCGTGAAGCATTAATGCACGTCTTCGGAATGCGCACAGCGAGGAACAGGAGAAACCGCGACTTTCTAGGCGGAGTTGCGCCTGCGAAAGCATGTTGAAACCGAGTCTCAATTACTGTGTCCGCTCAGCGCGGCAGAACCAACTGCGGACGCGTGTCGGGTCCACCGCTTGTCTCCTCACGGCTGTTATCTGACAGACACTGTGTTCGTCACTACAAAAGTCCACATGATAAGCAGTCTACTTCCTGTTCTTATGTTAAGACACGATTAGTCGGACGTTACTAACAAAAATGTAAGAACCAGCAACAATAGCAACTGGGAAAACTTAACACTCTCCGTTAGATTACGCATTTGCGAGAGGCTTACATGCTGACTTTGACAGAACGCTACAGGAACTAATTATATACAATCGAGCCCTATGAATCATGGTATCTATCGTTCACACACTAAAAAGGAATTTTGTCTGAGTGGAATATAATGTGAAGAATTTGTTGATATTGTAGTCTCCGATAAAGTGATGCAAATTGCATCGCTATAGTGATTTATTAATGTCGGGTGTCAAATTTTCATTTAATTCCAAGGACAGCGTCATTTATTTACAGTGTTCAGTTAGATTACAATTTTTTATTCTAACTGGACAGCACTTAAGGAAGTTGATTGGCGACTCCATGGAGTGTCCTGTGCACCACGACCAGATACATGTAGTGAAGTCCCAGGAGGAGATTATCACTTCCATAAGTTGGAAGGAGAGACAGCATTGGTCGTATTTTTTTTTGTTTTATTAACCGCAAAATCGATTTTCGGTCACTTAGTGACCATCTACAGTGGTGTAATATACAATTTAAATTGGTAGGCACTGGTGTCAACAAGCTTACAGCGATCACATCATCATCATCATCATCATGCATGCATCATGCATGAAAGATTGGAGGCACGGGTGTTAGGAAGGAGGGAGATACGGGTAGATAGGTAAGTAAAGAGAGAGAATTAGCAACTGCGCGAAATATTTAACTGCAGATTAGACTGCACCTTCACTTACGTCAGTTACAAGAGACTCATAACAACTCGTACTGATGGCGAGTCGTGATGCTGAAATGTTATCGAGCTTGACGCAACTTAAATGCAGTCGGCCGTAATTACCGTTGCTGTTACGTAAATACAAAACGTTAACAACGCAGAAACGCGAATTATTCGTTTCTTCTTGCTATCCGCTTAACACAGTCGCATTTCTTTGTTCAATAGTGCAGGTGACATAATCTAAATGTATCCTAAGGAAGCGCGACGTACAGGTTTTTTGTTCAGTAAAGCTAAAGGAAGATGTCTACAATGTCAAAAGGTTTTCTTAAAATTAAAAACGCTTCTCGTAGTGCACTGTGAATAACAGCAAATCGCTTTCGCGTCTTCATGAGAAGCCCACTGGTGCCTAAAGGAACGTGGCGCCGAAACGATTCACGCCAGCGCGTCCTTGAGAAGTTCTGAAGGCATTCCAGTCACGTATTTATCTCAGTTATCATAAATACCTCAAGTGATTTCAAGGAGCTCATGCTGAGGGTGAAAGGCTTCCCGTGACATCGCAATCCTGTTCTATAAAGCCTTGCCCTTGTCACAGATTCCTTTCTTCATGCACAAATTTGTGCAAGTTCTAAGTTCTCGCCTGCAAGGACACACTATGCACCAAAACAGTGAGACGTATTTTGAGCAGACCCTAACTGTAAGTTAAAATAATTAAGCTTACGTGGAACAGTCACAGATATCAGATGCGGTGACTCTTCGGTCTATTGAAACGAAATATTTTCTGATGCGAAAAGAGACACCCCAAGTTGAAATTAAAATGGATGTTTGTTATAGCCGGTAACTGGTTTCGAGCTAAGCCCATTCTCAAATCAACCTAGTAATTACGATGTATCCAAACACATGTTTACGTTAAATACGAGTGCAAAGCATAAATGGATAGCGTATCACAACCAGTACATACCGATTTTTGCCAAGTAAAATGTCCGTCAAAACAGCAGTGAAACAAAGTGCTTACGTATACGTTTGGTCCCAACTAAAGCTCGTTAACGAATAATACTGTTCGAGTTGGAAGCTATAGGAAAGCTAGGCTCTGATTCTTGTATTTCTGTAAAGGTTGTTTCCATAGCAATCGACGGTCTTAAGAAACAAGCAGTATACAATACCATTACTTAACATACATGTCACATGAATATGCTTTGTAAGTTTGTATGTCTGACATATAGATTCAGAGAAGGTAACATCTACGTGCCATAAGCACTGAAAATGTCAATAGGTCGTCATAGAATTACCACGCAGCATGTCGTCATAGAATTACCACGCAGCACTGCTACATTGTAGCCAATACATCATTGCTATTCCGTGGCATAACTATGACAAATTCGCCAAATGAGCATTAACCGCAAACTAATGTTCAAACAACGCTTAAAAACCATGTTATTAAAAGATATCCACAAGCCTAATCATTTTTTACACTTTTGAATTAAAAATGGACCAGTTTACGTCATGCACAGAGGGACACACAACTGCATGATCACATGCAGAAGTAATTTCATAAAATAAACAGTAATTATACAAACAGTAGCACCTGAGGAACCCATAGAATTATCGGGAAAGGACCAGTGTAGGGGGGCGAGGTGGTAATGGAAAGGAGAGACGAGAAGGAAAGCAGCACGGAAAGGAAGTGGATGAGTCAGATGGGATGAAACAGTTAAAAAGGGGCGGGAAGATCTCGGGACGGCGGGGGAGAAGGAGGCGGGGGAGGGGGAGGGGCGAAGGTGGCGAGGGAAGCCTACATTGAGGATTCTAGCAAAAGTACGCCTTAATGCCTATTTGCCTACTTTCAGATACGCAAACTAATGATAAGCCTAAAATATAAGCAATGCATTATGAAAATATTTTGCTAACGACAGTGAGAACACTGAAGCTCCATTATCACAGAGTCTGTTAACA
The DNA here is from genome assembly GCF_021461385.2 of Schistocerca piceifrons. NCBI lineage: Eukaryota > Metazoa > Arthropoda > Insecta > Orthoptera > Acrididae > Schistocerca > Schistocerca piceifrons. The sequence goes on from NC_060138.1 coordinate 1,040,955,610, forward strand.
AAGGAACAAAATCATGACGTACCTCAAGACATCCCAACAAAATACTGTACGAAACGCGACTAAAAACTGTGTAACATGCAGACAATAAAGTAATAAAAGGCACATAAACGGTGACAAACTTTATTTTTCAGTTCTAACAAATTATGCACTACTGGCATCAATAACAGCGAGTAATTTCTCAGAAGCAATATAGAAACACAAAACTTTCAGGGAAGCAAATCGCATAATTAGGCATACTGAAAGAATTTTGGGGGTACGGAAACTAAAAACAAAGAAAAACGTGCGTAGAATAATTATTGTGCAACAAATCTGTTAGCAGAGTAGTAGAGTAGGTTTCTTTTCAAGATAGTCAAACCGAAGGTTGAAGGAATTCTGAAATTTGCTGCCAGAACGTTAAAAAACCGATTTAAATAACATTACTAGGTCAATGGTCTAAAACTGGAATAGTTACCTGGTTTTGTGAGCCAGAATTTGAAACAGTCATTTCTGTCGTTTACTCGTACGTTGAATAATTGAAAAGGAGACCACAAGGACAAGGAAACAAACTATAACGCATACGAAGTTGATGAGTTGTTTTCCCCTTGTGCAGGATGGGACTGGATGAGAAACTCATTATTTATCAAACACGTTCAGCCACACGTGAAACGGTTCCGGTCGACATGTGTTTTAGAAATGGGAAAACTTTCTTTTCACGAGAATCAATATACACCAAAACTGTTTAATTCGATTTCATAGGTTGTTTAACGCAGCTCATTTTCGGGAGCCTTTACCTTTTTGTGGTCTTTTGAGTTTAGCGCTTTGATGATAGGCGACACATCAAAACACATCAACTGAAGCGTAGGTAACTTGGGCCGTAACGCCTCCATCAGTAGTCACTCGAAAACATTTAAAAACAGAACTCTTATTTTATACTTACATTCAGTGATAACTGAAATTCAGAACTATTCTAACATGCGAGCATATGAAAGAGGAAATACCGATAAGAATTCCGTACACAAACATGATCTGATGTAGTTTGTTTCTCGTTCAGGGAGAGATCGTTAACGTAATTCATACAGTTTCGGTGAAAATTTGTAATAGCGAGATCGGTCTTTTTCAGTCAAATCCACAGCGTCTGTATAACACAATGCCAGTCTCTCTGCATTTATTTGCGATGACTTTGGGTACACATTCGAAGCAAAGTTGGCCCCGGATCCGAAAACAACATTGCTCTTAAAAAATAGGGCTATTTTCCGTTCACGCAAGCTGTTATAATGCTGATCAAATTGTCAAGTTGATTATTGTGGACAGCACAGCAAAATACTCTCACTAGGAATAACGGAAGACAGCCTGGAGTTCCAAGGGTGAGAAGGGAAAGCGCATTCCAGAGAACGCCAACTGCACTATTGGATTGGATCCAGCGACCTCACGGTACTAGTCAAGCTCCAGCCATGTCATGCACTTCTATCAGACGATTATAAAGGAAAGATTCGTTGTATTAAATATAGTAAGACAACAATGGTAACATTTAATCAAAAAGGTAGTGCTTCACCTTTCAAAACAAACGCCGTCAAAAACATCAACCTGTAGCGACAGTTCCGGTTGAAAATCACTATTTTGTATATACGAACCGTACTTTGCTTCGTATCTGAAGATAATCACCAAATTAGGGCAAGGAATTTTTGAAAGTTTTTTTAGTTGAGGAATACGACAGCTGATGTAAGCAGCCAGCAAACAATAATAGTGTCTAAGAAATGTTAGACTGTTTATCTACTAACGGTTTTCCGTTTCACGCCCGGCGATAGTCTAGTCCATCTAATCCAGCACTTGGAATGTTAGTGCAGGCGAGTAGTTCCCGACCTGGAGTAATTACCTCCTGAGGGATAAAATTTAATTTTCTGAGTGGTAAAAACACAACTGTCCAACTGTGTTTCCGTCACGAAACTGAATTATTTATAAAAGATTATTACTATTATTACTATCTCCTAAAATACTAGTTACTAGTAATTACTTTCTTTAATACTAGCATTAACGCCTTGCATGAAGTTAAGGAGATTATAGCTTGTGAACGAATGAAGGGAACATCATCTTCCTCACATAGTCCATCCACTAAACACATACAATGTACTTTGTGACACGCATCTATGGTAGTAAACTGAGACATACAGGTGGCATGTGGTTAAATATCTCGTAGAAATACGTTCTCCGAGTTGCTGGTAGTTCCTGCAATAGACCAGTGGATAGTTGGTGTATTTCTTTTCTGAGTAGGCGTTGTGGGTTTCATTCGTAATGCACCGAGAATTACTTAAATCACCATAAAACTGAGTCATAAAAATAAGCAGTACCTATTGTGTCACTGACTAGTTAGTTCATGGTTTAATTAACACATAGACTAATATTATTTATCTTTGTTTATTTCGAAAATAAAATTGTTCAAAGAAAATTCTTTGTCATTCTAAAGTTTAATTAGGAACTAGTGTTGTGTGTGTGTGTGTGTGTGTGTGTGTGTGTGTGTGTGTGCGCCCGCGCGTCTAGGAGTGGAGGGTGGGGATAATTAGCTAGTATCAGGGGTAACGGTCTCGGAAATGTTGGGAAGCACTGCAAGAGAACCCAACGTAGCACGCAATTGTCACTAGCCGCACATTCGCCACCATTTTCTAATTTAAAACTACTTACAGAAGCATTTCTTAAAACACACACAGACAAAGTGCACTGGCGTTTGATGCAGTTGGCAGAATAATGTGCAGAAGCAGATATTTCTAGAAGGATAAGATTCTCAAAATAAGAGACTGCAAGTACCGTACTATCGTTAAGAAACAGCTTGCAGACTCAATATTGGCCTTCTGTATGGTGATCTGCTCTAGTATCTAGTTAACCATTTACTGCATTTATCCTATTAAGTCAACTATAGTTCAAGCGAGAGCACGTTTTCAAAATTTCCTTGAGATCTCTTTTAGATTAGATTACATTAGATTAATACTAGTTCCATGGATCATGAATACGATATTTTGTAATGATGTGGAACGAGTCAAATTTTCCAATACATGACATAATTAAGTTAATTTAACAACAAAAGTTAATGTAACAACTTTTTATTTTTTTGTGTTTTTTTTTATAATTTTTTTTTCTTAATTTATATCTAAAAATTCCTCTATGGAGTAGAAGGAGTTGTCATTCAGAAATTCTTTTAATTTCTTCCTAAAGACTTGTTGGTTATCTGCCAGACTTTTGATACTATTTGGTAAGTGACCAAAGACTTTAGTGGCAGTATAATTCACCCCTTTCTGTGCCAAAGTTAGATTTAATCTTGAATAGTGAAGATCATCCTTTCTTCTAGTATTGTAGTTATGCACACTGCTATTACTTTTGAATTGGGTTTGGTTGTTAATAATAAATTTCATAAGAGAGTATATACACTGAGAAGCTACTGTGAATATCCCTAGATCCTTAAATAAATGTCTGCAGGATGATCTTGGGTGGACTCCAGCTATTATTCTGATTACACGCTTTTGTGCAATAAATACTTTATTCTTCAGTGATGAATTACCCCAAAATATGATACCATATGAAAGCAATGAGTGAAAATAGGCGTAGTAAGCTAATTTACGAAGATGTTTATCACCAAAATTTGCAATGACCCTTATTGCATAAGTAGCTGAACTCAAACGTTTCGGCAGATCATCAATGTGTTTCTTCCAATTTAATCTCTCATCAATGGACACACCTAAAAATTTTGAATATTCTACCTTAGCTATATGCTTCTGATTAAGGTCTATACCATTCACTGTACGGAACTGTATGTACGGTGTCTTATCAAAATTCAGTGAGTGTCCGTTTACAAGGAACCACTTAGTAATTTTCTGAAAGACAGTATTGGCAATTTCATCAGTTAATTCTTGTTTGTCAGGTGTGATTTCTATACTTGTATCATCGGCAAAGAGAACTAACTTTGCCTCTTCATGAATATAGAATGGCAAGTCATTAATATATATTAAGAACAACAAAGGACCCAAGACTGACCCTTGTGGAACCCCATTCTTGATAGTTCCCCAGTTTGAGGAATGTGCTCATCTTTGCATATTATGAGAACTGCTTATTTCAACTTTCTGCACTCGTCCAGTTAGGTACGAACTGAACCATTTGTGCACTGTCCCACTCATGCCACAATATTTGAGCTTGTCTAGCAGAATTTCATGATTTACACAATCAAAAGCCTTTGAGAGATCACAAAAAATCCCAATGGGTGGTGTTCGGTTATTCAGATCATTCAAAATTTGATTGGTGAAGGCATATATGGCATTTTCTGTTGAAAAACCTTTCTGGAAACCAAACTGACATTTTGTTAGTACTTCATTTTTACAGATATGTGAAGCTACTCTTGAATACATTACTTTCTCAAAAATTTTGGATAAAGCTGTTAGAAGGGAGATTGGACAGTAATTGTTGACATCAGATCTATCCCCCTTTTTATGCAAAGGTATAACAATAGCATATTTCAGTCTATCAGGAAAAATGCCCTGTTCCAGAGAGCTATTACACAGGTGGCTGAGAATCTTACTTATCTGTTGAGAACAAGCTTTTAGTATTTTGCTGGAAATGCCATCAATTCCATGTGAGTTTTTGCTTTTAAGCAAGTTAATTATTTTCCTAATTTCAGAGGGAGAAGTGGGTGAGATTTCAATTGTATCAAACTGCATAGGTATGGCCTCTTCCATTAACATCCTAGCATCTTCTAATGAACACCTGGATCCTACTATATCCACAGCATTTAGAAAATGATTATTAAAAATATTTTCAACTTCTGACTTTTTGTCTGTAAAGTTTTCATTCAGTTTGATGGTAATGCTGTCTTCCTGTGCTCTTGGTTGGCCTGTTTCTCTTTTAATAATATTCCAAATTGTTTTAATTTTATTATCAGAGTTGCTGATTTCAGTCATGATACACATACTTCTGGATTTTTTAATAACTTTTCTTAATATAACACTGTAGTTTTTATAATGTTTGATAGTGTCTGGATCACTACTCTTTCTTGCTGTCAGATACATTTCCCTTTTCCGGTTACAAGATATTTTTATACCCTTAGTAAGCCATGGTTTGTTATAAGGTTTCTTACGAGTATATTTAACTATTTTCTTGGGGAAGCAGTTTTCAAATGCATTTACAAAAATGTCATGAAATAAATTATATTTTAAATTGGCATCAGGTTCACGGTACACCTCATCCCAGTCTAACTGCTGTAGGCTTTCCCTGAAATTTGCAATTGTTAAATCGTTGACTGAACGTACTACTTTGGAGGACTGTTTAGTATTGCTGAATGGAGCTATGTCATATATTGTAACAAGCTGTGCACCATGATCAGAAAGACCATTCTCAACAGGCTGAGCATTTATCTGGTTAAACTTATCTTGGTCTATAAAGAAGTTATCTATCAGTGAGCTGCTATCCTTTACCACCCAAGTAGGAAAATCAATAACGGGTGTCAAATTGAAAGAACCGAGTAATACTTCAAGGTCATTTTTCCTATTACCCTCTTTCAGAGAATCTACATTGAAGTCCCCACAAATAATAATTTGCTTCCCCTGTCTGACAGATAGCACGACAAGGAGTCCAAATTTTTCAGAACTAGATGAAAATTTCCCGATGGTGACCTATATACAGTTACAATTATAAATGTGCCTTTATTTAATTTAAGCTCACAGGCACATGCTTCTATATGTTTCTCTACACAAAACTTTTTTGTTTCTATACTTTTTGCACAATGATAACTTTTGACATATATGGCAACTCCTCCTTTCTCCATATTTTCTCTCATTACATGTGCAGAGAGCTTATATCCACTTACATTTACCTTATCCATATAAGTAACAATGTGATGCTCAGACAGGCATAGTATATCTATTTCATCCTCAACTTCTAAATCTTCTAAACAAACCAGAAGCTCATCTACTTTATTCTTTAAACTCCCAATATTTTGATGAAATATACTTACATTATTTTTAATTATACTTTTATGAGAACCTTTCCTTATTCTAACATTTGCAGTACTCTCCTGTCTGAGTTTCTCATTGTGCTTAGGCCTAGTTCCTATATCAGTGGTCACATGGTGTTCAGAGAGGCAGATTACGTCAACTGGGTTGGGTGACTTTAATTCATCAATGCAATTACCTAGGACTGAGATACAACTTGGTGGAGATAAAATTTCTGGTGATTGGTGAAAATTTATAATTGACAGCTGTGATTGGTGATCCAATGTTCTAGAATTGTGCTGTTTAATTGCTTTCCTAAACTGAAGATTTGTTTCAATCCTGACCTCTCGTAGAACTTGACATCTTTCTGTCTTACCTATCCTAAAAAGGTGCTGCTCCAACACCCTTAAATTTCCTGCTATTACCCCAGCCAGTTTCCCCTTCCCTTTCCTGTTGAGATGTAGGCCGTGCCTGGTATAGTCCCACCTACTGAGACAATCAACAGGAATCACACCAATATGAGCCCCTGCGCCCGACCCAAGCAGCCGTTTCAACTCCAAATTAACTCTCCCAACAGAAGAGTTCAAATGAGGCCGGTCATGGCGTCTCAGGACAGATACAAATTCCACATTGGTGTGTCTCGATGCCGACGCAATCTTTACCAGGTCACACTCTATACTGTACCCAGGATCTCTGTCGATGCTGTTCCCTGGCCCTCCCACAATAACCACGGTGTCTTCCCTGGTAAATCCATTATAGAGTGAACCTAAATCCTCTGTCACCTGATCCAGACTAGCACTTGGTTTGAAAAAAATTTGTGACCTGGTATTCTGGTCCTAATTCCTCCTGCAGAAGTTGGCCTACACCTCTGGCATGAGAACTGCCTAACAACAAAACTTTCTTCCTTTTCGATGACTTTCCTACATTCTTTTTCAATTTCCTATTGTAAGTTTGTTGTGTCCTGTCTACACCTACTTCTGCTTAAGGCTCATCAGTTTCTAACTGAAGCAACAGGTCAAACTTATTTTTGACATTCACCACAAAACTGTCAGACTTAGTTCTAGGCCTGTTCCTTCTGTTACCTGTTGCCACTTCCCACCTCTCTTTGTCCTTCTCCCACCTTAACCTGTCCAGATCTTCCCTAGCCTGATCTAGCTCAGCCTGAAGGGCAGCAATTTTCCCCTCCTGTTCCACTATCTTCCTATCTCTGCTGCAAATCCTACATAACCACTGATGGGCCTGATCCACTTCCTCGACACCCACGCCACTGCAGTCCCCCCAGTGAAAAAAACTACTGCATCCATCACACCAAACCCCGGAACTAACAATTCTAAGGCAAGTCAGGCACTTCTCACTCATGGCAAAAATAATACTTTAGCTAGAATAAATCAATTAAATTACCGAAAATCAAAAAAAGACATTACAAGAATTAAGCCTATTCACAAATGTATATAAGCAAGTTTCTGATTTAAAATTCCGCTGTTTTTCTAAGATCTGTATTAAAACAATGAAGGTATACACTATTTATTATATATTTCACTCGATGGAATGAAAAAAAATACAATTAAACGAGATACTTTAAGTTTGATTCTCCAAAAACGTTACGAGAATTAGGCCTATAAACAAAAGTATATAAGGATGTTTCTGATATAAAATTACGCTGTTTTTCTGAAATCTGTTTTAAAACAATGAAGTTATACGCTATTTACGGTAGTTTACTTATTTGTTACCGAGAAACTAGTTAAATTACCGTGAAACAAGAAACAAACACGTTTACAAAATTTAAGCCTAAGCGCGACTTCGCGAAGTTACGATCTTTTCGTGTTTTCTGAAAAAATACGCAAAGAAAAGTCAAACCTTCAACGGCAAGACTAAACGATACACTAACGCACGTATTTAATTTGTTAGCGGCGTTAAACTAAATTATATTCCTGTCTAAATCACTTAACTTTCTGGAAATAGTTTCTGGCGTCACTTACTCGGCGGCCATCTTGGAACAGTAATTTTGTTTCATTGTTGTAATATCTGCAACTGTTACTGCAAAGCTTTTATCTAGGCCCAGGTTACAATACACTTGGAAACGCGACTAGCGGAACTACTGTCACATACAACGCTAAACTTAATGACTCTTCTGCCACAGTAGCAATGTTGCAGGAGACGTACTGTGGTTGGAGCCTTCCTGCACAATTATTTGTTTTCAAACATGCGCAGAACCACAACAATCATGAAATTAGCGAGAGAAAATTTTTATGTTCTCGGTACCCACTTGGCTGCATGGATGTTTGGTTTACTTAAAGTTCGATCAGTGCCAAAATTGCCATTGTTTGTCTTCTGACGGGTCTCCCAGATTATTTTCTTGTGCTTTTTCCCGAACTTGATTCTTTTTACCTCTACGTCTTTACCATGAAAAAATAGTTTTAAATACCCACAAAAATGTATTACAGGCACTGAATACTTTACTCTCACTGCATCAAAGCCTTTCTCTTGTCATTATTCAAACTCGGCCCTAGCACGACTCGATGGTGGCGGAAAAACCGCAGTTACAGAACGCCAACTCTCCCAGTAAATGGCTTCAGTGCACTGCATTTACTGGTCAGACAGAAAAACTCCAGCGAAGAGCAAGTGGCCTCTCTTCGATTGCAGTGGCACCAGAGTACGGAAATGAAGTACCCATTCAGCGTGCACTTTCTCCCTGCCATCTCGCTGACAGTTTTTGCTCTGAGCTAGAGGGGGAGGAAGGCTTAATTCAGGTAAGTACCCTGCGGTCTCGTCGTTCGCGGGCCGGTACACGGAGCGCCATCTTCCAGAACGCTGCCCTTCCTGCTGGCCGGGCCTGTCCAATTCACAATCCAAGTGGCCGGTATTTTTAGATGCAGTGAAAGCGCCGTGGGAAGCTGCAAGTCTCAGCAGGAGGGTGCCCCATCTGCGACAGCGCTTCTGCGCGCTGCTAATATCGGTTACTTGGAGGCCTCCAACAGGAACTGCCAGCCACAGAAATGTCGCCAAGCATGGAACCATTACGCGTAGCAGACTGTCCCCTAGCGAACATTCGCCAGTGCAAATTCTGCGTACGCATAGCAACAAGCTTAAGAGCAGATTGTAAGGCGTTCATAAGCCCTTACTGTAACTTTGCACTCGGCACAGGTCGATAGGGCGAACAATCGATTGTGACGTGTTGCGAGAGCGAGTCGAGATGCGCCAGAGTGGTTGGTGGGAATAGTGTGTGTGTGTGTGTGTGTGTGTGTGTGTGTGTGTGTGTGTGTGTGTAGAGGCCATTATTGGAATACAGGGTTTTTAATCGAGAATGGTGTCACCATCGTCGTGGTTAGACCCCTAAATAATAAAATAAATACCGGCGAAAGTGATGAAGTATCTTTATAAGAGTGATCAGTGACGTTACTAGTGCCGATATTTAGTTTCGCGTCTACCGCGCCGGCCTAACCTTGGATTGCAGTGTTGGATGCAGTGATGGATTAGCGTGTGACGATAATTGCAAATGAAGAAAGCCTGTGCTGAGATTAGCCGTAATTAGATACGTATGACGAAGGCAGTGGCCGTCTTCTTTTTGTGTTTTGAGAAGAATGTAAGTTCGTGATTAGTAAAACTGTGTTGGTGTTTCTTATTACCATGTATTCAGTATTATAGTATTGAACAGGACGAACTGGAAAGTAACAACTTCCGTTGCAGCCAACTCCGATTACCAGCCCCATTAGGTTCACGGTCATGTTAATAGTAAATATTGGGCTGCTATTCGATCAGATCAGGTCGGGATAAAATGGAGGTGTTACAAGATGCAGGGCAAAATAGAGAAAAAACTGGAATCTTTTTTAATTTCTTAATTTATAAGATTGATACTTTAAGAACGAAATCTCAAAGTTTTAATCGAATTCTGCCGACAAACTTTTTTTTTTAATTCTTTAACCGTTTGCGCCTGACATGCCCCGTGTTTCCGTGCTGTGATCCACACCTTCTCTAAGCTAGACTATTCTTGTATTCATTTTTCGATTACACACTCTAAACAAACTGCAGATGTATCTAGAAGGCTGTGAAAGGAATGGAGGCCAAGAAACTAGAAAATGGAAAGCCACTGGGAAGTGCCACCACAGTTTCAGGCGAAGAAATTCTCACATTACAAATACATCATTAAAAAACCGTCAGGGGCTATGTAAATAATGTGAAAACAATGCAGCAAGTAGTTGTGAGCGATGTTCTTTCAGTAACTTTTCACAGACTAGAAACCTCAGCACTATCTCTGAGACATATCGTGGTGCAAATATAGTAACGCGGAAGCCAGAGGAAAACCGTAAACCCATAATCATGGTTTGCCGCCTGCTGTTTTAAATGTCATAAAACGAAGTTTCAGATACCTCGCCAACCCTTTACCGCCGAAAAAATGCATACGAGGGAAAATACAAAATGTAAATGAGCCCTACAAACATCTTATAAGGATGCGTTGTCCAAAAACAGTATTAATGCTCCATGTGATGCCTACTGTGTTTAATAAGTGCCTCGACAGATTAGGCTTCCATCCACGTTCATTCACACTGAAAATACTCAGAAGCACCGATGAAGCATGACTTGACAAAGCCAAAGCAGCAGAAGGGAATACGCGAAAGTTAGCTACGAAAAGGAGGCAAGGGAAAATAACGAGGATTATGGTTATGAATATGATAACTGGTATTGGTAAAAACCGTTATTGGTAAAAACTGAAATAAAAATTTTAAATCAGATTTTCCGAAGAGTGTTTTTTTTTTTTTAGATTTACCTTTCAGCAACTTTAAAAGCTAACGTCTTGATATTTAGCACAATTCTTCAAAATCACGAACTGAATAATCCTGTGCAGTACTACTTCTTGTGTGTAAAAGTTCTCCTTTACTTCATGGGCAATATTGAGCAGCTGCTTTTAACATAAAACTGACAAATCAATTTGAAAGTAAGTATGAGCTTAAACAAAAATCCGTTGCGCACCATTTACCAACCTTTTATGCAGGTGTAAGATGTAAAGTTTCAACTTTAATGCTTGGTTAGTATATGAGAAAAGGTACATTATATGTACACCAGTAATAAAAAAAATTGAAATTCATATAAATGAATGTCAAAGTAAATGATCAAACAAAAGCAGCACAGAATATCGTACACTATGTTCTCAAGTTTTAACATTTTAACTGTAGTACTTTAAGAGATATATACGTTTTAACGTCAATTTGAGATGTGATGCTACTGACGAATGTTAAAATTAGGTTGACTGGTAAGGTAAGGAATGAAGAGATTCTGCGCAGTATCGGAGAGGAAAGGAGTATGTGGAAAACACTGATAAGGAGAAGGGACTTCCATGGTACGAGAGGGAGCTGTAGAAGGCAAAAACCGTACAGGAAGACAGAGACTGGAATACATCCAGCAAATAATTGAGGACGTAGGTTGCAAGTGCTACTCTGAGATGAAGAGGTTAGCACAGGAGAGGAATTCGTGGCGGACAGCAGTCAAACGAGTCAGAAGACTGATGTCAAAAAGAGGAGGCAGTATTCGTGTTACTGGTGAAAAAGAATCAAATTTATGCGACTGAAAGGGCATCCCATCTCATTTCATCGTGGAACACGTTTGAGAAGTTAGTTTCAATGGCTTCGTCGACAGAGTTCCCACAAAATCGGGCTAAAGAAATTTATCGCTGCCTTATAAACGGTATCACCCATCACTCGCCTGGAGCCGTTTACGGAAATCCCAGGAAACAGAAGCAAGGCAGCCGAAGAGGGATTTCAATATTGGTCAATCTGAACACGAGCTCAGTGCCGTTTCTACTGAGACAATTCTCTCTCAGTGTAAACTTTACAAACACGTAAATAAGGTATGCACTACGACCGTAGTTCGTTCGTAAACAGTTATTCACACACACACACACACACACACACACACACACACACACACACTGCAGCACGTTACATGTCATTCAAAAACCAACAGCTACGAAGAAAGTGTCAAAGTAGCTGCAATGTCTGTCGACGGAAAGAGCTGAGCGCCATATCTAAGTCACGAGCACGTCACAAAACATGAAAATGGCCATACCATTTTTAGCGCCTGATGATTCAGTTATCCAGTTATAGCCACCACGAGTACCACAAAACGTGCCATTTCTTATTTTCTTTCTCCACCCAGTAATATACGATATCATGAATCTAAAGAAAAGAAAAAAGAAAATGGTCGAACGTGATCGCTAACGAAATTTTTTCGATACAATGCCATAAAAAAGGGTAAAAAATGAAAGCCAGTAACGGAGGACACGATAGAAAGGTGTCGTTTGCTCTTGCTTTAGTCCTTTATTTTCAGCAGCTTTCCGCGCGTTTGGGATCGCTCGAGATACGACAAGACATTAATTGGAACTAGCTATCCGATCTATAATGGGATGACATACTGGAGCAACCTCATCGTATTGTTTCGTTATCCTCTTTTCGCGGAAAAGCGTCGCTTTTTGCCAGCGGAAGTAGACTAAAAACTTTAGGACCAACGCGTCTCTCCAAAGACGGCCGGTTATCTTAGTGGGCGATAAGGCGATTTCCGCTTAACAGGATTCGCGGAAAAGCACCCAAGATAATCGACGTAACAGTTCTTTTCTGCGAGCGCGGCCATTCTCAGACAACGACTGTGACCTGTATTGACTTACTAGTGATTAATCATTTTCACTGTCCTCACGTTACGTGTAATTCTGTTCGCCTGGCTCTGAAGAACTGTAAATAAATTCCAATTGTCTTACGATGTTCTGCATACTGGCACTCCTATTTATTTATTCCACGGCACGTTTTAAGAGCTTTTAGTCCCTCATGTTAAGGTGGATGGTATTATTAATTGAGAAGTGTGAGTGATAACTTTAAGACAGTATGCTACTTCTGTCATATGTTTTGTAACAGTCACAGGTTTCATATAAAATCAAGTATGTAAATTACTAAGTTCTGTTGACTAACGCAAACATTTTCCAAGAAAAAGATCATTCTTTAGACTTACATTACCGCAAAACATTTTATTCTTCGAAAACATGTTTCTCAGTCATTAGCCACTACTTTGTGTTCGTAGTAAACTTAGTCTAAATTGATAAAGCTAATGAGTGTAGCATCTGTAAGAATGCAGTACCACACGGTGCTTTTCTTACGTTTTTCTTTAAGCTACTTACATTGCAAATGGCAGAAACACTATCAGGCTAGTCTACGTGTTACGATATATATTCCTTCGAAATAGTAACGCACAATCCGAGAAACTACGAGTTTTTGCGTCAAAATCAGGAAACCTAACACCTGATATTGTGTATTCCCGTACGTGTTACTTCTTTTGTCTTGTTTGCTTCGCATGAAGCAAAAGATTGTTCCTCATGTCGTCCCCAAACACGTTTAGTTTCGGTATGGTTTTATTGTCGTCAGGATGGGGTTTTCATGAAACTAGAAATTAGTGAAAACATAACTGGATATATAATTAAGCTTTTAGTTAGCTGCGACTTACAATTTTATTTTCTTCTCTACATGCTACATCTTTCGCTTTACAAAATATTGGTTTTCAGTGTTAAAAATGAGACGTAACATTTTTAAAAAATCAAAACGTAATTGCTTCACGTCTTTGACGTTTTACACGATCGAAGTAAGCACACAGTCCGTATCATGAAGACGACACGCTTCATGCAATAAATACACGAGTCTAATCGAAGTGCAACGTGCAAGCTCACAGAAAATAAAGTTTTTTTTCCTTCCAAGGAAACTGTGTAACATCCCAACCGAATAGTTCTGGAGTTTTTACTCCAGCTTGAAGTGTTGTGTCAAAGGAAGGCAATTACTATGGAAGTTGGATGCGGAATCTCGAGTGGCGGTAGAATTCGGAATTTCTGGAGTACCGTATTATTCGTCGTATGTCTCCGGTATTAGTTAAAATGTAACGCGACCTTTGAAAATCATGATTTCTAAGGACCAGATCCTCACCCGATAGATCTCTCCACTAGACACGGAAGACACACTTCCCAGAATACGTAAAGAAGGTGACTGAAGAAAATAAAGGAAACTTGACGTAACTTAAAATACATAATCAGGAAAGCATTACATCATTATGCTGATGAGACTATGACGGCATACACAGTCGGAATCTCTAGGATCTTGTCGAAGTTCAGAGTACGTTCAGAAAGCACAAAAGGCGGTCGGTCGCTTTCGGTACAGGAGTTAGCGGATCGTTGACGGTAGCAAGCAGATACAAAAGGATAACAGTGTCCCGCTCTGGCGAGTCATCCGCAAAGCGGGCAGACTTGGGAGGTTGGAAACTGTTAACCGCGCTCCGACACTTTTCAGAGCGACCTCCTCAGCGGTACATCATTCTCGTTCTACCTGCTGCAAAAGTTTCTAACAAGAAGTACTGCAGGTCTACCTGAGTAATCACAACGTAGAAGTTCTTGAATACTACGTGATTTCATGCTCCAGAATCAAATTTACGTCGAAAACTGAGTAGACTACATTTCGAATACAAATTTACGAACATTTATTATTAAAGTATAACAAAACCTAATGTTTCAATCTCCTTGACCAGACGGGTATTACATTTCTACTGTGTCATTAAGTTTGAGTGAGTGAGAGAGCAGCAGATTTGTTTAGTGACCAGCTGAATGCAAAACAAAATGGCACTCGGGATAAAACTGTGTCCGTCATTTTCGATTATCAAGCGAATTCGTGAAAAACGGGCGTGGAACTGTTTGCACAACAGTTTAAAACTGCAGGTTTTTTGGCAAAATCTTCAGCCATGTCTGCAATGCAAAACTCAGTGGCAAAATGGCGCGAAACGATCTCTGTAACGAACAAAAGCCGCAACTGTCCGAAATGAGTTCGACCAACAGGAAATATTGTCGAGTGGAGGAAAACCTGGAAATCATATCCAACAGAATCTCAATCCGTGCAAGTGGAACGCAACAGATCGTCGTGTCGAAATATTGTCGAGAAGCATCTACATCTATATCCTTACAGATTTACTGCTGGACATGACTGAAGGCGTCCACAGGAACTTTCATGTGTTGAGTTCTGCCGTTGGATTCTAAGTGGAATCACGACTTTTGAAACATCAGTTTTTCATTTCTTAAGTTGAGGCCTGGTTCATGCTGTCAGGCTTTGTGAGCTCACAGAACACACCCCATTAATCGCTATTACTGCTTCGAACAGCCGCTGCATCGCCTCAAGACTGGTGCTTCATGCGCAGAATCTGATTGCCCACAATGTAACACGGCGGTTTCTCAAACACGTCAATGCTAACTGTTACGTCGCGAAACTGTTTAATACATTATGTGGACCAACAGACACAAGATGAGCAACTGCATGGATCTTTTCAGCAAGACGGAGCAGCAGCACATACCGCCTTGACAACTTTGTCAAGAGTGCATGAGGTATTTCGGAGAGGACAGTCAGCAGAGGCAGTGCAACCTCCTGGAAATCTCGATCACCTAATCTCTCTCCTTGTGATTTTTCATGCGGGTAAAATTGAAGGATCACGTGTACTCAAATAATCCTCACACACTGGAGGAGCTACAGCAGGATACTGGAAACACAGTTGCTGCTATCCCCCAGGCAGAGCTGATTCGCGTCTCTCACAGTTTGATAAATCGAGCACAGCGCTGAATAGAAGCCAACGGTGATCATTACCAACATCATCTTTTATGTTCATTAAGAAGGGTCAATCCCGCGTTAGTCTAATTGTAAATACTAACTGGCTATTTCTGTTGTCTCTCACCGTATAAAGCAATTTAGTTACTATGGGCAACTCAGGTGCAAGGGGTCTTTGAGAAAAGCTGAGTACAGCAATCGTGTTGTAAATACAGACCTTTTCCTAAAAAAATGTTTCAAGCTGGAGACACTGTTTAAATTTCTTAATGTGAGTATATTAAATTTTACCATCCATTTAGGATGTCGCGTATGAATAAGCATACGTTAACATTTCTAGCGCCACGGAACCAATGGGTGAATAGGTAGGTTATTGGTCGCTGGTTCAAAATACGTATTTTTACCCCACATTCAATTATATCCACCTGAAAATTACTGAATCTAGCGAAACGTTTCATGGACAGCACCAAATTTAATGTTGCGCAAATCACTTTCAGCAAATACTTCACTTCTTTATGAAACGTCTATTATTTGTTGAATCAAACAGGTGAATTAAGACTACAAATTAAATAATATCATGTTAGGATTACGGTATCAACACTGTTGGTATTTATAGGACACAGGTAAGAAATGAGATTCAAGTTCTGAAAAATTATTGACGTGTGAAATGTACAAACTAACTATTATTACGCTAATTATGTTTGCTGACCAGGCGCATGGCGAGAGCAAATTCACAGGAGTACAGGAAGGCATGAAGAGCAACGAAATGGAAAACCTAAGCGTTACTCTGCGTCGGCACAAGCTCTTCCCGGGTCGGTCAGAAATGGGTGAACCGTTTCGTTACTTCATCGACTCGGCCCGCTGAGACGTACTAGTGAAATACGGCAGTCGAGTCTGATACGAAACGTTTTAGGGAGTCGCGAATTGGTACTTCGAGTCTAACGAATACAAACGATTTACAATAAATCTACCCGTACGAAGAATATAGACGCTTCACAGTGGCCCTCACACGTTCAGTATTACTGGGACAATAATACTGTGTCGATACAGTGAGCGAAAGCTCAAGACCAAGAATGCACGCGATATTTATGCCAGGAACGCGGCAGTTAAAACTCTGCCTTCACAGCAAACATGCCTGCGACGTATTGCTACCGAGTTGTTTGCCTTGCAACACACACACACACACACACACACACACACACACACACACACACACACACACAGTAATCGTGAAGAATGGACGAACGATGTCAGACAAGCCTTCTGTGACTGTGTGGACCAGAGGCTCTTGCATCGCATCTTCGAAACCAACAAAAAAAGACTACTGCAATTTAAAAAAGAGAACAGTGTACTTTATCGTGTTCATGTACTGTTTTCTACGCTTTTCTCTGCCCTAAATGAAATAAAATAATTGTGCTTATTGAAAGCTTACATTATCTCACGTGTGTGTACTGTGACAACTCTTGCCAGAAAAAATACTTATGCGTGCTGGACACCTGACCTTGTTTTATTTGTCAATTCTGACAACTGCTACCAGTACAATAAACTTCTCTGCCTACTCTAATGATACCATGATCTTTACTTACCTCCGATGTTGCGGAAAACGAATTATGGTGCATTTCCTGGTCAATCAGGAACTTCATTTCGTCGAAGTACCACATAGTGCTTTCATATACAGCTTCCAGCCCACTTTTCATTTATATTTTTCAGTTGTTTACGGGAATTCATCCAATGAACGAGTGACAATCTGCAGTCTCTAGAATGAAATTTTCACTCTACAGCGGAGAGTGCGCTGATATGAAACTTCCTGGCAGATTAAAACTGTGTGCCGGACAGAGACTCGAACTCGGGACCTTTGCCTTCCGCGGGCAAGTGCTCTACCAACTGATCTACCCAAGCACGACTCACGCCCCGTCCTCACAACAATGGTTCAAATGGCTCTGAGCACTATGGGACTTAACATCTGTGGTCATCAGTCCCCTTGAACTTAGAACTACTTAAACCTAACTAACCTAAGGACATCACACACATCCATGCCCGAGGCTGGATTCGAATCTGCGACCGTAGCGGTCACGCGGTTCCAGACTGAAGAGCCTAGAACCGCACGGCCACCCAGACCGGCCCGTCCTCACAGCTTTGGAATGTAGGAGACGAGGTATTGGCGGAATTAAAGCTGTGAGGACGGGGCGTGAGTCGTGCCTGGGTAGCTCAGATGGTAGAGCACTTGCCCGCGAAAGGCAAAGGTTCGAGTCTCGATCCGGCACACAGTTTTAATCTGCCAGGAAGTTTCAATCTGCAGTGTTCAAGATCTGCAGTCTTCTTCAACATATTGAAGAAACCGGCAACGCCGATATCAGATACTGTGCAATAAATATTGAGCGTGTTAGGGGCACATATTTACGTTAGTAACCTTGGCTAAGAGAGCGAGCACGAAAGGAAAACACCGACTACAAATACACAAAACTACCATTTCCCCCGCATTTCAATTAAAACAAGATAAACGCATGCAACGCCTTCCTGTTTACCACAAGTTGCATCAGTATTCTACGCATGCGCCGTTTCCACCTGGGTGCACCCGTGCCTAAGCCCCGACAACAGGCTGGCCGGAAACTAGTAATGGCCGCCGTCCGTCCGTCCGCGCGGCACCCCTATCCGTCACCGTCAAGGAGAGCCTGCAGGGACAGAGAGAGATCCACGTGGCAGGCTGCGGCATGCACGTGCAGCCGCAGGCGAAACACGCGCCGCCGCCGCCGTCGCCGCTACCCGCACGTGTAACTGATGCCAGCAGCTCGCTTTGAGGACTGCACGTTCCACAGTTGTCGCCCCACCCTTTCACCCTGGCGCAGAACACGTTGCAGATCACGTGTTGAGGAGAGGAGGAAGAGACACGTGGAGGGAGATGAGAAGTCGCAGCCTCATACACTGTGCAGACGTACGCAGCCACACATGAATCCCGTCAGTTGCTGTCCCGTAATTAACAATATATTTTGTTTCTAGAGTTAATGAGGACTACGTACCAGACTGAAATACTGTCGTTAAGCTGCACGATAATTTATCAACAGTCACAAAAATATAATTGTGTAACATCCAAAATTAATATACACCGAGCTGACAAAAGTCACTGGATACTTCCTAACATTCTGCCAGACCACCACCTGCCTGGCGTAGTTCAATTCCCCGTGGAACGGTCTCAACAAGTCGTTGGAAGTCCTCTGTAGAAACATTGAGCCATGCTGCATTTATAGCCGTCCATATTTGTGTAAGTATTGCCGGTGCAGGATTTCGTGCACGAATCGACCTCTCTATTACGTCCCATAACCGTTCAATGGGTGCCCAAACAATTCGCTCGAACTCTCCAGTATGATCTAACAGGGCTCATTTTCATATACATTACTGGTCATTAAAATTGCTACACCAAGAAGAAATGCAGATGATAAACGGGTATTCATTGGACAAATATATTATACTAGAACCAGAGTGCGATTTGCAGGAGGGGAAGGGGGGATTTCCCCCCTCTGCATCAGACCATCCCCTCCTCTGGTTTTAGTTTATGCGCCCCAACCTGGGATGTTTATTTCCCAAGCACTGGAGTAAAACTTTACATATAATTTAAATTTGTGGCGCCGAATACTGAAAGGTTTTAATAAGTCTTACTATTAATACTATTAATGTGTTTCAGTTTTCTATCATCAGAATAAGTACAGCTTTTCACAAATGTGAATCTACTTTTTGAATTCCCCTCATATACCTGTATGTAGAGGATTTTGTAAATAAGCTTTACCTATAATGTACTTTTAAAGATATAACAAGGGATGGCTTTTCTGATAGCGCATATGCGTGAATAGTGAGTTTCGGCATTAACATCTATTTATAAATAGCTGTTTAACCATGCGTAACGCCACGGTCCAAGCTGGTAACATATATAATTCTAATAACACCCGAAGACATCCCCCCCACTGGTAAAAGCACAAATCGCAACCGTAACTAGAACTGACATGAGACAACATTTTCACGCAATTTGGGTGCATAGATCCTGATATGTCAGTACCCAGAACAACCACCTCTGGCCGTAATAACGGCCTTGATACGCCCGCGCATTGAGTCAAACAGAGCTTGGATGGCGTGTACAGGTACAGCTGCCCAAGCAGTTCATCAAGAGTAGTGACTGGCTTATTATGACGAGCCAGTTGCTCGCCCACCATTGACCAGACGTTTTTAATTGGTGAGAGATCTGGAGAATGTGCTGGCCAGGGCAGCAGTCGAACATTTTCTGTATCCAGAAAGGCCCGTACAGGACCTGCAACATGCGGTCGTGCATTATCCTGCTCAAATGTAGGGTTTCGCAGGGATCGAATGAAGGGTAGAGCCACGGGTCGTAACACATGTGAAATGTAACGTCCACTGTTCAAAGTGCCGTCAATGCGAACAAGAGGTGACCCAGACGTGTACCAATGGCACCGCAGACCATCACGCCGGGTGATACGTCAGTATGGCGATGACGAATACACGCTTCCAATGTGCGTTCACCGCGATGTCGTCAAACACGGATGCGACCATCATGATGCTGTAAACAGAACCTGGATTCATACGAAAAAATGACGTTATGGCATTCCTGCACCCAGGTACGCCGTTGAGTACACTATCGCAGGCGCTCCTGTCTGTGTTGCAGCGTCAAGTGTAACCGCAGCCATGGTCTCCGAGCTGGTAGTCCATGCTGCTGCAAACGCCGTCGGACTGTTAGTGCAGATGGTTGTCTTGCTAACGTCCCCATCTGTTGACTCAGGGATCGAGACGTGACTGAACTATCAGTTACAGCCATGTGGATAAGATGACTGTCATCTCGACTGCTAGTGATACGAAGCCGTTGGGATCCAGCACGGCGTTCCGTATTACCCTCCTGAACCCACCGATTCCATATTCTGCTGACAGTCATTGGATGCCGACCAACGCGAACAGAAATGTCGCGATGCGATAAACTGCAATCGCGATAGGCTAAAATCCGACCTTTATCAAAGTCCGAAACGTGATGGTACGCATTTCTCCTCCTTACACGAGGCATCACAACAACGTTTCACCAGGCAACGCCGGTGAACTGCTGTTTCTGTATGAGAAATCGGTTGGAAACTTTCCTCGTGTCAGCACGTTGTAGGTGTCGCCACCGGCGCCAACCTTGTGTGATTCCTCTGAAAAGCTAATCATTTGCATATCACAGCATCTTCTACCTGCCGGTTAAATTTCGCGTCTGCAGCACGTCATCTTCGTGGTGTAGCAATTTTAATGGCCAGTAGTGTAAAAAAATTTCATCGTTGTTGGGAAGACTAAGCCCATGAATTTGTGCAAATGGTCTCCAAGTAGCCAGACATAAACATTTCCACTCAATGACCGGTAGAGTGCGACGAGAGGACCCAGACTATTCTATGTAAACACAGCCCACACCATTATGGAACCATCACCAGTCCGCATAGCGACTCGCCGACAACTTGCGTCCAGGGTTTCGTGGGGTCGCTGCCATGCTCGAACCATACGTCAACTCCTACCAACTGAAATCGGAACTCATCTGACCAGGCCAATATTTTCCAATGTTTAGGGTCCAACCAATCTGGTCACGAACCCGTGAGAGGCGCTGCAGACGAGTCTCAATAATAAGATTCATACAGCATAGTGGCTCATAGAGTCTGTACAAAATTCCGATACAGAAGTGAAGAATAGGAGCTGATCAGCTAATTATTACCTGATCAGCTCCTGTTCTGGCTTGATTTCTGCCCTTTTTTCGCTTCTTTACACGAACGTTTTACAGACACTATGAACCACATGAACATAGCATTTTGCTGTATGCACATTGTTACTGACATTCGCAAATAATGCGATAGGTGTAACCAGTGCCCAAACGGGTAAAGGAATTAAATTTCTTTTATGCAACTGGTTATTTATTACTTCTTGATATACGACTACAGTTTCTGAGGATGGATAAAATGCTACACTGTTTCCCACTCAAGTAACCACATTGGCACACTGATTCTCGTACGCGCCTCTTCAATACACCTCCACAGGCGTCAAATCTCATACTTGGCCAGTCAGCTCTGCCCTATTACGTCATTGACAGCAGAGTACAATACCTGGCTAAAATATTTTCTTTCGTTTTCTTTAAGCGCCCAGATTACTGACGGATGCAACTTGTGTAACGTTCTAACGACATCTACCGGTCGGGGAATTTCTCCTCCAATGTTATCGGTAAGTACAGCGTGATTGATGAAGCCGTCACCAGGATTCTGTTCCGCCATTAGCGATTTGCCTGCAGCAGCTGTCAGACGAGTTTCAAGGCATTCAGCGGAATTCCCGCCAGTTTGCAGGGGGACTTCAGACTGGTTCTGCGGTCCTGGGTTGGAACACTGCATCTCCGTGTGCATCGAGCCTGGATTCGCCCTCTGTGGGTGCACCAGTAACTCAGACAGGGGCAAACATCTGAATACATTACACGTGGCTGTTGATGTTGAGATTTTTCCATCCACAGTAGCTTCTCTGTATCTCCACTCAACTGACTACAGCAACTATCCCTGTACCCATCACTTTGTACGGAACTAAATATTGACATCTAGATTTAGAGCAAAACATATGCAAGTGACTGCTTCTGCGACAGGAGAAAACTACAATAAAATCGTTTCGAGCGACTTCAACGGTCGCTGCAGGATTCCAAGACTGCCGATGAAGACCGTCTTGCCCGTAGAATCGTCGCCTTTTATTTATTGCACTTTACAGAACAATGAGGTATTATGCCTCAAAGCACTTTTCCGACATCGACACAATAAACTATGTACCAAGGCCTGCCAGTACACAATATAATAATCATTACAAATGGTACTAGAGTTCCACTTAAGCGAAGCACAACTATCAGAATAGCGCAAGAAAAGGGCCATGTTTCTGAAATAAGAAAGAAAAATATGCTTGCGAATTTCATACCTCAAGTTGGTCAGTCTCAACGACGAACACACCTTCGGACTGCGAAGAGTGGATTGGTTACTGGGCAATTCATGTCTGATACGTTCGTCTTTACGGGAATACCGAGAGAAATATCCGAGAATCGCAACTGCGTTTTTAATCCTGTTAGGGACGACAACATTGTAATTCTGTCAGAGACAGCAAAGGACTTGGAAGAGCAGTTGAACGAAATGGTAAGTGTCTTGAAAGGAGGATATATGATGAACATCAACAAAAACAAAACGAGGATAATGGAATGTAGTCAAATTAAATCGGGTGATGCTGAGGGGATTAGATTAGGAAATGAGACACTTAAAGTAGTAAAGGAGTTTTGCTATTTAGGGAGTAAAATAACTGATGATGGTCTAAGTAGAGAGGATACAAAATGTAGACTGGCAATGGCAAGGAAATCGTTTCTGAAGAAGAGAAATTTGTTAACATCGAGTATTGATTTAAGTGTCAGGAAGTCGTTTCTGGAAGTATTTGTATGGAGTGTAGCCATGTATGGAAGTGAAACATGGACGATAACCAGTTTGGACAAGAAGAGAATAGAAGCTTTCGAAATGAGGTGCTACAGAAGAATTCTGAAGATAAGGTGGGTAGATCACGTAACTAATGAGGAGGTATTGAATAGGATTGGGGAGAAGAGAAGTTTGTGGCACAACTTGACTAGAAGAAGAAATCGGTTGGTAGGACATGTTTTGAGGCATCAAGGGATCACAAATTTAGCATTGGAGGGCAGCGTGGAGGGTAAAAATCGTAGAGGGAGACCAAGAGATCAATACACTAAGCAGATTCAGAAGGATGTAGGTTGCAGTAGGTACTGGGAGATGAAGAAGCTTGCACAGGATAGAGTAGCATGGAGAGCTGCATCAAACTAGTCTCAGGACTGAAGACCACAACAACAACAACAACAACAACAACAGGGACGACAGCGACCCATAGCAGCACATGTTTTTCTAGCGCCACTAATCATGGCTAAACACAGGAGGATCTACTGAGAACGGTAACTAGATACCGATAAAGGGACCTGCAGTCGATACTCAACCTAAACTACAGACAGAAGGACCTATTTCTGTTCAACTACACGATTCGTGACCATACGATGAAAACAGCAACAACTGTAAAATATCCAAGAGGATGTATGCGGTACCACGTGACGCGGAACTATCATTTAAAACTAGTGGTAGGAAAAGGAAATGCCATGTTGAGGTTCATTAGAAGAACTCTTAAGAAAATTTAATTCGCCATTGAGCGAATCAACTAATACAAGCCTCGTCATGCTGAGCCATTACTAGGTAAGAATAGTACAGGATATGTAGTATCACGGCAACACTCATCGAAAACCAGTGGCAGACGGCACAAGAGACGCTGCGTTTGATAGAACAAAGGAAAGGGTGGGGAAACTACAATGGTAGTCGACGTACCTACGGCCACAAACCGTTCAGTTACCTGTGGACTAGAGATGCACATAACGTATCCCATGTAAGGCCACTGTGCAGATCATGTGTGCTGTAGCGTTTGCTGAGACATATCGATCCCAGCCGCGGTATGGTACATTTCTTAACCGGGCACGGACCTTATCCCACGCACTTAAACCGCATGAGTCTGAGGCAGACACCTACATGCACATGCGGGGAAGAAGGTTCCCCAGAACACACTGTCTTTTTCTGCGGGCAACACGCGAACAATAGACATGCACTACACTTAGATTACACAGATACAGACATAGATCTATACACAGCAATAAGAGACGAAGAACAATGGGCACAATTAAACGCACTGACAAACAGTATTTCAAAAACAACACATGAAGAGTATATGCGGACACGACGTCACAGACATGCCTATGTGCAGCGTAACAGCAATCTCCAGAGGATGGACAGCGGTACCCACAGTGACCGCGAAAATAGTGAAAATGAGGAGGAACAGGAGGAAGAAGCTGAGATGTGACAGTAAACAAGCATAAGGTGCTGGCGATCTAGCCAAGAAATCACCAAATGTTGTACATGGATGCGCACCTAATATAGTTAATACATAGGATTAGTAACAAATAGGATAATAAAAATTTCTCTACTAATAACCATTGTGTGTGTGTGTGTGTGTGTGTGTGTGTGTGTGTGTGTGTGTGTGAGACTGGCGGTCAACGGCTCGATGAAACCTTTCCGAGGTATTCACCGTCAGTCACACTCGGTGATGGTACTAACAAATCTCTCATCTATCCTATCTTCTTTTTATATTCTTCTTAAAAACAACAAAATTTTATTTATATTTCAACCTCAAATTATTGTTATTTTGAATCATTCTTTGTAAATTTTGTAGATAAAACAAAAGGAAAGAAAACTGTAAAAAGATGAAAAACGAAAATTGTAAGATGTACGACCTGTTTTAAACATCAGGTAACAGGTCTATAATTTGCCAATAAATAAATAAATAAATTTGCTTCTAACTGAGAAGCGTAACCTAAAGAACAAGGCGAACTATGCTTCGGGACGCCGAGTCGTAGCAGGAAGAGTGAAAAAGAATAGTACCGGTACCGAAATAGCTTTAGTTTGCTCAAGGATACAATAACGTGAATAAAAAAAATAGGCAAAATGGAGTCTGCTCGTGTTCACGCGGCGTTTCAGTGGGTAAACTTTCAACTTCGACTTTTTGAACAGGGTGGAGTGCCGTATGTTAACACTGCCACTCCACATCAAGGCGAAGATGAACGGTCTTGTTTTTGTCTGTCTCGTTCGTACCATCCCGTAGTGCTACACTGAAAGAAGAGGAAATATTCAAGTGCATGCCTCAAGAAGGTGTTACATCACTTTTGACCCGACAGTGGCGATCATGTCACGAGACAGTGACCTTGGGCGTGGCCTGTTTGACTCACGAGTGCCACTACACCCGGGTAAAGTCGCGCAAAACAGCAGGTAGGCGTGTTTCTTTTTCCCCTGATCTGAGCGAATGGAGCCGGTAATGATCGGGTTAAAGTCATAATGCGAAGCAAATTAGTTTCACTTCGTGACCGAACGCAATCTGCACGCAGGTGCCAATTGCTGAGGCTTTCATATGGGCAGATTAGAAGCGTGAGTCGGCAACACCTGCAAGTGAGGTCATTAAAACGCCGGTCCGCGGTCTATCGAGCATTCTGAAATGCACGACTTTGAGAACGTGACGCCACGCCGCCACCTACTCGTTACACAGCGCTACAGCAAGTCGATATCACAAATTTTCCAATATATCGCACGGCGGACAGCATGTCTGGACAAAGTGTGTGGCATTAGTTCCATTACCAACCGGGGAGCATTTCAAAACTGCGTTTACAGTCGATGACAATGTGACTAAGAACGTTCTAAGCCAAAATTAAAATTTAAAAATTAAAAGTCATCGTTCTGTATATCAGATACTTATGGGCTTGTCGTAGTACAGCATCTGGAAACATGTCACTCACAATTAAGTGCCCGGCAGAAGGTTCATCGAACCACCTTCAAGCCATTTCTCTATTGTTCCACTCTCGGACAGCGCGCTGGAAGAACAGATACTTAAATGTCCCCGTGCCAGCTCTGATTTCTCTCATTTTAGTATGATGATCGTTTCTCCATGTGTAGGCGGCTGCCAACAACATGCTTTCGCATTCGAAGGAGAAAGTTGGTGACTGAAATTTCGTAAGAAGATCCTCCCGCGCGAAAAATGGCTTCGTTTTAAAGTTAGCCAACCCCATCTCGCGAATCATATCCGTGACACTAACTCCTCCCATTTCGGGATGATAAAAAACGAGCTGCCCTTCTTTGAACTTTTTCTATGTCCTCCGTCAATTCTATCTGATGCGTATCCCATACCGCGAATCAGTGCTCAAGAAGACGACGGACAAGCGTTGTGTGGGACGCTCTCTTAGTAGACCTGCTGCATTCTGTAAATGTTGCGCAAATAAACGCAATCTTTGGTTGACTTTCAAATATTCTGTGCTTTCAGTTATTAAACTCACAACTTCTTACAAAGCACATAAAACGCACAAAATTTTCTAAGCATTTGCTATTATTTTCGATTATGAAAATGACAGGTATCAATGGCTTACATGAAGTAAAAGAACTGACAATCCGAAGGTTAGTTTAAAAACTACAGAACTTTGCCGGACACGGCTTTCTGAGATGTAAGAAATATTTCACCCATTCAATTATTCTGACACTTTTAGATTAGAACAACACCTGCATCACACTTTTTTTTCATGTACATCATTATAACGACTGATGAGAAACATGTTACATGGCACGAAATGTTGAAAGATTTGGGCTTCTTGTGTGAAACTGAGCGACAGAATAACTTTAATAATACTTACACGCACCTGCCGTTTCTCTTTCATAACTGATTCACTGTGAATCATTGCAGTCAGCAGTTCTAGGTAAATTACCGTTCTACATTCTCCAAACGATTTTTATAAATTCAGCCTATCCGTGAAATGACAAAATTATTGTCTGACGACTGCTGTCGTCCAGTTCTATTCACGATCGGTTTCGTTATGTGATTTCGTTTATTTACAGGAAGAATGTACAGCTCTGAACTGCTACAGTGTCAAATATTATGCCACGTTGGTATGACGTAAGGTGTGTGTCTATGGCACTTCAGTTTAATATGGCTCCTATAGTGCGAAAAGGTTAATTTTTTCTATTGCAATTCCGTCACAGTTGTGTTTTATTAAGTTGGCGACTAGTTCCGATCTATCAAGTTGCTTTTCACGCCAGGGCAACTCGATGGTTCGAAACTAGTTGCCATCTTAATAAAACGCTACTGCGAGAAAATTACAATAAAAAAATTTGTTACCGAAGTAGCTGTTGCTGCTCTAATTTCATACTGGAAATACGTGTGAATGTTCATGTTGTAATTTAGTCACGGTACTGCCGAACTGCTTGAGAACAGCTGTTCGTGGAATAAAAATGGACATCATATGCCCACGTCGTATGGCGAAAGTGGTGTTATTTCATAAATAAATTGCGATTCTGACAAAACTTAAACAATATATTTGTGCAGTCCTCGCAGTTGTATTCCTGAACTTTGCAACCCACAGTGTACTACTTACTGAGGCAACTATTTAGCTAATGTGAGAAGCCAGTGCACTCCACCTTTGCGAAACTTCCATAACCGCTGTACACGGCGCCACCGCTTTCCGTCAGTCACGGAAGCCACGCCAGTCACGACCTCTTTCAGCTGGTCTATTTGACGTTGATTGGACGGCCACACGCAGCATCAATATTTTATGACAGCAGCCGGGAGCAGTCCTCAGCGAATCGTTTCCCTATACCCGTTGCTGACAAAGCGTCCATTTACAGTATTTTCCACAAAATATGCTGGCCTAACGTTTGCTGATTTTTTTTCTGGGTGTTCAAAAATGGTTCAAATGGCTCTGAGCACTATGGGACTTAGCATCTATGGTCATCAGTCTCCTAGAACTTAGAACTACTTAAACCTAACTAACCTAAGGACATCACACAACACCCAGTCATCACGAGGCAGAGAAAATCCCTGACCCCGCCGGGAATCGAACCCGGGAACCCGGGCGCGGGAATTTTCTGGGTGTGTTATCGCTTAAGTATATCCAGGCACCCTCAACGACCTATATTACTAAACGTCCACCCCGGTCCATGATTCATCGTAGAAAGACCCAGTGGAAAGTTGCCTCAGTAACGGCTTCCAGTGGCAACATAAAACTGATTTACAATATTTCATACAATTACTGACCTGATGTGAAAATTTAAAATACTCTTATGATCTGCTCATTAAGAGGCACAATTTTATGTTAAAGGTTTAACACAGTAAGGCAAGTATTACGGTTAGGAGATTGTGTGTGTGTGTGTGTGTGTGTGTGTGTGTGTGTGTGTGTGTCAACAGCGCCCAAATACCCAGACTATATTCGTCCAGTATTTGAGTATGACAGCACTCTGTGACTTCCAACAAACTTTACACTACCTTTACGAAACTGTTTATCGCTGACAACCCCACAAAATGATCTACATCTACATGGATACTCTGCATATCACACTTCAGTGCCTGGCACAGGGTTCATCGAACCACCTTCACAATAATTCTCTATTACAACAATCTCGAATAGAGCGCGGGGGGAAAACGAACACGTATATCTTTCCGTGCGAGCTCTGATTTCCCTTATTTTATTGTGATGATCGTTCCTCCAAATGTACGCCGGCCTCACCAAAATATTTTCGCACTCTGTGGAGAAAGTTGCTTATTGAGATCTTGTGAGAATGTTCTGCTGCAGCGAGAAACGCCTTAGTTTTAATTACGTCCATCCCAAATCTTGTATAATGTCCGTGACACACTCTCCCCTATTTCACGATAATACAAAACGTGCTGTTCGTCTTCGAACTTTCTCGATGTACTCCGTTACTCCTATCTGGCAAGAATCCCAGACCGGGCAGCAGTATTCCAAAAGAGGACGGACAACCGTAGTGTAGGCAGTCTCTTTGAGTAAATCTGTTGCATCTGCAAATAAAACGCAATCTTTGGTTTGCCTTCCCCTCAGCATCTTCTGTGTGTTCTTTCCAATTTAAGCTGCTCTTAACTGTAATTCATAGGTATTAAGTTGAATTTAAAGGATTTAGATTAGACTGATTTATCGTGTAACCGAAGTTTAACGCATTCCTTTGGATGAGCTCACAGTTTTCATTACTTAGGGTCAATTGCCAATTTTCGCACCATACAGATATTTTTTTTTATGGTGAAAGTAAGTTCATAGCAGTAAAACTGACGCATAAAGAGTGATGTTAACTTATTAGTTCTTTATTAACTACTCTGTCCGCGACACACTTTGCAGACATTATTCACATGCAGCACTGAATGTCCCTGTAAAGTTATACACAACTGTACGACACACAGTTCAGGACGTACAACGTCATAAACAATGAGACAGGTGAAAAATCAGATTTTCTTACAACGGAGCACAAATTACTCAGACTACATTCATCCAGTATTTCATGCCAGCACTGGGCGACTTCCAACAAACTTTAAACACAGTTTCAAACATTTCTTGCTTACATGTTTAACGTCAAATATTTAGTACATCAATTCATTCGTGACGTAATCAAAATTTTTAATTTGTTTTACACATGGGATTTCGAATGTTTAAAGAATGGGGGGTTAACTGGTTTTATACCAACGGATTTGTGAAAGGCGAAGTCCGTATAGTAGACATCTGAAGCAATGAACTGTTATTTCTAAATGAAGTAACAACATCGAGTGTTCTCCTAAATAGTCCTACTTTCATTACACAAATTGTAAAAATCGCTCACTAGATCTGTATAACAATTACTTGAATTGCTGTCGCAATCAATATGATGATGATGATCATCATCATCATCTAAACAGGCTGCAGTAGCCATGGAAGACAATTTCCTCTCCCTACAACTCCAGTTTTGGCACTTATGTGAATTCGGTATCTTTTCTGATTAAAATTAACAGCAACAGCAGCCCCTGGTCGCACAAAATAAGTCTTTTGACCCAGGTTTCGGCATTGCTATGAGTGCCTTCATCAGAAATAAAACTCTCAAATTGGCATGTCACGTATTAAACTAAAAATCAAGCGATAAAGCTTTACTCACAATATTTGTAAAACAGAATACATAAAAGGCAAGCCACTATGGGCTGCGTCGAACTACGGTAGCATCAGACTGACGCCTCAGTGGGCGGGCGTGAAGACAGGGGCACATAGCCCAGTACTGTCAAAAATTTCTAGAAAGATATCCGACTTAAGTATCTGCGTCAAGAGAAACTGCAGCTTCTTATTTCTTTACTCCTTAGACGGTCGCAAGTTGTTAAACGACCCGTCGACGCCCTGGTGATTAGGACCTAAGCGCGGAGGTTGATGAGACGAGGCATCAGCCGTGAGCTTATGGCACGCACTGTCCCTAGTTATTAGCTGAAGGAATCAAGGAATGTCAGGGATTTGAATTCTGCTACGCCCAAATGCCAGTCCAGTGTGCCATCTCGTTGGCTGTTTTGTGTCAATGATGACCCGCCTTGAATTAAAAGGATCAGACGCGGTAACTTCTGATTCAAAGACATAATGTCGCAGAGGATAGATATTAAACAGTAGTGAAACTCGTCGTAGGTCTCAGTACTTACGGCACGGCGAACAAGAGCGTACAAGGGAGCTTACCTGAAACAGAAAGAATTAAATTAATAATATATTTATTGACGCAACAGTGTTACATACGATATGAGACACAAACAAAAAGAAAACATACCAATATAAAATCCTACTGAGTAGTTGACTCGCAGAAAGAATAAATATGTTGTACATCCGAACACATTACACTATCGTTTTCTCGAACGACCAGTACTGAAAGTACAACTGTGGCACACTAACTGAAAGCAAACATGGAAAAAAGAGTAGGTATTTTCTATGTCAGTGCTAGTTTCAAGGGAGAAAATTAATCGGAAGAATAAGTATGTTAACGGTACTAAGGAACACTCGTGAAACCACAACTGAGAGGAAAACGCTTCCATAACAGATTGAGACGGGCAATTCTTGATCTTTAAATTTCGTAATTAATTATGCGGACAAGCGTAATTCGTAGCCAGCAAATCTTACTTAATATTCCTAATTAGTTACTTATGATGAAACAATCAGTGTAACATGTTTTGTGGAGGTCAAAAAGTGAAATCAGGGTGGACCATCAAACTGTCTTTACCTATGGACATCGACGCGGTTACTAATGAACTATCTGAACATGACATCCCACCAAGGTACGGTATTTCTTTCTGAATGCTTGTTATGAACATATAATTACGTTGAGAGAAAAATGTATTCGAGATCTGTGGTTATAAAACAAATCTCGTTTTTGAGTGACAATATAAATTTCCATACCTGTGACCTTACGCCCTTACGCTAATTTCTGTAATTTTTATTGCTTTTATTTTATTTTTGCTTTCCAGTGGACTACAGTTCCACTTGTTGCTCTCAATGGCCTTAAAGGTGCACTATGCTGCTTTGTAAGAGTAAATGGGATATTTAAAGCAGTTTGTGTAACTCCATTTCAGGTAGCCAAGTACAGAGTTTCGAGGCTGATTAACTTAGAACCGAAAGAATAGGTACTGTAATTAACGTTACATGTGCGTGCAGGATATTTTAACCTTGCCCTTTAGCATTTCCTGACTAAGAACAATTACTCTGCACCCTTTACGCGCAATTAAATAGAATTTCCCTAGAAGTAAGTTCGTAGTCTATGTTCAGCCGAAGTACCTTGATTCCCTTTTGAGCGCTACTATATTCTTAGTTCCTTCGTGAGTGTATTCAGTCTTTCTGTATTTCTCCTAAATATTACACAGCTTATCGTTGTTAGTCCTAAAATATGTTAGTGCTGTTCAATCTTTGTAACTTCGTACAGGGAAGAGAGAAACTGTGTTTCAGGGAAAAAGAAATCGCTTCAAAAGTGATTTGTTGGTCAACAGACAATTATTGAAGGCCGTAGATAAACGCTTACTCGTATTACGAATACATACGCTTTCCAGAAAGCCGATGTGTAATGGTACTTCGTAAATTGTCAGTGGAGGTGGGACGACACGAAACTGAGAAATACGAGTGGGACAGTTTGCAAGCAGCGAGAGCCTGTTAGTATCTGGTGTTGACTGCTGAAGTAGCTACAACTTGTTAATGTGTGCAGCCAGTTGTCCTCAATTGTTGCTTCAGTTACTCTTATCATGCATATAATAAAGTATCTTCTTTTACAACTGAATGTTGCACTTGTGTCTACCAAATCTATTTCGCCAATTCATGCTAGGCATCATCAGTGGTCTATAATACAAATAAAATAATTTAATTATACATATTTCAATAGGAAATTATAGTGATTTTTGTCAGCTGATTTCAGTTACCGAACTATTTAGAAATATACAATTTTTTACACTTATATTAATTTTTATGTCTGTTTCATGTATTCTTGTGTCGTTCTGTATGTACTAGTGTGTGTGTGTGTGTGTGTGTGTGTGTGTGTGTGTGTGTGTGTGTGTGTGTGTGTTTGTTTTCTATCCTCGGTCGATCCCAGGAATTTTGTTCTGCTACCACTGTCAATGAGTTTTGTGTGTGATATTAACACTTTCTTTCGTAGTCCTCGCTAAATTCTTGAGCGTAGTCAAAGTTTAATTTCCTTGAGGCTGAAAATTTTCCGGCTACAGATCAGCACGGATTTACGAAGTATAGTTGTGAGCGAAATGATGCTTGCCGTTTTCACATACGATATCCTCCTAACCATGGATGGGGGGTTGCCACATAAATTCAATATTCCTAGATTTCAGGAAAGTGTTTGAGAAAATGCTCCACTTCAGGCTGTTAACGGAGATCCGAGCAGACGGAGTAGGTTCCCGAATACGTGTATGGCTCGAATCCAGCATGATCGCTCGACGGCGAATGTTCATCAGAGATAATGGTATCCTTAGGAATACCTCAGGGAAGTATAAGACTTATCTATATACAAAAATGATCTGACGTATAGAGTAAGCAGCAATCAGAGACTGTTTACTGATGACGCTATGGGGTACGACAAAAAGTCGCCGTTGGTGACAAATTTCTGTTTGGTGTGATGCATGGCTGCTTGTTCTAAACGTGGAAAAATTTAATGCAGATTAATAGATGAAACAATACCGTAACGTTCAAACAGAGTATTAGTCATTTTCTGCTTAACGTCGATGAAGTATCTAAGCTTAACGTTCAAAGCAATATGAAATGAGACAAGCACTGAAGGATGATAGGAGGCAAGGTGAATGGACCACTCCTCTTTATTGGGAGAAATTTAGTAAAGTGCGGTTCACCTATAAGGGAGACCGCGTATAGAAAGCCAGTGCAACCCGTTCTTGAGTACTGTTCGGGTGTTTGGGATCCCGAAGCACGTAAGAGGCATGGTGCTAGGTTTGTTTCCGGTAGGTTCGATCAACACTCAAGTACACTAAGACAAAAAAGACGGCGGCTCACCTTGAAGGAATGGAGCGGAAATTGATAGATGTAATGAACATGCTCCGACAAACAAATGATTCAGAAGCATCCGACGATTTATTCAAGAGAGAGAACTTCGCAAACTGAACAAGTCAATAGCGCGATGGTCCACCTCTGACCCTTATGCAAGCAGTTATTCGGCCTGGCATTGACTGACAAAGTTGTTCGATTTCCTCCTGGGGGATTCGTGGCAAATTCTGCCTAACTGGTGAGTCAGATCATCAAAATCCCGAGCTGGTTCGAGAGCCCTACCGATAGTGCTCCAAATGTTCTCAATTGGGCAGAGATCGGCGAACTTGCTGGCCATGGTAGCGTTTGACAAGCACGATCACAAGCATAAGAAACTCTCGCCATGTGCGGGCGGACATTATCTTACTGAAATGTAAGCCCAGCATGGCTTGCCACGAAGGGAAACAAAACGAGCCGTAGAATACAGTCGACGTACCGACGTGCTGTAACGATACCGCTGATGACAGCGAAAGGGGTCCTGCTATGAAAGCAAATGGCACCCCAGACCAACATTCCTGGTTGTCGGGTCGTAGGGCAGTTCAAAAATGGCTGTGAGCACTATGGGACTTAACTTGTGAGGTCATCAGTCCCCTAGAACTTAGAACTACTTAAACCTAACTAACCTAAGGACATCACACACATCCATGCCCGAGGCAGGATTCGAACCTGCGACCGTAGCGGTCGCACAGTTCCAGACTGTAGCACCTAGAACCGCTCGGCCACTTCGGCCGGCGGTCGTAGGGTGGGCAAGAGTCGGGTTGTTATCCCACAAAGGCGTCTCCAAACACATCTTCGAAGCGGGTCTCATCACTAAAGACAATTCTACTCCAATCAATGAGATCTCAGGCCGAAGATGTGTCTGGAGACGCCCCAGACAGCGGTGGGACTGACTGTCGTCCACCACAATAAGGCTCACCAACAATGAATTATTAGAATTATATATTAATACCATCACCTGCTGACAGGCGTTGATATATTTATCAAGGGGGACAGGTAAAAAATCTGTGGCCCGACCGGGACTCGAACCTGGGATCTCCTGCTTACATGGCAGACGCTCTATCCATCTAAGCCACCAAGGGCACAGAGGATGCTGCAACTGCAGGGACAATCTCGCGCACGCCTCCCGCGAGACCCACATTCTAGCCATGTATGCCCACACACTACATTGGTAGTGTCCCACCCCAACACACTCATTGCTCGTGGAAGACCTTCTTACCAAGTCCCGTAAGAGTTCGTGGGATGTGTGCGCCTCCGCACAGAAGAAGGAGGCCATGGCCAGTATTGCCAGAACTATTTACGTATATGGATATGGTGTGTGTTCTTTCGGACATGTCCCAAAGAACAGACACCATTGATGACTTGCAGCCGTCTAGAACGAAATTAGAATTAATTTAATAACTTTAGCTGCTGACAGGCGTTGATATATATAGTCCCTGCAGTTGCGCTATCCTCTGTGCCCTCGGTGGTTCAGATGGATAGAGGGTCTGCCATGTAAGCAGGAGATTCCGGGTTCGAGTCCCGGTCTGGGCACAGATTTTGACCTGTCCCCGTTGATATATATCAATGTCCATCAGTAGATGAATTTATTAAATTGATTCTAATTTCGTTCTAGACGCCTGCAGTTCATCAATGGTGTCTGTTCTTTCGGACATGTCCGAAAGAACAGACACCATATCCATACACGTACCAGAAATTATTGTCTGCGGGTGACATTTCCTTTCACGGCAGGACACCTTTGGTTGTCATCCGCGGCGCCCTTACAGAACAGCAGTACGTCTACGATATTTTTCGCTCCGTTCTGCTGCCATCCATGACATGCCATCCTGAGCTTACATTTCAGCAAGATGATGCACGTCTGCACACGGCCAGAGTTTCTACTACCTATCATAGTGCTTGTCAAACCCTACCTTGCCAGCAAGGTCACCGGATCTCTCCGACATTAAGAACGTTTGGGGCATTATAGGCAAGGCCCACCAACAAGCCCATGACTCTGACGTTCTAATCCGCCAACTGGACAATTTGGCACGATATCCCTCCGGAGGACATCCAACAACTTCACTAATCAATGCCAAGCCGAATAACTGCTTGCGCAAGGGCATGAGGGGACCAACGAGTTACTGACTAGCACATTTTGTGAAACTGTGTCTCTTGAATAAATAATCCAATTTTTTCTCAAATTGTAATCATTTGTTTGTAGATGTACATCGCCTCTACCGGTTTCCGTCTAATTTGGATAATTCCTTCGTGGTGCACGTTTGGTTCTTTCTTGCTGCTCCTCCTCCTCAGAGAACATTATGGAAATGTTCCGTGAATTCAATGTGAATTCATCGAGGGAAGTCGTTCTTTTCGCGAAACACTACTGAGAAAATTTAGAGAACCGGACCGGTATTTGAGGCTGAATGCGGAACGTTTCTACTGCCACCTACGTACTTTCCGCGTAAGGACCCCGAAGACAAGGTAAGAGAAATTAGGGTTCGTACGGAGGTGTACAGACATTCGTTTCTCCATCGCTCTGTTTGCGAAAGGTACAGGAAAGAGAATCACTAGTAGTAGTAGTACAAGGTACCCTTCGCCATGCTCTATATGGTAGCTTGCGGAGTATCTATGTGGAAGTAGAACTACAGGTCCCCCAATAACAGGGTGTTTCAAATGGTTCAAATGTCTCTAAGCACGAAGGGACTTAACATCTGAGATCATCAGTCCCCTAGCGCTTAGAACTACTTAAAGCTAACTAACCTAAGGGCATCACACAACTCCATGATCGAGGCAGGATTCTAACCTGCGACCGTAGCAGCAGCGAGCTTCCGGACTGAAGTGCCTAGAAACGTTAGGCCACAGCGGCCGGCTAACAGGCTGTTTATGTGTGTCCAGAGGTCAGAGAAGGGAAAAGGCATAAGTTATCCAATTGGATTAAACCTAGTATGGCATTGTAAAAGTTCAGACCAACCTGAGGGTTAATAAGTACGCTTGAACGATACTGCTTCCAAAGGTTGGCAGGTAACCACTTTGATAGTAGGAATACGTATCAGGAGAGGGCAGCACAGCACGCTGCTTCTTCGGGTAGGCCCTCCTAGCCTGGACCCACCCCTCGGGAGGACGGGCGCAGGCAATCAATACACGGCAGCGCAGCCTCCGCAGGTGGACCGCCGCGAACAACGCATCGACCTCCCCTTCATCCCAAACGTCTACTCAATACCTCCAACGAATCGCGTTCTACGTTTGCAGCCCATCTGCTTCCCCATCACTAACAGCTAAGCGGAATTCTGCATTCGGTTATCGTCTCCAGTGCTGCGATCTGCTTTGTACTCTAACTTCCATCTCGACTTAACATGCAGCGATCACCAACGTACTATACGTTTTCGCGGGACTCGTTAGCTGGCGCGAATTTTTCCACTGAATCGTATTTCGATGGTTTGCAGGTCTTAAGACAGACGATAATACACAGGAGAGTGGATGGGGCACAGTGCTAATCTGCACCGAATAGGAAAATTCGAATGTCACTATCGTGGTCTATGAGCTCCGCGTAATATTTAGACGAATGGGAAACATGCGAGACCTGTGAAGTAGACCACGAACGCAGTACATTTGGATCTAGTACTTTGTACGAAACGTAGTAATCTCAAATGGTTCAAATGGCTCTGAGCACTATGGGACTTAACTTCTGAGGTCATCAGTCCCCTAGAACTTAGAACTACTTAAACCTAACTAACCTAAGGACATCACACACATCCATGGCCGAGGCAGGATTCGAACCTGTGACAGTAGCGTTGGAGTAATCTCAGCAAAGGCGACATTAGTACCACGAATGTAGCTGAGGAAATTTCTCCGTTGCTCAACAATACACGTTTTAAAAGCGATAGGTAGAATGACGTGAAGCACTATGGGAGACAAAACATATCAAATTTCACGCAGTGCTAAAATTGAGTTATTGCATGCACTCTTCTTTCACCAAGTCTGCACTGGTAATCTCTTGGAGCAGAAGTTTATTAAAAACAAAACAGGGGTCATTAAAGATTAGGTATCGCGTAACATGTGAAACTACTAGACGTCCAGCATATTCGGACAAGGAGCCTCAGATCACTCGAACAATACAGTATAAATGCATAACCTTTCATCGTTTAGATGACTTGAATACCCCACAATTCAAAACAAACAACATAAATGGATAAGATATATTTGAAGCACCAATGTGAAATGAAAAAAGCTGGACTTGAAATATACTCCTCTTTTAGCGCAGTGATTGCAAGACCACTGTTGTTACAAATGGATGTTTTTCGCGGAACACTTTCGGGAAACGCTAGTAAAGTTCTGCCAAAGACACATCCGATACATTTTGCTCCCCTTAAGCAAATGGCCCACTTTTCCTCACTAGTGATGCCCTCATCGACTGGGTCTTCTTGAACTACACCATACCTCCATCCCTAACGTCACTAAAAAAAAAACTACTGCATCAACAACACTACACGTATTTCGTCAGCGAAGTTCTATTATCAAACAGTTTTATGGAGAGTAGGTCATTACGTGTCTAGTTTTATTTCATCTGACTGTGTGTTCGCATCCTATGTCTTGATAAGCGTATCACCAAGTTGCTTTTCAGATAAAGCTGTCGATAGTGGGAAAACTGCTGTTCATGTAACTTCAGGTGTGTCGCAGGAACGTGCTTTGGGATCGTCGCTTTTCATGTTGTATATCAATGATTTAGAAGGCAATATTAATAATAGCCTGACGCTTCTGCAGATGATACAATTATCTACAGTGCAGTGCTGTCTGAAAAGAGATGCACAAATATTCCGTCAGATATCGATAACATTTCAAAATGGTACAGAGACTGCCATCTTGCTTGTAATTA
Source organism: Schistocerca piceifrons (assembly GCF_021461385.2). Taxonomy (NCBI): domain Eukaryota; kingdom Metazoa; phylum Arthropoda; class Insecta; order Orthoptera; family Acrididae; genus Schistocerca; species Schistocerca piceifrons. The sequence goes on from NC_060138.1 coordinate 1,040,993,974, forward strand.
TCAGTAATGTAAAACTGTTAGAAAACTGTTAGCTTCATAAACCGCAAGAAAGTTATATATATATATATATATATATATATATATATATAGCGTGAAGCGAAATTCGCGCACTCGGGCTTCACAGCGCAACTCCTCACATCCCAGCGATAAAAAAAGGTCTGTCTCAAGATTTCGTCCGGCGAGTACATCTGGCAGAAAAAGGAGAAGAGTGGCAATCTGGCAACACTGTAACCACATCAATGGTAACTACCTCTGACAGCACATTTTACTTGCTCTGTGCAGTTCGTGCAGTGGATAGAGTTTTGGGTTAGCATGCAGGAGGTCGAGGGTTCAACCCTGGGTTGCGGAGCATTCTTTTTATTTGCTAATTTCATTCTGATATTTCATACTGTAATATATACCGTTTCTTATGTCACATGTATCCTACATTTACAACATTTTTTAATGCTGAACACAACAGAAATGTGGTTAGACAAATAAGAAATAGACAGTTGAAACAATTAATGGAACCATAATGATAACACATAGAAATAGTAATCGAGTTTGGACCTTATTTGCAAAGCATATTGCTAGTCCCGCTGATAACGTTAGGCCATAAAGAAATGTAATGGACTGCAACGAGGCAAGAATAATAGTTGGTACTAACCTATGCGACCAATAGAGCAAGGTACAAAGAAAATACGTTTCGCATCTAGTAGATGAAGTGGTGGAATAAATTCGAGCCCACGACGTAGAATGGGCTTCTTTCAAAGCTGACCATGTTCCATTTCTACCATTGTAGTATGTTAGTGCAAATGTTTTCCAGAGGACCCGCTGCAATCGCTGTTGACGATTAAGATGACAGATTCCGCACCATATGGACTACATTTACCAAATTAAAATCATATTCATGAACCCAGGGTCGAACCCTCGACCTCCTGCATGTTAACCCAAAACACTATACACTACACCAACCGTACAGCGCAAGCACTGAAAGTTGACAGAGGTAGTTACTGTACATGTGGTTATAGTGTTGACAGATAGCCACTCTTTAACGTCCTTTTTCTGCCGGATGTACTCGCTGGACGAAATTTTGAGCGATATTTTTTTTTATCGCTGGCATGTGAGGAGTCGTGCTGCGAAGCCCGAATGCGCAAATTTTGCTTCACCCTGTATATGAAGATTGTATCTGTTCTTTCGGACATGTCACTGTAGGTGACCATGCCCCTGCCCATTATACTCATTACTCGCGGCTTTTTGCGGATTCCCGTAAGAGTTCAGGCATTGTTTGTGCATCCGCACAGAAGATGGTCAAATGGCCGGTGAGCCATATATATATTGCGGGACAATAAGTTGGGATTGTGGGTCTCACGCGAAGCGTGCCAGAGGTAAGTCCCTGCAGTCGTACTATCTTCTGTGTCCTCGGTGGCTCAGATGGATAGAGCGTCTGCCATTTAAGCAGGAGATCCCGGGTTCGACTCCCGGTCGGGGCACACATTTTCAACTGTCCCTGTTGACTTATATCAACGCCTGTATGCAGCTAGGGGTATTCATTTCATTGTAACGTCATAAATTACGACTAAAAGGTACCGAGTTACACATTATTGGAATCACTCAACTCACACACACACCTGCGTGTAAGAGCTCGCAGTTGACATATACCGTTCTCTCACGGGGCGTGTTTCAGATCGTGAAGCACACCACACATGGTGTCTGCCGCGGTTGCTACATGCTATAGCAGCATCTGTCGACTGCATGTGGCGCGCTAATCTTGTTTACGGAAACGAATGCACGTAGAATAGTTGCCTTAACTCCTTAGCGACAATCGCAGGACGGAGGAAACTGCGAAGACGACGCTAAACTCGTCGATGGCTGCACAGCAGACGTGCTAGTAGTCGTTGTTCGTTAATTCAACTGAATTTCCATCACAATTTCAGTCTTAAATTGAATATAGTTGAATTGTAGTTTTTAATGTCTCTTTCCACATGCTATATCAATATGTCGACGTCGTATTGACTACCATCAATGTGATATGACGTTCGAAGCTACTCGCCATAATTGAAGGAGATATTTACCGGAAAGATACAAACATAATATCGCTTGGTTTTGTGGACTGTTCAAATTGGTTCAAATGGCTCTGAGCACTATGGGACTTAACATCTGAGGTCATCAGTCCCCTAGAACTTAGAACTACTTAAACCTAACTAACCTAAGGACATCACACACATCCATGTCCGAGGCAAGATTCGAACCTGTGCCCGTAGCGGTCGCGCGGTTCCAGTCTGTAGCGCCTTGAACCGCTCGGCCACACCGGCCGGCTTTGTGGACCGTATCATATGTATCTTTTCCACAAAATTTCATAAGAACAAAATCTTACAGTGAGTAATTTCTGTTTACTTTCTGATATACACGTCACGATTTCTGGCCATTGGGAAAACATGCACTCTCCGATCTATGCAATAACAGTTGCAGCAAATACATTATACATAATGATTAACAGCAACTATTGTGAACCCTATTAAATTAGTAATAAAGTAGTACAATCTTTTAGCAAACTTAAGGTGAAAAACAGGTGGCCAGACGCGAACGTGCATCCTCTTTACTAGTTGACGGCGCTATCAATTACGCTACGTTCTGAATAAAACAATACAGAGTAAGTTACATGCCACAACTTTTACACATGTCCACGGAATATAACCACATATTTGACACCGGAACAAACTGTACCAAAAACGACGTGCCTTTGACAAAGCACAGCACTGAAACGACTTACATTCATAGATTCCAAATATAATACGAAGACCATCAACTATGAGAAGCCTTCACCTATCGATGGGTCATTTCCCGTCATTTTATTACAATAGATCGCACCAAAACCGACATGTTTTCGAGGGGTTCTCAATGGTCTGCTGCTCTGAAACAGCTTATGTTCGTACTACATACGCTATAATACCAGGCGCGATCAGAAAGCTTCCGTTTGAGTTGCTGCAGCGTGCCTAGAACGTATAGCAACTCCGATGCGGATGTATAAGCACCGACGTGCAAGCAAGGAATTAGTGTGGTATTTCGCGTCTTCCCGACGTGCGTACGGTGAAGGCGTAAACGCGAACTTTGGTGATGTTCTTATGAAATGAGTCCAAACAGGACCAACGTACTGTTATTTTCTTGGCTGCCTAAGGACAAAGATCGGTCGACATACATCGGAGGAAGATTAATTTATATCGAATTAAGGAGAAAGGTCCGACAACGTGTGCTGCTGCTTCATCATAACGCACGTCCCCATATTGCAAATGTCGCAACGCGGAATTTACGTCATCTCAAGTGAAAGCAACTCGAGCACCTGCCGAATATTTCTGATCTCTCGCCATGCGATAAGCGCGCCTTCGCCAGCTTAAAAAAAGCAATGACGGGTCGAGGATTTCTGTCGGACGAGGATGTGCTGCAGGCACTTACGGACTATTTCCCTCAGGAGGGCACGATGTTTTACCAGACGGATATCTTCAACCTGGTGCGTCTGAGGGATGATTGCCTCAATCCTGTCTGACATACCGATTCTGGACTGTACCGTCTTCGAACGGCAACTTTTCGATCGCTACTTATATACAAAGTACCAAATACAGAGTTCAGTTCCATGACTTAATACAATATGGCATCTCCTACTTTCTGCTTGCGACGTGAGACCGATGCTGCATCTTATTGGCCACGTTCGTCTCCACGAAGGAACCCCAGATGGCCGATTCATCCTTTCACGCCACGCAGTGTACTGGAACGTGAAATTCCACGCCGTAGCGTCACCGCCTTCTAGCCAACGAATGTTTTCACGTCCCGTGAGAGGACGCCACATTCGTGGGCAAGGTGGTGGCAGCCATCGTTTCATTCGTAGGATAGTGGGAAAATGCGCCGAGTCAACAAAGCAAATTGCTTATAAAGCACTCATGCGACCCATCCTGGAATAGTGCCGAAGTGTCTCAGATCTGTACCAAATAGGACGAACAGGGGATTTGAAAGTACGAAAAGCAGATTAGCACTAATGGCCACAGGTGTGTGTGACCAACAGGAAAGCGTCACAGAAGCTGAATAACTTGAACTGGCAAACGCTTGAAGATAGATAAGAACTGCCTCGCAAAAGATTACATCTACATCTACATGGATACTCTGCAAATCACATTTAAGTGCCTGGCAGAGGGTTCATCGAACCACCTTCACAATATTCTATTATTACAATCTCGTATAGCGCGCGGAAAGAACGAACACCTATATCTTTCCGTACGAGCTCTGATTTCCATTACTTTATCGTGGTGATCGTTCCTCCCTATGTAGGTCGGTGTCAACAAAATATTTTCGCATTCGGAGTAGAAAGTTGGCGATTGGAATTTCGTGAGAAGATTCCGTCGCAACGAAAACCGCCTTTCTTTTAATGATTTCCAGCCCAAAACCTTTATCATTTCTGTGACACTCTCTCCCATATTTCGCGATAATACAAAACGTGCTGCCTTTCTTTGAACTTTTTCGATGTACTCCGTCAATCCTATCTGGTAAGGATCCCACACCGCGCAGCAGTATTCTAAAAGAGGACGGACAAGCGTAGTGTAGGCAGTCTCCTTAGTAGGTCTGTTACATTTTCTAAGTGTCCTGCCAATAAAACGCAGTCTTTGGCTAGCCTTCCCCACAACATTTTCTGTGTTCCTTCCAATTTAAGTTGTTCGTTATTGTAATACCTACGTATTTAGTTCAATTTAAGGCTTTTACATTAGACTGATTTATCGTGTAACCGAAGTTTAACTAGTTCCCTTAAGCACTCATGTGGATGACCTCACGCTTTACGTTATTTAGGGCCAACTGCCACTTTTCGCACCATTCAGATACCTTTTCTAAATCGTTTTGCAGTTTGTTTGGTCTTCTGATGACTTTATTGGTCGATAAACAACAGTGTCATCTGCAAACAACCGAAGACGGCTGCTCAGATTATCTCCAAATTCTTTAATATAGATAAGGAACAGCAAAGGGCGCATAACACTACCTTGGGGAACGCCAGAAATCACTTCTGTTTTACTCGATGACTTTCCGTCAATTACTACGTACTGTGACCTCTCTCACAGGAAATTACAAATCCAGTTACATAACTGAGACGATATTCCATAAACACGCAATTTCACTACGAGCCGCTTGTGTGGTACACTGTCAAAAGCCTTCCGGAAATCCAGAAATACGGAATCGATCTGAAATCCCTTGTCAATAGCACTCAACACTTCATGTGAATAAAGAGCTAGTTATGTTTCACACTAAAGATGTTTTCTAAACCCATGTTGACTGTGTGTCAATAGACAGTTTTCTTCGAGGTAATTCATAATGTTCGAACACAATATATGTTCTAAAATCCTTCTGCATATCGACGTTAACGATATGGGCCCGTAATTTAGTATCTTACTGCTACTACCTTCTTTGAATATTGGTGTGACCTGTGCAACTTTCCAGGCTTTGGGTACGGATCTTTCGTCGAGCGAACGGTTGTATATGATTGTTAAGTATGGAGCTAACGCATCAGCATCCTTCAAAAGGAATCTAATTGGTATACTACGTGGAACGTTACAAGAAATAATATTACGTATCGTTGCTGTGGAGACCGCAACGGCAAATTCAGATTGACGATAGGACGCACAGAGACATTTAAGCGGTCATTATTTCCGGCACTCGATGGAACGGGAAAAAATTTTAATACGCAGTAAAGAAGGAAGTATCCTCTGCCATGCACTTCGCAGTAGTTTGCAGAATACAGATGTAGAACTCTGGCGCAAGGTTTCTTTTAGAAGTATCCTCAATAAAAGCAACCCATCATCCCGAGACATTAATGCAAAGCGTTGTTCCAGAGTTTTGCATCGCATCCCGCACCCAACATTTCATTCTTCACAGCGAAGACAGACACATGAGTAGCCTCTTGCACTGGGCAAATAGTTTCCCCAATCTTTCCACGAGCTGTTACGTGGCCATCCAGGCCAGCCATTCCCGGTACGGCCACCGCTCCAGGAGTTCCGAGAACTCTTGCTGCAGCCAACCACGGCAGCTCGTTACACACACACACACACACACACACACACACACACACACACACACAGAACGGTACTGCATCCTCTTCGCAGGCCACACAGGAAGCGTTGGATCAATCTACAAATGAAAAACCGGTGCTCAATACAGCGTCAGAATGAGGTTCAGCGAACCGTATCAGCTTGCACAAAAGAATCAAATATTGGCAATTCCGACGGTAGAATGAGCGCACAATGGACCCTCAGATATACTGGATTGATCCTCAGCCGAATTCAGAAACTACTGCTAAGCAGCCATGCAGGATAAACAAATTAGGTACTGCAATTACAATATTTCAGCGTGAAAACGAAACATTACTAAATACTTAGTCGGTGCTATAACTGTTTTTAGTTACCTTCGCTCCCAAAATCTCCCGGAGAAGACATTTGGGAAGACAATTATGAAATTTTTTCATGATTGTTCATCTTTGGTGCACCTTGCAATGGAATTGGTTAATGGCACAATCTCAGTTTCTCGTAAGGACTTCGATACACATTATTCGCTTCGCGATGCAATAAAATTTCTCAGAACAATATTATTTTTTATTTTGTAAATAATAGATTTCAGCTATCAGTCGTCCTTTGGAATATTTATCGGCAGATCTAGATTTCGGCTAGCAACTAGCCATTCTCAATGCACTATCCTCTTTATTGGTCAATGCATGTAATGCCTGTATGTCTGGCTTTGTACACAGTTCATGAACTGTGTACAAAGCCAGACCAACAGGCATAAAGGGTAGTGCATTGAGAATCGCTAGTTGCTAGCCGAAATCTAATTCTGCCAATAAATATTCCAAAGGACGGCTGATAGCTGAAATCCAATATTTACAAATCAAAAATAACAGTCGCTGCGTGCAAGTCTCTAAATGGAGTGTAACTTGATGATTATTTTTTATTTTTATTCACATCCATTGAGGCCCGGCGAATTAACGATGAGGATCGGTGTGTCGGCCAGTCGGGATGTTCTTCTTACGTGTTTCCCACATCCCACTGTGTGAATACCGAGCCGAATACCCAGGCCCCACATTAGCTACACGATCGAACTAGTTCGTCAAATTCTCTCTTTTGTGTCCACGGGTTTGTCAAACTCGCCCATACACGTACCAAGTTTCCAAGCATATGCTGTTCGTGTCATGAGATATATTGAGATTAGTGCTAATGGCTGCAAATGGAGATAAAGCGTTTCTTGAATTGGCTTCAGCACTGTGTTTAAAAAAGAAAAAGGAAACAAATAAGCTGGTACAAGGAATGGTTGAAATTGAGAGAGGAATATGCTCATGAAAATGCGCTGAAGGAAATGTAACACTCGGAGCCTAATGATCACATCAACTTTCCCCGAATGGACAGTCAAACTTATAACAACATTGAAATTTTGCCCTCACATTGAAAAAGAAGGCAAGTATATGAAAATTTATTCACTTGAACTTGGTCCTCTGAGACAGTTCTTTAAAACACCTTAACGTGGGAACATGTACATCGTCCGTGGAAGAAGAGGGGAGCTTGATTTTCTGTATTTTATTGTTCCCCGCTTACATGTTGTACGTCGAATATTTTTTTCTTAATGTCTTCCTGCATAATGCATGGCTGTTAAAGACGCAACACCTCTACCATTTTGGTCATTTCCACTGCTATTTTCTATTTGTCCTTTATCACAGTTTCCATACTTGGGTAAACACACGATAGAGTGACACTAATTGCAATACAACTTTTCCTCTAGACATGTGCGGCCAAACACCGAGAACGAACAACGTTCGCCGTCTTGTCAAATATGCAGTCATCGAGAAAGTTCTCGGAAACACATCATTCATGTTCTACGTTGAGAAACACGTAAAAGAGTGACACACAGTGTCAAAAATTTGACAAACCTAGTAAATCGAATGAAACTGTATGGTACCACGCACCTTTTCAAGTCTCAAACATTTATGACTTAATATATACAGACTGAAGTGATGAAAATTTGTACGAAGGTGAGGATTCGAACCCCGGTCTACTACTCACTACGCAGACGCGCTGACCAGTACGCCATACTCGCACGGTGGCTTTGCACAACAGCACGAAATATCCTAGCACACCACAGATGTTTGAGACTTGAGAAGGTCGCTGGAAATATACACAGTTTCATTTGATTAAAGCGCTTTTGCCTGGGTTTAGGGCAAGATCCCCTGTGTCTTGTCAAAGCTGGGGAGTCGTCGTTCGATGCTGCGGAGCTATTCCAATAAAGCTAGGGACACACTGCAATCCTGTTAGAGCTTACGGAGAATATCCGGTGGGCTGACGCGTGAATTGGTATTTTGATTGAGGAGGGAGGTGAGCTATGGTATTCCCTGCAGTTATGCTGAGCCACTGTGCTGGGGTGACGTAGTGGTCAGAGCGTCTGTCTGGTGAGCACGATATCTGGGATCGAATCCTGGCCTTGATACAAATTTTCATTCGTCACTTCAGTCTGCATATACAGGGTGGTCCATTGATCGTGACCGGGCCAAATATCTCACGAAATAAGCGTCAAACGAAAAAACTACAAAGAACGGAACTTGTCTAGCTTGAAGGGGGAAACCAGATGGCGCTATGGTTGGCCCGCTAGACGGCTCTAACATAGGTCAAACGGATGTCAACTGCGTTTTTTTAAATAGGAACGCCCATTTCTTATTACATATTCGTGTAGTACGTAAACAAAATATGAATGTTTTAGTTGGACCACTTTTTTCGCTTTGCGATAGATGGCGCTGTAATAGTCACAAAAATATGGCTCACAATTTTAGACGAACAATTGATAACAGGTAGGTTTTTTTAATTAAAATACAGAACGTAGGTACGTTTGAACATTTTATGTGGGTTGGTCCAATGTGATACATGTACCTTTGTGATCCTATTTCTGAGAATGCATGCTGTTACAGCGTGATTACCTGTAAATACCACATTAATGCAATAAATGCTCAAAATGATATCCGTCAACCTCAGTGCATTTGGCAATACATGTAACGACATTCCTCTCAACAGCGAGTAGTTTGCCTTCCGTAATGTTCGCACATGCATTGACAATGCGCTGACGCATGTTGTCAGGCGTTGTCGGTGGATCACGATACCAAATATCCTTCAACTTTCCCCACAGAAAGAAATCCGGGGACGTCAGATCCGGTGAACGTGCGTGCTTCGACGACCAGTCCACCTGTCATGAAATATGCTATTCAATACCGCTTCAACCGCAAGCGAGCTATGTGCCGGACATGCATCATGTACGAAGAACATCGCCATTCTGTCATGCAGTGTAGAAACATCGGTATAACGTTACGTAGGAAATCACCATACATTGCACCATTTAGATTGGCATCGATAAAATGGGGGCCAATTATCATTCCTCCTATAATGCCGCACCATACATTAACCCACCAAGGTCGTTGATATTCCACTTGTTGCAGCCATCGTGGATTTTCCGTTGCCCAATAGTGCATATTGTGCCGGTTTACGTTACCGCTGTTGGTGAATGACGCTTCGTCGCTAAATAGAACGCGTGTAAAAAAATCTGTCATCGTCCCGTAATTTCTCTTGTGCCCAGTGGCAGAACTGTACACGACGTTCAAAGTCGTCGCCATGCAATTCCTGGTGCACAGAAATATGGTACGGGTGCAATCGATGTTGATGTAGCATTCTCAACACCGACGTTTTTGAGATTCCCGATTATCGCGCATTTTGTCTGCTACTGATGTGCGGATTAGCCGCGACAGCAGCTGAAATACCTACTTGGGCATCATCATTTGTTGCAGATCGTAGTTGACGTTTCACATGTGGCTGAACACTTTCTGTTTCCTTAAATAACGTAACTATCCGGCGAACGGTCCGGACACTTGGATGATGTCCAGGATACCGAGCAGCATACATAGCACACGCCCTGTGGGCATTTTGATCACAATAGCCATACATGAACACGCTATTGACCTTTTCCGCAATTGGTAAACGGTCCATTTTAACACGGGTAATGTATCACGAAGTAAATACCGTCCGCATTGGTGGAATGTTGCGTGATACCACGTACTTTACACGTTTGCGGCTATTGCAGCGCCATCTATCACAAAGCGAAAGAAGTGGTCCAAGTAAAACATTCGTATTTCTTTACGTACTGCACGAATATGTAGTAAAAAATGGTGGTTCCTATTTAAAAAAGCCGCAGCTGATATCCGTTTGAAGTATGGCAGCGCCATCTAGCGGGCCAACCATAGTGCCATCTGGTTTCCCCCTTCAAGCTAGCCTAGTTTCGTTCTTGGTAGTTTTTTCGTTTGAAGCTTATTTCGTGAGATATTTAGCCCCGTCACGATCAATGGACCACCCTGTATAAACTTTCTAAAGTTTGATTGCAGTCTCTGGTTTCCAGCTAATACCATCGAATACAAGTAACGCCACAAGGCAGGGTACTGAACCGCGTCGCGCGAGACGGACATAGAGCGCATAGTGAGCATGTCAATTTTTTCCACCTCAACAGAACCTATACCGCGCACCCTCCCATCCTTCGTGAAGTCCAGTATAGGCGGCCACGGCGAGCAGAAACTGTCAGGAGTTGCGTGAGGAGTCCTGGAACGACTTTCCCGAACGGCTTTCCGCCACGGCCGGCGACTTGAAAGCGGCGGCGTCCGCTCGCGCGTCGGCAGAAGCGCCCGCCGCGGTAACGGCCCGCGGCACGGGAAGCCGAGGCACTGCACATCCGGCGGCCGGCGCAGCGCACCGTTACCAGATTGAATGCGGTGCGGTGCGGGCCTCTCCTATTCCTGGAGGCCGCCGTCAATCTCTCCGGGCGGCGGTACCGGCTGTCAGCCCGCGCCGCGGGCGCACACCGCGTCTCCAGCCGAGCGACAAATTACGGCGCGTCCACCGTGAAACGACGACACCTCTCCCGCCGTGCAGAACGCGTTTTTCTCCGCGCCGCGGGAACGAGGCGACACGGATAACAGCCTCCGATGGAAGAACTCGTCGGGTCGCTACCGAAACTGAAATCTCCGGGAAAAGCGAACGAAATAAAGTCAGTGGAAAGAGATCACGAGTGCTTTGGCAGTGAGGATGCTGGGCGGGGACGATTAGTGAAGAGACTTAATTGCTGCGAAGTACCACAGGGCTATACAGGGGCTGCCCCTGCCTATGGGTTTTATGCAACCTGCAACACCTTCAAAACTACCCACGAAATTTTCGTATTCTCTCCCTCGCTACACACTAACCATTAATCCTACAGAAACAATCGAGAGGATCTTGCGGTATAAAATTTAATGTATTTCAATTTTGTACGGCGATCTGTTTTTGCTGAAACCCACAGTTTTCGTATTATTCAAGAAAAATGTGTTTGAAGGTAACTTTCTAAGAAAACCGTATAAAAGTTACCTTCAAACGCATTTTTCTTGAATAATGAACATCAACGAAAGCAAAACGAGGATAATGGAATGTAGTCGAATTAAATCGGGTGATGCTGCGGGAATTAGATTAGGAAATGAGACACTTAAAGTAGTAAGGGAGTTTTGCTATTTGGGAAGCAAAATAACTGATGGTGGTCGAAGTAGAGGGGATATAAAATGTAGACTGGCAATGGCAAGGAAAGCGTTTCTGAAGAAGAGGAATTTCTTAACATCGAGTATAGATTTAAGTGTCAGGAAGTCGTTTCTGAAAGTATTTGTATGGAGTGTAGCCATGTATGGAAGTGGAACATGGTCGATAAGTAGTTTGGACAAGAAGAGAATAGAAGCTTTCGAAATGTGGTGCTACAGAAGAATGCTGAAGATTAGATGGGTAGATCGCATAACTAATGAGGTATTGAATAGAATTGAGAAGATAAATTTGTGGCACAACTCGACTAGAAGAAGGAATCGGTTGGTAGGGCATATTCTAAGGCATCAAGGGATCACCAATTTAGTGTTGGAGGGCAGTGTGGAGGGTAAAAATCGTAGAGGGAGACCAAGAGATGAATACACTGAACATATTCAGAAGGATGTAGGTTGCAGCAGGTACTGGGAGATGATGAAGCTTGCACAGGATAGAGTAGCATGGAGACCTGCATCAAAGGAGTCTCTGGAACGAAGACCACCACAACAACAACAACAATTCGAAAACTACGGTCTCTTGCGATAACGTACCCCAGCACGAAATTTACCTTCACTAAACTCTTACAAAAAGGTCCCGTTACCTTCACTAAACTCTTACAAAAAGGTCCCGTTTACTTTATCTGTACGGCTAATAGTCTGCGCGTAGCCAGCGAGAGAATATGAATATGTTGTGCGTGGTTTTGGAAGGCGTTGTGGGTTGTATAAAAGCCATAGCTGAATCACACTGTATACTTACACCTGGAAAAGAGCGTAGCTCACTTTTGTTTAGTGTCACGTCTATCAAATTTTTTTAAAATATAAATTGTGGTATAACTACAAAGAAAGGGCAGAAAGCTCTAATTTCAGACTAAGTACAAAGCGTGATGCCAGGTGGGCGTCTTGGAAGGAGCTAGCACTCCGTACGTAGTAAAACTTGACAAAACTGCTGACGCCACGCCAGCGCGGTAAGGTCTAGCGAGGGCAACACCCACAGGCGCCAACGTGAATAGCAAAGAGGAACCTACAGCCAGAGTGTTCGAGAAACTTCCGCAAGGATCTGGAAGGAATTCGTTCATTTGAAAGACCTTCGATAGCGTCAGGGGAAGGCAATGCTGTTAGAGAAACTCATCCAGCAGTCACTGAAAAATCAATACGTAAGGGACTAGTGCAAAGGAACAAATCAGTCGCAATCAGTACCTTGAGTCAGAATTAGTCATTACCAGAAAGCAGCTAGGGGCAGTACAGCAGCCGAGTTGTCGTCGAGCAGATGCGCATAACTATAGGCCCATATCTCTGACATCGATCTGTTGTAGAATTATAGAACATGTTTTTTGCTCGTGTATCATGTCATTTCTGGAAAACCAGGATCTACTCAGTAGGAATCAGCATAGATTCCAGAAACAGCGATCGTGTGAGACCCAACTCGCTGTATTTGTTCATGAGACCCAGAAAATATTAGATACAGGCTCCCAGGTAGATGACATTTTCCTTGACTTCCGGAAGGCGTTCGATAGAGTTTCGCACTGTCGCTTAATAAAGTAAGAGCCTACGGAATATCAGAGCAGCTGTGTGGCTGGATTGCAGAGTTTTTAGCAAACAGAACACACCATGTTGTTCTCAATGGAAGGCGTCCACAGACAAAGTAACCTCCGGCGTGCCACAGGGGAGTGTTATGGGACCATTGCTTTTCAAAATATATATAAATGACCTAGTAGATAGTATCGGAAGTCCCATGCGGTTTTTCGCGGATGATGCTGTAGTATACAGAGAAGTTCCAGCATTAGAAAATTACAGCGAAATGCAGGAAGATCTGCAGCGGATAGGCACTTGATGCAGAGAGTGGCAACTGACCCTTAACATAGACAAATGTAATGTATTGCGAATACATAGAAAGAAGGATCCTTTATTGTATGATTATATGACAGCAGTTACTTCTGTAAAATATCTGGGAGTATGCGTGCGGAACGATTTGAAGTGGAATGATCATATAAAATTAATTGTTGGTAAGGCGGGTACCGGGTTTAGATTCATTGGGAGAGTCCTTAGAAAATGTAGTCCATCAACAAAGGAGGTGGCTTACAAAACAATCGTTCGACCTATACTTGATCATTGCTCATCGATGTGGGATCCGTACCAGGCCGGGTTGACAGGAGATAGAGAAGATCCAAAGAAGAGCGGCGCGTTCCGTCACAGGGTTATTTGGTAAGCGTGACTGTGTTACGGACATGTTTAGCAAACTCAAGTGGCAGACTCTGCAAGAGAGGCGGTCTGCATCTCGGTGTAGCTTGCTGTCCAGGTTTCGATGGGATGCGTTTCTGGATGAGGTATCGAATATATTGCTTCCCCCTAATTAATCCCACGCGGCTGCAATTTTTAACCTCAAAACAAATTTCAGTACTACCACAGCCACCTTATTCACCAGATATCGCTCCGTGTGACTTTTTTCTATTTCCATGAGTCAAGACGGCGGTCAAGGGACACCATTTTCAAACAACACAACCTGTCCAAAAAGCTGTGACGAGGGTCTTGGAGGATATTTCAGAAGATGAGTTCCTGAAATATTACCATCAATGGCAGATGGTGGTGGTGGTGGTGGTTAGAGTTTAACGTCCCGTCGACAACGAGGTCATTAGAGACGGAGCTCATGCTCGGGTTAGGGAAGGATTGGGAAGGAAATCGGCCGTGCCCTTTCAAAGGAACCATCCCGGCATTTGCCTGAAGCGATTTAGGGAAATCACGGAAAACCTAAATCAGGATGGCTGGAGACGGGATTGAACCGTCATCCTCCCGAATTCAATGGCAGAAGCGCTGGAAAAAGTGTGTGTAATCAGAAGGGAACTACTTTGAAGAATATAACGCTAAATTTGACTAAAACGGTAAGCAATATTTTTTTTTCACATCACATCACTTTATTGTTGCACCTCGTAGAAGCAGCGTATAATCTTGCCCGGTGCTAGAAACTTTAAATGTGACAGCCAATAACCAGTTTAATCTGGGTAACAGTGAACAGAAACTACAGAAATTTAACTGATTACTCTGATTACAATGGTATTTCTTTGTGTGTCCTTTCGTCGTGTAATACTTAAGAAAGGAATTTATTTCAGGAATGAGATCAAATGGAAGGCCTACGGAGGCAACAGGTTGGAGGCGATGAACTGTTTTGAATGGTAGCAGGCCGTTGCCTTCTACACGGCCGTAAGGACGAACGAAGGAAAAAAAAGAGATAAAATGGCTTGTGCGTACGTACACACACACACACACACACACACACACACACACACACACACACACACACACAGAGAGAGAGAGAGAGAGAGAGAGGACTAGAGGAAGTACAGTGGCGACAAAAGGGACTGCGCGAACAATGCCGCTAGTATCGACTTCACTGCCAGCGTGGAAGAGTTGCGGGGCAGGGCTGAGCTCTTCAGAGCACTGCCTTCCCGGAAGCCGTCGGAGAGCACGGCACGTCGCGTCGTAATGAAAACTCCCGCAGCCGCTGACCTGGCGGAGGCAATCCCCGTAAAGCCCGTTACACACGAACGGCTTTCCGGTGTCTCGCGGTGGGTGTGCGTCACAGGCCAACGTGTAAACCAGCCGCCGACCATGTCGCTAGTGGGCCAGGGACGTCAGTAAACAACTGACAGCGCCGACAGCAGAGTTCCAAAATACTGAGGAAGCTGAAGACTATTCACAGGCGAAGGCAGCGGACCCGGGCTCCGTCTGCTAACTGTGGAAGTTAATCTGTACTCGCCGCGATCTATCGTGCTGTAGTGCGGGATTTGATGCTTATACGTCTTCTTAATCTTCATTTTCTTGTTTCCTTTGTTTTCTTGATACGTTGCAGAAGCTGCATGAGGATTTCATATTTTTCCCACTAACATTCTCCCACAAGAGATACAAAATATCTGAAAACTTTCCTTTATACAATACGTGGTCAAAGATAAAGCCTATACTGTGCGTAAGGAAGAACGTAAATAAATGAAAGATTTTTAATAAAAACTCCTCCGACAGTGAAAAACTCGTGTCTGTTGTACTTGAAGAATAATTTTCAACATTCGGCACTCAGAAAGCAAGAAGAGGCAAATACGATTTAAAAAAGGGGTTGCTTACTGCCTTCTAAGTACTGCTTACGTGTTCGTAACGTACATATTTCTCGAGCAAGAAAGTGTTGATTTTTTTGAAATGTTTGGACGATACTTCTCCCATTCTTTCAGTTATAAGCATTGTGAAGAATATAGCATACTGTCTTTGTCAGGAACATCGACTCTTAATTTTGCTTTTTTTATTCATAAACTCTGTTGTCACTACCATTTCCTTAATGCTGTTGCATGCCTACGACTCTTTTTTTAAGGGCGATCCCTCTTAAACCCAATGTCACCGTTCAGGAGCCAATCTTTACAGCAGGCAGCATTCAGAACACACGCAAATTTGACGCCAACGTATAAACATAAACTCTCGACAGGCGAGACTCAGTACAGGATTAAAACGTTAGGGACGCTACAGCCATCTCACTAGCCACTGATAGGCGGCTGACACAAGAAAAAGGCGCGGATCCAAGGCGAGGGTAAATTTACTAATTTATTTTTAGCCAACTTATCGAGTATAATGTTTATTAAATAACAAAGATCTTGATAATGGCATGGAAAAAAGATAAATATTTTCCAAAAGATAGAAGCAAAGACCATCCCCCAATTTACACACTTCCATTAGTCACAGTGTGCAGACCTATGTTCAAAATCGTTGTGCTACGTGAAATACTGATAAAACTGTATCCACATTTCGATTTTGTGTCGTGTAAATTATGACGTCGGCGAAGTTGTGAAGGCTTCTATTAAAATCCTTGAAAGAATTGCAATATCCACGTAATGTCTCAAATTTCGGAAGAGTTTCTCTTGAAATGATGTACTTTTCTGAATTTCAGATTCCTTTAAGTTACGCTATAGCGATGGACGAAGTGCTGATGGAAATCAATCATTGTTGTTGTTGTGGTCTTCAGTCCTGAGACTGGTTTGATGCAGCTCTCCATGCTACTCTATCCTGTGCAAGCTTTTTCATCTCCCAGTACCTACTGCAACCTACATCCTTCTGAATCTGCTTAGTGTATTCATCTCTTTGTCTCCCTCTACGATTTTTACCCTCCACGCTGCCCTCCAATACTAAATTGGTGATCCCTTGATGCCTCAGAACATGTCCTACCAACCGATCCCTTCTTCTGGTCAAGTTGTGCCACAAACTTCTCTTCTCCCCAATCCTATTCAATACTTCCTCATTAGTTATGTGATCTACCCATCTAATCTTCAGCATTCTTCTGTAGCACCACATTTCGAAAGCTTCTATTCTCTTCTTGTCCAAACTATTTATCGTCCATGTTTCACTTCCATACATGGCTACACTCCATACGAATACTTTCAGAAATGACTTCCTGACACTTAAATCAATACTGGATGTTAACAAATTCCTCTTCTTCAGAAACGCTTTCCTTGCCATTGCCAGCCTACATTTTATATCCTCTCTACTTCGACCATTATCAGTTATTTTGCTCCCCAAATAGCAAAACTCCTTTACTACTTTAAGTGCCTCATTTCCTAATCTAATTCCCTCAGCATCACCCGACTTAATTAGGCTACATTCCATTATCCTTGTTTTGCTTTTGTTGATGTTCATCTTATATCCTCCTTTCAAGACACTGTCCATTCCATTCAACTGCTCTTCCAAGTCCTTTGCTGTCTCGGACAGAATTACAATGTCATCGGCGAACCTCAAAGTTTTTATTTCTTCTCCATGAATTTTAATACCTACTCCGAATTTTTCTTTTGTTTCCTTTACTGCTTGCTCAATATACAGATTGAACAACATCGGGGAGAGGCTACAACCCTGTCTTACTCCCTTCCCAACCACTGCTTCCCTTTCATGTCCCTCGACTCTTATAACTGCCATCTGGTTTCTGTACAAATTGTAAATAGCCTTTCGCTCCCTGTATTTTACCCCTGCCACCTTTAGAATTTGAAAGAGAGTATTCCAGTCAACATTGTCAAAAGCTTTCTCTAAGTCTACAAATGCTAGAAACGTAGGTTTGCCTTTCCTTAATCTTTCTTCTAAGATAAGTCTTAAGGTCAGTATTGCCTCACGTGTTCCAGTGTTTCTACGGAATCCAAACTGATCTTCCCCGAGGTTGGCTTCTACTAGTTTTTCCATTCGTCTGTAAAGAATTCGTGTTAGTATTTTGCAGCTGTGACTTATTAAGCTGATAGTTCGGTAATTTTCACATCTGTCAACACCTGCTTTCTTTGGGATTGGAATTATTATATTCTTCTTGAAGTCTGAGGGTATTTCGCCTGTCTCATACATCTTCCTCACCAGATGGTAGAGTTTTGTCAGGACTGGCTCTCCCACGGCCGTCAGTAGTTCCAATGGAATATTGTCTACTCCGGGGGCTTTGTTTCGACTCAGGTCTTTCAGTGCTCTGTCAAACTCTTCACGCAGTATCATATCTCCCATTTCATCTTCATCTACATCCTCTTCCATTTCCATAATATTGTCCTCAAGTACATCGCCCTTGTATAGACCCTCTATATACTCCTTCCACCTTTCTGCTTTCCCTTCTTTGCTTAGAACTGGGTTTCCATCTGAGCTCTTGATATCCATACAAGTCGTTCTCTTATCTCCAAAGGTCTCTTTAATTTTCCTGTAGGCGGTATCTATCTTACCCCTAGTGAGATAGGCCTCTACATCCTTACATTTGTCCTCTAGCCATCCCTGCTTAGCCATTTTGCACTTCCTGTCGATCTCATTTTTGAGACGTTTGTATTCCTTTTTGCCTGTTTCACTTACTGCATTTTTATATTTTCTCCTTTCATCAATTAAATTCAATATTTCTTCTGTTACCCAAGGATTTCTACTAGCCCTCGTCTTTTTACCTACTTGATCCTCTGCTGCCTTCACTACTTCATCCCTCAAAGCTACCCATTCTTCTTCTACTGTATTTATTTCCCCCATTCCTGTCAATTGCTCCCTTATGCTCTCCCTGAATCTCTGTACCACCTCTGGTTCTTTCAGTTTATCCAGGTCCCATCTCCTTAAATTCCCACCTTTTTGCAGTTTCTTCAGTTTTAATCTACAGGTCATAAGGTCAGAGTCCACATCTGCCCCTGGAAATGTCTTACAATTTAAAACCTGGTTCCTAAATCTCTGTCTTACCATTATATAATCTATCTGATACCTTTTAGTATCTCCAGGGTTCTTCCATGTATACAACCTTCTTTCATGATTCTTAAACCAAGTGTTAGTTATGATTATGTTGTGCTCTGTGCAAAATTCTACCAGGCGGCTTCCTCTTTCATTTCTGTCCCCCAATCCATATTCACCTACTATGTTTCCTTCTCTCCCTTTTCCTACACTCGAATTCCAGTCACCCATGACTATTAAATTTTCGTCTCCCTTCACAATCTGAATAATTTCTTTTATTTCATCATACATTTCTTCAATGTCTTCGTCATCTGCAGAGCTAGTTGGCATATAAACTTGTACTACTGTAGTAGGTGTGGGCTTCGTATCTATCTTGGCCACAATAATGCGTTCACTATGCTGTTTGTAGTAGCTTACCCGCATTCCTATTTTCCTATTCATTATTAAACCTACTCCTGCATTACCCCTATTTGATTTTGTGTTTATAACCCTGTAGTCACCTGACCAGAAGTCTTGTTCCTCCTGCCACCGAACTTCACTAATTCCCACAATATCTAACTTCAACCTATCCATTTCCCTTTTTAAATTTTCTAACCTACCTGCCCGATTAAGGGATCTGACATTCCACGCTCCGATCCGTAGAACGCCAGTTTTCTTTCTCCTGATCAATCATTATATTAATATATTTCATATATTTTGAAGTTTCTGAAATAATTAAAATCCTTGGCATGTGTGCAATACTAAAACTTGAAGTAATCTCAAGTTATGCTCGTAGGGATGGGTGTGGAGAGGGAAGCAGAAACTGTTGACATGGGGAACGCACAGCCAAGGTAACTTACATACTAGACACGAGCAAGAAACTCTGGAGGGCGTTCAGGCGTCACTCTCATCGCACCCCCCCCCCCTCCCTCCTCAACAGACACGCCAATGACGAAACATTTTGAAAATTATCCTAAATCAGGAACTACGCATAACCCCAACCAGAACGGAATCTTGGATCCACGCCTGAGCGACTCTCTTTCCAAGCATTTATTCCGACTTGCGGGGTCTGCTGGTTAATCGGATGTGGCATGTTAATTTGAAGGGGTGGCCGGATGCCCTTCCTGTCGCCACCCCATACCCCCTGGGAAGGAATTTGTGTACCCTAACTGTCTGCATCTTGTGTAATCCATGGAATAGTGCGGATGTGTTCAGATCTCTGAGAGCCGTGTAACTGAAGCGGAACGTGGGGACCAGCCTGGTATTCACCTAGTGGGATGTGGAAAACCGCCTAAAAACCAAATCTAGGCGGATTCGAACCGGGGCCGGCGCGCCTACCCGAGTCCAGTAAGCAGCGCGTTAGCGCTCTCGGTTACGCTGGCGGGTTTTTACATGAGCGACTATCTGGCCACAATCCACTACTCGAAGTGTGTGCGACTTTCATGCCTGCTAGTAAATCAGCAGCCAACCACTTCGTGAGTGTGTGTATGGCGTCAATGTTCTACAGACTGTGCAGAGTGCGGAATTCTAAATTTCTGTGTGTGCAACACTACGTGCATGCGCAGAAACAGGCGACTGTGACGGCGATTGCTAATATCGGAAAACCAGTTCTGGCTCAGCTAACTACTATTATAGAAATATGTTTTGTGCTATTGTGTCTTCTTAATATGTACTGTGAAAAGGTTCCACGAGGTCCTGACGTTTTTCCTGCTAGAGAATCCACAATTCTAAAACCAAACCGTAGAGGCGACAAAAAGTTTCTGGTGAAAGGCCGTACAGTCCAGAACCTTTTCGCCACTCGCGCGAAATCTCTTTGATCAACGACCCACCAGACTGAGGACACCCGTTTGATAAACACCGTGTCCCTCTGCGTGAGAAAGTCCGTAACTGCCTGCTCCACATCCTCGTCCGATTGGAACTGTCTACTCTTCAAGGTGTTTTATAAGGGACCTCAGGCATAATAATCTTATGGGACTACAGGGAAGGTGCTGGAGTGTCTCGCACTTGAGTTGGCGTAACTTTTGTGTTACGACGTTCGCGATATGGAGACCCGCGTTATCATTAAACAGCAGTCCGCCCCCGGTAGCTGCGTGGTCAGCGCGACAGAATGTCAATCCTAAGGGCCTGGGTTCGATTCCCGGGTGGGTCGGAGATTTTCTCCACTCAGGGACTGGGTGTTGTCCTAATCATCATTTCAGCCCCATCGACGTGCAAGTCGCCGAAGTGGCGTCATATCGAAAGACTTGCACCAGGCGAACGGTCTACCCGACGGGAGGCCCTCGTCACACGACATTTATTTATTAAACAGCAGCACCCCCTGTCGCAGTTTTCTGCAACGATGCTTTTCGACAGAAATGCTGCCCCGTACACATTACTCGTTCTCCGATGGATTTCTACCGGCTTTTGTCCTTTGGAAGTTAAGAAAAATACAGAAGCGCGATGGTCCTTTTTGGACGCATTTGGTGGTAATGTCGTCGTAGTTCACGTTTCCGCATTTGCCGCACGCACCGAGGAACGGAACGAATGTCACACTAATCCCTTGTCTACATGTCAGTGCTTATATACCCTCATCGGAGTCGCGTTACTTCGCGTACAATTATCTGACGAGAAAAATAATTTTCGGTAAAATTCGGCACTTAACAAGAACAGAAGCTATAAAGAAAGGATAAAGTAAAAAGGCGCTATTTACTGCGTTATAGATACGGTTTTAATATCCTCAAAAGTGTATATTTTCTCGAGCAAATAAATGTACACGTTTTGAATTGTTTGCACGACATTTTTCCTACACTTTCAGTTCTAAGGAGTGTAGAGATTTTACTACACGACCTTTGACAGGGACTTTCACGATGAATTTTTCGTTAGTCATTCGTAAACTGTGTTGTTGCTTGTTCTTACATTGTTACTATATTTAGATTTTTTTTAAAAAAAAATATCGTCCCTCATAACGCCACTTTCACCGCTCACGTGACAAACTGCACAACAAGACAGCTGTCGTGACACACGTGATTTTGGCGCTGACGTGTAAACGAAAATGACCACTCGAAACAGACAAGACTCAGAACGGAAACAGACAAGACTCAGAACGGAAACAGACAAGACTCAGAACGGAAACAGAACGCCAGGGGCGCTGCAGTAGACGCATTTGTCTCGAGTAGTCGATTGTAACAAGAAAGTCGATCGTGTAAACGGAGCTTTCCAGGGGTTGAAGAGCGCGCCGGTCACACGACCAGGTGTGGGACTGCCGTCGAAAGTGTCGGAGCACGAAAGCGGAACGACAGTCGGGTCCCTAGGACTGCGTGCCAGCCAGTCGTCATTTCTGTGGACGCAGCCGTGTTCCGCGTCTGTCCGGCAGATACGCTCTCTCACGCTACCCGAGCACGTGTTGCATACGCTTTCCCGCGACCGGCTAACGAACTAGACACCACTGCTTTAATTAAATGAACCCTTCTCCGTCATATTTACCGCAGACCGTGCGTCGGGGAGTGTCTTTGTAGAAAGTGGAAATCATTCTCCTGAAAACTTGTTTTGGTGAGAATGCAGTTATTTCCAGCACACCTCGATTTCAACAGAGATGGAAATCTGTACTTGGGATCAATGGTCGAGATGCTTCCCAGTTACGAAACATCGCTGCCCCTATATAAAACGCATTAGCATCATGCAGTACACATCCACTAAGTGAACAATACTTCAGCAGGCACACAAAAAATACGTGTCACGTAACATCAATATAAACCTGAAAGCTCCACTGAACAAAATAGGATATACATTTTCCCGTCCTTCACAAATCCTGTAAGCTCAAACTCATAAGTGTTTTGAAGGTCAATATAAAAATATCTCTACCAACTACTGTAGTGTTTATTCGCATACTTAGAAAAAATGTTACAGCTTGTCATTCTACTGAACAATTCAGTATGCAGGCAATTAACACGTTTTCCACCTGTTATTAGGCGATTATCTTCCAAGGTTTCTCGTGTGGGCAGAGGTTACGAAAGCAACATCACCGTGAAGATTGATCTGTGTGTGGAACGTGGAAAATTTTCTCAGCCATTCTGAAGCAAGAATTTACACACAACTGTACATACATGCAACATCCTCTGTTGAAATACAATGACACATATATCACGTTCCCCATGGGCTGCCTTGCACATCTATTTGAATTTGCATAATGTGGGACAAATAGATGTCAACACTGTCAGCCAAAAATTCAGAACACGGGACATCCTGGATACGACCACGGGGCT
The DNA here is from genome assembly GCF_021461385.2 of Schistocerca piceifrons. Lineage (NCBI taxonomy): Eukaryota > Metazoa > Arthropoda > Insecta > Orthoptera > Acrididae > Schistocerca > Schistocerca piceifrons. The sequence continues at coordinate 1,041,016,993 of NC_060138.1, forward strand.
ACACATGCTTATTCTTGTTTAAACTGCGTTCTGAGGTGTGCATTTCATGCTGCTTTAGTTCGATGTTTTAGTTTGTCACTATATTTTACCATCAGTTGCAGCATATTTGCTTTGCAAAAGTACAGTAGAAGTTGTACATAGGAGTGAAGAATGTGATGTGCAATGTGGTGCCCCAATGAAGGCAAGCACTGCGTGAACAGAATTCTGTTCTGGATTAATATCTTCCTTAATAATACGGTGTGTGGTTGCTACCTTTCATTCACTCTATTGTTCCTTTTTAGACCATATACCGATGGTATCTTCACTGCTTCCTGCTAGCACTTGACACACATCTCTTCCAAGTGCCAAAGTGCTGTGGATTTACACCGATAGGATAAAACGTCACGTGGTAAGTATCCACATACCTTTCGAGCAGGATAAAATACAGCAACCCTCAGTGAAATCTAATTTTGCAGTCACTATTGTAGAGTCGTTCGGACAACTGTGTCAGGTATCCAACAGATGCTTATGTGTAAGCGCAATTTGTCCTACAGTATCGGAATCATATTGTCATTTTAAGTGATTCACTGCGCCCTGTAGGAACAGTCGACCTCAACAAATGCTGCTTTAAATTACATTCTTCACAGCATCATTTTAGTACTTGTGTAAGAAGAGATACCGGTCTCTCGCCAGAACTTAATCTCACAACTGAATAATGCAAAAACTGTAGAATAATAATGCGCAGTTTCATGGCGTGATTCCTTGCGTAAGTTGCGCACTGTGTTCTTTGTAGACGTTCTTGTGTTGGCAAGTCATAATGATGTCACATGTAACTCTAGGAAATGCAAATGGCATTTACTGCAGTTATTTGCTTTTTGTAGACGTTTCCTCGACACGGAGAGGACTGTTAACTTCGCCAAGAAACATTTTTCCTTGTTGGCAATTAAGAGATGAATGACAGAGAATGGAATGTACTCTGAGACCATATAAATAGTATTTTGAGATAATCCTGCTTCTAACATAAGCTGTTGCAGGCGTCTTGAATACAACTCGTGAAGAATAAACAAAAACCCGTTGCTAATTGCGCTTTGTCTTCAAAGTTCCTCCACGAAGGATAGTTGTGAATGTCTTCTAACGACGCGACACATCAATTCGTTTAGTCGACATATGAAGGCAATAAACAATTATCATACTACTGTAGTTCAAATGGCTCTGAGCACTATGGGATTTAACTTCTGAGGTCATTAGTCCCCTAGAACTTAGAACTACTTAAACCTAACTAACCTAAGGACATCACACACACCCATGCCCGAGGCAGGATTCGAACCTGCGACCGTAGCGGTCGCACGGTTCCACACTGTAGCGCCTAGAACCGCTCGGCCACTCCAGGCCGGCTACTACTGTAGTAATTGTGTTACTGGTAATCTGTGTATTTTAACAAAAGGACTTCATGAAGTGTGTGACATCCTAAATAATAGCGTAATATTCCAAAGATTTTAAATATTTTCAAGCATGACAGAAGTTATTATGAAGATGCCTCACTTATCGTTATTTGATACGGAATGGAAAGTGGTGCAGTCTTGTACGAACTGAACCAGTTGCTTCACGGCAACGTAAATGTAAGCTGAAGCCAAATTCCAGCGTCCTTTAAAGCGAATATTTGATTCTACTGGAAGTTAAAGACGTCTAATTTTTGTAGTGAATAATACCTGAAAATGCAGTATATTATTCGCAACTTCATACGGGATAATCCGTATCTCTGCAAAGAGGAGCTTTTCAAGTCGTTGCATCAGTCATCATGGAGTACAAATTTTGAATAAAGAAAAGTGTGCAGTACCGTACCGTAACATTTTAGGTTTTTAAACAAACACGAAATACGGGTCTGTCAGTGACATTAATGTCAATACGTTTGATATATTGTGTTAAACGCTAACATTCCATGATCAACATTCATTTTCAAATTTATGTACATTTTGTGTTTCAGTGTTCTGTAACGTATTCATGGAATACGCGAAACAAAAACGAAGACGTTCTCTTGGAGCGTTCGGCGAAAATACGCATGTCAAGACGGGGTTTTGTATCCCGCTCTATCGCTTCATCTGTATGGAATTCTGGTTCGGAACTTCATTCACACAGTGACATTTTCCAGGGAATGAGGGCTAGCTTCTGAAACTGTAAGCTTTGGTGAGCAAATCTATGGTAATTTAGTTATGGAATATTCGAAACTGACATTGTACCCGTCTCTGGGCTTCTAGAGTGTGTGTCCTCCTCCCGCATTCAGAAACTAAACTTTTATTTCAACCCACTACACACTTATTAATTCAAATCTAACTCTGCACCAAAATTTAATTTGGAGCTTAAAAAGCGGCATGGTGCACGCCATTTATCAGAACGTACGCATCAACCGTCACCAGTGACAGCATTTCACGTGCGTCTTTGATTAATTTAAGCAAGTTTCATTTTAGCATGCAAGTTTTTAGTCACGTCAATCTTATTTCACACTAGAATAAAAGAGCGGGGGATGGAGGTTCGGGCGAGGAGGAGGAGGACAAGAAAACAGGAAAAAAGTGCTAGAGAAAGTGTTGTTCATCTGGTTCAAATGGCTCTGAGCACTATGGGACTTAACTTCTGAGGTCACCAGTCGCCTAGAACTTAGAACTACTTAAACCTAACTAACCTAAGAACATCACACACATCTACGCCCGAGGCAGGATTCGAACCTGAGACTGAAGCGCCTAGAATAGCTCGGCCACACATGCCGGCTGTTCTTCTGGAAATAAAAACTAAAACGTATTTATTTCGAAAACTTGCCATGGTGTGTAATACGAGAGAAAAACAAATAGTACGATCACAAACAAAAACTAGTAATTACGCAAACCTTGAATTAGAAAAAAAAAGACGACACAAATGCAGATAGTTCTATGAACGTGGTATTCCTCAAGCCACGCATTGCCTCAGAGCATGAATAAAATCTGAGTGCACAGCTTTCTGACATTTTAATGACAGTCCATTTCTCAAACCTGCTACTGATATATACGGCCATCCATTAGTTTTACTGGGTGCAGCTCTGCCCACGCTGCGTTAGAGGCAAGTGAAACGGAAAATTTCTTCTCGGCTCCGTGCTTCCCATTCGCTTCTAGTCCTCATTTCCCTGATGCACACGGGTGGGTGGCCGCAAATGGATCGGCGCTGTTTGCGGCACGTTCAACACCAGGCAGCCCCACACAAGTCAGCGGTCGCTTCAGCCCAGACCACCAGGGACCGCTCACTCTTTGGTATACTTTGGAATATGCGTAACTAACTGTATTCATTTTGATTCCAGACTGTCCTACGAACAAGCACAGCGTCTGGAAAATTTCCAACAGTAGACCTGCTTTACTGCGTAAGTCACCATAATCTCCTTCCCCACTCTTGTCCAAAAGCAGCTTGTGCTTCACCTTTACTGACGTTTTATGCTCACTGGGAATTTAAATATTTACCTTTCTTTCCCGAACTTTGGGTGTTCTTGGAGAATACTGAAACACATTGATGTGACGAGAGTCAAGGGATACTTCCTAATATCGTGTCGGACCTCCTTTCACCTGGTGTAGTACAGCAGCTCCACGTGGCATGGACTCAACAAGTCGTCGGGAGCCTCCTGCAGAAATATTGAGCCATACTGCCTGTATACCCATCCATAATTGCGAAAGTGTTGCCGGTGTGGGATGTTGCGCTGTAACTGACTCCTCTATTATGTCAAATATTCGATAGAATTCATTTAGGGGGATCTGGGTGGCCAAATCACTCGCTGGGACTGTCCAGAATCTTCAAATCAACCGCGAAAACTGTGGCCGGATGACAGGGCGCACTGTCATCCATAAAAATTCCATCGTTGTTTGTGAACATTACCTCCAGGAGCCGAAGCCGAACAAACCCATTTCCAGCCAAAGATCGGTTCCTTTCCACGTAAACACAGCCAATACCATTATGGTGCCATCACCAGCTTGCACAGCCCTTGTTGACAGTTGTGGCCGCTCGGTTAGTGGAGCCATGTCATGGATAGAGCGGGGTCTACCGCCGGAGGTTCGAGTCCTCCCTTGGACGTGTGTGTGTGTGTGTGTGTGTGTGTGTGTGTGTGTGTGTGTGTGTGTGTGTGTGTTTGTTGTTGTTCTTAGCATGAGCTAGTTTAAGTTACTTTAATAAGTGCGTAAATCTAGGGACCGATGACCTCAGCAGTTTGTCCCCTTAGGAATTCACGGACATTTGAACATTTAACTGTTGGATCCCTTGCTTATTGGGGGTCTACGCCACATACGAACCCTAACCATCAGCTCTTACCAACAGGTATCAGGACTCATCTAATGACGCCACGGTTTTCCAGTCGCCAAGGGTCGCAACCCCAGGAGAGGTTCTGCAGGCGATATCGTGCTGTTACTAAAGCCACTCGTGTCGGACGTCTGCTGCCACAGCCCACCAACGCCAAATTCCGCCGCACTCTCCTCATGGATACGTTCGTCGTACGTCCCACATTGATTCAAGCGGTTATTTCACGCAGGGTTGCCCGTCTGTTAGCACTGACAACTCTACGGAAACGCCTTACTCTCGATCGTTCAGGAAGTTGGCACTGCGTTGTCTGGGTGAAATTTGGTATTCACGGCAGATTCTCGAAATTGTGGATCTCGGGACAGTGAATCCCCAAACGATTTCCGAAATGGAATGTCCCGTGCGTCTAGTTCGAACTACTATCCAGTGTTCAAAGTCTTAATTCCCGTCATGCGGCCAAAATTACGTCAGAAACCTTTTCATGTGGATCACCTGATTACAAATGAGAGCTGCGTCAATGGTCTGCCCTTTTATACCCTGTGTACGCGATAGTATCGCGATTTGTATATGTGCATATAACTATCCCATGACTTTTGTCACCTCATTGCATGTTTCCGTTTATTTATTTAAAGTAGTCCGTGAAGTATAGACCTACTCTTATGTCTATGTTCAGTGATCGTGTAATATAGTGTTACTTTTCCGTTAGTTATGGGTGATTATGACAACGAAAGGAAATAGGAGGGACAAACCCGGGCACATCATACAGAGTAATCCCCCTTGCCTAAAATGTTAACAATATTGCCCTCCAATAAATTTATGAATGTGGCGTACTACGTGAAGAATCTCTCTTGAACAACGTTAAGAAGTCCGAAGAAGTTAGTTTCGCTGACACACTATGTCCGAGGATTTCGCCCCTGCACTAGCGTATATTAGCGACGGGAATATCAGTTTTAAGAGTTCAGTAATGGTGTTTTATGTCACTCAGCCGTCGTAGTAGTATCATAAACTTGTTACACACGTGTATATTCACAACATCTGTCATTTTTAGTAACTTTACGTGTCCGTAAGGAAGAATGTCATTTCAAATGATTCAAATGGCTCTAAGCACTATGGGATTTAATATCTGAGGTCATCAGTCCCATAGACTTAGAACTACTTAAACCTAACTGACCTAAGGACATCACACACATCCATGCCCGAGGCAGGATTCGAACCTGCGACCGTTGCAGCAGCGCGGTTCCGGACTGAAGCGCCTAGAACCGCTCGGTCAAAGCGGCCGGCTGAAGAATGTCATAACGGAGTATGCCTTGTTCAGCAACAATAAGACGTAATTGGATGAATAAAGGCGATGTATGAAATATTTTAATTGTTGCAGCTTGTGAGTAAATTAAGTGAATGGTTACTGAATACTGGAGAAAACAGAATTATTCTAACGGATCGTAAGAAACCAGTGCTTATGCAATACAAATGAAAAAAAAAAGAGCTTGTTGACGCATTCAGGTAAGAGAGCATTTCTGAATGAACCATTCCCATTTTAGGTAAATAATCGTAACAATGCACATAACAAAAGGTCTTTCCCAATTAACACTACCATGTAAAAAGAGGTGCCTTCGCTGCTGTTAGTGTCTTCTATTAGAGGAGAACGTAGTGCTCTCTTACCACGTTATCCAGTATCACTGAAAGCTTTATGATATATAATGACACACAAAAACAGGTAACGTACTTACACCGCAGAAACAGGCATCGCCCCAGCACTGCACGTGTCACTTGATTGTGAGTTGGGGAGACTGGTAAGAAACCCTTGACGAAATACACCTTACCTGTCCAACGGCACCAACAACACATTATCGACACTAACCACGCAAATATTTTGCGATTTTTTAGTCAACCGCGAATGCCCAAGCCGCTCGTATTTTCTAAACCAGCTTTCTTATAGTACGCATCCAAACGATCGCTGACGATGTGACAAAGCTACGGCGTTGGTAGAAATTCACTGATATTCTGGAAGGTCTTAGTTACAAACCTCTATCACTCAGCTAAACTTCAGCGACTCCATTTTCACACCCCAAGTTAGATAAGGCCAGTGACGATTGCTTAAAAATGAGTATGTTCTTAAATAATCAGAAAAAGGCAGACAACCTCTGTAAATCTCTCCAACATAATTCACAAAAATTAATAGTAGTAATAATAATAATAGTACAGTTTGCGATGGCAAGTGGACACAGACGAATTATTGCCCACGCTAAAAAAGTTCTCACAGAGTTTAGAATGTGCTGATCTGCCATGTATTTGCAAAGCTAAAGCAGATTGGACATTTAGAAAACTTTCAAACAAACCTTTACACAAAAGTATCCTCATGGTCAGTACAAGAGGCACCTGTAGGATTTCAATATTGATAGTGATCAGACGCTTCTGGAGCTAAAGGGAAAGAATGAGAATCAAAGTATACTAGCGTCGGCACAATATCAAACTTTGAGGAAGAACTACAAAAAAGTTACAAGGAAAATGACTTCAGACGATAAATATCGACTGTGGATACTCTCCCATCGCAGGCCACAATGTATGAAACTATCCTACTTCGGCGGAAAGTGAATACATAAAGGAGGACAATAAGGTTTGCTCATACCTTTATTGGCAAATATCCAGCGCTATATGAGGAAGAGATCTCTCCAACAAATCGAACGATTAAATCGACTGTGGTCACGAAAATTGGACGTAACACTATCATGTACGATCGGGAAATTCGAGTGCATACACGCCGAACTCTAGCAGCCAACAATCCTGAAACTGTTGTATGTCAGCCAGACACAAGAATCGGCCGCTTTATCGATGTATGAGTACCATGTGATGGTAACTATGTCGGCGATTGCTGCGCAAACAAGTTCTCCACGTATGCGTACACCACCATTACTCGACCACGTAAACATAGGGGTTACACTCGTCTGGTGTGAGACGTTCCCTGCGGGGGGCGGGTGGAGGGGGGGGGGTGTGTCCACCGGGGGCCGAACCGCATAAATAGCCCTGGGTTCGGTGTGGGGCGGCGGATGGGTGAAGTGGACTGCGGTAGTCGTCGTGGGGTTGTGGACCACTGCGGCTGCGGCGGGGACGGAGCCTCTCGGTCGTTTCTAGGTCCCCGGTTAACATGACATAACCACGTGATGGTAACAGTAACGATAAGGCGGCTCAGAAGTAACTGAAATGTAAGGGTGTGAGCATTGAGAGGAGTAGAATGTTATAACAAATGTCATACCTTTCGTCACTGGGGCTGTGGGTTCGATGTCACATAGCTTGAAGAGCGCTCTGTTCTGAAACCCGGGGTAGGTATAGTGCAGGCATTGATATATAAGATATAATACTGTTCGTAACGGCCCGTACCATGTGTTGGGTACTGTAAAGACATTCAAATCACCAGGACTACTACTGAGAAAATTGTAACCTGTAGCAGACCTCACTATATCCCTCAACACATTCGCCATTGTGAGCAAAATTAATAATAATAATAATAATAATAATAATATAGTAATAGTAGCAGGAGCAAAACACCCATGAAAACTGTACGAAACACCGACGTTGTAAAGATTTACTACATAATCGCTCGAACTTCGCCCACAACTCTCCGAAAGTGGGCGCAACTGAGTTCAAGACTTACTCGTCTCGGTCGAAGACGGCTCAAGAATTCGTAACAGGATTGAGGTAAAATGGTTTACGGAAGCACACTATCATATCCGTGGAGTGCTCAACCTGTTCTGAGGTATTTGGGAGCAACGGGGAAATGGACTGCCTGAGATGTGCTCCAGCTGAACAAATGGACGTACATTATCAGACAATAGGTTCATATTCCGGCGAGTGACTCATCAGCGGCCGCATTTCATCCCCTGTAAATGTTTCCTACACGTGAATAACTTCAACAGCTCTAAGTTCGCTGTTGGCAAGGGGACACACAGACCCAATGGTTTTCGACATACTGTACACTTTCATGCTGCCTATGGACGTATCCAAAAGTACTGCAACTAGACAGCCCGAACGAATTTTTTTCCGTGCTTCGGGCTCATGTACCTGCGCCCCTGCGCGAATAGTAACCTCTTTCCTGTGTGACATGCGATGAGCAGAGGTATATGTATGAGGAGGCAGAATGGCTGTTTTATTTTACCCCAATGTGTGGAGTTGGGTTCCGGATGTGTGGTTTGTCAAATGGCTCTTGATGTGCGTTCCACTTCTCTGTGAGCGGTGTATCCGCTGTTACAACTGTATGCAGCCCGTGTCATCAACAGGTCGTTAGCACTATGGTGGCGGCAATTGCCTCCCCCCCCCCCCCCCCCCCCCGCATCGAAACACTCGCGGCATTCCCTTCACGCTGGTGCCTGCATGATGTCAGAGATGGTGCGTTCTATGCGTTTACAGTGCACGATGTGTCCGCCAACAAATGCGCTAACATCGCCCATGCACGCACTACCGCTGAAAAATGATAGTGCTATGCAAACAGGATTGTTGCAACTGAGGGACGTTTTTCGAGTGAGCGTTTTAAGCTTAACTTACGTCCCATTGTTATCAGCAGACAGTTTTTGTTATTCTTCGGGGTATTATAGAGTGGAGTACGATTCAACTTCAGTGAACCAGAGAGAACTGCCGGAGGCGGACTTCGGTGCAGACAGGGATGGATTTGCAGTTTCCCCGCCGGATCTCGGCGGGCTTAGAACAAGGAGACGGCGACCAGCCACCCACGGCGACATTATATGCTAATGCTACTCCGCGCTGCGGTGCGCAGGCGACTTCCCGCGGCTAAAGCGCATTCTGTCCACCCTGCGACCGCATATAACACACGGTGCTCCTGCATTGTAAGACGTCGTCACCCCTTACTGTTCGCCGAAAGTGTGTTATGTTGCGTTCTATTGCACACTGATTTCTGAAGCTGCAAGGTGGCTGACCGAAAGTTCCTAACCAGACATTAAGATTTATTCTTTTCTGATAATTGCTGTGTCTTTAATCTCTAGTATTGCCGTAAATGTGTAGCAATGATCACCTTGCATCGTAGTACGGATGTAACGTTGATCTATAGGTTCCCGGCGATGGTCGAAAAATGAGAGAAGGATAAACTTACGAAACGAGCACGCCTGGTAATGTTGTGTTGAAAACAACCTAGCTGACCATATATTGTGCTTAGCTGACTACGCAGTACTTTTTCCCACCTCCGTAACTGACTGGCCAACGCGTCTGTCTGCCACGCGGACTATCCGGATTCAGTTCCCGGCAGTGACAGCGATTTTTCGTTTGGAGTAGGACTGGAAAGTGGACCATTCAAACGCACGATGACAGCTGAGGAGCTACTTGCATGGAAAGCAGGGATTCAAAGTTGTGTAACGTCGAAAACGGCCGGGGGAGCGGTGTACTAGCCCCGTGCCCGTCTCCATACGGCATCCGCATGATGCCGTATGGCAGAGCATGACAGGGCGACCGGTTGCCATCGCACGCTGCTGTGGTCCTTTTAAGTTATGCAGGACATTTAAAAAGACGTACCGTGACTTGCCACTATGTACTGGTGTGAAAGATAAAACTATCGTCAACCCGTAGGTTGGTTCGAACACCACAGTGCTTCACTAGGCATGGGAGGACCTGCGGGAGGCGGTACATTCTTGTCTTCCACAATCTTTGAACTGACTTACCGTGCCAGTTATAGCGGGACGTATAGCTTATTGAGGTCTCAGAACTATGAGGTAACTCAACATTTTTCAAATTAACAAACATTACCAGAGATGAAAAAAATGAAAAGTGGCAAAAAAATCCTATGCAAGAAACGTTTTCGCAGTTGCAACCATTAGCTGTATACTGTAATGACAATGAAAATTTATGCCGGACCGGGACCCGAACCCGGATTTCGCTCTTATCGCGAGTGGTCGCCTTACCATTTAGCTACCCTAGCACGGCTTGCGGCCACACCCAAACTTCCGTATGTCATCTAGCATATGTCTACAATCTGTAGACGAATATCCATCATGTATATTCCCGAACAGGGGAAACATTTTACTTGAAAGCCGCTTGCCTGGTATTGGGGAATAAATATATAAATATGATGCATGCATGTCCGAAGGAACTTTGCATCGTAATTCGTAACAACACATGCACTGCAATATCGTATTTATCCGCCAACACCGGGCACGTGACTTTCAAGTAAAATGGCTCTCCTGTACGGCTATACACACGGTGGATGTACGCGTGCAGGCTGTTGACACATGGTTGACGATATATGGAAGTTTTGGCTTCGCTGTGAGACGTGTTCGGATAGCCAAATGGTAAGGTGACGGCGCGCGATAAGCGGAAAATCCAGATTTGAATCCCAGTCCGGCACAAATTTTCATTGTCATCATTACATTATACGACAGATGGTTGTACATATTCACATCTGAAAATACATTTCTTGTATTTGATAACGGCTGTAGTCGCCGCAGTGCCTGTTCCTTAGGACAAGCATGCGTGTCCGAAGGAACTTTACATCGCAATACGTAATAACACAGGCACTACAATATCGTATAAATCCTATGGTTGATCGGAGATCGAACCCTTGACGTTTGGATCCATAGTCTCACACTTCATCACTGAGCTGCCGAAACGCACACTAAAAATGAACTACCCTGAATAACTTAGTGATGCCGCGAGTCGTTCCCAAGAAACTTTGTAACGTCGTTATTATTTGTGAATGCGCTCGCTCAGTGTCTAAAACGATACGATACAAAGAGAGGATGTAGGGTCCCCCTCACTACCGAGACAGTAGTGTTTTGCTATTTGTAGCAGCGAGCGAGATCCATCGCTACTGTTTCGTCAGTGCCTGATGACGCGCCGAGGCGGTGAAAGCACGTTGCTTCCCACTTCCCGCGTGATGGGACCAGGAAGTGCGCTAATTACGTCGAGAGCCGGAAGTGTCCACAGGGCGGCAATGCACGTCTGAAAATTCGCTCCCGAACTGTAACTGCAGTGACTCGAGCGAAAAGCGACAGTACCGAGGCTATATCTTGTAAAGAAGTATTCGAAGGAATTAAGTGGATCCTGCGTTCTTAGATTTTCAGAAAATCGGTACTAGAAAAATGACTATTGTCTGATGGAACGTATTGTCAACAACAACTTCATTAGAGAAGAATCATTAGCTCGGACAGGACAGGATGAGAATCGCTAGCGTCCTATTCAAAGGAACCATTCCGGCATTTACGTTGAGTGATTAGGGGAACGCGGAAAGGCAAATGTGAGAGCCGTAGGGGTATTTGAGCCTCGCTTCTCCCGCTCGCAGTGTTCCTAAGGCGTACCCAGCCGCGTTTGTGGTTGAAATGGATGCTTCTCGACAGCCAGAATTTTATCTAGCGCGGAAGGCTGTCAAACAGATTACAGATGAAAAATCTGCTGTCATATTTGATAGCAGTGAACCTGTAAAAAAAAAAAAAAAAAAAAAAAAAGTAAGTTTTCACAATAGCTACACCGGACAAAACTAGTGTTGCTTCAAGCTATGAGGAATTTAGTACTAATTTAGCGAGACGTTTTAATTAGTAATAAAATGTAGATGGAATGAAGTAATACTTGTTATTTAACTGGCGTAGCTGTGAAAATTTAATTTGAAAACACAGGTTACTTCATGTGTGTTAAGTGTTTTTCACTACACATGATATGGTACAAACACCCAAAGGAGAGATAACGAAGAACGAAGCGTATGAAACGTAGAGCTATAGAACGAAGTTAAATATTAAGCAGCCAGATGGAAGTATAATATGCTGTTGAACAGACTAAAAACAATATGCGTGGCAATTTATCAGAAGATGACATGTTAGGAAGATATCGATGGATGAATGGCTAACTTGATACCTAATGGTACAGCCTTAAGTGACAAGACGAAGTGGCTGACAAAGATTAGATACGAAACACCTGTGCCTTGGATGCAGTAGAGATGCATTGATTAAAAATAACAACACTGTAAGAGATGCAAGATAAAATAAAACCAGTAGAAAAGCTGGTGACTTAAAACAGAAACCTGGCGAAAATACAACAAAAAACTTATCGAACAAAGCCGATTTTTTGTATGCTACGTGAATTGAAACTTGCTCTATAACGAGAATATTGCATCCCTTCACTTCGTTGGAGTACAAATGCCTGAGAATAATAATGCGTGTCGGAAAGGGGGGGGGGGGTTTATGGAAGAATTCTCAGTTGGGACACTAAGAAACTGCCATTTGTCGATATTTGCTGAAACATTTCTTCGATCCTTTCTTTAATAGACTCTATGGAATCGGTAACGAATTGCTCTCGCTGCTCTTACCTAAATAATACGAATTCTGCGCAAACGATCATAAATTTGTTTTAGTTGACTGACGAACAAAAACCTGATTCAAATGCCTTACACTACAACGTTTGGGTGAGGAGGAATCTACAGCTACCGGAAAACTGGCCGTGATTCGGTGGCATAAAGAACATCAGAGTAGTCACACAAAAGCTATACACAAAAAAGTACAGTCAATGTGTTGCATAACAGAAGGACACTTACAGAGTCAGAAATAGCCTCAAACGCACGTATGTTGGTTGGTTGGTTGGTTGGTTTGGGGAAGAGACCAAACAGCGAGGTCATCGGTCTCATCGGGTTAGGGAAGAACTGAGAAGGAAGTCGGCCGTGCCCTTTCAAAGGAACCATCCCGGCATTTGCCTGGAGTGATTTAGGGAAATCACGGAAAACCTAAATAAGGATGGCCGGACGCGGGATTGAACCGTTCTCCTCCCGAATGCGAGTCCAGTGTGCCAGCCACTGCGCCACCTCGCTCGGTGCGCACGTATGTAACCTATTTGTTACTGAGCACATATGTCAGAGGGAATTATCCCAGTGAAATTTACCCAATGAGCAACGTACTTTCAGACAGTGAAAGCAAGCCTTTAGACCAGATCACCTTTTGTACACTCGACACTCGGCAGGATGTGCCCACGCAGAATAAAGTCTGACTGTACTATTAACGGCCTACGCTGGCAGTCCCCCTTCTGCTACTGTTAGCGGCGTCCAATTAGATACCATGACCAAGAGGTTCGGACAGAGCGTGCGTTCGCAGCAAGGCGTAGTGTGTATGTTTATGACACAGATTTCAAGCAGTCACTAAGATCTAAAGATACGACGCAGTTAATCAGGTTATACGAAAGTATCTGACTTCGTGATGAGCGACGCGCAACAGTTATTTGAGAGAGAACTTTCTACTCGTGTCCCCTCTATTCTTGCTGTGCTTCTTGGAAAATACTACCAGCGTCCGAGAACTATAAACATCCCATAGGAGCGCTAGAAAGACTGTGTCACAGACTTAGGCCGCGTCAAAGGATTCGTTAACAAGACTCCCTTCCCGTCAACCTACTTTCGATGAGTCTTAATCGAGTCATCAGTTCACAGACCAAAGAAAACAGTAAAGCACTAATACCTGCACACTTCCCAACCGACTGTTGCGGTGTTCCTGCGTCTCCCTTTCTAGTCAATTTCTCACTTTCATTTTAATGACTTTCCTTAATCAAAATTTATTTTGAATCTATAAGGACTGAAGTATCCAGGGGAAATAAGTGTCAGAGACAGCAAAAATTTACAAAGGATTTATCCTCGACAAGCGTAGACGAATGCTTTACAGAAGTAAGTAGTCAGTTACGTACCTGTAAATGGCTAATAAGTAAGAAGACGTGGCCCTGTTGCAGTACGGTGTAACTTTTGTGCAAATGACACGCCCTACATCACAACACGTAGCTCGTTATGAAATAGCTAACCCACGAAGACGTCGCAACAGAGGAAGACAATGCTTTACCCGTAGAATCTTACAGACTGAATAGCGAGGACGAGAGGTAGAGCGCTTTTTGTGTGTGTGTGTGTGTGTGTGTGTGTGTGTGTGTGTGTGTGTGTGTGTGTCACAGGACAGCTAGATAGAGCGAGGCAAGGGGGGCTGTTACGGAGATAACCGCAGTCCCGCTCTATCAAGAGACTCGGGAATTCCAGGAATTCCCTACACCCACGATGCAGTGTGGTGAGCTGATCCAGCGTTTACGTCTTAGCTTACTGACTCAGCCACAAACGTTTCACTAGAAACAATAAAACATACACTACACGCGGAAGTGCCATGCGGGCCTACAGTTCTCTCACGTTGACTATTCGCCCCCTCCTCGCGCAGTGTGTCGATTACAAAGGTGAACGTGAATACTGTAATGGATCTGGGAGATATTTTTTTTACCGTATTTGTCGACACTGAATTGAAAATGTTTTCTTATATTTTTGTCAGAATTTATTATAATTTGTCTTATTATATGTTAATTTACTTCTGTTTTTGAGAGTAAAAGCATATTGATTACTATTACAAAATGTATCGAAGAATAGCAAAGAAACTGATTGTGTAAAATATCTTCGACGTTGGAGTAGCCTTTGACTATAGTCAGTCCGAGTCGGAAGCTAACTCTTGGTGTGTGTTGATGAAGAACAATGTGAAGGTCGAAGTCATAAACAATTATGAATTATGTTAGTATTATTTTTGTATTATCTGAAAAGAAGAAACTACATTTGAAGAAACTGTATTTAAAACACCAAAATGAGAGAAACACGCTGAACCACGTCATTTTCTGCAGCCGACAACGATGCATTGTGGAATCATACTTAGACAACTGAAGCCAAGGCTTATATTTGCTTGCAAACGTCTAATGGAAAAGGTACTGTCACGAAATATGGCAAATTTAAGTTTATAAAAAAATAGTGACCATATTTTCAACTTGTGTAATAGCCGGGAAACCATATTTCAATACCTACCCCACCATGACGCACAAAGTATGTCATTTTATGACACGCATAAAGTTAACACTCCTGGCGGAGAGGACACTACGTCAAATCGACAGTACATACTTCAATTTTGGTTTCAATCATGAGTAAGAGGAGCAGAATACAAGAGAGCCTTCCCGATTACTTTTGAATTTATGACAGAAATAATACTACTGCCTTCTCTCTCCAGCTAATGTGAACGAAACAATGGGTCTTGTCAATGTTGTTACACAGAATTAACTACCTTGCGGGATATTGTGTTTAATGTAGGGATTGTTTATGTCATGAGCAGTGTACCTTATCAGTGCTGGTCTACGATTGAAAGAAAGAAGTTACATACTACTTGTCCCGGTCTTCCAGTTGTTTCGTTCCCACACAATGAACAGTAACGCGCCACCATTTGACAACTTTGCGAGTAACATAAGTGCTCTTTTAGTTCTAGCTGCAATCGGAGCACCTTTTATCTTCCAACAGTTTCTTCGACCGAACATCACCCGCCCCCATTTTATCGGCGAAACTTTGTATTTTCCTCTTGTTATTGGATCAGATTGTCGTCAAGAATGTAGTAAGTACTAGTCCACATCATAAAGACAGAAAGAATTCGGCCATAAAGGAGGTATCGAATATTGTTCGTCAACCTGCGATCCGCAACAGATAGGATTGCTAGAGGATACAGACAAGATCCAAGTGGAGCAGTACGTTTCATTACAGGTACAGTTAGTAAGGGCGAAGGCGTCTCGGTAATGTTCATCAACGCCAGTGGCAGCCAAGGCAAGAGAAGCTTACTGCGTCCCGGTATGGTGAACTGCTGAAATTACCAAAGCGTACTTTCCTAGAAGAGTCAGATAATATTGCTTCCTCCTACGTATACCTCGCGGAAAGACCATGTAGATAAAATCACAGAGACGCGCGCCCGCACCTATACACTTACGAATGAAAGTTCATTATGCTATCAGGACTGTTCTATATAATATTTTATTACTAGTCCACTGCTATCGCTGCTGTTCCCAACATATTTACAAAGATAACTGGCGAAAGTAAGGATGTGATGGCCGGTCAGGAGTCGTGCCTGGATCGCTCAGTCAGTATGAGCATCGCCCGCAAAAGCTAAGGTCCTGTGTTCGAATCAAGGTCTGGTAGATGGTTTCACTCTGTCAAGAACTTTAAAAGACAGAATTTTGTTTTATCTCTACTTTTTGCAAGCATGACGTTACATGTCACATCGTTATCACATATTGGGTCTAGCTCACGGTATCACTATGATTCAATCCAATCCCCGAAGAAGACATCCAAAAAATTACAATCTAGCTAAGTCTGGATGGTCTGCTCGGTGCGATTCACCACAACTTTAGAGATCATTCATCCAACGTTTCACCCAAGTAGTGTAGTACAGGGTGTACATGTGATACCTCCCCGATTCCCGAAAGTAATTAAAAACCAAAAAACTGGATCACATACATAGTTCGAGCTTGCGACATTATGCAAAGTAGTTGAAGTCTCTAGCCACTGGGGATCGACAGGCTCTGGCATAAAATGCACGTCTGATGAAATGGTAGAGGAGGAAAAAGGAAAAGAAAACAAGAACACCCAAAGCGCCGAGCATTACGTGAGCTTAACATCCCTTGCTCAATAGCTCACAAGGTGCTACGTAACGACTTCGCTTGCACGCTTGCAGTTTAAATTGTCTGAGGATTGACGGGGAACGTCTTGCAGCTTCGCCACGAATTTGCTGCTAAGGTGTTGGGCCGGATCGTGTAAAACAACTATCCAGCAAATGTCATTTTCTTTGACGAAGCAACATTTAACACATGTGGAAAGGGTAATCGGCACAACATTCGCTTCTGGGGCTCGGAAAACCCACAGAGTTTCCGGGAATATGCCAGAGACAGCGAAAAGGTTAATGTGTATAGCGTGCTAATGAAAGGCAGGCCCTCAGCTTCTTCCGCTTGAACCAAATGAGATCTTCAAGTAGGATGGTACACCACTGTACTCGAGTTTACGCGTAAGGGGCTTCCTGGACCGAATATTTCTACGGCGATGTGTGGGACGTGATGGACCTAGTGGTCACTGCGATCTCCGGACATAAGCCTTCTGGATTTCTTCCTATAGTTTTATGTAAAAGACATAGTGTACGTCTCATCTCTACGTCGTCTTGGCGATCTCCGCGTAAGTACTGTTGATGCCATGGCTTCCATCGCTCCAGACATGCTTGTGTTCATGTGGATTGAGACAGAGTAATGTCGTGACATTTTACGGGTTATGAAAGGAGTCTGTGTAGAGGCGTATTAATTTTTTGTACAAAACTTTGAGCTTTATTTAATCGTATGGCTAGGGCCCTCCTTCGGGCAAACCGGTCGCCGGATGCTGGTCTTTCAATTTGACGCCACTTCGGCGACCTGCAATCGATGGGGGATGAAAGGATAATGATGAGGACAGCATAACACCCAGTCCCTGGGAGGAGAAAATTCCCCTACCCAGCCGGGAATCGAACCCGGGCCCAGAGGATTGACATTCCGTCACGCTGACCATTCAGCTACCGGGGGCGGACAGAACTTTGAGTTATTTTGTGTGATGCCGCAAACCCCAATTATCTACGACGGGCGTTCAAAAAGTAATGCATCCCTTTTTTTTTCCTCGGCCAGTTTCGGTTGAAGCAAATGCGAAATTTGCTGTGCGGCGTAGTTGTATACGTATTCCAGCTTCAGCTCCCATAGTTTCAAGAAGTTCCGATATGTGGCGGTGCTGTAAGTAGCCTTCAAAATGCTGTCTCTAACAGAGATGCTTTACAAGTATGAAGTTGTCACTGAATTTCTATTGGCGGAAAACCAGAGCATCGCAGATATTCATAGGCGCTTGCAGGATGTATGCGGAGACCTGGCAGTGAACAGAAGCATGGTGAGTCGTTGGGCGGGACATCTGTCATTATTGCACCAAGATCGTGCAAACCTGTCCGGGTCTCCCGCGTGACGGCCGATCGCACGCAGCTGTGAGTCCTGTAATGTTGGAACGTGCGCACACTCTCACTCGAGGTGACCGACGGATCAGAGTTGGACACCTCGCTACACAACTGGACATCTTCGTTGGTAGTGCTGACACACTCGTCCACCAGTTGAGATACTCAAAGGTAGGTGTGTGTGTGTGTGTGTGTGTGTGTGTGTGTGTGTGTGTGTGTGTGTGTGTGTCCGCTAGGTTGCTCGCCGCTTAGCTGAAGACGAGATGAAGAGCCCGCCGCACTGAACGGAGATCATGTTGAAAAATACGGTTTTGTGGCCAAAAAGAGTGGGGGGAACAACACGGTGTCCTCGAATCCTACATAAAATGAATCTGCTTTCAGAAAAAAAAAAAAGCATTGCACTACTTATTGAACTTGCCTGATATTATTGCATTTGGAAATAGGAAAGGTTTCGGCTGGACACAATGTATTCCTACTGGGTAAGGCACCCTTGCAGCAGGTAGGACCGCCAGCTAGACAGGAGCGGAGCGGCCAGTAATCCGCGTGCCGTGACCGGCCGGCTTGTCCTCGGCGTGGGTGTCGGGTTGTGGTCCTGTGGCGGGCACTGCCTTCGGCGGGCGGTCGGGTTACCCGGCGCTGCGGCTCGCCTTTCCCTGGCAGCCTACAGCCGAGGGCCCCAGACCGTCGGCAAGGCTTCTCCTCTCTTCGTTACGGCAGTCGCCACTTCACCTACCACACGTCCACAGCTCCGAACATGTCCACCGCTCCGAAAAACTATGGTAAGTCAGGCGAGCAGGAAATCGGACAGCGAACAGAAACATAGAAAGTTTGAAATCATGATATTTGTTCACTATCATCTTCCCTTCTAACCTGGATACACAGGCGGCGGTCGCAACTGATTCGTTTCTCGGCCAGCGCGCAATGTCATCTGCGACACGGCGCGTCTGTAATAGCATCCCTGCATCGCCCGCTCCTCACGGATGCTGGTCGCAGAGACGGTCAGTAAGCGTAGTGTAATCGTGAAGTGACGCACGCAGAGAAAGCGGCATGGCAAGAATGATGAAAATTTATCTCTATTGAGAAAATTGATTTTAAAATACTGTTTTTGATATCTGTACTGCAAGAAAGACAGATTTTTTGATTGATTGATGAAGACTTCATACTAAGACAATAATTAATTTTCGTTGTTTTAATTGTGCGTGAGCTGTTACCAGCATACCTTTACAACAATTTAGTATCCAACAAAGAACTTTCCTCTCTTCTTAATTAGGTATTGTAATCTGTGATGATATATATATTTCGTAATAATTTTTTGAACATGACACTGTTATAGAACTTTAAAGTACTTTCATAGTTTGTCATTTCTTCGTAATTCTTGATTATAAAAATGGTTCAAATGGCTCTGAGCACTATGGGATTTAACTTCTGAGGTCATCAGTCCCCTAGAACTTAGAACTACTTAAACCTAACTAACCTAAGGACATCACACACATCCATGCCCGAGGCGGGATTCGAACCTGTGACCGTAGCGGTCGCGCGGTTCCAGACTGTGGCGCCTAGAACCGCTCGGCCACTCCGGCCGGCTGCAATTCTTGATTATAATGACGAGTACTTTTGTAAAGTGACTTTTCTAAATCAATCAAAATTACCGTAATTTACCATGTCATCATCCATTTCCCAATCTTTGTCATTCACAAGCTAAAGATTCACAATCGCAATTTAAAATGCAAACACATTATGTTCACTCAGTTCACACCGACTTTACCTGTACTATTACGGAAAACACTGCACTTTTTATTATGAAAAATAAGGTAAAAAGTAAAGTGAACGGTCTTTTGCTAAGAACGATAGAAAAATGAAACCTCGCTTATTTCTGAAATGTTAGAAGAGAGATTCGGGCATCATCAGTTAGTTACGCAGAAGACAATTTTTCCAAACTCGTGACAGCGTACGTACTGGCGAAGTAAAGCGTCATATCGACCGGAGTTAAAGTAACGTGCAAATTGATTTTTGTAGCAGCTACTTTTAGGAGAAAAATCTTTTCCTGAAAAGACAAAGTGGTGAAAACTATGGCGAAGAAGGTAATGGCTCGAAGTGCACTATATCGAAACTGACCAAGGATAATTTGAAGGGAAATGA
This sequence comes from Schistocerca piceifrons, assembly GCF_021461385.2. Taxonomy (NCBI): domain Eukaryota; kingdom Metazoa; phylum Arthropoda; class Insecta; order Orthoptera; family Acrididae; genus Schistocerca; species Schistocerca piceifrons. The sequence continues at coordinate 1,041,037,158 of NC_060138.1, forward strand.
CGAGAAATATAAGGTGCAAGGAATTAGTCGGGACGCAGAAGGTACACAAGCAAAATGGAAACTTGTCACATTTCAATAATCACAGCTACGGATGAAGATACATTAATAAGGAAGTCGAAATATGTCAAAAGTGATTGAAAAATAAATACACTTACAGAAAAGAAGATGACACAGAAACGAACACATGATGAATGACGTAAGCGATACAAGTGTCCTAGAAACGGGACTAATGGTAAGTGCATAGCGACACAGATGGAGCACTGATGGTGCCTGGTGGGACTATACACAGCATAGCGCTTGCTCGGTAGTGGGGGAGGGAGGCGGGGGGTGGATGGGTAGAGAGGGGGGAGGGGGTTGGCAGCACTGGAGGCTGCCGCTACCTCCTGCGTGAGACCCGGCCATCCGGCGACCCCATTATCGCTACAGTATCTCTAGAACCAGGTCACTGCCAAGGGTGATTTGCAGATACACTAAACGGACGGGACGGTTTGTTACCGTATTCTGTTCGTCACCGCCATCGTCGCAACTCAGGCGATTACGGTACAAACTGAAATCAGGACAAAACTTTTACTTGTCTCAGGTAACGATCTTCAGTTTATGTTCTTGGAGACAGTCCAAGATATCCAACTATCCAATCTATTAATTACAGCAATAACCTTTGGGCTTATATGCAAGTAACAGCTGCCCATCACTCTGCATACAACTTTTAAAAGAACTGCCTGAGGAACAGAGACCTGTTTGTGTTCTAGGTTACTGTGTTTCTGAAAGACATATGGAATCACAGATGACTGAATGAAGATGCGGTACCGGTGTCTACGTTTTAAGAATATTAGATCGATATATTTGAAAAATATGTAAAAAAAAATCAGCCAACCGGTTGCATAGGTTTTCTATATACCTTGACCAGGTTTCGTCACCTCTAAGGGTGACTTCATCAGAAGGTAAGGTAATTACATGAAGAGCATATCGTCAAAGATGTACAGTGATTTAAGAGCTGAGTTGCTCAAGTCATACATTAAAATATAAAACATATATATTTTAAGAAACTGGTGCCCCTCAGCTCAGAAATATTTTTAAAAAATCAAGATTCATCGCCAAGAGCTGTGGATGGAAAAATTATTACACTACCAGTTTTGGTCCACAGAACATCACCATGTACCATAAAATATTTGCAAGAACGTACAAGATGATATACAATCAATGGAATAAAATATAAACTCCTTGGTTCGTTGCTGTTGTAAAATAATAATGTAAATTACACGATCAACGGTAAGAACTTACTAGACACCTGTCTCCTTCATGGAACACTAACATTCAGCTAACAATGTTGAAAGTTGATTGTTAACACAACATGAAGCAGAGCGACGTGAAACTTAAACTTCTTCGGTCAATAGTTTCTCAGTCATTAATAGTAAAGGCCAGTAATACTGACTTACACTGTGGTAGTACTGGTTAGGACACAAGATCATGACTAATGAAAAACGAGTACGACCTGTGGATGTAAGCTCTACCAATAATTACACAGTCGGATTGCCAAAAATTAATTAAATTGCGATAATTTTACAAGCAGAGCGCTTATAAAATACGCTGTATAAGACGTTCGAAGAGAAACTTGGAGGAAACTTGTACCACAAGGCAAAGACATTCAGATCCTTGCCTAGGTTTACACTGCCAGATAAATAAGTGAAGCCCCCATAATTGCGGGCTCGAAACTAAATGAAACTTCACGAGTTGCGAGTGTGTGTACCGCTATTGCAGTGATTCAAAATCGAGTCTAATTTACAACGAACTTGGAGTTAAGCCTACTTATCAGTGTGACGTTGCATCTCCTCTGTCCTAATACTTGCACTGATTTGGTTGGCTATGGTGTCATAATGCAGTGTAGACAAAGAGACAGCGATTTGCGCAAATACCGATGGTGGTAGTATCGCGTAAACTGTGTATAAAAGGGCACTGCATTGGAGTAGTTGTCATTTGTATTCAGATGATTCACGTGAAAAGGTTTCCGGGGTGATTATGGCCGCACGACGGGAATTAAAACACTTTGAGCGCGGAATGGTAGTTGGAGCTAGACGCATGGGACACTTCATTTCGGAAATCGTTCGGGTATTCAATATTCCGTGATATGTAGTTTCAAGAGCATGCCGAGATACCAAATTTCAGGCATTACGTCTTACCATAGACAACGCAGTTGCCGACGGCTTTCACTAAACGACCGAGAGCAGCGGCGTTTGCATAGAGTTTTCAGTGCTAACAGACATGCAGCACTACGTGAAATAAACGCAGAAATCAACGTAGGACGTATGGCGAACTTATCGGTTAGAACAGTGTGGCGAAATTTGGCATCAGTGGGCTATGGCAGCAGACGACCGACGCGAAAGCATTTGTTAACAGCACGAAATCACCTGCTGCGACTCTCCTGGGCTCGTGACCATAACGGTTGGCCCCTAGACTGGTAAACGGTGGCCAGGTCAGATTAGTCCCGATTTCAGTTGGTAAGAGGTGATGGTAGGGTTTGAGAGTGGCGCAGACTCCTCAAAGCCATGGACCCACGTTGTCAACAAGGCACTGTGTAAGCTGGTGGTGGTTCCAGCATGGTATGGTCTGTGTTTACATGAAATTGACTAGTTTTTCATTCCAACTAAACCAAAAACACAGACTGGAAATTGTGATGTTCGACTATTTGGAGACCATTTGGACTTCATATTCCCAAACAACGAAGGAAATTTTATCGATGACAATGCGTCGTGTCATCAGGCCACAATTGTTTGGGATTGGTTTGAGTAACATTCTGGGCAGTTCGAGCGAATGGTTTGACCATCCATACGGCCCGACATGAATCTCATCGAACATTTATGTGACATAATCAAGAAGTCAGTTCGTGCACAAAATCGAATATTTATTGAATATAATAGTTACAGTACAAGATCCCGCACCGGCAATACTTTCGCAATCATGGACGGCTATAGAGGCAGCATGGATCAATAAATCTGCAGGGGATTTCCAATAACTTATTGAGCCCACGTCACGTCGACTTGCTGCACAGCGCCGGGCGAAGGGTGGTTCGACACGATATTAGGAAGTATCCCATGAACTGTCACCTCAGTGTGTATTCTCCTAGGGCAAACTTATCCAAAACTGTGCGAACTGGTCCTTGATATCCCGGATATCGGTACTAGGATGGAGTTTATGTTCAAACTGGTCCTGTACATGTTGTATCGGGGACAGATCTTGCTGGCTGCGGGAGTACCTCAACACGACACGACACAGACATTTCATACAGACACATACCATGTATGGACGAGCACTGTCTGGTGAAAAATGGTACCACAGTACTATCGTGTGGGAGGCAAAGCATGTAGACGCAGAGTGACGAATCGTTGTTTGGTGACTTCTCAGTCACTGGCAGCCGTGATCTGAAGTTATACCCGATAGCTCCCTACACCAAGACACCAGGAGTACCGGCGCTGTGCCTCTCTGAAGCACTGGAAGAATGGAACCTCTCCCCGGGCCGCCATCACATACGTCAATGGTAATCCTCCAGAATAGGGCAGAAATACGATTCATTGCTGATCACCATTTCATAACCAGTCCATAGTTGCCGGTCAGGCTACCATTTCAAAGTCAACCGTTTGTGTTGTGGTGTTGTGGCAGAAAACACCTCGGACGGTAAGACCGTAGTCGGGCTGCTGCTGGTCTCTGACCATGGTACAGGTTGTCAAATTATGTTGTACGATATCTACAAGGTGTCCGAAAAGACTTCCCTGATTACATAAATTGATAACTCAGGCTAGAAGTAAGATAAAAATATGAAACTTGTGTCGAATTGTTTACAACTCTCAAAGTTCTTTTTTTCTGTTTTAGGTTCGCATTACGTAAGTAGTGAATGAGGTGCAGTACCCAAGAAGCCATGTTAACCAATTAGGAGAAGGAACAGTGTGCCCTGTGGTACCATGAGACACGATCACCAACCACAGTGCAGAGACTTCCAGGCAAAAAATGGTTCAAATGGCTCTGGGCACTATGGGACTTAAAAACGTCTGAGGTCATCAGTCCCCTAGAACTTAGAACTACTTAAACCGAACTAACCTAAGGACATCACACACATCCACACCCGAGGCAGGATTCGAACCTGCGACCGTAGCAGTCGCACAGTTCCAGACTAACGCGCCTAGAACCGCTCGGCCACATAAGCCGGCAGACTTCCAGACAACATTTGGAACTAATCCACCTGATGTCAAGAGCATTAAAGCCTGGTATGAGAAGTTCAAGAACACAGGATCGGTTGCTGACCTTCCGAGGTCTGGTCGACCAAGAACCTTCAGTAGACAGGGTGGAAGCTGTAAGGCAGTCTTTTCTGCGAAGTCCGAAGAAATCGGTGCGCAGGGCCTCACGTGAATTACAGATGCCAAAAAGCTCTCTCCATGACATTTTACACAAACGTTTATTGTTTTGTACATACAAAGTGCAAATCGTTCAGGCCTTGTTGCCCAATGACAGTACACGTCGGTATGACTTTGCGGTCGAAATGCTATCACGTATTGAGGACGATGATGGTTTTCTCAGACGAATTGCCTTTTCCGACGAAGAGAAATTTTTTTGTCAGTGGAGTAGTGAATCGCCATAATGTGCGCATTTGGGGTTCACAACCCCCTGGCGAGGTCATGGAGTGCACCAGAGGCAGTCCAAAGGTGAATGTTTGGTGCGCGCTACCGCACGATCGAATTATCGGGCCATTCTTCTTCGCTGAGGCTACCATCACATCTGCAATGTATCTGGACATGTTGCAACTGTATGCTATTCCTCAGCTGCTTCAGTATCACCCCGATTTTTTTTTTTCCAGCAAGACGGCGCACCGCCTTATTGGGGTTTGGGCGTCTCGGTATGAGCGATGGATTGGTCGTGATGGGCCAACGGTTTGGCCTCCACGCTCTCCTGACATAACCCCATTAGACTTCTTTTTATGGGGTTATGTCAAGGACGAGGTCTACCGAACACGTGTACCAGATCTTGAAACCCTGCGGCAACGGATAACCACAGTCGTTGAATCGATCCCTCCAGTGATGTTGGCTAATGTGTGGAGGGAAATTGAATATCGCCTTGATGTGCTACGTGCTACCAAGGGTGCTCATGTGGAAGTTCACTGATGTGTGAAAAAAACTTTGATAGTTTGTAAACTGACACCAGTTTCATATTTGTATCTTACTTCTGGCCTGAGTTGTCAATTTATGTAATCAGGGAAAGACTTTTCGGACATCCTGTATTACTTGTTCCTGGATGGCAGGTGCTTGGTGCACAATACGGCGATCCTACTTTGTGGTGGCCAGACTTGGTTGAGTAGGACCTTGACTACGACTGTGCCTGCTCCCACGTTCCCTTTTTGGTGCAACGTCGGCCCACGGTCGCATCCGATTGTCCCACAAATCTGAATACCGCACGATTCGACCGATCGGTGAAATGGATACCCAGAATGAGATCCCATTCGAAACTTACCAGGCGCTGGCAACTCTGTCTCAAACGCTTCCGCGGCATCTCCGTGTTCTTCACAATGGTCACTGACCATGCGACAATGTGGGGTATACCCCTCCAGAACTGGTAGTAACAGTGAACAAGAACACCAATAATGCACTCTGGTGGCCGCTCTACTTGACAGCGAACTGCAGCTCTAATCACATAAGCCGGCAGCTTGGCCCGGCAACTTGTACCGAAATGAAACGCGATCGCTCTAGTCCGTACCAAAAGAACGTGGGAAAATTACGTATTGGGGACGCGGAAGCGCACGGGAGGAACAGAAGCACATTCTTGTTACGTAAGGCCCGCCAAGGTTGGGCGCCGCCCCCTGAGTGATGATGTGTGGCGGTGAGTAACGCCGGCTGGCAGCAGTTTTTGTTGGCAGCGTCCCAGACCTTGCGACTCGGCGCGTCCGTCGCGAGGCGAACGCGACGCGGGAAGCCCAGTCTGGAGACAGTGCGTGGCGTGGGCGCCGCAGACGGCCTTGGGTCCTCTGCTCTCCACACGGCGACGCCCGCCACGCCCACCCGACGGCAATCCGCTAACGAGGTCCTAACTCTCCGCACCCATTGTCCGCGGCGCATCGACGCCTCTGGCTGTAAACTCTTCCTCATCACGCCGCCAAACAATGTGTTACTCTCTTCCTCGCTCGAGGTCGTCAGAGGGCGGATGTGCATCAACCCACGCTTCGCTCTACACAATGGTGGCTGGCCGTCTTGGGTGATTCTCCCGTTGCTAGCAAGCGTTAGGAGTGTCTTTCCATGTATGAGATGGAGTATGCAAAATATCTTCTTACTGCAATAGTACTGTAGGTCGCTAGAGGAGTGAAGAGTTGTTTGTAATTGCAAAGTGTCGTCGAAAAGACGCACCCAACTATAGGCCTACATCGTTGACGTCAATCGGCTGTAAGATTTCTCCTTAACTTGAAGTATATTCCATCTTCACTGAAGCCATCTTCTTCTCGATCGACCTGTATCTCTTTTTTCTATTGCTTTATAATCGATTCCTTGTTTAACTAATGTATTTCACCATCATGTTAAAATGTTGTTTCTGCTTGATGTCTCCTTGATCTGTTTTGTGATTTATACACAGGGCCGGTTCGAAAACATCTTTCCACACAAGCTGACATATAATTTGGTGCCACCTCTCCATTTTTTATTTAAGCGATGTATCATTTGGCGCTCCCCCTCCCTTGCCTTCCTCCCCCATATGTTAGGTGCCGTTCCTTCATTAATAAATCTGAACCTAGTGACCGCTGAAATTGTTTTCGTTATTAATCATGATACACCCAGTGGAAAAATGGTACTATGACTGTGATATACTCAACAGAGAGGGTACCTTTGTGTTCATCAACTTTAATAAATAACCTACATTTACCGAACACACTTAAAATAACTGGTAATTTAACATTCGTGTATAATTTAAATACTATTATCCTGCAGCATCGGTGAAAATGACATCTGAAGTCTGAAGAAGTAAATAACCTTCCAGATTGTACCAAAGGAGCCGCGCGGGATTAGCCGAGCGGTCTCAGGCGCTGCAGTCATGGACTGTGCGGCTGGTCCCGGCGGAGGTTCGAGTCCTCCCTTGTGTGTGTGTGTGTGTGTGTGTGTGTGTGTGTGTGTGTGTGTGTGTGTGTGTGTGTGTCCTTAGGATAATTTAGGTTAAGTAGTGTGTAAGCTTACGGACTGATGACCTTAGCAGTTAAGTACCGTAAGATTTCACACACATTTGAACATATTTTGTACCAAAGGCGCAAACTCGTCTCAAGCAAACAGTAAAGAACGAGTCATCTGGACGACGTGTCTCGAAGCGAACAAACGACATAGCTCTTCTATAATGCTTGTTCAACAGCTTCTCGACGATTACAGTTGATGAACACTGACGTACACTGATGAGCAAAGACCTTGTGACTGAATAATAGCGTGCTGTTCCTCCTCTGGAACGTACTACGGTAGCTATTCGGTGCGGCATGGATTCCACAAATCCTTGATATGTTTCCTACGATAAGTAGCACCAGATGTCTACACACAAGTCATGTAATTCCCATAGATTATGGGCCAGTAGTTTGAGGAAACGGAGCAAGTGCCTGCCAGTGTCCAAGACGCGTTCCATTGAGTTTAGATCACGCGAATTTTATGGCCAAGGCATCAGTGCGAGTTCACTATCATGCTCCTCAAACAACTGTAGCTCTATTCTGGCCTTGTGAGAAGGACAGTTATCCTGCTGGAAGATGACATCTACTTCGGGGAAGACAAGCATGAGCATAGGTGATCCACAATACTGTCGATGTTCAACAGGTGCCACGGTGTTTCCGATTACTATTCCATTACTACCACACGTCCACTGGAAACTCATATAAACGCCCCTCACAGTACATTATTGCCTCCACCAGCTTGCATTCTTGACGTGTATGTGCTTCGAGCAGCTCTTTGCCTCGCTGACTACGTATCCGGACTCAGTCATTGCCCTCATGTAACAAGAAACGTGATTCATCCACCCAGGTGACAGGTCTGCACTGATCCGAGGTCCATCTCAATGATCCCATGCCTCTGGCTTCTCTCTCAGCACGATGCCAAGTGGCCGCTTAGGCCTTAAACTGGCCCTGTTTATGCAATACATATATAGTTCTTCTACTGGAATATGCTTTGTAAATTATCTCTGAGAGTCCAACCTTTAACTTTTCATAAAAATTTCATTTTAGAACACGTTTTATGCTTTGGTATTACGACACTTCTGCAGACTGAAAATCTCCTCTGTGGGCATCACTACGGTCGCATACAATGGTTGTGTTGAAAAACAGCTCAGTTCTTTGTCCACGAGATCCAGAAAGCAGTACACGTAAACACCGGCGCTCCGGTTGACGTCTGCAAAGTTTGCTTTATACATCCGCACTGCCGCCTAATGAACAAAATAAGAGTGTGCGGAATATCAGAGCAGCTTTGTGATTAGATTGAGGAGTTCCTAGCAAACAGAATGATTCAATACAACACATCACTCTTAACGGAGAGAAAGCTACAGACGTAAAAGAAAATTCGTTATTTTTCACCCTACATAAATACGACCTAGCAGATACCGATGTTACACGAGCCTTTTAGCATATGATGAAGTGGTATATGCAGAGAAATCGCACAGTTAGAAAATTTTAGCGAAATACGGGTAGGCCTGTACAGAGTTTACGTTTGGTGCACGAATTAGTAATTGACCCCAACATAAAAGGATGTAACGTATTGTGCATGAACAAGCCGAAAGATCTATTACTCTGTGATTACACGGCTGTAGAACAATCACTAGATTCAGCCACATAAAAAAAAATAATTTGGAGTAGCAGATGAGACAGATGACAAACAAATTTGTTTGAAGAATTCTCTGGAAAAGTAGCCATTCAACGTAGGAAGAACGTACGAAACACTCGTTAGACGAATACTCGAATACTGCTCGTCAGTCTGGGACCCGTACCAGAAAATATTAATAGGGGAAATAACGGAAGATACAAAGAAGAGCAGCGCTTTTCGTTACAGGTTTCCTAGCAACCGTTCTTCCCTCGCAGCACTCGCGACTGGTGCGGGGTGGGGGGGTGGGGGGGAGGGGGGGGGGAGGTGTGACGGCGGTACACTAAGTAACCTTCACCATACACAGAAGGATGTGGTATGGATGGATTCTTCACGGATGTAGTACTGTGGCAGAGTGTACAAGTACATCGTACAAATATTAACGATTTTTTCTCCTATTCCACCCACATACCGAGTGTTGGAAAGGTGTCCATAACTGTCTGCATGCACGTTATCTTTCTTACCTTATTCTCATAATTCGTATGCGAGATTTACGATGGTGACAACAGAATGGTCGCACTATTTTCAAGCATATCGATTCTCTGAATGTACCGAATTGGGATTGGTGTTAACTAAGTTGTCTTTCTTCCAAACGTTCCCATCTAAGTCCTCTGAGCATCTCTGTTACATACTATACCGACCTGTTACGGTTCTAGTCCCTGGAAGTAAAGTTGGATTGTAGCCTCACTTTCAGAGTTCACTGCCCAGAAAGAAAGCCAAAAGTCTGCCCGGATCATCATCATCATCCCCTAAAGTTAATGGCACCACCTGGAGCTCATAGCCAAACGTGCTCCTTGCATCTGTCCCGGCGCTATGCTTCGCTGCAGCAGAATACGCGGAACCAGTCTGGTGAGATTCCACAAATGCCGAACAGGTTGCGTTAAATGAGTGTCACCAAAATTTTATCAAATGAAGGGTACTTGGCCACCTGGCATCCACGGGAGAACAGTAGCAGAAATGGAGAGCCAGAAATCGGCCCTACACACCCCCTAACCGGCCACGAACCACAAAAACCTAGGTTGAGGACTAGGAGCAGCTTCACGTATATAACAAGAGCAACAAGAGCAATTTCATCATCACCTGGAACGTGCCCAACACAGCTATGGCGAATTTCATTAAGTCAATGCATTAGCGTGAACGTCGAAGAGGAAGCTGCTGCGGGATTTCAGGATTTCCATATGCTGTATGATACATGGAAGGCGCTAAACAGACTGAGGTCACGAGGTAAAGCGAACAAGTGGGGCTTCATGACTGTGAGGGCCCGTAACATCTACTGGTTTGCTGAAATCTTCACGATCCTCGTACCGTAGAAGATCTATATGGAGCAAGTGGTAAGGCATTCAAGACAGCGGAATTCTGGAGCTTAAGGCCCACCTAGCAAAAAATCAGCAGAGCGTGGCAGATTTCTGTTATTCTTTTTATTATTTTGTATTATCTAAGTCATGGACACTCAGAATAGACAAATAATTAAATAAATAGCATCTCCGAACTCTTACGATGTCTACTTGGAAAGGATTCCAGTCGCTGGAACAACAGTTGTTACGCTAGTGCCTCACATGCAATTTGCTTGACAAATCCCCCGCACTTCACGAGAACCCTTTTAAGAAATCCAAGTCTTCCACTCGCCTAATCCCATTTCGTATCGCTTCTTAATATTACTGTAAATATTTCAACGACGCGACGTAACCCAGATATTCGGGGCATATCTTCAGACCGGATAATGTCGAGTTCTCTCTCTTCCATTTATCCGCATTGACAGATACCTAGAATTCATTCCAACAAATGAAAATTTTCGCTATATAGGAGGTGACTGGGCAAATCACTTTCTAGGACATAACAGTAGTACAGACACAAAAATGGAATCACTTCTGCGCGTTGTAACGGTCGGACTATATTCACTGCGCATTAGGATTTGTGTGTCTCCTCCTACAATATTAATTCAAAATAAAAAAAGCTATGTTAATGTAAAAATGTTTGCATAGTGATGGAATAAGGGTTACAAGCTCGATAAAATCATTTTATTAATTGTTTTTGAGAAAATTATAACAAGTTAGAGTACCAAACCGCTACGCAGCTGCTCCAACCAAGGGAAGACGACGCGTAATGGGCGAAACCGAGAAAACAAACAGGGCAGCAAGGACGTTACACATGCTCTTTATTTAGTGAATGTTTCGTGAAATGCGGAGTGGTACTTATTGATTATGGCGAATTATTCTCTGGATTTTTTTCCGCGTCCAAAGGCGCAGAAAATTTGGGACCAAAAACGAAGCCAATTACAAATTTTATGCGCAGTAGGCCGTTACGTACTGGGTAAGTTCCGATACTCCGACATTTTTATGTCAGGCCCCTATTAACGTCACATATCCCGAGCCAAATTAGCAGAACTGATATTAAGCGACTTTTGAGCTCAGGAACGGAATCTGTCCGCTAAATCCAATATTTCCGGCTAAATATGAGAACTGCTGCAGCGTTCTCATTACTGTTGTATACAGCTCATTAATAACAGGTGAAAACAGCGTCGGATATTATGTTGCGCGGACCTCGTATACGCCCAATTTTCGTCGGTAACTGCGTTACTGGAACTTCATTACTGCATGCCGCTAGCGTGATTTTCAGACTACAGCTTTCAGCGACGTCCTCAGATAATAGCGCGGAATTCTCTGAATACGAAGCTCGAAGGTGGAGTATGACGTAGTACTAGCGAAAAGACAAGTCCTGTAATAAATACAAAAGCAGAATTAATCCAAGCAGTAAAGTGTGCGCCGCTGAAGGAGAAACGAAGGTAAGGACAATCGTTTCCTGGACAGGTCCGGCCCAAAGGCTATACAACTTGTAAGAACATCAGGTCCCGCCACGGGGAAAATGTTTTTGGAGTGTATGTGCCCTACCTTCATCCTCCTCTGACATTACGAGGTTCTTCGTCTACACCTTATACTAGATATCCCTGAAGGAATGGTCATTATTCCGGGATATGACAGGAACGCTCATCTGAACCAAAAAGCTATTCTAAATGTTTTCTGAGATAGAACACATCTAATGTACATTTGTTTTTGGGCTGGTGGCGCGCACGTATGTGTCTTACCCACCCAACCTCTTTAACGTTTGATTCCGGACTAGATTACCTCATTGCTTTCCAACCTCTTTGTTCGGGATGTCTTTCAGCCATTAAACTAACCCTGTTAGCTTGCAACTGCCCACGGCGTGTTTTGAGTGTAGTGTGAGGGATTTTGAGTATGTGAAGGAGAATTACTTAACTGTGTTTCTACACGTGCTGGCTTAAATGCCACGTATCTACACAAATGAAGAATATGCAAATATGGTGTATGTTTACGGCTTCTGCAATGGCAGCGCCGCTGCTGCTGCTGTCGAAAAATACAGTTTGCGCTTCCCAAAACGTCGAATTTCTGGTCGTGGAGAGTTTACCAGCGCTTTCAGCACACTGCGAGAAACTGGTATTCTTCCGGTTCCCATTTCTTCTACTGAATGTGTAGTTTAACATCCTGTGCAAGGCCAGCAACACGTTGAAATGGTGCAGCATAGACCTATTACCAGTACACGGTGACTTTCTGCACTTTCTGTCCGACAAACAAGTGTAAGGCGTTCATTACATGCGAAAGAGTTGTGCCTATTTCACATACTGTGTCCATAATATTCACATCGACTTGAATTTGTCACTGGTTAAATGACAGTCGTTTCCATTAATAGTGTTCACTGATGAAGCCATGAAGCTACGTCTACACGCAATGGAATCTACAACACACGTAATTATCATTGATGGCTGCAGGAAAATCTACACGCTACAGTGGAAACATTTTTTTTTAATTCGTTTGTTGAGCACCTTGAGGATGTCCCTTTGGCTGCGAGGACTGCAATGTACTCCACATTTTACCAGATGTTAGTTAGCTTCCTGTTCCAACAGCGATTATCATTGTAGTACAGTTAACTGGGCACCAAGATCACCAGACCTTACGCATTAGATTTTTGTTTATGGGGTTGGATGAGGTGTGAGGTAAACGAAAGGTGAATACGCGAGATGATCTGCTTGGTCGCATCATGGGCGCTGTTGCGCTCTTTAGGGAACGTGTACAGGCATTCAGATAAGCAACACAACATGTTCTTCCAACAGTGAACAAATGCACTGAAGTTGACGGTGGGTAGTCGAACATTTATTGTGAACCGTAATGTGGCGTGTGCGATAATGCTCAGAGAGGAATGTGTTAAAAATATGTATTTTTGAAATGAAAAATTGTAAAGCCCATGTTGGAATATTAACAGTGACTAACATGTATCTTCCGCATATCGGAAGGGTACAAGGCTGAATCTGAAAAATTGCAAACCAGTATTCCTAACACTGGTTTGCTACAGAATCGTTGAACATATTCTCATTTCGAATGTAATGAACTGTCTTGGGACCGAGAAGTTTATGTCCGCGAATCAGCCCAATTTAAGAAAGCAACGCTCGTGCGAAATTCAGCTTACCTTTTCTCACATGATACACTGAGACCTATGGATGAAGGGCAACTTCCACGTATGGGGCCTCCCGGCCAACAATGCCAAACGCTCATTTAAGTTTTTCCGGAAAGCATTTGACACGGTGTCACACTGGAGGCTGATCACGAAGGTACGAGCATATGGAACAAGTTCACAGATATGTGAGTGGCTTGAAGGATTCTTAAATAATAAAACCCAGTATGCTGACCTCGACAGCCAGTGTTCAGAGACAAGGGTATAGTCAGGAGTGCCCCAGGAAAGTTTGATAGGATCGCTGCTGTTCTCTATATAAGTAAGCCATTTGGCAGACAGGGTTGGCAGCAACCTGAGGTTGTTAGTTGATGATGCCACGGTGTACGGTAAGGTATCGAAGTTAAGTGACTGTAGGAAGGTGGAAGACGACTTACACAAAATTCCCAGGTGGTGTGACCAATACGGAAAAATGTAAGTTAATGCGGATGAGTAGGAAGATCAAACTTGTAACGTTCAGATATAGTATTACTAGTGTCCTGCTTGTCACAGTCAAGTCGTTTAAATATCTGGAGGCAACGCTGCAAAGCGATATGAGGTGGAACGAGCATGAGACAACTGCGGTAGGGAAGGCGAATCGTCAACTTGGGTTTATTGGGAGAATTTCAGCGAAAAGCGTGTAACCTCCCCACAAAAATGTATGAATGATAATTATTAAATATAAATGGGAGCCAAGTGTAACCTCCCCATAAAAATATGAAAATGAAAAGAATGGAATAGAATTGCGAATAGTGCCAAATGTTAGCTTCCCACAGTAATAAAACTCATTGATAATAAAAATGTGCAAAAATGTTAAGTCCCCACAAAATTAACGTTAAGATCAACCTGACAAATTTTATAAGGCCAGCATCGCTGACCTTAGGCCCTGTGCAATAATTAATCTGATACATTGATTCTGGGAGGAAAAGCATGGGAAATATTGTTTCATTTGGAATGATTCTTTTCTTAAAAAAGATTGCTTTGAAAACAAAATTATTATTGGGACATTTCTTGAACAAATTAATTACAATTAACAGGTGTTATTGGCTGAGCGCAATGCTGCTTCATTACCTTATTTAACAATATACCTCGTCCCGAACCGTGACCAGAGACCCATGTCGGCGCCCGCCGACTCCTCACACGCAACTCCGACTGTCTCGTGCGCGCTACTAGCACTGACTGAACTACATGCTCTCGCGACTCGCTACGTACAACAACTTTCTCGCAACTGAACTGAACTCTAGCGCGGTCAAGCGCAGACTAGCAACGATAAATAACTCTCTGGTCAGAGATTCTGTCATGCCTCGCCATCGCTGCTACTCACTACATACGTGTTTCAAGCGGTTCACCTGTAAAGGAGACCGCAGGTAGGACGCTGGTGCGACCTATTCTTGAGTACTGCTCGAGTGTTTGGGATCCGTACCAGATCGGATTGTAGGAAAACATCGAAACAATCAGAGAAGGGCTGCTAGATTTGTTACCGGTAGGTGCAAACAACACCTAAGTGTTACGGAGATGCTTCGGGAACTCAAAAGGGAATCGCTGGAGGGAAAACAACAGTCTTTTCGAGATACATATTGAGAAAATTTAGAAAATCTGAAGCTGTTTGCCGAACGATTCTACTGGCGCCAACAAACACTGAGCTTACGAACCACGTAGATAAGATACGAGGCATCAGGGCTCATGTTGTTGTTGTGGTCTTCAGTCCTGAGACTGGTTTGATGCAGCTCTCCATGCTACTCTATCCTGTGCAAGCCTCTATCTCCCAGTACTTAGTGCAGCTACATCCTTCTGAATCTGCTTAGTGTATTCATCTCTTGGTCTCCCTCTACGATTTTTACCTCCACGCTGCCCTCCGATACTAAATTGGTGATCCCTTCATGCCTCAGAACATGTTCTACTAACCGATCCCTTCTTCTAGTCAAGTTGTGCCACAAACTCCTCCCCAATTCTATTCAATACCTCCTCATTAGTTATGTGATCTACCCATCTAATCTTCAGCATTCTTCTGTAACACCACATTTCGAAATTGTCCAAACTATTTATCGTCCACGCTTCACTTCCATACATGGCTACACTCCATACAAATACTTTCAGAAACGACTTCCTGACACTTAAATCTATACTCGATGTCAACAAATTTCTCTTCTTCAGAAATGCTTTCCTTGCCACTGCCAGTCTACATTTTATATCTCCGCTACTTCGACCATCATCAGTTATTTTGCTCCCCAAATAGCAAAACTCCTTTACTACTTTAAGTGTGTCACTTCCAAACCTAATTCCCTCAGCATCACCTGATTTAATTCGACTACATTCCATTATCCTCGTTTTGCTTTTGTTGATGTTCATCTTATATCCTCCTTTCAAGACACTGTCCATTCCGTTCAGCTGCTCTTCCAGGTCCTTTGCTGTCTCTGACAGAATTACAATGTCATTGGCAAATCGCAACGTTTTTATTTCTTCTCCATGGATTTTAATACCTATTCCAAATTTTTCTTTTGTTTCCTCAATCTCAATATACAGATTGAATAACATTGGGGAGGGGCTACAAACCTGTCTCACTCACTTCCCAACCACTGCTTCCCTTTCACGCCCCTCGACTCTTGTAACTGCCATCTGGTTTCTGTACAAATTGTAAACAGCCTTTCGCTGCCCGTATTTTACCCCTGCCACCTTCAGAATTTGAAAGAGAGTATTCCAGTCAACATTGTCGAAAGCTTTCTCTACGTCTACAAATGCTAGAAACGTACGTTTGCCTTTTCTTAATCTAGCTTCTAAGATAAGTCGGAGGGTCAGTATTGCCTCACGTGTTCATACGGAGGCATATAGACAGCCGTGTCTCCCTAGTCCTATTTGCGAGTGGAACACGAAAGGAAATGAGTAGTAGTGATACTGGTACCCTCTGCCTTGCATCGTACGGTGCTTGCGGAGTATGCTTGTGGCTGTATATTTGTAAACCTGAGAATGAATTGACTAGTAAAGAAAATGAGTTACGATCTACATTAAATGTGTTCTATCTCCGAAACCATTTGGAATAGGGCACATGTCCCTGCGAAGCCTTCAGCTTCAAATGATCGTTCCTCCTGTCATAGCCCAGAAATCTGACCATTCCTTCTAGGACACCTTGTATCCAAGTTGTCAAGTCTCCGCCCTCATTGAGGGAAAACTCCCGGGAATGAATGCGGGCACAGTGACTACGGGGGTGCAGCACGCCGAGGTCCGGTGTGCACAGTAGACGAGAGGGCAGCCCGCGGTGCGGCGGCAAGACTTATGTACTGTGTACGTGGGCGTCCGGCCGGCTGGACTTCTCCCACGCCAAGTAGGCGAGCGACAGGCCGCGTGGCCGGCCGTTCCAGCAACAAAGGCCGCCGATAGCATCTCGCGCCGCGTACGACCTCCAGGCTGCATGCAGGCAGGACACGCATCTTTATGAATTCTAATTACCATATATTCATGTCACCCATTGTTTCGCCAGAGTTATGTCTTGTCGATTACCGTCTCTTGTCTGGTCTCTGCGCTGAGGGCAAGCGCACTGTCTACGGGGGCGGACTGATCCCTTTCAAGCACTTCCAGCAGTTTCTCGGCGCGGAGTCCTGCGAATACACATAGGAACAGGGAAACTAATAAGGACGTTTATCTGCTGAAGCTTACACGCACACACCAAGGCACACAGTGTTCTACCGTATGTTTTAACTTCCATATTCAAAAGTCAGTGTTTGCCTGGACAAAATCAGCTTTCAAAAGGAGAATCAGAGGATTTATGGTTCCGTAGTTGACGCGGTCATTACTGACGGGGGTCGGGGAGGGGTGGGAGTAGGGTACATTCCCAGATACAGCAAGGACCGAGAAGGCAATAGCCTGCGTCGTTTCCTAGAAACCGAACCAGCATTTGTCTTAAGCACTTTAGGGAAACAAAAACCTACTTATAGATGGCCTGACAGGTATGCTGCTTATTGTTGTAACGGCGACCGGAACAGACTGCTGGCTGAGCGCGAGGCAGGCGCGTAAGTATTCTATCGGGGCCGCCGCTATTGGCCGCTGGGACCACGTGTTCAACTGTGGCGCCCTCACACCAAAATCGGGCCAGGAGGCGCGCCCCGCCACAGCTTACGGCGCGATGGTGCAGAGACCTCTAGGGGTCTTCGACGTCCATGACGTCTGGCGCGGATTCAAATTCCGCGGCGCGCGGTACCAGACTTATTACGCACCAGTTGTCTCAAGTGTGTTTTATTCAACAGAAAATGTTTCGCAACTACTCCCTTCCGTTATGAAGTACTATAAAACTAGGAAACAAATCATTATCTCGCATTAATACACGCACTAGCACACATATAATGTAGAACTACCTACATTGTCCTGTAGTATTATATACCATAAAATTAATGTGGCATTAGTCACAGGCAAAAATACTAAGCAAGCAGAAAATATACGCTATCAAGCATATGAGACACTTCCGTGTACATGCCATGGTTTCGCTCTCACCAAGCTCAATTTATTAAGTCAACTGCCCGCACCTATCAAAGACTGCACTGTATTTTTACGTATATATTACAGATAGCCGTCGACTTTAAACTTTTTGAGCGTTTGTGTGTCAAGTCGTAGCAAATCCTAAAAACAATCCTGCACATGTTTTGCAATGTTTGCGTCCATTGACAATAACGAATGTGAATCACTAACTAATGAAAATTAAGGAGATTAGCTCTCTTGATAATGTTATAATGTAATTAATTGTGTTAAATGTACCACACACTTTCAACAGCCGGTGCGTAATAATCTTAGCATTGATTCGTATACAGTTGTACGACGGCTTCATAACAGATCACCTGAGAGGTATTTGAGCCCCAGGTTCCCGTGTGCGAGTCCAATGCCATAACTACTGCAGAGTCTCTCTCCGTGTTGTCTGCTCCGCGTCAGTATCATGACTTTGATGTTCCTGATAACTCTGGCCAGCTATTTTGGAAGCCACCAACTATTTGAGAGTCAAAGATTAAAACGTATTTAAGTATGACGACATGTTTAAAGAAAAGCAAAGTGGCACAGAAAATTATGACGCATACGTATTTTGTTGAAAACTGACGTCATGAGGTAAATTCTCACAAAAAGTAATACATGGAACATAGTTTCGCGTTCCCTTCAATCACCAATCAGCCTTCACGTAGGTGGTTTCGTTTTACGAAGAATACAGGTTATTTTTTAGTCAGATAGTCCATTTGGCTGTGTTGCTAATACACATGAGTCACACCATGACATCCTAGAAACTACTTTCCTAGGAACCATTAATTCGTTTTCCTAATCGTTTCCGTTACTCGCAAAGATTATTCTTACTGTGTTCTGTCAGGCAGTTCTCTATTTCTGGATGGTTTCAGGATTAAGGACACAGCTTTAGGCTGATAATGATCTACTCCGTCTTAGGCAACAATTTTATGGATCAATTCCGAAACAATTTTATTCCTTTGTTCTTTTTATCGGAGATCAATACCTCGTTGTTTTCACATTTTCTGCGAGTTCGCAACTGTGTTGATGTTTAAAATTTATCGTGTTGTTGTCTGTTCAAATGGTTCTGGGCACTATGGGACTTGACTTCTCAGGTCATCAGTCCCCTAGAACTTAGAACTACTTAAACATAACTAACCTAAGGACATCACACACGTCCTTGTCCGGGGCATGATTCGAACCTGCGACCGTAGAGATTGCGCGGTTCCAGACTGAAGCACCTAGAACCGCTCGGCCACACCGGCCGGCTACCTTCTCAGTTCCACATTCATTTTTATGATACGAACAGTTTAGATCAAAGCCGGTCATTTTAAGATCTACATAGAGGCGTAAGTATCTTTCGTATCCCAACTGAAGCTGTGTTCTTAATCCTTAAACCATCCAGAAATCGAGAACTGCGTGACATCAAATCCAGGCTTATTAAGAAAATAAATGAGTAACTGAGACGGCAAACCGAACGAAATATTTTAAATATCTTCCAGTGGCTTGCAAATTATACCTCACTAACACCCTGCCCCAGCTTCGCACGGGAGGCGCTAATTGTATAGCGTAGCGGTAATACAATTATATACACAAACCTTTCTCGTGAATCACTGTCAGTGAATCGTATCAGACTTTCTGCAGTAGTTCGTGATATTAACCTTCACATATAGACAGAAAAACGAGCGGGGCGGCTTTAATTTCGTAAGATGCAATATTTGATTTACTGTAGCAACGAATTTTGATAGCTCGTTTCCTATAATTTACAGTTCAATCAGTCTTTGTTTGGCTCCAGTCGGAACGAACAAAATAATGCCACACACTAATCGTACGTGGTTCAGATAATATTAACTAGTAAATACTCACACGCCATTGCAGTTCAGTACTATCTAATGAGGTGGCCCAATGGTTAGCCGAGTGGACTCGCATTCGGGAGGACGACGGTTCAAACCCGCGTCTGGCCATCCTGATTTAGGTTTTCCGTGATTTCCCTAAATCTCTTCAGGCAAATGCCGGGATGGTTCCTTCCCCGTGCTTCCCTAACTTGAGCTTGTGCTCTGTCACTAATGACCTCGTTGTTGATGGGACATTGAACACTAGTCTCCTCCTCTTCCTCCAGTTCAGTTCTGTTAAAACCACGATCCAGGCTAAGTGTAATCGCTACAATTTCGTTGTGCAATCTCAACTTTCTGCCAAAGGTAGAATCTGATTTAAAGGAGCACAGATGCGTTCGTAAAAAAAAGAAGTGAGCATTGAATACGAACGAAATGAGATAGCGACTGCTCGGCATCGGTACCGTGCAATGCGTCATTATGGGAACAAGAGGGCGCTAATTGCGTCGCGCGCGGGTGGGGCGTGACGCAAGTCGAGGCGGTGTGCGCGGCAGATTTCACGCGTCCAGCAGAGCGGTACAGTGGGACAGCAGACACACACACACACACACCTCAGCCGCTACTTTCACTGGCTCTGCCGTCGGCGCTCGCGGCCACACCACTAACCCACTGGCCTGGCTACGGCGGCGGCTGCTCCACCACAACACACAAATCACACGCGTGAATTGATTCTGAAGGCATCTCGATGCGTTTAGTAGAATGCACTGTTCCTCTTCCGTCTTTTACCGATGAGTTTGTTTATAAAATTTACGTTTCGCCACCTGTCACGCTTTTTTATCTACACTTTGTACGGTGCGTTTCGGGCAATGATTCCCATTTGCAAGCGCTTCTTCCGTGTGCTATGCCATTTATTCCTGACGTTTTCGACGAGTGCTGCTGCTGCTGATTATTATTATTATTATTATTATTATTATTATTATTATTATTGGTTTGTAGGGCGCTCAACTGCGTGGTCATCAGCGCCCGTACAAAGACCCAATTTATTCACAGTCCAGTTTCTTTTCACAGTCCAATCTAGCCACTGTCACGAATGATGATGATGAAATGAGGAGGACAACACAAACATCCAGTCCTCGGGAAGAGAAAATCCTCAACCTGGCCCGGAATCGAACCCGAGACCCCGTGACTCAGAGGTAGCAACGCTAACCACTATAAATGACCTTGTGGATAACATCGGAAGTTCACTGAGGCTTTTTGCGGATGATGCTGCGGTATATCGATAGGTTGTAACAATGTAAAATTGTACTGAAAAGCAGGGGGATCTGCAACGAATTGACGCACGGTGCAGGGAATGGCAATTGAATCTCATTGTAGACAAGTGTAATGTGCTGCGAATACATAGACAGAAATATCCTTTATCATTTAGCTACAATATAGCAGGTCAGCAAATGGAAGCAGTTAATTCCATAAATTATCTGGGAGTAGGCATTACGAGTGATTTTAAATGGAAGACCATATAAAATTAATGGTCGGTAAAGCAGATGCCAGACTGAGATTCATTGGAAGAATCCTAAGGAAATGCAGTCCGAAAACAAAGGAAGTGGGTTACAGTACACTTGTCGCCCACTGCTTGAATACTGCTCACCGGTGTGGGATTCGTACTAGATAGGGTTGATAGGAGAGAGAGAGAAGATCCAACGGGGAGCAGCGCGCTTCGTTACAGGATCATTTAGTAATCGCGAAAGCGTTATGGAGGTGACAGATAGACTCCAGTGGAAAACTCTGCAAGAGAGACGCTCAGTAGCTCGGTACGGGCTTTTGTTGAAGTTCCGAGAACATACCTTCACCGAGGAGTCAAGCGGTATATTGCTCCCTCCTACGTATATCTCGCGAAGAGACCATGAGGATAAAATCAGAGAGATTAGAGCCTACACAGAGGCATACCGACAATGTTTCTTTCCGCGAACAATACGAGACTGGAATAGAAGGGAGAACCGATAGAGATACTTAGGGTACCCTCCGCCACACACCGTGAGGTGGCTTGCGGAGTATGGATGTAGAAATAGACCACGAGCTGCGAACTTCGACGAGTGAGGTGCTACACTCATCTGTTGTCTTAACAGTTTACTTGTGGTCCCCTTGAGCAGAACTTCTCACTGACACGATTTTCTGTGCACAAAACACAATTAAAACAGCGAACATACAAAAAAGCCAGTTACAAACATATGAATTTTATTTGCAGTTGCGCAATCTTCCTGAGATTAACTGCGTTAGGAATGAAGATATCACCTATTGCTGACACGTGAAAATTTGTGACGGACTGGGACTCGAGCCAGCAATTCTAGCTTATCACGGGTGGTCGCGCCGGCCGCGGTGGTCTAGCGGTTCTAGGCGCGCAGTCCGGAACCGCGCGACTGCTACGGTCGCAGGTTCGAATCCTGCCTCAGGCATGGATGTGTGTGATGTCCCTAGGTTAGTTAGGTTTAAGTAGTTCTAAGTTCTAGGGGACTGATGACCTCAGAAGTTAAGTCCCATAGTGCTCAGAGCCATTTGAACCATTTGTAGTTATTTATATGTATCACTATTTTTACGTGAATACCGTATACTATCGGATCTTCTGAAGAAATTCACTGATTCACTTACTAGTTCTTCCATTTAATATTTTGTCTTCATAATTTTTATGGGACTGTA
This sequence comes from Schistocerca piceifrons, assembly GCF_021461385.2. Lineage (NCBI taxonomy): Eukaryota > Metazoa > Arthropoda > Insecta > Orthoptera > Acrididae > Schistocerca > Schistocerca piceifrons. The sequence continues at coordinate 1,041,059,497 of NC_060138.1, forward strand.
TCTCCATTTCTTCCAACAGATCTGTATCCATTTTATACCATTTATTTAGCCGGCGTACGAAAGAACAAAATATCATACATAGATCACTTAGAGCGTAATCTCTGTTGACTGTGAAAATTTCTGTTTAACTCTTTCATGCTTAAAATTTATTTTGCCTGTATTTGAAAAATAAAAGATCAAAAACTGACTTCGGGATACCTGTGTCTCACGAAACTAACTAGATTGATGTTTTCGTGTGCATCTAGGATTTTCAGGCTTGAATTCTTAAATTCAGAATTATTTTGCCAGGATAGAAATTATGGAAAAAATATGACAAATCAGTACACCCAAAACTTTTATTCTCCTGAGAAAGACATGAATTATTCCAATTCTGAAGATTGCTTTGACGGATCACACAGTAATGCTTTCTGCATTCTCTGAAATTTTCTGGGCACATATGCCCCATTATATACAAATTATGTACAAATCAGTAGAATTAATAAGGTGTGTAGTAGTGTTTCAAAACAATATTTAAGATGTGCAAGAAAGAAAATCAGTTATTTCAGACATTCTTGGAGTTAAGAAGATTGTGATCTGATCTGATTTTCGTGAAACCGGCACGCTATAAACACACGCCGCATCAAATGACCGCTAACAGCCTGCTATATATCCACTCCATCGTCCGTAGTAGTTTTCTCCAAGTTCCGAAAGCCTTTCGCTAGATGCTAGCACTCCACTGATATGAGATAAAGTCGCCCCTACGCTCGTAACTGCCTATTACTTTAGTGGGACACACACTGGTAAGCCGAAGCATTATGACTACTGCTCACCGCAACGTTGGATGCCGCCTGGCGGTGTTGAAGACACGTGACGCGGTAACAGAAAAGTATAAGCGGAGCCGACACAGGCGGGGATCACCCTAGCGAAGATATGGGCTGCAATTGGGGAAATCCATTGAGATAAGCGGCTCTGACAAAGGGCACATTATTATCACGCAGAGCCTTTGAACGAGTCTCTCGAAACCGGCAAAGCTGGTCGAATTTTCACATGTCGTTAGCATCTAAAGAAAGAGATAGGACGACAGTGAAACTACCACTGGGCGCTAAGTGGTTGGAAGTCCACGACTCTTCACAGAAAGTGGGGTTCGGAGGCTTGTCTGCTCTGTAAAGTAGGATAGATGATGTGATCTGTAGCATCTCTGCCGAAAGAGCACAATGATGGTGCACGCACAAGTGTTTCGGAGCCCACTGTTCATCGTACATTGTTGAACATTGAGCTCCGCAGCACGCCATATGTTAACCCAACGACACCGTCAGTTACGATTGCAGTGGGCACGAGATCATCGGGATTCGATTGTGGAAACGTGTCGGCTCTTCGGGTTAACAACATTTTTGTTACTGTACGTCGAGGGTGGTCCCCTCAAATGCCGTCACCGGGGCGAATGGTGGCTCGAAATGTGCAGCGCGCCACGGACGCAGGCTGGTAGGAGCAGGATTATGCAATGGGACACATGCTCCTGCGCTAGCATGGGACCTGTGGTAGTAATCGAAGAAACGCTTACAGCAGCGAACCATCTGCATACCTTCGTGTTTGATGATGTCTTCCCCGAAGGCGATGTCTTTCAGCAGTATAACTGTCCGTCTCCCGGAGCCAGAACGGTGCTACAGTGGTTTGAGGGGCATGATAGTGAACTCACGTTGACGTCTCGGCAACCAAATTCGCCTGATGTAAATCCTATTGAACGCATCTGGGTCGCTATCGGGCGGCAGCATCGCGTACGCAAATCAGCGGCCCGTTATTTACGCGAATTACATCACCTGGCGTAGACGTCTAATGCCACATACCTCCAAAAACCTAACACCAAATTGTCGGATACCTTACACTCAGAATCAGCGATGTATTTCGTTCCAAAGTCGGACAAACAAGCTATTAAGCAAGTGGCCATAATGATCTGGTTCATTAATGTGTGTATCCCATCAACCACGAAAGGTTTAATTTTTGTTTTGGTAAGTTTGCTGTTTTCATTGCATATTGTGACATGACACTATGTGTGAAGTTTAATCTGGAGTTTCTGCGCAAGGGGACCACGAGGAAATCGTTAGTAAAAATTCTTTCCAAATTCGCCACCAACTCATCATCAATTAGAAATTACACATTTTATATACTCCAGTAAAGACAACAGAACAACATAGAATCTCACACGTGAGCATCAACAATAGATGGCACAGCACACGAAAAACGCACTGAAAAATGGTAATCATTTCCCGAAACATGTCGTCCAAACTGTAAATCTAAAGAAAATCGCTACATGTAGAAGTTTTTTTTAAGAAATCCACAGTAAAAATCGCAGGCTTTGTTCAATCATTTCTAATGGATAGAAGAAAACGTATTTTTATCGACCTGCTAATGCGTGTAGCGCTTCAATTGCTTTAACATGGTATATAAATAGTAGAACCATGTGAACTGGAGATCGCCCGTCCCAATCGCGGAAACGCTTATTTATGGCAAAACAAATTTGGTCCCAGTGAGGTAGATGATGATGATGATGATGATGATGATGGGTTTGAGGGGCTCTCAACTGTGTGATTATCAGCGCCCGTACAAATTCCAAACCTTTGCTCAGCCCAATCTCGCCACTTCCATGAAAGATGATGAAATGATGAGGACACTCAGTCATCTCCAGGCAGGTGAAAATCCCTGACCCCGCCGGAATCGAACTCGGGACCCCGTGCCCGTGAAGCGAGAACGCGACCGCGAGACCACGAGCAGCGGACCAGTGAGGTAGAGCCCTTGCTGTGACGCTTATTTAAAATCTCTGGTTCGAAGAAAACCGCTGACTGCATCGACTGCTCTGCTCTTCTTAAGCAGCCTAACCGTGTCCATCTGAAGCGTTCTGGAAAGGCGGCGTTAGGTTGCCAGACACTGGCTTCTTATAATGGCCAGAATTGTTTCTTCGGCACCTCTCTGGGTGTATTCATTCGCAGAGTAACTAAACATTCGCTCTATAAAGGAAGTGTAATCACCTCCCCCGCCCCTCACCGACATAATTCCGGATAATTAACAGTGTCTGCTCAAGACTGCCCTTCGCTGTTCATCTGTGTCATCCGGGTGCGTATGTCGGAATGACTCTAACGTTGCAATCTTAGCGGTATTCTCTACAACAATCTATACTCCATGAAACCTCTACTGCGTGTCTTGCTGAACACGTCCCCTACAGATATGTGTAGTGTCGATATATACTCTTTATTTTTATTTATTTAATGACTTGGCATGTGTTCCCTGTACATATTCGTATACTCAAAATTCAAGTCCTGAATTGACAATGCAAGCGTTTTGGCTTATAGTAACAGGAATTCCAAGAGCAACCAGAATACGTACCGCTCACTAACTCATCGCAACCCAGAGTAGGAATAACAAAAGGTAGAGTAACTTCTAACACAAGCGCTGGGACATAGACTCGCACCAGCGATACGATTTCTTGGTCGACAGGGCCGGAAATAATAAACAGATAAAAAAATTCATCAATAAAGAAAATAAGTTCTCAATATTTATTTCATAAATTTAAGCAAAACTGAAATGGATACTACATAGCATTGTCTTACAATACATTAGTTTCGTATAAATTTATAAGACTGTTGGGTGTAGCAGTGCGTTCTAAAATGTGAATAAATACGGTTATAAACAAGGAATTTAGAGGCCGAGACCTGAGGAACACAGGAACGCTGCGTTCGGAACCAAAATCTTTAACATTAATTATGAGAAATGCCTGTAGAATTCAAAGCAGCAGCGCACGCTTTGTGGAGAACAATTCTGCAAGTCAAGTGCATACCGAAATGCTCTGTATTTTACCTGAATGTTTTTCGCTGCTCTCCATGACTACATCTCTAGATAAAACTGATAAGATACCGCATCTCAGGAGGTGTTTTGTGCATTTCGTGACAGTAGTGGAGGAATGTCTGTTGGTATAATGCCAATTTTACTGGCACTGACAGGCTTGCAGGCGTATATTACGACAGTACCTGGCGGCTAATCCGCAGCACGATGCAGCAGCAGTAGCAGCACAAATCGCGGGTTCCCGGTTTATGCGCTTGCTAGAAGCGCTTACCGGCGGTTGCTGGAAATGACTAACGGGCAGCAATGCTCTTACAGTGACGGTGCATTCGTAAAACGTGGGTCACGACCGACAGTTCGCATTTCTACTGCAAAGCTCGAGAAAGCTGGTAGCTTTTGCAGATGGGGTATAATGTCAAAGTGCACAGAAAGGTGGATTTAAGACCTACAATGCACCACCGCAGGCGACTCTGAGTTAAGAATCGTAACACTTCTCCTCCTCGTCCTCCCTGTTCTCCTTAGCCTTCTCTCCCTAGCTACAGTCTCGTAGTGATGGGATTCGACTAGTGGAGTGTGCCGTTTTATGGTCTAGCAGTTTATGTAACTTTTATGGTAGCATATCCGTCCCCGTCGTCAGTTAACTAAAGGGAGGAAATCCGCCCTCCTGTGTCAGTGAATCGTGGAAACGAAATTATGTTTCATTTTGGTTTAACTGTTCGCGTTTCTGAGAAGGGATTCTGAACTGTCCAGTATTTGCTAAACAAGCACGGGGAAAAAGCCTAAAAACTACAAAGGACTCCTAGGTGTGCCTGAGTGATGGATGCTAAATCGGCGAGCCGATTCCATCCGTGCCCCTGTCTCACACCCGTTTCTTTTAAATTGGCGCGCTGCGCGTTAAACTAAGCAAAAATGTCGAGGGGGCTATCTGAGGGTGAGCCAGGTAGTCTACTTTCATTTCGTACCTACAGAAATATGGCTTCATTGTTATTCACTGCAAGAAGACGTGTGTTGTTGTGCAGATGAAAGATTCACTGTAAAGTTATTACAGTCTCTCGATCCGCTTAATGTAATCTGCTGGTACCATTAACTTTCGACGTATCACAGATGCCCCGATTTTAATAATGAAGTATATAAAAGGTTATAATAAAATAATAATTCAAACTTTGTCAGATTAAAACTGTGTGCCGGACCGAGGCTCGAACTCGGGACCTTTGCCTTTCGTGGGCAGGTGCTCTACCAACTAAGCTACGTAAGTACGACTCACAACCTATCCTCACAGTTTTACTTCCGCTGGCACTTCGTCGTCTACCTTCCAAATTTCGGAGCTCTCCAGCGAAACTTGCAGGACCAGCACTCCGGGAAGAAAGGATATTGCGCAACACGGTTTGGTCACAGTCTCAAGGATGTTTCCAGAATGAATCTGTCCGAAAATTTGGGAAGTACGTGTCTCATGCACATTATTTAAGAACTCTGACAGCAACAAACGCTCACCTTTAACGTCAAAATGCACATTTCACGAAGTCGAGATGTGCATTTAAGCGTTATCAGTACTTGACTTAGCATTGCGATAATGGACACAGATAAGCAGACTATGACCGTGCTGGAGTGTAAATGAGTAAAATGGTGTTTCTTTCAGTCATTTCCTCCAACATTGGCGATGTCAGTCTTTGTTACTTCTTTTCTCATCGAATGGTTTTCCACCTTTTTGTCTTGCCCTACTCAATTCACAACGACTTTTGTAGGTGAATAATGCAACGAGCCACAAATATTCCTATGGTTTTCCGGCTGAAACTGTAGACACTCCAACCATTTGACATTTGTTGTAGGGAGAAGGGATCATCATCTTGCGAGCGGGCGCTGTGTATCTGGTAGGAATTTTCTCCGTAAGTGGTGAGGAAGCAAGGCCATCCAAGTTGAAAAAAAAAAAAAAAAAGTCCTGTGTTAACCGCAGTCTAGGCAACGGCCTTGCCGCAATGGATACACCGGTTCCCGTGAGATCGAAGTTAGGCGCTGTCGGGCGTGGTCGGCACTTGGATGGGTGACCATCCAGGCCGCCATGCGCTGTTGCCATTTTTCGGGGTGCACTCAGCCTCGTGATGCCAACTGAGGAGCTACTCGACCCAACAGTGGCGGCTTCGGTCAAGAATACAGCCACAGTCTGCATTTTCTCTAATTCCTTACCATTGTAGAGGCTCTTAGTTTACATGCTACTTTATTTTCCGAAACTTAACGGAGAAATTTGGAGAAGTGTGTAGGGAAAAATACAAACACTTTTTTTCTTTGGGCCAGTGTGAGTGTGGGTGGGGTGGGGGTGGTGGTCGGTGAATCCGCGCCTCTCAATACCTTCACTGATGTAATTCCAGTGGCTAAAGACACGTTTACACGGGGCATAAATATTTCACATCACCAGTAATATAGTACAGCAATGTTGTCCGGCAACGTGCTGGCCCTAAAAATTGCAACAAAATGTTCACCAGGATCACCGGCCATTATTGCCCAGCAATGTTTGTGAAATGTATTACCAGACCAAAAGTGTTCACAGAGGAAAAACTACGGCAACGAAATGGACGTAAGCGAGCTAGTGGCAGTGTATTCGGATCTCGTGCATTTACATGTTAGATAAAAATGAGTGAAATCCGTTTAGTGAATCCACTCAAAGTAAACGAACTGCTTCCGAAACTTAAACTTGTGAAGTGATACTGAAAAGCTGAAACGCATTTTAGAGTGTTATCACTTAATAGTAATTTTTCTACGAATACTTAAGGCGAATACCAGTATGAAAATCTGCATACAAGTGAAACCAAATTGGTTATCGCTCTTCCTTTTTCGACTACTGATGGTTCGTAAAAAAGGATTCATTCACCTCTCATCGATATGCCGCAAGAAATTCATTAAAGTATTCACAAATAAGAATCAGGTGATAAATGAAAAGCACCGGTTTGCTTTTGTTCTACAAAAGCAAACTGGTGCTTTTCACTTATTATGTTGTTCTGCCAAGAACCGACGGAAGATTCTGTTAACAAGAATCAGGTGTTTATGTTATAACTTTATTGAGGTTCACTAGTACATTGACAGAAATAAGGATGCGATACAAATGGTTCAAATGGCTCTAAGCACTATGGGACTTAACAGCTGAGGACATGACACACACCCATGCCCGACGCAGGATTCGAACCTGCGACCGTAGCAGCCGCCTTGTTACGGACTGAAGCTCCTAGAACCGCTCGGCCACCGCGGCCGGCCAAGCATGCGATACATTTGCGATCTGGCTTATGGGACATGAAATGTAATTTACATACAGATAGTAATACAAAAAAAGACAACTGGCGAGGTGACAACGGAAAAACACGTGATGAACCTTCAGAAATTTTAGAAGTCTTATGAGCCTCGAAGAATAAAATTATGCGTCATTATTGCATTTGTGACGGCAGCAGCAAGAACGTCCTTTGCAGATTGGAGTCTTAGTGTTATCACTTTCTGTGCTCGATAGCTCTGGTCGCAGAATGTACGTAACCACATTTATTGTAGTCAAGGTCGTCTCGTTTTTTCACTTCTGTATTCCTGTGGCAAACAAACAAATGGAGTGACTCTACATATGCGCGCCATCCCTCAAATTGAAGCGAAACAGTAATGTTTCACCGCTCGCATTGTGTGCATTGGCACTGTAGCGCAATCGACATGAGAGGAAGGAACACACACACACACACACACACACACACACACACACACACACACACACAGAGGGAGAGGGGGGGAGGGAGAGAGGGAGAGGGGGAGAGGGGGAGGGAGAGAGAGAGAGAGAGAGAGAGAGAGAGAGAGAGAGAGGCAGGCAGGGAGGCTGTTTTTGACATTTTATAGACAAGTACAGTGGTAATTTGCCACGCCGATCCGAAATAATGTCCATCCTCCGTGGACATCAATGGCACCTACGGTCCTAGGCAGTACGTCGGCAGCTACTTTAAGCTGCCTCCTCCATCAGCAGTTTTACCGTGTATTGCAGCCAAATACCACCAAAGCTGACGGCAACACTGTTGCGGCCATACACTGTAGTAAAACATGGCCCGCGAAAACGCACCCTAAGTCGCTGCACAACATCGCTAAGTGTCGATGCTGAAGAAAGAGTCCAGAGGAGCTGGCTGATTCGGTAAGTCAGTGCCATTGTGTTTCCAATAGCGATTTAACTGACTTCAGTAAGACATGTCGCGATTCACTTTCCGACTTCGAAGTTCAGAACGCTTCCAGTGTGCGCTGCGGTACGCGCCTGCAACCCGCGCCTGGGACTAGTCGGTGCCCTGAGAGCAGGAACCAGTCCTGGCAAGTGTTCCAGTGGGACAGCGGCTGGCTACCAACTGCCGCCGGCACACGCGACTCTCCCCGAAGATCCTCCTCTGGCCAGCTTTTCCGACCGCCGCGCCGTCGCGTCGTGCTCTTACTGAGGATCACAGCTCGAGGAACCGTGTACACTAATAGCACAAGAGCACTAGGACAGAAACTTTGAACACTCCCACGATACGGGTGGGCATCCTCAGATAACGACTGGTAGCCAGAATAGAATCCTCTCTGCTGTGGTGAAACGCGAACTAGATCACAGAAACTGTATACGGCGTGCAATGTGACATTGTGTATCTATACAAAATGGTTAAAAGACGACGTCAATGACAAGTAATAAAAAGTTACCGTATTTGGGAGGTCGAAAGTACGCAGCATACCTGAGGATGCTAAATTTGATGTCTTGTCAATCTGCCCGTCAAACGAGTACGTGGGTAGTGTAGGAGACAAACTAGATGAAAACAGTATCTGCGGATGGTTCGATTACCACGTGTAGATCGTTTAAGAACTGCCAGTCCACTCCCAAGGTAACTCTCAGAACCGCACTAATAAGTACTTTGAAAATAAATCGCTCACCCCGAAAACAGTTACACGAGCCATTCGCATTCAAAACGCACGTGTTTCTCTATTAGCGCCATTTACGTTGGCACACTGTAACTCAATTAATAAGCACTTCTCTAGAGTTATAACAACAATACAACTGCAGTAGCAGACCATCTTTTGGAGTGTGCGGTTATCTGCTAGTGAGTACGTAGTGTGTATCTTTATCATGAGGCGACTTAATCCATGGATGTCAAAATATTATATGCAAAGTCTCGACGTACTACGTACCAGAAGTACACAATCGTCATTTCATTATCAGGCCTCACTCTGTGCTATATAGTCAACTTTCTGTACTGAAGTACAAGCCTATGCTAAAATATGTTTGGCAAACGCCAGATAATGACACTGACATACCAATACCATCGTTTGAAACTCAAATTACTCTGGCGTTCGGTATTAGAATGTTTCACTGTAGAAACGTTGAAAATGAAAAAGTGGCTTTAGTCGGATTGCATATTACTCTGTTCTACTTTGGTTTGATCATTTCTTTAAACTACTACACCTAGACTCTGAAGACTTATATTAAATACCTCTGCAACATTATCAGGTCAGTAGAAGTACGTTGTTGTTCAGTTAGGGTAATTAAGCCATGGGAAAATAGCAATAAGCCACGACTTTGAAATGTTTGTGCTTTTGGTGCTATTATATCGATATTTTGTTTCAAATCTTAAACATGGCTTCGAAACAGCAAATGTGTCAATCTGAAGAGGTTGAAAAATCAGCCAACCAGTTGCAAATGAAAGTTTATTAGCCCTTGACCACGATATCGATATTTGTAAAAATATCTTCTTCGAAAGTAATGGCCTTCCATCACATGGTGGCATAATATTTTAGATGAAGCCGAGAGGATCTTGTCACAAATAAAATTGATAAAACAAGAATTATTGCAAGCCAAGGCTTTTGATAGCGCCAGATTACCTATATCGTCCCTTCTGCCAGAGACTAAGGCGTTAGTCTCTGGCGTAGGTACGATATAGGTAATCTGGCGCTATCAAAAGCCATGGCTTGCAATAATTCAGGTGACGTAATAAGGCCACTACTTCTGAAGACGATATTTGTACAAACATCGAAACCATGATCAAGGGCTAATAAATCTTTATTTGCAATTGGTTGGCCGATTTTTCAACCTCTTCAGATATTTTGTTTCTTCGCGATACCGAAGTTCCTCTCTTAGACAATGAACAAGAGATCATTCAAACGTGTCTCGTGGTAAGACGCGCTGTTATGAATATGAATCACTCATCCCATTCTTTCCTGGGTGAGCGAGTGGAGGTTCCCTGATGTGTTGGGGTGGCATTATGTGGGGCCGACGTACTCCGCTGGTAGTAATGGAAGACGCCGCAACGGCTGTACAATACGTGAATGCCATTCTCGGACCGATAGTGCAGCCTTATCGGCAGTATTTTGGTGGGCGACAATTCGCGCCCCTTCGTACACTTCAGGATAACGACATCGCTCGACTAGAGTGGCCAGCATGTTCTCCAGACATGAACTCTACCGAACATGCCTGGGATAGATTGAAAAGGGCTGTTTATGGACGATATGACCCACCAATCACTCTAAACGATCTACGCCGAATCGGCGTTGAGTAGTGAGACAATCTGGACCAACAGTGCCTTGATGAACTTGTCGATAGTATGCCACGAAGAATACAGGCATGCATCAATGCAAAAGGACGTGCTACTGGATATTAGAGGTACCGGTGTGTACAGCAATCTGGACCACCACCTTGGAAGGTCTCGCTGTGTGGTGGTGCAACATGCAATGTGTGGTTTTCATGGGCAATAAAAAGGGCGGAAATGATGTCTACGAGGTGCGGCTAGAAAAAAACCGGACTGATGCTGGAAAAAACATTTATTTACAATTATTTACAATTTCATGTTATCTCCTTCAATGTACTCTCCTCCTCGGTCTCTACACCGCTCCATACGAATTTTCCACTGTTCATAGCAATGCTGCAGATCATTTTCGGTAAGTCCATACATTACTTCCGTCGCTTTTTCTTTTACTGCTTCAACAGTCTCAAATCTAGTTCCTTTCAAAGCTGACTTGACTTTAGGGAAAAGAAAAAAGTCACAGGGGGCCAAATCAGGTGAGTAGGGTGGATGATCTAAGATGGGAATGTTGTGTTTTGCCAAAAACGTCTTCACTGACAACGCACTGTGAGCTGGGGGCATTGTCTTGGTGAAGGATCCATGACTTTTTTCTCCACAAATCGTTCCGTTTTCTCCGTACTCGCTCACGAAGGGAAGCCAGTACGCTAATGTAGTAATGCTGATTCACTGTTTGTCCCTCTGGTACCCAATCAATGTGCACAATCCCTTTGATGTCAAAAAAAAAACAATCATTGCCTTGAATTTCGATTTTGACATTCGTGCTTTTTTTGTCGTGGAGAACCAGGAGTTTTCCAATGCATCGATTGGCGTTTAGTTTCGGGATCGTAAGTAAAAAACCACGATTCATCGCAAGTAATAACATTTTGTAAGAAGGTGGGATCACTTTCAATGTTTTCCAGGATGTCAGAACAAATCATTCTTCGGCGTTCCTTCTGTTCAATTGTGAGACACTTTGGAACCATTTTTGAACACACTTTGTTCATGTTGAAACTTTCATGAAGAATCTGCCTAACACTTTCCTTGTCAACTCCTGTTAACTCAGACACTGCTCTGATTGTTAAACGGCGATCTTGTCGAACAAGTTTACCGATTTTTTCAATGTTTGCATCAGTTTTTGCTGACAATGGTCTGCCAGTGCGAGTGTCATCACTGGTGTCTTCGCGGCCATCTTTAAATCGTTTAAACCACTCAAACACGTGTGTTCGCGATAAACAATCATCGCCGTACACTTGTTGTAACATTACAAACGTTTCACTTGCAGATTTTCCTAGTTTGGAACAAAATTTTATGTTAACACGCTGTTCTTTCTGTACACTCAACATTTTCCGACGCACATACAAAACGTCAACTACTTAAAACAGACGCCACGGGCAGACTGAGTGCAGGAGGCAGATGAAACTCGAGCAGTAGGCGGAGCGAGAGTCACGTGACAGGCCACGCGACTTTCAGCCTTATTGCATTCGTTTTATTGTTTCACCAGTACTAGTCCGGTTTTTTTCTAGCCACACCTCGTATTCAAATTTTCGGTACAGGTTTCGAAACTCTCGGAACCGAGGGGCCGCAAACCTTTTTTGATGTTTGTATGTGGGTGGTATGATTGTCAGTGAATCTCTATACGAGCACTTATTTACCTGATTTTATTATCGTATTCGTTTCGGGAGACGTATGTAAAAGAAAATAGCGTACCACCCAGTTCTTCTTGGATCGTACGGTCTCGGAAATTCTACAGTAAACACGCATCCACCAAACGATCACGTGAGGAAATTGTGTGTGTGTGTGTGTGTGTGTGTGTGTGTGTGTGTGTGTGTGTGTGTGTGTGTGTCGCTCTACCTCAGGAATCGCTCGAAGAGTTTTGTAGGCCTCTTGTTTCGTGGACGAACTGCATTCCCTGAAGGTGCACATTCTCTCTCAATATTTCTTTAGTTTATGTGGTCATTCCGCATTTCGTTTATGGCGATTTTTCGTCAACAGCATAATCGAACAATGGCGAGTCTCTTCGCCATTACATTTATTTACGTTCAGAGTCAACAGGCCAACCCCTGCCCCAATCGCCGATTCTCTGGTGGCTCTTCTACTTTTCGATAAAGTGTTCTCACGGGAGACATCTTGGACGAAGCGTCCCACGTGCCTCTTAGTTACATCCCGCTTTACACTCTGTAGACATGGGAAATGTCTACGCCCGAGGCCGAGAGATACCGGAAGGTAGGCGCTACAGGCGGGAAGACGCGCCGGACCTTGGCCGGATGGAGGAAGGCGTGAAGCACCATCACCAGCAGCGGAGTACTCGACACACCGTAAAGGTGTGTAAACAGGGGAGACAGTAGCGAGGCCTTGTTTCCCTGCCAAGCGACGACGACGAGGGCGGAATAGGGGAGGAAACGGCCTCTCGCCGCAGACGGACGCTTCCTGCCGCTCGCAGCTTCCCGAGAACAAGTTGCGAGGGACGTGTAGAGGGAGGGGGGGGAGGGGTAGTGAGGGGAGGGGAGGGAACTTCGTCCGTCTTGCCACCTAACGAGTGAGTTGTGAGCTCAGTCTGCAGGGAAACAGGAACGCTCGCCGCAACAAACAGTGGCTGTACGGGCACGGCAGTATTAACGACGGCCGTCTTTTAAGTCGCCAAGTCCGCCTGGAATGCAAAATCGGTTTTACGAAGAGTACTCTGTGGCACTGAACCCTCACTAAGCTTGCATTTATAGCGAATCTCTCGCCCAAAACAATGTACCACGCGGCTGGAAAAAAAGCGCATGTGACCACAGTACTTACGAAAGGTAAAAGAACGGACCCGCAAAATTACAAACCAATGTCCTTAACAACGGTTCTCCTGCAGAATCATTGAACATATTCTCATTTCGAATATAATAAAGTTCTTTCAGAAGGAAAAGCTTCTGTCCACGAGCCAGTACGGTCTTAGAAAGCATCGTTCCCGCGAAACTCTGTTAACCGTTTTCTCGCAGGATACCGTGCCAACTATGGATGAAGGGCAAAAATGTTCCTAGATTTCCGAAAAGCGTTTGAGATGGTGCCGTACTGCAAACTTAACGGAGATACTAGCATTTGGAATAGGTTCCTAGATATGTGAGCGGCCCTAAGACTTCTTAAGTAATAGAACCCAGTATGCAGAACCCAGTGTGTTGAACCCAGTGTGTTGAACCCAGTGTGCTGAACCCAGTGTGCTGAACCCAGTGTGCTGAACCCAGTGTGCTGAACCCAGTGTGCTGAACCCAGTGTGCTGAACCCAGTGTGCTGAACCCAGAGTGCTGAACCCAGAGTGCTGAACCCAGAGTGCTGAACCCAGAGTGCTGAACCCAGAGTGCTGAACCCAGAGTGTTGAACCCAGAGTGTTGAACCCAGAGTGTTGAACCCAGTATGTTGAACCCAGTATGTTGTCCTCGACGGCGAGGGTTCATCAGACACCAAGTGTCGTCAGGAGTGCCTCAGCGAAGTTTGACAAGGACAGGATTATTCTGTGTGTACATAAAGGATCTGATGGACAAGTTGAACAGCAATCTGCGACTGTTTGCTGATGATGCTGTCGTCTACGGGGAGGTGTCGAAGTTGAGTGTCTTTAGGAAGATACAAGAAGACTTACACAAAATTTCTATCTGGTTTGATGAATTGCAGCTAGCTCTAAAAGTAGAAAAATGTAAGTTAATGCAGATGAGCAGGAAAAACAATCCCGTGTTGTTCGAATACATCAGTGGTGTGCTACTTGACACAGTCAAATCGATTAAATATCCAAACGTAACGTTCCAAAGCGATACGAAATGGAACAAGCATATACAGATTGCACTAGTAAAGACGAATGGTCGACATCGGTTTACTGACAGAATTTTGTGGAAGTGAGGTTGATCTGTAATGGAGACCGCGTATAGAACACTGGTGCTAACTATTCTTGAGTACAGCTCAAGTTTTTCTGATCCGCCGTCGGACTAGAGGAAGACATCGAAGCAATTCAGATGTGGGAAGCTAGATTTATTACGTTCGCTAAACACTGAAGTATTACGGAGATGCTTCGCTAACTCAGATGGGAACCCCTGGAGGGAAGGCGACGCTCTTTCAGAGGAACACTACTGAGAAAATTTATAAAACCGCCATTCGAAGTTGAGGGCAGAACGATTCTACTGCCGCCAACATACATTTCGATTAAGAACCACGAAGAGAACAGAAATTAGGGCTCCCACGCAGGCATATTGTACACAGTAATCTTTCCTCGTTCTACTAGCGAGTGAAACAGGAAATGAAATGACTACTAGTGTTAGAGGTATCCTCCGCCACACGTCGTACGGTGGCTTGCAGAGAATGTATGCACATGCAGATATTTCATTTCGGTAACTGTACCCCAGTACCTAAAGATTAAGCCATAAAGAATTCGCAATCGATTGCAAATAATGTGAACAAATGCAGCTGACGAGAAAATCAGTACGGAAATACCCAGTGCTTTTTAGAGCAAGAGGAAAAATAGAGTTTAACCTCCCGTCGACTTTGTTATTAAGGACGAAGCAAACGTCCGGAATAAGGCAGGATGGGTACGGAAATCGGTCGTATCCGTTTCAAAGAAATCACTCTGTCATTTGTGTTGAGCGCCTTGGGGAAACCAGGGGAAAGTTAACTCTGTAAGGCCAGAATGGGGCTTGAATTGTCATCCTCCAGAACGCAAGCCCAGTGTCTTATGAGGGCTGCACATGTTCAACATTTATTGACAATACTAGTTTTTCAAACCGTCAAGATAATGAAGCAACCTCACGTCATAGAAAATAGTGGCAAAAATTGTCAATTGGCAACACGGTTTTACAAGGCCGAACACCCAAAAGAAAGCGTGTGCTGCAGTTATATTAATTACAGCTTGCAAGCAAGAGGAAACGACGAGAAAGAGGAGATGTGTCCGAGAATGTGATAAAAAAGAAGCGACTGGTCATATGTTAATTTATTGACTGACATCAGACCATAGACACGAAAGCCATGGTAAATTATTTTCCAATTAGTCTTGCATCGTAAAAGTTATTAAAGTTGATTCAAGATAAAATAGAGAAGCAAAGTACGGTAATGAGAGAGGCAATCGCAGTCGACGAGATATTGGGGTAACTTCGAAATTTCTGACGACAGGAAGGCCATTCGGATGCTTGAAGTTTAGTTCTGCTACATCAGAGAACACAATAATTAAAATGCAACGGTAACCTGTGAAGCAATTTTATGTCTGCCTTGCGAAGAGAAGCTCAGCCGATTACAATAAAACACCATCTTACATTTTCTGACAATTTGCTGAAACTGTAAAGCATTTCGCATACCTCCGGCTAGTGGTTGCACATATATAACGAATTTGTTTTAATGAGTCCGCAGCTCGTGGTCTTGCGGTAGCGTTCTCGCTTCCCGCGCACGGGGTCCCGGGTTCGATTCCCGGCGGGGTCAGGGATTTTTCTCTGCCTCGTGATGACTGGGTGTTGTGTGTTCATCATCATTTCATCTTCATTGACTCGCAAGTCGCCGAAGTGGCGTCAACGAAAAAGGACTTGCAATACGGCGGCCGACCTCCCCCGCATGGGACCTCCCGGCCAACATTCCCATACGATCATTTCATTTCATTTGTTTTGAAGAGGAAGCGTTTTCCGAACTATTAGGTAATCCACCAGCATATAACGTATTTTAAAATTAATAAAGTAAGCAGTATTATAGAGAATTCTCCGCTAACTATCGCGGAGTCGTATATTACTCTTGCGTAGGCCTATTAAAATTATTTTGTGTTATAAGACTAATTCAAAAATTGAATCTGAGGTATGATATGCTCAAAGGCGAATTGAAAAACAGCACACTCTAAAACCGTGTGGTTAGTTCATAAAGCTCTGTCAACATACGAATAGAGAATATTGTGAAACTGTCAATATTTGACCTCAAATGTCCACTACGTATTGACAATATTGAGATTAATTTTAGGGCCAACAATACTGTTCGTCATATTTCTAGTACTGAAAATACGTTAATACGCGCCCTCAGACCGTCACTATATTGACGATTTAACAATATTATTGAATGTGTGAGGTGCCCCTCGCTCAGTATGCGAAGACGGATGCCACGAAATTAATGTTCAAGTGACAAGGTTTCACTTTAAACACAAACAGAAGTATAGGAATTACAAAATAAAAGGCGTCATAAAGAATACTTTCTCGTATGTGTTTGCAAAAAGAAGTAATTTGTTTGTTTGTTATGAATTACACACTTCTGGTTTTCTCACCCGAAGATGCTTTCACCACCTTGAGACATCATCTGAGGGGTTACTGCTTCTTCATGCGTGTAATATACGTTGTTAAGAAATTGTAACTCACAGAAATAGCACATAGAGCTGAAATATGTAGCGGCAGTCGGAAGAAAGTTGGGCGCAATGGAGTAGCGTGTACAGCTGTTTCCGTTAAAAACAGCTGCTTCCACGGCGCGTATTTCAGCAGAGACAGACACGCAGACACGCAAACACGCACTTCCTCTCGCACCACAACTAATTCCATTTTCGTCACATTTCCGACTTCTCGTACTTTCGCTTCAACTTTCATCGTGAAATCATCTCAACTTTCACTGAGCCCCTTACAACGACATGCTGACGCTCGCGTGTATTGGCGCCGACACGAATGTGTCTGCATAAACACACAAGAAACGTAGAAAGAAACTACTTGTCCTGACGTATTACTGAGGCATTATGTTGCGCCCTCACCCTCTGGATCACAAATGGGAGAAACCACTGGCGTAAGCAACTTTGGCGAAGGGCTGATTGTTATGCCTGGCCCCTAGGAAAGGTCATCTCGGGAACTGAGAAACTGGTCGGCTGCCGTGAGCCTCTCTGAAAAGTGGTTGAAGGACGATGAAACCACGAGAAGATGGCGAGTACTTGGACGTCCAAACGTGTATAACAGAATAGGCGGCGATGTATGGCAGATCTGACGACAGATTACAATTCTTGTGAAGACATAAGTGAGTGCGAGTACACCGTTCAGTAAAAATTGTTGAAAATTGTGCTTCACAGTAGGCGACTCCTACCTGTACCCATGTTGATCCAATGACATTGTCAATCACGAATGCAGAGTGTAGTCCAGTGGGGCAATATTATGCTATAAGGGACATTCACTTGGGCTTCCACTGGACCTGTGGTGGTAGTAAAATGCACCGAGACAGCTGTGAGGTATGCAAATGTAACTTCGGATCCTGCTTCGCTTCACGCTTGATGTCTTCTGCGGTGGTGACGACACCTTCCAGCGGGATAGCTGTCACGGGCATGAGGCCAAAATAGTGCAACAGTGGTTTGAGCAAAATGATAGTGAACTCACATTGATGTACTGACCACCCAGTTCGCTTGATGTGAACTCGAAGGAACACATACGGAAAGCTACTGGCCGCTACCTCCGAGTCCACTAACCTCTGGCCTGTTATTTACGAGGAATACGTAACCTGAGCGTAGCCATAAGGAGTCACATACCTCCGGAAACCCACCGAGGACTTGTGGGGTTCATGCCACACAGAATCGAAGAATTGCCGCTTTATTGAGTTCTTGCCTCATCAGTGATGCTCTTACTCTGTGACATGTTTCACTGAAAAATTCAGCTGCAGTGAACGAGCAGTTTAGTACAGTCTTGCTCTTGCATCCCACTGGAAAATGACGTCTACGAGAATTAGGGAAGATGCTGCAAATACGTGTACTTAAGAATTTTACTTACGTTCAACCAGCAGTGGCTTTCGTAGTATGACGCATCTGACACCACTCAGGGCTGCATTAGCTTACTTCACGTCTGAAGACGCTTCTGCACGTCGCCTTCCACGAAGCTGCGCAAAAGCTCTGCCTTTTTGCCTTCCAGTGGAGGCAAGGACATACGTGCTTGTAATTAACTGCTCGTCAGCTGCTAACGACTTGATCGGTTCTGATGAAAGGTGACAGCCTACGAACACAGTCCAAGGTCGAAAAACAGAGTCTCACTAATATTCTAGAGGAGACAGTACGCTAGTAAAGCGAGCAATTTCGTTTATTTCATGTTGCTGTAATTACTGCGGGAAAACACGCGTCAGCACGCGAGCTTCAGGATGGCAATGTATGAGTCACAGTGAAAGCTCAAAATTGAAGTACGTCACCCTACTACTTTCCTGATCATGTAAGAGTAATACATAAAGAATAATGAAAATGTGCTGTAGTTAACAATCCAGAAGAATTCAACAAAAAGTTTATGTTGTGGATTTCGAATGTTCGTTTACACATGACACTCCATCACGTCGCTGAAATATCTACAATAAACTCAACAAGATTAAATTTCTCTTCTGTCCATCAAAGCCAATATCACGACGACGAAGACCTTTTAAAATCAGAGCTAGTAAAAAACGTAAGATACAGATCCCCACATTGGTTATTCCTTGTTAAGTCCTTTTCATGTGCTTTCCAATGTGTTCGGTACTGAAGACGCGGCGAAGACGCTGATACTCCAGATAAAAAGTGACACTGCTCATCGAATTTATGGCTGGAACAGCCTGAGAAGTGAATCAGCCATTAACTCAATCTGAATATCAAAGAGAGACTGCCTCAGTGGAAAAAATACTGTCTCAGTTTCCTTCAATCTGAGAATGAGTCCCAGTGCCTCATAGAAAACCTTACACTTTATAATGGAACCCAACCTTTGCTATGCCTTCGTACTTCTCATGATAGGGGGGAAATTTTCTTAGCGCAGTAAGAATTATCGCAGAGTTAACAAGTGAAATTCCAAAGATACTCGTTACTTACACACAGAAATTAGCGACCCTAATTATTCTGCACTGCGTCGACTTCCAAACTGCGCTAATGACTGAAATGACTGTCATTTCTTACCATGGATAGTTAGCTGGGCTAAGCGAATACACCTTATGAGCTGGCACATAGCTTTTAAAAGTGTTTTTTCGAACTTCCTTGACAATATTACAAAGGTCTGGAAGGCAGTAACGACAGGATACATGTAAGAGGTTCTCGGTGATACGCCAGAACCGTAAAATAGTTTGGCCTTGTACTGTAATGTGACAGGCAATGCTACACAGGATCCCTGCATTTGGCCGACTCCACTCCTATTGGGCACCGTATCCAGACCCACAAAGCCCAGATTTCGACGGGCCATTATACCCATAGTCTACGTTTATACGTGAGGCAGGTAACTGCCGACGTCAACAAAGTGTTTCACAAAATGACACCATCGGCCACCTGGGATTGTAGGAGTGGCTATAGGGACAACACTACATCGCATTACTTAGCAGATCAGAGTGGCAACAACGTTTGATAATGTCCAGAATCAGGCGCCGGAGTTGAAAAGCCGCAAATCTACGTGAGCAAGCTTGCGAACCAGGTGTCACACGGCAGTTCGAAGCACTGTCACAGGTCGCTTGGCATGGTCAAATGAGTAGTGGTACATAGATGTATTTGAGTACGGCTGTCTCTCAAAGCTAGATTTATACTGGAGGTGCTATCTTCGTCTAGAAGCGTTTTTATGAAATGGAACGGGGCAGCTAGTATTTCTGCCCTCACCGGTGGCCGAAAGGCACACCTTCTATCAGACGAGGTAATTTTTTTTATTCCACTACAAGAAGCAACAGCACGCCAACACGACAAATGAGACAACGTACCGTTCCTGAAATGTAACAGTCGTTGCAGGAACACTCACTCACGTCACCACTTCCTCTTGGGGTAACAGACTCTCAATATTATCCTACTCAGCAGGGTTTACCGATCAAACAAATGATGTTTACAAGTCCTCAGATAACGTGGGACACCGGAATTGTATCTTCAGAAGGCAGAACGAGAGCTGCAACTAAGTTCAGTAGAGATCGACGAAACGTTCCATAAATAATTATTCACGCATAGGTAACGAATATGTAATATCTGTCATGGAGACATACCTGCATGCGAGCACTTACCTTCACTATCAATCTAGGCACGGTTCTGCATCGTCAGAATATATTCTGACAAGCGGGGAAAGTGCTCCTCGACACCAAACATTACGATCCCGCCATTTAATTCGTCAAACAATTCGCAAATTTAAAGCGCATACCTGCAAATGATACAAGTAGATACAAAATACTGACAGGTATCAAAATACTGACAGGTATCTGCCGGTTCACAGGTGGGGAAGAACGAAACTGTGATTCCTCAATCCGGGGACGAGAAAGAAGAGCTTGATTTTAACGTCACAGACGTAGCCGACACTACGAACGGCGATCGACATGCACGCAGATGCGTGAAATGGAGACGAAAGTGAGGGGAGAAGGAAACTGGCTGTATCTTCGAAGGAACTAACCAACCATTTGCGTTTATTACCGACGACACGAAAAACAAAGCGGGACTTTGAACTCCGTTCCTTTTCACATATGTAAGAGTACAATTTTATGACTTATGACGACACCTGACACTTTTTCCTTCGCAACGTGCAGAGAACGAGGAGATATTTTGTGGATATTTTTGTGAAGCAATTTACTGGGTATCTTTACTGATGCGTCTCGATGCAATTGGACTGAGAATCGAAGACTTGCTCTTCAGAGAAAGAGGATAGCAACTTTTTATTATCTCATTACTTTCACTGCTTGTTCATGTGAAACAACACATTCAGGATATTGATTCTATTTAGAAAGCGAGGAGTTACACTATAGGAGATGCCTTGATCTTACAGTGAGACTAATGCTACAGTGCGAACATTCTCCTCTGTTCAATTCTGTCCGATAGACCCTCTAATCGACCGGGACTGTTACCGTAATGAGTACCAGAAAGATAAAGATCAGCGGAAAGGAGTAATGTCACGGATAGTAATTCCTCATAATCTACAAGATATGAAACATTTCTCTTCTACCTCCTGAACTACGCATACACGCTGTGCCCTGAGTACTTCGTGGGTCCAGCACTGCTGCAAGAGAGTGTATTGCTTATAAGTGTCTTATCCACAGCCTAGGGCATTGTTTCCAGAATGAGTCTTTCATTCTGCAGCGGAGTGAGTCCAACTTTGAGACATCCTGGCGGATTACAACTGCGAACCGTTAACGTCACCCTTCGCAGCCAATACTCTTGTCTTCTGAGTTATCCAGGCACGACGCATGATCCGCCCCCTCTCAGTTTCAAAGCTGTGGTATGGATAAGGTTTCGAATCCCAGTTATAACCTGCCAGGAAGTTTCGAAAGTACGTACGCATTGTGCAGAGTGCAAGACATTCTGAAAACACAGTGTTGCTATATGCCACCGGCAATGCACGACAAACTTGCGCCAGCACTAATTAAAGGTCCCTTCACAGGCGACAATTTATCGGCCGGCCGGCCGACCGACCGAGGAATGCCGTGGCATCCTACACACGTCCCGACCGACTGTGCTTAGCGATTACACCGCCGCCCTTTTGCTCTGATTTGTCTGTCTTTAGTTCACTGAACTTATCTTCTACGAGATCCTGCTCGGTTTACACAGAAACAGAAACATATTTGCCTTGGCTGTTTTAGATATAAAAAAAAGAGAGGTCAAACTGTGTGCAAGGAAGTGGCTAATGCGAAAAAAAGAAATAACCCACGCTCTGTCACTTAAGCAGCTGCGAGCCCATGATTTTCATAATTATGTGGGAACGCATGAAACATGTTTTTCGGAGCTGCCGAAATCATCAAAGTATTCTTAACGAAAACGAATATAGTCAGAGGCTGTAAGCTGCGAGGAGAGGCCGTTCGCTATATTGCGGTTTCTAGCCGTCGGCAAAAGTTAAGAGAACCTCAAATTCAGTGATGTATCCCTACAATTATTATGTAAAATTATTCCTGAAACTTGCAACGTGATTTATAGCTGCTTGCAGAAATACAGCATGGTAAAGCAAAATAAATACAACGAAAGCTGTACATGTAAACTTTATTAATTTATATATCTATGTAGCATAAAAGATGCCCCTGTAAGTTTAAGAAACTTATTTCAAATGAGAATACATCTAATACTTACAACAGGTATATAAGGAATGAGGCATTTAGCAACTATTAGGACTGAAAAAAAAAAAAGAAACTCCCACACTTTGCTCTTCATAGCAGAAGGTTTGGCTGTAGGCTTGGTCTTTGTTTTTTATGAAATTAAGACCTAATCTGTCGGTATTTCGGTTTTTAGATTTCATTTCCGAGGATTATCGGAAATAAAAATCTAAAAACCGAAATACAGGTCGACGGACTTTTATTCATATAATATACATCTTTTACTCGTTCTATGTTGTTGTTGTTGTTTTCAGTCCTGAGACTGGTTTGATGCAGCTCTCCACGCTACTCTATCCTGTGCAAGCTGCTTCATTTCCCAGTACGTACTGCAGCCTACATCCTTCTGAGCCTCCTTAGTGTAGTCATGTCTTGGTCTCCCTCTACGATTTTTACCCTCCACGCTGCCCTCCATAACTAAATTGCTGATCCCTTGATGCCTCAGTACATGTCCTACCAACCGATCCCTTCTTCTAGTCAAGTTGTGCCAACAAACTCCTCTTCTCCCCAATTCTATTCAATACTTCCTCATTAGTTATGTGATCTACCCATCTAATCTTCAGCATTCTTCTGTAGCACCAAATTTCGAGAGCTTCTATTCTCTTCTTGTCCAAACTACTTATCGACCATGTTTCACTTCCATACATGGCTACATTCCATACAAATACTTTCAGAAACGACTTCCTGGCACTTAAATCAATACTCGATGTTAACATATTTCTCTTCTTCAGAAACGCTTTCCTTGCCATTGCCAGTCTACATTTTATATCCTCTCTACTTCGACCATCGTCAGTTATTTTGCTCCCCAAATAGCAAAACTCCTTAACTACTTTAAGTTTCTCATTTCCTAATCTAATTCCCTCGGCATCACCCGTGTTTACTCGACTGCATTCCATTATCCTCGTTGTGCTTTTGTTGATGTTCATCTTACATCCTCCTTTCAAGACACTGTCCATTCCATTGAACTCGTTCTATATGCCACGTAAGTCGTTAAGGATTTGTTCAAAATGAAACAAGTGCTCCATTCCTTGAATGTCTATTGCTATACTTCGCGCACGACAGGCCTCGAAAACGTCTCCAGTCTGTACGTTTCTTTAGAAGCTTTGTAAAAGTTTCATCCGCCTCACAACAGTATTTAATCCCGCGCGCAGCGCAAAAAATTATATATACTTTTGTAGGGCGGCTGCCTCGATATTGCTACACACTGAAAAAAAAAGTTGGATGGAGTGGTGGTGGGGGTCGGGGACTCCGCTGTCATGTGGTCGTATCAGCACGACATCCCGACATGGAAAATTCGTGACTCGGTCGATCAAAACGCCTAGACATGTCCAGTTTGTCGGTCGGTCGGTGCTTTTATAGGGCCCATTAATATTTCGCAGATGATATGAAATCACACACACACACACACACACACACACACACACACACACTGTACAGAAATGCACCGGCAACAACTAGTATGCCTACCTGACGATTTATCTTCAAAAGCGGAGATCTCTGGGACAGAGAGCAGCAGCAGCAGCAGCAGCGGTGCTGGTGGGCGCCTTCGCTTCACGCTCCAGGGCTGGGTAGCGGCGCGGCCAGACAACGGTATGCCGGCGGCGCACAGTCACTGGCACAGGACGTGTGCACAGAGTGTGCCTAACAAGCCCGCCAGTGTTCACCTGCGACACGCAATTAGCGAGTGCAGCTGTGGACAGAACAACACTGACTGCAGCGCGTACGCTCACGACAGTTTGCCGCGGCGTGAATGCGCTGTTCATCACGGTAATACGGCTGAGCGCTGCGCTCAGTCCTTAGCGGCGCCAACCGAGTGCGAATAAAGGACCCAACACACGCACCGACCGACAAACAGCACTAGTGTTGGCGTTTTGGCCGACCGACGAACATTCCTTGCCGGGTTGTCGGGCGGGCACCATCCTCCGACAACCGGCATCCGGTCACTCGCGCTTGTGGACTGTACCGGCCTCCCGAGTTCGTCTTTTGTCAGTGCGCGCGGGATTAAGTGCAGTTCTAATACACATGACATGGTGTGAGGCAAACAAAATTTTGACAGGTTTCTGGAGAAACTGAATGACTGCAGATGTTTGTGGGACACGTCGTGCGAGGAGTATAGCAATGTAAACGCAAGAAATGAATGACTTTTCATTTTGTTTAACGAGTTCGTAATGGTCTCGTGTGGCACATGGAACGAATACGTCCTCTTTTTAGGTTTTATTTCCGATGCTGATCGCAAATGAAATCTAAAAATGGAAACATCGACATTCAATGCTTGTTAATTCATAAAATATACTTGCTTCAGCGTTATGATACACTATTGATGACAAACCGCTGGAAACTGTATCTACCGTAAAATATCTACGAGTAACTATCCAGAGCGACCTTAAGTGGAATGACCACATAAAACAAAGAATGGGAAAAGCAGATGCCAGACTCAGATTCGTAGGAAGAATCTTAATAAAATGTAGCCCATTCACGAAAGAAGTGGCTTATAAGGCTCTTGTTCTACCGATTTTTGAGTATTGTTC
The DNA here is from genome assembly GCF_021461385.2 of Schistocerca piceifrons. NCBI lineage: Eukaryota > Metazoa > Arthropoda > Insecta > Orthoptera > Acrididae > Schistocerca > Schistocerca piceifrons. The sequence continues at coordinate 1,041,084,344 of NC_060138.1, forward strand.
GCCTGTCTGGGATCCATACCAGGTAGGACTGGTAGAAAAGATAGAGAATATCCAACAAAGAGCGGCGCGTTTCGTTCGCACGCAGCAATCGCATCATCGGCAAAGGCTACGCAGTGTACTGAGATGCTGTGTTCTACTTTGTACCCGATTTTTACGCCTTCAATAGCCACGGTTCTGTCCAGTTGTTTCCACTGTTTGATTATTTCATCCAGCAACAAGTTGAACACAATCGGTTACAACCCTTCTCCTTGACGAACTCTCGACTCTATTTCGGTGCTTCCCTACATAGAGCTTCGGTACTTGAATAGCAGTTTTACCTTTCAAAGTGTTCCGTATCAATTTGTCTACAGAATCGGAAGCTTTTGTTATGTCCACGACGATCACTACAGCGGTTTTACCTTTCCTGTGACGATGTTGTAATATCCTTTTGAGTCCAAAAATCTGCTAGTTACAGTTCCCACCTTTACGGAAACCAGCCTGACAGTTTCCAAGGCTTGACTCGAGATGCTCTTCAACTCTACTGAACAGCCTATGGAATTCCTTGTACCTGACGTTCAGTACTGAAACCCCTTTAGTTATCCAATACCTTGGGATTGAAATGTTAATTTTTTTTTTTGTCATCAGCCTTCTGACTGGTTTAAAGCGATCCGCCAAGAATTCCTCTCCTGTGCCAACTTCTTCTCGTCGGAGCAGCACTTTCTTTAGTTCTAATATTCGCAAAAGAACACATTTTGTAACACAATTTATCATCACATATACAACAATGAAACATATAATCATTTACACAATTTAAAAAATAACGAATATGTTTAGTGAAAATATAGTTTCCGAGCTTTAGTATTCAAAAAATCCTTCAATGAAGCTAATTTCAATTTGACTTAAACGAAGGCCAAATTAAACATGCAACTCACAAATGTCTGGAAGCCTCTTACTTACATGACGGAATGTGTTGCTCATGTTTATTAAGTCAAATAAAATCGTTAATATGTTAGCTCTGAGAACAAATTAATAATTAGCCTGGTGAAGGATCGTGGACTCAGCCTTCAGCGCTCTCTGCAGCCGGCGTGCACATCTGGAAGTACCCTTCACCAGAGACTGCACACTGAGCTGCACAGTGTGTTTGTACATCGAGGTTTTGGACGCTTCTCGAAGTGAAACAACGCGACATTAAGAAAGTTCACTAAGGACTCATCAAGCAGAGCGATCAAAAAGAATAAGAATCGAAATACGAGTACTTGTCAATTTAGTTCGTCTCTCACCTCCAAATAGTAGGTACAATTTGCGCAAATGCCTCTCCGTTCATTGATGCGTCTCACCAGTTTCGGTTAACAGATGCCAGGCTGCCGAACACGCAGTCGCTCAGATGACGCCCCTTCGATAGGAATAGCGATCGCCTAACAAACTGGAGCACCATACTATGGGGAAGCCGTGGGCTTAAAGGTGGCATACTGGCAACAGCAGGGGTCTGAGTTCGGATTACGCCTCGGAAGAACAAGAGCATCTTGGCTAAAGACATTTCGGCTGCGTAATCTTTCCAAACAATTTCAGCTGAAAGAAGCTGGTCGCGTAAATCTTTGACAGACCGCTTCCACTACTGGGTGAACGCAGACATCTGTTTCTCGTTGCGACGACTGGCTGGCACAGTGCGCGCAGGCGCTTCTCTTAACTCCCCATTAGTCACAGTACGTCAACTGCGTGATATCCTGCATCCCGAGAAAACATCGGCTTCCGCCCACATCAAACACTCGACAGGAATTTGAACTCTCCCTCTGCTGTTTCAGAGTTGCGACTTCTCTGTATGCAACGGTATCAACCGGGAAAAGTCTCACGCAACTTCCGACGTTCTACTATATCATTCATATATACGCTGTGAAAAGTAATGGTCTAATAGCACTGTCATGCGGCACGCCCGAAATTACTTTTTCGTCTGGAGACTTTTCTCCTTTGAGAAACCCATGTTGTGTTCTCTTTCCAATCATACAGCTGATCTGATGTTAAAAGAACAGCAACGGTTCTTACACAATTTATCCCACGACAAAAGAAAATGTATAACCATTTGCCCCCCCCCCCCCCTGCCTGATAGTAAGTGTACTCCAGCGATGTAAAAAGAACAGCAACACCAAAGAATAATTCGACAGGTTAATGTAAGCGTGGATAAGCCATCGCGTATGCGAAATGGTACATTAGTAACCGGTGTAAACACCAAATGTTGAATGAAATCATGCAAAAGTGCATGAACTGTGCTGTACAGGCGCCAGGTGTCAGTTTGTGGGACAGAATTCCATGTCTGTTGCACTTGGTGCTCGATTGGAGAAAGATCTCGTGATCGAGCAGGCCAAGATTTTTGTATCCCGCCTGGAAGGCGGCGCTCCTGTAAACTGAAGGGTAGGCCGAATGTAGGAACCGAGTAGGAGCAGATGAGGTAAAAATCTCGGTACTGCTTTTAACGTAAAAGTACATTTAATAGAGAATATTAGTCAATGACATACACGTAACTTTTGGTAAAGATGAGCACGTAGGTGCGAAACCGGATGTATCAAAACTAACACAGGCAAAATCTGTAGTGGCTCGCCCACTATGAAGATGAACCAATGTTGGTTGGTAGTCAGCTCGCGAACAAATGGGGAGAATGTGGAGCAGCGCTCGTAGAGCTGTACAGCGCCGGCTAGAGGGCGCTCTCTTCGGTGTCGGTGTCTTCGTGCCAACCTAAGAACTTTAGCCTACACTGTGGCATCGGAGCTATCGATACCACAAACACAAAACGTCAACATACTGTAGAGCTTGGGTTACAGCAACGGAATGTGGTCGAGAGTTATCGTGTATGGAGGACATCCCCTGGACTGCTGTTCATGAATGGCAGCACAACACGTCGAACCATCAGCTCGAGGTACAATTTTGCAGTCAGGAAGCGTGGGATACGATATTGCTTACACAATTCGATATTGCTCCTGCTGTTTTACGAAATCGTAACCCAGATCATAACTACGGGTCTCGGTTTAGTGTGTGTAGCAAGCAGACAGGTTGGCTGCAGGCCCTAAACTGGCATACTCCTAAACAACACACGGCCATCACTGCCACCGAGGCAGAACGTGCTTTCATCAGGAAACACAACAGACGTCTACTCCGCTCTCCAGTGAGCTCTCACTTGACACCACTGAAGTCGCAAATGGCGGTGGTTTGGTGTCCATGGAATGCACGATACAGGGCGTGTGGCTCGGAGCTGTCCTTCAAGTAACCGATTTGTAACGGTTCTTTGTGTCACTGTGGGCCAAATGCTGCTGAAATTGCTGCTGCAAATGCGGAAAGATCTGTCACAGCCGTACGCTGAACATGATAGTCTTCCCTCTCTAGGTAGTGGCACGTGGACCGTCCGGAGCCCAGTCTTCTTGCGACGGAACATTCTCGCGACCACAGCTACCAGCCATCAAATACAATGGCTACATTCACGCAAAGTCTATCTGCAATATCGCAGAATGAACATCCAGCTTCTCGTAGCCCCATTACACGACCATGTTCAAACTCACTGAAGTGTTGTCGTTGATAGTGTACCTCATCGTTACACACGTGGAGATCGGATTATCAACTGGAGGTGGACCAGGGAGAAATAATTTACCGACTACCACTTTCTTCAGACCAGAAGAAAGTTACTACCCTCAGGCAAAAAATAACGCAGTGATTTGGTTAATGGGCAAATATACAAGTTACATTTTTAACAATATTGGGAGCGATTAACATATTGAATACAAGATGTATATGGTAAATGAATCCGAGAAAACACTTAAGCATCAGAATCACAATAAGAAATGTAACATGCTCCGAATTGTCTTCAACAGACTGGGTATAGGTTAGGAACTGGATTCCTCGTGGAGAGGGGATGGGTTGGGTCACGTTCCCGACCCTAACCTCACCTGCAAGTCACACATGAAAAATAAATCAGTAGAACAGCAGATACAAGAATATGACGACAAATATCTGGTGCCTGTTATAAAGGAAAATCTTTAACCCCTAAGGATGCGTTTAGAAGGCAGGAGCTGACAAAAATAACAAGGCAGTGACGGATTTTGCGATGTCGCTGTTCGGGACTGCTCTTCTGTCCATATCATTTACCCTGGAAGAAACACACATCAAGGATTTACTGAATGATTAATTCGGGTCTGGGAAATGATGATGAGGAACTTCAAGCTGCAGAAGAAGAAAATATGCATGATGAACTGCCACCAGTTGAAGGTGACAGTGAAGGTGCTAAACTGTGCTACTGCTAAAGATTGAATATCATAACCTACTCTTTGAATGCTGTAATTTGTGACTGCTATTATCAGTCACCTAATTTATCTCATTTCATTGTAAGATAGCCATTTTTGGTACTGTTTTTGTGGAATAAAAAATAAAAAAGCATTCTTGAATAACAACAAGTCCAATACCAAAGGTAACTAAGGCTCACGATCGTTAAGGAGTGCATTCAAGACAAATTTTATTTGCATTCTCACATACGCGCTACTAGTGCCACACTATGCGATTAGAGCGAAATTTGAAGAGCTGTTATGTACGAGATGTAGAAAGACGGGTACCAAGTTTCGTTTATGTCACAGATCTCCATCTTGGTGTTTCGATTTTCTCTGTCAGTGTATTTTTATTACGTCCATATATTCCTATTGGATCGCCGTCGACAACTAGCAGCTGGAATTCGCCGTCATCCAGTTTTAAACCACAGTTTTACTTTTACCGCAGCACAGTCGCCAAAAAATCTACTCACCAAGAGACGGAGGAACACACGCATAAACGATTACAATTAGGCAAGCTTTCGGAGCCAGTGGCTCCTCCTTCAGGCAAAAGGGTTGAAGGGGAAGGAAAAGGGGTGAAGGAAAAGGACTGGAGAGGTCTTGGAAAAGGCGCAGATTTCGGGAAAATCACCCAGAACCGCGTGTCGGGGGACACTTCCCGGACGGGATGAGAAGGAAGGACTTCCGTTCGGTAAGGATCCCCTGACCCGCAGTTCTGGGTGACTTCCCCGAAGTCTACCCCTTTTCCTGCGCCTCTTCAGTCCTTTTCCTTCAGCCTTCTCCTTCAACCCTTCTGTCTGAAGGAGCCACTGGCTCCGAAAGCTTGCCTAAATGTAATCTTATATATATATTGTAAGGTGGGATCATTTTGAGCCACATTACAACTACCACTCCGGAAAGAAGACCCTTTAATAGTATAAACATCGAGACAGGAAACCATTAACGATACTGACATCGGCTAGGGATCTTAATTTGTAGCAGAATATCTGCACGTTGGGCGATAGTGAAGCGGAGGGAGACCGGAGGCTGGCAGGAGAACGGGAAAGACAAAAGCGTGGCAGGCAGGCCTGAGAGCTGAAGACAACAGCTAACGTAAGCTCCTGGAAACACCAGGCGGGTGGACCGCGGCTTAGCGGCGGCCACGTGGCCGAGGACTAGAAGAAGAGACAGGGGCTCGCTAACAAAAGGCGTGGCGGCGTGTAGGTGGTTTTCCCAACGGCCGGAGCGGAAGCTTCTGGAACAGTCTGGAAACTTTTAGAAGCTTCGGTCGGTTGCAAAAATGAGATTGGTCGGCGCTCGGAAACGAACGCCTTCCAGCAACATGATTGGCCACGCACATTAAAAGGGGGAAGAAAAAAGAACAGGAGCTACGAAAAAGCGTAGCGACTGAGAAACACTTGTTCCTGGGGTGTCGAGGAGAGAGGTTGATCCTGGCGAGGTGTGCGACCTCGTTACTGGGACAGAGTACTTGTAGCGAGAGCCTGAGGATCGTCTGGTGTTCCACGGCAGCCGTGGAGGTGCCTACGGAAGCTTTTGGTGAGGTAGAATTTATGTTATCTCGCTGAGGCGAGAACCTTTGCAGCGATAACTGTTAGATCACAGTAGTGGTCGCACATTCGCAACGGCGGTTAGGGAAGTAAAGTGAACTGCTGATCACGTGTCTTTTTCGTTCTATGCTGAGGCTTCACGTTGCTAGTCGCGAGTGTAGTTCTAAATATAATTACAATTGCCATAGCTGATGTCAGTATTCCGCGCTTGAATTAACGACCGCGAATATATCACAGGACAGTGCCAGACAGAGCGATTACCAAATGTGAATAGGCACAACTAAAATGTTGCTGGTACTGTGTACTCTTGTATAGAGTAAATTGCAGAAGAGTAAAGAATTTAACACTACTGAGTGTATCATTTCATAGCTAGTACTTTCCTTTCTCATTTTATTATCTCCTTATTTGTGTATTTCATGTTTGCAATAATCTGGTGGAGGCAGTGTTTGTGGCTCAGCACATCTGAACATTCTACCATATACTGAGGATATGGTTAGAAACCAACAAGATTTGCATACGACTAGTTAACGTCACATATAGACCAAAGGATAAGCTTACCCTTCTGGAGAGAGTACAAGTGTCAGGGCGACAAATTAGCGTTATAAAATCCGTTGTGCAAAATTTTTCACTTATACGTTCGGCTCGCAGGCTTACCCATCAGCAGAAAAGAGCAAAACAGAAGCGGTAGCTTACTATATATATCGCCCCTCTGTGGAATTTGTATTCGAGTCTACCCTCGACCATAGACTTATGATGTAGTGTTCGTTGATTTTTCGACGCATGGCTAGTTTGCACTGCGCGTCGGTGAGCACGCACCTGCGGACGCAGAACCACGACATACAGAGACGCCGGTGGCCAGATGGCCAGATTGCGTTGCGGAAGCGCTGCGGGCGGCGGCAGGTGCGTGCGGGGACCGGCCGTGCTCTGGTTACCCCACAGCGGTCCGCGATGCAGCCAGGCAGCCCTTCCCAGAACACGGCTCCAATCCCGTTCCCAGCGGCTTCTCTCATATCACCTGCACGAACTGCTCTTTTTCACGCATCAGAATTCCCGGTAGTATTATGGATGCAATCGAGCCGTCTGCTGCTTGGCCGAAACGGCTTGCGGTAGTCTCTGCGGTTCGAACCGATACAGTACTCACAGTTAGATCACTAAAATAGTTAGTATTTGGATGAAAAAGTAGGTATCTGTCATGTCGAGTTGTTGAGTGTTGTTAGGGGAATTAATACCAGGTGATCAAAAAGTCAGTATAAATTTGAAAACTGAATAAATCACGGAATAATGTAGATAGAGGTACAAATTGACACACATACTTGGAATGACATGGGGTTTTATTAGAACAAAAAAAAAATGCAAACGTTCAAAAATGTCCGACAGATGGAGCTTCATCCGTTCAGAATAGCAATAATTAGCGTAACAAAGTAAGACAAAGCAAAGATGATGTTCTTTACAGGAAATGCTCAACATGGCCACCATAATTCCTCAACAACAGCTGTAGTCGAGGAATAATGTTGTGAACAGCACTGTAAAGCATGTCCGGAGTTATGGTGAGGCTTTGGCGTCGGATGTTGCCTTTCATCTTCCCTAGAGATGTCGGTCGATCACGATACACTTGCGACTTCAGGTAACCACAAAGCCAATAATCGCACGGACTGAGGTCTGGGGACCGGGGAGGCTAAGCATGACGAAAGTGGTGGCTGAGCACACGACCACCACCAAACGACGCGCGCAAGAGATCTTTCACACGTCTAGCAATATGGGGTGGAGCGCCATCCTGCATGAACATCGTCCGTTCCAGTAGGTGTTTATCAGCCAGGCTGGAGATGATGCGATTCTGTAACATATCGGCGTACCTCTCACCCGTCACGGTAGCAGTTTTGCTGTCCAGCGCCATCTGTCGGATATTTTGTGAACTTTGTTTTTTTTTTTGTTCTAATAAAACCTCATGTCATTCCAAGCATGTGTGTCAATTTTTACCTCCCTATCTTCATTATTCCGTGGTTTATTAAGTTTTCAAATTTATACTGACTTTTTGTTCACCCTGTATCTTGCACCCTCTCCCCTCCGAAATAAATTATCCAAAAGTTAAAAAAAAAAAAGAAAGAAATATAAAAGGTGTCAGGCAGGTTCGTTACTGAAAGCGATTCATGTGCGTACACGATTATCAATAATGAATTTGTCAACTTAAGAGGCGAAAAAAATTCAGTAGGTGGATACTGAAACATATCAGGAAAGTCGGCCGCAGTGGCCGAGTGGTTCTAGGCGCTTCAGTCTGGAACCGCGCGACTGCTACGGTCGCCGGTTCGAATCCTGCCTCGGGCATGGATGTGTGTGATGTCCTTAGGTTAGTTAGTTTGAAGTAGTTCTAAGTTCTACGGGACTGATGACGTCTGAAGTTAGTGCTCAGAGCCGTATCAGGAAAAATGGGTCTCATGTCATCTGGACCCACGGTAAGTCCAAATAATAAGAGTGAACACACTATATATATATATATATATATATATATATATATATATATATATATATATATATTGCCTCGTGTGTTTCGACGGTCGTTACATATTTGTAGTTTCGTTTCCGCAGTATGCAGCTGAAATCATCACAGACAAATAGTGTAAATCATGTTTCATGCAAAACCCGGTGTCAGCGGAGAGCTTCGTTTTGTTTCTGTTACAAAAAAAATAACTTTTAAAGCGGAATTAGGCACACACATCCGTTACAGCTGTCCCAGATTAGTCTTACGCGATATCCGCTTTGTCAGTATGTATTAACAGTAAAATAAAAATAACCAGTATTCCAGCAGCGACTGAGTAGCGCTGCTACATGACAATACCAGACAGTGCGTGGCAGTGCGACACGGGAATTACTGCTCGAGTACTGGTTATTCTTTGTTTTACTGTTTCTGTTAATACACACTGATAAAACGGATATTGCACAAGAGTAACTTGGGACCGCTCTATCGAATGGGCGCGTAAAATTCCGCTTTAAATTATTCTGTTTTTAATGGAAACAAACCGGCGCCTTGCGCTGTCACTGGGCGTTGCATAAAACATATGATACACTCGCACAGTATTCCTTTGGGATGGCTTCATCTGCAAATTATAGAAACGAAAGTATAAATATCCTCGCGAAACACCAGTGTGTGTGTGTGTGTGTGTGTGTGTGTGTGTGTGTGTGTGTGAGGGGGGTATTCATAAAGAAGGAAGAGGATTTCAAACATTTAAGCTTCCGAACTAAAGGAACACGAAGCAGCTGGTCTCTCGAAATTGAATTCACAGCTTCTACAATATGATGTCAGGCATAATCTAATTATAATACAGTGTCAGGCATGGGGGGAGGGAGATAAAGACACGGGTAAAAGTCACAAGTTGTGAGATCTGGAGACCTGGGAGGCCACCGACGATGAAGTTCATCTTCTGCATCTCCTCTTCCAACACAAGGTCCTGAAACGATGTCATACAGATAACGTCGGACTTGCTTAGAGAAATTCTTCTGTGATTGCAACATTCATCGTACACTTGCACGTCTGTTCTCCAAATGATAGATAGGTGTGCAGGCAATAAACACTGCGCAAGTACTGTAATGTTTAGAGCCGCTATCTGTTCTATACGTCTGCACGATACGTGAGCTCCGGTCGCAGTGCAACGCCTGTTAGGATACGTCGTGGTTCACAACACGGCCACCACCAGAATTCGAACCGAGATTTTTAATGTGCAACGTCAGCTTAACGGGTATGTGAATCTAAATATCTTCACTGAATATTTCCTAACTAATGAAACATGCCTACCTTTCATGTGTCAAAATAATATCGCTTCCAATAAATACTGAATGGATTACTGTTTTTTTGTGATAAGATTTGGATAATGTATGGAGAAATTCGTTCTCTGGGCATAACACGTTCTCAATACTGCATCCGCTTGTAATATCTCTTTATATTCTACTAATTATCCCTGCACAATTCTATAAGTGAATTACGTTTCCTACTTGACTATCTATATACTCGCAGAATCGATGCGCAAAGTAGTACAGTACTATTATTATTCCATGAGCGCATAATTACTCTTTGTAATATTCTCTCTAGTGTGTTGAGAGGACTTCTAGGATCTACTCCGCGCCGAATAGCCGCACTGAATAACTGTAATTTTGCTACCACGATTACTGGAAGAAAGAGATTGAAAATATATTGCATGCTACTCAATAAGTTATATAGTGAGCATTTACATCAAAGGCGTGTAAGGAATTTCATTATATATGTATTCTCTAATTGGAAATTTGCACAGAGGTGTCGTTTCGTTGGTAATCAGAAGGGAACTTCCGATGAACTGGAAACGAACCTACAATTATTAGATCCAACAGCTCAATTATTTCATCGGATAATTAAACTCTATCAAAGCAAACTTTCCGCTTGATCTGAGGTTTCCCGGCTGACTACGCAACGCAAGAAAACCAAGACATTTTATTTACACAGGATTGCAGATCGCTTCGAATCATCGAGACTGCGGACAAGGAGAGTCATCGTCCGATTCGGATTAAACAAGTAAAGCTTAATTATAGCTTTCGTGAGCGACTGTGATATAGCTGCTAATGAATGAGGTCATTAATACAATACTAATAACTAACTTTCCTCCTCACCAGCAACCAGTATAAACACAATATTAATTAAACGCTCTCTGATAAATTTCTGCGGACGGCCACGGTAGTAGCTGTTTTCTTTCGTAACGTGTCAGCACGGCTACTGCCCCAATGGAGTGGCGAGCGCGCTGCGGCCGAGGCGAGGCGAGGCGAGGTTATCAGTGGACGAGTGCCCCAGCCGTGCCTTATCGCCGCTACCTGCTGGCTGTAGGAGACAGCTGCAGCCAGCAGTCCGCGGGCCACAGCTGGGGAGGCTCTTTTTCCGCTTTGCTGTTCAAAACCGTCAAGCGACTCCGCCGCGGACGTATTACCGCATTCAATTGCAGGATTAAGATGCCGCGAACAGCGCCGTTTCACTTAATACTTCCTGGAACTGCGGGCGATTTACCCACTTCCGACATAAACGCGCAGCCTGCTCGTCCACATCAGCGCGGTGACTCAGGCTGAAACGCAAGACGTCAGTTTCTTACACGATAAGATTATAACATTATTTACTGTTGACGCACGTCAACAGTCCCTCAGTATTTTAGAAAGGAAGTTGACAATGTTGACTGGAATACCCTCTTTCAAATTCTAAAGGTGGCAGGGGTAAAATACAGGGAGCGAAAAGCTATTTACAATCTGTACAGATGGCAGTTATTAGAGTCGAGGGACATGAAAGAGAAGCAGTGATTGGGAAGGGAGTGAGACAGAGTTGTAGCGTCTCCCTGTTGCTATTCAATCTGTATATTGAGCGAGCAGTAGAGGAGACGAAAGAAAAGTTCGGAGTAGGTATTAAAATCCATGGAGAAGAAATAAAAACTTTGAGGTTTGCCGATGACATTGTAATTCTGTCAGAGACAGCAAAGGACTTGGACGAGCAGTTGAACGGAATGGACAGTGTCTTGAAAGGAGGATATAAGATGAACATCAACGAAAGCAAAACGAGGATAATGGAATGTAGTCGAATTAAATCGGGTGATGCTGCGGGAATTAGATTAGGAAATGAGACGCTTAAAGTAGTAAAGGAGTTTTGCTATTTGGGGAGCAAAATAACTGATGATGGTCGAAGTAGAGAGGATATAAAATGTAGACTGGCAACGGCAAGGAAATCGTTTCTGAAGAAGAGAAATTTGTTAACATCGAGTATTGATTTAAGTGTCAGGAAGTCGTTTCTGGAAGTATTTGGTTGTAATGGCTCTGAGCACTATGGGACTTAACTTCTGAGGTCATCAGTCCCCTAGAACTTAGAACTACTTAAACCTAACTAACCTAAGGACATCACACACATCCATGCCCGAGGCAGGATTCGAACCTCCGACCGTAACAGCAGCGCGGTTCCAGACTGAAATGCCTACAACCGCTCCAACACACCGGCCGGCACGGATGTCCAAGCAACATTCAGTGTATTTTAGGTTTCCCGAAGTAAGTGCAGTATCAATTTATTTTAAACGTCCCAATAATGGGACAATGGCATGTTACACTATCACTCCTTTGTAGGTGTGCCTATTTGCACACATATACAGAAATTAGCATTTACATCGTTGTGATTTGCTATCTTTACGCTGTATGAGTGTTTCTCCAGGGTAGGTAATAGAATGATGTATTTCCTTTCACATTTTACGATTTCAATTGGATAAAAACACTTCGTGTGGATTTACAGTTGAAGTTTTAGGAGAACTGGAGAACAATGAAGTGAGTGAATATGATGATGATTTAAAACTGGAGATTATTCCACCCTATGTATATGAAATAACAGATGAAGAAAACATTGAAGAAAATGCACTGAACAATCGCTATACTGAACAAGATGTAGCAGTACTTTAGAATTTATAACCAGAAGGGATGAAGCTAATATCGCCGATTTATCTCCACAAGCTAAGCGGAAAGCATACAAAAACAATACAAATTTAACTGGCATAACTGTGAACCAACGAGTAGAAACCTAAGGAACCAGGTAAGAGCAACAAAAAATACGTTCATAACGTCTAGCAAATAAGATACCACCCTAGGCGTTCGAGGATTTTTTTCCTGAGGAACTAGTGAATACTATTACAGAACAAGATCAAACTGATGTTTGCCAATACAAGAACAAAAAAAAAATTTTTTGGCCCAAGAGAAGCTGAAATTCTTCATTGGCACGCTACTTCTTAGTGATATTACAAGCTTCCCCGTGAGAGTAGAGGACATTTCACAGCGAAATGTGAGGGAAAAACCCCTCAAATTGGCATTTATAAGAAGAACAACACCAAAAATGGAACAGGAACGTATTATGTAGGAAATTGTCCACGCAACTTGCCACTGATGATGCCTTGCAGAAAATGAAGGCGAAACGCGTATGGCACTAAAATTGTGTTTTATTCAGTTGCTGTCAGACGGTCCATAAGTAAAAACTATCAATATATCCGAGTGACTTGTTCCTGTTTCCTAACTTGAAACTTTGGATTGCTGGGAAGAAATTTTCATCGCGTGAATCAGTGATAGTTGCACTCAACGAGTACTTTGCAGAGTTTGACAGAAACCATTTTTCCGATAGGGTGAAAAAAAAACTAGAGGATCGCGGAGCTAGTGTATATCCCTCAAACGAGACTATGTCGAGAAGTACGGTTAATTGTCTAGCAAACAAACATTTTTCTTGCTTTTTTACCGTACTTACCAAACCACCCTCATACTTTGATGCACTTCGTAATTACCTGACCCTTGAGAATGACACAATACCCGAAATCGCGATTCTGAATAAATAAATAATAGTCCAAGCGGGAAATTACGTCATACCTTGCATGATTCTTTCAAAGTAAGAGTTTGATGCGCAGGGTGTACCAAAACTTTAGGATTATAATTATACAGGTGCATAAGAGGCTAGACTGAGTACTTGCAGGAAGCACTGGTCGGAGATGAATATTTAATGAAAAGGACAAGTGGTAGGAATTTCGGTTCTGAGTTGCACCGCGACATCGGGGCGGCTGACTGGTTTCTTATGAAACGTAAGCAGTTTATAGCGACGCAGGACCCACGCTCCCCACAGTCAAAAAACAGGACCCACAGACGATAGTTGTAGAAATACTGTGCAGTATAATGGTTTCCTGGACCCGATTGGGTACCCGTAAACATATCTCCTAAAAAAAGCCTTTGTTTACATTACAATCAAGCGATAGCAGGAATCACTCAAGGTGGTCAGATGCCTGGTACTGAAGACGGACGCAGAAACGAGATGAAACAAACACAGGAGCTTCACTGTTGGTAAAGCAGAACGAGATGCAATGGGCATAAACCGAACGCCCTTGAGTCATTTGTGCGAACTGTGCACCCACTCGATTCCAGACGACAACGGGAGCTGCAAAAGATATGCGGTTGCAGCAGCGGTGGCGACTTTCTAACTGGACGCGGGCAGAGGGTGAAAGTTTACCGAGGCTCGCGTTTTTTTCTGCACGTCGCTGACCGAATTCCTGGCGGCCGTAGCTGACCGGCTTCTGGTCGCTTTATGAGCACCTGCCACTCAAGGCAGCCGCTGCAAACGCAATGAACGCGAACTTAGTAGCACAGATATATCGTCCGAAATATGAAAACACCCTTCACCAGCGTGGTGGCCTTGTATTTGTAATTATGTTATAGACCACCTTAATTAAATGTCTCAATTCTGATGAAGGCACTCTTAGACGAAGTATTGAAACCTTGTTAATAAGACTAAAAAATTGTGACCGTGGGCTCATTTGTTTCAATTTTAATTTATAAACGGTCACTGAACCAAGCAGCCATGTTTAAAACTTTGCGATTCCATGCTACACGTTACGTAAATTCCTGTGTACGATACGCAGCCCTGGCCTCCCGCTCACTTGTGTTATAGCGGTGGACGATGTCGTGCGTTGCAACATATAATTCTTGAGGAAGTACAAGTAGCCGGTACTGATACAGACATACAGCACAATGACTGATGTCTATTACGCGGGTGTTTATAGTGCTACTTGCTCCCACATTGTTAATTACGTAAGCGACACTGGCCCACATTGTTATTATGGACCTGTGGTTTAAATCACTGAGTAGTAAATGAAGCGCTTGGCTATGTAACACGATTATATAATTGTCATATTTTAGTCATTACACTTTTCATAAATTCGAGATTGATTGCGACCAAACGATGTATTCCAAATAGACTGCTTCATATGAAAACTGCATGGTTCGTCAAAACCTAAATTCTACCTAATAAAAGTTAGTTTTGATATTACATATACGCACACTGTTTGAAATTATGTCACTCATCAAACTGACATTTTTACTTATTTTTATTTTATCAGCTTTCTTCGCGCGGTTCAAGTTTTCATATTCGATTTCTCTTTTAGAAACTCCAGCTTTACTAACATGTCTTGGAGGAACTTCTTTTCCAAATGAAAATGCGCTCCGAAGATGGCTCTACGAGTTCTTCGCCTCAGAACCACATGATTTCTGCAGTCGCGGAATTGAAAAGCTATCTCAGCGTCGACAGACTGTTGTAAACAGTGAAGGACAATGTATTTTATGTCTAAAGCCTCTGTTATGTGTACCTATTGTGTTTATTAAACCTGTGGAAAATCTGTACAAACTTATGCGCCCACTTAATATTTAGTTATCACTGTATTAGGTTGACGACCACAAGTGTCACACATCAAATTGTACCACAGCAAAGTACTATTTTGTAACACACTCTTAATATATGTCATTTGTTATTGTTTTTGCCACCCTTGTGTTATAGCACCTTTCCGTCAGGCAAGTATTTAATAAACATAGCGTGCAATGCCTACCTTTTAGGAACTACATCACGGAAACACTTTTCTGCTACCGTGGATGTTTGGGCTGCATTAAAAACATCATTCAGTTACTACATTCCTAATCACAGCAACTATAGCAGGGAAACGCTTTCCTGCTATCGTGGATGTTTGGGCTTAATTAACAGTACTATTCAGTTACTACAATCGTAACAGCTACCAACAGTTACAGATAACCGGCCGCTGTGGTCGAGCGGTTCTAGGCGCTACAGTCTGGAACCGCGCGACCGCTACGGTCGCAGGTTCGAATCCTGCCTCGGGCATGGATGTGTGTGATGTACTTAGGTTAGTTAGGTTTAAGTAGTTCTAAGTTCTAGGGGACTGATGACCTCAGAAGTTAAGTCCCACAGTGCTCAGAGCTATTTGAACCAGTTTCAGATGTTCTAAAGTGGAGTGGTATTGCTTTCGCCTTGGGTAAAGATGGCAACACGGGCTCACGATGGCAGTAAGTATATAAATGGTAGAAATCTCGTGTTATTGTTTACGTACAGAATAGTAAACCAAAATTACTCGTACTTCTTTCTCAACATATGAACCCAACGACTGTAGCCCTTGACAACAAATGACTACTAGGTAAATATACCCATGGGAGTAGTGGATTTGGGAACTACGTTATTATTGGGGGCTCGAACTAAAGTCATTTAAAATATAAGTGTGTCTCAACGACAGATAATTCCCGATCAAGTATAACTAGCCGATGCAGATATTGACACGTAATACTGGTTCTGATGCCTATTATGCTGGTATCTGTATATTCACTTGCTTTCTCAGTGGTATTTATGTATTTGATATGGACTGTTATCATCTACACGTTGTTTACACAACTTCGAACAGTGAAAGAAGGGCTTACCTATGTAAGGCGATTATGGTGTAATAAATACTCTTTCTTGATTTAAAAAAAAAACTGTATGCTCTTATAATGCACTAAATCCAAATCTGCTTGATAATCGCACTACGACGTCGCTAGCTGCACCAGAATAAAATTTTATTTAATAGGAGCTTTTAATGGTATATGAAAACATGTATCGTTAATAGAAGTCACCGACGTTATAAAGTCTGATTCGGTATTTTGGCGGTAGCGGAGAACGTGCATACTAGAAACGCATCTGGTAGAAGTGCGGCCACTAAGCAACCAAAGACGAACAACACACAAACCACACGTAGATTAATCGTGTACTGTAATAGACGTCTTAAAGGAAGACGAAGTGGTTATAGCCTTGAATAAAACGTGACTTGTTCCTGTGTCCACTTGGTGAACGGTAAGTACAAGAATGTCGAAAGAAGCCTGCAGCTGTTGGCATCCACGGGCCTTGCCCAGATAAGCAACCTGAGTTTCAGCAACGTCTGCCAGGTTTCGCCAGATAAAAGCCTGGTTGTGCAGTACTGGGATGCCAGAGTCGCTTTCACGAGAAGCAGCTGTTGTTCTCTCAAAGGGGCCATTTTACCCTCGCTAGTCTAGTATTATGTGATAAATAGTTAAGTGCAGTGTGGTTCGGGGTCCATATTACACTGCAGGTCCTCCTGCAGCACGCTGTGTTAAGTCAGCCCAGAACTGTGATGTCAGAACCAAGGATAGCTCCAGTTAGCACTAATTTTCACTGCGACAACTGGGCCTTCAAAGACACTTCACAAGCCAAAACATACTTACTAGACATTTCTCCAGCAGAGTCTGTTGCTAGATTGCATATTAACTAAGACTTAAATAAACAGTACATAAGACAGAATCTTTGAACTAGATACGAATATCATAGGAAGGACGACTTAGGTTTAATGTCACGTCTTACAGGTTTGACAATGCACGGTGCTTGCTTCCTATTTTTGGTTGTGCGTAATGGCATATTAATTTTAGAGTACGTAATACTACATGACAATATAGAACGATTTTCATACATGAACGAACGTTAGTATGTGCAATAATGCGAAGTAACGGTTTGTGTTTGTTTTGCGCGGAGCTTGATATTTACATAATGTGCTCCCGAAACGCGCGTTAAATAAATCAATGATTTTCGACTAATTGTGCGTAATGGTTCCAATGGCTCTGAGCACTATGGGACTTAACATCCGAGGTCATCAGTCCCCTAGACTTAGAACTACTTAAGCCTAACTAATCTAAGGACATCACACACATTCATGTCCGAGGCAGGATTCGAACCTGAGACCGTAGCAGCAGCGCGATTCCGAACTGAAGCGCCTAGAACCGCCACTACGTAGCAATTCTTGACGTGTGGCATGTCGCATTGTTCTGCTGGAAATGCCGAAGTCCGTCGGAATGCACAATGGACATGAATGGATGCAGGTGATCAGACCGGATGCTTACGTACGTGTCGCCTGTCAGAATCGTACCTAGACGTATCAGGGGTCACATATCACTCCAACAGCACACGCCCCACACCATTACAGACTCTCCACCAGCTTGAACAGTCCTTTGCTGACATGCAGGGTCCATGGATTCATGAGATTGTTTCCATACCCGTACACGCCCATCCGCTCGATACAGTTTGAAACGAGACTCGTCCGACCGGGCAACTTGTTTCCAGTCATCAACAGTCTGTTCAAAAATGGTTCAAATGGCTCTGAGCACTACGGGACTTAACAGCTGTGGTTATCAGTCCCCTAGAACTTATAACTACTTAAACCTAACTAACCTAAGGACATCACACACATCCATGCCCGAGACAGGATTCGAACCTGCGACCGTAGCGGTCACGCGGTTCCAGACTGAAGGGCCTAGAACCGCACGGCCTCACCGGCTGGCCAATTGTGCGTAATAATCTTTCTCCTGACAACGAATGGTGAAGGGAACTGGCTGTCTCCTTCGCGGTAGTAGATTCAGTAAAATCCAAATCTAAATTGCTGAACGAGAATTAGACACCTGCCCCTACCCTAATATGTCTGCAGTACCTTAAATATTGTGTCACCGCTCTCGGCGCGGAATTCGGGTAAGGGAGAAAAGCGTCAGAGCAACAATTGCTTTTCTTCTCCAATTTCCTTTTGAATAGTGCAGTCGAAACAAACAGTATTTATTCCTGAGGGGAAACGTGACATGTCCCCCTCACACACACACAGATACACACTGCTTCGCTAGAGCGACATTCACTCCAAATTTTCTGGTGAACCAGTGCACTTAACGAAACACTGGTACACGTTATTCATCCATCACGTTCACCTACACCGCCCACATGAAAAAAAAGACTCCCTCAGTAACAGCCTATAACAGTGCAAAGAAAATGAGTAAAATAATATTGTTAAGAGTTTCTTGAGAAGCTGCTTGAAATTAAGCGGCGAGGCAGGGTGTGGAAAGGAACCGCAAGCTCCGCAGCGGGTAAGGCAATACAGTTCGCGCCAGGCTCGAGGGGGTTAAATTTCCAGTCTTCCCCCACCCCCCACCCCCCCACCATCCCATGCTCTCCGATAACAACCGGTTCACTACCTGACTGTGACTGGGCGAGGGGAATAAATTACGTGCGAAACGAGGCAACTATAGCTGCGCGAAAACACCGCCATATTATTTCCTTATTATATACAGCAGAGAGGATACAACAGACTTTTATTTGTCAATCTGTATTGACATTTTCTCTGTGGCTAGAAACATAGGGCGAATGTCGACAAGCTGAACAATCTGCTGCAAACGCTCTGCTTCGAGAGCAGATTCATTTTTGAATATGTAAAACAATAAGCCACTTCTCAGCTGTGAACAAACATGAAGCCATTCTGTAATTCACATACTGGGTGGATTTTTCGCTTGTAATGATGACGCTAACTACAACATTCACAGCTCTTTAGTGCCCAGCATTATCATGTTTTGCATCCGGTGTATTCTCTTTGTGTATAGCTATTGGTACAAGTTAACCTACGCAAACGGTCTATCTTCAAACACAGAGAAGTAGTTTTAGAGACTTTAGAACAACTGCGTGCTGAGAATGGCGCCTAACAGGCGTTTGCAGATATACGCCAATTATTCGGCTAAAGCCTACTTACAAACCTTTGCAAATAAGTGTAACGAAAGTTCACACAGTTTAAAAATGGCCGGACGGAAGTTGGCACTCATTCAGGACGCCTTTCGACGTCTACCGACAACGCTCATATCAGGAACGTCAACGAAGTTGTGCCTGCCAATCGTAGACTGACTGTCAGAGAGAGTGCAGAAGAATGTTAACATTTCAGTTGGATCACGACATGAAATCCTGACACAGCATCTTGGAATGCATCGTGTTGCCGGAAACGCCGTCCCAGGGATAATGAGTCAAGACCAGAAAGAACTGCCAGCCGCTGTGGCCGAGCGGTTCTAGGCGCTTCAGTCCGGAAACGCGCTGCTGCTGTGGTCGCAGGTTCGAATCCTGCCTCGGGCATGGATGTGTGTGACATCCTTAGGTTAGTTAGGTTTCAGTAGTTCTAAGTCTAGCGGACTGATGACCTCAGATGTTAAGTCCCATAGCGGGTAAAAAAAAAAAACTTTGCCTCACGATCTGTGCAGAGCTTTCGGATCGCGCAAATGAGGACCAGATGGTTCTTAAGATAAATCATAACTAGTCATGAGACGTGAGCCAACTGTTATGACGGTGAGGCCAACGTTCAGTCTTCACAATGGCCCGGAAAGGTTCTCCAAGAAAAAAAAAAAAAGATCGTCAAGTCAAACGTCTGAGCTATGCTGGTAGTTTTCTTTGACATGGTGAATGAGTTGTTTATCACGAATTCGTGCCGCAGGGACAAGCTGTTACTCGATGATACTGTCGAGATATCTTGCGACGCCTGCGAAAAAATGTGAGAAGGAAATGGCCTGAAATTTGGCGAGTAAAATCATGTCTCTTGCATCACGAAAATACACCAGCACATTCATCCCTGTTGAGGTGACTATTGGGCAAAAAACGAAATCACTGTGCTTCCTTATCCTCCGTACCTGGCCATTGTAGACTTTATTTCCAAAGTTGAAAACCCCGTTGAAAGGACGAAGATTTGCTGCGATAGATCAGATAAAAGAGAATTCGCAGACGGCGCTTCGCGTGGTCCAGCAACAGGCGTACCAAGATTTTTTCCGGAAGTGAAAAGGGCTTTGGGAGCAATCGTGGAATACAGTATTGCAAAGGAGACCATGCACAATAAGTAAAAAGCAAGCGTAGAATAATTCTGTGGACAAAGTTCCGGAATTTTTTGAACAGACCATGTATAGTGTCCATGTTGGAATGTAATTTGGGAACTGGGACTGTTTGTGACACAAAAGACAAATTAAACCAATATCTGCTTCATTCACTCTCATTCTATCCCACGATGCGTTTCGAGACTTACTGTTTATCAATGGCATGAAAAATTTTATCGCGGATATTCAAAGATTTCTAGCTTACAATTCATTTCGACCAAAACTAAAGCTGAGGATCATTGCATAGTCACTTTTGTATTAATACAAACACGCTATTCGGTAACACAAATGTATGTACACTATCTGATCACAAGTGTCCTAACACATATTATCCGACATCAATATGGCGTGTGCTCACACTCTGCGTTTATAACTGCTTGAACCCCTTGGTGACAGTGTCAATGACGTGTCTCAAGGTCTGTGGAGGAATGACAGCCTATTGTTCCCCAAGGTCCGAAACTAGATATTGGGTGCTAGGGTCTGGAGCGAATTCGACATTGGAACTCATTCCAAAGGAGTCCCATTCGATTCAGGTCGGGACTCCGTGCAGGCCCGTCTATTTCAGGAATGTTATCACCTACAAACTATTGCTTTACAGATGCTGTTTTATGACATGGTGCAATGTCACGCTGATACAATCAGTTATCGTCTCTGAACAGTTTTTGTTCTGTACACATTACACAACGCAAGTAAATGTGTTCATATCCTTCCGCATTTACAGTTTTCTTAAGGGCAATAAGGGGATCATAATCTTACACGACAAAAATCTCTTGCTGTAACACCACGTCCTCCGTACTTCAATGTTGGCACTACATATGGTGGCAAGGTGACGTTCTCCTGGTATTCGCCACACACAAATCCCTCGACAGATTGCCACAGTGTATAGCGTGATTAATCACTCCAAATCATCCGTTTCCAATCATCCACTGTCCACTGGCGTCGCTCTTTACACCACGTCAAGGGTACCGTATCAGTGACTACAGACATTCGTAGATAATGAGGCGCCACTCGACCATTGCAACCTATTCCTTTCAACTCCCTCCGCACAGCGATTGTGCTAGCTGGGTTGTTGAAAACCCTCTGGAACTCACGAATGGTTCCTTCCGCTGACTTCATGCGACTTTTTACAGCCGTCCTTCGCAACGATCGACGGTCCCTATCAGTCAGTACATGAGGTGTTCCTGGTCTTGGACTACTAGCTGTGGTTGTTCTTTCGCGTCTCCACAATCGCATCGCCAACTGTCAACTTGGGCAGCTTTATAAGGTTCAAAATGGTTCAAATGGCTCTAAGCACTATGCGACTTAACATCTGAGGTCATCAGTCCCCTAGACTTACAACTACTTAAATCTAACTAACCTAAGGACATACACATCCATGCCCGAGGCAGGATTCGAACCTGCAACCGTAGCAGCCGTGTGGTTCCGGACTGAAGCTCCTAGAACCGCTCGACCATAGCAGCAGGCCAGCTTAATAAGGAATGAAATGTCCCGAACTGATTTGTTACTGAGGTGACATAAAATGACTACTCCACGTTCCAAGGCGCTGATCTGTTTTGACCGTCTCATTGTTGCTGGTTCTCTCTCACAACACAGTACTCCCTGTTTCGTTTTATACTGGCGGATCCTCGTCTCGTGACGTCTACCGGTCAGTTCCGCATTACATACCGGTGTCGGGGTACTTTTGCCCAGTACTGTATATAACGGACCTCAGTGTTCTTTTAGCTGGAACTTCTTCGAAAGGAAGTGTAAGCAGACACCTTTCCATACCCAGAAAAAAAAGTCATTTAATCCACTGACCCACGACGAGATGAGGATCTACGCCCTGAAAACGCGTCCTAGAAGAAAGTACGCGTGACTAGCGCAGATTGGTGTTTTAATTTGACTTTTGACCGAATAGAAAGGCGCACGCAGATACCGCTCGAGTGACTCTCATCTCCTCCTGGTGGGCTTGGCAACGCACCCAAACACCGCCGCATTCAAAAGTGGGCCACGAGAAACAAAAGGCACTGCCAAGGCAGGCTGCAGTTGAGAAGCCAAGTCCTGGCCGCGCTCCCAGCTGCAGAGCCGTGTGAAGGCAGCCGGCGCGCGAGATCCGCAGACAATTCCGAGAGAAATAGGGGTCGAGGCGAGGCTGGGATCGGATGAATGCGCCCGCAGCGACACACAATGGTGTCCGCCAGGACCCACTTGAGCTGGTTAAGCCGGCGGCTGCGGTCAGGGGCCAACGGCGCGCGCCAGACGGCCAAAACGGGGGGTCTGATGGCTGTCAATGCCGGCGAATCACATCTGCATTCGCTGGTGCAGGTGCTGTCTTAATAGAGCGCTGCCAAGAGTGTCAGAATCTTGAAAACCTTGTCAAAAGTTCAAAATATGCTCGAATATGGCCAAAAAGGGGTACAATAGGCTTTCTGATTCTTCTGATAATTTTTATATCAAAATTTCCAAATTCGAAATAAGGGATCCAATATGGCGAAAAGAACCTGAAAAAAAACAGGTGCACAAAAAACGTTTTCAATAACATTTATAATTTTAATTCTGAACTTTATTACAAAACTGCCTCTACTACTGTTTACATTACAGAAAACATATATATTAGTTCCAAAAACTGAACGTCTTATAAGTCGTATTAATATTTTTGCTGAGGGGAAATTAAGAATTACAGGATCTGTTGAATGGAATGAACATTATAATAATGGGTACAGAATATGGATTGAGAGAAAACCGAGGAAAAAAGTAATGAGAAGTAGCAGAAATGAGAACATCGACAAACTTAACCTCACAATTGGGGATGACGAAGTTGGAATTCTGCTTTATAGGCAGCAAAACAATCCATGACGGATGGAGCAAGCAGGCCATAAAAGGCGACGTAGCACTGGCAAAAAGAGCTTTCCTGGCCGAGAGAAGTCTACTAGTACGATTTGGCCTTGATTTGAAGAAGAAATTTCTGAAAATGTACGTTTGGACCACAGTATTGTTTGGTAGTGAAATATGAGCTGTGGGAAAACCGGAAGAGAAGAAAATCGAATCATTTCAAGTGTCGTGCTACAAAGAATGTTGAAAATTGTGCGGAGTGATAAGGTAAAGAATGAGGTGGTTCTCCGCAGAACCGGAAAGAAATATATGGGAAACACTGCCAAAAAGAAGGGACAGGATGATAAAACATGTTAAGAAATCAGGGAATAACTTGCATAGAGCTCGAGGGAGTGTAGAAGGTAAAAACTATAAAGGAGGACAGGGATTGGAATACACCCAACAAATAAATGTTTGGCACAGGAGAAGAATTCGTGGCGGGCCGCATCAAACCAGCCAGAAGACAAATGACTCAAAAATCTTCTTGTGAGTCTTGTTCTTCATTTCCTCCGCCACCTTCTTCCTGACCGACACCTGTATCCTCTTCATCATCCTTAGCATCTGATTCCCCGTGATGCTCTGCAGAAGATACCAAGAGGGCAACAGATTCCGAAACAAAGTTTCCACTCTTCTCGGAGATTGTTTCCGCAAAGAAGAAATATTAAGATCGGTTGTTTCAACGAAGATTCCGGAACACGTCCTCCATATTTTTCACGCGAGAAGACTTATGGACTATTCTTAGGCTAAATTGCCTACTAACTTGTTTTTTGATTCCTGTGCACCTTCCGACAGTCGACTGATTGGTAAAACTGTAGTAGTTATATTTTTATTTTGTAACAGTTTATTAGCAGTCAATAGAAATAGAGATTGTATGATTATGTCTACATATGTTCTTTATTCGCATTTTACTAAAATCTTCAATTCTATTTTCTTAGTGTAAATAACGGTATTTTCCAACTTCCTTTGTAAGAAACAGCTGGCCGATTCTAAGATCAGGATTCATTAGTACCAGCATCACTCCACATCTACATCATTACTCTGCAATTCACATTTAAGTGCTTAACAGAGCGTTCATCGAACTAAAATCATACTATCTCTCTACCATTACAATCCCGAACAGCGCGCGGGAAAAACGAACACTTAAACCTTTCTGTTCGAGCTCTGATTTCTCTTATTTTATTTTGATGATCATTCCTACCTATGTAGGTTGGGCTCAACAAAATATTTTCGCATTCGGAAGAGAAAGTTGGTGACTGAAATTTCGTAAATAGATCTCGCCGCGACGAAAAACGTCTTTGCTTTAATGACTTCCATCCCAACTCGCGTATCATATCTGCCACGCTCTCTCCCCTATTACGTGATAATACAAAACGAGCTGCCCTTTTTTGCACTCTTTCGATGTCCTCCGTCAATCCCACCTGGTAAGGATCCCACACCGCGCAGCAATATTCTAACAGAGGACGAACGAGTGTAGTGTAAGCTGTCTCTTTACCGGACTTGTTTCATCTTCTGTGTGTCCTGCCAATAAAACGCAACCTTTGGCTCGCCTTCCCCACAATATTATCTATGTGGTCTTTCCAACTGAAGTTGTTCGTAATTTTAACACCCAGGTACTTAGTTGAATTGACAGCCTTAAGAATTGTACTATTTATCGAGTAATCGAATTCCAACGGATTTCTTTTGGAACTCATGTGGATCACCTCACACTTTTCGTTATTTAGCGTCAACTGCCACCTGCCACACCATACAGCAATCTTTTCTAAATCGCTTTGCAACTGATACTGGTCTTCGGATGATCTAACTAGACGGTAAATTACAGCATCATCTGCGAACAACCTAAGAGAACCGACCGATAAAACGATACTTCTGAACTCCGAACTTTTTTTCCATTATTTGTGGCCACCTTTTCAGGATTCTGGCCCACTGGGCGCCTGTGTCAATGTAGGCTGGAGGCTCTCGTCGATCCCGTACTCTACAGTGCGTGGCAGTGGGTACTACATAACAACGTTTGTTACTCCCTGCTAGTCCCACATGCACATGCAAGATTGAGGTGGTTTGGACATAAACATGGAAACACCACAAGAGAAGTGCATGCTTGACCGTAAATACAGATTCCAGCAAAGCCTGCAGGTGATGCTGGCATATCTGACTGCGATCGGCACCTGTGAAATGCCCTCACTACCTTGCAAGTTGTAACGCAGTGATTTATATAAGAATGGATATCGCACATGGTGAGGCCACAGCTACTGACCAAACCAGTCCCTACCACAAAGAAGAGAGCGAAATGAAATTAATTGTTTAATTTCGTTCACAGAATCGGACTCCTGATAAAATTCCGAGGAATTGGACAGTCAGCTTAGACCAGTCAGTTCATTAATTAATAATTTTCCACACTTAATTCCGCTTTTTATGCAACTCATATTAACATCCCTACGCGAGCAGACCACCGATATCTCGTCTATATGGAGGGCCAGCTGTTGGTTAAAATTTAAGCTAATGCCGTGCGGTGGCGGAGGATAACAGTTCCGTCCCTCGTTCTGACAATTAGTGCCCAAACAGGTGTCCTAACCTGGGCATCATAGGACGGTGCTGCCCCGTCCGGTCGAGGCTACGTGAACTACGACTCCAATTCCTGTTATGTTGGCTGCGGGAAACTATTTGTTACTCGCGGACGCACATAACTGTGCGCCACCCGCGGTTACCAAAAGCACACAGCGCCCCCCCCCCCCCCCCCGGCACCATTCGTTTGCAGTTTCTGAATAAAACTACTACGTGAGAGTTATTGTGCGGAAGTTACGCCATTTTGGTTCAGGTTTTGCCTTCCAATACTCTGCGGATAACCATGCGTCTAGCCATCCGCGATATGTTCGTCATGGTTTATGTCACGGAGAGCGGCGCAACTTCTGTGGTGTGACTGTGCTATCGTGAGATCTGCACCATGAGGTATCAGCAAATGTCGTAGCGAGTTAAGCTTTACTGCCAGACACCTGTTTTCTGTCATAGCATTCATTACCCACGGCTGGCTAATTTTTTTATTGTGTTTAAATCTGGTATACTTTCCACATTCTCTCTGTACGTGTAACTAGTTATGGAACCATTTGTGACTTCTAACTTGGCCTACAGGAAGTCAAATGCTCGCCAAATCGCTCTTACATGTATGAGATACCTTTAGGGGACTTGTGACAGAGTTACCCCGCATTTCTGTGTTTATTTCATTACCAGAATCTACTAACTTTCATTGGTTTTTAGCTTCCCTACCGTCCCTTCTTGTTTAATTCATTACTAGGCGATGAAACACTTGTAATAGGAGACAAAGTCCGACGGCTGTGACAGAAGATGAGCAGGTGAGTGATCTGTTAGGGAACAACCCTAGTCAGTAAACCACCCGAAGCCGCTTATTCCATCATTCCCTAGTCAGCCAACAGACGAGCTGCAAAATGTCCGTCGTAGTCAGAACAGTGTTCTGTGTAATTGCGAGCGCCTTATGTCGAAGATACCTGAATACGCACGGGGCAAAATTGTTGTAGTTCGTTTGGTGGGTGCTTCCATAACCAAAGTACCCGAAGTGTTTGGTGTTTCAAGAGGTCACGGTATGCAAGGTTTATACCGCATACAGGGGAAGCGAAAAAAATAGGCTACGTCACAATGCGGGCGAAAGTGTGATCGTGACAGGCGGCCATTGAAGAGGATAGTGGGGAAAAATAAGGGGATCACAGCTGCAAAAATCATTGCAGTACTGAATTCCGAAACTTGTACCCTGTCCGCGTCAAAACAACGAGAAGGAAGCTCCACAAACTGCAAGGTGAGCCACAATTCCAAAACCACTATCAGTGATTCACATGCCCTTAACAGGAAATCGTGGTGCCGAAGCCACAAAGCTCGGAGACATGGAAGAAAGTCATTTGGTCGGATGAGTCTTGTTTCACAAAGTCTGCAACTTCTAGCCGAGTTCACGTCCCAAGAGTGTAACGTGGCGGAGGTTCAGTGATGATTTGGGCAGCCATAGCTTGGTACCCCAAGCGCCCCACGGCTACTCTGCCACGTCACATTGCTGTGAAGGATTGTGTGGCCATTTTGGCTGATCAGATCCATCCCATCGTACGATTTTTTGTTCCCCAATAGTGTTGCGGTGTTCCCAGACGACGGGTCACTATTCACACAGCTATCACCGTCCAGCACTGGTTTTGTGAGTGCATAAACATTTACTGTAATCAGTGAAATTAAATATAAACTCTAGTCTACCTACCTAATTTACCTACTAAACGCCCCAGGTTCGAGTCCCGCGGTCCGGGACACAGTTTTAACCTCGCAGGACGTAAGTTTCAAACCAGCGCACACTCCATTGCAGAGTGAAAATTCATCCTGGTCATGGCAAATGATTTACTGACAGTTCCTAAACTTAGTGACACCTCACGGTTAGAGAACTTGTATTCTTCAGTAAGCCACTGTTGCGGATTTCATCTATTACATCTCTGCGAGTGAGTTGTTGATTGCTGAAGTCAACGTGCTAAATCTCTAGGAAATTCACACCGTTCTAGCCGCTTGCAAATGTGTGGTTAAGAGCCACCACTGATTTCAGTCTGAAACAGTATACTCGTTAGTATAGAGAGTGGTAGGAAACACCCCGAAAAGCTTGTAAGGGTACAGCAGGGTAGGTTGTGCTGAGAAATAAGTGATAAGAAAAAAATTCGGTATGTTGCGTTGTTTCCATATTAATTAGCACTGAATTTAGCCAATCAGATCGCTTCGCGCGCAAATTCACGCGGTCAGCAGATACAATTAATGTCAGTTGATCTCATAGTGTAAATGATAGCGCACGAGACTGCTCAGCCTTTCGCTCGGGTTATGTCCTTACTATAGCCCGTGTCCAATTTTTGCATCGCTCTCTTGTTTGCTTTTAGGAAACCAAAAGCAGAACGCGTTCGGCTATCCCATCTCTGGTGGGTCACATGAATTTGCGGCTTAACGGCATGACTGGCTAACTTCAACGCTTATTAACCCAGAAACAGTCCAACATATCGAAATTTCTTCTTAACAGTTATTTCTCAGCACCACCTCCTCTTAAACAGCCTTACAAGCTTTTCAGACTTTGTTATTACTCTGCATGTGAGAGAGAGAATCGACTTAGTACTGTAGGAGAATACGGCCAATGGGCGTGGCCTCATCGAAATGAATTACACTAGCGTTTGCATCACGTGGTATTAGAAAACAAAAACATCTAGTTTAGGATGGCAGACGGCGTTTGAACCTGAACGCTACTTAACAAGAGTCTAGTGTTTCAAACACTGCCATTAACCAGAAATGTGTTGCCAAAGTAATCGTGACACACTCCCTCATTGCATGTTTGCTACGGATTAGCATTATTGTCTACAAAGATTTAATTGTCGAGTAAGCGATTAACGTTGAATAAAACCTGATTACTTTTTACTGAAGGCTACTTTTCCTTTTACACTGTTCAATATCGTGATGGCTTGTGTATTATTTTTTAGTCCCATCAAATCACATTGTTCCCGATCACTGGTATCAGTATGTGAGTGGAGACTATCGTACTGAACGATCAAGGCTGGGCTCGACAAAAAATGCACAGAAGGTCTCTCTGGCAGTGACGCGTGACTGCTTTTCCTGATCGGATAACAGGTATCGGGGGATTGGGTGAGTTGGGATAAGAGTATGTATTTCGAGCAGAACAGGAAATGATAAGAGCTTCTGCATACCAGCACATCTGTCACGTGCAGTAAGATAGTAACGGCAAATAACAAGATATTAGGAACGTGTTTGCTAACGTAAGAATAATATCGGAGGATATGGAAAAAAAGTGCAGCTGTAAGGAGTCTTTAGTTTATAACTGTAATCAAGCTGCATAAAGAAGTGCATTAGTAACAGGAACCGTTCCAACATGAGCTCACTGAAATATGCAATTTTTGTTCAGTATAATGTCAAGTATTAGATTTAAAATCGTTGGTATATCCATTCCAACACAGAGTACGTTACAAAGCAACAATAAGCCGTTTGTGCACATCAACCACTCGTTGTTCCGTTTAAAGAATACGAAAAAGTCTGTGTCCAAACGGACACTTGGTTAAGTTGCGCTATACAACTGGAGCATAACTTAACGTCGCCAACATCCCATACTGAACTGCAAGGCACCTTAACTCTCAACTGAAAAATGATAAGTTGAGACACAATTTCAAAAGGGAATACCCCGTGAGAAATAAGAACATAATAGTTAAATGAAAGAGAATAATTTATCTAATACGTAGTGAAGGTGAGATCAATGTTTAACTAATCAGCATGCTTTGAATTTTATTTTATTTTTATTTTTTTTGTCTCTCTCTGCACGATTGGAGACTGCCGGCTCTTGGAACAAGAGTACGGAAAATGAAATAAATACAAAGGAAACGACAGGTCCTCATTACTCAAAAGTACTCTTAAAGTCATAAGAACTTTAACATATTAATATCTTCATAAATGGCTCTTCTGTCTCATGTTTCTTTTAATTTCTCTACCCTTTCCTCCTTTCTTAGTGATCTCTTATACATCACGTTTGTCATCAAATTGCTTTCACTTGCTGCTCCTGGTGAAATACTTCATGCAATACCTTTTTTAAAAGATTTCTTTACTTGATCAAATCTACAATAAACCCACTTCCGATGCTAATTTGTGGGTCCTATTAGTATACATGACAACTGCAGCGATATTACACTTCCAACAGAAATCATGAAACAAGTAAAAATAATAATTTATAATTTGGTTAATTGCTAAGAATTACATCTCCTGCCTACAGCGTTACAGGTTGTGCCAGTGGATATACAAGCCTAGCACAATTTATCGGCCGATGCCCACCCAGCTAATCTCAGTGGGCGTGCCCCAGACACTGGGCTGGCCCACAAGACTTTGTCTCTCACTGCAGTCTTCTTAAAAGATAACTTCCAAATGAAATATGCTTCCCACCTTAAATCTAATTCTATACTAGTACTAAATTAAGGGCTGTTGTCAGGTTCATGATAATCGTCGCACTTTCCTCCTCAACGGACCGGTGCGACCTAGCTACGTCTGTGTGTTCTACTATTGGTCATTTTCCTGTAAGAAATCTTTCAAGACCTTTTGTGAAATTTCGTCAGACAAGGTGTTTAATACATCAAAAGTTTCTTCTTGCCAGATGGGACTATGGTAAAAATACAGGAATGTGTATATATGACCTGGAACATGAAGCTGTTTGTACGCAGAGAATTACGATGATGGTTGGTTTGTGGGGCGATCATCAGTGCCCGTACAAAGTCCCAGTGTTCACACAGACCAGTTTTGTACACAGACCAGTTTTGTACACAGACCAGTTTTGTACACAGACCAGTTTTGTACACAGTCCAGTTTTGTACACAGTCCAGTTTTGTACACAGTCCAATCTAGCTACAGCACGAATGACGATGATGAGATCACGAGGACAACACAGGCACCCAGCCCCCGTGCAGAGAAAGTCCCCAACACGGCCGGGACTCGAACCCGAGACGAAGTGATCCAGAGGCAGCAACGCTAACCACTAGACCACGATCTGCGAACGCACAGGGAATTCGCAACGCCAGAAACATGTAGCGAAAAGCAAGAAGGCGTGCATGATGCAGTGATTGGCAGTATCGCGCTACTTTGCGTAAATGATCACGAAGAGCCCTTAAATTTCGACAGACGATAAATCCATGGAGAGTCGCAATCGTTAAATATCTAGCAGTGTGCGTCTGGAGCGGTTTACAATATGACTACATTTAACAAACTGTAGGAAAGAGATGACACCCAGAGATTCACTGTAAGAATTGCAAGGCAATTCAATCACGAACAGCAGGCTACCCTCTTTCAACAGTTTCTTGAGTATCGTCTGACAAACTGAGATACTTGCCACATGACGCTAGGAGGAGTTACACACAAGGTAACAACGCGCAGCGTGACGTGTTCGTTTTGTAGGCGCGAGAAGGTCACGGTGTTGATCATCCCATCGCAGTGCCAGACACTGTAACAGAAGCGTTGGGCACTGTCGTGGGGCGGTTTACTGTTAAAATTCCGATAGTATGGGTACCAAGAAGCGGAAATACGATGTAAGCCAACTGGCAGTCATTCTTGCTGATCTAAATACCCTTCGCTTGCACAACAATATCTAGACGTACTGTTCCGGGAGTGTGAGGTTCAACCGGCGTCCGGCTATACAGTTTACCGTAGCCCCGCTGAATCATGTCGGGCGCACGGTGGGGTGGACTCTTCAACAAGGTCGCAGTCAGTTTTCTCCACTAAAACATAGCAGTCTAAGCGAAGTACTCGCTGTCTATGACCTCCGCGGAGTATCGAACTAACCTGTATTTTTCTAAAACTATTTTCTATCCTCTTTCCTGCGAATGTCTAGTGTGTCAAGTTAATCGTGCAGTCAGAAAAACTTCCTAGCATCTTATAGCACCTAAAATAGTCCGGAAATACCTACTGACGTTATCTATGGACGTCCTCATTTGTGACCAAACTACGCCAGCTGTGTAATTACCCATTAAATTACCCCTTCTTTACAACTAAGACAAGTCGTGTGACGTGAAACAAAAGTGGCACACACAGTGTTGGCAGTGCTAAATGCTACCACACTCGGCTGACACGAACCACTGCAGCTACAATTTCTTTCTGAAAATGAAAGAAGAACTAAAAGGAAAATTGTTCTCTGACACATTGTGTCTGTAACAAAATTTGGTGTGAATGGTACACGCTACTCTCTCCCCTCGCCCCCCTCCCCTTTTCCCCCAATTTGTTCCTAAACATGCTTAAAGCAGTACGAGATTACGCAGGAGATTCACAAATTATGTCCAAGCTAGTCACTTCCGTGTTTCGTATACATACGTAAATTGTAACATACATAAAAAACTAAATTGTCACTAGAGCCGACATATTCACCGTGGTAGAATTCAGCTGTGATTTTTCCCATCTTTTTTTACGCTATGACTATTTCAATCACACTCGGTCATCTTCAGGTCTAAGAACAAAGTAAACTTTCAGTTTTACTTAGTTTTTAGATTTGAGGATAATCGAGCTTGATCGAAATTAGTCATACTGTAGTAAGAATATGCAACTAAGGAGGAAAAATAGAGATATATAATTTTTGAAAAAAAAAAAAGCTGGTTTTATTATATATACGGCACGTGACAATACACAATGCGCCAAGTACCGTAGCTCGCCAAGCCAGATGTCGCATCCGAGAGCGCCCTGCAGTTTCACTGGGAAACCGCGAAGCTCATTACCAACGGCAGTTTCGGAACACAGGAAAAGTGTCGGAGAAAAGCGGCTACGCTTAGCTGGCAGCGCGAGGAAGGGCGGCCAACCTACTCAAGCGAACAGGCTTGTTTTGTTTCAGCTTAGACAACGGACGCATTTTTCTAGGCACAGCCGACAACATAGCACTGCACAAAGTACGCCATATTTACAATTAGATCAGCTAGATCTTTTCCAGTTGTCGCATTTACATAGAAGGACGATCAGGCATTGTATCTACTGAGTGTCCTACAAGCAAACAAAGCAATTACCTTCGAAACTAGGAAAAACTACTTATTTATTCTCTAACAAAGTAGCTGATCGCTTCAAAATAATCTCGCTGTCAAATGAAATCATTGTCTTGAACAGACTATGTCGTAGTTCATTTTACAGCTTCTCCGACACCGGCTGAAATCCAGTATTCACGTATGCAGTAACTGACCTTTAAGAAATGCTGGTTTCAACGCCCAAAGAAATACAGGGTGAGCATAAAGTCTTGCCCTGATCACAAATATTTTTTCTAAGGAACTATGCGAAACATACCTATGTGGTCTGTTGCAAACTGTAGCTTAACTCTTAAGTCAATAACATTACTACCACGCTCGCCGGGCATAACCCTTCAAGCATTTTTTATGGGATTACGTTAAGGATAAAGTGTTCCGTTCACCAGCTGCTGATGTACAAACTATTATGGTACGAATACGAGATAATGCAGAGGCGTTGACGCCAAAGATATGGAGATAAAGTGCATATGACGTAGAAACTAGATGTTCTACGAGCAACAGACAGGGCACAAAATAATCTACCTATGTTGTATCTACCATAGTTCCTTAGAAATAAATTTTCGTAACCATGTAAAGATCACCCTGTATTTCACCCATCTTTAGTGACTCATGTTCGTTTTCCGTTGCTGGTAGCTTGCTCGTTAAGTTTCATGCATTCAGCAGCCTTACTTGCTTCGAAAAAGTAATCCACAGTTTATTTCCGAACAGGGCACGTACGATTTTACAAACAGTAGTGCAGTTGAAATGTACGGTGATGCTAACGTGGAATAAGTGTGTTATCGTTGTTGAGGTATTCCGTCCGAAGATTGGTTCGATGCAGCTTTTCACGTTAGTCCATCGTATGCAGATCTCTTCACTCTGCATTAATTGATACAGAGTATATCCACTTGAACCTGCTTACTGTAATCCCTCTGCGACTTTAATGACCCCTCCACCTCATCACCACCATTACTTTCCTCATTTACCAAACTGACGATTCCTTCCTCGTGTCCTATCAACCGATCTCATCTTTTAACCAAGTTGTGCCGTAACATTTTCTCAGATTTAGTACATTCTCATTAGTTATCCAATCAACACGTCTAATCTTCAACACTTTTCTGCAGCACCACGTTTCATTATTATTTAAAAATGCACCAGTACTCGGCCGTAAAGAAAGTGCAAAGTATAAACGTTACTGTCTAAAATCGTCGTATATGCTCATATAAATGAAAGCCAACAGAATTAGACAAAAAAACAACAATTACTGAGAAAATCTTAAACTCACAAGAGCAGTCCCAATATCTGAATTGGGGTGGAAGGGGTGCTACTCATTAGTTTCGTGGTGAATGACTCTGGGTGCACTAGCTATTAGTATTATTTACATACTACACTTTTCTTCAGGCTGATGCTGAACCGATACGCCTGTCTGTGTGGCTTGGCAGGGAGAGAAAGTTCGGTCTGTGAGGCTATTTTTCTTTATATTTTATTTTAAAAAGGCGGGTAGGTGTAGTTACCCCCTCCGGATATGCCCATGCTTCCACATGTTAAGAGATGTTACTTGGGATATGTAGCCTGGAATTTACTAGCGTCACAAAGCATTCAACTGCACATACATCTAATTTGATCGAATAGTTGAGTGAAAACAATAGAAACTGTAAAAATCCCACAGTTATTTAAAACTGGGACAAAGATTTCTCACCGATCAGGATAATTTGTTGCATCTATTTCGTTTAAATTTTCACAACCAAAAATAAAACCGAAATCTTGGACCAGGACTTGCAGAAAAACTGCTGACGAAAAGTTAACCACAAAATAATGGGTGTGATACTCATCGAAAGTTAGCGGTACTGCAACACTGATACTCGACTGGAAGCCAGAGGACTTATCAGTGGCTAAGTACTGTGTATCTCGCGGTTTACTGTCCGAAACAATGGCGGGAAGCTGTAAGTCCACCAGTAAATTATGTCGCGACTCAAAACAATTTATGGTCCAGCTGCATCCTGCAGCTTAGTCACATCATGACAGATTAACCAATATTCAAGCTATTATTTGTCATTAAATAATCTTGGGGAATGAAAAAGCGTAGGGAAAAATTAGAGGAGAGTAATGTCTTTTTTTAACAACAGGAAGTCGACAGTTTCGTCAGGAGAATGAACGCAACAAGAAGGTGGGCAAACTGCTGACATGTAAAGTGGCAGGAATGATAGCAACTTCAGCAGCAAAACACACACTGCAGAAGGTCGGTTACTGGGAGGCGTTATGACTGCACCTATCGACACACACACACATCAGTCCTTAATGAAGTAAACTTGCGGCGCTAAGACAGTTGCCGAGCGTCTAGTGCAGTTTTTAATTACTTTAATGCGTGGAAATAATTTTGTGGCACAGAGGAATACTGAAGGCTCCGACTAACGTAGAATGAACTCTTGCAACACCAGAGCGAAACTATTTTCGAAAATTCGTTAAGGAGAACCTGCCCTCGCGATAAACAAACAATAAGCGTCGAGTTACGGGAATTAGTATTGCATTTAATAAGAGTTCAAGCCACGATCAGGCGGAGTTATAAATGGTCTTCCTTTGTTTTCTAAGTAGGTAACATGTACAATATTCACCCACGAACTGAAAAAGCTGATGATTTGCGGTTACGTTGTGGCAGACACTCCCCACGTAGGTTCTGCAACAGATCCCAATTTCGTGCCTCTTCTCATAACTTATATCAAGCAGAGAACTTTCCAAGATAAGAGAAAGCGAGTTTGACAGCTGGGTGTGGCAATAACTGTTATATACCAGCAGTTACAGAACGCAGACGTCTAACAGAATTTATTAGACTAAATGAATTAGCAAGTACCGGTACCACGAAATGATCAGATTCTCTTCAAAAATCGCATTTAACCTGGAAGTCAGTGACTTGTAACATTAAGACGGATTCATATCGCACGAACCTGGTTAGCGAATTCCTTTACGGCCAAATTCGATCGAGGAAGAACCTTGCCATGGAAACATGGCATTCGAAATGAGGTGATTTTCGAAATACATAATAAATCGCAATGAGTATTACACACCTGGAGTTTTATTTGCAAAGTAACCTCGGCTGATAGTTACCAAGCGCATTATCTGCAAAATCACATGGTTGAATGGACACACAGTAAATACAGGCTTCGGAACTACGAATTTAATTCCAAAGGAAGGACTACTAAATCTTCCTATATATTTTCAACGAACACGTCTCATTTATGTGAATTTTGCAATGCTAAGTCATTAATTGTTATTAGTTTTTATTTGATACCTTGCATGTTTGTGGGCAATGCACAACTTATTTATCTTTTATTAAGATTCAACTTAATGTTACCATGACTAATTGTAAAGCATGAACGTGTTTACTACAGTAAAAAAAAATTAGAAAGGAATAAATGAAAAAAATGAAAGTTTGTTTTCTTGTTTCATCCTGAACATAAGGTCCTATACTCCAGTTGACGATGGTTGATTATATGGAATATATGTTTGTGTTCGGTTGTTTCACAGTAGTCCTAAATGAGTAAAAATAAAAAACCAAAGGTAGATGCTTAACAACTGGGCGTTTTACTCGTTAAAATATTTTTTGTAGGTGTGATAAGCCTGAACGTTGCAATGTAGAAAACCACAGATGGTTGCTTCCATTTCGACAAGATTGCTACACGCTCGTAACATCGGCAAGTAGCTCTAAAAGCAGTCAAATGTACAACAATGGCATTCACAAAATATGCAGTGGCGTTTGACAGTGGGCCTGCAATCACACCTGGAAGCAATAATTTTCACGAAACAGAAATACCACACAAATTCAGAGGTAGAAAAAGCGAGAACAAGTTTCGACTGCAGAAAGTTGAATAAAAAATGCGTACTATTTGATGAAAAACAGCTCGGTAAAAGCACTAGGCATCTTGTGAGGAACCTAGCTGCAGCCTATAGCCCTTTCATATGCTGGTCTACTAGTGCATGCATCGCGCAAAAAGGATTAGAAAATTTAATGTATGAAGGCATACAAGAACTCGTACGTACTATAACAGTTATGCAGTGTAAGATAGTACATTAACAGACTCTTTCACTGCCTGTACACGATTACTGGTTATAAAAGTGGTAATTAATCATTACTCGCTGAAGTTTCGTTTCAAGTTAAATCATATTTCTTTACTTGTGACAATTTATCTCGCGGTGCTGTACATTTCACAAGGAATAATTCGCTGCCATTTGAGGTCGCTTAACTGCTACAAGCACGTCAGGCAGAAAAGAAGTGACAGGAAGGAAAGCGAGAAGGGTCTTGCATATGTGGCGGGCGGTGCCCTGGAGATGCGCCAAACAGCTGACTGCGCAAGGTCGCACCGCCTTGCAGCTGCGATTCGCACCAGGCGACAAACAACTCAATAGCGGCGCACGCATGCACTACACACATCAGACAATATCTTCAGCTGGCTGTACACCACATATCATGGCTTTAGTACTTTCGGTATCCAACCAAACATCTGCTGGCCGGCTGATATTGTTACGGAGAACAAGGCACCCATTATGAACTCCTTAATCAACAGGGCACTTCTGCCCGTTAACAATTAAAATGACACAAAACTGAGAAAACACACAAAAGCCAACTTCTGCGCATCGA
Source organism: Schistocerca piceifrons (assembly GCF_021461385.2). Lineage (NCBI taxonomy): Eukaryota > Metazoa > Arthropoda > Insecta > Orthoptera > Acrididae > Schistocerca > Schistocerca piceifrons. Next base: position 1,041,121,731 of record NC_060138.1, read on the forward strand.
TACAGTGTACGTACGATTTCTGTATATACTCCCACCCCATCGGCAAACCCTCCACTGATTCTTATCTCAGTTTCAAACAGAAAAAGCTGTTCGACATGAAGATAGCTCCTGTCCTCTGGCATTTGTTGATGAAAAACATTTCCTCTACAATATTACACGGGTTGTATCCCCTGCTACACTAGTCCCTACACTTCAGTCAGTATATTAGTCAATAATATAATATCTAGATAGTTTTTTGAAAACAGCGCCTCTAAAACCGGGTGGGATGTAACGCGTAATGCCAACAGTTTGAGTACACTTTTGATAGAAACAAAATTTTATCTTCTCCAGTCAAAGAAATCCACGAAAATGCACGGAACGTAACATACCACAAGAGAAACATTAAAAAACCAATGTGCACCTAGCATTTGACTTAACAATGGTACAAGTAAAAACCTGCAACAACAGTGCGAAAATATGCAATTATTTCGTTCTTTGTCACTTAATACGCTCAATTATCTTCGTAAAGTACCAAAATAATACATATTCACTTGCAAAGCCATCTGTTTCTTCTGGATGATTTGTTCTTATTGCAATACAGAAAGGATGGTGTTTTGAGTTCGTACTTACCAAGTAGAGGAACGGCGCACAGGGTACGTAGTACCCACGGCTCATCCTTGAGAATTCTTCGTCTCGCTGGTCTTAACACTCCACATAATCCAAATCTTCTCGCTACGGTTCAGCTAACACGGTATCAGTCGGAATTTTCCACGCCAGGGCACTGCAGACCCGCTCATTTCGTCTCCTCTCAGTCGCAATAGAATATTCACGCCTTTTCCACGAGTCACAAAGCTCTGTCCTTTCTCATTGATAAGCTAACACATAACTGTAAACGGCAAGCAAAGGCGATAATCTGTCAAATGCTCACTGCGAAGAAATATCACTGTTTCTGCTCTTTAAATGAGACGTCCTGTAAGCTGTACGATCTTGAACGATGTGTAGAAGCACACTTTAGCCAGTCAGACAATATTTATCCCGCCACGATGAGACAAGTGCCTACACTCACTGTTTACGCACGAAGCGACATGTCGCCATACTGCTCGCCGTCGTGTCTGACTCAGCTCTGAGCGTGCGCCGACTGTTCTGCGACCACCGCGCCACCACTTCCTGCCGCGGCCAGCTGGAGTACTACTCTAGACCAGCTGCAGAACATCCGTCGGCGGCGCGCTTTTTAAGTTCCAGCGGAAGACAGCACCCAGGCAGAGCACATGTGAATCGTGAAAGTAAGTTTGTAGTAGGCCGTAACGACATGCACTTAATTAAACAAAAGGAGAAAAAGAGAGAAACTGTGTTTGTTTACTTATAAATGCACTGGGACTCTGTGCTATTAAGTTACTAGCTGTTAGTTCAAGATTATCACTAACGAATCCAACGTTTTTATTTTGCGTACAAGGATACACGTTGCAAGCAGTCAATGTTTTTGGTAATTTTACTGCTCACAATAAGAAGTTCTGGAGAATAATATCACTGTTCAGATAACATTTTTTGGACTTTTTTTTTACTTTGTAGCATACAAGTTTGATAAAAACTCTGCAGTCTGGGGACTTTACTGGTCTTTCAGTAGCTGTATGCTATAGTTGTGGCGTATTCTTTTGAACAAAGAAACATGACACTACATCCAAGCATGTGTGAATGTAGACTTTCTCGGTGTCTTCGTCAGAAGAAAAAGAGTATGTCACTCGTTGCAACATCGCAGTTTTATAATACCGCCACCCAACTGGAAACTCGAGAGCTTTCCGCCAATTGTATCCAAGTAGATGTAAGAGTTATTTTCGAAGCTATCAATGTTACTCTGAGGTATGTTCCCATAAGTTCCTTGGTAATTATTGGTTATTGTTCATCTCTATGGCAATAGAATGTGCTGACAGTCACTCTCTTTGGCGCTTTCTTTCATTTTTAATGCAACGTGAGTAGAATGTAGGTGCTAATAGTAAACAAAAAATGTGTTTGTCACACAAATATCGTTAACAGTTCTTTGAGGTTGTGATGCCAGCGTTAACTTTTTAGGTTAGAAATGGTTCTTTCATTTGCAAGAACGTTAACGAGTGTATGAAACCAATTGTTTAAAATAATCATAAACACGTATAAGTATAAAGTAATTTCAAGACACTGGTGATGATTTTTGTGAAAAAAAAAATTACTCAAGACCTCAAGACAGTTTCTTTTGCAGAAATGACTGGACCAAAAACTCGACGATTTATTAAGGAAGCAAATGAGGACCAATCAGGTAACTAAACAACCAAAAAACTGTAATATTGTCGACTGATCAGGCAGCAATTACTAAACCCCACAGGAATTGATCCAAATGCTTTGAATTTATCCCACATGTATGTAATTTTACTTTAAAGTTTTGGACTAATAAATCCGCATTATTGCAGGAAATCAGGTATTTTCTGTTTGCAACGTAGTAAACACAGAGGGAGGACTCACCGAACAAGTTTATCCGCTAATAGAGAGAAAATACGTAAACAAAGAATGATGGCGTGGGCGAACAAGTTTAGCAACAAAAATGACCTTGTTCAGCCACTTCTAAACAACACCGTAGAAGCGTAAATGTTAAGCGGAAGGAGCAAGGAAAGTCAGTATTCATACTACGAACTTCACTTTCACTCACTTCAGCTTCAAGTTTAAAACGCTCAAATTTCAAGTAAGATTAACGTACAATAATGCATAAGGGCAAATATTTCATTGTTGCGTAGTGAATTTGAAAGAATCGTGTTTCTCGCACGTATAACTATGCGTAGCATATTCGCGTATTGAAAACCTTGAAAGCTATTCGTGTTTGCATCCGAAAACAAATACCAGATGTAGTTTGTAAGAATATACAGTACTGGCTATTAAATATGCTACACCAAGAAGAAATGCAGATCATAAATGGGTATTCATTGGCCAAATACAGGGTGTTACAAAAAGGTACGGCCAAACTTTCAGGAAACTTTCCTCACGCACAAAGAAAGAAAATATGTCATGTGGACATGTGTCCGGAAACGCTTCCTTTTCATGTTGGAGCTCATTTTATTACGTCTCTTCAAATCACATTAATCACGGAATGGAAACACACAGCAACAGAACGTACCAGAGTGACTTCAAACACTTTGTTACAGGAAATGTTCAAAATGTCCTCCGTTAGCGAGGATACATGCAACCACCCTCCGTCGCATGGAATCCCTGATGCGCTGATGCAGCCCTGGAGAATGGCGTATTGTATCACAGCCGTCCACAATACGAGCACGAAGAGTCTCTACATTTGGTACCGGGGTTGCGTAGACAAGAGCTTTCAAATGCCCCCATAAATGAAAGTCAAGAGGGTTGAGGTCAGGAGAGCGTGGAGGCCATGGAATTGGTCCGCCTCTGCCAATCCATCGGTCACCGAATCTGTTGTTGAGAAGCGTACGAACACTTCGACTGAAATGTGCAGGAGCTCCATCGTGCATGAACCACATGTTGTGTCGTACTTGTAAAGGCACATGTTCTAGCTGATCAGGTAGAGTTTCCCGTATGAAATCATGATAACGTGCTCCATTGAGCGTAGGTGGAAGAACATGGGGCCCAATCAAGACATCACCAACAATGCCTGCCCAAACGTTCACAGAAAATCTGTGTTGATGACGTGATTGCAGAATTGCGTGCGGATTCTGGTCAGCCCACACATGTTGATTGTGAAAATTTACAATTTGATCACGTTGGAATGAAGCCTCGTCCAGAAAGAGAACATTTGCACTTGAAATGAGGATTGACGCATTGTTGGATGAACCATTCGCAGAAGTGTATCCGTGGAGGCCAATCAGCTGCTGATAGTGCCTGCACACGCCGTACATGGTACGGAAACAACTGGTTCTCCCGTAGCACTCTCCATACAGTGACGTGGTCAACGTTACCTTGTACAGCAGCAACTTCTCTGACGCTGACGTTAGGATTATCGTCAACTGCACGAAGAATTGCCTCATCCATTGCAGGTGTCCCCGTCGTGCTAGGTCTTCCCCAGTCGCGAGTCATAGGCTGGAATGTTCCGTGCTCCCTAAGACGCCGATCAATTGCTTCGAACGTCTTCCTGTCGGGACACCTTCGTTCTGGAAATCTGTCTCGATACAAACGTACCGCGCCACGGCTATTGCCCCATGCTAATCCATACATCAGATGGGCATCTGCGAACTCCGCATTTGTAAACATTGCACTGACTGCAAAACCACGTTCGTGATGAAAGCTAACCTGTTGATGCCACGTACTGATGTGCTTGATGCTAGTACTGTAGAGCTATGCATCGCATGTCAACACAAGCACCGAAGTCAACATTACCTTCCTTAAATTGGGCCAACTGGCAGTGAATCGAGGAAGTACAGTACATTCTGACGAAACTAAAATGTGCTCTAACATGGAAATGAAGCGTGTCCACATAACATCTTTTCTTTATTTGTGTGTGAGAAATGTTTCCTGAAACTTTGGCCGTACCTTTTTGTAACATCCTGTATATTATACTAGAACTGACATGTGATTACATTTTCACGCAATTTGGGTGCATAGATCCTGAGAAATCAGTACCCAGAACAACCACCTCTGGCCGTAATAACGGCCTTGATACGCCCGCGCATTGAGTCAAACAGAGCTTGGATGGCGTGTACAGGTACAGCTGCCCATGCAGCTTCAACACGTTACCACAGTTCATCACACAGTTCATCAATTGTAGTGACTGGCGTATTGTTACGAGCCAGTTTGCTCGGCCACCATTGACCAGACGTTTTCAATTGGTGAGAGATCTGGAGAATGTGCTGGCCAGGGCACCAGTCGAACATTTTCTATATCCAGAAGGGCCCGTACAGGACCTGCAACATGCGGTCGTGCATTATCCTGCTGAAATGTAGGGTTTCGCAGGGATCGAATGAGGGGTAGAGCCACGGGTCGTAACACATCTGAAATGCAACGTCCACTGTTCAAAGTGCCGTCAATGCGAACAAGAGGTGACCGAGACGTGTAACCAATTGCACCCCATACCATCACGCCGGGTAATACGCCAGTATGGCGATGACGAATACACGCTTCCAATGTGCGTTCACCGCGATGTCGCCAAACACGGATGCGACCATCATGATGCTGTAAGCAGAACCTGGATTCATCCGAAAAAATGACGTTTTGCCATTCGTGCACCCAGGTTCGTCGTTGAGTACACCATCGCAGGCACTCCTCTATGTGATGCAGCGCCAAGGGTAACCGCAGCCATGGTCTCCGAGCTGATAGTCCATGCCGCTGCAAACGTCGTCGAACTGTTCTTGCAAACGTCGCCATCTGTTGACTCAGGGATCGAGACGTGGCTGCACGATCCGTTACAGCCATGCGGTTAAGATGCCTGTCATCTCGACTGCTAGTGATACGAGGGCGTTGGGATCCAGCACGGCGTTCCGTATTATCCTCCTGAACCCACTGATTCCATATTCTGCTAACAGTCATTGGATCTCGACCAACGCGAGCAGCAATGTTGCGATACAATAAACCGCAATCGCGGTAGGCTACGATCCGACCTTTATCAAAGTCGGAAACGTGATGGTACGCATTTCTCTGCCTTACACGAGGTATCACAACAACGTTTCACCAGGCAACGCCGGTCAACTGCTGTTTGTGTATGAGAAATCGGTTGGGAACTCTCTTCATGTCAGCACGTTGTAGATGTCGCCACCGGCGCCAACCTTGTGTGAATGCTCTGAAAAGCTAATCATTTGCATATCACAGCGTCTTCTTCCTGTCAGTTAAATTTCGCCTCTGTAGCACGTCATCTTCGTGGTGTAGCAATTTTAATGGCCATTAGTGTATTCAGAATCAGTTAGATGCTGTACATATGAGATGATTAACTGTAGTTTTTTCCCAAGTAAAGATTCATGGAAGCGGGTTCTTTTCAGCAGATAGTCATTTAATGTCGTGTTTACACCACCAGTGTTCTGTCCATACTGACTTCTGTGGTACACTTTTAAGCCATGTGTAAGCACAAATCTCAGTCCAGTCAGAGCAACCCTGAATAAACGTTTCATGGGTATATAGCCACAGCATGGTGTACGATACTAGTGGTCTACATCTACATGATTGCTCTGCAGTTCACAAATAAGTGCCTGGCTGGGGGCTCATCGAACCACCTTGAAGCTACTTCTCTGCCGTTCTACTCTCGAACCACGCGCGGGAAAAACGAACGCTTAAATCTTTATGCGCGAGCTTCGATTTTATTGTGATGATCACTCCTGCCTACATAGGTGGGCGCTAACAGAATGTTTTCACACTCTGAGGAGAAAGTCGGCGATTAAAATTTCATGAGAAAATCCTGCCGCAATGAAAAACTCCTTTGTTTTAATGATTTCACCCTAATTCACGTATCATATACGAGGCGCTTTCTCCCTGTTTCGCGGTAGCACAAAACGAGCTGTCTTCTCTGAACTTTTTCGGTGTCGTCCGTCGATCATATCCGATGCAAATCCCACATGGACAGTATTATTCGAGAAAAGGACCCACAAGTGTAATGTAGACAGTCTCTTTCGTAGACCTCTCGCATTTTTTTCATTGTCCTGCCATAAATAGTAGTCTCTGGTTTGATTTACTCAGAACATAATCTTTGTGACCGTTCCAGCTTAAGTTATTCGTAATTTTAATCCTTAAGTATTTAGTCGAATTTACAGCCTTTAGATTTGTGCGATTTATCGTGTAACCGAAATGTAGCGGATTACTTTTATTACTCGTGTGGATGACTTCATGCTTTTCATTATTTCGAGTCAGTTGCCACTTTTCACCCCATACAAATATCTTGTCTAAATCTGATGACTTACTGATCGTCTTCATCAGGCTTGTTATTTTCTCAAGTAACACTTCTAGTTCACTAAAATGAGATTCACGATCAAATGCTAGCCCAAACAGCTAATTGGGAAATGAACAGTATCCGCTCCAGACAGAAGACTTCATCTGTTGTTGCTAGAAGTAATCACACGTCGTGATCAAATATAACCCAATCCGCTTGGTGAAGGAAGGCTGTGGCTTTGCGTTCTCCAGTACCATAGGCATAATAAGTGCTGCAGCGATCAACAACAGCCACTACTAAAGGGGCCTGCTTATGATATCCGAAATAGACGAAGTCATCACGTCTGCTTTGCATGAATTATCAAGTGCACATAGAAAACGAAGCTCTCTCCTAAAGCGATAATCGGCTGGCAGAGCGATCTATTGAAAAACGTTAACGCACTTACAGTTGACGACCACGCTCCAGCTTTCGTTTTCGAGACTGCATTGAATTACCAACAAGACTGAACCTTTGAGCTCCCATGGCTAATTGTCAATAATCGGTGTTTTTCCTACGCGACGAACAGAGAGGGAAATTGTACAGACCAGAGTTTCTCCATTTCGTACAACATGGTTCAAGAGTATGCCCTACTCATTAGTATCAGAGTATTTGTGTGGTCTTCACAGTACAGCAAGAAAGGTTTCTTCCTACATTTACCAGATACCAAGAGACGTCGACCGCAAGACATATATGGTTTATGATGGTTCCTTAGTTATCCCATGAACCTCTTCGGTAGTAAACATAAATGAATAACTGAATTTGGGTCAAAGGCAATGAAATACGTTGGGTTGGGTTGGTTTGGGGGATAGAGACCGAACAGCAAGGTCATCGGTCTCATCGGATTGGGGAAGGACAGGGAAGGAAGTCGGCCGTGCCCTTTCAAAGGAACCATCCCGGCATTTTCCTGGAGCGATTTAGGGAAATCACGGAAAACCTAAATCAAGATGACCGGGCGCGGGATTGAACAGTCGTCCTCCCGAATGTGAGTCCAGTGTGCTAACCACTGCGAGTGAAATACGTCAGATGTTTTGTCGCTCCAACACCAGAGTGAGGAGACGCTCTTAATTCAGCTAAAGATACCAGTAGAACATGATGATCATTGAATGTGATGCGGTAAACCTTAAATTTAAATCGTTTACTTCATTCTACTCCTCGTGTGTATTTTTGCACACCAGTAAATGTCAGACTAGAAATTCAAATGTTCGGCGTTCCACCCCTAGTTGATTTGAAGGCTTTTTTTTCTGTAACATATAAGAACTTTCACATGTGCAAATGCTCTGTACATATGAAAAATATCAAGCTATACACTATTTCTAATTTCCCGCTGAACTGAATGACCCCTGATTCAACCATCACCATCATAGGCCATCATCCTATACTAACGAGTATAGTTGTGTTCCTCAGTTATTCTTACGATTTTGTCTACATTGGTGACAGTAGAGTCCATTTCTTGAGTTGCAGACCTAATCACCGCATCTGGCAGTAAATGGAGGGAATTGGTTGCTCGGCTGTCTATCTCTCCCTAGCCGTCCGGCTGTCTAAGTCATATTTTCGAATTCCTCTTTCGAAACACTGTGGACCTTCGTGGACAAGACGACGCCATGCTGTCGAACAGAAGCGATATTTCCTGAGCTACCAAAGCTGCTTTGATACTTCTTAAAATTCGACTTCACATCGCTTAGTACGCAATCAGTGAAGCCTTCTTTAAAGAAATAATTTCCATGTATAAAATGTCGTACCTCTCGAACTATGTGTCGCACTGTGAAGCAATTTTGAAGGTGCAGTCAGTGATATACACACATCAAAAAAAGTTTAGCATCCCATCGTTTCCGAGAGTTCTGGAACCTGTATAGAAAAATGGAACAGAGATCAACATAAACATCATTACCACCCTTTTTATTGCTCATGAAAACCACACACTGCATGTTGTACCACCATACATCGAGACCTTCAGAGGTGGTGGTCCAGATTGCTGTACACACTGGTACCTCTAATACCCAGTAGCACGTCCTCTTGCATTGATGCATGCCTGTATTCGTCGTGGCATACTATCCACAATTTCATCAAGGCACTGTTGGTCCAGATTGTCCCACTCCTCAATGGCGATTCAGGGTAGATCCCTCAGAGTGGTTGGTGTGTCACGTCGTCCATAAACAGCCCTGTCCAATCTATCCCAGGCATGATCGATAGAGTTCATGTCTGGAGAACCTGCTGGCCACTCAAGTCGAGCGATGTGGTTATCCTGAAGGAAGTCATTCACAAGATGTGCACGATGGGGGCGCCAATTGTCGTCCATGAAGACGAATGGCTCGCCAGTATGCTGCCGATATGGTTGCACTATCGGTCGGAGGATGGCATTCACGTATTGTACAGCCGTTACAGAGCCTTCCATGACCAACAGCGGTGTACGTCGTCCTCACATAATGTCACCGCAAAACAGCAGGGAACCTCTACCTTGCTGTACTCGCTGGATAGTGTGTCTAAGGCGTTCAGCCTGACCGGGTTGCCTCCAAACACGTCTCCGACGATTGTCTAGTTGAAGGCATATGCGACACTCATCGGTGAAGAGAATGTGATGCTAATCCTGAGCGGTCCATTCGGCTTGTTGTTTGGCCCATCTGTACCGCGCTGCATGGTGTCGTGGTTGCAAAGATGGAACTTGCCATGGACGTCTTGAGTGAAGTTGCGCACAGTTTGAGTCGTAACACGACATCCTGTGGCTACACCAAAAGCGTTATTCAACATGGTGGCGTTGCTGTCAGGATTCCTCCGAGCCATAATCCGTAGGTAGCGGTCATCCACTGCAGTAGTAGTCCTTGGATGGCCTGAGCGAGGCATGTCATCGACAGTTCTTGCCTCTCTGTAGCTCCTCCATGTCCAAACAACATCGCATTGGTTCTCTCCGACACGCGTGGACACTTCACTTGTTGAGAGCCCTTCCTGGCACAAAGTAACAACGTGGACGCGATCGAACCGCGGTATTGACCTTCTAGGCACGGTTGAACTACAGACAACACGAACCGTGTACCTTCTGCTTGGTGGAATGACTGGAACTGATCGGTTGTCGGACCGCCACCGTCTAATAGGCGCTGCCCGTACATGGTTGTTTACATCTTTGGGCGGGTTTAGAGAGATCTCTGAACAATCAAAGGGACAGTGACTGTGATACAGTATCCACAGTCAACGTCTATTTTCAGGAGTTCTGGGAACCGGGGCGATGCAAAACTTCTTTTGATGTGTGTATGTCAGTACTGCTCGCAAATTGTGTTGCGACTAGAGTTTCTAGCAAAGAAGTAACAAATTAAAATGTCATGCCTGACGCTGCACTTTTACTGGATGAACGGCGTAAATATAGTAAGCGATAAACTTTTTCCTTTTAATCGTTGTGGTGGAAGTGTCAGCGAGAAAATGTTTCGTAAATGTTTGAAATGATGTGTAAAGTTTGTGGCAAGTTACTAAATGTTCTCAATCTCAAATATTGGATGAGTATAGTCCTGGTAATTTTCATGATGTGAGTTATGCTCCTCAAGACATATACACAGTTTCTAGATGTTAACTTACTGCGTTAAACCTTTAGCATAAGATTGTAGCTATTAATGAGTTTATTATGACAACTTTTTAAGTTTTCGAATTCGGCCAGTAACTGTATAAAATATTGAAAATCAAATGTTTGTTGCTCGTGGAAGTTTGTTATATAGACATCTAGTAAATGGCACCATGCCCCGGGTAAGCGCTATAGTTACGAAGTTTGACAGAACTAGGATTATATGGAAAACAGTGCTTATGCTGAAATGGCGAGTAATGCGGAAAGCGGCAGGATTTGAGAACTGCGCCAAACCAACCTTAGGACTGACGAACAAAAATAAAATTTTGTCTTCATTGCTGGTTGGTAACCCCCACTTCCAAAACACAAGTCTCACCTCTTCAGTCAAGGGATCTTCTCGGTGCATAGATGATTGTAACTTACAAGATGCTTTAGATATTTTCTGTAAGTAATCTGTGTTTCTGGGCCACGGAAAAGAGAAGATTTTACTGCAGCTTGACACACATTTAGTGTGAACTCATAGCTAATATTGTTGATGCATCCAGTTCTTTCTTCTCCGTAGTTTCGAATGTCCACGCTACGCTTCTACGTATACAATTCTACGCCTGAGTTGACAATGCAGGTGTGCAGCTTGTTTGCAAGTTGTTACGAGGCCTAAATTTTTTAAGACAGGTTGTAACTCAGGACGTATATAATCCTTATGTGTCTGTCGGTATAAGGAAGACTGTTTTATCTGGTTTCCTTGTTTTTAGCGCTTAAAATGGGATAACGTTGCCCCGAAACATCTTGTGGCTGTAATCATAGATTGATATTGGGGCCGAATATCGTCAATACTGCAGGACATATGTTCATAGGCATATTTTATCCTGTGATCCCGGGATTACCTTCATGATATGTTACAAATATTTAAAAACATTTTTGTAAGCAATGCTCTTAAAATTCTAAATATTTTAAGAATAGAATCATTTACACAAAAACATTGCTGCAAGGGTATACTCTTAACTCTCGTGATTAATACCTCTCAAATTATCGTCCTCAGGTGACTTACTCATATACAGACACATGTAAGTTAAGAAAGACTGAAAGGCTGTACAAAGAATCTCTCTAAATTTGAAGCGAACACTGAAAAATGAGCAGAGTCCTAGGAGACAAAACGAATAAAAAATCATACTGTTGGCAATATACAACCTTGTTCTGTCTGTTAGATGTCTGCGCTGTAGACGCCTCAGCTGCAAACGACATTACAGCAACAGATTTGTCAAACTTTTATGGATGCTAGTCAGAGTTCCTACAAAACTAAACGTTCGATCAGCTGGTACGTGTTACACAAGGAGTCCAGCGATAATCGTTTAACTAAGTCAAAGAAATCTGGGTGATCGATTGTAGCAAGAAGATTAGCCACAGGCACATACCTGTTACATCTGTGTAAGAGGTACAGGACATAGAAAAGGATACTGTAAAAGGGAGATATTGCCATATAGGTCTAAAAAAACTGAACATAACAATCGAGCATCACCTGCCAGCGGACGGTAGCTAAAAAACTGAAAATGAAACGTGTTATACATTTGAATACAGACGATCGTTACAGGCCTATATCACCAACGTCGATTTGTAGTAGGGTTTGGAACATATACTGCATTCGAACATTATGAAGTACCTCGAAGGAAACGATTTATTGATGCATGGTCAGCACGGTTTCAGAAAATATCGTTCTTGTGAAACACAACTAGCCCTTCATACTCACGAAGTAATAAGTGCTATCGACAGGGGATGTCAAATTAGTTCCATATTTTTAGATTTCCAGAAGGCTTTCGATACAATTCCTCACAAGCGTCTTCTAACCAAACTGCGTGCCTACGGAGTATCGCCTCAGTTGCGCAACTGGATTCGTGATTTCCTGTCAGAAATGTCACAGTTCGTAGTAATGGACGGAAAGTCATCGAGTAAAACAGAAGTAATACCCGGCGTTCCCCAAGGAAGTGTTATAGGCCCTCTGTTGTTCCTGATCTATATTAACTACATAGCAGACAATCTGAGTAGCTGTCTTAGATTGTTTGCAGATGATGCTGTCATTTACCGTCTTGTAATGTCATCAGATGGTTAAAACGACTTGCAAAATGATTTAGATAAAATATCTGTATGGTGCGAAAAGTGGCAATTGACGCTGAATAAGGAAAAGTGTGAAGTTATTCACATGAGTGCTAAAAGAAATCGGCTAAATTTCGATTACGCGATAAGTCACAGAAATCCGAAGGCTGTAAATTCAGCTAAGTACTTAGGGATTACAATTACAAATAACCTAAATTGGAACGATCACATAGATAATATTGTGGGTAGAGCAAACCAAAGACTGCGATTGGCAGAACACTTAGAAGGTGCAACAGGTCTACTAAAGAGACTGCTTACGCCACGCTTGTCCGCCCTATTCTGAAGTATTGCTGTGCGGTGTGGGATCCGCATCAGGTGGGACTGACGGATGACATCGAAAAAGTACAAAGAAGGGCAGCTCGTTTTGTATTATCGCGAAATAGAGGACATAGTGTCACAGACATGATACGTGATTTGGAGTGGCAATCATTAAAACAAAGGCGTTTTTCGTTGCGACGGGATCTTCTCATGAAATTTCAATCACCAGTTTTCTCCTCCGATTGCGAAAACATTCTGTTGGCACCCACCTAAATAGGGAGAAATAATCGTCACGATATAATAAGAGAAATCAGGGTTCGCACAAAAAAATTTAAGTGCTCTTTTTTTCCGCGTGCCGTTCGAGAGTGGATCGGTAGAGAGACAGCTTGAAGGAGGTTCATTGAACCCTCTGCCAGGCACTTTATTGTGAATAGTAGAGTAATCATACATGTAAATGTAGATCGTTACGCAACATATGATACAACATATGCTTGAAATTTAATTAATTATATGAATGTGTGAGATTATTTATACAACCTTTGCAATAATGATAATTTATATGTTTCTGTGTAGGTGTAGGTCGAGTTGTGATGATCTCGCCTTAGAAACTAGGCGCTACAATAAAGAACATCTCATAGGAGCAGATTTTTGAACGTTTACAATGTCCTTCTCCAAATGTTGAGAAGCAATCTTTATTTATTTTACAATGAAACTATTTGAGCGAGTAGTGTGAATAGTGGACATGCTACCATCAGCAGTATATAACATTCTCATTGTTCTTCTACCCCCATCAAGACGACAAATAATTTGTTCATTATTTGACTCCTTGTTGCAAAAAGTCGTTTATGCACTTCACTAATCACGACAAGGTTAGAATTTACGTGATATCGGTGGCACGGTCACTGGAGCGTGTAGTGGATATAATAAAATAGTGACTGGCGCTATATACTAAGCCAGTTTCACGAAGAGGCTACCCTTTTACCAGCACGGAAGTATCAGATTGTAATTTGATGAGTGAAGCATTTCGTCCTTAGTTTATGACCAGCAGTTCTCTGAGTATTGCCAGCCTTTCTTTTCCAAGTCATCGAAGCTTTCACTGTTCGGCGGAACAGATTCCGCAATTCTTCTTCCCGATGCGGTCAATAAATTCCTGTCTGTAGCATTCGTTTGCCGTTAAGAAGCCTCTTTGGTTGGGTGATCCCAGTCTTCTTTACTTCCGGCGTGCTTTCTCCGTGGGCGTTCATTAGTCTTCATAATTAGTCGGTCTCTTTCCACCGCGCCCGGAAGCTTCGCTGGCCTTTCTTCCGCCTTCTCTGTCGACCATCTTCTTCCCCTCCCCCCTCCCCATTCTCATTTTGCTATGTTCGATCCCCAGTTCCCTCAAATCTGAATGTTTTTCTCCCTTTCTCATCTATTGGGTAGCTCTTTTTAATTTACCTTATCCTTTCTAATGATCATTATCGCACAGTGTTATTCGGAATCTATAGCCTCATAGAATACCTTAATATAACTGACAGTATAATTACGCTGTCCTATTGATAATACACTACTGGCCATTAAAATTGCTACACCACGAAGATGACGTGCGACAGACGCGAAATTTAACCGACAGGAAGAAGATGCTGTGATATGCAATTAATTAGCTTTTCAGAGCATTCACACAAGGTTGGCGCCGGTGGCGACACCTACAACGTGCTGACATGAGGAAAGTTGCCACTCGATTTCTCATACACAAACAGCAGATGACCGGCGTTGCCTGGTGAAATGTTGTGATGCCTCGTGTAAGGAGGAGAAATGCGTACCATCACGTTTCCGACTTTGATAAAGGACGGATTGTAGCCTATCGCGATTGCGGTTTATCGCGTCGCGACATTGCTGCTCGCGTTGGTCGAGATCCAATGACTGTTAGCAGAATATGGAATCGGTTGGTTCAAGAGGGTAATAAGGAACGCCGTGCTGGATCCCAACGCCCTCGTATCACTAGCAGTCGAGATGACAGGCATCTTAACCTCATGGCTGTAACGGATCGTGCAGCCTCGTCTCGATCCCTGAGTCAACAGATGGGGACGTTTGCAAGACAACAACCATCTGCACGAACAGTTCGACGTCGTTTGCAGCAGCATAGACTATCAGCTCGGAGACCATGGCTGCGGTTACCCTTGACGCTGCATCACAGGCAGGAGCGCCTGCGATGGTGTACTCAATGATGAACCTGGGTGCACGAATGGCAAAACGTCATTTTTTCGGATGAATCCAGGTTCTGTTTACAGCATCATGATGGTCGCATCCGTGTTTGGCGACATCGCGGTGAACGCACTTTGGAAGTGTGTATTCGTCATCGCCATACTGGCGTATTACCCGGCGTGATGGTATGGGGTGCCATTGGTTACACGTCTCGGTCACCTCTTGTTCGCATTGACGGCACTTTGAACAGTGGACGATACATTTCAGATGTGTTACGACCCGTGGCTCTATCCGTCATTCGATCCCTGCGAAACCCTACATTTCAGCGGGATAATGCACGACCACATGTTGCAGATCCTGTACGGGCCTTTCTGGATACAGAAAATGTTCGGCTGCTGCCCTGGCCAGCACATTCTCCAGATCTCTCACCAACTGAAAACGTCTGGTCAGTGGTGGCCGAGCAACTGGCTCGTCACAGTACGCCAGTCACTACTCGTGAGGAACTGTGGTATCGTGTTGAAGCTGCATGGACAGCTGTACCTGTACACGCCATCCAAGCCCAAGCTCTGATTGACTCAATGCCGAGGCGTATCAAGGCCGTTATTACGGCCAGCGGTGATTGTTCTGGGTACTGATTTCTCAGGATGTATGCACCCAAATTGCGTGAAAATGTAATCACATGTCAGTTCTAGTATAATATATTTGTCCAATGAATACCCATTTGTTATCTGCATTTCTTCTTGGTGTAGCAAATTTAATGGCCAGTAGTGTACGAGCTACGTTCAGTAAGTAATGAAACATTTTTTTTTAATCGGCTAATTTCGGTTGAAAAAAATGCGGCATTTGTTGTGGGACTTCGTGGGATATTATCGTTCAGCCTCTATAGTCTACAGTTTGATTTAGTTGCGGTAGGTGGCGGTGCTGTACGCTGCCTTCAAAATAGCGTCTGGAACGGAGATGCATTCCAAGCAGAGAGCTGTCCCTGAGTTTCTTCTAGTGGAAAACCAAAGCATCGCAGATATTTCTAGGCTTTCGCACAATGTCTACAGAGTCCTGGCAGTGAACAAAAACACGACTGGCCGTTGTTTCTTATCACAACAAGGTTGCGCAAACCTCTCCGATATCCCGCGTGCCGGCCTGCCGCACACAGCTGTGACTTCTACATAGGCACTCCTGCAATGATGGAAGTGTGGACACTCTCAATTGAGGTGATCGCCACAGAAATGCAAACGAACTTCTCCTTCTCCATGACAACGCAGCGCCTCATATAAGTCTGCGCACCCGAGAGCAGCTCACAAAACTTCACTCTATTGTTTTCCTCACCTGCCCTACAGCCCGGATCTCGCACCTTCCGATTTCCATGTGTTTGGCACAATTGAAGATGCCCTCCGCCGGAAGCAGTACGCGGATGGCGAGGAGTTTGGTTTATTGATGCAGCAAAACTTTGGCTGTGGTGTCGACCATTAGAATGGTACCGCGCGGGCATGCAGGCCCTTCCAGTAAAGCGGTATAAGGCCGTCGCATTGAACGGAGATTGGACTGAAAAACGTATTTTGTAGCCAAAAGAGTGGGGAATAATATAGTGTATTGGAATCCTGAATAAAACCAATTCGATTTCAGAAAAAAATGGAATGCATTACTTATTGAACGCCCCTCGTAAAAATCCCTCGCTGTCAGTGGAACGCTAATGTTGAATTTCATTTCTTTGAAAAGCAGAACATTGTCTAGTGCGAGGTGT
Organism: Schistocerca piceifrons; assembly: GCF_021461385.2. NCBI lineage: Eukaryota > Metazoa > Arthropoda > Insecta > Orthoptera > Acrididae > Schistocerca > Schistocerca piceifrons. Next base: position 1,041,138,450 of record NC_060138.1, read on the forward strand.
CATATCCTTATCATTCTAGACCTGGAAGTCCGTAAACGTTTGTATGAGCGAATTACTTTATTTATGTTGTTCTTAAATTGTAATACTAAAATATGCCCGGTATCTTTCCAAAGGATACCTACATATGAAGAAAACTACTACTAACTACTATTACTACCTCTAGGATTACCAGTGTTCCTCTCTAGACAATGAAACGAGATTTCGATGTGACTCTGATCACTAACTTCTTATGGTGTCCTTCGAACTATATACTATTGCCTGTGCAATACCGACTGTGGAATTCCAGTTATGAAAGATCATTCGAACAGTGCAGTTCGAAACAACTCATTTACCCTAATGACTGGAAAGTTGCACAGATCACAGCAATACTCAGGAAAGGACATAGGAGTAATCCGATGAATTACAGACCCATACAACTGCTATCGTTTTGCAGTAGGATTTTGAAACACATATTGTATTCTAACATCATGAATTACCTCCAAGAAAATGGTCTATTGACACATAGCACGGATTGAATGTTCAAATGTGTGTGAAATCTTATGGGACTTAACTGCTAAGTTCATCAGTCCCTAAGCTTACACACTACTTAACTTAAATTATCCTAAGGACAAACACACACACCCATGCCCGAGGGAGGACTCGAACCTCCGGCGGGATCAGCCGCACAGTCCATGACTGCAACGGATTGAGGAAATATCGTTCTTTTGAAACAGAACCAACTCTTTATTCACAGGAAGTGATGAGTGCTATCGACAGGGGGTCTCAAATGGATTCCATGTTTTTAGGCTTCCTGAAGGCTTTTGGCAGCGTTCCTCACAAGAGACTTGTAATCGAATTGCATGCTTGTGGAATATAATTTAAGTTGTGCTACTGGATTCGTGATTTGTTGTTAGAAATGTGTAAGTACATAGTAATTGAGGGAAAGTCATCGAGTAAAACAGAAGTGATACCCGGCGTTTCCCGAGGACGTGTTACGAGCCCTCTGCCGTTTCTAATCTGTTTAATCAATTTAGGAGACAATCTGAGCAGCCCTCTTATATTGTTTGCTGATGATGGTGTTATTTAACGCCTAGTAAAGTCATTAAAAGATTGAAAGAAATTGCAAAATGATTAGATTAGATGTCTGTATGGTGCGAAAAGTGACAGTTTACTCTAAATGAGGAAAAGTGTCATCCACGCGGTTACTATAAAAGAAATCCTTTCAAATCCGGTTGCACGATAAATCACACGCATCTAAAGGCTATCAATACCACTAAATACTTAGGAAGTACAATTACGAACAACTTAAATTGTAACTATCGCATAGACGATGTATTGGGTAAAGTAAACCAAAGACTGCGTTTCACTGGGGGAACACTTAGATCCAGTAGGTGTTGTGGAGAGACTGCCTACACTATGCTTCTCGGTCCTCTGCTGTGCAGTATGGGATCCTTACGAGGCAGGGTTGATAGAGAACATCGAAAAAGCGCAAAAAAGGCCAGTTCGTTTTGCATTATCAAGAAATAGGGAAAGAATGTCACGTATATGATAAGCGAGTTGGGGGTGTTAATCATTAAAACAAAGGCGTTTATCGTTGCGACGAGATGTTTTCAGGAAATTTCAATCACCAGCTTTCTCCTATGAATGCGAAAATATTTTATTCACGCCAGCTTACATAGAGAGAAATGACCATCGTAATGAAATAAGAACTATCAAAGCTCGTACAGAAATATGTAAGAGTTCATTTTTACCACGCAGAGAATGGAACCGTTGAGAAATAGTCCGGAGGCTGTTTGATGAATCCTCTGCCAGGCACTTAAGTGTGAACTGCAGAAGAGTCTTGTAGGTGTCGATGTAGATGTGGAACGTCGAGTGCCATTAGTTCAGCAGAATGTAGCAAGCTCTGACGCATTTTTAAAAGTTTTTTGTTACATATTTCCTTCCGACGTCGTTGTAGAACTTCGTTGTTTTCAGCCAACTATCCCAGCAGGCTGGCTGTGCGCAGAGGTAATCCCACTTGGTAACTTGTTAGGTAGATGACTCTCCGTTGCGGCGTTCACTTGATGAGCAAGGAAATCCCCTGAAAACTTGGTAGGACTGCGGGGGACAGTGTTGTCTACGGTCCCGGAAAATAACTGAAATTTTGTGTGTGTGGGGTACGCAGATGCATGGCATTCTAGATAAACGTGAACGCTTAACGGCATAACTGTCAAGTCAAGGAACACGAGTCGCGGGACAATATCAGAGCTGTTCCGCAGCAGTTTATCTCGTTCAGCGACTGTCGCGATACTAAAGTCGCATGTCTCAGGTTCCACAGACAAACAAGGAAAGTGCGACAATCTTACTCGGCTGATGGTGGTCTGTACGTTACCAGAGTCCGTTTCTATTTGGTTGCCATTCAGGTAACATTGAAAATAATTTAAGATCTTGAGGTCCTCCCATGTCTCTGAGATGTATCAGCAGAAAACTACAAAAACAGAAGCAAAGAAGGCATGCTATGGAGTATTTCGTCTAAAAATACCAAACGGTCACAATACATGGAAAAAACTACACAATTTAAAATCCCAGTACGGGAGAGAACCATGGAGCTATGCGACTAAAAAAAAAGTGTTCTTCTCGGAAGAAATCGAACTGGTTTGGTTACCATCCATCAAAGTTTCTACGACAAGGCGTGGAATCCAGGGGAAGTCACCTACAAACTCCCAATTAACTTAATGTTCTGTTTTGCTTCTGACAGTATGGTTCACTGACTTTCATCAGTACTGCAATGAGAAATACTGCTTATATAAGTATACATATGTAAGTATCATTTTGATTAAAATGTATCATTTTGATTTAAAACTATATGTATGTGTAGATATTCAGTAAATTAATATTCCCTCATCCGCATTTTAATATCACATGTTATAATAAATCATTTTCTACCGTCATTGTTGTTGTTTATATTGTCTTTCCCGCTTGATCTCAGTTATTAACCCATTTCTTTTAACATTTGGCCTCTAATGTAGTGTAACTGATTTTGAAGAGGTGGAAGCGCGTCTTTGTATAAGGACAGTCGCGGTAGAGTGTATCGAATAGTTTGTATATAATTTCGCGGGATTTTGTCGCTAGGTGTGTACAAGGCTTAAGACTTTAATCGCCCTCTACTTTATTTCTAAGTTGTCAGCCTTTGTAAAAAATAATCTTTCATCTGGAGCTTAGATTTCTCTTCTATTCTCAACCAGGGTATTGAACTTGGCTCTACGCCACTCACAGGAAACCCTCAAGCAACTCACCCCATCGCTGTCTATGTGGGGTCCGGGCTTGCTTCCTTCGACCCCCGCTTTGTGTTTAAAAAATGTAGTTAGTTTCCTCTTGACCTCCCTCGACAGAAACCTCACTTTATGGCATGAGTTAATGCATTTCATTACGTGACCAATCACTCTACATCTGTGATGTGAATAAATGAAGTTGAATTGTTTTATGAAGACTAACGAATATTCTTTGACTGATACTTAACTATTTTATTTACTAAGAGGAAGATAGTTTCGGTAGAGCATACAACCAGCACAAATGGGTTAAGCAGTCCAGCCCAAACTGTGATTGTGAAACAGTGAACCAAACCGTCCGGCACATTGTTGAGGACCCTACCTTGATGACCGAAACGACTTTTTCGTGGCTACAACATAAAGACTTGACGTGGCAAAGAGACTGCACATTAGCACGTAGCACGTAGCAAATGTTTCTTAACGTATTATCTGTATCTGGCGTTCAGAGCTCCCATCAACCGCCCTCGGACTCCTCGAAGACCTTTCACCGATGTCGTATAGTGTCCTCTGGATGCATTTTTATGTAATGCTATACACTAAATAAATAAATAATTAATTGGTTAAATGAGTATGAAGAAGTTGTTTAATTTTGAGGAGCACTAAAGTCGGAAGTACAGCTTTGATCTCACGAGTACAATATTTGACGGAAAATATTTACGAAAGAATATATTGGTGCTTCAGCAGAAGAAAAAGCTACAAACAACGTGTTAATCAAAAGTACACAGTCCAATTATCTGAAAATTAATCTTATGGAAAATAAATGTTGAAACATATTATTTCCAAGTGTAGGTGCTAGTACAGAACACAACGATTCACTGATTTTATTGAGCGTCTGTTTAAACAGCATCGTCGAAAAGACTCAGTAGAAGAAACGGACGACTAACAGTCAACGGAATTATTTATTGTATACCGAAATTTTTCAGATTTATGATAACGATGTGGGCTCTGACGTAAAAGTCCAATATACGGGATGTTCAAAAAGTCTCCCCACTGCCGTATGATTTATAGCCGCCCGTGCCGTATGCCGCAGTGAATATACCGAAATGAAACTCAGTGAAATACAAATCATTAACTTATTGTATATTCATTTTTACTTAGAAATTTTCACATCCTTTCCATTTCGTTGAACGAAATTTTTGAACCATTGACACTAATGCAGTCTCTTGCCATGAGAAGTATTATTCAGTTCTTGCACGACTGTCACTTTCTATGGGAAAAGTTCTAATTATTTCCTTACAGCTGTGTGAGCCGTTACGACACTAAAATCGATTTCCTGGGCAAATTTTCTTACTGACTTGTTCGGACTCATGGACATTTTATCGGAAATATCGAGTAGTTTATCCTCAGACAAAACGCTAGGACGACCACTTCTCGGCGTATCTGTCACTGAACCCGTACTTCGAAATTTGTTAATCAAATCTCGCACAGTATCGCGATGTGGGAGTGGTCTCTCCGGGAAAACTGAATTAAATGTTTGACGAACTGAAACTGTGTGTTTACTGCCAGATGTGAACACTTGTTCGACTAAAAACACACGTTCTTCAATGGTTAGCATTTTAACAGTGACAAAAACGAAAGAAACGAACAAAGGAACTAAACATAAATGTTTACGTCAACACGTAACGACGCACAGCAACGATACTAATGACGCTGACTGAGATAAACGAAACATTGGAATGTTGGGAGGGTCCACTTGAAGGGACGTAACCCATGCAGGCGAACAATCATACGGCACCCGCGGCTAACATTCATACGGCACTGCGGAGAGACTTTTTGAACACCCTGTACTTAAGAGTTAAAAATTTACTAACTTGGAGGAGACAGTGAAGTTTTACACTTTCCAGTAACATTAATGTGACAACCTGTCAGCCGGTTCGGGTGGCAGAGCGGTTCTAGGCGCTACAGTCTGGAACCGCGAGACCGCTACGGTCGCAGGTTCGAATCCTGCCTCGGGCATGGATGTGTGTCATGTCCTTAGGTCAGTTAGGTTTAAATAGTTCTAAGTTCTAGGGGACTGATCACCTCAGCAGTTAAGTCCCATAGTGCTCAGAGCCATCTGAACGATTTGACAACCTGTCAAAAACCTGAATAACTACATTTTGCAGCGTGGACAGTTGCGATGTGTGCGGGAAGAGAGTTAGCGAGGTTCTGGAAGGCATCGACAGGGATGTGGAGCCATGCCGACTGCAGTGCAGTGGCTAGCTGCACTAGGTTTATCAGTTGAGGATCCATAGCGCGTACAGCCCGATCAAGATAGTCCCACTGATTCTCCACTGGGTTTAAATCCGGGGAGTTTGGTGGCCAGAGGAGTACGGTAAAATCACCCTGTTGTCATTGAACCACGCACGCACACAGCGAGCTGTGTGCGACGTTGTATTGTTCTGCTGGTAGATACCACCGTGACGAGGAAAAACAAACTGCATGTAGGGGTAGACGTGGTCCCCAAGGATAGACTTGCTGAGGAGATGCTGTTGGTGGCCTCTTGGTTCATCTAGGCATTCAGGTACTAGATAGTTGCACATCTATTCGTCGGTGCACATCTCAGCAGCCGTCGTTCACCTCTGTCATCTACGACCCGTGGCGCATCACAGATGCCTCGGCGCCGGTTTTGGAGAGCGTCATTTTGCCGTGTTCAGTATACTTCACCGACGGCGCCACGCGAAAAGTTTACAAACGTAGCTGTTTCGTAAATGCTTCCACCCTTGGCCTGAAAGCCAATGATGATGCCGTTTTGGACGTCAGATAAATCGTTCCATCAGTATGACAACGACTTCACTGTTTCACGCGTCCCCCCCCCCCCCCCCGACACGCTTTATGTAACCGCCATTGCTAGTGCTGTCACCTGTCGTCTGTGAGTGGTTATTCCACGCTGACATCGAACACAGGCGGTGGTCACGTTAATGTGACTGGACCGCGTAGTATCAGATGCACTTGTGGTAGTTAGGGAATAGCATACTATAGGGATATCACAAAATACACTCATGCTCATAAATTAAAGATAATTGCAGAATGTGGTGCCACACAACGTGGCACTACACGAAACTGGTGCTAATAGCGTAGGCATATAGGGAAAACACACGACACAGATCTGTAAGTCCACGGTATTGGTGATAAATAGAGAAAACAATCCCGAAACACATGTGCTACAAACGCCACTGTTTCCTGCTCATGTACCCCAACATCAATATGGCATATGATTACCATGCACACGTACACAGGCCGCGCAACGGGTTGGCATACTCTGGATCAGGTGGTCGAGCAGCTGCTGGGGTACAGCCAGTGCCTGTCGGAGCTCCTGATGTGTCGTAGGGGTCTGAAGACGTGCAGCGATACGTCGACCGAGAACATTACAGACATGCTCGGTGGGGTTTAGGTCTGGAGAATAGGCAGGCCACTCCATTCGCCTGATATCTTCTGTTTCAAGGTACTCTTCGGTGGGGCCGTGCGTTCTCATCCATAAGGAGGAAGGTGGGACCCACTGCACCCCTGAAAAGGCGGACATACTGGTGCAAAATGAAGTCCCGATACACTTGACCTGTTACAGTTCCCCTGTCAAAGACATGCAGGAGTGTACGTGCGGCAATCATAATGCCGGCCGGAGTGACCGAGCGGTTCTAGGCACTACAGTCTGGAACCGCGAGATCGCTACGGTCGCAGGTTCGAATCCTGCCTCGGGCATGGATGTGTGTGATGTCCTTAGGTTAGATAGATTTAAGTAGTTCTAGGTTCTAGGGGACTGATGACCTCAGAAGTTAAGTCCCATAGTGCTCAGAGCCATTTTGAACCAATCATAATCCCACCCCACACCATCAAAGCACGACCTCCATACAGGTCCGTTTCAAGGACATTAAGGGCTTGGTATCTGGTTCCTGGTTCAGGCCAGATAAAAAACCGGCGAGAAACACTGTTCAGACTATACCTGGACTCGTCCGTGAACATAACCTGGGACCACTGTTCCAAAGACCATGTACTGTGTTCTTGACACAAGCCTTTACGGGCTCTCCTGTGACCAGGGTCAATGGAATGCATCTTCAAGGTCTTCGGGCGAATAAACCATGTCTGTTCAATCGTCTGTAGACTGTTTGTCTGGAGACAACTGTTCCAGTGGCTGCGGTAAGGTCCCAAGGAAGGCCACCTGCAGTACTCCGTGGTCGTCTGCGGGCACTGATGGTGAGATATCGGTCTTCTTGTGGTGTTGCACACTGTGGATGTCACGTACTGTAGCGCCTGGACGCGTTTCCCGTCTGCTGGAATCGTTGCCATAATCTTGAGATCACACTTTGTGGCACACGGAGGGCCCATGCTACGACCTGCTGTGTTTGACCAGCCTCCAGTCGCCCTAGTATTTTACCCCTCATAACATCATCAATATGTGTTGTTTGAGCCATTTTCAACACACAGTCACCATTAGCACGCCTGAAAACGACTGCACACTTATTCGCTGCACCGTACTCTGACATGCGCCGTGCGACGACCACAGGTCAAATGCACCTCATGGTCATACCCCGAGATGATTTAAACCCGCAAACCGGCCACCAGAGCATTGTTTCAGCATGTATCAGCATTATACTTAATTTATGAGCATGAGTGTATATTCTTCAGCAACTTTTTATATCGATTAAGGACGCTTTAGACCGCAACAGTTAACTTGGCAATGGTAGGAGCAGCATAGAGGAAAAACAGAAAGGGCTCCCAAAGACTACAATAAACAATAAGGATTGAGTAGGTTATCGGTTGTAGTCGTTACTTAGAGTTGAAAAGTTAAACACAAGGTAGGGAAAGATGGTGAAATGCATAGAACCAGTCAAAAAGATATGACATAAAAAAAAGCTTGTCTTCTGTTTGTCGAGCACTGTTTATAATTTAAGAACTACCGATTTTGGGTAATGTTTCGCTTCCTCAGATCATATGTCGTAGTTATAGAGTAATCTGTCTGATTGGAACTATTAGTTCACTGTCATATTTGTTGTATGTGACAATGAACTGATAGTTGCATTAGCACAGGTTACCCCATACGAACGTCGTACGATCTGAACATGGGCGACATTATCCGAAACCGGTCATTTAGAAATAAATATTTTTGTAAAAATAAGAATTGCGGGTAACAATTTCTCTCAAACACGTCCAGTTTTGTCAAAAAAAGTTTGTAGCCTACACTGTCCAGACGAGTGTGGGCTAAATTGTTATGTTAAGGAACTAAAATGACAGTGCAATCGAGCAAAGGCATTGTAATGAGATACTGCACGAGCAGCATCGATAAGTATCCGATATCATAGCTGCATTCGCCGGGTGACACACACGTGACAGTTTCGTACCCAGAGTCGCCTGTGTGGTAGGCTACCCGCAGCGCAGGTAGCACTAGATCGTGTGACATCCCGTCCACCGAATTTCGCTCGCGTCAGGCAACACCTCGTTCGCGCCAGCTTAATACTGAGTCAATGACGATGTCAGACAGCTTTGTCGCTGTACTTGTTAGGTAGGTTGCGCGCCGAACACTCTAAGTCATATCTCAGAGTGGCTGAAGCGGGGAGAACCGTTCAGAGGCAAAAGTAACTTCGGGCGAATCGCAAGGGAGTGTTATAGCATCATTACTTTTCACAGTATCTCTCTCTCTCTCTCTCTCTCTCTCTCTATATATATATATATATATATATATATATATATATATATATATATATAATTGCAGAGGATACGCACTTGGGCACTTGGTGCGAGGATCAGCAGTTTGGGCGTCAACATAAAGAAATCTAATGTATTACACGTAAATAGGTAGAAAGATCCATTACTATACGACTATACGAGTTGAGAACAATCGCTGTAAAGAGCCACATCAATAACATATTTAGGTGTGTGCTTATGGAGCAGTTTAAAGATAATCGGCTAAGTCACAGCGCGGACGAAAGTTTGTGTTGAATGATCCTGGCAGGCGATCTTTGAACAGGGCTTTGACGAGAAGTAGAAGGACGACAGCTACGACAGTCCCCGCAGAACTGAGTGCCGCACTCGCGAACACTTGCAACACCAAAACAACACGAAAGGAAGCTCCAGAAACAGGAAATTGCAGGGCGAGCTTGAATTTCAAAACCACGTTTTAGTGATGCTAATGTACGTAGTAGAAAACGTGGTACCGAAGCCACAAAACGTGGACTATGGAACAACGGAAAAAAGTAATCTGGTCGGATGAGTCTTGTTTCAGACTGTTTCCAAGATCTGACCCATTTTGCGTCCCAAGAGTGAAACATGGCAAGATCTGACCCATTTTACGTCCCAAGAGTGAAACATGGCAGGGGTTAGGTGATGATTTGGGCAGCCATGTCGTGGTAGTCCATGGGCCCCATGGTTACTCTGCACTGTGGCATTACTGCCGATGATTCTGTGACCATTTTGGATGATCGGGTCAAAACGTCAGTACTGTATTTGTTCACCAGTGGTGATGCTGTCTTTCACACAGCTCGCATCGTCCAGGACTGGTTTTGTGAGCACGAGGATGAACTGTCGCCCTCTCCTGGCCACCACGGTACCAGATCTCAATATTATTGAGCCTTTGTGGTCTAGTTTGGAGAGAAGCGTGCGTGAGCGCTATCCACCTTCATCATCGCTACCTCAATTTGCCACTACTTTGCAGCAAGAACGGTCTAAGATTCCCTTTAAAACCATAGAGGACGTGTTTCTATCCATTTCGAGGCGATTGGAAGCTGTTGTGACTGCCGACGGTTTTGCTGCACCGTATTAGGCATGGTAAAGTGTTGTGTTTTTTGTGTTCCCATATTTTTGTCCATCCCTGTCCGTCTTTTATTAACTGACATAAATTTACCAGATAATATAGGTTTATACCTGTGAAACATGTAGTGGAGATGAAAATAAAATAGACTATGACCAGTTACAGTAGCGCAGTTGTATGAATTGTTAAAAATTACACACTATTTAAGGCTTGAAATGGAGGGGTACAAAAGAAATAGGACAGAAAAGAAGTCTTAGGAACACATCAAAATAGAAGACCGGTCGGGGGAAGGAATGAAGTCGATCTACATCTACATCTACATGGTTACTCTACAATTCACACTTAAGTGCCTGGCAGAGGGTTCATCGAACAATTTTTATAATACTTCTCTATCATTCCACTCTCGAATGGCCCGTGGGAAAAAGGAACATCTAAATCTTTCCGTTCGAGCTCTGATTTCTCTTGTTTTATTATGATGATCATTTATCCCTACGGAGGTGGGAGTCAACAAAATATTTTCGCATTAGGAAGAGAATGTTGGTGCTTGAAATTTCGTAAACAGGACTGGGAAGCTTTGTTGTCAGTCTTCGCTAGCTGGCGCGCTGCCAAGATGTTTCAGTGACTGCCACCCCAACTCGCGTATCAAATCAGTGACACTCTCACCCCTATTGCGCGATAAAACGAAATACGCTGCCCTGCTTTGCACTTTTTCGATGTCCTCCGTCAATCCTACCTGGTAGGGATCCCATACCGCGCAGCAATATTCCAGCACAGGACGGACAAGTGTAATGTAGGCTCTTTAGTGGGTTTGTCGCACCTTCTAAGTGTTCTGCCAACAAAGCGCAGTCTTTGTTTCGCCTTCCCCACAATATTGCCTATGTGGTCTTTCTAATTTAAGTTGCTCGTAATAGAAATTCCTAGGTACTGAGTCGAATTGACAGCCCTTAGATTTGTGCGATTTATCATATTCCCAAAATTTATCGGATTTCTTTCAGTACCCAAGTGGATGACCTCGCGACGGTAAATTACAGCGTCATCTGCAAACAATCTAAGGGGGCTGCTCAGAGTATCACCTAGATCATTTACGTAAATCAGGAACAGCAGAGGGCCTATGACACTACCTTGCGAAACGCCAGATATCACTTCTGTTCTACTCGATGATTTACCGTCTATTACTACGAACTGTGACCTCTCTGAAAGGAAATCACGAATCCAGTCACACAACTGAGACGATACTCCATCACGCAATTTGATTAATAGTCGCTTGTGAGAAACGGTATCAAAAGCCTTCTGGAAATCTAGGAATATGGAATCGATCTGAGATTCCTTGTCGAAAGCACTCATTACTTCATGGGAATAAAGAACTAGCTGCGTTACACAAGAACGATATTTTCTGAATCCGTGTTGGTTATGTATCAATAAGTAATTTTCTTCAAGGTGATTCATAATGTTCCAGTACAGTATATGCTCCAAAATCCTACTGCAAATTGAGGTCTGTGATATGGGTCTGTAATTCAATAGGTTACTCCTATTTCCTTTCTGGTGTATTGGTATGACCTGTGCTACTTTCCAGTCTTTAGGAGAAGACCTTTCGTCAAGTGAGCGGTTGTATATGATTGCTAAGAAAGGCACAATTGTGTCTGTATACTCTGAAAGGAACCTGATTGGTATATCATCTGGACCGGAAGACTTGCCATTCCTAAGTGATTTGAGTTGTTTCGCAACACCTAACATATCTACTTTTATGTCACTCATGCTAACAGCTGTTCTGGTTTCGAATGCTGGAACATTTACTTCGTCTTCTTTATTGAAGGAATTACGGAAAACTGTATTTAGTAACTCCGCTTTAGTGGCATCATCATCGGTAACATTTCCATCGCTATCGCGCAGTGACTGCATTGACTGTTTTTTGCCACTGGTGTACTTTACATACGATCAGAATCTCTTAGGGTTTTCTACCATATTTTGAGACAATGTTTCATTGTGGAAACTATTAAAATCATCTCGCGTTGACTTCCGCACTGCATATTCGATGCAGTAGCGTAGTAGAAAAGCTATAGTGGTAGTCACTGAATAGGCTATGCAAAACAGATTACGGTTGGTGCGGAAGGGAAGGGGGGAGAAAGAGGGAGGGCGTGGAGGTGAAAATCCTAACAGAAGAGAAGATATGGTACATAAAATGAAACACGTGGAAAGACTAACGATTTGAAAGTCATTTTGCATGTTGTTAGTGGTACTGTGAACAATAAGAACATATAGTAGCGTGTTAACTATGCAATGCAGTTTTCATACTAACTAATGATTGCCTTCTTGACACATTGGTTGAGAGTCTTCTGAAATATCTTTGCCGTTTTTGGTGGACTGAGATGCACAACGTTTAGTTTCGTCATACTGTGCACTGGTGTAGTTGCCTACGCGAGGACGCAGCAAATCACATGAAGGCAAGGAATTTTATCGCATGAGGCGGCTCCTGATGTGTGGAATTATGGTCATGAGAGCGCCGAGCGACCGAGGTAAACGATCTGACACAATATACTTCATACAAGTCTAGGTAACCGCTGAATCAGAAGACATTTCTTTCTTTGTGTCGTTGGAAAAGCATGATTCATAACTGTCCAGTGTCACTAGACTTAGAGCGAGAGACAAGTATTACGATAGCAACTACAACGTGGGCTGATTCTTGGCTGAGGGCCATTATGCTAAAATTGCTGCTTCGAGCCATAGCAGACTGCGTGATTCATGGAGGCAAGCACGGATTAAGTCAGAAAATGTTAGCAAGGAAACTAAATTGCTGCACAAGACAGGCTTCACCAGGGACTATAATTTGAAGCGAAGCAAAGTACAGCCGGGTTTCATGACGCTGAAGGCAAAAAATTAGATTTGTGATATAAGCACCACGGAATATTTCGATCACCACTGAGGAGAAATATGCTTTGTTTCTTTTTTGTTTGTGCAGAGTGTTTAACAATTCCTGTTAAAGGCTTGTAGGGGTTGTAGAGAGGACTTGGTAGATAAAGTTTTGATAAGGAGCCCATGTCCGCAAATGTACAGTTGGGATATAAAATAAGTTTGAAGATCAGATCACTTTCAAATCTTCCGCTTCACGGTTAGCACTCAGAGAAGAGGGCTTCGTTCATGTTGTAATTATGACGTCACATACTATTTTCTTCCCACTACAACAACGGCTGCGAGAAACTGGTATGTTCGCAACTAGGAGAATTGACTGTGGCGTTCCACGGGCGCATCACATTCTAACCGTTATAGAAGACGACCTTCCGCTCATACAAGAGCCGACGACGAGTACTCGAAACACTGCCCATGCTATAGGCTCCTGTGGAGCACATAGGTCAGACCTCGTTGTCTCCGCAGTGAGCGCAGCGTGACATCGAAGATTTGAAAGTTATCCATTCTTAAAACTAATTTTACACCCAATAGGTGAGTTTCCTGACATTGCTTCCTTGTTAAAACCTTATCTACTAAGTTCCCTCCAGAACCCCTAGAATCATGTAACAGTAATTATGAAACACCCGGCATTTAAGTCTGTTATGTTGGCAACATACGTCATTTTAAGTGCACATATCGCGTAATACAAATGTTATCCCTATTTCTGATGAAGGTAATCAGCTGTGAATATGTGCATATGCTGTAATGTCTTGTCACTAAGGAAGAAAAATTGATATTATTTTTGTGCCAGATATTAAAAGTAATGGGTTTTTCGAGGAAAAAATTTGAAGTCCTATGTGGCAAATGTCTCCCACCAAATTTTCATGATCTTCAGTAACTTTCCGATAACGTGAGTCTAATGTCTACGTTCACTTCCCTGTGATATAACTCTTTTTTCCATATTCTTTTCGCGTTAAAGATGAATCCGAAATACACTGGATCAGATAATTTATACAGAGGTCTTTTGAAGCTAGTGAAAGTTTTCAGTATTATATATAAACCATATCTGCTGGCTCAGTCTTATCTTTCGAGAATCTTTTTATAGTACACTTTTATTAAATGCTGAGTCCATACGGGACTGTTTTCCGAGGATTGCAATTGATTAGATAAGGCACAAATAATACCGATTTTCTGTGTTATCCGTGAAGTACTAAAAACAACAAACTATTTTTGTAATGCATTTAATATGGTCTGACATAATGTCAATTGAAGGCACACGATCCTTTTTTTTATTTAGTTGACATCAACAACAATTGCAAAAATGCTCACAGTACCGGTTTTACCAAGATACAGACATCGACGGATAGAGTATGAGTACTCGCAAAAAGTTTCGTTCAAAACTAAAGAGTATAGGTCTCCCAGTGACGAACTCAGGTTTACCATAATAAAAATACGTTTTAGTGCAGAATATCATAAACCGAAAGTGAAGGTGCATTTATATAGTGAATTGGAATGTCCTTGTATTTTGGTAAATTTGTGTTAATGATTGTAGATGTTATTCGAGCTTGTACAGCTATTTCCTATAGTCTCGAACGAAACGTTTTGTACATAGGAACTGTGAATAAAATTGCCGTCAGTTACAATTTTTTCGTGTTTTATTAAATGCGGTTCGGACCCGACATGTTGCGAATATTCGTATCACATATTACGATGGAAATGACCGGCAATGTGGCCATTTTTGTAATAATTAGCAATTCCGACTAAATAAAAAAATACTGAATACATTTAATGTTTTTGTGGTGCTTATGTTCATAATCACTACAGAAGGTTGGTCGTCCTTTTCCTTTATAATAATTTGGTGAAGCATGGCTGCTTTTGAATTTTAGATCTGGTGTTTTTCATACTCTACAATCAATAAATTTCGCTGTCAACAACAAGCGGCAACATATCGGGTGTACTAGTGCACTTTCCCTGAATGTGCATCTTGAGATAACTTTCAGGGACGAATTAAATGGTTAACTTCATATCACCTGGGATTTTATGGATACCGGACGACGTCATCTTCAAAATTTCAAATAGTGAGACGATATGAAATTAGTATTGTTAAATATAATTTTCCTAACTGAACATTTTTGTCGAACAAATTATTTACTTCGTTGTGACGAGTCGATGGTAGCTCAAAGCATATGCATCGCGGTGATCAGCAGAACGATCGTTGAAAGAAGCAACCAATATTTTGTTGGCTGATAGGTGTGGTCAAGTATATGTTTTTAATGTTGTACTAAAGAAAAACTTTAACTTACAATTTATTATTTAAATAAACATATTTTTACAGTTTAATTTTTTACATGTGTAATTTTTGGAATAGTAATAATATTTGTGTTTAAAAATTATAGAACAAATTGAGTGTGATCTCCAGTTTATGCCACTCTCATTTTGTCTTGTTGGCTTGATGTGCTGCAAATAAATATTTCCTTGTCGACAAATTGGGCAAAACACTGACAAAACTAATATTCCCTTGATACTTTTTGCAAAAGAGAAATAAGAGTACCAATAGCGCCATTTAACAAGAAGTGAAATGAGAAATCATAGGTAAGAAACATGTCACCTGAAGCCGACTGCAGAGATATTTCGTGTTATCCTAAGTCCACGAAAACGCTACAGGGAAGAGAAGCAAATTATTTTGGACATTTGTTAGAGAAGTACGAAACCGTTGTTTCTTGTAAAGACGCTATACAGACAGCAGAAAAAGTCGCCGAGTTATTTGCAGTCCAAACAAATTTCGGGCTTGCAGCCGTTCGTCATCTAATACATACCAAGATATTCCAACTGGACACATGCCAATAATCTTCAGGTGAACCATCGAAGAATGACAAAGACTTGCTCCGTTCCGCATTATATAGCGTGCTGCGAGTATTCAATGCATGCATCAAAATCAAACTGACAGACGACCAAAACTTCCCAGCGACAGCGCGCTCGGTGGTGGAATGGCGGAAATCATCTGCATTACCACTCGTCGCGGCTGTTGGTGCACTCAGCCATCTTCGATTAGTACAAATAGTGGACATGACTGGGTTTCATGCTCTGTCCAGCTGGTAGCCGCTATCACAGTTCAGCAACTTTTCCACCAGGTGTATTTCCACGAATTCTTTAATAAAGGGAGTCCCAAAAACATGTTCTGTGGTCGGAGTCATAGTTCAGTCATACTCCATTGAATGACCAATGGAAATGCGGTGTTCGGCAATAGCAGGCTTGCTTGGTTGCAAAAGGCGAGTGCAATGTTGATTTCCGTGCAACGTTCTTTCACAATAGATGGGGTCTGTCCTGTGTAAGACATGCCGAATTTACAAGATATTTTGTAAATTCTGGCCTTCCGAAGTAACAAGTCGTCCTTCACTGCTCTCAAAAGGTCTGCAACCTTAGATGTTGGACAGAAAATCAGTTTCCTCTGAAATTTACGGAGGATTTTTCCATTTTAAACTAAATTCTGCCCACAAAAGGAAGAGAAGCTAAGGATTAAGCTGGCATGTTCTCCTCTTTATCCACTTCCCGATCCTTAGTTTTAACCGACTGTGCCCTGTTAATCTGCCGGGTGGAATATCCATTTCTTCTGAACGCTGTCTTTAGATGGGCCAGCTTTTTAGGCTAACTATCTAGGCCTGAGACAGTGTGAACTCTGAGTACGAGTGTTTTCAGCACGCTCATTGTTTACGACGGATGATGACAACTTGAGGCTTGCAAATACAATCAGTATGAGTGGGCTTACTACAAACTGAATGCCCTAGTAAGCCATTACTGTTTCGTCTAATCAAGACATCCAAGAAAGGCAGACAACCATCTTTCTCCATTTTCATAGTGTACCGAATGTTGTTTTGAATGTACTCGAGGTGGTGAAGAAACTCTGTCAATTTATTTCCTTCATGACGCTACACTATGAAAATATCGGTCACATGCCTCCAAAATACAGTTGGTTTAAGGGCAGCAAATCAAAGTCTTCTCTCCTCGAAATCCTCCATAGAAAGGTTGACCACTAAGGAAGACAAAGGCTGTCAGTGACGACGCAGTGAGTCTGTTCAAAATATTGTTGGTTGAACATGAAATAGGTTGAGGATAGAGCGTGCCGAAACAAAGCAGTGATATCTGCCTGAAACTTTACGATTAGTGTCAAAGAATCTGTGACAGGAAACTTTGTAAAAAGTC
Source organism: Schistocerca piceifrons (assembly GCF_021461385.2). Taxonomy (NCBI): domain Eukaryota; kingdom Metazoa; phylum Arthropoda; class Insecta; order Orthoptera; family Acrididae; genus Schistocerca; species Schistocerca piceifrons. The sequence goes on from NC_060138.1 coordinate 1,041,155,541, forward strand.
ATTCCACTGGGCACGGCTAGCATCGCGAACATCGACTGGAGGTTAGAACAGAAAGCTTGAATTTATACTCTAAATTGGTGCCGCAAGAAAACCAAGAATACATCAATTACAGGAATCTTAACATAGACAATTGTGTACTTTGGGACAATTTCTGAACAGGAAAGTTACTTGTAGTTTTATGTTGAAATAGCGAAAATACTTTTCTTTTAATAGGAATTGCAAGAAAAAGTTTTTCCCTTACTACATTACAAGATATCTTTTGAGGTCGTACACTGAACTACAAAATTTCTGTTTCTTTCATTAAGTGATTGCGCCAGCAAGGTATTTTTATGATACCATGGTATCGACGCAAAATACCAGAAAAATAATATCCAGTGCTCTGCTCATCGTTATTAGCCTAATCTTGTTAGAATTTCCCTTTCTGAAATTCTATAGTTGACCTCGTTTCTCCCAGTCTGCTGCAGTTTGCACACAGTTTGAAATTCAATAATTAATTTGCACTTAAAAGTTTGCCCGACAAGCATTTCATCAGAAAATGCCTAGAAATACCATTAACGGTAATAGCGGCTGATTAAGTCAAGGGTGAAGAAGACAAAAATTTCATTTCTATTACTGTGCAGTATAACGCAGCGGTTGAGACGCTGCTCTCGTATTCTGTAGTTTGAGGTTCAAAGCCCCGGCCTGACATCTTGATTCTTCTGTTCTGTTAAATCTCTCCATGTTCCGTAAACAATCCGTAGCCGCTTATTTCCCCTATTTTTCTTCTTATCAGAGCGAGCGCAGAACATAGGTTTGAAACTTAGCCCATCTAATACGCAAGCAAACTTAGTCGCTCACAAAAGACTTGTCACCCCTGAGTTCTGATAATCCTTTCCAACCCAAGACCTAAACTGCAAAAACTCTTTTCCTTCTTTTGAAAAGAACTTGGGGATAATTCTGGACTATTAATTAGACTGAGCTGAACAAACAACTGCAATCTATAAGACGTCATCGCCACTTCATTCACTAAAGAATAAAGGTATTTCGTCTTGAGCTTGAAAATAAACTCGTAGTATCACTAATAGTTCCCATACAAGATTCTCCAAGGACTTTATATGAGAGCTCACGACCGTTTGAACTGCCGACGAATCTTTGTGTGCGGTACATTTGTAATTCCATATTTCCACCATGTCACTCCTGCCTGGGAACAATTATTGTGGGTACGTGCCGATACGTGTAGAGATATCATACCCTATATTTCGTCTCCTCAGTCCTTGCACTCGCTTTTATTCATCTTTCAGCTCTTACGCTACTATTTGAACAGCACAGCATAAATACTCACACTCAAGAAAGTCCTCCCCACACTAATGTATAAAGCTGACATGTTCTCTAAATTATTTTCTGTATCGTGAACCCAACTTCGGAACGATGTACCACAAAATACCAGAGAAATTAAATTCCTTTCACATTTCAAAAGATATCCAATGGTCCGCCTTCTATCAAATGGTTCAAATGGCTCTGAGCACTATGGGACTTAACATCTGAGGTCATCAGTCCCCTAGAACTTAGAACTACTTTAACCTAACTAACCAAAGAACATCACACACATCCATGCCCGAGACAGGATTGAACCTGCGACCGTAGCGGTCGCGCGGTTGCAGACCGAAGCGCCTAGAACCTCTCTGCCACACCGGCCGGTCCACCTTCTATCATAACAGCTATCTCTTCCATATACTTGCTTGCAGGCTCATTCTTGTGAACCCCCCCTGCCCCACCACTTTCCTGCCCCCCTCCCCCTTGGCACCGAGTCCTCTATTGAAAATCAGTTCTTTCTTAGTACCCACTATCACTGTCCTTTCGATTTTTCCCTCTTTCATTAATCCTTTCGTTTCTGATAATACTAAACATGGTTTCAAATGTGCTGCACTAATTAATACTATTGTTATTCTTAATATCCTTTATTATTATTTCTACTTATTCCAATTATTATAATTATTATTTACTGCTCTTATTTGTATTGGTAATTATAATTTCCACATAACAATTTCTCAGATGTATGTGACTGAACTATAAGTATGCATAGAAATTGAGAATGTTTTTGTAAACTTTTTGGTTTGCATTGCTCCCGCTCCGATGTAAGAGGAGGTTTTAAGGCCTTAACCTGGTTAGAATAAAGAAACAACTAATAAATAAATACACCTCAAAAGGAATTGGTGCTATGTTTTTAATGACCGTCTTGTCGACTAGAAATTAAGCTTAGATGTTTCTGCATAACACCTATGCTATGCATAAAAGCGAAATTATACGACACAGTTAAGTTTTCTGTTTGGACAACGGAAGGGTATAGAACATTGGATATAAAGCAACAATATCGAGCCAGCGCCACCGAGACGCCTACGACTTATGCAACCTTGCATGACGAAGTGTTCGCTGGGAGGCATGCTAAGGCAGCGTTGTGCTTCATTCTGCTGGTAAGTACAACTCATCATGTTTGTAATACTACAAGCTGCATTCATATGAAAACGTGACAGTTGGGGAAAAGTAGTAAAGCTGTTTATAATTTCAAAAGTAATCACCATAACTGTCAACACATTTATCCCACTCAGGGACAAACGGTCAATGCCTTCACGTAAAAATGTTTGCGGTTGCCTGTGAGACCATGATTGTCCCCTGGCGTGCAACTCTTCGTCCAAAGCAAATCGACGGCCACGAATTTTTTTTTCAGGGGTCAAAAATAATGGAAATCGCAATGAGATGGATTGGGACTCTGTGGAGGATGAGTAAGGGCTTCCAAGCGAAACTTCTGCTGCGCAGTTGAAACAACCTGCTAAAAAAATGCCAGCGCTTATGTTGCCAAGGTTGTTTCGACTAAGCTGCAGAAGTTTTGTTGGAAAACCTTTACACGTCCTACATGTAGCCCGAATCAATCCCCACGTAATTTTCATATTTTTGGAGCCCTGTAGAACGTCTTTCGTGGCCGTTGGTTTTTGCTTAGGACGAACTGGTCCACGCCTGTGTGCAATCGTGGTTCCATGGGCAACCAGAAACACTTTTCCATGAAGGCATTGTTCGTCTTTCATCACGTTTGGATAAATACATTAACTGATATGGCGATTACACTTTAAATAATAAACAGTTTACTTAATTTTTTGTATCTGCCACGGTTTCATTTGACTGCCCCTTATTCCTTTGTAACGAATACTATCTTTTCATGAGGAGTTTATCCTTCAGCTCTCGGTTATCTTTATTTTTAAAGGCTGCGTCATAATCGCATTTATACACACAATGATCTAGAAAGTACAGGAACTTCCAATCCTTAGACAATATTATGTGATGACACCAAATAAAGAATAATCCGTTTTTTGTTGCTGTAAGATTTTTCCGACTGCTAGCCCGTCAGTTTTAGGTTCTACTGGACTTCTGAGCAGAGAGCTGGATTTGTTTCATGAAAAAAAATCATTTATCTCTAATTTATTCCTTGTTCTGCGCAGCAAGAACACATTTTTGAGAATGAAGCATTCGAACGAGTGGCAGAAAGAAAATATCGACCTTTTATCTTGGACTGTCTCACACATGTGTAAAAGAGCGAAAATAACGACACATGTGACCATGTTATTTGCGCCAGAACGAATTTTAATGACGCTCTTTCTCTAGTTTCTTTGCTCTAGGAACACATTTACGTACGAATGACTGGCTTTTAATGTTGAATAAACAATGTTGGCAATGATTGGATTATACGGAAATAAATTATAAAATAGGGTTTCCATAATGAAGCTGGAGGAACAAATACTAGTTCACGACGACCTTCAAATTGAGACATGATCTCCAAAAGACAGTGTAAAGTAGCAGCGGCCGTAAATAATTTATATTATGAGAAATTAGGACTTCAGCTCCCCACAGGCATTGTAAAAATCGATGGTGAACGTTGAAAAATTGTGCCAGACTGGTATTCGATCCCAGGTGCTCCACTTCTCTAGAACACTAGCCTTAAAAACTTTTTTTTCCCCCATTTTGACCGTTATTGTTCTCGGCATATGGTGTGGGCAGGCGTCAGATGACACCTGTTCAAGTTGATCGTTGAACATCTCACTCAGTTTTTTTCTTTATTACAGAGGGTAGCCAGCCCTCTGACCAAACAGGCTGAGTTACCGCGCCGGCGATGACGTCGGCCATCTGGACCCAATTCCCGTCCAACCCAAATTCTCAAGCTGTCACGCTCAAGTAGCGCCCCCATCCATTAGCCCCACTGCTCGGAGCATTCATTCACTTAAGTCCCGCAGGGGTTCAGAAGACATTGTGCATCTGCCCTGAAAATACCTAGGGGCGCTATCGCTCATCACTGGCGAGGCAAAGAATTTGTTACAGCTGTCTAATATCGTGTAGGGCTCCTGCGAACACGCAGAAGTGCAGCAACACGACGTGGCATGGACTCGACAAGTGTCTGAAGTAGTGCTGGAGGGAATTTACATAATGAATCCCGCCGGGCTGCCCATAAATACGTAAAAGTACGAGGGGATGGAGAACTCTTCTGAACAGCACGTTGTAAGGCATCCCAGATATGCTTAATAATGTTCTTGTCTGGGGAGTTTGCTGGCCAGCGGAAGTACTTAAACTCAGAAGAGTGCTCCTGGAGCCACTACGTAGCAATTCTTGACGTGTGGGATGTCGCATTGTCCTGCTGGAAATGCCGAAGTCCGTCGGAATGCACAATGGACATGAATGGATGCAGGTGATCAGACAGGATGCTTACGTACGTGTCGCCTGTCAGAATCGTACCTAGACGTATCAGGGGTCACATATCACTCCAACAGCACACGCCCCACACCATTACGGAGCCTCCACCAGCTTGAACAGTCCTTTGCTGACATGCAGGATCCATGGATTCATGGGATTGTTTCCATACCCGTACACACCCATCCGCTCGATACAGTTTGAAACGAGACTCGTCCGACCAGGCAACTTGTTGCCAGTCATCAACAGTCGGTATTGACGGGCCTAAGCAAGGAGTAAAGCTTTGGGTCGTGCAATCATCAAGGATACACGAGTGGGGCTTCAGCTCCGAAAGCCCATATCGATGAAGTTTCGCTGAATGGTTCGCACACTGACACTTGTTGATGGCCCAGCATTGAAATCTGCTGCAATTTTCGGAAGGGTTGCACTTTTGTCACGTTGAACGATTCTCTTCAGTCGTCGTTGGTCCCATTTTTGCAGGATCCTTCTCCGGCCCTAGCGATGTCGGAGATTTGATATTTTGCCGGATTCCTGATATTCACGATACACTCGTGAAATGGTCGTACTGTAAAATCCCCAATTCATCGCTACGTCGGAGACGCTGTGTCCCTTCGCTCATGCGCCGGCTATAACATCACATTCAAACTCACTTAAATCTTGATAACTTGCCATTGTAGCAGCAGTATCCGATCTAATTACTGCGCCAGATACTTGCTGCCTTATATAGGCGTTCCCAACCCAGCGCCGTATTCTGCCTCCTTACGTAAGTCTGTAATTGAATAGGCACGCGTATTCCAGTTTCTTTGGCGCTTCAGTGTGTGTTTGTGTTTATGTGTATGTATGTATGTAAGTGTGTGTGTGTGTGGGGGGGGGGGGGGGGGGAGTCTCTTCTGTGAGACGTGGCCAACCCAAATTCTCAACCTGTCACGCACAATTGGCGCCCTCATTCATTAGTCCCATTGCTAGTAGCATTCGTTAAGCCCTGCAGGGGTTCACGAGTTGGGGTGCATCCCGAGTGATAATAACTAGAACGTCCTCGCTCGTATATTTGTGAGTAAGGACGGCTGTAAGTACTTTCAAAGCAGTTGCACCATGTCTTCCGAACAGCTGCGCTGCTTAGCGAATGCTACCAGCAGTGGAACTAGTGGGTGGTGGCTCTACTGCTACGAGTAGTGGAACTAACGGGTGGGGGCGCTACTTGCGCGTGACACGTCGAGAATTGGTTGGACGGGAAGTGTGTCCGGATGGCCGAAGCGGCTAAGGCAACCGTTCTTGAAAAGCGGAACATCCGGGTCCAAGTCCCAGTCCGGCATAAATTTTCAGCCTTCACCATTTATTTGTTGTATGTAATGCCTATAGTTGTCTCAAGTCCTGTGTTCTCGTAATATAATGAATGTTGGTATTTTGTGAAGTAATAGGTTATGTCTCACTTAAGAAGGAGAAATTTCTACTATCACGTGTCGGTATTCGACAGTGGTTAAATTGCGGCCTACCCATAATGTCTATAATTACTCCACGACCCTACGATTGTCCTGCAAATATGGAGTCAATGGATTGAGAAGGCCGTATTCAATGCCATGAAGGATCACAATAGTTACACATGACTAGAACCCGCCGAGGACAGACATTGTTCACTCGACTGTACAGGATCCTACGGCCTTGACACGTACTCTGAGTCTCGAAACAGGCCTGTCTGCAGCAAGACAAGTATCCACATGGACAATACCTGGGGCATCACGGACTGTCGGCACGGCGACCAATGTAGCAGCTTCCCTTGCCGTTCCAGTAGCGGGAAGCCCGCCGATAGTCGAGGCCCCAACAACACTGGATGTAGATATGGCATCACCTCATCTTTTCAGACGAGTCCTAGTTCAGCATACAGCATCGTGATGGACGTTTCCGTGTGTGGAGGCCCAGATAATAAAGGAGATTGCCAGATTGCATTTGCTATTGTCATACGCGCCCAGCACATTTCACAGTGACGTGAGATGCCACTGAATATTCAGTGCGATGACCTCTTGCTCGCATAGTCGTTAATTCGGACAGCAGCCGTTACAGTTCTGATATATAAGGATCAATGATGTGTCTTATCTTCGAGATGTCCGTGACATTTTATGTCAACATGATAACGCAAGACCGCGTGATGCCCATCCTGTCCTGGCCTGCCTTGATATCGTTCTATCGTTGCCTTGGTGTGCAGGTTCCCCATATATTTCACGTAATGAGAACGTCTGGTCACGGCTCGCTGAGAGGCTGGCACGCCACCACTTGTCAGCTACCCGGACTGATGAACGTTCGCGTAGAGGTGATGCAGCGTTGAATGACATAGACATTTCTGTAATCAAGGTTCAGATGGAGTCAACGGCCAGCCAGTGTTGCTGACAAACTTGGTAGTCCTCTATACTAACTTTCGTACCCTGTGTGCCTCTAAATTACCTACAAACTTAATGAAGTAGTTTTTGCACGCTACATTGTCGCACAATAAGTAAAATTTCGTTTTTCTTTATCCTTCCTGGTGTTACGACTTTAATGACCAGCACTGAACGTACCAACGATCTCCCAATGAAAATGACAGGCAATTCAGAAAAAATTTCTGTTTGTAGCTGAAAGACGTGGAATCTTCTGTAAATAATTTAGCAGTTACGCTTGTGCAGGATATTAGCTCGTGGCATGCAGAAAACTGATTCATGCTTTGTGGCAACTGAACAGAGTAAATTCAGTTTCTGGTACTGGACTCTCGCAGAAGCGAAATCTTGTTGTCACGAGGTGATCGAATTAACAGTGAGATTGAACACTTTAAATTCTTGGGTCTGAAGATAAATAGAAAGCTTTCTTGTAAACATCACATTGACTGTCTTGTGCAGCAACTAACTGTTGCTGTCTTCACCATGAGAAAAATCTCCACTGTCCCTGACACTGCAAAACGAAAACGTGTTTACTTTCAGTGCTGTCATTTTATTACATCCTATGCCATTACGTTTTGGGGACACTTGGAGCATTCACAAGAAGTGTGTGTGTGTGTGAAATCTTATGGGACTTAACTGCTAAGGTCATCAGTCCCTAAGCTTACACACTACTTAACCTAAATTATCCTAAGGACAAACACACATACCCAAGGCCGAGGGAGGACTCGAACCTCCGCCGGGACCATCCGCAGAGTCCATGACTGCAGCGCCTTAGATCGCTCGGCTATCACAAGAAGTATTCTGAGCCCAGAAAAGAGCATTCAAAACGATCTTAGGTGTCACCTCACGAAATTTCTGTAGGCCGTTGTTAAAGCGTCTCATCGTTCCGATTCTGTACACCAGTTCATTAACTCCCTCGTTGGACTTGTGATTGATAATTTGGGCTCACATGGAACTGCCATATTCTCAGTGAAAACTTGAGTAGAACTGTCTGTAGTGATGAGTCCCGCTTCTAACTGAGCACACGTGACCAGCGAAGACGTGAGTGGAGACATTCCGGACAGTGGTGCGATACCAACCTGACTACAGCCCGCCATACGACCCCACAACTAGGAATGGTGGTTTCGGGTACCATTTTACTTCATTGGAGGACCCCTTTCGTTCTCATCCGCGCCATCCTTGCAGCACAGTGGTAAGTCGTCGACATTCTACTCCCCCTCCCTTTTTTGTTGCCCTTCACGACAAGCCATTCTGGGCTTACATTTGAGCCAGATGATGTCCGCCTGCACAAGGCGAGCGTTTCTACTGCTTGTCAAACCGTACATTGGCCAGCAAGATCGCGGGATCTCTCCTCAATTGAGAACGTTTGGAGCATTATAGGCAGGGCCCTCCAACCGTCTCGGGATTTTGACGACCTAACTCTCCAATTGGACAGAGTTTGTCACGGTATGCCTCAGGATGCCATCCAACAACTCTGTCAATCAATGCGAAGTCGAATAACAGCTTGCATAAGGGCCAGAGGTGGACCAACACGTTATTAAATTGTTTAGTTTGTGAAGCTTTTTCTCTTGAGTAAATCAACAATTTTTTTCCTGAAATTGTAATCATTTGTTTGTCTGTACGTGTGCATCACATCTGCCAATATCCGTCCAATTCGGATAATTCCTTCGTGGTACGTCGCTTTTTTTTTGCTTCAGACGAAGCCATTCATTGATCATTATATCAGGGAAAGCTACCAAATTGGAGAGGTAATGACTGCAACGTTGCAACCAAGGTTCCAAGGAGTCCTTGAAATTTTGGATAGGATAGTCAGTGCAATAGGGTTACTGAGCCTTCATCAAACACGGACCGTTTGCGTGCAGCCCTGCGAACATGGCTTGGAAGACGGAAGTGTCCACAGCATACTCATTGTGAAGATGTAAAAGAAAGAATCATACTTGTTCACCGAGAACGCTGGAATAAACATTATCGTTCGTGGTAACCTAAATGAATTGGCCCACAACATCGTACGAAAAACACACCAGAAACTTCACACTATCGCCTCCTGCTTTACCTACACCCTGCACACACAGCAGGTTAAACGCTTCATTGGATCGTTTGTGCTCTCGAAAAGAAGCAAAATAGCTACTCGTCAGACTACACTACACGCCTCAGTCAACGACCGCCCAATTTCTATTTTTGGCCCATTGAAGACGTATAATTTTATGTGCTACGGTGAGCAACGGTGTTTCATGAGGTACCCGGCTTCAAGCGTCCACTGCGACCAGTTCACTTCTCAATGTTCGCTCGATAACGGGTTGAGATGGACATGAATTCGCTGATATTAGCAATTTTTGTCGCGTTTGAAGCCGATTGTCTTTCACAAGGCATGACAACTTCTCTGGTCCTTGTCGGATAGGATTTTTTTACAACCAGTGCTCTTACTCTCTACCAGTCCTTGTAAACACGTTGAACAGCTCCTGTTGATACAACAACACATTTGTCAACTTCATTCACGGTTTGCTTATGCTCACGTTTTAAAGGCACATTTGCAGTATGATCGTTGATACATTGCAAAAACGTAGATATAAGTTGAGAGTATAAATGAAGAATTACTTTAGATATTAATTAGTATAAGCGATTGTATCGATTGCGGCGTGCAATCGCTGAAACATTAGAATAATTACGCAGTTCAGTTGTCTTTCCGAGAAGACGGCACCTTTTTTGTTTTTGTACCGGTCCAGATCGGACGCATATTTGCCATCGCTGCAGATAATTATTTGGCACACCGCCATTATTACTATTATTGTTTTATTGAGACGCAATCTCACTAGGTGTACTCCTAGTTACACACAGCAACAGAGTTAATGTAAGTGTATGTAATTTAATTTAGTGTAATGTTTTGTGAATACAGTGATACTACGAGGGTTGGAACTTTAATAGTGGCAACTATTTATTTACAGGTCGTACAAAATAGATATTTGTTTCAAAGTTTTACTGACCTCTAAAGTAGTCACTAGCATTGTGTATAACCCGTTGCCAGCGACGTGGAAGTCGTAGGATACTCTTAGCAGTGCCAGTAGTGTTTACAGTTCTAGCGGTGCGGTCTATTGCCCGACGAATTTGTAGCAGTTCTGAAGCGAATATCGTGAAGTGTTTCCTTCAGTTTAGAAATCCAGTTGAACTCACGAGGGCTTAAGTCAGGGAAGTGCAGTAGGTGGTATAGCACTTAGCAGCCCCATCAGTCAAACGAAGCAGTAACAGCTTACACTGTACGTGCTAGAGCACTGTCCTGCAAAATGATGGTCAGGTCTTGCAGAAAGTGTCATCACTTCTGTCTCTAAGTTGGTTGTAGGTTGTTTTCCAAAAATGAACAGCATAGAGACAGAAGTGATGATACTTTCTGCAGGACCTGACCATCATTTTGCAGGACAATGGTCAAACACGTACAGTGCAAGCTGTTACTGATTTGTTTGACTGATGGGGCTGCTAAGTGCTATACCACCTACTGCACTCCCCTGACTTAAGTCCTCGTGAGTTCAATTAGATTTCAAAACTGAAGGAAATACTTCACGACATTCGCTTCAGAACTACTACAAATTCGTCGAACAATAGACTGCGCAGCTCGAACTGTCAACACAACTGGCACTGCTAAGAGTATCCTACGACTTCCACATCGCTGGCAACGGGTTATACACAATGCTGGTGACTACTGCGAAAGTAATTAAAACTTTGAAACATGTATTTATTTTGCACGAACTGTAAATAAATAGTTGCCACTATTAAATTTCCAACCCTCGTATTTAATCTTGTGTTTCATTTATGTTGCAAGCTATTGCTCCAATTAAACAGCATCTTGGTATGGCTAAACGTTCCATGTTACAAATCTCATGAATGGTCCAGCATGAGCCAATGATTTGGAATTATTCAATCTACAAAGTCCGATAAAGGAATATTTTCAGAAGAGTCACTCATCGTCAAACTTACAATGAACAGACCTTATGCAAAAAGCCATTATCAAGCACCCAAAGTTTTGCTGCGGGGTCGGGGGGTCGAACCCAGGACTCCAGATGGCCGAGCTGAAGCCGGAACCCACCGCACCGTATTTCGCCAGTAGGTCGAGCAAGTTCAAGAGCGTCAAGGGGCAGTGCAGAGTGATACAGTGGTATTCGGTAGCATTTCTTTATTCAGCTAATTTACAGTATTCAATAGGTGCAGCGTGGTGTCGGCATGCCGCCCGCAGCGCTGTCCCACGAGTCCAGCCGGCTTAGCAACTCCTGGTATGCCGACGCTGCTGCTGCTGCCATCAAGGCCGCTCAGCTGGAAATCGGCCTAGTGCTCCCTGGTCGCCTCCCGCCGATGCATCCCGTCTTGAGCCATGTAGCTGTCCACGATTCTGGAGACTGCTACAGTCCCTGGTCCTCGCCACCCTCCGCCCCGTTTGGCCTGCTCTGTCTGACCATGGGACGAAGGTGGATGTACTGGTCACCCATAGCCCTCAGGCAACCTCTGCCCTCAGGACAGGACCGGACTCGAACCCGCACCCCCCTGGACGCTGTAACACAATTTGCCGCTAGTGGTGCTTGCCGGATGGCAACACCCGCCACCGTCTCTGGCGCTGCTGCAGCGCTGCTGTGACTCACGCAGCGTACACTTCGCCCAGGCACCGGTGCGCTAGGTGGGAAGTAAACGTGGCCCGTAGACTGGATTTGAACCGAGCCCCTCGTGGACCCACTACAGAAAGCTGTCACTGCTCTCTTTCAGGCAGACCATGCGATCTCCAAGTTCCAGGCTGTCGTTCCATCCCTCCCAGTGTTGTGTCCCTGGGGGTGGAATATAGCCCAAACAAGTACATAGAAACAAAGTACAAGTTTCCAGAATGAGATTTTCATTCTGCAGCGGAGTGTGCGCTGATATGAAACTTCCTGGCGGATTAAAACTGTGTACCCGACCGAGACTCGAACTCGGGACCTTTGCCTTTCGCGGGCAAGTGCTCAACCATCTGAGCTACCGAAGCACGACTCACGCCCGGTCCTCACAGCTTTACTTCTGCCAGTATCTCGTCTCCTACCTTCCAAACTTTACAGAAGCTCTCCTGCGAACCTTGCAGAACTAGCACTCCCGAAAGAAAGGATATTGCGGAGACATGGCTTAGCCACAGCCTGGGGGATGTTTCCAGAATGAGATTTTCACTCTGCAGCGGAGTGTGCGCTGATATGAAACTTCCTGGCAGATTAAAACTGTGTGCCCGACCGACCGGGCGTTAGTCGTGCTTCGGTTGCTCAGATGGTAGAGTACTTGCCCGCGAAAGGCAAAGGTCCCGAGTTCGAGTCTCGGTCGGGCACACAGTTTTAATCTGCCACGAAGTTTCATATCAGCGCACACTCCGCTGCAAAGTGAAAATCTCATTCTGGAAACATCCCCCAGGCTGTGGCTAAGCCATGTCTCCGCAATATCCTTTCTTTCAGGAGTGCTAGTTCTGCAAGGTTCGCAGGAGAGCTTCTGTAAAGTTTGGAAGGTAGGAGACGAGATACTGGCAGAAGTAAAGCTGTGAGTACCGGGCGTGAGTCGTGCTTCGGTAGCTCAGATGGTAGAGCACTTGCCCGCGAAAGGCAAAGGTCCCGAGTTCGAGTCTCGGTCGGGCACACAGTTTTAATCTGCCAGGAAGTTTCAAAGTACAAGTTCATGCCAAATACTTATGACATTGCTGCCAGACTGGCCCTATAAGCGTAGACCAGCAGAGGTCTGTCCCGACGCTCGACTGTCCTGGCACACTCTGTCTCTAGCTAAAATTGCCCATCTATGTACACTGGTTTTCCCCTCGCTTCTGAAGTAGTGTCGGAGAGAGACAGAAACTATGGCAGGGATAAATTCCCACCCGTCAGCCACCTACAAATTGCCCTCCTGGCTCTGGCCTAGTGCCCCTCCTCATACATCGCAATAACTTAAATCAACGCTGCAGTTTCCTGCCTCATAGTTGCTCCATACAAAACAAATTGTGCGTGCAATACCGCCGTCGCAGCTCCGCGCCCGCGAGTGCCTGGCCTGCTGTCTGTCGTCTGTTACCACACACTGCCAGCGGCCCCAGATTTCATCGCCCAACTGCACCTTCATTGAATTTTGATAAAATTTCCCTTTTCCTCAACTAGGACTGACACAAGCGCAGCAGTTTGTATTAAGCACCATTAGAAATTTATGCCCTCATCACATACTATTATCATTGTCTACTATTATTTGTCTGTTGTCTGATATTCTCAAACCAGACCGGAAAACCCCATAATTTAAAACGTCCAAACCCGATAGCTCCTTTCTGTCATTCTGTCGAATGCCTATGTTTGAGGCAAGGGTTGACATGATCACCTGGTACCAATTCTGTACCACCTACAGCAGGCGTGTCCAGCCCTTTAGCTTACGTACCACTCACTGGAAGAAGCCTATTACTTTTGTGCCGCACACCACACTGTCTTGTGTAGTAAGTTTAAATTTGCAGATATCAAATTTAACATAACTTTTTTTTTTTCTGAGCGTGTAATTGATGCTCCCTTCTTGGGCAACACTGATGCACTGATACTTGCTTTGGGTCACGGGTTAGACACCCATGATCTGCAGCCCTCCAAGGAGATCAGTCCGTTTTTTAAGGATGTCCGATGAGCTTATGTAGTTCGACTATAAATTTTTCACATATTTCATTGTACCTTCTTCGTCTTCATTTTGTGTCCTTGTTCACAACTGGGTATTAAATCCCAGCCTGCTCTCCTTTCCAGCGCATGAGCAGCGCGGGGCCCACAGCAACTTCAGTCACGTTGTTCGCGAGAGACAGGTGACGGCTACGCTGGCGACCCGCTGTCAGGTGGGCGGCACGACCGCACAAGGACGTAAACGATCCGCAGCCGCTTCGTGTATGGGCGACAGGCACAGGTTGCAGCTTGTGGATCGCCTGACACGACAGGGCGCACGCAAAAAAATAAAATGGCAAACCGGTATTCAAGAGCCGTAGCAAGACCGGGCACATGTCAGCTTGTGTGATCGCACAAGTTTCCACAGTGGCCAAAGTATCGTTGGAGAATTTTTAACCCAAAATGCCACTGAATTTCTCGGAGCTTCGACAGTAAATAAAACAGAGTAACGGGAACGAAGCTAGAGGAACATTAAAAAAATTGTGAAGTGGAGCGAAGGAGATGAAATGCTTAGTGTTCTGTAAAAGAAGTACTAGTTAGAGTTCTGTTATTATCTTCCATTAACATATGTACAGAATATTGCTTCTATATTTAATGACGCATTACTAATGCAACTTACAGAATTACAGATGGGTTTGGTGCATATGATCTTAAAGATTATGTGTAAAAGTTATTTTGTACGAGGGTGAGTCAAATGAAAACCTTAAATATTTTTTTAAATATTATTTATTGTGCAGAAGTGGTACAAAGCTGTATCACTTTTCAACATAATCTCCCCCATGCTCAATGCAAGTCCTCCAGCGCTTACAAAGTGCATAAATTCCATTAGAAAAAAATTCTTTTGGTAGTCCGCGCAACCACTCATGTACCGCGTAGCGTACCTCTTCATCAGAACGGAACTTCTTTCCTCCCATTGCGTCTTCGAGTGGTCCAAGCATATGAAAATCACTTGAGACAAGGTGTGGTGAGAATGGTGGATGAGGAAGACACTCAAAATGCAGGTCTGTGATTGTTGCAACTGTTGTACGGGCAGTGTGGGGCCTTGCATTGTCATGTTGCAAAAGGACACCTGCTGACAGCAATCCACGTCGCTTTGATTTGACTGCAGGCCGCAGAGGAGTTTTTAGGAGATCTGTGTATGATGCACTGGTGACAGTGGTCCCTCTAGGCATGTAATACTCCAAAATGACGCCTTTTTCGCCCCAAAAGAGACTTAGCATAACCTTCCCTGCTGATGGTTCTGTTCGAAACTTCTTTGGTTTTGGTAATGAGGAATGGCGCCATTCCTTGGTGGCTCTCTTCGTGTCCGGTTGGTGGAAGTGAACCTAGGTTTCATCCCCAGTAACGATTCTTGCAAGGAAGGCATCACCTTCTCGTTCAAAGCGCCGAAGAAGTTCTTCACAAGTATCAACACGTCGTTCTCTCATTTCAGGAGTCAGCTGCCGTGGCACTCATCTTGCAGACACTTTGTGAAACTGGAGCACATCATTCACAATGTGGTGTGCTGACCCACGACTAATCTGTAAACATGCTGCAATGTCATTCAGTGTCACTCGGCGGTTTTCCTTCACTATGTCTTCAACTACTGCAATGTTCTGTGGAGTCAGAACTCGTTGTGCCTGACCTGAACGAGGAGCATATTCCACTGAAGTCACACCATTTGCAAACTTCCTACTCCATTCGTAGACTTGCTGCTGTGACAAACATGCTTCACCGTACTGAACCTTCATTCGTCGATGAATTTCAATACGTTTCACACGTTCACTACGCAAAAACTAAATAACAGAACGCTGTTCTTCCCTGGTGCAAGTCGCAAGTGGGGCGGCCATCTTTATACTGATACTGCGGCGGTATGTGTGCATCTGCACTATGCTGCCACCTACAGGTCATTCTGCACGCTGTTTGTAGCACGCTTACCAACTTACTGATTTAAAGAATACTCCAGTATGCTGTATAGTAGCTAGTAGGACCTTTTATAAATTCAGCAATTGCTAAGATGTTTCTACCGAGGCAAAATTAAGAAGAAGTGAACCTTTCCTAATGTTTGTAAAATGGACTTGTCATTCTCGTTTTAAAGAAAGGTTATCCAGCAGACACCCACTACTATAGGCCTACACGACAGTCTGTTGTAAAATTTTAGAACACGTATTATCCTCGCGTGTTATGACGTTCCTGTGGACACAAAATCCCCTCTGTAGGAGTTGACGTGGACTCGTGTGATAGCCAGATCTGTCTGGTTGTTCACGAGGCACAGGAAGCGGCACATACCGGGCCCCACGTTGATGGCATCTTCTTTAACTTCCGGAACGCTTTCGGTATAGTTCCGCATTGTTGTCTAACGAACAGAATACGGGCGTGCTGATTATGAAAAAACGTCACGTCACTGAACGGTGCCTTACGGCTGGACAGGGTACCTGCAGTATGGAAAATCTGCAAAGCACTCATTATTAAGAAATCAGCGGACGGTGTCCTTCAGATCCAAAGACTTACAAGCCAATATGCCTAATAAATACCTTAGCAAAGACTCAGGAGAAGCTACTGTGTAAGCGCTTGCAAGCCCACAGAGCTCTCAGGGGCATGAGCCTTCACCAATTCGGCTTCAGAACCATATATGACGCCATCAACCATGCTCTACACGTAGTTAATACTACAACACAGAAATAACGCCATGGCAATAATGACAGACACTGACTGGTGGCCCGCAGTGTTTCAGAGGTTAAGGCATCCGGAGGTACTGCCTCACTGTACAATTGTTTCCTAGACTACTGTACAGACAAAGTAGTCGAATGGCAGATGGACAGTAGAAAGTAATTTTAAAAAATTACCAAAGGCTGTCCTCAAGAGTCGATCCGCGGCCCCATCTTCTGGAATACAACAATCGAACTCCTCCTACAACTTCCAGAAGGGGATATCAGGTCAGACGAAATTGCCGCCTTCGCAGATGACCTATTAGTTGCAGTCACTGCAAACAATAGGTCCCAGCTAGAAGAAGAAGCTTATGGAATACTACAAACAGTTACACGATGACGTCATAACAACAAACTCAGAATAACCGAAAACAAAACAACACACACATTACTGAAAGGATCCCTCAAAAAAAAAAAAAAAAAAAAAAAAAAAAAAACCTTCAGTTAAAACAGAGAACACAAACATAAAACGAGCACATGTTACCCTCTATCTAGGGGTACACACAGATGAGAAATTGAATTGCCACGCTACCAACAGATAAAGCGGAAGAAATACTACATAGCCTGGTGAGACTAAATTCGAAACAATATAGATTACCTCTGCCAGTCATAAGCAGATACCACTGTACGCTCTTCAGATCAGTGCTCTGTTCGCAGCTAGAACTTGGCATAGACTGAATCTGGTCATCAGCAATGCATCAATCAGACAAGGGTAGAGAAGCGTCCTACTTCGGCTATCTGGAGTCTTCGGCAAACACGTCAGGGGATGCACTATGTGTGATGCTCGGAATACGTCCCATAGGTATCACGATCAAATACAGAGCTGGGAGGTATTGGTTAAAGATGAGGAGGCTGGACAGGGTGTACCGATACAGGCGACATGTCACCTTAAAAGGTTGAGTTTTTATTCGTGGCAAGGTGAGTGGGATGTAAGTGATAAGGGACGTAGAACGCACGACTTACTCCCTAACCTAAGGGAGCGGTTGAGAATGAAACATCTTGATCTCAGCCGCGGTATGGTACATTTCTTAACTGGACACGGACCTTATCCCACGCACTTAAACCGCACGAGTCTGAGACACACACCCATATGCACATGCGGGGAGGAAGGTTCCCCGGAAGACACTGTCTTCGTCTGCGGGCAGTACACGAACAATAAACACGTACCGCACTTAGCCTATACAGAAACAGACATACACACATAAGCAGTAATAAGAGTCGGAGGACAATGGGCACAACTAAATGCATTGACGCCGCGCGGGATTAGCCGAGCGGTCTTAGGCGCTGCAGTCATGGACTGTGCAGCTGGTCCCGGCGGAGGTTCGAGTACTCCCTCGGGCATGGCTGTGTGTGTTTGTCCTTAGGATAATTTAGGTTAAGTAGTGTGTAAACTTAGGGACTGATGACCATAACAGTTAAGTCCCATAAGATTTCACACACATTTGAACAAATACATTGACAAACAGTATTTTAAAAGCAACACACGAAGAATACCTGCGGACACGACATAACACACATGCCTATATGAACGTAACAACAATCTCCAGATAGTGGACAATGACACCCGCAGTGGCAGCGAAAATAGTGACACTGAAGAGGGAGAGGAAGAGGCATAGGAAGACGGCAGGTGTTGTGATCTAGCCAAGAAAGCTTCCAATGTTGTACACAGACGAGCACCTAATGTTAATGCATAGGATTAGCGTTACTACTCTACTACTAACGATACTTTTTGTTGCGACTGGTGATCAACAGCGAGAAGAAACCATTCCAAGGCATTCACCGCCAGTCACAATCGGTGATGGCACTAATAAATCTCTCCCCTGTCGCATCATCTTTTTGTATTTTTCTTAAAACAATAAAATTTTACTTATATTTCAATCTTAAATTATTGTTATTTTAAAAAAAGTATTATTCTTTGTCAGATGTTGTAGATAAAAACAAATCAAAAAATCTACGAAAAAGACGACAAACGAAAACTGTGAGATGTACGACCTGTTTTAAAACACCACGTAACAGGTCTTTAATTTTGCAACAAATAAATAAAAAAATAAAACAAATATCGGATCTCAGTGTACCTATTTGCTAAGTTTCGCGTTTTTGCTTCTCTCTCTCTCGCTGCGCTGTTTTCAACGTTCCTGAGTGTAGATACAGCTGTGGATGTAGATATGCAGTTCCAATATAGATGACTAATTTATTGCGGTTTATCTCAAACAGTTACAGCTAGTGTGTTAGTATAAAAGAAGAAAATTAATAAACTATAGTTATTTCGCGTAAGGAGAGGACAGAGGCTTACAGTAATTTTGGCTGAGAGATTCCGTGTGGTAGCTTTAGCCGCCCAATGGGAGAGGATTTTCCTCCCTCGCGCACAATGACCCGTTTGCCCTCGGTATATGAGAGTTGCGTTCAAATGGCTCTGAGCATTATGGGACTTAACATCAATGGTCATCAGTCCCCTAGAACTTAGAACTGCTTAAACCTAACTAACCTAAGGACATCACACAACACCCAGTCATCACGAGGCAGAGAAAATCCCTGACCCCGCCGGGAATCGAACCCGGGAACCCGGGCGTGGGAAGCGAGAACGCTACCGCACGACCACGAGCTGCGGACGAGAGTTGCGTGTCCAAGTGTATCTGTAGAGTGTAAGGGCAACTGATTGGCCACACATGTGCTGTAAAAGAAAATGGCTCTGAGCACTATGGGACTTAACATCTGTGGTCATCAGTCCCCTAGAACTTAGAACTACTTAAACCTAACTAACCTAAGGACATCACACAACACCCAGTCATCACGAGGCTGTAAAAGAAAAAAATATGATGATGAGAGAAGAGAGCGGGTAAAACGATGGTGGAATATAACTTATTGCTCTCAAATAGTACGAAGATGTCCTCCAGGCTTGACCTTCCCATTTGTAAGGGGTCCTTCGGCACTCGGCACAGGTCGATAGGGCGAACAATCGATTGTGACGTGTTGTGAGAGCGAGTGTCGAGATGCGCCAGAGTGGTTGGCGGGAATGGTGTGAGTGTGGAGGCCATTATTGGAATACAGGGTTTTCAACCGAGGAGGGTGTCACCATCGCCGTAGTTAGACCCCAAATAATAAATAAATATCGGGAAAGTGATGAAGTATCTTTATAAAAGTGATCAGTGACGTTACTAGTGCCGATATTTAATTTCGCGTCTACCGCGCCGGCCTAACCTTGAATTGCAGTGTTGGATGCAGTGATGTATTAGCATGTGACGATAATGGCAAATGAAGAAAGCCTGTGCTGATATTAGCCGTAATTAGATATGTATGACGAAGGCAGTGGCTGTCTCCTTTTTTTGTGTTTTGAGAATAATATAAGTTCGTATATAGTAAAACTGTGTTGGTGTTCCTTATTACCATACATTCAGTATTATAGTATTGAACAGGACGAAATGGAAAGTAACAACTTCCATAGCAGTCAGTTCCGATTACCAGCCCCATTAGGTTCACGGTCATGTTAATAATAAATATTGGGCTACTATTCGATCAGATCAGGTCAGGATAAAAACGGAGGTGTTACACATTCAATAGACGGATGACCATCAATAGCCTCATCTGTGCTCACTCTTTGAGGCGCTGTGGAGAAGTTTACAATTTAATAAAGGGCATCTAAACGAAGGCTGGTGATCATGAACTACATTCCTTTACCGGCGAAACACTGGAGTTGAAAAATTCTTCCAGTATCAGGATTCTAATGTGCCAGTACTGCAGAGGTGGGCTATATTTCAAGTAAAAGGCAAGTACATTTACAGAAATATCTGAATGTTTATCTCCTTTATCTTCTTATTTTCGTTAGCTTGTACCTCGTCTAATTACGGGATCCTCTGTACTCAAGTTTCGGCAAATTTATTTTTTTAATATTACTTCGCGACCGGATGCCTTTGTGCCCTGATAGTCGTCAGTTACCCACGGAGGGGAAGAAATGTGGGCCGCCTCTCTGTAAACTTTGTTCTCGGCGTGGTCGTATTTTAGCTGTTTGTGTGTCGTATTCTCTGAGGCGGAAAGTGGAGAGCTGCATTTGCCTAAACGAGCGTGGGAAACCCTCTAAAAAGCTCACTCAGTCACGGTCGTCGGTCCGTCACAGGGATTCGATCCGGTGGTAGCTCACTTTCCGGTCTTGCAAGGTGGCGCGCTGCGCGTTACGCTACAGGCGAAGATCGTACTCTTGCCCTTATGATGCACAGGAACTCCTAGAAACTATTTACCTTTACCTGTGGCTACATGTGATTGATAAATATCCCTCTTTATTTATGGTCATTTGATAATTGTGCACGATGGCTAACTATCGTCTTCAGGGTCTTCTTCGTGTTCTCCCAGACACAAAGGCGTCAGAGTTATGAGTACAGTTGTCACCTGACGTCAGATCTGAGGATGACCACTTCAACATCAACCTAATTATTTTTCTCCTGATGGTGTGAGTATGCAGTGTGTCCCAGAAGGAATGGTCAGTATTCTGGGATATGACAGGACCGATTATTTGAAGCAGGAAGCTTCACGAGGACGTACGCCCTATTCCGAATGGTTTCCTAGATAGAACACATTTAATGTACATTTGTTTTTGTGCTAGTGGCGCGCACATATGCATCTTACCCACTCAACCTGTTTGACGTTTCACCAGAGCCAAGCCTACCTTGCTGCTTTCAACCTCTTTGCTACGGATGCCATTCTTCTATTAAAATAGCCCGTTAAATGCGCAGTTGAATGAGGTAGTGCAAGGTATTGAGAGTATATCAACGAGAAGCATCGATTAACTGTGTTTGTGCACGCGCTGGCAAAAAATTCCACTCATCTACACTAATGAAGAATATGCAGATAGCCGGCCGCGGTGGTCTAGCGGTTCTGACGCTGCAGTCCGGAACCGCGGGACTGCTACGGTCGCAGGTTCGAATCCTGCCTCGGGCATGGGTGTGTGTGATGTCCTTAGGTTAGTTAGGTTTAAGTAGTTCTAAGTTCTAGGGGACTTATGACCTAAGATGTTGAGTCCCATAGGGCTCAGAGCCATTTGAACCAATATGCAGATACGGTGTATGTTTACTGCTTCTGTGATGGTAATGCCCCTGCTGCTGTCTAAGAATACCGTCGGCGCTTATCGACGCGTCGAATTCCTGATCGTAGAGTGTGTACCAAAGTTTATAGCACATCGTGTGAAACAGGTATTCTTCCAAGTTCCTATTTTCCTTCTGAAGTGTAGTTCAATCGCCTGTGCAGGAACAGCGACACATTGTTGAAATGGTGCAGCGTAGTGCTCCTACCAGCACACGACGACTTTCTGCATGTGTCAAACAACACAAGCCGACTTTCCGTACGAACACATGTATGGGGAACATAACATGTGAAAAACTTGTACCCATTTCACATCCGGCGTGTCCACAATCTTCACATTGGCAACAATGCCACACGACTTCAGTTCTGTCACTGGTTAAAAGACAATTGTCATTTGCTTCGATTAATGCTATTCACTGATGATCGCATGAAAATCCACACGCTACTGTGGAAACCAATTTTCAAGTTCATTTTTGGATTAATTCTTTCTGCGGCATAATCGATAACTTGTTGATTAGCCCAGTCATTTTAGAAGACCAAATGATGGGACAGGATTACCTGCATTTTTTTGGAAAATTCTTTTGTTGAATACCTTGAGGATGATCAGAATGGGATGGAACTCGGTAGATGTGATGTACATGTACAAAAAAACCAATGAATACAATTTCAGAAAATTGGATGATTCATTCAAGAGAAAGAGCTTCATAAACTGAGCAATTCAGTAACACATTGGTTCACCTTTGGCCTTTATGCAAGCAGATATTCGGCTTGGCGTTGATTGACGCAGTCGTTAGATTTCCTCCTGACGGATATCGTGCCAAATTATGTCCAATTGGAGCGTTGGATCGTCAAAATCCTGAGCTGTTTGGAAGGCCCTGCCTATAATGCTCCAAACGTTCTCAATTGGGGAGAGTTCCGGCGACCTTGCTGGCCAAAGTAGGGTTTGACAAGCAAGAAGGCAAGCAGTAGAAGGTCTCTCTTTGTGCGGGTGAGAATTATCTTGCTGAACTGTAAGTCTAGGATGGCTTCCAATGAAGGGCAACAAAACGGAGCATAAAATACCGTCCACCTACCGTGGTGTTGTAAGTATACCGCAGATGGCAAACACAGGGGTCTTGCTACGAAAAGAAATGACACCGCAGACCATCACTCTTGTTTGTCAGTCCATATGGCGGGCGACAGACAGGTTAGCATCTCATCGGTATCCGGGTCGTCTCCAGTCAACGTCTTTGGCCTGGAATCTCATTGACTGGAGTAGAATTATCTTCAGTGATGAGTTCTGCATGAACTGGGCCCAGACGACCAGAGGAGATACATCTGTAGACGGCTCAGACAGCGGTGGGGTATCAACCTACTGCCTCCCGTCACACGCCCCGACATCCAGGAATGATGGTCCGGGGTGTGACGATCAAAATCCTGAGCTGCTTGGACAGCCATGCCCATGACGCTCCAAACGTTCTCAATTGAGGAAAGATCCTGTGACTTTGCTGGCCAAGATAGGATTTGGCAAGACCAAACACAAGCCGTAGAAACTCTCGCCATGTGCGGGCTATACAAGCTGGTGGTGGCTCCATAATCGTGCGAGCTGTATTTACATGGAATGGTCTTGGTTCTCTGGACCAACTGAACGGATCATTGACGGGAAATAGTTATGATAGGCTTCTTGGAGACCATTTGCAGCCATTCGTGGACTTCGTGTTTCTAAACAACGAGAGAATTTTTATGGATGACAGTGCGCCTTGTCTACAGGCTACAACCGTTCGTGACTGGTTTGAAGAACATTCCTCCAATCCGAGTGAACGATTTGGCCATCCAGATCACTCGACAAAAATCCCATCGAACATCTATGGGACATAATCGAAAGGTCAGTTCGTGCACAACATCCTGCACTGGCAATTCTTTCGCAATTATGGACGGTTATACAGGCAGCATAGCTCAATGTTTCTGAAGGGGACTTCCAACGAATTCGTTGAGTCTATGCCATGTCGAATTGCTGCACTTTTCAGGGCAAAAGGAGGTCCGACGCGATATTAGGAGTATTCCTTGCCTTTTGTCAGTGAATAATCTAAGAGACCAATTTTTGTGATCTATGTGTATAGATACGCGAGAAGATTCAAGTTGTTTTTGATGCCAAGTGAAGCCCACTACCGTATTAAATAGGTAGTCATACTTTTTTCAGTGACCGAGCATTTCACAAAGCTAATTATCAAGTTGGAAATTGTGCCTGTTTCGTAGGTAAGAAAACAACCATAAAGTGAATAGTCGTGTCAATGACAAGCCCCACAGCTTCAATGCTCCAATCACTCCACGACCTCATTGTGCTGTTGTCACCCGCACGTGTACATTTCGCAGTGCAAGTGTCCAGCGGACTTATTCCTGGAACTCGACCTATGTTACACAAACACCGAAGTGATGCAGCAGGAAGTGTTATTCGTCAGACCAGAGGACTCATTTACGCTTTTCTACAGTCCACTAAAATTACTCCCGTGACCGTTGAAATAGTAATTGATGATGTCGTTAGGTGAACTATTACTCACCTACATACACACATACATGGGTTTCCGCTTCCGAGCACGACTTACAATAAACTATGAGACGTTTTGTTCTATCTCTGTTGTTTTACTCTGATGCTTATTTATACAATAATTCATTAAGTCAGAATCGCTTAATAATTACAATGTTCACACTATCGGTTTCGGCAATAAATTACCATCTTTAGATGTGATTAATCCACTGACAGCTTCGTCGTGATATTAAAATTTCGCTACTCGAGAGGGCCCCCATGAAAATCGGCTGATTGTAGCATAATGAAACTTTGTGGGAGCATTTTTAACATGCAGAAGAGAAATAATGAATAAACCATTCAAAGAAAAACATTTTAATTTCCACATGTGGGCATAACACACGTTAACCGCGTACAATGTTTACGTTCCAGGTGACAAACGTTGCACAATGTGACGACCATCTGCATGCACGGCAGCCTGGAAGTTTGCATGGATAGCATTTCACAACTGTTCGTAGCGCTTTTCGAACGGTGGACCATGAAAAGTTCAACTGTCGTGACATATCTTGTGCACAGCTTGGAGACAGCACATTCTCAGCCACGGCAACAGTAATTTATTCAAAATTTTTTGATCCAGTTGGCCGTCTGCCCCTCCGAGGAGCAATTTCCAAATCGACGGTTAATCCGAACTTACGAATCATGCTCTTCAACCTCGGTGCGAAAAGAGGACCTCTCCATACTCAAGGAACCCTCCGCCACACACCGTCAGGTGGCTTGCGGAGTATGGATTTAGATGTAGATATTTCTTTAAAGTGTCAATACTCTTGAAGAGCAGCAGCACTGCTGCTGTTGTTTTGACGAAACAGTTTTGCGAGTAAAACCCTGCTCGTCCGTTCCAGACCCATGCACACTGATGCTTGTGTTCCAACCCTACGTCGCCGTAGCAGTACCGGCACCTTACGGAATGTCATGACACAAAGACTGCTAATAACGCAAATCTTACAATGCACAGTCTCGACATCCCTGTAAGTTGGGTACTTATACAGTAAACAGTTTTCTGTCTGCAGCGGGTCAAGTAGTGAAAGTTTAATTACAACCACCATGTCTAACAATCCAGTTATAATATTACGAAGCTCTTACTGGATTAATCATATTTGAAGATGGCAATCATCTGTCAAATCCTGTAATATGAACATTGTAATTTTTAAGCGAGCTTGACTTAGTAAAATACGAGGGTCATTCCAAAAGAAATGACCACTATTTTAGTAAAAATACAGTTTTCATTCTGCATGTGTGAAAGTCTTACAGTGTGTATATGCATCTCTCCCGCTTGTTTTCAAACTTAGTTCAACCTGTTCCCATGAGTGGCGCCGTCACAGCATGTCTTCAAGATGGCTGCTGCACTTGACGTTCGTCAGAAGCAACGTACTGTCATAGAATTCCTGTGCTGTGAAAACGAGACGGTGGGAAACATCCACAAGAGGTTGAAAAACGTGTATGAAGATGCTGCTGTCGATCGCAGTACAGTTTGTCGGTGGGCAAGCAGGTTACGTGATGAAAGCGGGCACGGCAATATTGAGGATTGTCCTCGCAGCGGCAGGCCTCGTACTGCACACACTCCAGACAATGTGCAGATAGTTAACGAATTGGTGACTGCTGACAGACGCACCACAGTGCACGAATTTTCACGCCATTTCGGGAACAAGGTTTGAAGATGATGACTCCCTTGTGCACACTGGCAAACAGTGGCTCCAACAGGTTGGTCCAGAATTTTACCGTGCGAGTATACAGGCGCTGGTTCCAAGATGGCGTAAGGCAGTTGAGAAGGATGGAAATTATATGGAGAAATGAAAATATTGTTCCTAAAGGATGTATCTACACACTGTAAAACTATCAAACATGTAGAATAAAAGATGGATTTAAAAAAAATAGTGTGCATTTCTTTTGGAGTGACCCTCGTAATATATAAAGTTTATAAGGTTGTGTGGTTCCATGGAGGTATGTTCCGTCTATGCAACTAACTGAAAGCAATTTGTTTATTGCCATACGCGTTTCGTTTCTTTTATTTGTGAAGCATCTTCAGTGGCCTGTAATACATGTATCTTTTTACGCATACAATAAACGTACTATGTGGTAGATACAGTATGTTGCTACATTACATTTTGTCGTGTTTTTCTCTTGTTTTTTAGGTTAAAAACAACTGTTGTAGCACAAATTTCGTAATGTGTAATTATAGTTCGATGTTTCTTACGATTTCCAGCTCTATTAACTCTTGCGTGTGGTCCTAGAGATGTATTCGTTAGTTTGCATGCTCCAGCTGGCCGATTTCTGGCATTCTTTCACCCATATTTGTCACATCGCATACATCGCTCGCAGTTTTTCATTTTTTGAACAACATATGAGTGTTTTCGCTGTGTAATGTTGCCAGTTGTTTTTGTGTATTTATCCGTGATCTTTTGTTTGTGTTGTGTGTGTGTGGTTTGATATTTTTCATTTGTTGCGTGTGTGTGTGTGTGCGTGTGTGTGTGTGTGTGTGTGTGTGTGTGTTGCGCGCGCGCGCATTTCCTGTGCGTAATTGAGTCATTCTTTCTTGAGGGGGTAATTTTTTTTAAGTGGATATTTCTGTGTGCCTTTGTGTCTGTATTTTGCTGTGTGTGAATATATCTTTTTTTGTGTATGTGGATATTTGTGTGTGTATGTATTTTGCTGTGTGTAACTATACCATACTTTCTGAGAGTGCGATTCGTTTTTTAATATATATTTGTCTGTGTGTGTGTGTGTGTGTGTGTGTGTGTATGTGCGTGTGTGGCGTGGGGAGGCGATCCGAATGGTTCACACATAATAGAAGCAAAACGCGTATGGCAATAAACAAACTGCCTTTAATCAGTTGCATAGACGGAACATACCTCCTCGAATTTAAAGCAACTAAGGAAAGACGGGAAACAGAAAATATGGCAATATGTCAATTCTTGAAAGATTACTCCGATATCAGCTGCGCCACAGATTACTCCCTGCTCTGCTCTACGTGCTTACACAGGCGAAGCTCTTGGGTGAAGAACGCCTTCCCCTTTCCCCTCCCCTTTACCCCTTCCACCCCTCCTCCCACTATATATCAGTGCACTTCTCAGATATCGTAATGACGTGCACATGTAACGAGCTTCGCTGTAATCGTTACACTTCCCGTCAAAGTTCCCAGCCACCGTGCGATTACAATCTGCCCTCTGTCAAAGTCGCTTAGATCATCAGCCTTCGTCGTTTCGCGCTCACGGAACTGTGCGAATGAATTCGCTACATCTCCCTGCAACTGCTCTAACATCCCGCCTTTCCAGACGTCGCGCCAAGCAAGTTACATACAAAGCTCTAGTATGGTCAACTTGCCGTCGGCCGCCATATTGGGCCTATCGCGCTGCTGCCTACAGATTGACCACAACAGTATATTTAGCCATTTTCATTAAAGAAGTAGGCTCAGGTACCTCACACATTGTCTATTGGAATTATCTTCAAAAATAAAAAAAAATATCCAGCTGCATAACAACAGAACGTTGCACATATTATCGATAACTTAACACTAACGTGCACAACTAGCTTCAGTAATATATAGGTCCCCATCTGTCACACACACTGGGGTGACAGAAGCCATAGGATAGCGATAAGCACATTTACAGATGGGGCTAGTATCGCGTACGCAAGCTACAGTAGGGCAGTGCATTGGCGGAGCCGTAATTTCTATTCAGGTGATTCATGTGGACAGGTGTCCGACGTGATTATGGCCGCACGACGTGAATTAACAGTCTTTGAACGCGGAAGACTAGTTGGAACTAGAGGCAAGGGACACTCCATTTGGGGAATTTAATATTCCGAGATCCACAGTGTCAAGAGTGTGCTGAGAGTACTAGATTTCAAGCATTACCTCTCACCACGGGCAACACAAGAGTTGTTAACAGACAAGCAATACTGCGTAAAATAACCACAGAACTCAATGTGGGATGTACAACAAACGCATCCGTTAGGACAGTGCTGCGAAATTTGGCGTTAATTGGCTGCGGCAGCAGACGACCGAGGCCATATCATTCAGTAACAGCACGGCATCGCCTGCAGCGCCTCTCGTGGGCTCGTGACTATGCCAGTTGAACCCTAGACGACTGGAAAACCGTTGCCAGGTCAGATGAGTCCCGATTTCTGTTGGTAAGAGCTTTTTGCAAGGTTCGAGTGTGACGCAGACTCCATAAAGCCACTGTGTAAGTTGGTGGTGGCTCCATAATGGTGTGGGCCGTGTTTACATTCTGGTCCAACTGAAACGATCATTGGCTGCCCGTGGCTGTGTTCGGCTACTTGGAGCCTATTTACTGCGACTCATGGACTTCATGCTCCCAAACATGTCACCAGGCCGCAGTTTTCGCGACTGGTTTGAAGAACATTCTTGACAATTTGATAGGATGCTTTGGCCATTCACATACCCTACATGAATCCCGTAGAACAATCGAGAGGTCCGTTCATAACAAAACCCTGCAGGGCAACACTTTCGCAATTACGGAGGGGTACACATTCAGTATGGCTCAATATTTCTGCAGAGGAGTTCGAACGACTTGTTGAGGCCATCCCACGTAAAGTTACTGCGGTACGCCGGGAAAAAGGAGGTTCGATACAATGTGAGGAAGTATCCCATGACTTTTATCACCTCAGTATAAAGCTCTAGTATGGGCAACTTGCCGGTGCCCACCATATTGCTCCTATCCGGCTGCTGCATACAAATGAACTGCTATAGCATACTTATCTGTGTCTGTTGAAGAAGCAGGCTCAGGTATATTGGCCGTTAGAGTTATCTTTACAAGTAAAGAAATATGTTCATCTGTGGAACAACAAAAATTTGCGCACATCATTGATAACGCTGAATATGTACAACTTGTTTCAGTAATACATTTTTCCATCTGTCAAACTGCTCGAAAGCAGTTTAGCTTTATACACTCCTGGAAATTGAAATAAGAACACCGTGAATTCATTGTCCCAGGAAGGGGAAACTTTATTGACACATTCCTGGGGTCAGATACATCACATGATCACACTGACAGAACCACAGGCACATAGACACAGGCAACAGAGCATGCACAATGTCGGCACTAGTACAGTGTATATCCACCTTTCGCAGCAATGCAAGCTGCTATTCTCCCATGGAGACGATCGTAGAGATGCTGGATGTAGTCCTGTGGAACGGCTTGCCATGCCATTTCCACCTGGCGCCTCAGTTGGACCAGCGTTCGTGCTGGACATGCAGACCGCGTGAGACGACGCTTCATCCAGTCCCAAACATGCTCAATGGGGGACAGATCCGGAGATCTTGCTGGCCAGGGTAGTTGACTTACACCTTCTAGAGCACGTTGGGTGGCACGGGATACATGCGGACGTGCATTGTCCTGTTGGAACAGCAAGTTCCCTTGCCGGTCTAGGAATGGTAGAACGATGGGTTCGATGACGGTTTGGATGTACCGTGCACTATTCAGTGTCCCCTCGACGATCACCAGTGGTGTACGGCCAGTGTAGGAGATCGCTCCCCACACCATGATGCCGGGTGTTGGTCCCGTGTGCCTCGGTCGTATGCAGTCCTGATTGTGGCGCTCACCTGCACGGCGCCAAACACGCATACGACCATCATTGGCACCAAGGCAGAAGCGACTCTCATCGCTGAAGACGACACGTCTCCATTCGTCCCTCCATTCACGCCTGTCGCGACACCACTGGAGGCGGGCTGTACGATGTTGGGGCGTGAGCGGAAGACGGCCTAACGGTGTGCGGGACCGTAGCCCAGCTTCATGGAGACGGTTGCGAATGGTCCTCGCCGATACCCCAGGAGCAACAGTGTCCCTAATTTGCTGGGAAGTGGCGGTGCGGTCCCCTACGGCAGTGCGTAGGATCCTACGGTCTTGGCGTGCATCCGTGCGTCGCTGCGGTCCGGTCCCAGGTCGACGGGCACGTGCACCTTCCGCCGACCACTGGCGACAACATCGATGTACTGTGGAGACCTCACGCCCCACGTGTTGAGCAATTCGGCGGTACGTCCACCTGGCCTCCCGCATGCCCACTATATGCCCTCGCTCAAAGTCTGTCAACTGCACATACGGTTCACGTCCACGCTGTCGCGGCATGCTACCAGTGATAAAGACTGCGATGGAGCTCCGTATGCCACGGCAAACTGGCTGACAATGACGGCGGCGGTGCAGAAATGCTGCGCAGCTAGCGCCATTCGACGGCCAACACCGCGGTTCCTGGTGTGTCCGCTGTGCCGTGCGTGTGATCATTGCTTGTACAGCCCTCTCGCAGTGTCCGGAGCAAGTATGGTGGGTCTGACACACCGGTGTCAATGTGTTCTTTTTTCCATTTCCAGGAGTGTATATACCGTACATGAGGTGTGTGTGTGTGTGTGTGTGTGTGTGTGTGTGTGTGGTGTAAAAGCTAGTTCGTTTCATGTATGACAATGGTTTTAAACACACGTAGCATGCATAGGATTTTCGTCTGAGATTGTTTACTGTAATATAGAAACAGCTATAAAAGAGCGATAAATTAAACAATCGGCTAGATCATTCCGATCAGATTTATATGACTCTTATGCTTTTCTTGCCCTATTACAATTCTTTTGTTTTTCCTGTAATGATACACTACACGGAAATTAAAAAAAAATGAAAAAGTGTGGGTTAAGAATTTCACATTAACTACAAATCGAGATAAGAACAAGTTTTGTTGGCTCAGTTACATGTCTTGTTTTTTGTATGCTTCAAACAACTGCTCCTTAGCAAAATCATCAATATGTCAAGAATTTAATCTAACAACATTATGCTGCAATGTACATCATGAATTTGTTCGAGTAAAGACGCGGCAGGTCTTTGGTACGTGATATACTTGTTGTTGAATCTCAGGTCAGATAATTTTCGTTGATACATGAAAATTGTACTTGCTGCACACAGCTGAGCTTTCCTTGTAGGCTGCCAGTTCAAAAATGGCTCTGAGCACTATGGGACTTAGGTCATCAGTCCCATATAACTTAGAACTACTTAAACCTAACTAACACACACACATCCATGCCCGAGGCAGGATTCGAACCTGCGACCGTAGCGGTCGCGCGGTTCCAGACTGCAGCGCCTAGAACCGCTCGGCCACAACGGCCGGCGCTGCCAGTTAGTTATGCCGATTTTCATCATCCAGATTCTTTTTCTTGCTACAGCTCTCCTTTCAGGAGGAGCTCCCTTCTGAGCTTGGAAACTACAGCTGAAAGCACAGTAATGTGGCATTAATTATCACGCAGCTTGTGGAAATACACAATACTTCCTATATTACAAAAACAACTTAAAGGCCCAATATGGCGCAAAATATCACATGGCTCGATTTCAGCCAATCACGAACTACAGACGGCGCTTCAGTCCGGAACCGCGCTGCTGCTCCAGTCGCAGGTTCCAATGCTGCCTGGGGCATGAATGTGTGTGATACCCTTAGGTTAGTTAGGTTTAAGTATTCTAAGTCTAGTGGACTGATGACCTCAGATGTTAAGTCCCTTAGTGCTTAGAGCCATTTGAACCATTTGAACCGGATGAATGCGCTGATTCCGTTGGGAAGAGTGTCGTAAAGCCTTTGTACCCTCTCCTGAGACGAGCTGGTTCACAAGTTACGTAACTGGTCTTTGATATCCTGTATTCTGGCACTGGGACGTAGTGGACGTCAGATCTGATCCCTTTGGGGACAAATCTAGGGATCTTGCTGGCGGCAGGAGTACTTCAACATCACGAAGAAACTTTATAGACACATAAGCATTCGCGCACGAGTATTTTCCTGTTGAAAACAGGCTTCGCCATACTGTCGCATGAGAGGAAAAACATGAGGACGTAAGACGTCCGAGGCGTATCTTTGTGCCGTCAGAGTTCCCTCAGTCTCCACGAGCCGTGAGCTGAAGTCATACCCGATGCCTCCCCATAAAATGACGCCAGAAGTAACACCTCTGTGCCTCTCGAAAACATTGGAAGAATGTGACGTCTCTCCAGGTCGCCGCCTTACTCGGCAACGATGGACATTCGGGGTAGTGCAGAATCGCGATTCGTCGCTGATCACAGTTCGACGCCATTTAACAGCAGTCCAAGCTTCTCGGTCACGGCGCCACTCCAGACGCAGCCTTTTGTGTTATGATGTTTACGACAACCTATGCATGGGACGGGAAATCCTTAGTCGGCTCTCCCTCTCAGTCTTGAACACTAAATTCGCTCTATACGCAGGCAGTAGAGATGTACAAGTTACGCCCCAGGAGGAAGTGGTAGCGTCATGAACGGCATCTGCCCACCATCTATTACCTCTGGACTTACATTTACATCAGTACTCCGCAAGTCAGCGTAGGCGCTTGGCGGAGGGTACCTTGCACCACTACTAGTCATTTCCTTTCCTGTTCCACTCGCAAACAGAGCGAGGGAGAAACGACTCTCTATATGTCCGCGTATGAGCCCTAATTCAGCATAACTGGCCGGCCGGTGTGGCCGAGCGGTTCTAGGCGCTTCAGTCTGGAACCGCGAGACCGCTACGGTCGCAGGTTCGAATCCTGCCTCGGGCGTGGATGTGTGTGATGTCCTTAGGTTAGTTAGGTTTAAGTAATTCTAAGTTCTAGGGGACTGATGACCTCAGATGTTAAGTCCCATAGTACTCAGAGACATTTGAACCATTTTCGATACAACTACTCATCCGCATTAACTTACATCTTTCGACTTTTAGAGCTATCTGACATCCACCGCACCAACTAGAAACTGTGTCTAAGTAATTTTGTATCCTCCTACAGTTACTCAACTTCAACACCTTACCGTATAACACAACATCGTCAGCAGATTGCTACCTGCCCTTCCCGACAAATAATTTATGTATATAGAGAACAACAGCGGTCCCATTACACTTCCCTGGGGCACTCCTGACGATACTCTTGCCTGCGATGAACACTAATACTGCCGTCGGGGACAACATACTGTGTTCTAACACTTAAGAAGTCTTCGAAACACTCGCATATCTGGGAACCTATTCCATATGCTCCTTTGCAGCGTGCAATGAGGCACCGTGTCAAATGCTTTCCAGAATTCTAGAAATATGGAATGTGCTGTTGCCCTTCATACATAGTTCGCATTGTATCACGTGAGAAAAGGGCAAGCTGAGTTTCGCACGAGCGATGCAATCTAAAACCATGCTGGTTCTTGGACATAAGCCTTGCGCCGGGCAAGAGATTCGCAATAAGTGCAAGCTAGTAAGGGACTAATGTCGAAGAGTACTCTTTGTAAAACCGAACTGGGACTCCATCCGGACCAGGTGATTATTTGCTTTCAAATCTCTCAGTTGTTTCTCTACGCCAGGGATGCTTATTGCTATGTCATCCATACGGGAGTCTGTCCGATGGCCATGTTTATACGATTCACATGCATGGCCGATTTCTTGAACTAGAAATTTAAAACTTCGGATTTTGTTTTGCTCTCTTCAACTGCCACGTCAGAGTGGTCGACAGGATACTGGACGGAAACCTTAGACGCGCTTTACATACGTCCAGGATTTACTCGGGTTCCCCGCCAGATCGATTGCTATGAAGGAGGTAATTCTGTGCTTCACGCATAGATCTTTTCACAGACGCACGAATCTCTACTAACCTTTTCTTTTTATCATTTGTGCGTTCTCTTTTGAACCGAGAGTACAACAGCCTCTGCTTCCTCAGCATTTTCCGAATATCGTTTTCAAGCCATGGTGGGACCTTTCCATCCTTATTCGACTTACTAGGCTCAAAACTCTCCAGAACACGATTTACAATCTGCTTAAGCTTTGCCAATAATTCCTCTTACTGGAACTATGTGATGTCCAAGTGAGGTACCTACAACTGCCTATCTGCTCTTTCTAGTAGAAATACCCTCCTAGCCATCTTGACTGAATTTGTAGCTACAGGGAGTAAGATATTTCCATTGCAGGTGAGCTGCCGAACTACCTGCTCAAGACAATTTTCAGAAAAATGTGTTCGAAAGTACTTCGTAAGACTGTCTGTCTGTCTATGTAACCTCCCCTCCCCCCTCTCCCCCCCCCCCCCCCCCCCCTCCGCGGGCTAGGGATAGTGGTTAAACTTGAAATAACCGATTTTCAGTATTCAGTTCAACCTGACTGTTAAAATTTATCAATATAATCGGTTTCTGAAGTGACCGGCTTCCGATTTTTTATTGCTGCTATTTTTTGGAATTCGAACAAAGACTGAACAATTCTAATGAAAGTGAAGGAGTAGCAGATCTCGATCATATGAGGTTTCACTGTCGCTGGGAAAGACGCGAAGTTGAAGCACACGAGCGCGATAGAGAGAACAAAATATCACAAGTCGATGACTTTTCTGCGTCTCTATTTTTATGATACAAGTTTTCATCCAGAAGCAAACACAAAATTTAGGATTCTAAGTTTATAGCACGTCAATAAAATTACACTTCTGGCCATTAAAATTGCTACACCATGAAGATGACGTGCTACAGACGCGCAATTTAACCGACAGGAATAAGATGCTGTGATATGCAAATGATTAGCTTTTCAGAGCATTCACACAAGCTTGGCGCCGGTGGCGACACCTACAACGTACTGACATGAGGAAAGTTTCCAGCCGATTTCTCATGCACGAACAGCAGTTGACCGGCGTTGCCTGGCGAAACGTTGTTGTGATGCCTCGTATAAGGAGGAGAAATGCGTACCATCACGTTTCCGACTTTGATAGAAGTCGGATTGTAACCTATCGCGATTGCGGTTTATCGTATCGCGACATTGCTGCTCGCGTTGGTCGAGATCCAATGACTGTTAACAGAATATGGAATCGGTTGGTTCAGGGGGGTAATACGGAACGCCGTGCTGAATCCCAACGGCCTCACATCACTAGCAGTCGAGATGACAGGCATCTTATCCGCATGGCTGTAACGGATCGTACAGCCACGCCTCGATTCCTGACTCAACAGATGGGGACGTTTGCAAGACAACAACCATCTGCACGAACAGTTTTACGACGTTTGCAGCAGCATGGAATACCAGCTCGGAGACCATGGCTGCGGTTACCCTTAACGCTGCACCACAGACAGAAGCGCCTGCGATGGTGTACTCAACGACGAACCTGGGAGCACGAATGGCGAAACGTCATTTTTTCGGATGAATCCAGGTTCTGTTTACAGCATCATGATGGTCGCATCCATGTTTGGCTACATCGCGGTGAACGCACATTGGAAGCGTGTATTCGTCATCGCCATACTGGCGCATCACCCAGCGTGATGGTATGAGGTGGCACTGGTTACACGTCTCGGTCACCTCTTGTTCTCATTGACGGCACTTTGAACAGTGGACGTTGCATTTCAGATGTGTTACGACCCGTGGCTTTACCCTTCATTCGATCCCTGCGAAACCCAACATTTCAGCAGGATAATGCACGACCGCATGTTGCAGGTCCTGTACGGGCCTTTCTGCATACAGAAAATGTTCGACTGCTGCCCTGACCAGCACATTCTCCAGATCTCTCACCAATTGAGAACGTCTGGTCAATGATGGCCGAGCAACTGGCTCGTCACAATACGCCAGTCACTACTCTTGATGAACTGTGGTATCGTGTTGAAGCTGCATGGGCAGCTGTACCTGTACACGCCATCCAAACTCTGTTTGAGTCAATGCCCAGGCGTATCAAGGCCGTTATTACGGCCAGAGGTGGTTGTTCTGGGCACTGATTTCGCAGGATCTATGCACCCAAATTGCTTGAGAATGTAATCACATGTCAGTTCTGGTATAATACATTTAGCGAATGAATACCCGTTTATCATCTACATTTCTTCTTGGTGTAGCAATTTTAATGGCCAGTAGTGTATATGTATATCAGTCAAATTCACCTTCCCACCCAAAGGTCACTGTGTATGCTTTCTCCTTATGTTGCCTCCTACCGTTTTTTATCTTTTAAAGCTAATGGAGCATTGTACTGGACTGTTACCGCACTTCGTAAAATACTTCCAGACTAGGGATTCATGCCATTTTGGAATACAACCGATGTCGGAGGGCGACGGTGAGAAACTAACGTATAGACCAGGTGGGGGCAAGTCTTGCGCTCAGGACGTACACGTGTATCGTCTAATACAGGGATAGTACACCTTCATTACCTATCACCCATTTCTGTATCTCTGTTAGCAGTAAAATTATCTAACAGACCGCCCGTTTATTAAATTTATAAAGCAGAGTTTCAGGAAGTTAAAGCATATAATAATAATTATAATAACAATAATTATATGCCAAATACTTTGTGAAAATCATCATCTTGATGCTGAAGCTCTTTTGTCTGCGTTTGCTTTAACAATAACATATGTCTTTAAGTGGGGTCCGCCTCTAGCAAAACACTAATTTGTTTTGTCCCCGACATGTTTCACTGCAGTTGCAGCATCATCAGTGGGTTTACAGGTAATTATGATTTAGAAACCAATATTTGTATGTATTTAAACAGTAAAGAACATTCCTTATGTTTAACAGCCATAGCCGGCCGCGGTGGTCTAGCGGTTCTGGCGCTGCAGTCCGGAACCGCGGGACTGCTACGGTCGCAGTTTCGAATCCTGCCTCGCGCATGGGTGTGTGTGATGTCCTTAGGTTAGTTAGGTTTAAGTAGTTCTAAGTTCTAGGGGCCTTATGACCTAAGATGTTGAGTCCTATAGTGCTCAGAGTCATTTTTTTTAACAGCCATAATAATAAAAAAACACACTGATGCTGCTGCAACTGCAGTGTTTTGCTAAAGGCAGACCCCACTCAGAAACATATGACTTTGTCAAAATTTTAGTTAAATATAATGAAAATGTTTTTTAAATTCTCTACCGCCTACTGCCTTCCATGAAAGCTGGAATGGTCATTAATGGCGCTAGGGAGCAGGTTGACTACCACTGATCTGATAGGCCACGCCATACGGCAACAGGTTCATTATTGTCTCAGAAATTCTGTACCGACTCTTACGTTTTTGTTGGTAGTTCCCAACTGTTGGCATTTTTATTAAAATAGCACTGATCATTTCTTCCGTTTTGTGTAATAGCCCAATATTTTAAAGCAATGGAAATTTAAAAATATGCATTACTCATTGGTAAAAAATGTTTTATTAAAAACCAAAAATTTGAGCTCTAGAGCTGTGGCAAATTGGTATGCTACTTTCTATCCAGTTATTAGTAAAACTAATAATTTGTTAAAACAGAGACCAAATAAATACCGAAGAATACCGCTTATGGAGAACTGAAATACCGGTATCGGTTTTTACCGGTGGGTTTTTCCCATCCCTGCCAACTACCAGTAACATTGCCAAAGTAAAGCTGTGAGGACGGGCGTGAGTCGTGCTTGGTTGGGTAGCTCAGTGGTAGAGCACTTGCCCGCGAAAGGCAGAGGTCCCGAGTTCGAGTCTCGGTCCGACACACTGTTTTAATCTGCCAGGAAGTTTCAACATTGCCGAAACCGAAATAGCATGCTGATCTCGCGGAGATAGGGGACGAGCCGAAGAAGAAGAGGAAGAAGAGCACTCCCCATTTCCGCCAGGGTAAGAGCTCCGTTACGGTTTCAGGATGCAGCGAATGTGGAACTATTTTTACGCCGCGTTTTCCTGTTCCGCCACCCAAGCCCCGCGAGCACGCGTCGTGCGCGGCGCTGGGGGAAGTCGTAACAGCACAAACGGAGGCGAGAGGTACGCGCGCAGGATGCGGGAAGCCGGCCTCGGGAGCAGCAGTGGACGGGGCGGCTGACGCAACTGCAGGAGCGGTCGCAGGGGCGCTTCCGCGCGGGAGAAATTAGCGCCAGCCGGCGGGCCGCTTTTTAGCCGCGAGTTCTCACGTGGCGGTTGCGGCACAGCCTCTTGCGCAAGCCGAGTTTTATTCTAAAAGTCCGCGCCGCGGGCCGGAAGTCGCATTGTCCGCTGCCGGCACAATGACGGAACGCCGGACACGGCAGGCGGCGGCGGCACACCGGCTGCCGCCCTGTGGCGCGCCGGTCTCGTCCCTTCTGGAACGGCGCGGCATCCAGCGTTTGAGTGTGACGCCACTTCAGTTTTTTATAGGCAGAACACGACTTCTTGATTCGCGCAACGCAGTATGGGGATGGAGTGATAAGTCTGGCACATTTCTATTAAGTAGTGCGTAATTGTGATAAATGATGTTATAAAGTAAGACTTTTCCATCACTCTTGCTCATAAATTAAGGCTAATTGCAGAAAGTGGTACCACACAATGTGGTACTACACGAAACTGGTGCTAATAGCATAGGAAAATAAGGAACACACACGACACAGATCTGTAAATCCACGGTGTTGGTGGTAAGTTGAGAAAACCGTCCCGAAAAACATGTGCTACAAAACGCCTCTGTTTCCTGCGCATGTACCCCTACATCAATATGGCATATGATCACCATGCACACGTACACATGCCGCACGACGGGTTGGCATACTTTGGATCAGGTGGTCGAGCAGCTGCTGGGGTATAGCCTCCCATTCTTGCACCAGTGCCTGTCGGAGCTCCTGAAGTGTCCTATGGGTTTGAAGACGTCCAGCGATACGTCGACCGAGAGCATCCCAGACGTGATCGATGGGATTTAGGTCTGGAGAACAAGCAGCCACTCCATTCTCTCCTCCATGATCACAGCTCGGTGGGGACGTGCGTTATAATCCATCAGGAGGAAGGTGAGACCCACTGCACCCCTGAAAAGGCGGACATACTGGTGCAAAATGACGTCCCGATACACCTGACCTGTTACAGTTCCTCTGTCAAAGACATACAGGGGTGTACGTGCACCAATCATAATCCCACCGCACACCATCAAACCACGACCTCCATACAGGTCCCTTTCAAGGACATTAGTTCCTGGTTCACGCCAGATGAAAACCCGGCGAGAACCACTCTTCAGACTGTACCTGGACTCGCCCGTGAACATATCCTGGGACCACTGTTCCAATGACCATGTACTGTGTTCTTGACACCAGGCTTTACAGGCTCTCTTGTGACTAGGGGTCAGTGGAATGCACCTTGTAGGTCTCTGGGTGAATAAACTATGTCTGTTCAGTCGCCTGTAGACTGTGTGTCTGGAGACAACTGTTCCAGTGGCTGCGGTAACGTCCCGAGCAAGGTTACCTGCAGCACTCCGTGGCCGTCTGCGGGCACTGATGGTCAGATATCGGTCTTCTTGTGGTGTTGTACACTGTGGACGTCCCGTACTGTAGAGCCTGGACACGTTTCCTGTCTGCTGGAATCGTTGCCATAATACTGAGATCACACTTTGTGGCAGGCGGAGGGCCAGTGCTACGCCCTGCTGTGTCTGACCAGCCTCCAGTCGCCCTGGTATTCTAACCCTCAAAACGTCATCAGTATGTGTTCTTTGAGCCATTTTCAACACACAGTCACGCCTGAAAACGTCTGCACAATTATTCGCTGCACCGTACTCTGATATGCACCAACACACCTCTGCGTATGTGGACTGCCGCCAGCGCCACCGTGCGACGACCGCAGGTCAAATGCACCGCATGGTGATACCCCGAGGTGATTTAAACCCGCTAACCGCCCATCAGAGCGTTGTTTCACCATGTAGCAACATTATCCTTAATTGATGAGCATGAGTGTAGATGTTTCACTATGTTGTTGTTGTTGTGGTCTTCAGTCCTGAGACTGGTTTGATGCAGCTCTCCGTGCTACTCTATCCTGTGCAAGCTTCTTCATCTCCCAGTACCTACTGCAACCTACATCCTTCTGAATCTGCTTAGTGTATTCATCTCTTGGTCTCCCTCTACGATTTTTACCCTCCACGCTGCCCTCTAATACTAAATTGGTGATCCCTTGATGCCTCAGAACATGTCCTACCAACCGATCCCTTCTTCTGGTCAAGTTGTGCCACAAACTTCTCTTCTCCCCAATCCTATTCAATACCTCCTCATTAGTTATGTGATCTACCCATCTAATCTTCAGCATTCTTCTGTAGCACCACATTTCGAAAGCTTCTATTCTCTTCCTGTCCGAACTATTTATCGTCCATGTTTCTCTTCTTCAGAAATGCTTTCCTTGCCATTGCCAGTCTACATTTTATATCCTCTCTACTTCGACCATCATCAGTTATTTTGCTCCCCAAATAGCAAAACTCCTTTACTACTTCAAGTGTCTCATTTCCTAATCTAATTCCCTCAGCATCACCCGACTTAATTCGACTACATTCCATTATCCTTGTTTTGCTTTTGTTGATGTTCATCTTATATCCTCCTTTCAAGACGCTATCCATTCCATTCAACTGCTCTTCCAAGTCCTTTGCTGTCTCTGACAGAATTACAATGTCATCGGCGAACCTCAAAGTTTTTATTTCTTCTCCATGGATTTTAACACCTGCACCGAATTTTTCTTTTGTTTCCTTTACTGTTTGCTCAATATACAGATTGAATAACATCGGGGAGAGGCTACAAGCCTGTCTTACTCCCTTCCCAACAACTGCTTCCCTTTCATGTCCCTCGACTCTTACACCTGCCATCTGGTTTCTGTACAAATTATAAATAGCCTTTCGCTCCCTGTATTTTACCCCTGCCACCTTTAGAGTTTGAAAGAGAGTATTCCAGTCAACATTGTCAAAAGCTTTCTCTAAGTCTACAAATGCTAGAAACGTAGGTTTTCCTTTCCTTAATCTTTCTTCTAAGATAAATCGTAAGGTCAGTATTGCCTCACGTGTTCCAGTATTTCTACGGAATCCAAACTGATCTTCCCTGAGGTCGGCTTCTACTAGTTTCACTAACACGGCTTTAAAGGCATCCCCCCACGGGGCGAGGCAGCTAACCTTGACGTGGACGCAGACGGGGCATCCGGTTTCAGGGTAGAGAGCGCCGTCGGCACACGGGATGAGCTGGTTAACGCTTTCAAATGATGTTGCTTTGTTTAAGTCACATAGGATTTTATTCATTTCGTGGCATAAGCACACTATGCTACATCTGTAGCCACACTTGACATATCCAATTGCTGCCATCTAGTAGCTGCAGCTTGAACTACTTCATATGTTTCAAATCTTACAAGGGAAGCCCCCCCCCCCCCCCCCCCCCCCGTCGCAGCCTCCTCAGATTTAGATAGAGTTTTCGAAACTCTCTAGTGCCATTTTTTTAATTTATTTTTTTTCACAAAATTATCAACAGTTCGTCTGGGCACTGAAATGTTTGTTCTCTTTCTTAGTCTTGGCAGCTGTCATACTAATTGGTCACAGCATATGAGTCATGTAGTAAGAACATATTACTACTAAATATGATGAATAGAGAGAGTAGGCGAGATGCTGTATAAACCTCTCACAGAAGTGAACATAACAAATAAATGGGTGTGAACTACGTTACAACAAAGGAATTCAAGAGTCAAAACTTCCAAAACGGAACGCAAGACTCATAACGTGTGACACTTGTGTAGAATAGTAGGAGAAACGTACGCCTGGCGGTTCCTTCCTTGCACCTCGCTGTTGCAGGCGTACGTTACACCACGATACAGACACAATTTTGATTGCAACGAACAGACACATCAGTGACTGGACGGTCAATTCATAAGTTTGCGAAAAAAATTCAAATAAATGGGGCACAGGGGAGAGTTGAACACGGATCTCCCCCTTCATAGTCTAATATCGTGATCACATAACCACGACGAATCGGTTATTCGTATTCGCTCGATGTTGCACATTTTCAGCTTGGACCGTTCACTGTTTCGATTTTGCTTCTTTTTCACAGTTCAGTACACCTTGTTCCTGTTTTCATGCTTGATGTGTGTTCAGTTTTTGGCAGACTATCCACTGGACCATCTTACCATTAAATCTGAGGGGGGGGGGGGATGCGGTGGGGAATTTCCCTTGCTAGCAGTTAGACGAAAAAACGTAGGAGCCATTTCTATATTGAATGTATAACTGTCTGTTTTGCAAATTGTGATTGAATTACTCTATAAGGCATGTTTTACGCATGGATTAGGTATAAAAAACTGTCATGTTCAAATTTATACCCTGTACATTGCGACAATAATTAAATTTATGCAGTTGTTTTCGTAATTATTGTGGTGGTTCTTTTTGAAACCACTGCAGTTCTACGGGCAACATGACTGGCTGTACCAGGTTGTTGTATTCTTAGTTTCACACGACGTACTCTCGCAGAGCCGGCCGAAGTGGCCGTGCGGTTAAAGGCGCTGCAGTCTGGAACCGCAAGACCGCTACGGTCGCAGGTTCGAATCCTGCCTCGGGCATGGATGTTTGTGATGTCCTTAGGTTAGTTAGGTTTAACTAGTTCTAAGTTCTAGGGGACTAATGACCTCAGCAGTTGAGTCCCATAGTGCCCAGAGCCATTTGAACCATTACTCTCGCAGATAAAAAGAAAGAGGAAATTCTGACGTGCCTTTTGGAAGGGATTTCTTCTAATGCCGATTCAGAGATTCATAACAGCAGTGAAAGGAGACGTGATGTGTTATCTGAAGGCAGTGATCTTGATATGGGGATAGTATGCTTCTAACAACCCTACCACAACAAAGGTCAAAATTTAATTATGACTGTGGTGCTGCTCACGCTGCTAAATACTGCATTTTCGGGCAACAAAAAGGTTATCATGTGGCAGGTGTCATTAGAGCACAGTTTATAAAGTCATTTCATGTAATAATGATTAAACTAGGCACTCATCTTTTCGTGTTTCGCACGCTGGTCTCGTTGTAAAATAATGGCTCAATCGTCGAAAATCTAGGTGGTGATGATTCCAAACTCGGATGCAAAGAGGCCTATGTTTTATTCTGCTATATTCAAAAGTTTTATAGATGTGTTTCACAAACCATTCTTGAAGATTAAACCTTTGAAAGTTAGCACAATGGTGATGTAAAAAAATAATCAGCACTCCGAATTCAAGTTACATTTCCTTTTTATTGCTTTTGTTGCAATTTCACGAAACACACAAAACATCACTTCACAATACAAAACTTACTTGAAAACATCTTCCTCACATTTTATAAGCTAACTACAATATGCGTCTTTCCAACATGACGTCCAAGACTTGTCTCTTTCAAGGTCCGACACTAACTCTCTAACTAACTAATAATCGCTTACGCGCCCAAAAATCGGAGTTACAAGTACGTCGAAGATTATAGTGACAAAAGAAAGAATACACACAAGAATAATATCATTGCAATATAAACATATCGATGAATCAAAGTACTTCTACATTAATGAAATCAAATCTGAATGTTGTTTAAGTCCCATAGTGCTCAGAGCCATTTTGAGCCATTTCTGAATGTTGTCTCAGAAATATGTCAACTACTTTACAGAAACACAGTAGAATATTACTGGTATCGAGAGGTTCAGGTGAGTTGCCGTAATGGTTGCGTAATTCAAGTACCATTACCTGCTTCAAAAAATAGTTTTCCAGAGTAATCAGAAAGTCCTGGACGCCCAAGAACATCATCCGAACCATTAGCAAAAAAATGTAAAACTCTTGTTCCAGTTGAAAAACGAACAACAGAAGCACAGCCTCTACCAATACATGACACCTCAAGGCACTGTGTACACTGTAGCAGAAAGAAGGAACCTCACAGACTCAGATGGAAGTGTGGTCTGCGCAGTCGCTCCGTTTGTAACC
This sequence comes from Schistocerca piceifrons, assembly GCF_021461385.2. Classification (NCBI taxonomy): domain Eukaryota; kingdom Metazoa; phylum Arthropoda; class Insecta; order Orthoptera; family Acrididae; genus Schistocerca; species Schistocerca piceifrons. The sequence continues at coordinate 1,041,199,180 of NC_060138.1, forward strand.
ATCCCGTATCTATTCAATTAATGTAAGTAACATTTCATTTTCACATTGTCCTGTTTCAATGTATGCCTAATAACAGACGAAAATAATTAAAAAAAGATAAGTTTCAATATTTCGAAACTGAAAGGGTTAATGTGATTTACGCCCTCAGCTCTCTCGAGCGGCCGTTGTCAGCTTTATTTAGCTCGCAAACCACAAAGTTCCTTTACGAAAATATCCGCCCGTAAAATAGCTGCATTAACTCTGTTAGCGATTGTCGAAGAAGAGCGGAGAAAATGGCGAAGCAGATACTGGACTCGTCGATGGCTTGAATACCGAATTGCTGCTACAAAAACAATACATAATGCTGGACAACGATGGGAGATACTTGTGTATTGTGTGCGTATTGTGTATTGAACCGGAGACTTACAAACGACGGAGAGGCTTCGTCCCGCCGTAGCCCTCAGTGGTTCACAATCCTACAACAGGCCGAATCCGCCAGGGTTATTGTCCGGATCGTCCCCCAATGGACCCCCCCCCCCTTCCCCCACGGGGAACGTCTCATACCAGACGATTGTAACCCCAATGTTTGCGTGGTGTACGTGTACGTGGAGACAGTGTTTGCGCAGCAATAGCCGACACAGTATAACTGAGGCGGAATAAGGTGAACCAGCCCGCATTCGCCGAGGCAGATGGAAAACCGTCTTAAAAACCATCCTCAGGCTGGCCGGCACACCGGACCTCGGCACAAATCCGCCGGGCGTATTCGTGCCGGGGATCGGCACGCCTTCTCGCTTAGGAAGCAGCGCGTTAGACCGCGCGGCTAGCCGGGAGGGCTATGAGATACTAGTAGCAGTCATTCGTTAACTCAGTTGAATTTTTCATCCCATTTTGATTTTAAATTTAATATAAACTGAAGCGCCAAAGAAACTCATATAGACATGCGAATTCAAATACAGAGGTATGTAAACAGGTAGAATACGGCACTGCGGTTGCCAACGCCTATATAAGACCACAAGTGTCTGGCGCAGTTGTTACATCAGTTACTGCTGCTACAATGGCAGGTTATCAAGATTTAACTGAGTTTGAACGTGGTGTTATAGCCAGCACATGAGCGATGGGACACACCGTCTCAGAGGTAGCGATGAATTGGGGGATTTTCCTGCATGACCATTTTACGAGTGTATCTTGAATATCAGGAATCCGGTAAAATATCAAATCTCCGACATCGTTACTGCCGGAAAAAGATCCTGCAAGAATGGGACCAACGACGAGTGAAGAGAATCGTTCAATGTGACAAAAGTGCAACCCTTCCGCAAATTGCTGCACATTTCAGTGTTGGGTATCAACAAGTGTCAGTGTGCGAACCATTCAGCGAAACTTCATCGATATGGGGTTTCGGAGCTGAAGGCCCACTCGTGTACCCTTGATGATTGTACGACACAAAGCTTTACTCCTCGCCTTGACCCGTCGATACCGAAATTGGACTGTTGATGACTGGAAACAAGTTGCCTGGTCGGAAGAGTCTCGTTTCAAATTGTATCGAGCGGATGGGAGGCACCGTAATGGTGTGGGGCGTGTGCAGTTGGAGTGATATGGGATCCCTGATACGTCTAGATAGACTCTAACAGCTGACACGTACGTAAGCATGTTGCCTGATGACCCGCATCCATTCATGTCCAAACATTCCGACAGACTTGTGCAATTCCAACAGGACGATGCGACACCCCACACGTTCAAGATTGTTACAGAGTGGCTCCAGGAACATTCTTCTGAGTTTAAACCCTTCCGCCGGCCGCCAAACTCCGTAGACATGAATATTATTGAACACCTCTGGGATGCCTTGCAGCGTGCTGTTCAGAAGAGATCTCCACCCCCTCGTACTCTTACGGATTTATGGACAGTCCTGCGGGATTCATAGTGGCAATTCCCTCCAGCACTACTTCAGAAATTAGTCGAGCCCATGCCACGCCGTGTTACGGCACTTCTTCGTGCTCGCGGGGGCCCTACACGATATTACGAACGTGTACCACTTTCTTTGGCTCTTCAGTGTTATATTGAGTGAAGTAAAATATACGCATAGAAAAACAGTTTGCGTATTTTCCGAAAAAAAAGGAGATGGAAATGGAAACGAACACTGTTTCAGAACATTTCTACAAATAACAAAAAGCCCTGTAATTAAAACCAAGAGAGTGTTGTAACTCATGCTCGAAACTAGAGTGTTTAACAATTTTAAGACAAGCCTGACGCCCTTTCTTTTCGGCCACAGTTCAAAAATATCAGAAGTAAAAATTATACGCAAGCTCTGTTGGAGCCGAGACTCTTCATTTCATTTAACACCAAGCACTGAGGAATACTGTAAAAATCCGAGCTGATGGCGCCACTGCAGTAACAGACGTATATATCACGGAAGGACGAGAATTCAATACACAAACTGCTTTTATAATTTTAAAAATTTACTTGTTACATTCATTGACACTGACAACACAGTCGAAAACAACATTTACACAACAGGTAAGCACGTAGTATCCGTAAAAATAGGTACGTTTCTTAGCCATTTACAGACAGTTGGGCATGAACTTTATATCACAGGTACTTGTCCTACCATCACGAGCTGCCGGACGAACCTCGATTTTACAACAGAAAGCTCCCATAGGTGGGAGCTAAAATTATTAGGTTGCACAGATTATTTGTAACCACATCGGAGTATGAAAATGTATAAAGTTAGCAATGTAAACGTCTCTCCTGATTCCAGAACATATTTGGTGTGTGCAGTGAAATGATAACAAGTTGTTGGTTTGAACACAACCCTTGAAAACTCAAACTCATTACACAGCATGTGTTTTAGTCTTAAATCTCGAAATAGTATAAATTAGTTCAGTGACATGCCACGGCCAATTAAGTTTCCCTGATATTACTTAGGCAGCGCACCACTGCATCTTTAAAGACCTCTCGATCACAACGACTGTTGAAAGACTGTAAAAGAAAAGTAGTATAGATGATATAATAATATCAATAGAGATTAAAAATAGGCATCTTGTTTAAGAGAGTGTAGCGCAACCGAGAGGTGACTCGAAGAGACACGAGGAACACATCCACTTTATCTTTACCATTTGTCGTTTTATTTAATAGTGAATGAAGACCTTTGAAAAGCAGCATTCCAGGAAACTATGTGCCATGATACACAGAATATATTATATCCGGCGTATATGAGAACGTAGACCTTTTTCGGCGAGTTAATGCCAAGTTATCTCTTTGAGTTGTCCACCAAGTAAACTTGCAGACGGGTCGAAAGTTTCGAAGTTCCTGACTTACTTGCTTCAAGTGAAGAAGAAAAAAATTAGAGACTTCGGGAAAAGTTGCGTTTCATTAGCGACTTTAGTCGAGAAGCAATCCTGTAAGATTACGTCAGAAGTTCCCTACTGTAAACCTTAATTTAAAAGCACACCATTAAAAAAAGGAAATAACGTAGATGTAAGTTAAGTGTCCATATGTATCAGCTATCACTACTTGACTAGAATGACAAAAGAACATTAACGACAGAGAAGAATAGAAAGATTCTGTCTAACGCTTGTTTCAATGGGTTTAAATATCAGCAAAAACAGTGATTATTATTAACATTTCTTTAATACTACTTGGTAAAAAAACAGCAGCTGGTTTTTAAATTCCGTATCAGTTTCATTCATATTGCGACAGAAGGTGGCGTGAGTGCAATTCTTTACAGAAGTGGAATTATAATGAATGTGTGTGGTTAATAAAAGTTGCTAAGTCGTCTCATTATAGTGTGATGTAAAATGATGCATCACAGGACATTTCTTAGCCGGTTTACATGTTACGTAATTTCTCTGCTCTTAAAGCCGCGCCGGCCGAAGTGGCCGAGCGGTTCTAGGCGCTACAGTCTGGAACCGCGCTACCGCTACGGTCGCAGGTTCGAATCCTGCCTCGAGGATGGATGTGTGTGATGTCCTTAGGTTAGTTAGGTTTAAGTAGTTCTAAGATCTAGGGGACTGATGACCTCAGAAGTCCCATAGTAATCAGAGCCGTTTGAACCATCTTAAAGCCGCAATTTTGGCATTGAATCTTCTCCTTCTCCCTATATATGGAGTTTATACTAACCACTTCCTGTTTACTGCAGGTTTTCGAAGTTATAAACAAAAGCAGGTGCTGACACGTGTGAAAATTACTGAACTATCAGTTTAATAAGTCTGGTAGAAGCCGACCTCGGGGAAGAACAGTTTGGATTCCGTAGAAATGTTGTAACACGTGAGGCAATACTCACCCTACGACTTGTATTAGAAGATAGATTAAGGAAAAGAAAACTTACGTTTCTAGCGTTTGTAGATTTAAAGAAAGCTTTTGATAATGTTGACTGGAATACTCTCTTTCAAATTCTGAGGTTGGCAGGGGAAACATACAGGGAGCGAAGCCGGCTGTTGTGGCCGAGCGGTTCTAGGCGCTTCAGTCCGGAACCGCGCTCCTGCTACGGTCGCAGGTTCGAATCCTGCGTCAGGCATGGATGTGTGTGATGTCCTTAGGTTAATTAGGTTTAAGTAGTTCTAAGCCTAGGGGACTGATGACCTTAGATGTTAAATCCTATAGTGCTCCGAGTCATTTTGAACAGGGAGCGAAAGGCTATTTACAATTTGTACAGAAACCAGATGGCAGTTACAAGAGTCGAGAGGCATGGAAGGGAAGCAGTGGTTGGGGAGACAGGGTTGTAGCCCATCCCCGACGTTATTCAATCTGTTTACTGAGTAAGCAGTAAATGAAGCAAAAGAAAAGTTTCGAGTAAGAATTAGAATCCATGGAGAAGAAATAAAAACTTTGAGGTTTGCCGATGACATTGTAATTCTGTTGGAGACAGCAAAGGACCTGGAAGGGCAGTTGAACGGAAAGGACAGTGTCTTGAAAGGAGGATATAAGATGAGCATCAACAAAAGCAAAACGACGATAATGGAATGCTGTCGAATTAAATCAGGTGATACTGATCGAATTATATTAGGAAACGAGACACTTAAAGTAGTAGATGAGTTTTGCTATTTGGGGAGGAAAATAACAGATGATGGTCGAGGTAGAGAGGATATAAAATGTAAACTGGCAATGGCAAGGAAGAGAAGTTTGTTAAGATCGAGTATAGATTTAAGTGTCAGGAAGTGGTTTCTGAAAGTATTTGTATGGAGTGTAGCCATGTATGGAGGTGAAACATGGACGATAAACAGTGTAGACAATAAGAGAATAGAAGCTTTCTAAATGTTGTGCTACAGAAGAATGCTGAAGATGAGATGGTACATGACGTAACTAATGAGGAGGTACTGAACAGAATTGGGGAGAAGAGGAATTTGTGGCACAACTTGACTAGAAGAAGGGATCGGTTGGTGGGACATGTTCTGAGGCATCAAGGGATCACCAGTTTAGTATTGTAGGGCGGCGTGGAGGGTAGAAATCGTAGAGGGAGACCAAGAGATGAATACACTAAGCAGATTCAGAAGGATGTAGGTTGCAGTAGGTACTGGGAGATGAAGAAGCTTGCACAGGATAGAGTAGCACGGAGAGCTGCATCAAACCAGTCTCTGGACTGAAGACCACAACAACAAAACAACAAAGAAAACATGTGAGGTGAGTGTCGAATTATGACTGTCGAAACATACTCAGAATTGATAAAACAGTTCACTCGTGTACTTACCCCCACGACCTGTTCTGTCAACAAATGCGCTGGGAGAAACTAAAGAGTCACATTCTCTGGTCTCAGTGAGAGAATAGTCAGCAACAGTAGATCTAGGTACACTGATGAGAGCAAAACTTGTGACTACTGATTTAAGAACGCATTGGTCCGCCTTTGGAACGCAGTACAATAGCGATCGGTCTTCGTGGCATGAATTCGACAAGTCGCTGTCAGGTTTCCGGAGGTATGTGGCATCGTACACTGCGGTGACGAAAGTCACGGTATAGCGATGTGCACGTTTACAGATGGCGGTAGTATCACGTAGACAGGGTATCGTAAAAGGACAGTGCGTTGGCGGAGCTGTCATTTGTACTCAGGTGATTCATGCGAAAAGATTTCCGAAGGCCGCATGACATGTTTTTGTCACTCGAAAACAATGCCGTAATTATAACCGTCTGAAGAAGAGCACTAAGTGCCTGAATCCGGTAACGGAAATAAAATTTCTTTTGTTCAACTGCTTGCTGATTATTTCAACAAATGTACTCGTATATGCTTCGGTGATCTTACGCCACCACAGTGCCTTGCACTTCATTCTTAACAGCACATGAACGTATTTTGAATAGTGAAATAGTGCATGCTGGAAATATAGGGTTGGACAAAAATACAAAACACCACGAGAAATGCGTACTTGAATATAAATGCATATTCTTGCCAAGCCTGCTGGTGGCGCTGTTGTATCTGACAACAATCGGCACTTGTGCAATGGTCTCAATACGTTGCAAGTATTATTATTCGTGGTGGGAACAGTGTTCTGCATAGTTGTGGGTGCATTACGTTGGAGCCAAGTGAAGTCGAACGTGGGCAAATTGTTGGTACTCGTACAGTGGCTTTTCTCGTAACCAAATGAGCTTAAATATTTGGTGTTTCAAGAGGCATCGCCGGCCGCTGTGGCCGAGCGGTTCTAGGCTCTTCCATAAACGTCAGACCCCACGCCCTTCACTGTATTAGTTATGGCCAGTCCGAGTCTTAATTACGCAGTTAAGTCTCATTTATCAGGCATGCACTGACTGGACCTTTTAATTTTACGACAGTAGTCAACGTGCAGTATAACCTAACCAACCAACAACAGTCTCACTCAGATGAACAATATACGTGGCACTTTTATATTAAAGTTAATCAGCAGTCATTGTTAAGGTTCTACATCACTACCCGCCTTCTTATTCCCGACAACACACCATTGCACCATCACATTATTACGGTTCAAATTGACATGGGTTTCACACTCAGAATCTAAACACTAACTCTCTTTCATATTCAAGTTAATCCGCATACGTTATTAATAGTTCGAATTCACAGTCCGATTCCATATTAAGTTGAATGCATTAATGTACAAGTACATTATAGCTGTTTTGACTGACACGGGTTCCAAAAAATGTTCAAATGTGTGTGAAATCTTATGGGACTTGACTGTTAAGGTCATCAGTCCCTAAGCTTACACACTACTTAACCTAAATTATCCTAAGGACAAACAGACCCATGCCCGAGGGAGGACTCGAACCTCCGCCTGGACCAGCCGCACAGTCCATGATTGCAGCGCCTCAGACCACACGGCTAATCCCGCGTGGCACGGGTTCCAAGCTCGAAATCTCGGAACAGACTGACTTAAACTGGCTTTAGGCTCAGTGCTCATACAGCTTTGCAAAAATGGTTACTAAAGTTTTGCATTATGAAATAAATAATTTCGATAATATACAATTAGAATTTTACATCTGAAATTAATTGAATAGTGCACAAAAGTTGGTTTTGGGCTGAACTTTGTGTTACAATGAGAGTCTCGACTGAAATAAGCCTTCTCGATGACTAAAACTGCAAAAATAGCCAAATAAACAATACCATAAATAAACGTGTTAGTTACCTGGAAACTAAAGGAGTGCTGATGTTCTACCATTTTCTTTAAATTAGCTTCATGAATACTTTAAGGGTTTTTATTGGTTGTTTTCCAAACTTGATCAGTACTGTAGTAACTGCAACCGTTTACATGCCAACAATGTAACTGGGATATGAAATAATTACTGTTAGTTTCCTGAACTGAGCTTTAGAAGAACTTGTTACTTGAAATGGTTCAAATTAATTAGGAAATTATTCTGACTAATGTAATTTAGCAAAGTTGGGCCTGGTATTATACTTGGAATCACAGAATGACAGCTTTATCTTTTGCACATCTGTCACTAACACTAATGTAATTAAAGACTCAAAAAATCATTTAAGCGGGCAAATAACAAAACAATATGGGAACAGGTCCCAGAATGTTGTGCTATATACACTAGTAAAAGGGACTGTGGTCTCCGGTGGCTTCTTGCAGAGTAATAATGCAGTTGCGACTTATTTGGTATGTTGCCACCATTACATTTGTTCCGGAACCGCGCTGCTGCTACGGTCGCAGGTTCGAATCCTGCCTCGGGCATAGATGTGTGCGATGTCCTTAGGTTAGTTAGGTTTAAGTAGTTCTAAGTCTAGGGGATTGATGAACTCAGGTGTTAAGTCCCATAGTTCTTAGAGCAATTTGAACCAAGAGGCACCATGATGAAGATTTATACAGCATACAGGAAAAGCAGGAAAATACCCGTAACAGGAAAACGTACCGCCGAAGTCATAAAACGTGGAGTATAGAACAATGAAAGAATGTCATTTGGTCGGATGAGTGGTATTCCATGAGCACTATGGTTACTTTGCAACGTCGCATTCCTGCCAGGGATTATGTGTACATTGTGGCTGACCAGGTCCATCTCATGCTACAATGTGTGTTCCTAAATTGTGATGTGTTTCAAGACGACAGGGAGCCTGTTCACACAGATCTCATCGTCTAGGACAAGTTTTGTGAGCACGAGGATGAATTTTCGCATCGCCCGTGGTCTCTAGTCACCAGACCTCAATATTACACGTAACAAAAAAAGCTTTACATCACCCCAGTTCCCATGCATGAGCAGCGCCTATTAGACGGACGAGGTCCGACAGGCGATCAGTTCCAGTCATCCCACCAGGAAGGAGATACACGGCTTGTGTTGTCTGTAGTTCAACCATGCCTGGACGGTCAATACCGCGGTTCGATCGCGTCCGCGTTGTTACTTTGTGCCAGGAAGGGCTCTCAACAAGAGAAGTGTCCAGGCGTCTTGGAGTGAAACAAAACGATGTTGTTCGGACATGGAGGACATACAGAGAGACAGGAACTGTCGATGACATGCCTCACTCAGGCCGCCCAAGGGCTACTACTGCAGTGGATGAGCACTACCTACGGATTATGGCTCGGAGGAACCATGACCATGTTGAATAATGCTTTTCGTGCAGCCACTGGACGTCAAACTGCTCGCAATAAGCTGCATGATGCACAGCTTCACTCCTGACGTCCATGGCGAGGTCCATCTTTGCAACCACGACACCGCGCAGCGCGGCACAGATCGGCCCAACAACATGCCGAATGGACCGCTCAGAATTGACATCACGTTCTCTTCACCGATGAGTGTCGCATATGCCTTCAACCAGACAGACGTCGGAGACGTGTTTGGAGGCAACCCGATCAGGCTGAACGCCTTACACACACTGCCCAGCGAGTGCAGCACGGTGGAGATTCCCTGCTTTTTTGGCGTGGCATTACGTGGGGCCGACATACGCTGCTGGTGGTCATGGAAAGCGTCGTAACGGCTGTACGATACGCGAATGCCATCCTCCGACCTATAGTGCAACCATATCGGCAGCATATTGGCGAGGCATTCGTCTTCATGGACGACAATTTGTGCCCCCCATCATGCACCTCTTGTGAATGACTTCCTTCAGGATAACGACATGTGTGGATAAGGGAGGAAATGATTTTTATGTTGGTCTCTATTCCAATATTCTGTACTCTCGGAACCGAGGTGATGCAAAACTTTTTTTGAGGTGTGTAGGAACCGAGGTGATGCAAACTTTTTTTTTTTGAGGTGTGTATTAAGCATTTGCTGTCTGCTTTGGAGAGCAGGTTATGTAAACGCTACCCATCTTCACTATCGTTACCTGGACTTCCCTTTACTTCACAGGGAGAATGGCATAAGATTCCCTTGAAAACTATACAGGACCTGTATTTATCCATTCCAGAACGACTGGAAGTTGTTTTGAACTCCAACGATTTTTCTACATCGTAGTAGGGGTGGTAATGTGTCATGTTTTTAGTGTTTCCACATTTTTGTCACAGTCCGTAGAACTGTGAAAATCGCTAGCGCCAATAACAAAGTTGCAGATGAAACCATGTACAAATACTATCTCCCCTGTACAAAAAGCGTCATGAACTACCAAACATATTATTAAGAAAAAAATGAAACCCAATGATGATAGTGTCCCATCACTGAAACATGCATAGCTAAACAGAGCGGAAAAAAACAGTTGTATTTTGTTCAAGGCGGATTCCTCAAGATTATATTTTTCAAAGCTATGATTTTAAAACACATTCACGTCTGTTGCGTCATAATTGTGGTAGTGCGCCATCTTACGTTACACATATATTTAAGTGTTTCGTTGGTTATTCTCAATTGGTGAGCCCAACGGCACTTTCAAATTTCAGTGTCCCTGAATCGAGAAGTGTTCCGGTCTTCGATTACGAATCCGTCTGAACCTCCATTTGTCTTTGTCCTTTTGTTACGCTGACACAAAATGGAAACCACAAGCAGCCGTCAGCTGTCCTCCTTTTATGCGGACACAAAGCTAAAGTTTCAACCGTGAAGGACAGACTACGGTACGGCGTGCAGCGGAAAACACTGTTGCCAATAACTTGACACTGATTGGTTGCCGTTGGAATCACCGAGATTTGTCCAGCACAGGAACCCGTCAGAAAAATACATTTACGGGCAATATTCTTGTCTGTTCGTTCTTCTGAAATGCCATCGTTATTATTATTTATCAATCTCTGATACTAGATTTTTATAGTTCTTGCAGCCGAGCAACGATGACTTCAGGGTGAACCCGAACTCCATCGACAAAACGTTTGAGATTGTTCGGAAATATTTCCCGAGCATTTTCGTGTATATAGTATCTGCGTTCTCAGTTGGCTCACGACAGCGTAACCGCGTTTCGTGAGATTTCTTATCCCCCATTTAACTCAGAACGGTACTGACCTGAAAATACACAACAGGGCAAGTGTAGACGAAATGCGTTGTGTGTCTTGTTTAACAAACTTGTTCTGTTCACTCGCTGTACGCCTACTTGTTGCTGACAACACTAATGGCCGCTTTATTCTTCGTCTCTGAGCTTGCATTCAACAAAGATCCACTCACGTCTCGCGTTTACTTTTACTGCAGTGTTAATTGTACGTTAACAATGAGACATCGCAATACTGATAAGTTTACTGATGAAGAAATGGCCGATATGTACTTCATGCATGAGTTCATTGGATTCAGTGGAATAGGGACGCAACGACGCGATACTGAGCTGTTCCCGTAGCGACGTCAAAAACACCACAGTACCTTTGTATCTGAGGGCTGTTGCATTACTCTGTGTTTTATATTGTACATTTTGGTAACTGCAGTTTTCAGGCCTTTTCAATGGTTTGGAAGAATTTTCACAGGAACAAATGTAATGGTGGCAACAAACCAAATAAATCACAATTGCATTATTATTCTGCAACAAGCCACCGGAGAACATGGGTCCCTTTTACAAGACTATGTAGCACAGCAATCTGGGACCCGTTCCCATCTTGTTTTGTTATTTGCCTCCTTAAATGATTTTTTTGCGTCTTTAATTATCATTAGTAAAAAAAAATGTCGTTTTACTAGGGCGTCTTTAGATTTGACGCCACTTCGGCGACTTGCGCGTCGATGGAGATGAAATGATGATGATTCGGACAACACAACAGCCACTCCCTGAGCGGAGAAAAATCTGCGACCCACCCGGGAATTGAACCCAGGCTCTTAGGATTGACATCCTGTCGCGCTGACCACTTTTTTTTTTTTAAATCTCATTTTGTTCGTTACGGTTCGTTGAAACTGTTCGTGGCGGACGTCCCCTGACGCCCGTTGAAGTTCGTTATTGATCCATTCACTCAGATTTTTTTATTACAGAGGGCAGCTAACCCTCTGACCGAACACGCTGAGCTACCGTGCCGCCTACCACTCAGCTACAGGGGGCGGACGGTATGTGGATGAGCGTTATCGAGAGGGAAAACAGCCCCTGGAACGCTGTGCATGAATGGCAGCACAACAGGTCGAAACAATTTGCAGTCGAGGGACGCAGGATAACCATGAGAGTGCTCCTGATGTCATAGAAAACGCACCGCAGACCATAACTCCAGATGAAGGTCTAGTGTCACTAACACGCAGACGGTTTGGTTGCTGGCGCTCAGCACACGTCGATCGCTGGAACCGATGCAGAACCAGCTTTCATCGGAAAACGCAGCAAATCTCCACCCCATCCTCCAATGAGCTCTCGCTTCACACTACTGAAGGCGCAAATGGCAACGGTTTGGGGTCAGTGGAACGCACGCTACAGGGCGTCTGGCTCGGAGTTGTCCTTGAGGTGACCGATTTGTAACAGTTCGTGGTGTAAGAGTGGCACCAACTGCTGTTCAAACTGCTGTTCAGACGCAGCACGATGCGCCAGAGTCGTACGCCGAACACGATGGACTTCCCTCTCGTTAGTGCCACGTGGCCGTCCAGAGTCCGATCTTCCTGCGACCGTATATTCTCGTGACCACCGCTGCCAGCAATCATGTGCAGTGGTTACATTCCGGCCAAGTCTTCCTGCAGTATCGCAGAAGGATCATCCAGCTTCTCGTAGCCCTACTACACGACCTCTTTCAAACTCAGTGAGGTGTTGATAATGGCGCCTTCGTTGCCTTTCGAAGGTAACCAACGCTCACGACCCTTACAGCGTGTACTTAAAGCAAACCTGATTCCCATCCTCATAGGGGCGCTACTAGCGCCACTCTTATGCGACTGGCGCGAAATTTGAACTTACGTCATCTATTTACATCTACACGGACACTCTGAAATCACATTTAAGTTTCTGGCAGAGGGTTCATCGAACCACCTTCACAGTTCTCTATTATTCCAATATCGTACAGCGCGCGGAAGGAACGAACACCTATATCTTTCCGTACGAGTTCTGATTTCCCTTATTTTATCGTGGTGATCGTTTCTCCCTATGAAGGTCGGTGTCAACAAAATATTTTCGCATTCAGAGGAGAAAGTTGGTGATAGGAATTTCGTGAGACGATTACATCGCAACGAAAAACGCCTCTCTTTTAATGATGTCCAGCCCAAGAACCAGTTACCCTCTTGAATAATTACTTTTGAGGTGTGTAATGACATACGGCCGTTGGTTCACCGTGTTTGTTGCAGATTTAACATCATTTCCTAGCAAATATGTTGGTTATTACATACGTCAGTAACAACTGCTGTATGTAGATGACATGTATTTGCAGTTGCCAATATGAAACTATGCGGAATGACAACAATGAAAATTTGTGCCGGACTTGGCCTCCAACCCGGGTTTCTCGTTTATCTCGAATGGTCGCCTTACCATTAGGCTGTCTGAATATGACTCACGGCTAGACCGTAACTTCCATGTGTCATCAACCATGCGTCTACAACCTATACTCTACATTCATTATATGTCCTCCCGAATAGGGGAGACATTTTGCTTGAAAGTCAGTTACCGGTTGTTGTTGAATAAATACGATATTGCAGTGCCTATGTCGTTCAGAAGTGTTCCCTCGGACATATATGCCTGCATTTCCGAAGGTTCTGAACAACATAGCCACCGCAAAAATCGTACTGCTGTATGTGGCCACAAAAGCCCCAGTCGTTTACCGTATAATTATTCGCAGAAACCCGATAATACCTATGAGTTGGAGCGGTGCATTGCAGTAAATAAAATTGCATCTAGAGTTGCTGCATAATTATCGTACACTTCTACAGTTGTGGGATGTCCTTACGGCTCGTAATAATCTTAAACAAAACAGTTAGCACTAAGTTACTTGCGCCCACGATGAAAATTAGAATTTTCCTACGTTCTCCTTAGCGGGAGTACGTGAACGGAGAAAACATTATTCGCGGGGATGTCCCAAGCGAGATTTGATCGCTGTTCCTTCAGACAACATGTTTTGCGCTATACCGGAACGCCGCCTTGCTGAGTGCTAAGCGTGCTGTTTCACTGTCTCCCGTGATCTCACGTCAAATAAACGCTCCAGCGAACAGCTATTTGCGTGGTTTACTGTTATCTTTGTGACATTAATTAGGTGAGGCAGAGTGTAAACACATGCGTACATAAAACTTCACTCACTCACACACACACACACACACACACACACACATATACACACACACACACACACACACACACACACACACACACACACACGCACACAACTACAGAGACAGAGAGGGGGAGAGAAATAGATAGGCACCTTTTTGCACCGTTAGAAAATCTTAATCGAACTGTTATAAAGTAAACGCATTTTCAGACTTTTGAGGGCGTGCAACTGGTCGATGATGCTCTTCAGGCCATCTGAATCAGTTTTTATCATATTCCAGCAAGAGACAAAATTTAGCAAGTTCAAGGAAATCTGTTCGCCTGCATCTAAGCCTCGTTTCTAGTATCAAAGGCTGGATGAATGTACAAACTCATTTAGAGCGCCTTTGATTCAGTGCGTAACAAGACTCTTGTTCCTTGACTCCAGGAAGGCGTTCGACACAGTTCCGCACTGTCGCCTGATAAACAAAGTAAGAGCCTAGGGAATATCAGACTAGCTGTGTGGCTGGATTGGTTTTTATCAAACAGAACACAGCATGTTGTTCTCAACGGAGAGACGTCTACAGACGTTAAAGTAACCTCTGGCGTGCCACAGGGGAGTGTTATGGGACCATTGCTTTTCACAATATATATAAATGACCTAGTAGATAGTGTCGGAAGTTCCATGCGGCTTTTCGCGGATGATGCAGTAGTATATAGAGAAGATGCAGCATTAGAAAATTGCAGCGAAATGCAGGAAGATCTGCAGCGGATAGGCACTTGGTGCAGGGAGTGGCAACTGACCCTTAACATAGACAAATGTGACGTATTGCGAATACATAGAAAGAAGGATCCTTTATTGTATGATTATATGGTAGCGGAACAAACACTGGTAGCAGTTACTTCTGTAAAATATCTGGGAGTGTGCGTGCGGAACGATTTGAAGTGAAATGATCATATAAAGTTAATTGTTGGTAAGGCGGGTACCAGGTTGAGATTCATTGGGAGAGTCCTTAGAAAATGTAGTCCATCAACAAAGGAGGTGGCTTACAAAACACTCGTTCGACCTGTACTTGAGTATTGCTCATCAATGTGGGATCCGTACCAGGTCGGGTTGACAGAGGAGAAGATCCAAAGAAGAGCGGCGCGTTTCGTCACAGGGTTATTTGGAAAGCGTGATAGCGTTACGGAGATGTTTAGCAAACTCAAGTGGCAGACTCTGCAAGAGAGGCGCTCTGCATCGAGGTGTAGCTTGCTGTCCAGGTTTCGAGAGGGTGCGTTTTCTGGATGAGGTATCGAATATATCGCTTCCTCCTACTTGTACCTCCCGAGGAGATCACGAATGCAAAATTAGAGAGATTCGAGCGCGCACGGAGGCTTTCCGGCAGTCGTTCTTCCCGCGAACCATACGCGACTGGAACAGGAAAGGGAGGTAATGACAGTGGCACATAAAGTGCCCTCCGCCACACACCGTTGGGTGGCTTGATGAGTATTAATGTAGATGTAGATGAAATGAGTTTTTAATTATTTCTTTAGTGTCATATTAGGACTGGGTTTCAGTTCGAAGAGGGCTACATCACTGAAGACAATTCTACTCCCAATCAATGAGATTCCAGTCTGAAGACATGTATGCCTCAGGCAGCGGTGGGATACCAACGTGACTGTCGCCCGCCGTATGATCCGACAACCAGTAGTGATGGTCTGGGGTGTCACTTCTTTTCATAGCAGGACGCATTTGGTTATCATCCGTGGCATCCTCACAGCACTGCGGTACATCGACGATATTCTACGCCTCATTCACTTGCCTTTCATGGCCAGCAAGGTCGCCGGATCCTTTCTGAAATCGAGAACGTTTAGAACATTATGGGCAGGTCCTCCAACCATCTCAAGATTCTGACGATCTAATGCGCCACTTGGACAGAATTTGGCACGATATCCTCAAGGATGACATCCAACAACTCTAACAATCAGTGCCCAACCGAATAACTGCTTGCAAGAGGGGCAAAGGTGGATCAACGCTTTATTGACTTGCTCAATTTGAGAAGCTTTTTGTCTTGATTAAATCGTCCAGTATTCCTGAAATTGTAACTATTTGTTTGTCAATACACGTACGTCATATCTACCGATTTCCGTTCCATTCGGATCATTCCTTCGTGGTGGGTCGGATTCTTTTTCCTTAAGGTGTATATTGTACTTCGTATACAGGGTGGTCGGTAATTCCCGTTACAGACGTCTAGGACTTGTAGAGGGGAGTGAGTACATCGTATTTTGAATAGGAACCCATGTCCGGAAACGTCATCCAACGAGAGTATAGAGCGTCAAAGTTATACGCCTGGGCGCTCTGTAAATGTACGTATACATGGGATGATTCCATGATGATGTTACAGACTTTCTAGGATGATGGAGAACAATAAATGTATTAATTTGAAGTATGGATCCCTGTACCGGAAACGAAAGAGTCGAAAGTTATAAACGAAAACCGTTCTGATACCTCACACAGTTGAATACATGTACCGGTTCTTGTGTTGCGAAGAGTGTAGAGCTGGTAACTTTCAGTGGTGGTAGTGTGGAAAAGAACGAGAAAAAATGTCCAATAAACGTGGGCTCAAAATTGAATACCTGAGGAGCTATGACCATTCGTTCATCTTCGCTAATGTGAAACACATCTCCTCTATTGTGCAAGAGTTCATATGTGTTAAGGTACGCACTTTAGTGCCCACGTTTATTGCACATTTTTTCCCGTTTTTGTCCACACTACCACCACTGAAAGTTACCAGCCCTACACTCTTCGCAATGCAAGAACCGGTACATGTATTCAACTGTCAGAGGTATCAGAACTTTTCTCGTTTATAACTTTCCACTCGTTCGTTTCCGGTACATGGATCCTGTCTTCAAATTAATGTATTTATCGTTCTCCATCATCCTAGAAAGTCTGTAACATCATCACTTAATCACCCCGTGTATACGTACATTTACAGACGCACGTACCTATAACTTTGACGCTCTGTAGTCTCGTTGGATGACGTTTCTGGACACAGGTTCCTATTCAAAATACGATGTACTCACTCCCCGCTACAAGTCCTAGAAGTCTGTAACGGGAATTTTCGACCACCCTGTATATGTCATACATATGCAAGATGCAACACATTTACTTAGAGGAAAGCTTTCATCCACATTACCATATCCTGCATGTATATTTACTTAAAATTATTGCACTTCACGTTATATTGCAGATGATTTTTTTGTCGTTTGTGAGTGCCATGTTCCATGATAAATACAACAACGAGACTTATTGTATCATGTGACGAATATTTGGTCTGAAGCGTTTGAGCACATATTGACGCGAGGACATGTTGCCGATTATTCAACTAGTAATTCGCACGATGCAATCTTACCGTCTTCGATAAGTAAGCCTCTACACAGTCGCTGATAGGAATAATGTAGATTAACGTGTCAAGTTGTAATTGTGGAATGACCAAGTACACAGTTTACAGTGTGGTGAGGGTAGAGGAGGAGAGGGTGGTGTAGCGAACGAAGGAGAGAACGGAAGGGCGTGGGACCGTGGTGAACCAATTCCATTTCGGATCCACAAGTAGAATTAACGAGCCGCGGCCCGTCAATACCGGCAGCTGCAGACTAATTTACAGACAGTTGCGGTATTCATTCGGGTGGTAGGCATATTAACTGCCTATCCTTTCGCTCAACAACTAACAAAAAGCATAATGTTGATAATATATAAGAGCAACAAAGCGCAATTTGGTTTTGTAGTACTTTATTCAAAAAGCATCATTACTGGTTTCTAATTATACAGGGTGTTACAAAAAGGTACGGCAAAACTTTCAGGAAACATTCCTCACACACAAAGAAAGAAAATATGTTATGTGGACATGTGTCCGGAAACGCTTACTTTCCATGTTAGAGCTCATTTTATTACTTCTCTTCAAATCACATTAATCATTGAATGGAAACACACAGCAACAGAACATACCAGCGTGACTTCAAACACTTTGTTACAGGAAATGTTCAAAGTGTCCTCTGTTAGCGAGGATACATGCATCCACCCTCCGTCGCATGGAATCCCTGATGCGCTGATGCAGCCCTCGAGAATGGCGTATTGTATCACAGCCGTCCACAATACGAGCACGAAGAGTCTCTACATTTGGTACCGGGGTTGCATAGACAAGAGCTTTCAAATGCCCCCATAAATGAAAGTCAAGAGGGTTGAGGTCAGGAGAGCGTGGAGGCCATGGAATTGGTCCGCCTCTAAATCCATCGGTCACCGAATCTGTTGTTGGGAAGCGTACGAACACTTCGACTGAAATGTGCAGGAGCTCCATTGTGCATGAACCACATGTTGTGTCGTACTTGTAAAGGCACATGTTCTAGCAGCACAGGTAGAGTATCCCGTATGAAATCATGATAACGTGCTCCATTGAGCGTAGGTGGAAGAACATGGCGCCCAATCAAAACATCACCAACAATGCCTGCCCAAACGTTCACAGAAAATCTGTGTTGATGACGTGATTGCACAACTGCGTGCGGTTTCTCGTCAGCCCACACATGTTGACTGTGAAAATTTACATTTTGATCACGTTGAAATGAAGCCTCATCCGTAAAGAGAACATATGCACTGGAATTAGGATTGACACATTGCTGGATGAACCATTCGCAGAAGTGTACCCGTGGTGGCCAATCAGCTGCTGATAGTGCCTGCACATGCTGTACATGGTACGGAAACAACTGGTTCTTCCGTAGCACTCTCCATACAGTGACGTGGTCAACGTTACCTTGTACAGCAGCAACTTCTCTGACGCTGACATTAGGGTTATCGTCAACTGCACGAAGAATTGCCTCGTCCATTGCAGGTGTCCTCGTCGTTCTAGGTCTTCCCCAGTCGCGAGTCTTAGGCTGGAATGTTCCGTGCTCCCTAAGACGCCGATCAATTTCTTCGAACGTCTTCCTGTCGGGACACCTTCGTTCTGGAAATCTGTCTCGATACAAACGTACCGCGCCACGGCTATTGCCACGTGCTAATCCATACATCAAATGGGCATCTGCCAACTCCGCATTTGTAAACATTGCACTGACTGCAAAACCACGTTCGTGATGAACACTAACCAGTTGATGCTACGTACTGATGTGCTTGATGCTAGTACTGTAGAGCAATGAGTCGCATGTCAACACAAGCACCGAAGTCAACATTACCTTCCTTCAATTGGGCCAACCGGCGGTGAATCGAGGATGTACAGTACGTACTGGCGAAACTAAAATGAGCTCTAACATGGAAATTAAGCGTTTCCGGACACATGCCCACATAACATCTTTTCTTTATTTGTGTGTGAGGAATGTTTCATGAAAGTTTGGCCGTACCTTTTTGTAACACCCTGTACATTCATCTTCAGGTGGTTGCATACTTTTATCAAAGTACGTGGACATTTGTTTAAAGAAAAGTTGCCTTGGAAAAAACAAAAATTTATAGTTTCAAGAGCATAACAATGTTGGTTTAGCTATAAGCCCGTGTTGGAATGAAACTTACCTGAAGTGAACCCAAAAAATTTGTTTTTATCGTCTTTCCCGAATGAATAAAAAATATGTTGTTCTTCGTGTTTTCACATACACATAGTGCGATTTTCATTAGTATTCTAGTTCATAAAGCAACGACACAAGAGATCTCGACTCGCATCAGATGAAAACCCATACAGGATAGCCACTAGGTACATGAGCGCCAGAGTTGCTGCGATATAGTGATAATGCACAAAATACCTGGCACCTCAAGATAAGGAGGCATATATTGCAGCTAAGTTGGATTGAGATAGTATTTCAGACTAAACATAGCGTACTCAACAGAGAAAAAATAGCATTTGGGGATTTATCGCTTTACTAATCTACTCTACAAAATAGCACAGAAATAAGTGCAGTGAAGTAAAAGTGTGAAACCACATGTGCTGTCTGAATATCGCTGTCAAATACATTACTAGTTTTTTAATATTTAGTATCATCAAACTTATTTACTATACCAAAGATAGATACATCGTAAGTAGTTTGCCCTGCAGGTTGGTGGAGAAACGTTATTTATAGTCGAGTGTGGGAAGTAACTTCTGGAAACCTTTTAGAAAAGGAGGGCTGCCAACTCAATGTTCTCGCTGGGGACGTGGAAACGGAAATTGTTTTTGTGTGTGTTCATCTCAATTGGATCTAACACACTCATAGTGGCTGCCTTATCTGCTACGTGTAATATCTTCAAGTTGTTTTCCGTGTTTCTTGTTGAGAGAGTTTTTCTTTAGCAGCTCACAACGCCTTTTTAATAAAGTACAATAAAACCAAATTACGACTGGTTGCTCTGTGTAACATCAACATTCTGTATCACATAACAGACGTGGTTTTCAAATAATGTCGTTATCTGACAAGATGGAACTAACACAAATTTGTAGAAGACACGAAGAACAGCGGATCCACTTATATGTCAGACATGTGCTCTCCAGTGACGACGTTACACTGTCCACAAGTTCCAATAAGGCGAGAGTAGGTGTGAGTGCGCCTAACACGTACTACTACTCGTAGATCAGCCGTGTACTCCTCTTACAGCTGTACGTCAAGCGACACCAATCTCTTCGAATGGGTCGGTTTTCGGCGAACGTGGTCTCACTGCTATGCCTCCGAAAGTCAGATGTTTTATTGTGGCTGGCCTTGTAAAATACCTTGTGTACCTGAAGTTCCATTTTTAGCTAGGAAGGAAGAAAATTGCGATTTAACGTCCCGTCGACGCCGAGGTAATTAGAGACAAACCGCACGCTCCTGGTTTTCTCAAGGCCTTTTCAAGAAATAGAAATAGAAATAGAAATAGAAATTAAACACGCAGTTGACACTGGCGAAGTTTACGTTACGAGTACTGTACTATGGAAAAATCAGCTCCGCTCGTAAGTTTAGCGGCAAGTTCAGTAAGATCCATACTTCCTAAAAGGCTACTGATGACCAAATCTTGCTGCCTGGCTACAACTTCGTAACTAAGAAGTCCTATTCTGGTACTAAATAAGGGACTGTTCAATCTCGTCAGCTACTTGGGAAAGAGTTTTATCGCAATGTTTTAAGGTATTCGAGCGAAGACGAGGAGGATCTTCCATAGAAGTCAGGTACACCATCATGACAGCTCATAACTGCGTTGATTGTGGGTGCATAGTGCAAGAGTATTTTGCTAGAAATATGTTGCTAGAAACAGGATGAGAGTATTTCCTCTTCTGCAGTAGCCCCCCCCCTCCCCAACTTAATTACATGTAACAGTTTCTCCTCCAAAATGCGAAAATCAAACTGTTGTCTGAAGACCTTCCCCCCACCCCTACCCCTAAGTGAACTAAAGTGCTACTGAAAAATCTGTGAAAACTTTAGTCTGAATGATCGATGGAAGTATGAACTTCGTTCTTCAGAGATTTTCATCCGGTATCTTAACCACTGAATCTCCTCACGCTGTGAAAATATACCTAAAGGGGTGAAAATTTGATAAAGTCGGGGAAGAAAAAACAAAAATAATGTTTATTCTAACAAGACACAGGATGAATTTCTCAACTGGCAGAAACTGGATATATTATGACACATTTCTAGGTGATATCTATTTTAGTAAGACACTGTAGACGTTTGTACAAAGGCTCTAAGAAAACTGCATAACCGGAAGAACCAGAATATTGCTTCTTGTGATGTGTAATTTGTTTGCAGATGGGGATTCTTGATATCTGCGAAAGACAACGCAAATAACCGTTCATCTCGTGCAAGATCCAATGAGAACCTCGTAATATGATGGAAGCAGACAGTGATTCGCCACCTCCCCTCTCCACTCAAAGATTTGTTACTTTGTTTGGAGAAATTCATCTGCCCTTTAGTAAACTACAGACGCAGACAACGTTTGCAAAATTGGAGTGGGCAAGCCTACGCTAGATTCGTGAGATGTATATCGAAATCAGGCGGCTAATCGATCAACTCATTTTATCATTTTCGTAAGATGAGGCCCAGTTTTACCAGTATTCAATTTTTTTTTCTTTTTTATCTTTTTTTGAGATAGTATTTGTGTAAGGGTACTTGTACGTGTGTTTCTGTCACTTCTAAATCTGGTGCTACTAATATTTTTTCAGTTTTTCTGATCACAATATAAAAAGACAATGTCTTAGAACGTTATTTAAATTTTATTTATGTAAATCTGAATACATATTGTTAACATACGAAAAATTCTAAATCAGTTATTTAAAAAGTTTAATTTTTACAAACACTCAATGTCAAATCTTTGCATTGTACAGTTATCGCTGATTGGTACCATAAAGTATAAACAGCTAAGGACTGAGCATTCGGATTTGCAGAACGAGAATTCTGTCCGCAAAATCTCCTGCAGCTCAAGTCACGTGGTTTTGGGACGGCGCATATTAGCCTGTATAGCGCTTAGTGTTGTTACATCGCTTCTGCGGATAAATTATCTTCAGAATTGCAATGAAACTTCGTGTATGCGTTTCAGAGACATCTTAACAGTTTGACATCAGATACCGAATTGGCTTGAAGATGTGAAGAGCAGTGGTATTGTGCTTTTTCGCCACAGTATCATAGCTCAGAGTCCACATTATTTACGTTTTTTCGATATCGGGATAAGAAATGACAATCAACAATATTTTTTTACGTTTTCTATAGCACTTATTCATATTGTCGAATCTCTGCTCTAATTACTTACGTTACAATGACAAGGTAGACGGAGCCGAAGCGTCACGAAAAAACAACGCCTCTGGAACTGTGAAACTGTTACAGCAGATATGGAAAGCGATTTGCACCACCTATTATAATTTTCTGTTTTTCTTTGTTTACCCTTCTGATTTTTATACACAAATAAAAAATCTATAATATTTTTTCGCCATCTCATCAGAAAAGTAAAACCATACGATAAGCACAAAAAAAATAAAACGTACCAGATCAGTGCTCGAATTTTGGACTAATAAAAGAAGTCGTAACCAACAATACTTTTTATGTTTTCTATTGCACTGATTCAGGTTGTCATATCTGTTCTAATAAATTACGTTACAATGTCACTGTATAGGAAACTGTCTTATGTAGAAATATTGAAATACACGCAAGGGTCTGAGAAGATGCATAAATTGAAGAAAATTGATCAGACTGCCAAATGTCAATTTTATCTGCATTTGAACATAGTATCAATATGTATGCACTGACAGGCAGTTTATGTACTGTAACATACTTTCAATTTTATCTAGCATCTGTCTCGTAAGCACACAGCCAAAAAAAGGCAAAAATTATCTCTCCAGTACAAGACATTATAATACCACGTCTCGACATTTTTCCATATATGAAGTGCCTCATATCAGTATGACATTTAAATTATACATTCATTGTACACACTTATAAAAAGTAACTAGTCCTTGTTTCAAATACTTATCTTTAAATCCGTAGCAACATCAATATTCTACTATAACTCTTACTGAAAGTGAAACAAGGCAAAACAAGGCAAATACATGTAATATTCAAGTTTCTCTATTACCGCAAATTTTAGACAAGCAGCATCATCCCAAAATCAAGTGACTAGCCCAGTTTGATGTTGGTAACATGTGTAATTGAGAATGCTCACTCCTTAGATATATCTCTATGATTGGTACATCATCTTTGGCGTTAGCTGTATCGTGAGGAAGAAATTGCTGAACTCTGGAGTTAGACTGTATTAGTTGTGAAGATTAGTTGCGGCATACATGTTGTGTATAAAAGGAACAACATTCTGCAGAAAAGATCAAAAATACCCAGCACCACCACAGATAAATTCAAAAAAGCATATATATATATATATATATATATATATATATATATACCAGCTAACCTACAAAGACTGTGTTTTAGTATACATCGGACAAATATGCAGAAATCTCAGGGTAAAATACTTGCATACCACCTCATCAAAATTAACCACCACGCCAGTGGCATTGTAACAGACCTCCAAATCCTAAAACACTGTAATCATATGTTCCAGTTTTCAACAATAGAAGAAAATTACCACATTCAAAAAGCAATTACACAGGGCGAAAAAGTTATCAATGACCAAACAGTTCTATGCAGCAAAACACTTTTGAACACACTAAATGAAATATCGGACGACACAAAATAAACACATGCACACGAACACACACACACACACACACTCACACACACACACACACACACACACACAAACACGCAGAACGAAAACAAAGGGAGCAGACTCAAAGTTCGGGGACGTCAAACCAAAACAAAACAGTAAACAAACGACAGTCGGAAGCGCGTCGCAAACGTAAATTTGTGAAGTGAAACGTTTGTCCAAGCCATAAAAACATAGCAAAACGCATTATTTACAGATGAGCAGGAGAAAATGTGAATAAACACTGTCAAAATAAGAAACATAATCCACGAATAACAAACTACACGAAATAGTTCTCCATATGTAAGCTTCGCAAAATTTTTACCTATGTGTATAGTTCAGCCCAACGACATAAAAACAGGTTTGGCACACAAACACAAACTTGTCACAGCTCAGGACTGGCCAAATACAACAATGGTAAGACCAAAAATGGGCACATACCACGATTTGTACCTGAACATACCTTTTAAGGATTAGATCATTAATAAAAATTTAACGCATACGATACTCTTAACATCCCTCATGTTTGCAGCTGAGATGATGTAATAATTTAGATCTGTGGTTGATTTCGGTTGACAGCCGCAGGACAGGCAATGTAAAATGAAAGTTAAACTGCAAATGTAATTTAAATAACAATAAAGTCCATATTTTCTAATCTAAACATAATCTGTATGTATTATTTCTGGAAAATAAAGTAAAAAAAAGCTCATAGCGGATGCCATTACTTTGGTGAAACGCGTTTGGGTGTTAAAATAAAACAATAATTGAAACGTACAGGGTAAATAACCTAAAATTTTTACCGCAAATATTGTGGAAATGGAAAATGCTATTGATGTAAGGTTTT
This sequence comes from Schistocerca piceifrons, assembly GCF_021461385.2. NCBI lineage: Eukaryota > Metazoa > Arthropoda > Insecta > Orthoptera > Acrididae > Schistocerca > Schistocerca piceifrons. Next base: position 1,041,224,062 of record NC_060138.1, read on the forward strand.
CACAGAATAGATTGGCGGTCAGGAGCTTCTATTGGTAACCAAGAAACGTATCGTAATGAAACTTAGAAAGTACATTTTTGTACAGACATACTGCGTTTTAAATGGAGTAGTGTCTATTGATATTAACAAACCCAAGGTAGGATAAATTAGAATGTCAGTGGTATACGTTGCAGGATCTAGTGCGAGTCGTTTACAGGATACCGTATTTTGAAAAGTTCCACGCCGACACTTGTGCAATACCTGCGACAGCACACACTAAAGAACAGCACAACTGAATATTCTAATTATGTGGATTCTAACCAGTAACGAGAGAATTGACCATCACAGGTTGGGTTCAAAACGACCACCGGCAGCGGCAGTAAACGCTTCCAGTCTAGTATGGAATGAATGCTGCACAGGGTACTAGCATTTGAGCAGAGATGTCGGAGCAGGTTGCAGTAAAACTCCGTTGCACGTCATCGGGTGTAGTTGGCATGTCCTTGTAGACAGATTGTTTCAGTTTTCCCTGCATAAAAAAGTCTTCAGGTGTCAAATCCGGGGAATGAGCCGACCAAGGTTCAGGTCCTCTGCGTCCAATCCAACGATTCCGAAACAATTCGTGAAAACATGCTGTAGTACTTCGTGTACTATGGGCTGGACAGCCGTCATGTTGGTACCACAGGTTCCTCCTAGTCTGCAGAGGAACTTCTTCTAGCATCCGTGGAAATGGTCTGTTAGGAGGCTGCAATACTTGTGCGCATCAGTGTTCGGTCTACGAAAAACAGGCCAATGAGCTTATGGTTCACTATCCCACACCACACGTTTACACTCCATGGACGCTGACGTTCCACCTGACGAAACAAATTAGAATTGTCAACAGACCAATTGTGTATGTCTGGCGGTTTACCTAGTCATCATTGGTAAATGCGGCTTCATCTCTAAACAAGATACGTGATGTTATAATTAAATGTTTCCCTGGTACATTTAAGTCTCTTTTTATTATCTACGATAATGGTCGAAGCAGATGAAATGAATTAAAATTTGTGCTGCGGCCGGGACTCGTAATTTTAATTCATTTCGTCTGCTTCGATCATTATCGTAGATAATAAAAAGGGCCTTAAATGTCTCTGGGAAACATTTAATTATAAGGCCTACAAGATCACCAATGGTACAAGGACGTCCCATTACGTCCATTGCTGGGGTGCTTGCCAATATCGGAGAGCCCTGGCAGTAATGACAATATGTAAGGGAAAAATGAATTGAAGTTTGTGTTGAGGAGGGCACTTGGCGTAAGTACTTAGTGCAGCAACATTGACCATTGTACTGCGTTGGTGTAATGGTTAGCATTGCGACCTAACAAGCAAGAGGACCCCGAGTTCGTGTCCCGGCCGCAGCACAAATTTGAATTCATTTCGTCTGCTTCGATCATTATCGAAGATAGGTGATAGATCTGGAGAAGATAGGTGATATATCTGGAGTATCCATGAACAGAAATTAACACGATTATCATAATCGCTTCCATGCAGCTCGTCATGGATACAGATGTGATTGGACTGGAATCGATGTCCATGGAGAATGCATAGGTCTCATGCCACTTTCTCATTAGTTGGTGCGTGTTCTAACGTGCGGATCAACTGCAACAGCAGCAAGAACTTTAATTTCCCCTTCTTCTGTCGTCGCCCGTTTCGTTCTATTATGCTGTCTAGGTGTTTACATCACCACTTTCGCGCAAATGCTTGAAGAGGTTGATAAATAAGTGCAGAGTCGGTTGAAATCTATTGCGATATCTTGCCGCATACACCGTACAAGAACGAACTGCATTGTTACTTCACTCTCCATACACCATGAGCATATCAGCTTGTTCTACGTTGGTAAATCCATCGTCCAGTCAAGACCTACTGCTTGAACTGCCACACACTGACTAGCCAGTCGCACTGCACTCAAGGAAAACACATGCACACTATAAGCAAACGCCACAACATTGTACCTAGCATCTACGCAGGATGAATAGCACAAACAAGTGTCGGTGTGGAGACTCTTCAAAATACGATATTTCGTAAAAGAATCGCAATACACTCCTGCAATAAACACCACGGACGTTCTGATTTTTAGTTTTTTAACGTCAGTAGGCCTTGTTCCGTTTGAAAAAGTGTATGCTTGCACAAAAACTAGATTTTCTAATTATTATTATAATCTGTTTATTGGCTAACAATACGAGCCCCTGAGTACCCATGCACCAATAGCACTTCCCATTTCCGCAATATCTGAGGTGCAAGTTTTAGGTTATTTACCCTGTACGTTTCTTCAACCCCCAAAGCAATTCTTGTACACATAATTATTATTTTAACACCAAAAAACGTTTCACCACAGCAATGGCATCCGCAATGAGCTTTTTTTACTTTATTTTCCAGAAATAATACATACAGATTATGTTTAGATTAGAAAATATCGATTTTATTGTTATTTAAATTATATTTGCAATTTAACTTTCATTTTACATTGTGTGTCCTGTGACTGTCAACCGAAATCAACCACAGATGTAGATTAGTACACCATGTCATCTGCAAACATGAGGGATGTTAGAGTATCGTCTGCGTTGAATTTTTATTAATGATCTAATCCTTAAAAAGCATGTTCAGGTAAAAATCGTGGTATGTGCCCATTTTTGGTCTTACCATTATTGTATTTGGCCAGTCCTGAGCTGTGACAAGTTTGTTTTTGTGTACCAAACCTGTTTTTATGTCGTTGGGCTGACCTATACCCATAGGTAAAAATTTTGTGAAGCTTACATATGGAGAACTATTTCGTGTAGTTTGTTATCCATGGATTATGTTTCTTATTCACATTCAGCCTGTGTAATTAAAAGCCAAAAAACACTGTGCCAGACGAAAAGAGAAGAAAATAATTAATAGAAAAACTAAAAGTCATCAGTTCCAGTTGCGGGTATTACGAACAACTTGGAACCAGCATGAATATTGAAATCAACTGGTCTGCAGTAGAGTCGAACAAAAGGTAAGTAAAATATACACCACTGGCCATTAAAATTGCTACACCAAAAAGAAATGCAGATGATAAACGGGTATTCATTGGACAAATAAATTATTCTAGAACTGACATGTGATTACATTTTCACGCAATTTGGGTGCGTAGATCCTGAGAAATCAGTACCCAGAACAACCACCTGTGGCCGCAATAACGGCCTTGATACTCCTGGGCATTGAGTCAAACGGAGCTTGGATGGCGTGTACAGCTACAGCTGCCCATGCAGCTTCAACACGATACCACAGTTCATCAAGAGTAGTGACTGGCGTATTGTGACGAGCCAGTTGCTCGGCCATCCTTGACCAGACGTTTTCAATTGGTGAGATATCTGGAGAACGTGCTGGCCAAGGCAGCAGTCGAACATTTTCTGTATCCAGAAAGGCCCGTACAGGACCTGCAACATGCGGTCGTGCATTATCCTGCTGTAATGTAGGGTTTCTCAGGGATCGAATGAAGGGTAGAGCCACGGGTCGTAACACATCTGAAATGTAATGTCCACTGTTCAAAGTGCCGTCAATGCGAACAAGAGGTGACCGAGACGTGTAACCAATTGCACCCCATACCATCACGCCGGGTGATACGCCAGTATGGCGATGACGAATACACGCTTCCAATGTGCGTTCACCGCGATGTCGCCAAACACGGATGCGACCATCATGACGCTGTAAGCAGAACCTGGATTCATCCGAAAAAATGACGTTTTGCCATTCGTACACCCAGTTTCGTTGTTGAGTACACCGTCGCAGGCACTCCTGTCTGTGAGGCAGCGCCAAGGGTAACCGCAGCCATGGTCTCCGGACTGATAGTCCACGCTGCTACAAACGTCGTCGAACTGTTCGTGCAGATGGTTGTTGTCTTGCAAACGTCTCCATCTGTTGACTCAGGGATCGAGACGTGGCTGCACGACCCGTTACAGCCATGCGGATATGATGCTTGTCATCTCGAGTGCTAGTGATACGAGGCCGTTGGGATCCAGAACGGCGTTCCGTATTACCCTCCTGAACTCACCGATTCGATGTTCTGCTAACAGTCATTGGATCTCGACCAACGCGAGCAGCAGTGTCGCGATACAATAAACCGTAATCGCGATAGGCTACAATCCGAGCTTTATCAAAGTCGGAAACATGATGGTACGCGTTTCTCCTCCTTACACAAGGCATCACAATAACGTTTCACCAGGAAACGCAGGTCAACCGCTGTTTGTGTATGAGAAATCGGTTGGAAACTTTCCTCATGTCAGCACGTTGTAGGTGTTGCCACCGGCGCCAACCTTGTGTGAATGCTCTGAAAAGCTAATCATTTGCATATCACAGCATCTTCTTCCTGTCGGTTAAATTTCGCGTCTGTAGCACGTCAACTTCGTGGTGTAGCAATTTTAATGACCAGTAGTGTAATATTTTTTTTATTAAAATTTTTAATACGTGTGGCACATCTGTACACTGCAAAGAATCACATTTAATTAGCCATAAACATTCAATGAAAGGCCTTTTTTTGCAAGAGTCCTACTTGAGTCTAAGAACATTCACACGTCTGTAGCGTAGCGCCGCTGTGTTGGGACAGCGGCAGGCAGGGACAGCGTGTACTCACCCAGGACCGGCATCCGCCGCAGAGCGCGCTGAGGTAGCTCATCAGACCCTCGGCGTTCCGCAGAACACCTGCCCGGCGGCACTGGAGCGGCTGGAAGGCGACTGGAGGCAACCAGCGTCTCACCAGCACTATCGTCCTCACTGACCGCCACCGCACTACAGCCGCCGCGTGCAGGGCCGATTCAACGAATATCGCTCTACAGTAATCGTCACACGCTGATGGAACACCTCAGCTCGTCAGACTGAGAGTAGCATCAAACTACACCCAGACGTCGCCGAGTTTTTTCACACGTCACTCTGATTGCTGACGGAGGATCTGTCACTCTCAAGTGTAAAGAGGAATCAGATACTTTGATACCATTAAAAATCCTTGGACGACCAAGGTTTCCATGGTAACTGTTAACTTATACGAAGTATCCACATTTCTGGTAGCACAGCTGGTATTGTATCAATGACACCCATCCGCTTCCATTGTTGATAGACCCGATAACGAGGACGTTAACACGTTTGACACACGCCGTTAGTTATAGGACGCTATTACGTAAATTCTAATATATGATTTAATCCTAAAGAGCGTGCGACTGAGGAGCCACTACCTGCATAAACCACTGTCTGGTCGACTATAGTGATATACGTTTGAGGTAATCGTAATCCACGCTAGTAAAATCGTTACCATGTGAGTAAAAGTTTACAATGGACACTCTGTAACATCAGCTCTCAGCGCACTTGGGAAATTTACACCAGGCCTGACACGCCACGTACAAGATTCATAAGCTTCAATTTATATCATAAAGATGGATCAGACACCACCACGTAATTTCTGAGGTATCATTACTGTGCTCGTGATGCATAGCTATCATGGATTGAAACAGCGTGATCGGCTCACCAAAGTACTCAGGGAGAATTTTTTATCTGCTAAAAATAGCGAATGTTTGTATACATTGAATGAAGAGATAATATTGAGTTGACGTTGCAACGAAATTATTAGTCTACCATGATATTACTGCACCTGGGAGTAGGGGCGATAAGGTAGGATTAAGTGCTTGTCATGATGTTTCACGAGAACACGCTGGAACGCTTGATAGTATGTCCGCGCCTGTCTGGAAATCTCCACAGTGCCCTGCGTTTTCTTTAGTCACCACTGTACTTGCTTACTGTACGGTCACAGCGTCTTTCCAGTAACTGACACAGGAAGCGAAGTGCAGTAATATCGTGGTGGGGTGGTACCTCGGAAGCGTGGTGCATCGAATTGTGTATTAGCGTTTAATGACAACGGAGCAGCACTGTTACCTTCGACACCGGCACAACCATTACCTAAATCACAGAAGGAAGCAGTGAAGACGTGTCTTGTAGCACAAGAAGACGGTGAAGTTGTTTAAACGTAGCACTGACAGCGACGAGACGCGCTCCGTCGCCGACGGGGTACATCGCGGCTGCTCCACGGAGAGTCGGAGGCGACGCCGCGCAGCGTGGGTGTCGGCGGCGTGCTTCGGCGCCGAGCGTCCGCGAACCACTGAGCGGCCGAGCCGGCGCGCCTGCTGGCCTACCTCTAGCGCGGCTCGCCGTGCTGCGCCGCGGCCGCTGCTGCGAAGCCGACCGAGACGCCACGCCAGGCCGCACACTGCCGCGCCGCGCGACCCAAAAACACTGACGTCCGGGCTTGGCGCTCGGCGCTACGCTACGCCGCGCCCCCCGTGGGTCGATTCCCCCGCCCCGCAGACCAACGGGTGGTGCCGGTGCGCCGTCACCTACCCCTCGACGGCCGCCGACCTTCGCGCCCGAGAGGAAGAAACATTTCCTTCTACAAGCTGGTCGTTCAAGGGTGCGACCCAAGTCGACAGGACTCTATCCGAAGCACTTGAAAGACTTTGTACAGACCACTACGCTAGCCGACGAACGTTCGTCTGTTCCACGTGGTCGCCAAGGATGAGTCCTCGGCCGCAGTCTACGTGCTCCAGGCAAGATGAGGCGTAAGAGTTCGCTCCGCGATTTACTCCTGATCACAAGAACAAAGTGATTTACTACACTACTCATCATCATCATCATCATTTAAGACTGATTATGCCTTTCATCGTTCAGTCTAGAGCATAGCCCCCTTATAAAATTCCTCCAAGATCCCTTATTCAGTGCTATCATTGGTGCCTCTTCTGATGTTAAGCCTATTACTTCAAAATCATTCTAAACCGAATCCAGGTACCTTCTCTTGGTCTACCCCGACTCCTCTACCCTCTACTGCTGCACCTGTGACACTCTTGGATAACCTTGCTTCTCCCATGCGTGTAACATGACCCCACCATCTAAGCCTCTTCGCCCTGACTGCTACATCTATAGAGTTCATTCTTAGTTTTTCTTTGATTTCCTCATTGTGGACACCCTCCTGCCATAGTTCCCATCTACTAGTACCTGCAACCATCCTAGCTACTTTCGTATCCGTAACCTCAACCTTATTGATAAGGTAACCTGAATCCACCCGGCTTTCGCTCCCATACAACAAAGTTGGTCGAAAGATTGAACGGTGCACAGATAACAGTCTTCGTACTGACTTCCTTCTTGCAGAAGAGAGTAGATCGTAGCTGAGCGCTCACTGCATTAGCTTTGCTACACCTCGCTTCCAGTTCTTTCACTATGTTGCCATCCTGTGAGAATATGCATCCTAAGCACTTGAAACTTGCACTACTGGCCATTAAAATTTCTACGCCACGAAGATGACGTGCCACAGGCGCCAAATTTAACCGACAGGAAGAAGATGCTGTGATATGCAAATGATTAGCTTTTCAGAGCATTCACACAAGGTTGCCGCCGGTGGCGACACCTACAACGTGCTGACATGAGGAACGTTTCCAACCGATTTCTCATACACAAACAGCAATTGATCGGCGTTGCCTGGTGAAACGTTGTTGTGATGCCTCGTGTAAGGAGGAGAAATGCGTACCTTCACGTTTCCGACTTTGATAAAGGTCGGATTGTAGCCTATCGCGATTGCGGTTTATCGTATCGCGACATTGCTGGTCGCGTTGGTCGAGATCCAATGACTATTAGCAGAATATGGAATCGGTGGGTTCAGGAGGATAATACGGAACGCCGTGCTGGATTCCAATGGCCTCGTATCACTAGCAGTCGAGATGACAGGCATCTTATCCGCATGGCTGTAACGGATCGTGCAGCCACGTCTCGATCCCTGAGTGAACAGATGGGGACGTCTGCAAGACAACAACCATCTGCACGAATAGTTCGACGACGTTTGCAGCATCATGTGCTATCAGCTCGGGGACCATGGCTGCGTTTACCCCTGACGCTGCGTCACAGACATGAATGCCTGCGATGGGGTACTCAACGACGAACCTGGGTGCACGAATGGCAAAACGACATTTTTTCGGATGAATCCAGGTTCTGTTTACAGCATCATGATGGTCGCATCCGTGTTTGGCGACATCGCGGTGAACGCACATTCAAAGCGTGTATTCGTCATCGCCATACTGGCGTATCACCCGCCGTGATGGTATGGGGTGCCATTGGTTACACATCTCGGTCACCTCTTGTTCACATCGACGGCACTTTGAACAGTGGACGTTACATTTGAGATGTGTTACGACCCGTGGCTCTACCCTTCATTCGGTCCCCGCGAAAGCCTATATTTCAGCAGGATAATGCACGACCGCATGTTGCAGGTCCTGTACGGGCCTTTCTGGATACAGAAAATGTTCGACTGCTGCCCTGGCCAGCACATTCTCCATCTTTCACCAACTGAGAACGTCTGGTCAAGGGTGGCCGAGTAACTGGCTCGTCACAATACGCCAGTCACTACTCTTGATGAACTGTGGTATCGTGTTGAAGCTGCATGGGCAGCTGTACCTGTACACGGCATCTAAGCTCTGTTTGATTCAATGCGCAGGCGTATCAAGGCCGTTATTACGGCCAGAGGTGATTGTTGTGGGCACTGATTTTTCAGGATCTATGCCCCCAAATTGCGTGAAAATGTAATCACATGCCAGCTCTAGTATAATATATTTGTCCAATGAATACCAGTTTATCATCTGCATTTCTTCTTGGTGTAGCAGTTTTAATGGCCAGTAGTGTATTAGAGGAAATGCTTTGTGACACCAGCTGTATACAAGGTATTTCACAATTCAAGTTACATACACTTCTACAAACTGAAGAGAGAACTTATTAGATCAACGAAGTTAATCAGAGTGTGCTCAAGCGAGTTGAGTTCTACCTTAAGTTTTTTAATCTCTTATGAGCCGAACATTTCCAGATAGGCTAAAATATGGTGAAGGTAAGCCTCTTTACGAGAAGAGGAATAAAGAGATGCCATCAAATTCTCGACCAATTTCACTTTTCCCAGCTTTCTCAAAATGTTTGAAAAGTTTATGCCCAAGCGTCTCCTTAAGTAACTGACCCCAAATATTATATGCTTCAACTCATAGTTCAGTTTTCTTAAGGGTCCTGTTATAGAGAAAGGTATTTACACTTACAGTGAGAATGTACTTAATTCATTAGATAATAAATTAGAGGCTACTGCCATTTTCTGTGACCTGTCAAATGCCTTTGACTGTGTGAACCACAGTATTCTCTTAAGTAAATTAGAATATTATGGTGTTACCCGCAATGCTGCGAAAAGGTTTGAGTCTCATCTAACTAACAGGAAACAAAGGGTGTTGTTGCGAAATACCTGTCCACTTAGCAGTTTCATCTGACTGGGAAATAACTACATGTGGTGTTCCTGAAGATTCCATCTTGGGTCCGTTACTATTTCTTGTGGTATATTAATAACCTCTTGGCTGTTATATTGCCAGATGCCTAGTTTGTTTTGTTTGCAGATACAAACATTGCAGTAAGTAGCAAGTCAAGTACAGATTTAGAAATAGCTGCTAATCAAAATTTCACTGACATTAATAAATGGTTTAAAGCTAATTATCTGTCATCACTCTTTGATAAGACCCACTATATGCAGTTCAGAACCTGTAAGAGCTTTCCTTCCTTCATGTGTATAACATATGGAGATACGCAGCTCGATGAGTTCGACAGCGTTAAATTTCTGGGATTGCAACTCAATAATTGGTTCAGTTGGGATGGGCATGCCACAGAATTACTTAAGCACACAAACAAGGATGTATTCGCAGTGAGAATGATGTCAGATGTAGAAGATATAAATACAAAAAAACTTGCATATTTTGCTTAATTTCATTCTATTATGCCATACGGGATCATATTCTGGGGTAATTCATCAAATCGAGCAAAAGTTTTTAACGTGAAAAGGCGTATAATAGTAATCATTTGTGGTGTAAATTCAGGAACATCATGTAGAAACCTTTTCAAGAAACTTTGTATTCTAACCATTGTTTCTCAGTATATTTATTTCTTAACGAAATTTGTTGCAAGTAATGTATCTCTGTTTCCAACCAATAGCTTAATACATAGTATCAATACTAGCAATAAGCACAATATACATAAAGACCTAAAATCACTTACCTTGGTCGAAAAAGAGGTCCAATATCCAGGAACATACATTTTCAATGAATTTCTAGCAACCATTAAAAAACTTGGTTTTAGATAAAACACGGTTTAAGCAGAGTCTGAAAGACTTCTGAATAGGCAACTCCTACTCTGTAGATGAATTCTTAACAGGGAATGTTAAATCAGCTTATATAAAAATATGTTAGATTTCAGTTCTGACAGCACTTTGTCACAACAGACATGATTAGGTATTCTGTGTATGATAAATTTATTAAAAGTGCATAACAATGTTTCATTCTGACAACGTATTAGTTCTGTAAATATTAGCGGTTCCAGTTTACTGTAATGTATTCACCTGTTTTGACAATCTCCTGACAAATGACGAGGGTAGCAAGTATTATGTTCAAAGGTTTTATGCTTTTTACCTTATACTTTCTGATATGTTCCACACCCACGAGAATCATCTCATTTTTTTTGGTCTATGGAACGAAAAATGAATCTAATTTAATCTCTGATCTTCCATGTGGTCGCCAAGGATGAGTCCTCGGCAGCAATCCACATGCTCCAGGCAAGATCAGGCGTGAGGGAGTCCTATCCGCGATGTATTCCTTATCACAACAACAAGGTGATTTACTACTAATAAGTATTCAAAGAAAAGCATTTTTTGCCGCCAGCTGTATACAAGGTGTTTCATAAATCATTTTACATACCCCTAGAGGTTGCAGAAGGAATTTGGTAGATCACGTTTTACATTGTAACCCATGTCCGGCAAGTGACGATCGAAGGGATTGGTGTGTTAAGTAGAAATCTACGGATACAAGTCATTGAATGCTGGTCCCTGTTTTGACTGGAGCAGAGGTGAGGTTCTTCCTACACGTCGGTGATGGGGCCTGAAGATAGCATAATTTAGCGCTGAAACTGGTTTCTCAAATAAAATAACAGTTGGAAATTTAGACGGCTGGAGGTGTTTCGCTTCGATATTTTATATTGAACAACCTAGGTCCCACAACCATCTGTATGAAGAAGGACTTACAGAGACGTTTCCAGAAATGTCATCCAACGACGCTACAGAACATCAAAGTTGTAGGCGCCGGCCCTGTAAATATAACTACATACAGAGTGATTCCGTGACTATGTTAAAAACTTTCTAGGGTGATGTAAAAAGATAAATATATCAATTTAAGGCAAGGGCTCCTGTACCGGAAACAAACGCGTCGAAAGTTGTAAGCGAAAACCGTTCTGATACCTCTGATAGTGGAATACATGTACTGGTGATGTTGTCGCTAAGATCATAGAGTACTATACACCAAAACAAGGAAAAGAGTCCAGTAAACATAGGCTCTAAAGTGCTTATCGTAAGAATTGTGAGCGCTTGTTCAATAGAGAAGATGTGTTTCACAACATAGAAGATAGAAAAGTGCTCATAAGCCCCTCAGGTATACATTTTAGAACCCATGTTTACTGGACATTTCTTCCTTGTTTTAGTTCATACTACCACCTTCGAAAGTTTCTTACCTTACAATCTTAGCAACTACAGTTTCAGTACATGTATTCCACTGTCTGAGGTATCAGAACGGTTTTGGCTTATAACTTTCGACTCTTTCGCTTCCGGCAAAGGAACCCTTACCTCAAATTGATACCTTTATTCTCCCCTATCATCCTAGAAAGCTTTTAACATGAGAATCACCCTGTATGCATGTACATTTACCGGCGCTGGCGCCTATAAATTTGACGTACAGTAGCGACGTTGGATGACGTTTGCAGACATGGGCTCCTATGTAAAAAAGTTGATCTGCTAAGCCCCTTCTACAATCTCTAGAGGAGTGCTACATGGACTGTGGAACACCCGGATACTTAAATTTATTCTGGACCAGTTCTGGTTACTTCAACCATCATCACAAGATTGGACAAACAGAAAAAATAGCTGTAGCATACAGAGATGAAAAGATCGAAACATAAGAACCACCTCTGAATATCAACGTCATATACAGTACTTAACAAAATTATACATCTGATGGATCAAAAATGCATATTACTCATAGCGACACATCAGCATAGTAAATGAAATGGTGACAAACTTGGGAATGTAAAATAACTTTAATTTGGTAATATCTGGAAAAACACTGGCAAATTGTATACATGCTACTGACAGTTAACAGTCGACTGTGTGAGGTAACGGGCGAGTTATGGCGCCCTGAAAATATTCTAAGTTTGGAGTTGGCGTGGCCACGCTCGGCGGTCCACGGGTCGTTGGCAGCCACATGGTGCCGAACATTAGCCAGGGTCCAGGCGCCGCATGGCGGGGAATTCCATGGTGACGCTGTGTCCATGAAGGAGACATACCGGTAGTGCCAAATATGGTGGACTTTGTGAAACCTTAATGCAGCCATTTCACATTTTGCATAGAAATGACTAGTAGCCAGATGAATCACGATACCCCAAAAAGAAACATGTATATTACCATAATTCGCACGACAATTCTGAAGGTGTAATCAGATTTTCAATATCTTTATTAGTTTAAAGTTTAGTATCTGATGATAAATTACACAAGTAACACTCAGCAACGAATTTCCAAAATCTAAACGGTTCATCCGATTTTTTTGATCGACGTGTCTTTACAACGCTATTAGTGTAAACCTAAATTCGTATAAATTTCAGGCAGTAACTTGAATAGTAAATGAGATACTGCGGGTCAAAGTGGCCTATTACTATCGGTCGCGTAAGGCCTTAAGTACTCCACAGTTACACGGAAAACGGTAGCAGCATGCTTATAAATATATTTATTCAATTATGTCTTCGTTTATATCCGGTATATACTATTCATGAAGAAATTGGTTAAATATTTACTGTGTTTTAGAAAGCACAGAGACATTAGGCTACTGTCCTACCTTTTATTCCTATTGTAACAACAATGACTCTGTACTTTTGTACATGTAAGTAATTCTTTTCATCTGATTTTACGATAAACTTGTGTAATAGATGTTCTGATTTCATTTCTTTTTGTTTCATGCCATTATGTTAAGAAAACTATAAATAAGTTTCAATGTGAATATTAATGTTTATGTCAAATGTCATGTAATATTCTAATAGAATTGAAATGTAACAAATGTTGAAACTGTTGTAAGATGTTTAAAATTGTAACTGTGCGTCTGGTCCACACGTAGGCAATGTGTTAGGATATGTAGAATGCAAAACCTCGGGTGAATATCCTGTCTGTCAGGGAGCGGTAAAAGGTGGATGGCAGGCGAGCGCGGGAAAATGCGCGCGGGCACTGCACGGCACAACGGGCTCAGCAGTTGTAGTTGGAGTTTGGCACTGGTTTGAGCAACACCTTCTGGAGCGAGGAGGCTCTCCTGGAAGACATAGCTTCACTGAGCCTCGGGTATGCCGTTCCAACGCCCACACAGCATGGCAAAATTGCATAGGCACTAAATGGAAAAGTATTGCTACGCTAAGAAGAATTAAAGTGCCGATACGTCAAGAGCCATAGCTGTGATTGTATGTGTGCTCTGTGCCTCGCCATACAAAAGTCAAAATTTATCAGTGATTTATCTTTCTCAAAATTGAAATTTTGTGTGTGTGGCATGAAAGTACAATTTCTAGGGTAACCTATGCGCGATTTTAATCAGATTAATAGACAGTAAAAAGTTTTTTAGTAACCATTATAGTGTAGTGTTATGTATTCATGAATTTCCATATGAGTGCAGAACGTGAAACTATCAGTTCAATTGATTTTCTGGTTCTAATATTCTACTATATTATGCAGTGTTACAGCCTGTTGTTTTGCATGAATATATACCAACTTGTACAGGGAAGAAACTCAGTTAATGCCTAATTAGGCTGGCGACCGTATTATTGTCTAATTGGTAGCATCTTCTTGTTTGCTTTTGATCCATCCTGACGTGTAATTGCATTCCGTACTTACTTGTCGGATCATTGTTATTACAGAGTGGATGTAAGTCTGATTTGCCACCATTCAGGTACACACGGTAGATATCTATGCGAAAATCCTTTCTCATAAGGTGAATCCCGCTCACTTACCATAGCACAGGCTTTAACGAGTACTGTGTCAGGGATTACACTATTCCTTTGATATACGTTTATTTAATTTGTTTATGTATTTAATAACGTGTTTTAGAGCGTGTTTATCGTCCAGACTTAGGAATATTTATTTAATTTCGAGTTATTTAAATGTAAATCCAGTATTTCGAATGTGTTTCATTATGTTTGTGAGTGTGCGTTGGCTTGGAGACAGGGCGGGAGCGCTCTAGCCAATCACAGCGATCGTTCCAAAAGCAGTCGCACAGGACATGGTGAAAGAGTTCTGAACAGTGCGCCGCGAGGGATGGTACGGGAGAGGACACGGGAGAGTCTGGACAGGACGGCGCGACGGACGCACGGTCGCAGGAGAGACTTGGAGACTGTGGAGCGGTTTGCGCGTGTTCGCGGGAGATAGAAATATCTCGTAGTGCCGACTTGTGCACTTGTGAGATTTCAGTGGCTTCTGCAGTGAAGACGTGATATGCGTTTAGAAGTGAATATCTCACGAGCTATGTTGTTGCTCACAACTAATTACGTGAAGTAGGAATCTTTTGTTTCCCTGTTATTCAACTTATATTTTATTTACTTGCTGGACCATCGACACCAATAAGTGTTTTGCAGCAATAAACGGCATTATTATAGGTACGTCTACTATCTTACTCATCATTTAAAGTCGTTAAGAATAGCATCTGCAGATTTTATGTGATTGCAATATTTCATTCAATAATTTGGAATTGCTGAGTGATAGGAATCTTCGACCATTCGATTCATGTCTATATTCATATTGTATACTGTAGACTCAGCAGTATTAGGCCTGTAATGCGGCAACTACGTATCCCAGCCCCTAGACAACGAAACCAGCCAAAACTTTTAATATTTTAACTCTGAGTCTGAGGGTAAGTAGTTGAGGGCCATCACAACACTTCATTTATTTTTGTGAAAGCCTGCAACTGGCATCTCAGGGCTATATAACCTCAGATGACTGAAGAGTTTAATATCACAGAGTAAAAACATACTCGCGGTTCTAGGCGCGCAGTCCGGAACCGTGCGACTGCTGCGGTCGCAGGTTCGAATCCTGCCTCGGGCATGGATGTGTGTGCTGTCCTTAGGTTAGTTAGGTTTAAGTAGTTCTAAGTTCTAGGGGACTGATGATCACAGCAGTTGAGTCTCATAGTGCTCAGAGCCATTTGAACCATTTTTAGTAAAAACATAAGAAGCTCTGTAAAACATTTGTGAATAGTAATTACGATAAATGAGCTTATCATTCAGTGAAGAGAAAGTCCAGATTACATACACTAATGGCCATTAAAATTGCTACACCAAGAAGAAATGCAGATGATAAACGGGCATTCATTGGACAAATATATTATACTAGAACTGAAATGTGATTACATTTTCACGCAATTTGGGTGCTTAGATCCTGAGAAATCAGTACCCAGAACAACCACCTCTGGCCGTAATAACAGCCTTGATACGCTTGGGCACTGAGTCAAACAGAGCTTGGATGCCGTGTACAGGTACAGCTGCCCATGCAACTTCAACACGATACCACAGTTCATCAAGAGTAGTGACTGGCGTATTGTGACCAGCCAGTTGCTCGGCCACAATTGACCAGACGTTTTCAGCTGGTGAGAGATCTGTAGAATGTGCTGGCCACGGCAGCAGTAAAACATTTTCTGCATCCAGAAAGGCCCGTACAGGACCTGCAACATGTGGTCGTGCATTATCCTGCTGAAGTGTGGGGTTTCGCAGGGATCGAATGAAGGGTAGAGCCACGGGTCGTAACACATCTGAAATGTAACGTCCACTGTTCAAAGTGCCGTCAATGTGAACAAGAGATGATCGAGACGAGTAACCAATTGCATCCCATACCATCACGCCGGGTGATGCGCTCGTATGGCGATGACGAATACACGCTTCCAATGTGCGTTCACCGTGATGTCGCTAAACACGGATGCGACCATCATGACGCTGTAAGCAGAACCTGGATTCATCCGAAGAAATGACGTTTAGCCATTCGTGCACCCAGGTTCGTCTTTGAGTACACCATCGCAGGCCCTCCTGTCTGTGATACAGTGTCAAGGGTAACCGCAGCCATGGTCTCCAAGCTGATAGTTCATGCTGCTGCAAACATCGTCGAACTGTTGGTGCAGATGGTTGTTGTCTTGCAAACGTCCCCATCTGTTGACTCAGGGATCGAGACGTGGCTGCACGATCCACTACAGCCATGCGGTTAGGATGCCTGTCATCTCGACTGCTAGTGATACGAGGCCGTTGGGATCCAGCAAGGCGTTCCGTATTACCCTCCTGAACCGACCGATTCCATATTGTGCTAACAGTCATTGGATCTCGACCAATGCGATCAGCAATGTCGCGATACGATAAACCGCAATCGCGATAGGCTACAATCCGGAAACTTGATGGTACGCGTTTCTCCTCCTTACACGAGGCATCACAACAACGTTTCACCAGGCAACGCCGGTCAACTGCTGTTTGTGTATGAGAAATCGGTTGGAAACTTTCCTCATGTCAGCACTTTGTAGGTGTCGCCACCGGCTCCAACCTTGTGTGAATGCTCTGAAAAACTAATCGTTTGCATATCACAGCATTTTCTTCCTGTCGGTTAAATTTCGCGTCTGTAGCACGTCATCTTCGTGGTGTAGCAATTTTAATGGCCAGTAGTGTATTTACGCTACAATAAAAACTGGCATCTTTATCACCAATAAAATGCAAGTCAACAAACATAATATATAATCTCATTGGATGCATAAATGAACATTTATGTAATAATCACAATAAAACATTTTTGTTGTACGTTAGTAATGGAGTGCTCCAAAACAATGAGGTCAAACTATTGCATACGCAGGGTGTCTCTCCTAAGGGTAGTAAGGCGCATTTTCTCTGGTGTTTCGGCAGCTATTTGGAGTTTTGTTTTTGCATCGCGTAATTCAACTCAACTGAACAAATATTCCTCATCACGTCTTTCGTGTGACGCCCAGCGTCTATGGAAAGCGTCGTTTTATCGATACGTATTAAAAGGAACGGTAAAACACGAGGGATAACGAGTACTCCAGCTGCGATAGCACTGCCCTGGCTCGTGATGACTGCGCTGATCGGTTGCTGCTGGAGTACTGATTATTCCTCGTGTTTTACTGTTCCTGTTAATACGTATCGACAAAATGAATAATGCATTAGAGTAACCTTGGAGCGCTCTATCGAATGGCACGTAAAATTCTGATTTGAGAGTCATTTTGTTTGTAACCGGAAACCAACCTACGTACGCTTTCTGTCGGCGCTGGGGTCGCATGAAAGACTTGATGAGCAGCATTTGTTTGGCTGACACCAGCTGCATGTTGCGGAAACAGGACTGCCGAAAAACCAGAGAATACACGTCTGACGACTCGTACGAGAGACGCCCTGTATAACACAAAATGTTAATGTGCAATTTGTAGAAACAAGGGATGTTGGGAATTATGTTAGAGAATGGACCTACATTACAGATCAATAAGATACGCGTGAATCACGATGTAGACCTTGGGCTACAGACGACATGCTGCCAATAACAGAAAACTTAGACCTCGGGCTATGGCTGAAACATAAATTGGGTGTGACTGATTATGAAATAAAACCACACTATTTACATTTCCCTAATAATACTAAACAGTTAGCTATAAGTGTCAATGTATACAGGAATATCATTTGTACACCACTGTGTCAACTACGTGAGCTAATCATACTAAGTATGAACATAAATTGGGTGTGACTGATTATGAAATAAAACCACACTATTTACATTTCCCTAATAATACTAAACAGTTAGCTATAAGTGTCAATGTATACAGGAATATCATTTGTACACCACTATGCCAACTACGTGAGCTAATCATACAAAGTATGAACAAACGGCTAGTGTAAAAATTAATCCATGTGCTTGTCTGTACTGAACCACGCATATAACAAAAATAAACTTCAGGTTACAGATGGCTCAAAACTAAGATCTAAGCTACTAACTGCTTAAGACGTTAGACCTCGGGCTACGAGTGAAATATACATTGGATGTAACTGATTATAAATTAAAACTGCAGTCTATACATTACATTAAAGACACATTAATACATCTGTCCAGCTGTACCTATCTATCAAGACAAATTATTAATAATATTAAATAAGAAGCACTTCCTAACTATCTGAATAATTGTTTATTTGCTCACGGACCCGCTTTCGGTTTCTTAAGCCATATTCAGGTAACAACTGAATGTCGCAAACATAGACTAAAATGATGTTCGACTTACACAGATATTACTTGCACAGAAGATACAAATATGACGTGGAGTATTTGAGAAAGAAAACATTAAATTTTAACTATAAAAAAGGGAGAACAATTTTTGTGTGTGGTGATACGCTTAATATTTGATGAGAAATAAGATGAATTAGGAATCTGCAACCTGAATATAGTATTTGTGACAACAGTTTAATGTAACAAAGGAGAAAGAGGAAATTTAGTCTCACCATTTAATACTAAGCCGGCATTCTGTGTCATGTGTTTGTTGATTTCCAATATTTCCGGTAGGGTCATTGTTCTGCTTTTCTTAACAGAATGTAAAATTAAGTTACCTGAAAAAGAGAGAAGCTGGGAATTAAGGAAGAAGTATTCAATCTTTGCTGATAATTTTTTAACAGAAAATCGTTTATAGGATGTAGAAAGCGAAGTTTTACGTTCTGTTGAGAAAGCACAAAGGTGATACTACTGGAAACACTGGAAATCAACAAACATATGAGACAGAATGTCATCTGAGAATTAAAGCACTCAGTAATTGAAACAGCTCAGTTTCCGTTTTCTCTTTTATTAAACTAAGTTTTGATCACAAATACTCCATTCAAACAGTAAATTCATCTCATTTCTCATCAGTTATTAAATGTATCTCATATAAAAATTTGTCCTCCCCCTTTTTTGTTAATGTAATTATTTCTGTGTGACAAATATTTAATGTTTACATAGGTAAACACTGTGCATCGTGACGTCTTGAAGTGTCGGGTATTCTGCCGGATATCAGCTTTGTGCATGCGCGACTTTAAGATAGCACCCCATAAAGACAACGAGTCACGTTGCCGAAATATCGTGCATGAACAACACTGATATCCGGCAGAATACCCAGCACCTCAGGACGTGAATAGATCGCCGAGAAAGTGAAGAATTACGCTTTACGTCACATTTTTATCTTCGGTACAGATAACGTCTATGTAAATCGCACATCATTTTTACCTGTGTAACAGCACTTAGTTGTCACCTGAAGATGGCCTAAGAAGCCCAAAGACGATTCATGACTATATAAATATAATTTTGCAAAACATTAGGAGGTATTACACTATTTAATACTGTACTCGTATTATTATTATTATTATCATGTTCTGCCAAGCATCGACAGAAAATGCAGTCAATTTTATAACGTAATTTACAGTCAGAGATGCGTAGGGTTGATTTCTGCCGCGGCAGCGACAGCTGCGTAATTTAGTACTAAATACTGTTGTATATTTTCCGTTAACTTGTGATACTGAATACTCGCTTCCGTAGCTTTGTACGACTGGCCATAGATCGCGTCTCGTACAGGACAACGAACTCCGTTACAGACATGGTTCGAATATGAAGAGGAATTGTGAGCGGGTGCATAGCATTGGAGACTGTAGCAGCGAAAACAGAGGACAGGAAGTTTTCGGAATGGCTGAAATTGCAAGTGCTCTCTTGAGCGAAGTTGCGGAGCCACAGGGAACATCCGGCAACAAGGTCGTGGTGGTGGGAACCGGCCAGGTTGGAATGCTGTGTGCCTTCATTATACTGACACAGCATGATGCAAGTGAAGTTCCACTACCTCATGTGGTTGCTGTCGAACTGAAGAGTGAAACGGTGGATTTTCAATACGAACCATACGTTTATGAAAACAGGGAAGATTGTTACTAGCATTGATTGTGCTATAGTTGCAGGGTCAAGGCTGTACATAGTGAATTCTGCGACCTCTCAGAAGGAAGGAGAATTATGGTTGGACTTGGTTCATAGAAACACTACTAGGTTCAAAGGAATGATTCAGAACTTGGTGAAGCACAGTCCAAATACCATTTTGCTCATTGTTACTAAATCAGTTGATATCCTAACGTATGTTGCTTGGAATCTGAATAGCCCTCCAAAGAATCGTGACAATGGCTCTCGTGCAAGCTTAGAGTCATCTCGTTTCCGGTTCCCGGCGCCACAGAAATTAAATGTTGCTCCCACAAGCTGTCATGGGTGGATGATTGGAGAGCATGGTGACACCAGTTTGGCTGTCACGTCCGGCGTGAATGTGGCAGGAGTCAGGTAGCTAGATATAAATCTAGATGTGGGGGACAGTAGCTGATAAAGAAGACCGCGAATAACTTCACCAACAAGTAGTTCAGAGGTCAGAAAATTACAGGGCTATACATCGTGGGCGACTGGGTTGAGTGTTTTAGCTTTAGCACAAAGCATTTTCCCAATATCCATGTTATTCACATTGTGTCAACAGTGGTCAGTTGTCATCACAGTGTTAAAAAGGGCCTGTTTCTCTCATGGCCATCTATGTTGGGAGAAAATGGAGCTTCACACGTAGTAAAAGAACTCCTCAATGTTAAATAAATCTGCTGATTTAATTTGTGAAGATCAAACTGGCATAACGGTAATCTTTGCATTAGACACTAACTTTTTTTTAAGTAATCCAACAGGATATATGCCGACACACTTTTCAAGCTAATGAAGCAGTATTATAAGTACATGAACATATATACATGAGGCCTGCAAGACGATCTGAAATTCAGAGATAAACGGATCGACAAAAATGCTCTTAAATATTTGTGGTAAGGTTGATGACTGCCGGCAAACACGCAACAACAAAGTATTTATCGCACGATCTGTCAGTATCAACTGTTACACCGTTTATACTGAGAAGATAGTAACTACTAAACAAAATTTGCCAAATCTTCTTCCCTCGCCATATTTCGTTTGAAAAATATTTGATTTGTAAATTTTTATTGTTACAATTATTGACGTATGTCCTTTTCTCGAGAGAATTTTAAAACTCAGATGTTGAATGATAACTTTATCTGCACCTGTTTATCATCATTCTACACTTTACTATTGCAGAGTTTTTATATATGTAAATATATGTAAGAATAGTCCATTTGTATCATATATGTGTGTGTGTGTGTGTGTGTATGTGTACTTCAGATTATGTTTTCAATAATGTGCTACTAATGTGTGTACAAGCGGGGGTCTGCTCATGCGGGCGTGCTCCCAACACAATACTCTGAATTTTGTTGTATTTTTATTCTCTTGTGAAAGTGTCGCACAGGCTTTTGTCTTAGACTCTCATATTTAGTTTTCGTGTGACTAGATACATCATAATCCTTTCAGAAGAATACCAATTTCTGCACTTTTTCCTTTAATTTGAAACGCTGTTTGATAATTTTTGTACCATGGCATTTCATTAAGCCGCACATGAGATATCAATTAGGCAAAATTGCAAAATTATCAAGTAATGTCTCAGGTTTTAAGTGTTGCAAAAATATGTTACAAAGATTATTTACTGTAAAAAATATAAAGTACATTGTAAGAAAATGGATAGTTATAAATTAATGATAAATAAAGAATACTAGAAAACCTCTTGCCAAGCAAAAAAAAAAAAAAAAAAAACAAAAAAAATGTAGCAGCTGTCGCTAACGCTCGCCTGTGCGGTCGTGCTCCACTCGGAGGTAAGCTGGTTCGAATCCAGGTGGTGATTAAATTTTCATTGCCCCTATTCGGCTGACAAGGTGAGGAGAGGTGGCGGCGTGAAATTCCTCATCACCAGTGGTTATGCCAGATTCTTGGATTTAGTCCCAACCTCTCTACAGTCTCTCATGAAATGAGGGTATACGAAACTCTTAACGATTTTCGAGAGGAGTAGCGAGTTTCACCCTCTCCCGTCCATTCGTACGTGACAACATGTATCCAGCTTTACTCTGTACAAGCACCCATCAAAGCCATCCACACGATGCAGTTACACCAGTGATAGTTCACGACAGATCGGCGGAAAGCAACGGCAAACCAACTCCACTGGGCTCTTGTATAAGACGGCGGTGCAGTGTTACTGCATCTGCTCCCTTTCGCATATTCCTCCGAGTAGCGTCTGCTTTTTAGCACAGAGTAAGAAATTAATAGCCTTACTTTTTCTTTGCTGCTCATTTTTGCAATTAGCTGCAGATGTTCTTCTGCATATTCTGAAGAAAAAAAGCACATGGAAACAAAAAGGTACGGTGAAAACGAATCACGACTGTCATGTTAATGGCCGTACTTGCCACCCGTACAGCGATTTGACAATGGCGAACTTAGTAGAAGCGCGACCAAGTTCGTTCTCTGGTATGTTGTTGCTACACTATCTCTTTCGTAAACTACTAGCTGTGAGAAAACCGGAAAGAAAAAAGTGGAAGGGTTTGAGACGTGGTGCTGTAGAGAGGTGTTGAAAATTAAGTAGACTAAAAAGGTGAGGAATAGAAATGTTCGCTACAGAATCACCAATCAAAGGAACGTGAAAACACTAGCAGGAAGAAGGGTCAAGGTGATAGGACATGTGTTAAGACACCAACGAATAACTTCCACGGTACTACACTGCGAAACAGAATTAAAGGATCACTTCTGTACAGCCAGAACCCATGACGCCGTCCTAGGCGCCTGCAGGCCGGCAACCCCTTTTACACTCCCCATTCCGGATGGCCTACTATCAGGCGCAAGAGCGGCATTGTAGCCGCGAAAGAGCAGTAGTGTAGCCTGCCTGAAGCCGCCTAGTACTCTCGTCACGCGTTCTATCTGTGCAGATACTTTTTTAAAATTCCCCATAACGATGAGCGGTTACTACCGTGACTTCTGCCGAACTGGGAGGTAGGGTGGGGGTGGGTCTTGCTGTTTTATGCTCGCATGTGTCAGTGTCGCATCCCACCGTGATCACAACACAGGGGGGCACAAAAAAGGAGTGCTGGAAGATCGTAAGCACCCTTAGCTGGTTTCGTCGAATGGTTTTGAATGGTCCCTAGAGGTACCGCCTGTACACGAGAGCAAAAATTGCGGTGGTGCTACACACCAAATGGCTGCAATCACACTCGATGTGGATGCAACTCCACAACGTGCTGAGAGAAGGGTGAAAACGTCTGAGGTTGTCAAGAATATCCTCCTGTTGCTCATCACTCTGCAAATTGTCGTTTTCGACCACGAAATGTGTGGGAATCAATGACCCAAGGAAGGGGGTGGTTTCATTGACGCCCTGTATGCCACCCCTGCGGCCTTTTCGTGACTGTGTCTGCAATGGTTTCCTCGCCACCTCATCAGAAAACCGTGCGATTTCAAAGCTGGGCGTCACGGTTCTGACCTCCATTGCAGAGGCGTCAAAAGAACGAGTTAAATGTGGGTAAGAGGGGATGTAGCGGCCTTCCGATCGTGTGACAAAAACCGTGGCATTGAACAGAACTGCGGTGATATTTGGTGCCTATGTGACATAATTAACGCACCTTACACGTCACATGAACTTCTGAGTTGTGGCCTTTTTTCGCAAAAATCGACATCTTCCTGTTTGAAGCGTTGTCAAACCCGAGGGTGACGTCACAGGGCACCAGCCTTTTGCACCTTTGCACAGAAAAGTTGTACGCACATTTGAGATAAATTTCAAACGTAAGTGTCGCAAACGATGGGAATTACAGGGTTTCCAAAAAGCGATACTTTAATTTTGTTGCGGAGTGTAAATGGAACTGTAGAAGATAAAAGCTGCAGGGGAAGACAGAGACTGAAATACACCCAACAAATAATTGAGGAATTATGGCACAACTGGTACTCCTGAGATGAAGAGAGGAGTCTGTGTTGCACAGAACCAAACCAGTCAGTAGACTGATGACTGAGAAATAGCTGTCAGCCACTTTGTTCTTCTGACCTAGGTATAATAATAGCACTGTCAGTGATACAAACATTAATGGCTGCTTTCGCATGGAGACATTTTTGCCTAGCTTCAGACCATACTCGTTACTAGCGAAGAATGGGATTGTCTGGGTGCAGGGGCGTAACAAAATTGGCACTACTATTTGCGAGAGGTCATAAAAGTGGTGACAGGTAAGCATAAATCTGGTGACGTGTATGCGTAAGTCAATTTTCAGTTATCACTACACGCTCATATCCTTCGTGTATCTTGTGCACTCGTGACTTTCAGCTTGAAAAAATAAATAAAAGTTCTATGCGAGTAGGACGCTCCTTTCAGTCGTAGGGACAGGGGAGGAGGTAGGGCGATAGAAGGACGTGACTTCTAAACGTAACTGCGGAACACCTACAAAATTTTCTACCAAAGTGAGTACATACGAGGTGTGTTCAAAAAGCAACGAAAATTGTGTTGTTTCTCGGATGAAATACGATCGATTCCCGCAATTTCTGCGTTGTCGGATTGGTAGGAATGCGTGAGAAATATCTACACGGTGTTAGACATACCAGATATTTAGTCTGTTGTCAGCTGTCTAAAAGGCTACATTTGTTTTGATAGTATCGGCAATTATTTATTTTGTGTTAAAGTTGATCAGAAGATAAGTATTCAGTTTTCCTGTAAGAACGGAATAAAGCGGAGCAAAATTTTACAAATGTTAAATATTGCATTTCGTGCGTCTGATGTGAGGAAAACACGAATTTGCGAGTGTTATAGACGTTTGCGAGAAGTCCGCGAAGACGTAGATGAGCCCCAGAATAGCGTCGACAGACGAAATCGTGGAAAAAGTGAAAGAAATGATTATAAACAATCGACAGATCGCAGTCAGAGAAATCGCTGATGATGTTGCCTTATCAACTGTTTCAAGCCATGACTTTTTTTTATTTTTTGACTATGAAACGTGTGATAGCAAAATTTGTTTCAAAATTGTTTACTTCGAACGAAAACTGCAGCAATGGAAGTTACTGGGGAGTCTGTAGGTGAAGTTAACAACGATGCGGAACAGTTGAAACGTGTCATGACAGTTGGTGAAACACGATTTTACGGATATGACGCCGAAACTTAGGCTCAAAAGTCGCAGTAGAAGAATTCTGGATCGCCAAGACCGGAAAACGCTCGGCAAGTGCTGTGTTCTTCAGTTTCAATAGCACAGTGTACCATGAGTTCTTGCCGCAAGGTCAGTCACAAGGAGTACTACTTACTATTTCAACGCCGTTTCGGGTGAAGCAATACGAAAAAAAAAATGGTGGATTTAGGGCGAAGCAATTCATGGCTTCTGTATCACAATATTGGTCACACTAAGGTGTAGGTATTTGGCCAAAAACAATACTGTAATGAAGCAACAGCCTCCATATTCGCCAGAAATGGTCTCACGTGACTTTTTCTGTTCTCAGAAAGAAAGAAAACCGTAAAGGACCAGCACTTTGCAAGCACACAGAGATTACAAACGGATCGCTAAGAGACCTGAAAGTTATCGCAAAGGTCGAGTTCAAGAAGTGTTTTGAGGATTACAAAAGTGCTGTCGAACATGTATAATATCTAAAGAAGACTATTTTGAAACCACAACAATGAAGTATAAATAAAATTCCATAGAAAATTCCACAAATTCAGTTACTTTTTGAACACTCCTCGTGTATGGATTACGACGAATGTCATTCCAAAAGAAACGTAAGACATTTTTTCACAAAGTTCAACTTTTTTCTACGTTTTTGTTATTCATGTAGTTCATAGAAACATTCTTCCTTCTTGTATTCGAATTTATTTTAATCTGATTCCGCATGTCGCGCTGCGTTTTGCGCAGGACTCCGTCAAGATAACGTTGACCATGTTGAACACCACAGCTGACAATGTTCATGATTAATAAAAGCCACCTTCGCTGTATTATTACACATTTATTGTGTTATACCCGGTTTCTTTTGTTGAAAAATAAGAAGTTCCACGTCATTACGAATTATCGCGGAAAATGATACATGGAACATGAAACTAACTAACTAACTAACTGAACATCTGCAGGTTGCCGATTTGTGCTTAAGTCATAACATAAATGGTCTAGTTGCTGGGCGTAGGTAATGTTGCAGTTGGTCTATCCCTAAAGCAAGCTGACCATTTATGTCCTGATTAGATCCCGGATTTTATGTAATTACATCCCGGTATTCTGCTACATTACATGTAGTTAAAAGAAAAACTAAAATGTCAACGAATCACACTGAAAGGACACTTATTTCAAAGTTTTAAATTACAAATTTTGGGGTATAATACGTATTTCCCACTGTACTACATAATTTCTTAAAAATTTTAATATTATTGCAGAATTTTCATACATTTTCGTGAGTCCCATGTATTTTCGTTACTTAGCAAGAAAGGAAAAATGGTTCAAATGGCTCTGAGCACTATGGGACTTAACTTCTGAGGTCATCAGTCCTAGAACTAATTAAACCTAACTAACCTAAGGACATCACACACATCCATGACCGAGGCAGGATTCGAACCTGCGACCGTAGCGGTCGCGCGGTTCCAGACTGTAGCGCCTAGAACCGCTTGTCCACTCCGGCCGGCAAGAAAGGAAAAGAAATTAGTTTTGTTGTTCTGTTTCTCATACTGTCGCCAGCGCCAATGCACTAAAAACCACACTGCATAAGTTCGTTGCGAACAGCAGTGACTCGTTTTAAACACTTTCCTTTCTTGTTCTCAAATGCTTCATACTATGCAACTGTCAATTGCCTTTAAGTTAACCAAGGCACCGGTTGCGCATTCACTCTCACCAAAGCTGAAAACACGGATTTCTATTGGCAGTGCTTTAACCACTGATGGTAAGATAGTCCACCGCCAAACATGCGAACCATATAAGATGTACGATGAAATCTCGAGGTGAACAACATTTACGAAGCAGTCTACATATTAGAAACAAACAACGGATTTTTTCAAAGAAACAGGTTCTACTTATACAGTTGCAGGAACAGCTTACATAATCTAATAGTGAATTTTACATGAACTGTGTTCTGCATTGCTTACAGGAAACACAATCCTGGAACAAACTTCAGGTATCTCAATGTAACCATTTCCTTGCTGAAGTACTGCAACCGCAACATTCCTGTCGAGTCCACTCTCCGGAGGAATCATCTGGATTCTTAGCAGGTTGACAAGGCTGACACTGAAAAATGTGCGATGTGGATCTCTGCTGATGGGACAACAGATGCTATAAGTCGTTTCATAGCTAATCTAACCATGGCAAGTTGGACTCTGAGGCTGCTTCTAAACCCTATTTAATTTATGGTAAACCTCTGGATGCAATAAACAGTCAACAACGGCCTGAGTCATTAATGATGGACTTAGAGTACTATGGCAACATGGCGTAAAAGAAGAGAGAGTCCGATTGATGTACACGGCTCCATAGATGTTGAAAGCGGGGAAATAGTTAAATTTATTTTATCCAAACTTAGCGCATGTTACATGTACGGCTCATGCATTGCAACGAGTGGCAGAGGCAGTTAGACATCAGTTCCCCTAAGTAAATACACTGATATCAGCAACGAAACAGGTTTTCTTGAAATGTCCTTATCGTGTACAACGCTTCAAGAAGCAGCTTACTGATGTACCTCTGCCTCCGGATCCAATGACAACAAGGTGGGCAATGTGGACTGAAGTTGCGATTTTTTACAGTAAGTCAGTGATGGAGGCCCTTTCTTCTGATCCTGCAGTGATCGTGAGTGAATCCTTGTCAGCACAGAACTGTTCTGCAGTGCTCAGTTCAGTTTCATACAACGTGAATCACTTCAGTTGGATTCCTGACTGTATTATGATGCTGGATGCTTCAAGTGTACCTGTCCAAGAGGCTGTGGGAATAATAGAAGATGCAGTTCGGCAGTCCACTGTTATACCAAGTGAAGTGGGTAATTTAGTTTCCAGTGCTGAATAAGAACCCTGGATACTCAAATCTTGTTATTTTGTCTTGCTTATTTAATGGTGAAACTGTAGAACCGCCTAACACAGTCCCTCTGTATAAATGTGCACCGTTGACTTGCGATCGTTCTCTGTTTATAAAAACATATTGTCAGACAGACTGTGCTTGGCAACAGAACATTTAGAAAAATATATTATAACTAATTGTGCATCCCGTTCCATTGTGACTTAAATGCTCGAATAGGCGACATTTGTACTTTGCAGCAAACGTGAACTGGTTGAGAATTAACATGCTATATTTGACTAGGCTAGATGTGTACTCTCATTGATATTAGCCCATGTGACTACTGTTGCACCTGACTGACACTACCAAAGGGTACAATTCTAGACACATAGGCTTAGATGAGTGAGAGTACTTGTTGCCCACAGTTTCACTTTCTGTACATAAACTATTCGCGGCCTTTTGGTACCATATTGTGCGACTAGTTACTGTTAATAACAAGGTGTGTGTCAGCCCAAAACCAGTAACGTCTGCAGCAAAAACTGTACATCAAAGCAACTAAGACTGACGAAATAAAAAATTACGCAATTTCGACAAAAACTTGCAAGCATCTTATGGAAACACAGAGAAATGGCTTTTAGGAGCCCAGCTACAGTAATAGACTTTCCAGGAAGTGCAGTGCAAGTAAACTGAGTATGGGGTAGGTGTCACATGTTTAACTAATGTTCTCCAGGGAACAATACCACACATACACAAAAGCAGAAAATTAACCCTGTATGATTTCAGAACATAGGGGGAAATTCAAATGAAAAGCTATTGATAAATGAATATAACTGAAGAGAAAGAAGGATTAATCCTCACTAACTCAGACAAAGACGTGTACCGAACAAAGGGCAGACTTCGCTCACTTGAAAACACATTCGGAAACCTGAAAATCATCAAATACAGAATTTCGCTGATGCAATGCCATCAAGCAACGCTCTCCCGAAAAATCCTGAACGCTGCAGCTTAGAAATGTCCTTCTTAGTAACACTGCACACAAGACAAAATTTCTGAACAGTAGACAAAAAAATGGTTCAAATGGCTCTGAGCACTATGGGACTTAACTACTGTGGTCATCAGTCCCCTAGAACTTAGAACTACTTAAACCTAACTAACCTAAGGACATCACACACATCCATGGCAGGATTCGAACCTGCGACCGTAGCAGTCGCGCGGTTCTGGACTGCGCGCCTAGAACCGCTAGACCACCGCGGCCGGCAACAGTAGACAGAACAATGTTAAAATCTCTAGGCGTTCCAAGGCATGCGTGTCTCCTCATGACCTATTCGAACTTCAAACTCTGCACCAAGCAACCTGATTGCCTGACGAGGCTCCGCGCTCAAAGACAGCTAGAAGACTTGCGTTCTCACTACTCGACCAAAGATAAGGCTTCTCTAACAGATGAGAGCATGGAAAACAGAGATTGGACAAAAATATGGGAAAACCGCGAGTAATGCATGCATGAAAATAAATGCGGATGACGGCCAAACCTACAGGTGGCGCTGTTCTGTTTGGCCACGAACGGCACCTGTGAAATGTCCTCAATACATTGCAAGTGTCAGCCGTGGTCAGAACAGTGTTCTGTGTTGTTGTGAGTGCATCATGTGAGAGTTAAGTGAATTCGCACGTGGTAAAACTGTTGGTGCTCTTATAGTTGCTGCTTCCGTAACCAATGGAACCGAAATGTTTGGTGCTTCAAGAGCAGGAAAAGCGGTAAAACATCATCTACTAAGTCACAAAGCGCAGAAAAGTGTTGGTTGAGTGATCGTGACAGACGATCACTGAAGAGAATTGTGACAAAAAATAAGAGGGCGACGGCCGGCCGGAGTGGCCGAGCGGTTCTGGGCGCTTCAGTCCGGAACCGCGCGACTGTTACGGTCGCAGGTTCGAATCCTGCCTCGGGCATGCATGTGTGTGATGCTCTTAGGTTAGTTAGGTTCAAGTAGTTCTAAGTTCTTGGGGACTGATGACCTCAGTCAGTGAAGTCCCATAGTGTTCAGAGCCATTTGGACCATTTAAGAGGGCGACGGCTTGAACAGCCAATGCACCCAACTCAATATCGCACTCACCAAACCCTTCAGCACTGGAACAACACTGAGGTAGCTCCATAACTAAGGAATTGCTAGAATTCCAGAACCACATGTCTGTGATCCAAATGTCCATACAAAGGAAATGTGGTGCCGAAGCCATAAAACCTGGACCACGGAACAATAGAAGAAAGTCATTTGGGCATTTGGGCAGATGAGTTTTGTTTCACACTATTTGCAACTTCTGGCCAAGTCTACATTTGGCGCACACGGCCCCATGCCTACGATGCAGACAGTACTGCCAAGCGTGAAACATAGAGGGATATTGACGATGATTTGGGCAGCCATATCGTACGTAGCTTTCTTTGGGTCCCACGGTTATTCAGCAAAGTCGCATTACTGTCACAGATTATGTGAGCATATTGGATGATCAGATCCATCCCATGACACAATGTTTGATCGCCAATGGTTATGCTGTGTTCCAAGATGACAGTGTCTCTGTTTACACAGTTCACATCGTCCCGGATTGGTTTCCTGTGGTCGAGGGTAAATTGTCGTATCTTCCCTGGCCATAACAATCACCAGATCTCAGGATTATTGAGCATTCGTGGTATATTTTGGAAAGAAGTGTTCATGACAGCTAAATACCTCCACCATCGTTACCTGAACTTGCTACTAGTTTGCAGGACGTATTAGATTCCCTCAATAACATTACTGGACCTGTATTTATACGTTTCTGGACGACTATAAGCTGTTTTTTATGTCAATGATTTTTCTAAACTGTTGTGTTGTTTGTAGTGCTTCCATATTGTTGCCCACCACCCGTAAATAGTATTTCAGCCACACGAGTGACCCGCAGCTTGTGTATTGATACATAATGTGTAAGACGTTTCTAGCAGACGGTTTTTAATTACATGGCCGTCTAGTACTATAGTCCGATTAAGATTACTTGAAACAAACACTACTGAATACTTCCGCACAAGGCGCGATTCAGCGTCATTTACCATCACAGAGGCAGGCATCGGCTTACATTAGATAAGTTTCGCACGACACTGCGTGAGGCCGAATTTTTAAGGACTGTTAATTAATCGTCGCGACTGGAACACGAGAGTTATAAATTCAAGAGACTGCTGCAATGTAAAGGCATAGCGTAATGCTGAGCGTATTAAGTTGATGTGTAGAAGGTCCAAAGTTTGAATCTTATCAAATACAGTCAATTTTTTTTATTTTTCTAAACCTAATCAAAACACTTACATTATAATTTTATACCATTAATCTGTTTAAATGTAATCTTTTATTTCCATTACTTTGACGCGTCATTTCCATCATCGTATCGACTTTTTCATAAGATCTTATTTTTATTTCTTGATTATCTGCTTGTGTCGCCAGTAATCTACAACCAAATGCCAAGCTGGACTGCTCATCGGTCGGTAACGTGGTATCCCGTGTCGCCAGTGTGAGGATAATTTCTGGTAAACAATGATAGCGAGAAATTACTGCTCGTTTTACTGCTGAAACTGAAGTTTTGCTGCGAAATATGGCTGAACAAACAAACACATTATGAAATTTTTCCTTCTTGGGCTTGCTCTTAGAGGTTAGCCTTAAAAGGCCGTGAACAAAGAGACCGTGATTTTAGTTCTGCCGCAGACTGTCGATCACTCTTTTCTCGGATACGTTACATATCACGAGCTTGTGGTTAGGGCTTGAAAACCCGCCGTCTGCCGCATTGTCAGTTCATTTTTGAAGTGACCGGTCGTGTTTTCTATGTCGCCATTTATAACCGAGCGGTAGCCAGCAGCCGATGTGGCAACACTGTAGCTGCAGGTGACAGAAGTCAACTATCAAGTAATTTTAATCAGACTACAATATAACTATTAAAGCGCTCCAAAGCGAACAGTGTGCTCTTGTAATTGGGTGGACACTAATACTTCGACCGGTGAGCTTATAATCTAGTAATCGACGTGAATATTTATGATTGTATGATGTAATGTTTTATTTCGGAAGCCTCCGCCTTGAGCGAGAGAATTTCGCGAGCTGCAACATGTTGCGTTAGCCAACCGAGTACCGCGAACGCCGTTTCCACGCTCACCTGACCGAGACAAATTAAAGGAAACTAACGAAGGCGTGACGCGGAAGGATGAGACAGCAGTTCTGGGTCTCGCAATGCACTGCCTCACAAGACTACCCCACTAATCATCGCGCCGCTGTCTGATAGGGTAGGAGTTTGCTGTCTGAGATTCTCCTCAAAAGGTCTGCCGCATATTACCTCACGGCTGAAGGTTTGTGTATGAAGGTACTCATAAAGTTTTAATTGTTGTTGTGGTCTTCAGTTCAAAGACTGGTTTGATGCAGCTCTCCATGCTACCCTATCCTGTGCAAGCCTCTTCATCTCCGAAAATCCTTCTGAATCTACTTACTGTATTCATCTCTTGGTGTCCATCTACGATTTTTACCGCCCACGCTTTTTCCCTCCAATACTAAATTGGTGATCCCTTGATGCCGCGGAATCTGTCCTACCAACAGATCCCTTCTTCTAGTCAGGTTGTTTCACAAATTTCTCTTCACCCCAATTCCTTTTGGTTGCTCTTTAATTGTTACGTGATCTACCCAGCTAATCTTCAGCATTCTTCTGCAGCATCACATTTCAAAAACTGCTATTCTCTTCTTGTCTAAACTGTTTATCGTCCACATTTCACTTCCATACATGGCTACATTCCATGCAAATACTTTCAAAAAAGGCTTCCTCGCACTTAAATCTGTACTTGATGTTAACAAATTTTTCTTCTCCAGAAATCCTTTTCTTGCCATTGCCAGTCTACACTTATATTCTCCCTACCTCGACCATCATTAGTTATTTTGCTGCCCAAATAGCAAACGGTAACGGCCTTGCCGCAGTGGAAACACCGGTTCCCATCAGATCACCGAAGTTAAGCGCTGTCGGGCGTGGCCGGCACTTGGATGGGTGACCGTCCGGGCCGCCATTCGCTGTTGCCTATTTTCGGGGTACACTCAGCCTCGTGATGTCAGTTGAGGAGCTACTCGACCGAATAGTTGCGGCTCCGGTCAAAGAAAACCATCATAACGACCGGGCGAGTGGCGTGCTGACCACACGCCCCTCCTATCCGAATCCTCCTCTGAGGATGACGCGGCGGTCGGATGGTCCCGATGGGCCACTTGTGACCTGAAGACAGAGTGCAAATAGCAAAACTCATCTAGTACTTTGAGCATCTCGTTTCCGAATCTAATTTCTCAGCATCACCTGCTTTAATTCGACTACATTCGATTATCCGCGTATTGCTTTCATTGATGTTCATCTTATATTATCCTTTCAAGGCACAGTTTTAATTATATCTCGACAAAACGAAATTAACAAATTAATTTTTGTTTGCTTGCAGATACATGTTTACTGTCCTGGCACATGCTGAATTCCCCGCGCCACAGTAGTGTAGCACGCCGCTGGAGGGGCAAAAACAAGCTAGTGAAGTCCCCTGGCGAAGCGGAGTATCGTGCGGTAATTCTTACTCGGCAGCAGCGGAAATGCTGGTTTGATGCGGCAGGCCAATTCCACACCTACGCCAATGTCCTCATCTCAGAGCAGGGTTGTGATATGTACGAGAATTCTCGTACGCATACGAGAATTTCACGTTTGTACGAGGTATGAGGCAAAAGCAAATATTGTACGCAAACACACGAGAATTTTGCCTAAGGCCTAAGTTTTTAGCAACACATACACATTTGCTGGTGAAATAATTAATTCATCTTGCATATTTAATTAATGCGCCTCAGGTGTTACGGATTCATGATTAAGGACAATGTCCGCAGCTAGCAGTGGATAGCGTTGCTGCCTCTACATAACGGAGTCCCAGGTTCGGTTCCAAGCCGAGTGAGTGTTTGTGTTGTCCTTATCATCATTCAGGAAGTGCCAATATTGGAAATGGAAAGATTTGGAACTTGTACTGGCGCTGATGACCACGATGTTGAATGCTCCACAGCCCAGCATTATCATCACGATTAACGACTATGCCGTCTCTGTCAATCAACAACTTCAGCCAGAAAGGCTTGGCGCTGAGTCGTAGACTATGGCTTAACAACTGAAGTCGAGAATGAGGATTCAAAACTTGACCTTGGGGAAAAAATGAAAAAGCTAACAATAACGAGTCACCTTGTTTTGTATAGCGTTTTGCACTCAGTTCGGATTTTTAAGATTCAGAAATAGACAGATAAACATCATTTCAAAGAATATTTTCATATAATCATAAAACAATTAATCCTACAATATTCTGGAATCCCTAGTGGAATTATTAAATACAAACAACTGTCTTAGTAATAATAACTTCAGAACAGTGATAAGTGCAGTCAGACAGTCAGACATTAGTACTCTCGCCCTCCTTCCTCCCATCTCCCCTCCCCGGTCCCATCTTGGAACAATTTTATTTTTAAAACGATCGAAAGATGAATGATATTTAGTTTGTGCATGTGTGTGTGTGTGTGTGTGTGTGTGTGTGTGTGTGTGTGTGTATTAGAATGAATGACGAAGGAATTCGTGGTGCATCGCAAGTGCTACCCACAACTATCCAAATTGAGGGTAGGTTGCAAAACATACTTCCCCCGCATTACTCCTCTCCATTGCGGCAGTTGCTTGACCTGCACACCGCAACCCATTTAAAATCGGACATGATCAGACACGTCACTTTACTTACTGTTTGTAAATCACTTGATTGCTGCCTGTTAATGCTTTGTGTCTAACCATTCTAATAATAATAATAACTATGTGTACAGCACTACAGCACCACTTATGTAGTTACTGCTGTGTCGTGCTGTTTATTAATTCTTTTATCTGTCTCGAAGCGAGTAATCAAGCAATTTCTTGACTACTGCAGTTACTATCTGCAGCTTGGAGAAGACTTTTTCTTGAGATCTTCAGCTTTTGTTATGTATACGAGTATGTCTCACTAGACAATGCGCAACATGTGTGTGTAGTGGGTGGTCTATGTGAGGAACCTATAACCTCCACCGCACTAATATTACTAATTGGAAAAAATTAATTATTGATAACTCAGCTTTAGAGTATTAGAAAATTGTGGTAATAGTAATGATCATTTAAAAAAATTTAATTTCGTGAATTGTTTTTTACACCTCAGAAAATTTCATTCTACTCCTTGGGGGTAGCAACACCCAGGTTGCGAACCACGGCTTTAGAATGACACTGTATGAGGCGGCATGGTTACGGCTTCAACAAACGATACTCTCAACAATAAGTGATTCACAGCCGCAGTACGTTCTGCTGCATTCACTTACTATTCAGTTTCTGTGTTTCATGTTACTGCGTGTTGCTGTGAGTGTATACAAACATCTAAATCTACATCATACTCCACAAGCCAACTAATGCTGTGTACCGCTATCTGATCCCTCCAACCCTATACCACTCGCGAATAGTGCGTGGGAAGAATGATTGTCGGTAAACCTCTGTATTGGCTCCAATTTCTCGAATTTTCTCCTCGTTGTCAATACGCGAGATGTATATGGGGGTAAGTAATATGTTGTCTGACTTCTCCTGAAAAGCGCTGTCCCGAAATTTCAATAGTAAATCTTTCTGTGATGCACAATGTCTCTCTTATAACGTCTACCAGTGGAGTTCGCTTAGCATCTCCGTAACGCTGTCTCGCCAGCTAAACGATCCCGTGACGAAACACGCCGCTCTTCGTTGGATCTTCTCTATCTCCTCTATCAGTCCTACCAGATAGGGATCCCAGATAGATGAACAATACTCAAGAATCGGGCGAACAAGCACCTTATAAGCCACTTCTTTCGTGGATGAGTTACATTTCCTTAAGATTCTTCCGATGAATCTGAGTCTGGAGTCTGCTTTTCCCACTATCTATTTTATATAGTCATTCCACTTAAGGTCGCTCTGGATAATTACGCCTAGATATTTTACGACAGACGCTGTCTCCAGCTGTTTGTCATCAATAGTGTAGCTGTACAGTAGTGGATTTCTTTTCCTATGTATGTCCAATATGTTACATTTATTTACGTTCAGGGTCAACTACCAGAGTCTGCACCATTCATCAATTCTCTGCAGGTCGTTCTGCAAATTCTTACTATCTTCTGGCGTTGCTACTTTGGTATGAACAACTGTATCATCTGCGAATAGCCTTAAAGAGCATCCGACGCTTTCTACTACATCATTTATATATATCGTGAACAGCAACGGTCCTATCACAATTCCCTGTGGTACTTCGAATATTACCTTTACATCTGTCGATTTAGTTCCGTTAAGGGCGACGTGTTGAGATCTATCTGCAAGAAAGTCTTGAATCCAATCGCAGGTCTGCTCCGATACTCCGTTAGCTCGTATTTTGTTCATTGAACGGCAATGTGGAAAGGTGTCAAATGCCTTACTGAAATCAAGGAACACGGCATCAACCTGAGCGCCGTTGTCCATTGCGCTGTGGATCTCATGGAGGAACAGAGCGAGCTGAGTTTCGCAGCATCTCTGTTTGCCGAATCCATGTTTATTTTTATAGAGGAGCTGTTCATTTTCCAAGAACGTCATAATTCTTGAACATAAAACATGTTCCATAATTCTGCAACAGATTGACGCCAACGATATAGGTCTATAAATGAGTCGATCTGTCTGACGGCCTTTCTTAAAAACTGAAATGACCTGTTCCTTGTTCCAGTCATTAGGCACCTTTCGTTGCTCAAGCGATCTACGATAAATTGCTGTTAGAAGGGGAGCAAGTTCTTTCGCATAATCGTTATAGAATCTTGTAGGTATCTCGTCTGGTCATGAAGCCTTTCCACTACTAAGCGATTGTAGCTGATTTTCAATTCCTCGATCGGTTATCTCAATATCTGCCATTGAAAGGAGGGACAGTGTTACGATCTTCCGCAGTGAAACAACTTGGGAAGACCGAATTCAGTATTTTGACCTTCTCTCTGTTATCTTCCGTTTCGGAGCCGGTGTGGTCGCTGAGAGAATGAATAGATGATTTTGACCCACTTACTGATTTTACATACGACCAAAATCTCTGACGGTTTTTACTCAGGTCGGTTGACAACGTCTTACTTTCAAAATCATTTAACGCTTCTCTCATTGCTCTCCTTACGCTCATTTTCGCATCGTTCTGCTTTTGTTTGTTAGTATGTTTTTACTTCTCTTGAGTCTGAGATGAAGTGCACTTTGTTTACGTAACGCTTTTCTAACACGGCTATT
The DNA here is from genome assembly GCF_021461385.2 of Schistocerca piceifrons. Taxonomy (NCBI): domain Eukaryota; kingdom Metazoa; phylum Arthropoda; class Insecta; order Orthoptera; family Acrididae; genus Schistocerca; species Schistocerca piceifrons. The sequence continues at coordinate 1,041,261,351 of NC_060138.1, forward strand.
AAACCATGGTGGATCTTTCCCATCCCTTAAAACCTTACTCGGAACATATTTGTCTAGGCTAGTGGTTCCCAACAGGTGGTCCGCGGACCCCCAGGGGTCCGTGAGCTATGCCAGAGGAATCCGCAAGATGCTATTAGAATAAAAAATATATTAAATATATTTCGTACGATAACAGATTTTTTGTTTTGGCCGCTTCCTGTATGAGCAGAGCTTTAGCAAACGCTAACTTCTGCGTCTAGCGTCTTCCTAGAGCCAACTGACACTAGCACACTCTAGCGCAAAACTAGAATTAGATAGAGACAAATAGTTCTGCTGTATGCCGCTAGACTGCGCGTGCAGCCTCTTTGCAGCTGACAACTGACAGTCACTTTACACAGAAACTCGCATTTCAGGCGACAGTCGGCCATTGTTAATTTATTGCCAGTGCTTTCACAGACCTTGTTGTTTACATATTCAATATTCTGTATTAAAAGAGTAGTGTTTGTAAAGCGTTGTTTTTCGCGGAAGCTACAATTCGCGTAGTTAAAAATGGACCGTTGGTTAAAAAGTGGTTCATTAAAACGAGAAAGGCCTACAGATGAAGAGGAAGATAATGCATTTGATGTTCAAGCAAGTAAGTCACTGCCTCTCGAACCGAAGTTGTCAGTGTCAATGAACCTAAATCGTCGGCGTCCCTTGAACCTAAACCTTCTAAGATCAGTGTTAAGCTTACTGGAAAAATTAGAAAATATAACTCTGATTACTTGGAAATCGTTTTTACGTTCACTGGAGCAAATGACCAACAGCCTAAACCTCAATGTGTAATTTGGTAATTTGCTATGAAAGCCTTGTGAATGAATGTATGAAACCAGCAAAACTCCGGCGCCATCTTGAAACAAAGTACCCAGAGTACAAAAGTAAGTCATCAGATTTTTTCAAAAGTAAATTAGGAGAGTTGAAAACATCTCGTAAAACAATTGCAAAACACTGTGGTGGAAATGTAAAGGATAATGCAACCCTTGCGTCTTACGAGGTGGCTCAGCTTGTTGCCAAATGTGGGAGAAACCACACAATTGCTGAGGAACTTATAGTGCCATCAGCAATAGTACGAGTACTTTGCGTGTCCCACTCTCAAATAATACTGTTCAAAGACGAATTACTGATACGGCAGTTAACATCGAAGACATATTGCTGGCTAGACTTTGCAAGAGTGACATGTACGCTCTACAATTGGATGAAAGCACAGACACTTGTCGACGAATGGAGCAAAGTCAATGGCTGGCAAAAAAACAGGACTTCTAGCTCGTATCAAAGCTGTAGCCCCTGAGGTGAAATGGATTCACTGTTGTATCCATCGTGAAGCCTTAGCAGCCAAAAGATTGCCTGAACCTTTGTAAAAGATACTTAACGAAGTAGTTCAAATCATTAACTACATTAAAACTCGAAACATCATGAAACCTTAGTACCCAAAATATTGCCTGAACCTTTGTTAAAGATACTTAACGAAGTAGTTCAAATCATCAACTACATTAAAACTCGACATCTGCAATCCAGATTATTTTCTTTGTTGTGTAAAGAGATCGGCAGTAAGCATGAGCAACTTCTTGTTCATACGGAAGTAAGATGGCTTTCTCGAGGTAGGATCTCGTCAAGATTTTTTGAACATAGAGACGAGGTTCGTGTCTTCTTCTTGACACAAAGTACGTGGATTTTCTCACTAACTTCTCTTGGCTTTGCTTTGCGTACTTCGCTGATGTGTTTGAACACTTGAATGTGTTAAACTTGAGTTTACAAGACATGTTCAAAGTTGAGGATAAGATTAGTGCTATGGTCAAAAAGTGTCAGATCTAGGCGTCAAGGATAGAAAAAGAGTCACTAACTAACTTTTCTACTTTAAAAGAATTCTTGGAGTCATCAGAGGAGAGTTTGCCTGACCAGATCAAGATAAATGTAGCCGAGCATCTACGCAGCCTAGCCACCACTTTTAGAGGGTATTTCCCTGAACCTGACGACAAATGGATTCGAAATCCCTTCAGCTGTGAAGAAATAGACTAAATCCAAGGCCTCACTGAAGAAGAGCAAGATCAACTTGTGGTGATAAAATTACAGACTTCTGGGCATCAGCATGCAAGAACTACAAGAAACTTGGAGATAAGGCAATGAAAAAGATCCTTCCATTTGCAACCACATATTGGTGTGAGCAAGCATTTTCTTCCATGTGTTTCATAAAAAACAAATATAGGAATCGGCTCGACATGCGGTCGGATTTAGCCGGCCGGAGTAGCAGTGCGGTTCTAGGCGCTACAGTCTGGAGCCGAGCGACCGCTACGGTCGCAGGTTCGAATCCTGCCTCGGGCATGGATGTGTGTGATGTCCTTAGGTTAGTTAGGTTTAATTGGTTCTAAGTTCTAGGCAACTGATGACCTCAGAAGTTAAGTCGCATAGTGCTCAGAGCCATTTTTGCGGTCGGATTTCAGGATGAAATTTTCAAGTTTGGAACCTAATATTTCAGAAATAATGGACTCAAAGGTCAGATTGATCTCATCTCATTAAGACTTGAAAATTAAAAATAACTGAACACTGATAGAGCATTCTATTGTAACTGTATTTTTTCAAATAAATAATACCCTGTATAAAATTAGTGTTTTCTTATTTCGCTCAGTGCAATCTCAAGTGTAGTACACTTGAAAGACCAATACACCCAGTTTTAATTTTTTCCTGTCATTTTCAGTTCATACTCAATTTTTATTTTTTAAAGGAATTTGTTACACTACACACCCAGATTTGAAGGCAAAGGTTTTGAGCAAGAATCAAAAATTTAACAGTAACAATTATGGCTAAATTGAAAAAGTTTGAAGCTCAATGTTTTTTCAGTAATGAATATGTCAATGTTTTTTCTAAGTACCAAAAATAGAAAACGTATAAAAAGATTCTTGCTTTTTTAGGTACTTGATACTGTGATATGACAAGGTACCAATCATGCTCGATGAGGGGATTCTCGGGAAAATTTTGTTGGGAACCCCTGGTCTAGGCCATATTGAACGATGCTTTGTAATTTCTTCCATTTGTTCTCCACATCTTCGTCCTCATCACTGAACATATGATACTGACTGCTGAGATATTCTAAAATTTGTATCATGTCACCCTTGCTGAACAAATATATCTTCCTACCTTTTTTAACATTCCTTGTAGGACCTGTCGTCATAGATGCTGTCACAGCCTTATGATCACTGATACCTTCCTTTACGTTAACTGGTTCGATAAGTTCAGGTCTGTTTGTTGCCAGGAGGTCTAAGCCGTTACCATCACGAGTTGGTTCTGTGTCTGCTCAAAGTAATTATCGGACAAGACATCCAGAACAATGCCACACGATTCTCTAGCTATGGCACCAGTTTTGATGCCATAACACTCCCAATCTATACCTGGCAAGTTGAAGTCACCCCCGATTACAACGGCATGATCAGGAAAATTACTAATGATATTCTGCAAGTTCTGTCTGAAGCGCTCTACAACCACAGATCCTGACCCAGGTGGTCTATAAAAACATCTTATCACCAGTTTTGACCGTTCTTTGATACTCAGTTTTACCCAGATTAATTCACACTCAGAATCCGTGATAATCTCGCTAGATTTTATCGAATTTTTTTTACCGAAATAAACACGCCGCCACCATTGGCGGCGACTAACCTATGCTTAAGATAAACGTTCCAGTCTGAACTTAGGGTTTCATGGTCATTGACGTCTGGCTTCAACCAGCTTTCTGTTCCCAATACTATCTGTACATTATAAACTTCAATAAGCGATATTAATTCTGAGACCTTTCCTTGGATGCTCCTGCAGCATACTAAATCACATTAATCTTTTCAGGACCCAGATTCTCTGAGGTCGCTGTGGCTGATTTAACAGACAAATCGGGTCCTCTAACCCAAAAAAATGCTCCACGTGCACGCCACACGTACTCTGCTACCCTAGTAGCCGCTTCCTGCGTGTAGTGCACGCCAGACCTATTAAGGGAAACCCTACAATTTTGCACCCGAGAGCGGAGATCGAGAAATTCGCATCCGATACCATCGCAGAGTCGTCTGAGCCTCTGGTTAAGACCTTCCACTCTGCTCCAAACCAGAGGACCGCAATCATCTCTGGGTACGATGCTACAAATAGACAGCTTAGCCTGCACTCCGCGTGCTTTGTTAGTTGCCTTCACCAAATTAGCCAACCGCCGAAAGGATCCGAGGATGGCCTCAGAACCCAAGCGGCACGCGTCATTCGTGTCAGCAAGTGCCAATACATGCAGCCGGTTGCACCCAGTGCGCTCGATAGCCGCCGGCAGGGCCTCCTCCACGTCACGGATGAGACCTCCCGGCAAACATACTAAATGCACTTTGGAATTCTTTCCTGCCTTGCCTGCTATCTTCCTGAGGGGCTACATCGCCCGCCTAACATTAGAGCTCCCAATGACTAGCATACCCACCCTCTGTACTTGTCCGGACTGGGCAGGAAAATCGACCGCTAGCCCAACAGGAGAGGCATCCCTTGCTGGCTCAGATTTATCATTAACACTGGGAAGCACCTCGTACCTGATGCTAAGACGTAGCGAGCCAGCCGCACGGCCTGCTCCCACTTTAGCCTTCCGCCCAGTGACATGCGAACCCACCACTGACTGCCACCCACTCTGAGTGAGGACGGACTGGTCAGATGTTGCGTATCAGAAGCCGCAGCGACTCCCCGGTCACCAGGGGATTCCAATGGCACCAAAGGTGTCGTAGGTCTCGTCACTGCCGCCCCGACGTCACCGCAACTTCGAGCAGTAGCTAGGAGCTTGTCGACGGTAGCCAAGGCGGCTTCCAGCTGTTTACGAACAGCAGCCAACTCTCATTGTGTCCTCTCACAGTAAGCACAGTCCCTAGCCATGGTGTATAAAATAGATATGTGGTCTCAAATGGCGCTACTGAGTCTGAAAATACACACGTTGGTGTGCAGATTTCTCACTGAACTCTGAGACGGCAAGCTATTAAACAGAAATAAATTTCTCTACACTGAAAATGTATACTAGGAAGCCGCTCTACACAAGGATATTCACAAGATTTACGCAAAAACAAAAACTACGATTGATTTTCTAATCACTAGTTGTTGTTGTTGTTGTGGTCTTCAGTCCTGAGACTGGTTTGATGCAGCTCTCCATGCTACTCTATCCTGTGCAAGCTTCTTCATCTCCCAGTACCTACTGCAACCTACATCCTTCTGAATCTGCTTAGTGTATTGATCTCTTGGTCTCCCTCTACGATTTTTACCCTCCACGCTGCCCTCCAATGCTAAATTTGTGATCCCTTGATGCCTCAAAACATGTCCTACCAACCGATCCCTTCTTCTAGTCAAGTTGTGCCACAAACTTCTCTTCTCCCCAATCCTATTCAATACCTCCTCATTAGTTACGTGATCTACCCACCTTATCTTCAGCATTCTTCTGTAGCACCACATTTCGAAAGCTTCTATTCTCTTCTTGTCCAAACTGGTTATCGTCCATGTTTCACTTCCATACATGGCTACACTCCATACAAATACTTTCAGAAACGACTTCCTCACACTTAAATCTATACTCGATGTTAACAAATTTCTCTTCTTTAGAAACGATTTCCTTGCCATTGCCAGTCTACATTTTATATCCTCTCTACTTCGACCATCATCAGTTATTTTACTCCCTAAATAGCAAAACTCCTTTACTACTTTAAGTGTCTCATTTCCTAATCTAATTCCCTCAGCATCACCCGATTTAATTTGACTACATTCCATTATCCTCGTTTTGCTTTTGTTGATGTTCATCTTATATCCTCCTTTCAAGACACTGTCCATTCCGTTCAACTGCTCTTCCAAGTCCTTTGCTGTCTCTGACAGAATTACAATGTCATCGGCGAACCTCAAAGTTTTTACTTCTTCTCCATGAATTTTAATACCTACTCCAAATTTTTCTTTTGTTTCCTTTACTGCTTGCTCAATATACAGATTGAATAACATCGGGGAGATGCTACAACCCTGTCTCACTCCTTTCCCAACCAGTGCTTCCCTTTCATGCCCCTCGACTCTTATAACTGCCATCTGGTTTCTATACAAATTGTAAATAGCCTTTCGCTCCCTGTATTTCACCCCTGCCACCTTCAGAATTTGAAAGAGAGTATTCCAGTTAACGTTGTCAAAAGCTTTCTCTAAGTCTACGAATGCTAGAAACGTAGGTTTGCCTTTTCTTAATCTTTCTTCTAAGATAAGTAAAATACACACGTACAGTTCACTGTTTTTCAGAAGCACGTGAACAAAAAAACAAAGACTAAATTAATTTACTATCAGACAAGTGCTGTTGCTGCTCTGCTGTGCGTTCGGCTCGGCGGTTGGGAAGTGATGGTGAATTTGGATTAAACCCAAGTGAATTTGAAAAAAAAAGCGTCTAAAGAGAGGCGAAACCTGTAAAACCGAACGTCCTGTGCATAGATTGCAACAATTTCGACGAAAATGACAAAATATACCAGAGATCCGTAATTGGCTGGTGCGTTATAGTGATTCGTACAGGGTGCGGTGCAGATGCTGTAATGTAGGTACGGATTCTGGTGTTCAAAACACTAAAAGCCATTCAAAAAGTAAGAAGCACCTCAGCCATTAACGCCCCAGGTGCGGTCTCACAGACCGCTAGCGTTTATCGTTACTCTGTTGCTAACGGTTTGGGGTGGGTCAATAGATTACAACGTTATTTAGTTGTTCTTTTCCGAAGCTGCAGTGGTTTCCTTTGTCAGTAACCACTTTAATGTGAAGTGAGTCTAGGTTATTATTGCTTCTTTCGTGCTAGCGGTCTCTGAGACCGCACTGGGGATTTTGAGTTATGGATTCAATAGCCTAGTCTTCATCTCCTGTTCATGTTACGGACCTTGACTTTGACCATACTGTTTTAAAATGGTTTGAGGACAGTTTAGGAAGTGATGTTGGATTAGATAGTGACAGCGAAACTGAAGGCGAATATACTTCAGAATAGGATCGGTGCGAAAGGGAAGACGATTTTTTTGCCACCTATAAAATCCTTCAATGAAACAAGTGATTAAAGTGATGAAGGCAGAATTCTGCTACAAATATATATAGTTGAAATAAAATATCGCTGGTCGTCGAAGCCTCTTCCAACGAAGGACAACATTTTTCCGCATGTTGGACGTAAGTGTGATGAACGCGTTTGTCCTTCACAATCCTTACAAAGACGATAATCAGGTGAGTCGCTTTAATTTTTTGAAGAAGCTCGCAAATTACGAAGTGTATGCCTTTTCGTTTGGCAATTGTTTATTATTCTGCTGGTAATTAACATTTTTGAAATAATGCAATGATAACCTCTATTGAGGGGTGCTTTTATATGGAAGGCAATGATATTCAATAATATTAATAACAGGTTTATCGTCTGGGGAAAGTTTTTGCTAACAGTAATGTTCCAGTTACAAATCTTAGACTGCCCTATGCAAGCGCAACACTTAACACTACTTTCCTTCCTCGACGTACTGCCGCTGTTTCTCGTAGCTATTGGCTGCACAGCTGGCTGCAGGTCCGCGCTGAAGCTGGCAAGTCGGACGCTGAGATTAAGTGGTAAGAGGATCCAAAGTGGGCAGCCCGTCAAAAACTGAACACAGATCAAGTATGAAAACAGGAAGAAAGTGTACTGAACTGCGAAAAAAAAACAAAATAGAAAGACTAAACGGTCCAAGGACAAGAAGTGCAATATAGAAGAAGCTCGAAGAGTGACGCGTCGTGATTCAGTGGTGTCCGCCTTCCACGTTGAAGCGGCTCGGACGTGCCTAGCGCACCGGCCGCGCCCCGTTTAGCGCGAGCTTTGTTTACATCCGTGAGGCTTCGCATAGCGGTGCATTGATTACTACAGATCATGATGGCTCATTCTTACCGGAAGGCGACTATCAAGTTCACGTTCGACGTACAATACACGTGACCAAAAGCAAACGAAATCGAACGTTTCACGCTCGAAGTGGTGAAACTAGATCCCCGGGAGCTGATAGGAATTCGCCTATCAATAGTGGCCAGCATCGTATACGTAAAACTCGTAGACGAGGCACCGTGCGACAGACTCATTCGTCGACGGTTATCGTTTTTGCCACACCGACTGGAACGTGGGCGTGGTTTCTGTTGATCATGCCGGTCTCGGAATGAGAACGGTACGTGTATTCGAACTTCCGCTTGAAGTTCCTGCGGATATGGTTATCGCAGCACTTCGCGTCCATGGCACGGTCCTTAATCGTGGTGCGGAGAATGGATCAGCTTCGACACGTATCCCATACTCAACGGAGTGCGCCAAATAAGAATTGAACTCCGGAAGCACATACCATCTTCTGTGACAATAGGTGGCTGTCGAGCAATCGTTACATGTCCGAACTGACTGTATTCAGCGACGTCTCGTACAGCTTCCTCAGGACACCCAGCACCCGCCACAGCAGATGACATCTCTGCCTGTTACGTATGTGGAAGCGTTAGGGAGCGACGTGAGCGACGCGCATGAGAGGCCGTTGCCCGTAGAGTCTGCGAGTATCGCTCCCGATCCCACGTCACTGACGGCGCAAATGACCTCGTCACACCATCAGACAGACGCCCCGCAGCAGCTGCGCAGCCGAGGTGCTACCGCGCTCCAGTCGATCCCATCTTCAGATATGGAAGCGGGTCCGCAAGAGGATCCCACTGAACAGCATCCCTCAGCAGACGTGGAGGCTCCGCCACGGAAACAGCGGTCGAAGAAGCGAAAGAAGAGACGGCTGTCCACAGAGATGAATGCCTGTGAACAGCGAGAGTCCTCACCAATGCTTTAGGAGATTGGGCACAAGAAATGGACACAAACTGATGATACGCAGGGGGTCGACGTTCAGTTATTGACTCCCACCGACAACGAGTCGGGAGGCAACTTCGGCCTCGGCAGCCAATAAGGCCACTTTCTGTGGTCCCTGTCCAGGAAGAAAGCTCCGTAGACAGCCGATTCGTAGGGCAGTGCACAACCGATAAGATGTCATGCGTCTACCGTATTGGTACAGTTAACATCAATGGTATTCGCACCCCAGAGAAGATCCGATTGCTACAAGATATGCTGCGGGCAGCGGACGTCGACATAGATTTTCTGCAGGAGGTACGAAACGATGACCCAGTTGAGTTTTATGGCTATGACGTCTATCGTTTAACAGATTACGACGCCAGCGGTGGCACGAGAAGGAATAGTGGCGGAAGATATGGAAAACTTACCATCGACTCGTGGTGTTGTCCTGACTGTAGGGAATGTCCGTTTGACGAATGTTTACGCACCATCTGGCTGAACAAAGAGACACAAACGCACAGCCTTTGACACAGAGGATGTGTCACCGCCATTTCGAGGACGTCAGGAGAATTATATTGTCGGCGGCGACTTCAATTGCGTTTTATTGGCAGGACACTTAGAAAATGTAACAGACCTACTAGGGAGACTACCTACACTACGGTTGTCTGTCCTCTTTTAGAATACTGCTGCGCGATGTTGGATCCTTACCAGATAGGACTAACGAAATACATCGAAAAATTCAAATAAAGGCAGCACGTTTTTTATCATCGCGAAATATGGAAGAGAGTGTCACAGAAATAATACAGGATTTTGGCTGGAAATCGTTAAAAGAAAGGCATTTTTCGTTGCGACGGAATCTTCTCACGAAATTCCAATCACCAACTTTCTCCTTCGAATTTGAAAATATTTTGTTGACACCGACCTACATAGGGAGGAACGATCACCACGATAAAATAAGGGAAATCAGAGCTCATACGGAAAGATATAGGTGCTGATTCTTTCCGCGCGCTATACGAGACTGGAATAATAGAGAATTGTGAAGGTGGTTCGATGAACCCTCTGCCAGGCACTTAAATATGATTTGCAGAGTATCCATGTATATGTAGATGAAGTGGCTGACGATAGCTGGTGTTCGGAGAACCTATCAGTTATGAAAACATGTTGCACTAGTGTTCATAGTGATATGAAATAAAACAACACTAAAGTAAACTTAAAACGGTAGGTAGTATAACAGCAAGAAAATGTGCGTTGAGGACAAGATGTATCTCCTGCTCGAAGAAAAAGACAGGCTCAAAAGGAGAAAGCATCCGCAAAATTGAAAATAAAATACCTAGAGGCGTCTACGAAGGGATATATAGATTTATTTCTACTGAGCATGGGTATGGCTATGAGAACATCCCACCCCACTATTTTAGTTGAGTCACAAAAGCATATGGAATTTAGGATTTAACTGGTGGATATGAGAGTCAAAAATAAGAAGTTTAAAAGTGTCAGATCAGGCTGATACTATTTGAGAACGATGATCTGCGCTGATGGGTTACTTCAAAAGGTTGCACTTTTTTCTGCAAACTGCAAAATACACGCGAACTAACCTAAACTAAATTCTGAATTTGGTGTCGTCGTTTACAAGATGCCTGTTATTCAAGATGTTACGACAACATTCACTGCCATGTGCCGCAAAAATACTATTAATCGTCTTCTTCTCCTTCAGTCAATTGAAGCACCACGATAATTTTACCGTGTCATTTTCATCTTGTAGTAAAATATCTAACAAGGGAACCTCCCCATCGCACCCCCCTCAGATTTAGTTATAAGTTGGCACAGTGGATAGGCCTTGAAAAACTGAACACAGATCAATCGAGAAAACAGGAAGAAGTTGTGTGGAACTATGAAAAAACAAGAAAAATATACAAACTGAGTAGTCCATGCCGAAGATAGGAAACATCAAGGTTAATATCAGCTCAAGAGCGCCGAGGTCTCGTGGTTGGCGTGAGCAACTGCGGAATGAGAGGTCGTTGGTTCAAGTCTTCCCTCGAGTGAGATGTCAATTTTTTTATTTTCTGACAATTATTTTGCGAAGCTGCACAAGTACACAGAGCAGTATTGTTTACGTGATCGTGTGTAAATTATCAGAGTTCAGGCACTCACGCATAATCAACTTCGCTCTCCAACATTCCAGGACATGTTCAGATTTGCTTGGACATATACAGGATCTGACGGTCTACACACGGAAAAATTTGAAAACGTTAAAACATATGTTTTGACAGAGCACAGGGAAAACTGTGCGACTGTGAAACTGTTGCATTCATTTGTTGCAGTTTATGTGACAAACTCTTACGTTTTCATCACTTTTTTGGGAGTGATTATCACATCCACAAGAAAACCTAAATCGGGCAAGGTAGAAGAATCTTTTTACCCATTCGCCAAGTGTACAAATTAGGTGGGTCGACAACATATTCCTGTCATGCCGTCACCAGTGTCGTATAGAATATATCAGACGTGTTTTCCTGTCTAGGAATCGCACGATTTTGCGGTGCGGTCGCAAAACACAGACACTAATCTTATTACAGTGAACAGAGACGTCAATGAACGAACGGACAGATCATAACTTTGCGAAAATAAAGAAAGTAAACTTTTCACTCGAGGTAAGACTTGAACCAAGTCAAGGGCCCCTCGTTCCACAGGGGCTCACGCTAACCGCGGGACCACGGCGCTCCTGTCCTCAGAGAACCCTTTATGTTGCTTATCTTGTACATGGACGACTCTGTTTGTATATTTTGCTTATTTTTTCATAGTTCCACACAACTTCTTCCTGTTTTCTCGATTGATCTGTGTTCAGTTTTTCAAGGCCTATCCACTGTGCCAACTTATAACTAAATATGAGGGGTGTGCGATGGGGGGGTTCCCTTGTAAGTAGCTGAAAGTCAGATTCAATTCGATAGCGCTTCTCGCCATCCCGTTGCCGCTGGTGTCGTAGCTACGCCTCGGCAGCGCCTAGGGAAACACCGACGACTGCGGACGAAATTCTGTCGCGTCGCCGTATACCTGAGTGAGCAGGCGACCCATTTCACAGCGGGGGGTCCGTCGCCGCCGCAAGTCGCTGTCGCGCCTTGGACAACACACCTCTACGAGAGTTTTCTTCGCGAAACTCGGTACAGAAAACTCTATAACTGTAGCATATTCACAAGAACTCTGAAAAAAAGTCTACTTCTCGGAAGTCGGGTGCCAACTTCACAACTAGTCTGCTATTCAGAAGTGTATTTTTTTCACGAAGTTCTCCATAACTATTCAAAATTTGCACAGAGAACTCTAGAACTATAGCATATCTATAAAGAACTCTGAAAAAATGTATACTTCTCGAAAACCGGCTGTCAGCTTCACATGACTGTGAAAATGCGTCCCTCATTATCGCAGTTATCTCATAAACTATTATCTGCACAAAAAAGTCATTAGGATTTTCTGTACAAGTCTTGGGGAGCTATTCAAAATTGTGATTACTAATTTTTTTCGCAAATTTGCCAATTAATTTTTTCTGCAATGTTAAAACTTTCCCGATTACTAATGTTTTCTTCGCGGAATTCCGCACAACTATTCAAATTTTGTACAGAGAACTGTAGAACTACGGCATACCTATCAAGAACACTGAAAAAAAAGTATATTTCTCGAAAACCGGGTGCCGGCTTCACACGACTGAAAATGCGTCCCGCATTATCGCAATTGTCTCATAAACTATTATTTGCTGAAAACAGTCATTAGGATTTTCTATACAGGTCTTGGGGAGATATTCAAAGTTGTGAATACTGTTTTTTCGCAAATTTAGCAATTAATTTTTTTATACAATATTAAAATTTTCCCGATTACTAATGTTTTCTTCGCGAAACTCTGCAGAACTATTCAAATTTCGTACAGAGAACTGTAGAACTATAGCATACCTATCAAGAACTCTGAAAAAAATGTATATTTCTCGAAAGTCGGGTGCCAACTTCACACGACTGTCAAATGCAGATCCACAATGAGGCCCTTTTCGAACTCTGTCACGTGTTGATAACGCTGTCCCACGTGAATCGGTATGTCTGCTTCCTTCATATAGTCAACGCTCAACATCTGACCCCATTCCCCCGTTCATGCTCTTTATGCAATATACCGGGCCTGGTATCAACACTAAACACAAGCAGTATTAATGCACACTGGTGCCCGTCACCCAGAATTGCAATTCGAATCATTTACATACCCGTCGATAATGTGTACTTGTACGAAGTTACAACGAAATCCGACCATGTCTTCCGGGTGCTTCATTCTTTTGTCAGACAGTGTTCAAATGGTTCAAATGGCTCTGAGCACTATGGGACTTAACATCTGAGGTCATCAGTCACCTAGAACTTAGAACTACTTAAACATAACTAACATAAGGACATCACACACATCCATGCCCGAGGCAGGATTCGAACCTGCCACCGTAGCGGTCGCCCGGTTCCAGACCGAAGCGCCTAGAACCGCTCGCCCACACCGGCCGGCTCAGACAGTGTGTTTTGTAGCAGACATCTTACAAATAACACACGGATCACTTCATAGTTTAGTTTGAAAAGTTCAAAATTTTCAGTAAATTAGGCCTCCATTTTAAGAAAAGACGTGTGAAATTTACTTTTCCCTCAGAGCTCACACTATTTTTCTGGCCTCTAAATCAGGAAAACTTTTTAAGAGACATCAATATGACAGCATCACATTCTTCTTGGTGTTTTGAACACTTCACTGTCGCCACAGAGCAGCGAAACGCTTCCTCAGCCTCACTGGATGGTCCTTTGGTGGCTCTTCAGGCACAACGATAGACTCGACCGAAGGAAAGCTCTTAATCCGAGCTTTGTGCAGTGTCTAAGTCCTGTTTTTTCTGCAATTTTCATCGGTTTGCTGTGCTAGCTTCCATCTTCAGTGTCAACCACACTCGTATTGTCTCTAATGGTGCTACTGGACTCTTCAATGTCGTATAATTTTGTTTTGCAGCCCCATATCCACGGGCTAAACTCGACCCAATAGCGCCTTTCTTCAACTAATCTATTATTTTATCTTTATTCGAAACAATAAGAAGAATGATTTTACGTTTAGTCGTCAATAGGAATAGCGTAAGAACAGCATGGCCTGTCATAAAGGAAAATCAATAACAATGACGGTTGACATGGAGGAGGGAGTCCCTCTAAATGGCCAGCCCAGCGGCAGCAGAATAGCATTTAAATTTGCCGACATGAACATTTTCGGTTAAGACCTGTTTCGGTTGATCGGTATTCAGATATTGATGCTTTAGCGTGTTTCCAACGAAAATCGTACAGGGAAAATACTCGAGGCTATGGGAAAGTTTCTAACCGCTAAGTAAGCCTAGCAGACGGGAAAAAACAGCATTCAGTGCAGTAGAATAACAAACGGAAATACTTCCGGACGCCAGCTCTAAGCATCGCTGACACCCAAGATACCGCCCCCATGGTGCGGCTGTTTTTCGCGTCAGGCTCGAAAGGGGGGAAAAAACCGCCACATTGAAAATCTGAATCGGATTATCATCCCTACGAACTTAAAAACAACTGAGACTACTTAAGGCGCACATCGCACCAGGCCGGATGAAATTCTAGTTAGGTTTTATACTGAGTACGCTGCGGCATTAGCTTCTTTCCTAGCTCATACTTACGGAAAGTAGTCCCGTGCTACTGGAAATCAGCGCAGATCACTGCTGTTTAAACAGTAAAACATTGGAGATACAGAACTACAGTGAGATGCAAATAAATGTGGCCCGGACGAATGGAAACCATTTGTGGCAGCATTAACGGAGGAGGAAAGAACCTACAGTTACTTCCAACAGGATGGAACAACTGCCCATACAGCCAGCCGAACCTTGAGCACATTTACACAGTCTACACGCTTGACAGGGTTGTTAGCTGAGGCCAACCTGGTCGCGGCCCTAGCTTGCCATCCAGGTCACCTGTTCTGTCAGTGTGTGATTACTTTGTGTGGGGAGATCTCAAATTTAAGGTGTATCGCAACAACCCGCATGGTCTTCAGGAATTACAGCAGAACCTTTCGGCTGAAATTGCAGCAATTCAAGCAATCAAGCTTCGATCCGCCTTCAGCCACTTTCTGACTAGGGCCCAAAAGTGTTAAGAGATGAATGATGGTCACTTCCAACATCTGCTACAGTCATGTTAGTGCTGTATTTCCTTTCATCTGCTGTGTTTGTTTCCTGGAACTCTGTTCTCCGGGCCACTTTCATTTTTCCACAACCTGTATAATTATAGTTCGAGAATAACGCTTACCAGGGAATCACTATTCCCACCTGAAGTTGTAATGTTAATTCCTTATCTTTCCGGTCCATTGTCAAGTCTGTTATGTGCTGCTTCTAACCGTCATAGATTTTCAGATGACCTAATACGGTGGTGGTCGATCCTCTTCTTGAACAAAATGTAACACTATCTTCTCACAAACAACCAGCATCCAAATAAGATTTCTGAATGCGAAACACGCAGCGTCTTTCCTTATTCAGGGTGAACCAGAACTCCACCGACAAACTTTCAGAGATGGCAGCATGGACCACAACAAGAATAAAATTCATAGTAAACGTGGAATCGAAAATACGTAGCTTAAGAGCTACGAGCATTTGTTCATCTTCTGTTCGCCGGCCGGTGTGACCGAGCAGTTCTAGGCACTTCAGTCTATAACCGCGCGACCGCTACCGTCGCAGGTTCGAATCCTGCCTCGGCATGGATGTGTGTGATGTCCTTACGTTAGTTAGGTTTAAGTAGTTCTACACTACTGGCCATTAAAATTGCTACACCAAGAAAAAATGCAAATGATAAACGGGTATTCATTGGACAAATACATTATACTAGAACTGACATGTGATTACATTTTCACGCAATTTGGGTGCATAGATCCTGAGAAATAAGAACCCAGAACAACCACCACTGGCCGTAATAAAGGCCTTGATACGCCTGGGAATTGAGTCAAACAGAGCTTGGATGGCGTGTAGAGGTACAGCTGCCCGTGCAGCTTCAACACGATACCACACTTCATCAAGAGTAGTGACTGTCGTTTTGTGACGAGCCAGTTGCTCGGTCACCATTGGCCACACGTTTTCAATTGGTGAGAGATCTGGAGAATGTGCTGACCAGGGCAGCAGTCGAACATTTCCTGTATCCAGAAAGGCCCGTACAGGACCTGCAACATGCGATCGTGCATTATCCTGCTCAAATGTAGGGTTTCGCAGGGATCGAATGAAGTGTAGACCCACGGGTCGTAACACATCTGAAATGTAATGTCCACTGTTCAAAGTGCTGTCAATGCGAACAAGCGGTGACCGAGACGTGTAACCAATGGCATCCCATACCATCACGCCGGGTGATACGCTCGTATGGCGATGACGAATACACGCTTCCAGTGTGCGTTCACCGCGATGTCGCCAAACACGGATGCGACCATCATGATGCTGTAAACAGAACCTGGATTCATCCGAAAAAATGACATATTACCATTCGTGCACCCAGGGTCGTCTTTGAGCACACCATCGCAGGCGCTCCTGTCTGTGATGCAGCGTCAAGGGTAACCGCAGCCATGGTCTCCGAGCTGATAGTCCATGCTGCTGCAAACGTCGTCGAACTGTTCGTGCAGATGGTTGTCGTCTTGCAAACGTCCCCATCTGTTGACTCAGGGATCGAGACGTGGCTGCACGATCTGTTACAGCCATGCGGATAAGATGCCTGTCATCTCGACTGCTACTGATACGAGGCCGTTGGGATCCAGCACGACGTTCCGTATTACCCTCCTGAACCCACCGATTCCATGTTGTGCTAACAGTCATTGGATCTCGACCAACGCGAGCAGCAATATCGCGATACGATAAACCGCAATCGCGACAAGCTACAATCCGACCTTTATCAAAGTCGGAAACGTGATGGTACGCATTTCTCCTCCTTACACGAGGCATCACAACAACCTTTCACCAGGGAACGCCGGTCAACTGCTGTTTGTATATGAGAAATCGGTTGGAAACTTTCCTGATGTCAGCACGTTGTAGGTGTCGTCACCGGCGCCAATCTTGTGTGAATGCTCTGAAAAGCTAATCATTTTGTATATCACAGCATCTTCTTCCTGTCGGTTAAATTTCGCGTCTGTGGCACGTCATCTTCGTGGTGTAGCAATTTTAATGGCCAGTAGTTTAAGTTCTAGGGGACTGATGACCTCAGATGTTAAGTCCCATAGTGCTCAGAGCCATTTGAACCATCTTCTGTTCTCTGAAACAAATCTATTTTACTGCAAGCTCTTTGCTTTCCATATTTTGTGACAAGGTAATATGAAGCAGAACAAGGAAAAAATGTTCAGTAAACATTAGCTTGTTTTTTTTTCTGAAAGTTGGTCGGTAGAGCCCTGGTTCACCCTGTATGAGGAAAGAAACTGAGGGTTTCACATGGCTGTTTGTGAGATCATGTTATATCCCGAACAAGAAAGACGCTCGACTAGCAGCGCGCAAGAGCATCTGAAAATCAATAACGGTTAGAAGGATGAGATAACAGATTTGACTATGGATTACAGAGGTAAGGGATTAACTTTACGGTTTCAGTTGGGGCTAGTGTTTCCCTGGTAACCGTGACTCTCGCATTTCATAACGTTTGCGTAAGTGGTAAATTTAGAAATGTTGATATTACCCCTATAGAAACGTGGCTGTGCTTAGTAAAACACGATCAGAATAGCAGACCTGCGATTTCCTGCAGTAGAACGAGTAATTGCAAGTTAAAAGTCACCACCTTAAAAAATTTTGCTAACACTGCCTCGCGGGAAATATATTTCAGTTACGAACATTATTTAAGGATTGTAAATTACTGCGGAATGGCAGGAACAGGATTAGGTTAAGTCACTTTGTGTTATTCCGTTAATGTCGCTTTGTCAATTGCAGCGGGCTTATGGGCGAGAATCGCCCGTAGAAATCACCAAAGTAAATGAAAGAAATATTGCAAAGTTTTTAACCGTTTGGGGAAATGCTATTAATGTGATTTCCGAAGGAAATAGAAGACGTCAACCAGAGAAGTTTCACGTGCTATACAACTCATGTTTGCTGAGATAGGGGTCACTGTGTCATTGATTTTGGTCCATTGTGAATCTTTGATGACGAGAATATAACTGCGAAATGGCAGGGACAGGGTCAGGTTAAGTCACGTCACGTTTGTTTCGTTAATATCGCTTTGTCGGGCTTAGACATATTGTGCGCAAGGTTTTTAATATTTGCACGATATGAAAAGTTATAAATATTATTTTTTCTTCTATGTCAAAGAGTTTTTATATGAAAAGCGTGAAATGGAAATATGAAAGTGAAACACAAAGGAAATACCTCCGGTCCGTCTTCCTGGAAGTAGTATCAAACATCCACCCGTGTGTAAGCTTTGTCTGATGCTAGGAGAGCACTCTTGTGGCTGTTCTCCGAAGCTCGCCGACGACACGTCAGCGGTTGCGGTCCACATTCATTAGCATGTGATTCTGACGCTCGTCGTCGTCCCACTTACAACTGTCACGACATATTAGACAGAACCGATGTTCCACCAATGAGCACATTTTTTTGCATAATATATTCCACTACCTTACCTCTCATACTCTTACGTATATCTAATTACTTTACTCACACTTCCATGTGTAAGACTTTCTAACATCTGTTTTTTTTTATGATCTGTTCTTTACTCGCTTCTTTTACTATCGTCAAATGTTTCATTGTTCATGTTATAAACTTCCTCAGATGGTTATATGATAACAAGCTGAACATTTACATGGATATCTTTTAGATAAATATTTCTTGTATGATTCATAGTTAACACTATCTACATTCACACAACGGCCCAATCACATAACCACCAACCTACGTGCTTGACATCACTATAAATACGTAAGAGATCAAAGATATGGCTGAGACGTCACCCCTGTCTGCTCTACATTAAGACAGAGTGATGGATTGTGTACGTCATTTCTCTCTCTAACACAACATTTATGCATGTTAGTGTTCTTTTCCAACATGAGTGGTTGTTGACAACAAACTTCATGATGGAGTAAATGTACTGTGAAGCTGTTGTGAGCTGGAACGCCAGGTGTCGGTTTTTACCGAACTGTTGCGTATTTCGGACACGTGTTCAGTGTTCGGTCCCGACATATGAGTGATAATTTTACAGTTGCTTTTATCACTCATTTAAACAGTTTGTACGAAGAGATCCGAATTCTAAACAAATCTTTGCAACATTTACAAAATCGTGCTTCTACATCCACAAAATAGCTTTTCTGGAAAACGCTTTTAAATGGAGAAGAAACGCCTAACATAAAAAATATCTAAAGCATAATGGTGGTTTCCTGTAGCAATGCAAGAGTCTTCAGTCAGATAAATCGTCTGTGGTCTGACGCTAGAAACAAATTGAGTGTCGATATGGCGAAAGCAGAATTACGCGTTAGTTGTAATTTGAATTCCGCTACATGCGACGACTTTTGCCAAAGTATTAAACGTAACAAAAATGTGTTGAAAGCTGTAAATAGCACTAATAAACATAATTTTTTAATGTGTACTCGGTATTTTATTGCGTTCAGCGTCAACCCCCAACTCAGCAAATCTTTTCACCACGAAATATTGGGTAATTTTGTCAGTTTAATCTGGCAACCCTAGATGTCAGTATGTCCAACAGATTTAGAGAGCTGTCTACTAGAGGTCGTAGAGTGGAAACCACTTATCATCCACATTACTTTCGTACCGTTAACACGTCTTATCTCAGTGAAGAGTTGCTCCAGAATATAACGACCAAAAGCATTGGTCTGTAAAAGTAAGTAAAGTAAACAAACTTATTACATTCTCATCTCCAAAGTTCGCTGTTTATGTGTGGGGTAAAAGTTCCTCAGCTTGCACGTTTAAGGGGATCTGTAGGTGTAATTTCTTCTTTTCTATGACTATAGTGTCTGTAGCTAGTACAATCAATTGTCGAATAAGATTAAACAGACAACTAAAATCCAAAGATTTAAAAAATCAGTCAACTCACACCTCTTAAATAATTTATAATACGAAGTCAAGGAATATATATTGATTACCCAGGAGGGAATGGTATAAAATTTAGTAACGAACAACTGTCATTGTGTAGTAAACTATTTTAGTCTAACGAATCTTACTGTACAATATTATGACAGGATCTGTGATGGATAATTCAAAAGACTTTTCGGTTTACTGAGCTCATCGAGGTGCTGACTCAGCTTTTTTCTGAAGACCACACGAACAAAATAAACAATTCAATAGAATAGCAAAAGTGCTGTCAAATACCTGATACTATTCGAAAAAGAAAAGTGTGTGGGTGTGATAGAGATAGAGAGGGGGGGGGGGGGAAAGAGACTAAGATTCATTAATTATTTGCTCTGGTTATGTTCCAGGTTTCTATTTGTTATTGTTTTAGTGGTTAACATGATCAGTGTGTTATCACTTATACTGATTTTCTCCTTAATCACTTTCTTTTTCATTGCAAAGGCTCTCTGTATTTTAAAGTTTTCTTGTAATGTCAGGAGTTTTTTGTTGTGAATGTTCACTCTAATACTTTTCATGTCTTGTTGGATGATTGACGATCATGTTTTATCAGGTATTCCGCAAAGATAGAATGCCTGTTTTCATACTTCCAGCTTTTTATTTGTTCTTTATACCTAGTTTTGGAATCACACACACAACACAAATAAAAGTCGAGAGAGAAACACACAGCATCAGTTGGCAACACTACACACTGAGAACACATACATGTTAAATACAAAATGAAAAGTGCAAGTGATGTAATAAATTTGGGTGTAAAAACGGTGGAAATTGGCCAGCTGGAGCATGGGGACCGAGTGAACACAACTCCAGAACCAACACTAAAAATCGTAACACCAAACAATAATTCAATCTCGCGAAATTTGTGCCACAAAAATTGTTTCTAATCTGTAAAACACGAGAAAATATGACAAAATGTCACATAGTAACATATAGTAACTACCGCAAAATACGTTTATTATAGATGTGAAAAGAAACACGTATACAGGTTACTAAAGATGCTTCATAAATAAAAAAGCGAAACGCGTGTGGCAAAAAACGAGCTGCCTTTCATTTAGTTGCATAGACGGAATATACAACCATGGGATTTAAAGCAACTAAGGAACGACGGAAAACGGAAAAATTGAGTGTAAAAGTAGTTTTTTATTTTTTAAACTTTTAGATTAATTGTAAATTTTTTTTCAAATACCGGACTGAAAAATGCTGCTACTATAGCACAACGAAAGGCGAGTATGTCCTGAGCGCAGTTAGGGATTTAAATTAGGGGAACTAACTTTTCGACTTACCTGGCAACTTCAATGACATTTAAATCAAAATATCTTGAAATATTCGCGGTTTTTTACTTGTTAAAATTAGTACCAATATCACGTAATATAACGCTTCGTATCAAGTAAAGTAACATGATACATGATGTGACATGCCATCACGTCATCCAACATGGAATTTGTCATGTCGTGCAATATGAGAGAACGTGTCATTAGAGTTTAGGGTGAATGCAACACCTACTCCGCGACAGTTCTTATTGCAGATACGCCCTCACTCTGGGATACTCCCTACTGTATATGCAACCCTCTCCCTAGAAGCCCATTCTTGCACCCCTTACCGTACATCTAACAGGGTAGGTTTGGGGAATAAATGGTCACCTCGGGGGAAAAATCAACTCCCCCCCCCCCCCCACACACAGAAACAAAAAGATTGTTTTAGCGTTTTAACATCGCAGAATAACGTTTTTTAGTATTATACGTGCGAGGGTTGGAACTTAAATAGTGGCAACTATTTATTCACAGCCGATACAAAAGACGTACATATTTGCACCTGTTACTGTCCTTCAAAGTAGTCACCAGCGTTGTGTAGAACCCGTTGCCAGCGATGTGAAAGGCGTAGTATACCGTTAGCAGAGTCTGTTCTGTTGATGGTGCGAATGGAGCGGTCTACTGCCTGTCGATTCTCTGGAACAGTTCTGAAGCGAATGCCACGAAGCGGTTCCTTCATCTTCGGAATCAAATCAAAGTCACAAGGACTTAAGTCCGGGGAGTATGGTGGATGGTACAGTACGTCCCAGTCCAATCGACCGAACAGAGCACCCACAGCTTGCGCTGTATGCGCCCGCGCATTATCGTGCAAATTGCGGCTCTGGAGCACCATCTACGACGAGCTTTCCGAAAGAAGCGGCGACACTTTCTGTGCAATTTGCACGAAAATGCGCGGGCGCATACAGCGCAAGCTGTGGCTGCTCTGTTTGGTCGATGGGACTGGGACATACTGCACCATCCACCATACTCCCCGGACTTAAGTCCTTGTGACTTTGGTTTGATTCCGAAGATGAATGAACCACTTCGTGACATTCGCTTCAGAACTGTTCCAGAGATTCGATAGGCAGTAGGCCGCTCCATTCGCATCATCAACAGAACAGGCTTTGTTAACGGTATACTACGCCTTCTGCATCTCTGGCAACAGGTTCTACACAACTCTGGTGACTACTTTGAAGGACAGTAACAGGTGCAAATATGTAACTCTTTTGTATCGATTGTGAATAAATAGTTGCCACTATTTAAGTTCCAAACCAGGTATGCTCTTCAGCCATGTGACATTATACATTATTTACTACGGCTGAAAAATTTTCTGGATTCTGAGTACATGATGAGCGACTTTATCCGATAAATTGCAAGATGCAGATATGCAGACACCTTGCAGTTAAGAAAGCTGACTGCGCTCGGGAATTAGCGTAACTTCTAAAAAAGCGTGAGTATGTCAAGACGTTTTGATTTAAATATCTTTGAAGCTGTCAGATGAGTGGAAAAGGTAGTTTCCTTCTTTCACATCCCTAACTCTGCTCAGCATATATTCACCTTTTTTGTGCTGTGTTAGGAGAATTTTTTATTCTGGTTCTCAGCTTTTACTCTGATGATGATGATGATGACGATGAAGTCCCATATTCCGTGACAGAGCGTAGGGGAACGATGCGGGAGACCCACACCGCCGTACTAGGCAAGGTCCTAGTGGAGGTGGTTGCCATAATTTTGAAATCAGACCACCACAGTTTGGCAACCTATTTAGACTTTTGTTGACGCGGGCGACGACTGATCTTGTATAGTTTTATTTTTTTTCACATGCCCGTGGAAATTTTTTGTTATTTTTTGGTTTTCGATTTTTTAAATTTTTTAAAGGTTTTGTTTTTTATTGTTTTTTAATTTCTTGCTTTGTTGTTACACACATTTTATTCATGTACACATGGCACCGTATACGCAGACATATGAAAAACAAGCATAAATACTTAATACAGTGCACAAAATAACAGCAAACATAGCTACGATACCGAACGAAATATGAAATACTGTTCGAAGTTTATGATAATAATGTATGTAAATAATTTATATTATGTAGATGAATTTACTTAAAAGCTTACTATATCGTAAGCTGGACGATCTGCGCAACAAATGAAAAGCATACATCTTGTTGTTATCTCTTATCTTAAAATTCTTATCGTTGTTCGTTTTAAAGTTTGCAATAATAAAAATTGGAAATTAACAAACCGCCACTGGGACAACTCATGTGAATAATTTTGGCACGAAATGTCGCAATAAATCGGAATTAAGTATGAGTGTGATTAGCTGAAATTAGAAGAACAACTGCGAAACTATTTATGCACGACAGCATAGTATCAAATTTTCACTCCTGCACGAAAATTGACGAACTTAAGCTTGTTTTGTCTGAAAATAAATTTTCTACAAGATAGCATAGTGGTTTTTGAAGAACGCACTAGAATACTTTCTACTGGTTAGAAATAACGTCACTTTTTTCCTGACAATTATTTTTATAGCAATTTTCGGATTAGGTTAATATCCTGCGTGATCATCGATAAAGCTTTAATTGATCGGTCAGACAGTAAATCGTTCTGTACAACGCTGTGCATATTTATGGTGCATTCATTGTTTTGCACGTCCAAAGATTTTTCGATGATTGGTGAATAAAACCTGTAACATATAAACAACGAAACGAAAATCAACTGTAATAACCAGTTTTTTGCTGTATCCAGATGCAGCACTTAAAATGCAACTCTTTTCTACAAAACACAGTTGCACTTGCAAACGTGTAATTTTTCGCACGTAAAATCCGAACGATGAAAGATTTTTGCAAACACTGTTTATGGTTACCGTAAGAATATAGTTTTTTATTATCATCTGTATCACTTTAAACCGTCTCAGCACATGCGATTCCATAAAACCGAATTTTTCGAGCATTTTATGTGCAACTTCAGACCGTTACATCGTGGTAAGCTATAATGATGTCACAAAACAACAGCACGACCATTAATCACATTTATTTGTCTACCTTCTTACAAAATTTGACCCGATTTGCACAATTTTGAGACATAGAAGTGGCGCGCGTAAAAATTTGACAAAAAACGTGTTTTTTGCAAGTAAAATCCGTATGAAGCTAGATTTTTTGAAGGACAGTTTTCACTTTTATTGCAAGAATCCATTTTTTTTAATTTGATTCATTTTAACCCGTTTTCGCGCATTCAGATGACGTCTGAACGAATTTAACGTGCTACATTTAGCTCGATTTTAAACCATCGTATCTCAACAACGGTTAAAGATTACTGAATAAAAAATAATTCGATTTGACTTTGTACACTTATTTAACTTAGTTCAAAACTTAGATCGACTCGTACTAGTTTAAAGTATAAACGCGGCAAGCTTAAAAGACATCCAAGAAGAACTTTTTTTTTTTTTTTTTTGCACGGAACATCTAAATGAAGACAGATTTTTTCAAACGGTTAAACCTTACGTTACACCAAGGTCTGATACACTGGTAGACCAAATTTGAAGCATCGGTCTCTCTCCAGTCTGGAGTTATTTAAGGGTGACTGTTTTCGCATGTTATATCTGAATGAGGGGGACTTTCTTTGCGCATAAAATGCGAACGGTGCACATACACATGGTGCCGTTAGCTGAGCGTTAATTTGAGCCCAAATAAAATCTTTTGCGAAAGGAATTACTCAGATCGTACAGCTTGTCTGGGCACCAGCTCCGATTTGTCGTTCAAATGTTGCTTAATACGTTGTAACATAGGTCCAGTAAGACATGTTCGAATGGCTATGCAAACGGCCGCTGGTCGGGGCTAAACCAAAAACACTTCTTACCCCATATTTTTAGCTCAATTAAGAACCGGGCACCTGGACGCCCTCCTCAAACCGTGATTCTGCACGCGTCCTTTTCATACAAGTTTGTTACAGTACTTCCGCCTTTTCGTACATAATTGTTACAATGCTTCCACGTTGTAATGATATATGAAAGCACTGTATCCAACGTATCAAAATTAACAACACAATGTATTTATCTAGACCACATGAAATAAAGTTACTGTAGCTATGAGTTAGCTGAAATTACTGTATCTATGAGTTACTTGCTTTTTAAGACTTATTTTCTTTTTCAATTAGGATGACATGTCTCATCTAACCAACAGGTTATGTTTCTATGGTCGTTAATCACAAGACTCTACCCTTCTTCGTAACAAGCTAAATTTATTGTCTATTAACAGCTCTAATGGCGTTTCATCAATGTTATCTTTCCGTCCCTTGTTTGTTGTCTTTTCATCTAGTCTACACTTGCTTGCTAGAGTCTTGCTGAGTTTATTTTTCATTTCATCATTACAATCGCCCCGTTGGAAAATGGACCCACAACTCTTAGGTATCACTCTCAGATTGACAAAGTAGTAGTATTATCCACACTCCACGAAGCTAATACTGCTAATATGACTGCTAAAAATTATAATAAGCTACTCAACAAAACAAAACAACACGTATTTTCATGATTTGTGATCTACGAGTTTATTTCTAATTTGGGTAATTCAAGTGTCACGGTTTTGCATGTTCTTAACAGAGTACCGCTTAGAACACAACGTGCATGCAATCCGCAACGTGTTGCGAGAGTTTCCGGCGATAGCTGTTCCTCTGGATCACGCAGAGACCTACATTGATGACAGGGACGCATTCTTGTCTCGTATGTCACTCTTGCGGTGACACACAGCACAAATAGAGGCGCGCGAAGGAGATGAAACGACTTGGAATGCCGTCTGACGACATTTGCCTCGCCCATGATAAAACACACCTCCATAGTCGAGGTAGGCAACACACGTTTCTTTGATGGTTCTCACCGCAAAGGCAACTGGTTGCAGTAGGGTGTTAGAAGAAGTTTGCATCATCAGCATTTTCCAGAAAGGAGAAAGAGGTGGTAGTGGAAGGGGGTGGGGGACTCACATTGCTTTATCAATGTCGCACCTCCTATATGGGTCTCACAGAGTCAAGTCATGTGACACTATCGATGCCGATCCGTTAAATGGAAAGGTTATGTTCCGCGGCTAAGCTTGGTGCCACATGACTGGAGTAGATTATGAACCGGTAGAGGACTTCATTATCTTCAGTTTCCATAGTCATACGGAACAACATAAACGCAGGATCGCACAGCACCGAAGGTTTCCTCGTGTCACCACCCTTTACCCTGTATAATAAATCTTCGCAGCATTTTAGAATCGTCCAGGGTGAAATCGTCAGATGTAAAAGGACCTTCGGGGAGGCCCTGAGCAAGGCGTATGGGGCCGTTATTGTTCACAATGTATACAGGGTTCGCATGTGCTATGCAACATTTTGAAATGATATACAGGACATAAAATCCCGTCTGAGGCCTGCGATCATTTTTATGTTTATAATTGGCAACCAATGCTGTACAATCGCAGTAAAATCATGAGATGTTCAATTGACTCTTTTATTAGAACATGTTACGCGTTTCGGCATTACACCCATCTTCAGACATCACAAACTTCAACTCTTTCCTAACCAACCAGCCGTGCATCTCTGCTTCAAGACTACTTGTGTCGCAGTTATAGTCAAATGTTATTCGACACTTTCTTTGAGTTGTCAAGGCTGCACTCCTTGTTGGTTAGGAAGGAGATGAAGTTTGTGATGTCTGAAGATGGGTGAAATCCTGAGACGCGTAACATGTTCTAATAAAAGAGTCAATTGAACATCTCATGACTCTATTGCGATTGTACAACATTGGTTGCCAATTATTAACAGTTTGAAAAGCCACTATTTTACAGGAACCTCCTTAAAATCATCGAACATGTATTATAGCCCTGCATACTTATGGGATAATTCTTGAAATACTTGTTTCTGCTATCCGGACCATGTAGGTCTATGGAGGATAACGGCCACCTCTAACTAAATACTGTGTTAGCTCCGTTACTTAAGAATGGTACTTGAATCTAGCACTGAGGTCGGTAATAACATAGCTCATAACAGTCTGCCTCAGGTGCACCACCGCAATAAAGGACCGAAAATAAAAACCGCTGGAAAATTTAAGTTACCGGTATAAAGATCGTAGCTGGCGCCCTAGATTTAGCATCAAACTGCATGAAAAACTGTTCTGCTGCTTCTGGCGCCGCTAAGCAAAACCAAAAAACACCAAATGTTGAAACAAAATATAAATATTTGCCTCAGCTTCACGATGTGATTTGAAAACTGCACTCTATGCAAAGCCACTGAAGATAAAAGGGCGCACTTTCAGATAAGTTCACTCAGTAGATTTAAACTGTTGTTAACTGAATGAAAAACATAATTATATTCTCTCAATAAATTAAAGGCCCTGCGCCTCGTATAGGAGGCTTTAAGTGAATATTCTACGCCTACATCTACATCTACAGTCTACATGCGTACTCCGCAAGTCACCGTATGGTGTATAACAGATGGTGCCTTCTAACTTGTACCACTAGTAGTCATTTCTTTTCCTGCTGCACTCGCAAACAGAGCGAGGGAAATACAACTGTTTGTATGCCTCCGCACGACCCCTAATTTCTCTTATCTTTTCTTAGTGGTTCTTAAGCGAATGTACACTGGTGGCAATAGAATCGTTCTACAAACATCTCAGATGCTGGTTCTCTAAATTTTCTCGGTAGTGTTCCACGAAACGAACGTCACCTTCCTTCCAAGGATTCCCATTTGGGTTCGCAAAGCATCTCCGTAAGACTAGCGTGTAGAAGGAACCTACCGGAAACAAATCTGGCGTCCCGCCTCTCAACTGATTCAATGTCTTCTTTTAATTCGAAATCGTAGGCGATCCCAAACACTCGACGAGTACTCAAGAATGAATCACGTTAGTGTTCTAACCCAATCTCTTTTAAAGATGAACAGCGCTTTCCTAAAATCCTCCCAATAAACCAGAATCGACCATTCGCCTTCCCTGCTCGTTCCACTTCATATCGCTTTGCAGCGTTACGCTTCGATGTTTAATCGATATCACTGTGTGCAGCAGTAAATTACTAATGCTGTATTCGAAGATCACGAGATTGTATTTTCTATTCATATAGGTTAACTTAGAGTTTTCTACATTTAGAGCAAGCTGCCATTCATCACACCAACCAGAAATTTTCTCTAAGGTATCTTATATCCTCCTACAGTCACTCAACGATGATACCCTTACGTACACTGCAGCATCATCAGCATAAAGTCGCAGGTTGCTGCCCCCCCTGTCCGTCAGATCATTTATGTATGTAAAGAATAAGAGAGGTCCTATCACACTTCCCTGGGACACACCTGACGATACCCTTGGCTCTGGTTGGCACTCGCCATCGAGGACATCGTACTGAGTTCCATTATTTAAAAAGTCTTCGAGCCAGTTATACATCTGGGAACCTATTCCGTATGAGCGGACCTTCGTTGACAGACTACAGTGGCGCAGTGTATCGAACGCTTTCCAGAAATTCCGTGGCTGGCTGCTTATTTGTTTTCAACTCTTTCAGTTGTGATGCGATACGATATTGCAGTACCTGTGTTGTTCAGAAGTAGGATGCAAAGCTCATTCGGACATGCGTTTAACCACCGACGCTGGACAAGCGACTTTCAATTATTATGTCTCCCCAGTACAGGAATATACAAGGTGATTCAGGAAGAACGTCGCATAAGTTGTGAAGCGATTCTACATGTGAAAATAAAACGAAAAAGTCGAATGGACATGTGTCCGACTTTCTATCGTTACGGAACTGGAGCGGTTTGAAGACTACACACATCCATGAACGATTATGACAACAAGTGTGAATATGACTTGCCAACATGCCTATGTAGGCACTGTGATAGAATAATGCTAGGACAGGTCACTGATCTCTCCTACAAGTGATGTTTAAAAAGTCCCCCACCCATCTCAGTACACTTGTCAACGTATTGGAGGGTGTTTTGCGTTGCACATCGAACATCATATCGGCGGGCTTTAGCGCGGGCAACATCGTCGGTGACGGTAGCAACAAGCTCTTCACGTGTATCCACTTTCGTAGGGTACGCACCCCCGTTTAACTAGCCCCATAAACAGAAGGCTAACGGGCTTAGGTCGGGTAACCTGACAGACAGGTTAATGAGTCCGCCAGAGCCAATCCACCCCTGAAGGAACGTGTTATTCAGAAACTGGGATAGTTGTCTGGAACAGTGAATCGGTGATCGATCATGTTGCAAGTACATTTGCCGTCGTTGCTCTAATGTTAAGTCTTCCAAAAGTGCAGGTACGTCTTCTATCAGGCAATGTGTGTATGCTGAGGTTATCATGCGATTTGACAGGAACACATACATGCACTATCACCAGCTCATCAATAATATCACACCCAACGTTCACAGAGAACCTTACTTGGAATCCTGTTTCCCTCATGTCAGGGAGGTTCTTGAACGCTCACGCAGTCCGCAGCTCCTGGTCTAGTGGCTAGCGTTGCTGCCTCTGGATCACGTGGTCCCGGGCTCGATTTCGGCCGTGTTGGGGATTTTATCTGCCCAGGGACTGGGTGTTTGTGTTGTCATCATTCCATCATCATTCATGAAAGTGGCTCGCTTGGACTGTGCACAAATTGGGAATGTGTATGGGCGCTGATGACGGTTGAGCACCCCACAGACCAAACATCATCATCATCGCTCATGTGTGAAAATTGTGGGTGTTCATGATACCACTGTAACGTTATCTCGTCTGTAAATGAAGTGACGTCTCTGCATACAACTAACCATTTATAAAAGTGTTGTCTGCTTGCTGAGTCACCTTGATGGAGATGTTGCATTGGCTGCACATGGAATGAGTACAAGCCCTCGGAATGTAATGTACACCACTCTCGAGTTTGTGGAATAACGAGCTGACGGCTACTGCACCGTGTAGTGGTGGAGGTTGTACAGTGTCTTCCCTTTCCTCAGCTGACTAGACGGCCTCACGTTCTGATGTTATGTGTACACTGGGTAGTGTTCCAGATTTGCCCTGGCTGTAGGGGGTTTGTCAATCAGGGAAACGTGTCTAGTATTCTGCCACAGCACAACGGGTACTGCCTGTACAGTACCCTTAAACAAACATGTGTGCGTATTTTGCGTGAGAGAATGTATGCGACATGCTGGTATTTACAGACACAATGGACTTGCTCAGTTAAACAACACTCAAGCTGGACACACACAGACGATCTCACGACTACTCACTGGTCCAACCCGCGATTGTACACTGGATATACACTCCTGGAAATTGAAATAAGAACACCGTGAATTCATTGTCCCAGGAAGGGGAAACTTTATTGACACATTCCTGGGGTCAGATACATCACATGATCACACTGACAGAACCACAGGCACATAGACACAGGCAACAGAGCATGCACAATGTCGGCACTAGTACAGTGTATATCCACCTTTCACAGCAATGCAGGCTGCTATTCTCCCATGGAGACGATCGTAGAGATGCTGGATGTAGTCCTGTGGAACGGCTTGTCATGCCATTTCCACCTGGCGCCTCAGTTGGACCAGCGTTCGTGCTGGACGTGCAGACCGCGTGAGACGACGCTTCATCCAGTCCCAAACATGCTCAATGGGGGACAGATCCGGAGATCTTGCTGGCCAGGGTAGTTGACTTACACCTTCTAGAGCACGTTGGGTGGCACGGGATACATGCGGACGTGCATTGTCCTGTTGGAACAGCAAGTTCCCTTGCCGGTCTAGGAATGGTAGAACGATGGGTTCGATGATGGTTTGGATGTACCGTGCACTATTCAGTGTCCCCTCGACGATCACCAGTGGTGTACGGCCAGTGTAGGAGATCGCTCCCCACACCATGATGCCTGGTGTTGGCCCTGTGTGCCTCGGTCGTATGCAGTCCTGATTGTGGCGCTCACCTGCACGGCGCCAAACACGCATACGACCATCATTGGCACCAAGGCAGAAGCGACTCTCATCGCTGAAGACGACACGTCTCCATTCGTCCCTCCATTCACGCTGTCGCGACACCACTGGAGGCGGGCTGCACGATGTTGGGGCGTGAGCGGAAGACGGCCTAACGGTGTGCGGGACCGTAGCCCAGCTTCATGGAGACGGTTGCGAATGGTCCTCGCCGATACCCCAGGAGCAACAGTGTCCCTAATTTTCTGGGAAGTGGCGGTGCGGTCCCCTACGGCACTGCGTAGGATCCTACGGTCTTGGCGTGGATCCGTGCGTCGCTGCGGTCCGGTCCCAGGTCGACGGGCACGTGCACCTTCCGCCGACCACTGGCGACAACATCGATGTACTGTGGAGACCTCACGCCCCACGTGTTGAGCAATTCGGCGGTACGTCCACCCGGCCTCCCGCATGCCCACTATATGCCCTCGCTCAAAGTCCGTCAGCTGCACATACGGTTCACGTCCACGCTGTCGCGGCATGCTACCAGTGTCAAAGACTGCGATGGAGCTCCGTATGCCACGGCAAACTGGTTGACACTGACGGCGGCGGTGCACAAATGCTGCGCAGCTAGCGCCATTCGACGGCCAACACCGCGGTTCCTGGTGTGTCCGCTGTGCCGTGCGTGTGATAATTGCTTGTACAGCCGTCTCGCAGTGTCCGGAGCAAGTATGGTGGGTCTGACACACCGGTGTCAATGTGTTCTTTTTTCCATTTCCAGGAGTGTACTTGCAGCTGTTGCCTCGGTGCGACGTCACACTGCTGCCATCCACTGGAGAAAACCCAGACCTCTTGTAGGATGAATCAGTCATCCGTCCCGACCTTATTTTGTCCACCACAGCACCTACATCGCATTTCGCTAAGTAACATTCACACTTATCTTCATATTTGTTCATGCAGGTTTGTAGTCTTCAACCTACTCCAATTCCGTAAAGATCGAAAATCGGACACATTTTCATAGGACCCTTTCGATTTATTTTCGTATGTAGAATCACCTCACTAATTATGTGACGTTCCTCCTGAATCACTCCGTACATAATGTGAGTACCAATACAAGCTGTGACGCAAGAACGATGACATATTGAAGTTTGAGTCCGGCCTTGAATCGTGCTAGGTTAGCCTAATGGTAAGGCTGCCGCTCGCGATAAGCGGAAAATTCAAGTTCGACTCCCGCTCCAGCACAAACTTTCACTGTTATAATTCCATTACACAGCTGGTGGTCCATATTCGCAACTGCGAATACATTACATGTATTTCATAACCGCTGCAGTCCCCACAGTGCCTGTTCCTAAGGATCATTACCTAATAACTTGCAATAGCACAGGCACTGCAAAATCGTAGATACGACAGCTGTGGGCCAGCTTACCTCAGGACAGAATTCAACGATTTTATGACACCTTTCCCGAACGAATCAGTGATCCATCCAGGCCAGAAGGTGAGCAACGTCATGCTGATAAGTATGTTCATACTGCAAAGTTCCTTGTAAATTTGACTCGGTTTTGTAATCTTTGAAATAACATCACATACGCTCCCAACCTGTGAAGGTCCATTTCGCTTCCTCCTTTTCTTCCCGATGCTTCACATTTTCTGTCAGTCAGGGTATATGACCTGGCTCATAGATGTGGAAGTATCTTTCTAAAACAAAAGGAGATGGATAAAAAGAAAATTTAAAATCAAGTATTATGAGACGACAGAGGGGGGGAAAACCTTTGACACTGTTACCACCATGACGGCCATCTTGGGTGTAATTCGTAATTTTCAAATGGGGAAGGTGTGCATATGACGTACGAATCAGAGAATTACACGAGAAAAATAATGGTGTCTTTTTGAGTGTACATAGTTTTATTCATTCTTGAGCTATGTCATACTGTACAGAAAAGGCAAATAAAGACGATGTACAGTGAAGCTACTGGATATGCTCGCCCTGTTGTCCAGCCACTTTGTACGATTGTTTTTAGCCGCTTCACTTGTCGCTCATGGACTTGAACCAACGGAGGCAAGAGAATGGAAGCACAGGCATCAACAATCAGTTCCCTGAAGTTTGTAAGATTTCTGACTTTCACCGCAAACGAAATTGCTTTCACATGGCTAACAGAAAGAAATGTAATGGAATTGAATACGGGAACCTTCGCAACCATTTCACTGGACTACTGCGACATATCCACATCCGGGAAAACTTGATATTCAGGCATGTACTGCTAGCCTCTAATGAGATGGAGCACCATCGTGTTGAAAGAAAGTTGTTAATGAAGAAGGACCCAAAAATACATCAATCCATCAGTTTTGATGCACCGAGTATCTTTGATGGATCTATTTAGAGAAGGTTGACTTCTGACCTGTGTTTGTGATTCTGTTTATTTACGTTTCCGTTCACACATGAAATAGCTTCATCCGTAAAATGAACGTCACAGAGGAAACAACGGTTTTAGTTCAGCTAGCGTATCAGCCATTCTGCAAACTGAACTCGATGATATGGATCGTCGTAAGTGGGATGTTGTACCATTTGCATTTTAGTAAAGATGCCATTTCTCACTATTGACGACCCCAATTTCCTGCGTGATGTGGTGAGTACTGCGACATGTACTCTTACTGAACGATGCCAGCACAGCTGTTGATGTTGTTTCATTCGTAGCCATTTTCAGTCGTTCGGCTTTAAGTTTTTCTGCGACTAGTTTCATAGAATTTCTCAAGAGTTTTCATCACCACATTGTGTGTGATTGTTGGTAAGTCTGAGCGATTTTTAATGAAATCCTATGCGATAACGCGGCTGATCCTCTCTTCTAATATCGGGATGATCGGACTGTGTTAACACCATCAGCCTTCACGTCACCTGTAACGAAGAAACTTCAGTCAGAATGAATAAACTGCCATCAAATGACGGGAAATATCGTTTTCTTTGTGTCTTAAATTTGTCTGTTGTTGTCAGTATTTCTTCGTAATTGTATTACTTTGATAAATTAAAGAAAAACCTCCTTCAGTCACAATAGTTATTTTATTTCAATGCAGGACCTACACTCCTGGAAATGGAAAAAAGAACACATTGACATCGGTGTGTCACATCCACCATACTTGCTCCGGACACTGCGAGAGGGCTGCACAAGCAATGATCACACGCACGGCACAGCGGACACTCCAGGAACCGCGGTGTTGGCCGTCGAATGGCGCTAGCTGCGCAGCATTTGTGCACCGCCGCCGTCAGTGTCAGCCAGTTTGCCGTGGCATACGGAGCTCCATCGCAGTCTTTAACACTGGTAGCATGCCGCGACAGTGTGGACGTGAACCGTATGTGCAGTTGACGGACTTTGAGCGAGGGCGTATAGTGGGCATGCGGGAGGCCGGGTGGACGTACCGCCGAATTGCTCAACACGTGGGGCGTGAGGTCTCCACAGTACATCGATGTTGTCGCCAGTGGTCGGCGGAAGGTGCACGTGCCCGTCGACCTGGGACCGGACCGCAGCGACGCACGGATGCACGCCAAGACCGTAGGATCCTACGCAGTGCCGTAGGGGACCGCACCGCCACTTCCCAGCAAATTAGGGACACTGTTGCTCCTGGGGTATCGGCGAGGACCATTCGCAACCGTCTCCATGAAGCTGGGCTACGGTCCCGCACACCGTTAGGCCGTCTTCCGCTCACGCCCCAACATCGTGCAGCCCGCCTCCAGTGGTGTCGCGACAGGCGTGAATGGAGGGACGAATGGAGACGTGTCGTCTTCAGCGATGAGAGTCGCTTCTGCCTTGGTGCCAATGATGGTCGTATGCGTGTTTGGCGCCGTGCAGGTGAGCGCCACAATCAGGACTGCATACGACCGAGGCACACAGGGCCAACACCCGGCATCATGGTGTGGGGAGCGATCTCCTACACTGGCCGTACACCACTGGTGATCGTCGAGGGGACACTGAATAGTGCACGGTACATCCAAACCGTCATCGAACCCATCGTTCTACCATTCCTAGACCGGCAAGGGAACTTGCTGTTCCAACAGGACAATGCACGTCCGCATGTATCCCGTGCCACCCAACGTGCTCTAGAAGGTGTAAGTCAACTACCCTGGCCAGCAAGATCTCCGGATCTGTCCCCCATTGAGCATGTTTGGGACTGGATGAAGCGTCGTCTCACGCGGTCTGCACGTCCAGCACGAACACTGGTCCAACTTAGGCGCCAGGTGGAAATGGCATGGCAAGCCGTTCCACAGGACTACATCCAGTATCTCTACGATCGTCTCCATGGGAGAATAGCAGCCTGCATTGCTGCGAAAGGTGGATATACACTGTACTAGTGCCGACATTATGCATGCTCTGTTGCCTGTGTCTATGTGCCTGTGGTTCTGTCAGTGTGATCATGTGATGTATCTGACCCCAGGAATGTGTCAATAAAGTTTCCCCTTCCTGGGACAATGAATTCACGGTGTTCTTATTTCAATTTCCAGGAGTGTATTTCGAGCCCTGGGGGCTCATCTTCGGGTGCTTTGACAGTCTATATAGTTTTTCTTGCAGATTTAGGTTAATTCTGGTTCTGATAAGATTACAATGGTATATTATAAAACAGCACATTGTCAATATAAATTTACAAAACTAAGACAAGTCGAAAAATTGCTTTCTGTTTCCAGTAGTGGTACATGGTTTTGAAGCGCACTGTGAGTAAAATGTTTATATACATTCGAGTATACATACTTTACATTCTTCAGCACAATTGTAAACACAAGTTAAAACAATTCAAAGAATTTCAAAAGTAAAAAAGCTGCATTTCTACAAATACACAGGTATTATTATTTCGAGGAAGATAAAAAGCTATTATACTATTAATTATATGGAGATGTTATTCACAAAACAAATATTTGTTAATATGTTTAATGTGACTGTATATGATCAAATGGTTGCACTTTTATATATTTGTTTCTTTTGGAAAAAATAAACTTTGAAATTATTTCTACTTGTTCCGATAGATCAAGTTTTTTACTATAGTTTTCTGTCTGGGGTGAAGTTAGGCTGTTGTGGATGTCACTTACTCAGTGTCTCTTAACATATTTGCGATTAGCTATTATGGACTTGTCAAAATGGTTAAGCCTAAAAGCATCAGTGTGCTCCTTGTAGCATGAGTGGAAGGTTCTTCCTGTTTTACCAATGTAAAATGCAGAGCGACTGTTACACTGCAATTTATATAGTCCACTATGCTTTGATGGTGG
Source organism: Schistocerca piceifrons (assembly GCF_021461385.2). Classification (NCBI taxonomy): domain Eukaryota; kingdom Metazoa; phylum Arthropoda; class Insecta; order Orthoptera; family Acrididae; genus Schistocerca; species Schistocerca piceifrons. The sequence goes on from NC_060138.1 coordinate 1,041,297,625, forward strand.
GGTGTTTTTGTTTATTGTATGTGGTAAATGGTGTCCAACTTTGTTGTTTGTGGAGAAGGAATACTGGTTTTTCTAATACTGGTTTTTCTAAACAAGTTAACAACATTTCATAGGGCTATTCCTAAATAGGGAACGCTTGTGAAGGTATGTATGTGTCAGTTGTTATTCTTGTAGTGCTTCTATTACTGATCTTGGCCTATATTTTGATGGATAGTTTGACAATTGATTTTTCTGAATACTCATTATTTATTGCATTTGCTTTAATCATAGCAATGTCTTGTGTTAATTCTTTGGGTTTCAAACGTAATGTGTGTGTCCTGCTCAACATGGATCTAAATGCCACATCCTTGTGTGTAGCTGAATGGTCTGTTGATTTGTGTAGTGAGACATCAGTGTAGGTTGGTTCCTGTAAGTGTTCTTGCTGTTCATTAACAGTTGTGTGGTCTAAGAAATTTATGGATTTAATTGTTTCATGTTCAGCTGTGAATTTAATTTTATTATGGAATGAACTGAATAATGTAAGAAGTTCTTCTTTTGTACTGTCAAGCAGGAATAGAGTGTCATCTGCATGTCTTCTACAATAAACAATATTTTCACCAAGTATATTTTTTCCTTAAAAATTTGTTTTCTAAGTGATTGATGTGTATGTCAGCTGGGAGGCTTGGCTTGTTGTTACATACAGGTAAGCTGTATTTCTATTGGTATGTTTTATCATTAAATGAAAAGTAGTTATGGGATAGTACCAGTACAAGCAGATCGATCAACTCAGAAATTTCTGGTACGGTCAGTTTTTAGTTTTTCATTAAGTTTTCATGCATTTCGATTGTCTCTTTGACATTTACACTTGTGACTATATTAACAATGTCAGATGAAGCAAATCTAGCTTCTCTAGGGTTTTAAAATATTTAATGATTGCAGTTAACTCATGCGTATTTTTATATTGGGCATGTGATTTAAAAGCGTAAAATTCTCTGAGGATGTTATTTAATAGTGGAGAAGTTTATATGCTGGTGTATTCTTGGAGTTAACAGTTAGTCTAATTAGAGATTTAGGTTAGTGGATCTTTGATTGTGCACTGAGTTTGGAGGCAGTGGGGTTCATTAATGTGCAGCTTTTCACTTGCTAATCAGACACCAGGAAGTCAGATAGGGTAAGCATTTCCTTTATTTTTTTTTTGAATTTTGTGGTTCTGTCATGGTACAATGAGTAGGGTAAGTATTTTCTTTATTTTTTCTGGAATTTTATGGTTGGGTCATTGTTGAATGAAGTAATTTTGTTTCCTGGGAAAAAATTAAGAGTTTTACCAATATAATCATTCCTGTAAAGGACAACAGTGGAGTTTCCTTTATCCACCTTAACATCGATAGCATGATGTTCATTTTGTTTATTTTTAAACTGTTTTGACACTTTGTTTTCTTCAAAGATTGTATTGGAGTTATTGGAACACTAATTTACTTTTTTCTGTTCTTGCTGAATAACTTCATTAATGTTATTTGCTAAGACAACTAGCTCATTATTATTCAAGCTGGCCATATTTGCAACTTTCTTTGTATTTATTGCAAGGTTTCTTAAGTAACAGTGATTGAACAGAGGGCCGTAGACACAGGTTCCCAGGTAGATGCCGTGTTTCTTGACTTCCGCAAGGCGTTTGATACAGTTACCCACAGTCGTTTAATGTACAAAGTAAGAGCATATGGACTATCAGACCAATTGTGCGATTGGGTTGAAGAGTTCTTACATAACAGAACGCAGCATGTCATTCTCAATGGATAGAAGTCTTCCGAAGTAAGAGTGATTTCAGGTGTGGCGCAGGGGAGTGTCGTAGGACCGTTGCTGTTCACAGTATACATAAATGACCTGGTGGATAACATCGAAAGTTCACTGAGGCTTTTTGCGGATGATGCTGTGGTATATCGACAGGTTGTAACAATGGAAAATTGTACTGAAATGCAGGAGGATCTGCAGCGAATTGACGCACGGTGCAGCGAATGGCAATTGAATCTCAATGTACACAAGTGTAATGTGCTGCGAATACATAGAACGAAAGATTCCTTATCATTTAGCTACAATATAGCAGGTTAGCAACTGGAAGCAGTTAATTCCATAAATTATCTGGGAGTAGGCATTAGGAGTGATTCAAAATGGAACGATCATATAAAGTTGATAATCGGTAAAGCAGATGCCAGACTGAGATTCATTGGAAGAATCCTAAGGAAATGCAATCCGAAAACAAGGGAAGTAGGTTACAGTAGACCTGTTCGCCCACTGCTTGAATACTGCTCACCAGTGTGGAATCCATACCAGATCGGGTTGATAGAAGAGATAGAGAAGATCCAACGGGGAGCAGCGCGCTTCGTTACAGGATCATTTAGTAATCACGAAAGCGTTACGGAGATGATAGATAAACTCCAGTGGAAGACTTGCAAGAGAGACACTCAGTAGCTCGGTACGGGCTTTTGTTGAAGTTTCTAGAACATACCTTCACCGAGGATTCAAGTAGTATATTGCTCCCTCCTACGTATATCTCGCGAAGAGAGCATGAGGATAAAATCAGAGAGATTAGAGCACGCACAGAGGCATACCGACTATCCTTTCCACGAACAGTACGAGACTGGAATAGAAGGGAGAACCGATAGAGGTACCCTCCGCCACACACCGTCAGGTGACTTGCGGAGTATGGATGTAGATGTAGATGTAGAACATTGATGTGTTATAGTACTTAAGACCTTTGTTCAACATGGTTTGTTTTGTGTTTGTGAAACTAATGTTTCACAAAAATTCACATAAATTCTGTGTTTTAGAAGTTACATTATTATTAGCACTGTGATACTTGTTTTTAAGGGTTTCAAGTTATTTTTTGTATGTTTATCAGCTACAGCAGCTCTAACTTTGGTACATAAGATTGTTGCATTTTCAGCTACATAATTTATTTCTAATGGATGTAGCATGTTGGTTAACTCAAGATGCAGGTCGTAAAAGTGACAATTAAGTTCTTCTTACTCCTTGTGCTGTAGCTTAATTCCTGTCCATACCAGGCTTTCTCAGATTTCCTTGTAACTATTTTGGCTGCTTGTTAATGATATTTTTTCGTGATGTCGACATGGTGTGTAATTAAACCTTTAGAATACTTATTCTTTGTTCAATTTGATGTTGTGAGACAGTTTGGTTATGTTAAGTTTCGTATTTTTAAGTGCATACATTGTCCTCAGTGTCTGCTTAGGCAAATATAGCTTAATTTTATTCACTGTTTTCAGTGTTTCTTCCGTGAATGTATTGCTTTCACAAAATAAAGAACAATCGTCTTCAGTCACAATTGTGACTTTATTTCAATGCAAGATGCATTTCGAGTTCTGGGGGGCTCGTTTCCAGGAGTTCTGACAGCCTACGTTAATTTTTTTCGTATTTAATTTAATTATACTCTTGGTAGGATTACATGGTATATCACAAAGTGGCACATTGTGAATATAAAGTTACGAAATTAAGACAAATCGAAAAATAACTTACTTTTTCCAGTAGTGGATACACGGTTTTGAAGCACATTATGAATAAAGATGTTTACATAGACTACATAAACACACTTTCCATTTGGCAGTGCATTTGTAAACACAAACCTGTAAACAGATATTTGTTTGATATATCGGATGACTCCCTTCTGATCTGAAACGTACGAATTGTATCCAAGATGGTGACTTCCAAAATGACTGCCACTGTCCCCATCTCCTACAAAATACTTTTTGACTTTGAATTTCTATTTATCAAACTTATTTTATTTTAGAATGGTGATTCGACTTCAATGGACCAACCTGTAGGTAGATTGTCTACAGTAAAATGTCCCTATCATCTTTCCTGTATTTCCTGAGATATTTTTTAAATTCCTGTGCTGTTTCTTCTTATCATTTGTTCAGCAAATCATAACATCATACCCTAAGTTATTAATGATGTTTTACAATGTACCACAGTCAAATCAACAGATATCTTCGAGATTTTAAATTTATTACCATATTATAGCCCATTTAGGCCTGCAATAGACCACGGAGGGTTCTAATGCTGGTGAGCTTAACTCTCGTCGCAGTACTCCCTCATCCTGGCGCTATGGGTGCTTTCTGTTCTGTGAGTCCGTTTCACTCCATATCCTGGGCACACTTTTACTGCTGTTGGTGGCTGGAGAGAAATTGATGTTCCCAAGAGCATTCTGTACTGAACTCTGTCCTGAATGCTGTTATGGCCAATTTCTGGTTCACTTTCTTAATTAGTCTTGTCCATTTGGCTTTAGTCGCGTACCCTCTAGAGATAGTACTAAAGATCCTTGAATTAAGTATCCATTTGTCCATTCTGAATGTAGTAGATGATTTTCTTCTTTTTCATTCCTGTTGATAGAGTGCAAATTTTGTCTCAGCCTGTGGATACAACGTCTATGACATTTATAAGAATCCTTCTATCGTTTAGTTCTAGCTTCCTGAGTTACCAATTTGTGATCACTTTCAGGCATTGTAAAGCGTACAGCACTGAACGTCTTACAAAGGTGATGTAGTTTCGGAGCTTTAGGTTTGAAGGAAAAAGATTCAGATCTATAAATGCTCTTAAAGAGTTAGTAGGCTTTCTCCACTTTGGTGTGCCTACTGTTCATGACTAGATTTCCATTGATTTTCGGGGTTCTGTATTCTCAAAGCTATTTAAAGTAGTTAGTCCTCTGCATTAATGTGTTGACGCCAATGGTATCATATTATGCGCATCCCTGATGTTTGTGGTGAACTCTGTTTTATTCATGACGACCTTCAGCTTACCTTTAGTTGTGCAGGAGGCAATCTAAAATTTGTACGGTAGTCTTCCTACGAAAATGTTTATTTATTTGTCAAGATAGCTATGTCAGCACAAAAGTGAATTACTAGTTTCGGCAATATAAACTGCAATCTTCAGTTCCATGTGAGATGTCATCTCCGAGCGAACATTACGGTCCACCTAAGAAACTTTATAGAACTACCGAAGCAGGCTGGTTCCTATGATTCCTATGACTGCTGTAATGGCGGTGAAGAACCATAGAGAGCGTTTCAAACCGTTAATGTAGATATATAATGTAGTTTCGTGAGGCAGGATAGTATGTGAACTCCACGTGTGACATATAAATTAATGATGTCATAGCATATTACGCAAAACGGCGACGAATAATAAAGTAACGGAATAATTTAAAAATAAATTCCGCGATCTGAGTGTGACAGGAATACCGAATCATGACGGAGAGACTGTGCCTCTGCCAGTACTGTGGAGAACAGTGTCTCCCCTGTATTAATACACCGTTTCTGTGTCGTATTTGTAGGAGTCAGAGTAGTTCATTAAACTCGTACGCAGACAGAATACAGTTAACGGTCTACCTGTACGCTAGCAGACAAACAACAGAAACGTTGCTAAACACCACACAGTGATTGTTCTGTAAGTTATTCGTTAAGTGACACGATTTGGAAGCAGTTGGCACAGAGTAGAATCGACAACATCCTCAGTACTGTTCGATGGTGTTTAATACACTTAAGGAGTCTTGCACAGGGTCAAAACACACGAGCCATTCTGTTCCCAGTTATGAGATTCTCTTGTACCCTTTAAACCATATTCTAAATGCTGTGGAATTCTATCCCTATAGATACCAGCTGCAAGTAAAGTTCTTGCGATAACAACAGAGTAACCGTTTGCAGAGCTTAAAACTAATGGAAAAATAGCTTGTAACGGTAATTCGAAAGCGCTCCGTAGCAGTCTGCCGTTATATTCCAATAGGGAGCCTCTGCATACAGAAAAAATCTCAATCTAGGCGTGGCGTTCTGCAGTTTTCATACTGGAGTCATAAGCCCCTAAGCACAGTTAATGTGCCATATATACGAAAAATAAAAGAAAATCGGAAATATGCGATCTCTAAGTAATATCAGGGGTCACTGCGCTTTCAGCTATCTAGTTTCAAGTACTTTTCAAAATCATGTAACTACCCACATCCCACATATGTATATCATCATAAGAGACTTTTTGGGATTTTTGGTAGGGCAGCAAATTAGAAACCGTAATATATTCTCGTCCAAAAACTTTATTATTTCATGCACGTACTTTACGCACAGAAAATAGTTCTTTTTTATTTGGAGAAGCTTCAGTAGCATCCAGCTTAATTTTTAATTTATAATTTGCATCTACATCTTCTCCAGCCAGTAATCTGACAAATACAAAGGAGGAATATTCACGAATTCTAGCATATATGTAATTTTCTTCTAGTAAAATACGTATTTTATGGCTTTAACAACTAGCTCTGTTCCTTCCTGCAGTTCTTCTAGGCGAGAGCATTCGGGGAGTTTAATTTTGCCCTTTCCCTCCAGCGTAACACTCTTCTTAAAACTCTCCACACCTACCTGTGTGTACATTGGCAACTCTTTTGATACACATTATCGCTGAATTTCTGTTTATAACTTAAAGTTAAAAATTTTTGCAAATGAGTGTCCATCAAACGATGTTATTACAGCGGTTTTAAACTCTACAAATGGCTTTTCTGTTGCCAGAAACCCAACATCCAGACCGCTACAATTTGACAGAACATAACCATTCTGTTTAAGCAGATCCAAATGATAACAGAGATTTATAGTACTCTGAAATGTGACCAATTTCCATTGCTGTACACTGTAAATGCAGATATTTTATATTCCCCTGTCACAGCCAGATTTCGCCATACACTGCGTTTAAAGCAACATGTAAACCTCTCTTGCACAACTGCGACAGCGTCTTCTTTTTACAAATTCAGTTTATATTCAGCCTTTGAGGCAGGTGTCTTTGCCCATACTCCAGTTTTGGTGTTTTGTTTTCGATTTCGTGCATTTCCAATTATCTGTTGCATACACACAACATTAACTCCGCTTAAAGGCATTAGTGCTTTAATGAGGAATGACTTAAGTCCGTGCAATACGTTTAATCTTTCTCTTAAAACTTCTGAGATAACATTGTTTTGTGGATACCAGTCCTAATTCGGCGATGTACTTATCTGACAGTATTGTGGAGAACGATGTCCTGGATTGGGAAAAACATGTTTCTCCCGCTTTAATACAGCGCTTCTCTGCTCGTCTTTGTTGGAGTCAGTGTTAGGAATCTGCACGTAGTTTACAGGTAGATAATTAAAGATATATGCAGACAATACATAGTTTATCAGTTGTTCTCCCTTTTGAGTGCTAGGAAAGGTTATTTGTGCACCAGTCAATTTTTGGGATATTCCTAGTACTCTGTGAGACAAACTGCAGAACGTTGTTAAACACCACACATCGCATGTTGTGCGAGTTATTTGTTACCTGACAACATACGGATGTGACTAGCACAGAGTACAGTGAAGCACATTGCAAAATGTGTTTGTGTGAGAGTTTCAAATACTTAAATAGTCTTTTACAGGATCAAACAGACGATCCATTCTGTCGTTGTATATTGTAGCCACCACCCTGACCACACCCACCATTTCCTTTAGCCAAGGATGACGTAAAAGTTTCTCATATTCTCATGTCTGAACTACACTCCTGGAAATGGAAAAAAGAACACATTGACACCGGTGTGTCAGACCCACCATACTTGCTCCGGACACTGCGAGAGGGCTGTACAAGCAATGATCACACGCACGGCACAGCGGACACACCAGGAACCGCGGTGTTGGCCGTCGAATGGCGCTAGCTGCGCAGCATTTGTGCACCGCCGCCGTCAGTGTCAGCCAGTTTGCCGTGGCATACGGAGCTCCATCGCAGTCTTTAACACTGGTAGCATGCCGCGACAGCGTGGACGTGAACCGTATGTGCAGTTGACGGACTTTGAGCGAGGGCGTATAGTGGGCATGCGGGAGGCCGGGTGGACGTACCGCCGAATTGCTCAACACGTGGGGCGTGAGGTCTCCACAGTACATCGATGTTGTCGCCAGTGGTCGGCGGAAGGTGCACGTGCCCGTCGACCTGGGACCGGACCGCAGCGACGCACGGATGCACGCCAACATCGTAGGATCCTACGCAGTGCCGTAGGGGACCGCACCGCCACTTCCCAGCAAATTAGGGACACTGTTGCTCCTGGGGTATCGGCGAGGACCATTCGCAACCGTCTCCATGAAGCTGGGCTACGGTCCCGCACACCGTTAGGCCGTCTTCCGCTCACGCCCCAACATCGTGCAGGCCGCCTCCAGTGGTGTCGCGACAGGCGTGAATGGAGGGACGAATGGAGACGTGTCGTCTTCAGCGATGAGAGTCGCTTGTGCCTTGGTGCCAAGGATGGTCGTATGCGTGTTTGGCGCCGTGCAGGTGAGCGCCACAATCAGGACTGCATACGACCGAGGCACACAGGGCCAACACCCGGCATCATGGTGTGGGGAGCGATCTCCTACACTGGCCGTACACCACTGGTGATCGTCGAGGGGACACTGAATAGTGCACGGTACATCCAAACCGTCATCGAACCCATCGTTCTACCATTCCTAGACCGGCAAGGGAACTTGCTGTTCCAACAGGACAATGCACGTCCGCATGTATCCCGTGCCACCCAACGTGCTCTAGAAGGTGTAAGTCAACTACCCTGGCCAGCAAGATCTCCGGATCTGTCCCCCATTGAGCATGTTTGGGACTGGATGAAGCGTCGTCTCACGCGGTCTGCACGTCCAGCACGAACGCTGGTCCAACTGAGGCGCCAGGTGGAAATGGCATGGCAAGCCGTTCCACAGGACTACATCCAGCATCTCTACGATCGTCTCCATGGGAGAATAGCAGCCTGCATTGCTGCGAAAGGTGGATATACACTGTACTAGTGCCGGCATTGTGCATGTTCTGTTGCCTGTGTCTATGTGCCTGTGGTTCTGTCAGTGTGATGTATCTGACCCCAGGAATGTGTCAATAAAGTTTCCTCTTCCTGGGACAATGAATTCACGGTGTTCTTATTTCAATTTCCAGGAGTGTATTTACAGAAATTTTTTATTGCTTTAGTCCTGAAAACTCAGCATCTTTTCTCTTATAGTTCTCAAGATGGCGATTTATATTTCCAAAATTAGTAATCCACTAATGTGTTAACATAGCGATCTTGGAAAATAAATACAAATTTTCGCGAGGAGACTAAGTAACAGTTTCAGCTCCTATATGATTCAGGGGGTGAGAGTGGCAAGTGGCGTCTTCTACTATGTGTTCTAAAAGTATGAGATCACCTGGAGAGCTTACGCAGTTGACTACTAACTTGTCCTTTTTGTCGCGGACTCTTAGTCCAGAGTCATCTTCATCTATGCATGAATAACTTTCTCCAGCTGGCAGCTGAAGAGAATTAGGGATAGACCACCTACTTGTCTAACACCAGTTCTGAAATCAAAGTTCATCATGTGCTTGCTAATTCTTCCTCATGTTGCGTAGGCAACTTCTAATGGTAGTCTACAAACATGGATTATTATTTGATATAATGTATGATAAAGTCTAGACATAGTTTAAAGACTTCTGAGAAAAAGCAAGAAAGACAAATAATCTCTATCAACCGTCTCAGGTTTTTGGACAGCAATATGCGATTGAGCTACTGCAGTAATTTGTTGAAGTTCTTGACAGACATACACAAATGACCTTGTGGATAACTTCTGTTGCTTTATGGGGCTGTTCCATTGTATTCAGGGTGGGTGGAGGGGGGGGGGGGGTACATTCTGTCATCTTGGCCCATATGCCATTTCTCTCAAGAAGTTGGTTTAAAAGCGGATAGTTAAATGCTTGTGAACATACGGAGTTCCTATAGAAGCTAAACATCCTAAACATGGTCCACGACTACTTTTTATGCTTGGGATCTTTATAGCACTTAATTTACCTTTTTCCGCGAATATACTTCTACTATTGCTATGGCACAGAAATTTAATTTCACGCCTTCAGTCTCACTGAGTGTTAACTTTATCCCAGCATCCTGCATAGACACTAGCAAGCTGCCCCCAAGTTGATGCAGCCTACAGTAAGACATCATCATAAATTGATAGTGATTGTATGATTTCAGGGCTCAGTACCTCATGCAACGCCCTCAAGAAAGCACGGAGATACTTAAACCAAAAAGCGCTACACAGAACTGGTAGTACAACCCTCTTCGCAAGAACGTGGAGTACTTCAATGATTCCAGTGCTAACTGCAGGTTCCAGTAACCACGTGTAATATTCAGTGACGACAAAAGTTTCGCTCCATGATATCTTTGCGAAAGCTCATCGATCCAAACTGTTTTGTCACTCTCCCTCTGTACTATTTTGTTCAGCTTATGGGGATCTAGAACCAGATGTACACTACCATCCTTTTTCGGAACTACAAATAAAAGGTTGTTTCGCGTTTTTGTCGTAAATATATATATACTCTTTTCTATTTATTTTGGTTTTGTTTTTGTCATTGCTCGCGTAATAACGCATATACGAAAAGAGGCGTGAAATACCTTTTAGTAATGGTGTGCGAAGAATTTCTTTATAATTATTAATTTTTAACAAAACAGAATATATTGGGTTCTTATTGTTCTGTATCTGGCTTTCTATTAAAGGAACATTTTTGGTTACTGTAACTCACTATAAAAAATCAACATATTTTCCCTACTTTATAGTTATTGAAAATGAAAATTACTTTGTTATGAAATACTGATGTTACAGTTCGCAAAGATTGTTCAACATTTTGCAGTGGATTTTTGTTAAGCGTAAAACACCAATAATTACCACGACTAGCACAAGAACATGAGACTATTGTCGGAGAAAAATACGTTTTCACTATAAGGTTTGCCAGACCAGAACTAAGCACAACAAAATTCCTATTATGTTACGAAGGTAAATTATCTCTTTTGTACTGTTAGCAATATATTATCAGCAGCCCGCGTCAACCTGCAAAACACATCATAAAATCTGCTGCTCTGCTCTGCAAGTCCGGAAGCTGAAAGAGATGATTTTATTTCACTATTACCTTCCCGCTTCTTTGCGGTATGATCGATTTCTTTTAATGCAGTTTGAAAGCGCCGCGGCAGCGGCTTGTTCGTTCGTAGCGCAGCTCTGCACCACGGATAATATTTAAATAACTGAAAATGTCTTAAAAGGATGGGATAATAATTTAAGCAAGCTACTACAAATAATAATGCAAGGTTTCATTAAATAACTCTATTCAAAACATTCAAATATGTTAACTTATCTACAATACACGCCTTTTTTAAAAATGAGTACATAATGGCGTACATCGATTAACCATGACAAAAGAAGACTACGTTAGCATGTACAACTGCGACACAGGCTATCTTACTCCCGTAACTCCAAGAGGAAGACAAAGAAATTAATGTTCATGCTGTATTATTTATACTAGTGATGTTTTTCATCTGTGTATGATATTTATCGTCTGTGCGGTTTCAGTACTCGCCGACACAGATATTATCTAAAATAAATAATAATAATAAAAATACATAATTCCATACAATAACAGAATACGATGCACAATATTTTCTCTTTACTACAAAATATGTCTTTTGCTAAGGGACGTTACAGTTGATTTACTCATTTCTAGTCCATTCTGTCCCTCCATACTCCAACATTTGAGTTATTTCTTTTTGTACCACTTCCCTCTCTGAAAATGATACTGGATAGTTCTTTACCACATTTTTTTTCATGTGGCTTTATGATCAAGCTGCACTCGAAATCTTTTACAGTTCAGTCCACCACAGTGTTTTTAACTGTCTAGATGGTGAACATCAGGGTACAGTTCACCAGGTAGACAAAGTTTAATACCAGATGTAAATTAGTAGATAATATTTGTCGAGATAGAAAACATGCTGCACATCTCTTTTCTGTCAAACTACATAAAATTTGTTTATTTTCTTCTTTTTTTACTTTTGCATGTCACTTCACCATACAGGTTATAGGTATACAAACATCCAGCGCTTCAGTTTCTGTTCTAGCACCTGGGTCCTCCACATGACATTCACACTTGCTGTCCGCTCAGCTACAGAGTCAGAAGTAACATACACTATATGTAGGCATATGTAGGTGAGCTAATCGGCCTCCTAGTATTGATACGACGTAAGATGAAATTGTTGTACGACTGAACACTAGCATATCAGGGTTCGGTAGGTCCAGAGGCAGCGACCGTCGCTGACGAGCCAGGGTACGGGTATAAAGGCTTTGCCAGAAATGGGAGAAATACCAGTGTGTAAATTTTGACTATATATGAAGGTAGTATCTGTTCCCGAAAGAACAGATACCATTGATGACCGTGCAGCTTCTCTAGAATGAAATCATAATTAAATCGACACCCTAGCTGCAAACAGGCGTTGATATACACCATTGTGGACATGTTGCAAATGTGTGCCCCCTACCGGGACTCGAACCCGGGATCGCCTGCTTACATGGCAGACGCTCTATCCACCTGAGCCACCGAGGGCACGGAGGATAGTGTGTCTGCAGGGGAACAGATACTACCTTCATATATAATTAAAATATGGCCACCCAGCCATTGACCTTCTTATGCGAATGCACGTGCTATGCTCCAACTCGTACGGGACTTGGTAGATTAATCTGCCACGAGTAATTAGTGTGATGGGCAAACATCTACTAGACGCACTACGAATGTAGTGGTGTGGACATGTTGGGAATGTGTGTCTCACGGGGAGCGTGCAAGGGATAATTTCCTGCAGGAGCACTATCCTCTGTGCCCTCGGTGGCTCACAATCAGATGAATAAAGCGTCTGCCATGTAAGCAGGATATCGCAGGTTCGAGTCCCGGTCGGAGCACACATTCTCAACATGTCCCCAATGATGTATATCAAAGCCTGTTTGAAGCTAGGGTGTCGATTTAATTATCACCTCACTAAATTTTGACGCCTAAGAGGACAAACGATACTCCAAGAACTGGCGGGTTGTCAAAGAAGCTGAAAAATGGCTTCTTACAGCATTTATAATAACTCACAGTCAAGTATTAAAGCAAATCTGAATACATCTGCGATCTCAGAAAAAAAATGAGATACATTCAATGACACAACAATGTTTCAATATCTTTAAATCTACAGAAGTTGATATTTCACAGCGAATAAACATTTTCACAATGAACCTCTGAATTAACAACTTTTAAACGCTTCATGATTTCAACAAACGGTATCTCAGATGATAGCACTGCATGATAGCTATTATCTCACAAAGCCATTCATCTGTATCTATTTTATTTATTGACTTATGACGTCTTTTATATCTCTTTTACTATGCAAATGGTTTGTTAGAACATCATATTCTGTACACTAACACAGCAAATGGTTAAAATATGAATACTCTACATATTGTTATATTTGTATAGTTATATAATGAACAGTTTACTATTTTGTCAGTAACTTTATTTAAATGTTGATTACAAGTGCTATTAAAAATTGTGCTAATTTAAAACTGGACAGTCGCATGTGTTAGCGGTCACTACAGTTGAAAAGAGAACCAAAAGACGCTTCTGTCAAGAAGGCATGAATAATTATTTAAATAATATTTAACAACAAATCTCTGTCATTTAATGTGAGTGTACTTGCACAATAACACTAGCTTGTTTATTTATGGAAAACCCTTTACTTGCAATTATTGTGTATGATTTGAGTGTGACCGAATATGTATGATATTTCTTTATTTAAATATTGTTATAATGCTTTAGTTTAGTCAGGGGAGTGATCAGATTGACTCAAATGATGTCTGTAGAATACAAGAATGATGTATTTTTGGTGAGGATGGCCTTCAGCCAATGGAAAAGCAGACAGTAGCAAAACACTACAGGAGTTAACTGGAGACTGGGACTTTTTGAGTGAAGAGCTCAAGAGAGCGATTCTGGCACTTGGGTGTTCTTTCTGGAAGGAAGCAGACCTGCCTGTTGTGACGAGTGCTACTGATAATAGGCAGTGAACGGCCACTATCACACTTTTTTGGGCTGCTAGATGAGACCACTGTTTTTACAACCAATTAATCCAACATAACGAAGCTGATGTTAGTTTATTTTGCGTTGTGTGGTTTGTTATTGCGTTCCACTGAGCGTCAGCGGATGAATAGACGTCTATGGTCTATTGCAAACATGACCCGTGTGGCAACACTGTGCTTCGTTCACACAGCTGCTGGCACATCTAACTTACGTTCAACTGTGGAGTTCTCACTGCTACTTCGTTAGGCTATTAGAGATCTCAAATGTCATCGAGCAGGTGCCGAAACTAATATGCTATTAGCCGGAAGGCTTCAGATTTTTGTCCATTTCTGCTGACTCTCGACTGAAGTGAGACAGACGGTGGAAGAAGGAAGTGAAAACAGTAGAGGAGACATTAATTTACTTGTCCTTCAAGATAGTATTTCTGGTTCTCCCAAGGTTCGTTTGGTACGATCTGCTGTGTAAATAAAAATGATTCAAAAAGTAGCCTTTTGCGGCTGATTAACGACTTGACGGAAGATCTTAGTCGTGGTGTCTATAGTAATGTTCTGTTTAATAAACACTTACTCTGCGATTGGTCATTGGCTGCATTGCTCAAGCATCTGGTGTCGTAAAACCACTGTAAGTCGGTCTTACGTTTATATTAGACATTCTGTTGTTATTATAGCGTGAATAAAACGCTGACATATGCTAAAGCACCGAGTCTCAAGTTTCTTTGCTAACCACTGTTCTAAGCGATAAACTAATGTAGTTCTTGTATCAAATCTCATCGGACAGTCGTTTCCGCTGTGACTGACAGTCGAGCCTTGGTACTTCTACAGGCGTCTCAAACCGTTTGGGTCAAACCTAAGCAGGTGACAGTAGATCCACAGCCGATTGTATTGAGATAGGGAACCAATGGTCGGAAATGCATACTCATATTGTGCTATGGACATACACAGCTACACCGCATAACAACAACGTACCTCATAGCAACTGTTCAAAGTGACGACCGCCAGTCTCAGTGCATGCATGGCAGCGTCGCATGCAGTTCTGCCGCACTCTCTCCAAGCTTCCTGATGTCTTTTGTACCAGGAGACAGTCAGCCTGGATCCTAGCAGGCAGGTCGTCATCCATTTCTACGGGGTTTCATGCACCAACGGCTTGAAGTAATCCCAGAGGAAAAGGTCCAAAGGTGTAAGATCCGGCAATCACGCTGGCCATGGGACAGGACCTCTCCTTCCAACCCAACGATGATTGTACATGTTGTTCAGGCGCTCGCGGACATTAACATCGGAGTGCGCTGATGCACGGTAGCGTTGAAACCACATCTTTTCGCGATGAACAAGGGGTACAGTCCCCAAGAACTGTGGCAGCACATATCGCAGGGACACCAGTTAACACTGACCAGTCAAACGCGGAGGTGGAAAAGAATGTCCTGTTAGATGACCTTGGACAATGCCCACCCATACGTTGACAGAGAATCGTTGCTCATGGCTACCGGTGTTGGTGGTATGGGGATTGTCCTAACTCCATACATGACTGTTGCGGCTTTTGAAAACACCATCACGGATGAATGAAGTCTCATCCGTGATCAAAACAAACTGTACGAGGTTCGGCACTACAACATTGCAGTGAGTAATCCATTGACAGAAGTGAAAGCGCAGCTCAGAATTCGTTGGTCCCAGTGCTTGCAGATATTCTTTGTGATAGGGATGTAATACCTGTTCCAAAAGTACTCTCCACACTGTATCCTTCGAAGTGTGCGTTTCACGGGGAAGTTGATGGGTGCTTACTGCCAGGCAGTCGGCCACACGATGCAACACCATCTCCACAAAGTCTGGTGTTCGTACTTGTCTTTGCAGGGAACCGTGATCGACTCTTTGAGGCGTGAACGACCCAGTCTCTCGTAAGTTGGTATCCACAGAGATAAACTTCTTCCATTTAGGATGTCGCCTGTTGGGTCAGTGTTCTCTGTAAATTCGTACTACCTGTTTGCCAACTCTCGTGACGAGTACCGTTCCATCTTTGCTAAGTGCCACGCACTGCACACAGTACTACACGTCACCATGGACACGTCACAAGCTCTCTGATGCAACGGACAACTGACGCCAGGGATAGCGGTATGCATACGGCACACGCTACTACGCGGGTCCTCCTACGAAACACGAGCTATGAGCTAAGTTCTGTACAGTACTGTTTGACTGTTTGGTGGTCAGTAGTGTACGCTGTTTCTCACCTGCTGGCTGTTCCAGTGTGCAACAAACATCCTGGATGTTTGCGAGAGTGCGGCAGAACTGCATGCGCCAGTGCAATACATGCGCTGAGACTGGTCGTTGTCACTTTAAACAATTACTATGAGCTTCGTTGTTGTCATGCAGTGTACGCCATGTATGTCCAAAACACAATAAATTACCGTTTCCGACCACTGGTCCCCTATCTCAGTAAAATCGGTTGTGGACCCATTACCACCAATTTCAATTTGACCAAAATGTTTGAGGCACCCCGTATTGATGCCGACCTCCAAAGGAACAAACTAGCTAAAACAAAAAAGTGACGTAATATTCTCAAAGGTATTTTAGACACATTCAGTGCAGTGACGTATCTTAAATCACTTAATAAAGGCAAGACCTTCGATCTGGATTTTATACCAGGCAGGTTCCTTTCAGAATGTGCTGATACAGTGGCTCCATCCTTAGCAATCAAGGACAACCGCTCGCCCGACGAAAGATCCCTACTTAAAGAATGAAAACTTGCACAGATCGCACCAGTATCCAGGAAAGGAAATAGGAGCGATCAGTTGCATTACAGACCACTAACGTCGATTTGTAATAGGATTTTGGAAAATATACTGTTTTCAAACATTGTGAATTACCTCCAAGAAAACGATTTATTAACTGTTTGTGAATAAATCGTTTTCTTGGAGGAGTACTACATTAGACATAACTGCATTATCAGCGAAATGCGTGAGGTTACAACTAACATTGTCTGCTAGTTCACTGATATACTACATGAACGGCAAGAGCCCTAACACATTACTCGGGGGACGCAAGAAGTGACTTCGATAACTCTTCATTCAATATAAAATGAAGCATCTCTCCCAGAAAATATCGTTCTCGTGAAACAAAAGCAATTCTCATTCACACTATGCATGGGGGCTTAATTAAATATTATTTGATTGAAAATAGTTTTTAGTGTTTAGTATGTCCGATTACGCAAGTCTCGTAATCGGCTGGCCCTGACTAGTATTATTACGCTATCTGACTGCAACAAACAATGTAAGTAGATTTTCGTAAACACAGTTAATTAATTAAGTCCCCAGCAACTATAAAACCTACAACACCAATAAGCACAAGAGTAACTGTTCTGTATGTGGGAGTGTGACTCAACGTCCACATCTGGCACGGTTCTTTTCCAACAAGACAAGAATTTTGATACCAATTATACTGACGTGACAAAGAAATTTAGAAAAACTATAATTACGCAAGAAAACCAAAATTCACTCTAATACAAGAACACGAGCCAGATGCTTTGTTGACTGAACCTGTAGTGACACATTATTTCAGATACACAATTAATAAAAAAAATTGTAATTTTTACCTTCATATATATTGACGAAATGCACTCATTACAATAACATCTGCTATCTCTCCCATCAAATAACTGCATAAAACATTGAACAACACTCTTTACTACAACATCTTACTCCGACTTCTCGACACGACAAGCACTGACTGCTACGATCTCTTAACACGCACTGTGGAGGCGGCTTAATAGTACTCTTTGGCGCACTCTCTGGCGCAGTGGCACAGTGTAGCCACCTTTCATATGCCCCTCCTCCACAGGCCAGAATTTGATGGTATTTTTGCCAGCATTGGTGGTGAAAATACCACCAAATTCGTCCAGAAAAATACAGACAAAAATAAAAGATAATATTAATACCTAAACATCACATAATTAGTTAAAAATTTTGGCTTTGCACTGACCTTTTACTAACCTAACATATGAAATACAGAAGGCAATACAAATTATTTTCATACATGTGACTTTACATAATAGTTGACACAATATACAAAAAATCAGTTTATACAAATGTTCACATAAAATGCTTTCAATGATTAGTTTATACAAAAAAAAAAGACACCAACAGGTAACATCCTTTCAGTAGAAGCAGTCCATCAGTTGCACCCAGTAATGTTGAGTAGGTGCAGACACCAACAAGTGACATCATTTCAGTAGAAGCAGTCCATCAGAGGCACCCAGCAATGTTGAGTAGGTGCAGACAGCAACAAGTGACATCATTTCAGTAGAAGCAGTTCCATCTGTGGCACCCAGTAAAGTTGAGTAGGTGCACACACCAACAAGTGACACCATTTCAGTAGAAGCAGTCTATCAGTTGCACCCAGCAATGTTGAGCAGGTGCAGACACCAATAAGTGACACCATTTCAGTAGAAGCAGTTCATCAGTTGCACCCAGCAATGTTGAGCAGGTGCAGACAGCAACAAGTGACATTATTTCAGTAGGAGCAGTTCCATCTGTGGCACCCAGTAAAGTTCAAGAGGTACACACAGCAACAAGTCACATTAGTTCAGTAGAAGCAGTTCATCAGTGACACCCAGCAATGTTGAGTTGGTGCAGACAGCAACAAGTGACTTCATTTCAGTAGAAACAGTTCATCAGTTGCACCCAGCAATGTTGAGCATGTGCAGACACCAACAAGTGATATCATTTCAGTAGAAACAGTCCATCAGTTGCACCCAGCAATGTTGAGTAGGTGCATACAGCAACAAGTGACTTCATTTCAGTGGAAACAGTTCATTAGATGCACCCAGCAATGTTAAGCAGGTGCAGACACCAACAAGTGACACCATTTCAGTAGGAGTAGTCCATCAGTTGCACCCAGCAATGTTGAGCAGGTGCAGACAGCAACAAGTGACATTATTTCAGTAGAAGCAGTCCATCAGAGGCACCCAGCAATATTGAGTAGGTGCAGACAGCAAAAAGTCACATCTCTCTGCAGAAGCAGTTCGATCAAACTCACTAGCACTGATCACACTGTCCATCAGAGTTTATGAGCACAAATTAAACATGTCCTAATGTCACACATCATGTTGAAAAGTGCAGGTAACAGTTCAGAACATTTATCCACACTAATCAGACAGTTCAGGCATGAACAATAGTTGGAATACACATACAAATGCTTTTACAGTAACATACAAATCATAACAAACACACAAATGATGTCAGACAATTGTCCTATTAACTATTACAATACTCAAATATCAGTAAACCTATAATATTCATGGGTGTCAGTGCAAGCCACTACAAACAAATAAAATAATATTTAGGAGATAGGTGGGTAGGATTAGTAAAGGAAAACACACAGAACACACTCACTCATCTCTCATCCACATTAAGTACTACTGTGTAACTGAATAGTGTTAATTGTGTAAATGTAATTCTGATTAAATGTTCATCATGTGTATCAAGTAGTACTGGCAGCAATGTATAACAGTCAATAATAGTTAGTCAACGTCATAGTCATCATGTCAAGACCAATGTTTGCCAAGCCAGATCAAAATGTACTGTTGTTGAACAACTGCCAGTGAGCCAAGATATGCAATTACTTCCTCTCTCCAAAAAAAAGTATATACTGCTTGGTGATTTAACAAAGTGTGTGTATAGACTATCTTCCTTCTATTTTAGTGTTCTAGTCTGCTATCTTCATCCTCCTTGTTCCATAAGACCAACAAAAAAAATATGCTCCTCACTTACTTTACCTCTTATACACCAAAACTCAAATAATCATCAGCATCACATAATCTCAATACGTCACTAATACTTCTTCAATACGTCGATACATATAACTCTTATCATCAATATCATTTATCTTACCTCTTGTCCACAAAAACTCCACTAATCTTCTACTTCACATACTCTCAATACCTCAATAATACGTCGCTACATATAAACCTCAGCACCAATATCATTACACTTCCATAACAACTCTTTCCTCTAGTCAGTCTCCTCGAACAAGTACAGATAAAATCCTAATGCAACTTCAATTCAGCATCCCATACAATCCGAAGACACAGTGTCCACACACAACCTCTGTGTAATCCATCTGACCCAAATTTTCTACTCATTATAAATTATAAGATACATTTTGGTTCCTTGTCCATCATTAAATAAAAGAAATGCATACCTGACCTCTAACAGACTTAGTTTGAATAACTCTCAGTAATTAAGTACGATTACGGAGTGTGAATGATCATAATATTTCACAGTGTGTACACCACTTCAAGAATCATAGCAGAAGCAAACATGTGGAGTATTTTTTGTGTCAAGTGTCACTTCCTATTTCAATTGCTCACGAAAAATGCAGTGTAATAACTGTTAATGGTCTAAACCTAGTATTGGTATGTCATGTCGTTAGCTTCCTTCCTATTAGCATAAATTTATACAGCTTTCATAAAACCTCAGCTCATGTGACTTCTATGACTCTCTTGTACTAATGTCGTTCGTCGAATTATAGCAGTTAATTTTCTTATCTTAAAAATATAAGGCACTTAGCGTACGCAAAACAAGCAATAGCGAGTAAATATACAAGTAGAGAAGACAATGTCAACAAGTGGATGCAGCACAATTCCTACAACGAGGCTCTGCCAAGCGAACAATCTATAATTAATCCAATAGTGTGACCTAAACTCTATGTTTATACACAGTATATCAGCATTTCTATACACCAAATTAACGAGCAGTTATGGCAACAAAACAGAAATGTGTAAATATGTAATCCATACGCATAGCAGTAAACATATATCTTACGTAATAAACAGGTCATTAGCATCATATCAGCATAAGCAAATAAATATTCATATGTCATCTTAATAAGCAAACATGAAGGCACAAGCAGATAAATCACAAAGTATAACTTACATAACTAAACTCATCAGCACAATAAATCAGGTTACAATTATAATTCAAATAAATAAGCACAGCAGGCACATAATAAAAAATATGACATCAGTGAAAAAGCATAGCAGCCAAGCGATGCATAATATACACAAGTTACAACCCAGTTCACTAATCAATAATTGTCAAAATCAGTAAATGTATACAAGCACGTCGCTTCACAAGTAAATCCATAGAACATAAAATTAGCACAAAGTATGAATCACGTAATCGCGAGCAGCAAATTACGTCTAAAGTACGTACCTATGTGGAAATATGTTACCTGAAAAATAAACTCAATTAATAGTTACCCTTTTTT
Source organism: Schistocerca piceifrons (assembly GCF_021461385.2). Lineage (NCBI taxonomy): Eukaryota > Metazoa > Arthropoda > Insecta > Orthoptera > Acrididae > Schistocerca > Schistocerca piceifrons. Next base: position 1,041,318,764 of record NC_060138.1, read on the forward strand.
AGTTAATTAGTTTCTTCTTGGAAATTACATTCTTCCTGAAAATTTCTCGATAGCAGGTCGTCTTAACGTCGGAGACACACAGAGTTTACCTGAAGTTCTTAAATATTTTATAGAACCGTATCCTGCAAAATACTGAATGTTAATAACAGAATTCATCAAGTCACTATAGCTTTATACTGAATTTAGTCGGAGAAATTAAACTGTGTGTTTGTTTACGGCTGTCAGTGCATTCGCACTGAGCGCTCGATCAGCTGTGGGCGCGTGACGTATTTTATACAACCGTATCCTGCAAAATACTGAATGATAATAACACAATTCAACAAATCCTTATAGCTTTATACAGAATTTAGTCGGAGAAATTAGACTGTGTGTTTGTTTACGGCTGGCTGTCAGTGCATTCGCACTGAGCGCTCGATCAGCTGTAGCCGCGTGACGTAGGAAGTCATTGTTCGCGGTCAACGACTGCCTTGTCCGGCGCGCAGACTTGACTGTTGCTTTGAGTATGTGCCGCCGCCAAAACACAGCGCGGTATCCTTGTACTCTCTGCGTGTTTACATGTAGCTGTTGGTTCCTCAAAAGTATGTCATTCCACAAAAATTTTTACGTTAGATATGTGATGTATTCCCTTAGAGCGTCGAGATTTAAGAGTTTCTACTTCGATAGTGTTATCATGAATAATTTTGCGAACCCTATATGGACCGTTATAAAGCAGAAAAAATTTGCGACACAAGCCTTTTCCTTTATGAGACAAACGGTGGGACTTAATTAATACTTTTTGACCAACTGACAAGATTTTTGAACGACCAGGACGTCTAGCTGATTTCTCTCTTCTAGCAGCCGCAGATTCAATATTTTGCAGAGCCAGGTTGACAACTTCAGAATGCCGCAGTTTCCGTGAAGGCGGAAAAGGAATGATTTCAGATATGCGATTTGTCGGTGCTTTATTTTTTAATATCAATAGAGGCGGTAAAGAAGTTGAATCATTAGGGAGTTCATTCAGAATGTTTTGAAAAATATGAAGATACTGATCCCAAGTTCTGTGATTCTGATGACAATAAAGACGACACAATTTATTGATTTCCTTCATCCATCTCTCTGAAGCGTTAGATTGAGGGTGAAAAAGTGAAATGAAAATTGGTTTAATTTTACGACGCTGTAGAGTACGAAGCCAAATTTTAGAGCGAAACTGTGATCCATTATCTGATATAACCTTGTCAACATGACCAACTTCTTTAAGAAAATGTTTGATAAAAGCGTTAGATACTGAACGAGCTGTTGCTTTTCGTAAAGGTGTAAAACACACATATTTTGACGTCAACTCCACTGCTACGAAAATGTACGCAAAACCATTAGTTGAACGAACCACTGGACCGAACAAATCGACTGCAGCCATCTCCTTTAGTTTCACTGGAATGACGGGAAACAACGGTGCTCTGTGAGAAATCGTTGGAGGCTTAGCCATTTGACATAATTTACATTTGGCAAGAACAGATCGAATACGTTTTTCCATATTACTGAAGTAACAATTTTCTCGTAATTTATGAAAGCATTTTCTGGGACCAAAGTGTGCATAACTGAAATGCGTATACCAAATCAATTTATTGACCCACTCATCAGGAATACAAACTAACCAAACAGAGTTGTCGACCGATTTTCATTTAAAAAGAATGTCATTGCGAACTAAATAATGCTGTCTAATCGCCACGCTTTCCTTTCTCCTCCACTTCTCCTTAATATCCTTCCAGATTGGATCCTTATTTTGCTCCTTAGCGATGTCCTGGAGCGAAGACGAAATAAAGTTCTTAAACGCAACACCTTGAATATACATCAAACAATAATTGTTTTCCTTGTAGTCCTCTTCAGCATTTTGTTTCAAACCCATAGGTGCACGTGATAAAGCATCGGCAACAATATTAGAAGAACCCTGTATGTAAACAATACTAAAGTCAAATTCCTGGAGGTACAACGCCCATCGTGACAATCTGCCGTGAGTTAATTTTGTTGACATAAGAAATTCCAGAGCTCGATGATCGGTGTAAACCTTAGTATGTCTGCCAAACAAAAATGTGCGAAATTTTGTAAAAGCCCAAACAACAGCCAAAGCTTCAAGTTCCGTAATCGAATAATTCTTTTCGGATTTAGAGAGAACGCGACTTCCAAATGCAATAGTCTTCTGTACTACAACGCCGTTTTCTTCTATCTCTTGAAATAAATGTGCACCTAGGCCTTTGTATGATGAGTCCGTTGCCAAACAAAATTCTTTAGATAAATCCGGATGTGAAAGAAGTGGAGCAGCAACTAAAGCATCACGAAGCTGTTCAAATTCTGACTGAGCTTCCTCATCCCAACACCAATTAGATTTCTTTCCAGATAGTTCACATAAACGAGGTGTGGCCAAATCGTCCAATTTAACGAAGCGTCGAAGAAAATTACAGACACCAAGGAAACTACGAACATCACGTTTTGTAGTAGGAACAGCATAATTACGAATAGCGTCTAATTTCTCTGGATCAGGAAGAATACCCTCTGTAGAAATAATGTGGCCGAGAAATTTCACCTGAGAACGACCAAATTCAGATTTTTCCAAGTTCACTGTCATGCCAACTCGTGCAAAAATACGTAACAATGAATCCAAAATTTTGTTGTGCTCACTCCAAGAACATTTAGCAACAAGAATATCGTCAACATATGAAATAATATTGTCACGAATATAAACAGGTAAAATTTCGTTTAGGCTACGAATGAATGCTGCTGAAGGTACAATAAGTCCAAATGGTAATTTACGAAATCACTTTTAGGTACAATTAGTCAAATCCGGTTATTGTTTACTTACTCACTAGACAGATTGATAGTCGAAGAGTTGGTTTGACAGATGCAAAGAATAGTAAAAGAGTAGGCAGCGGTACAGAAAACTAAAAGAGAAATAGCACCACTACAGCTCGGGGCCCTATGCTCGCTACGGCACATATTCACTTTAGAGTAGTGAATCCCCTGAGGACTTTAATAGCTGCACATAATTTCTAGATTGTGACTTAGTGGCACATCTGGCGGAAGTACGTACGTAAATTGATCTAGCCATGAACATGGATGTATGTCATTCTTAGAATTGCGGAAGATCTTAAATTTCCGGACAGTCAAAAAGTGTTTATAATCAAAGTTTTCGCCTCGTGGCGACAAAGACCTACCGCGTCTGTCCCAGTCCGAATGTCGATTATTGTTAAATTCACGCGCCTCGCGCTCTCTTATTGCATCCCGTAAATGAAATAGATTGTTTTCTTCATACCCTTCTGCTATCTGTGATTCTAAGTTCCTTCTACTGTCCTTTCCTACTATTTCGCCTTCTATTTGTTTGACGTGCTTTTTTAAAGCCTCAAATTCCTTTTTCACGCGTTCATTAAATTTTCCCTGATTTTCAACATGCTTATTTATGTTCTGGTATTCTTCGGTTTCTGCAAATGGTAATGGAGCTGTATCATCCGAATCTCTGTCCCCATGTAAACTAAGATTTGTCAGTTTATCTGAAATTTCCTCCACTCTTTCCGATAAGTCACCAAATTGTTCTTTCTGTTTATTTACGTCTTCCGTAAGTGTCGCGACTCGGGTTTCAGTATTGTCACATTTGGTAGCTAGCTGTTCATATTGTTGTGTTAGGTTATTTAATCTGTCATTTGGTACGGATCCTTCGATTCTCTCAAATATTTCTTCCTTATCCTTTGCACGTTGTAAATTTAACTCTGAAAAATTCTGTACTATCACGCGATCTCTTTCTTCCTGTTCTCTATCCTGTTCCCTTTGTCTGATTTCTACTGCAATTAATCTATTATTGTGAGAATTCAGAATCGGTTGTACTTCTTCCCTGATTTCTTTCTTTAATTCATCTTTCATATTTTTGAAACATGTCCCTATTCGTGAATCTATCCGTGTTTCCAAAGTTCCCATCTCTGTTTTTAATTCAGATCCAAACCGTGTTTCCATTGTTCCCATTTGTGATCCCAGTGAGTCTAATCGTTTTTCCATTGTTCCCATACCAGTTTTAATTGTTCCTATCTCTGTCTTCATTGTTCCCATCTGTGTTACCATTGTTCCCATTTGTGATCCCAGATTTAATATTGCACCCATCAACTGCTCCAAGGTAGCCGGTTCGCAATTCTTTTCGCGCCTAACATTTCCCGCAAAACCAGTTTCCTCCGTCATAGCTGTAAAGCTATCTGTGTTCGATACAATTTCAGAATCTTCTATCGTTAATCTCGGATTCTGTGAATTTTCTGATTGAGAAAAATTTTGAAATGGTTCCGGACTATTTTCCCGACTTATTACATTGTTTTCCACTTCATTATCCATCATACTGTTTTCCTCTGTTGGCGAGTTCGCCATGTTAACAATTTCGTTATTCTCACTATTCATCATTTTTGCCTTTTTCATTGATCGCGTAATCATTTACAAAATATGCAAAAGATTCGTCACTGTACGAAAATCACACACAATGACCCCTTATCTCCAACAATACTATTCACACGCAATGTCTCCCTCAAACACGATCAATCGAACAATTGAAATAATTGCACAAGATTGTCAAACGCGTATACAAGGCAATAAAAATTAAATTTTGAAAAATACCATTAGAAGAATGCCAATTACCAAATCTACACATACAAAATAGACTACAATCACTAACTACAAATTACTACAACAATACTACAGTCTACAATTTTCACAATCAGAAGAATCCAAGGGACGATCCTGGCAGGGTCGCCACGTGCATGGGGGCTTAATTAAATATTATTTGATTGAAAATAGTTTTTAGTGTTTAGTATGTCCGATTACGCAAGTCTCGTAATCGGCTGGCCCTGACTAGTATTATTACGCTATCTGACTGCAACAAACAATGTAAGTAGATTTTCGTAAACACAGTTAATTAATTAAGTCCCCAGCAACTATAAAACCTACAACACCAATAAGCACAAGAGTAACTGTTCTGTATGTGGGAGTGTGACTCAACGTCCACATCTGGCACGGTTCTTTTCCAACAAGACAAGAATTTTGATACCAATTATACTGACGTGACAAAGAAATTTAGAAAAACTATAATTACGCAAGAAAACCAAAATTCACTCTAATACAAGAACACGAGCCAGATGCTTTGTTGACTGAACCTGTAGTGACACATTATTTCAGATACACAATTAATAAAAAAAATTGTAATTTTTACCTTCATATATATTGACGAAATGCACTCATTACAATAACATCTGCTATCTCTCCCATCAAATAACTGCATAAAACATTGAACAACACTCTTTACTACAACATCTTACTCCGACTTCTCGACACGACAAGCACTGACTGCTACGATCTCTTAACACGCACTGTGGAGGCGGCTTAATAGTACTCTTTGGCGCACTCTCTGGCGCAGTGGCACAGTGTAGCCACCTTTCAACTAAACAGTTATTGCCATCGACAGAGTATTGAAACTGATTCTATATTTTTAGATGTCCAGAAGGCTTTTGTCATCATTCCTCAAAAATAGCTTACAATCAGACTGCGTATATATGGAGTATCGTCTCAGTTGTGCAACTGGATTCATGATTTCCTGTCAGAGAGGCCGCAGTTCGTAGTAGTCGACGGAAAGTCATCGAGTAAAACAGAAGTGATTTCTAGCGTTCCTCGAGGTAGTGTTATAGGCCGTCTGCTGTTCTTTATCTATATAAACATCGTTCTCCATAGCGCCAGGAACAAATTACTTCTAAGAGGAGATTCCGATTCTGTATCAATGAGAACAACTGTGGTGTAATTGTGAGTTTGATCGCCTAGAAAATGTTGGAAGTCGAAATCATGTTTCACGTCATTTTTTCCGTAAAATTCAGTACGAGTTAGAGAAAGCTCGGGAAATAGAGTTCGACCTGAAATAATGAGAAACATAAAAAGTGCTAAGAAATTTGGTATTAAGTTTGATAACACTACAGACACAGTGCACTGATAACAGGAGAGTGAAATCATTAAGTATGTCTACTTTGACAATGGAGAATGTTCAGTGGAAGAAATTTTTGTTGATTTAATCATAAGTCATCAGAGAGCTGGAAGGGGCTTATCTGAAAGATTAAAAATGCAGAAGCTGAGAAATGATGGTTTGGTCATTCAGAGCTATCGTGGTCAAGGTTTCAATAATGGCAGGAAAATAAGAAAGCGTTCAGTCACATATATAAAAAAAACCTTGTTGAATTTGTGTCTTGTGCAGCAGCACACGGCCTAAATCTAGTTGGCGCATATCCCGCGTTAAGTGTCGGTTCTTAAGGTCACTATTTTGGAAAATTCGGTTCTTAAGGTCACTATTTTGGAAAACTATATAAGTTTATTAAGTACATCAACAGCTCTACTTTGAAGTGCTCCGCTTTATCGATTGTATTAAAAGGAATCTCAAGACACTTTGCAATACGCCGGACGGTGTGGCCGTGCGGTTCTAGGCGCTTCAGTCTGGAACCGCGTGACCGCTACGGTCGCAGGTTCGAATCCTGCCTCGGGCGTGGATGTGTGTGATGTCCTTAGGTTAGTTAGGTTTAAGTAGTTCTAAGTTCTAGGGGACTGATGACCACAGATGCTAAGTCCCATAGTGCTCAGAGCCATTTTTGAACCACCCTGCAATACAAGATAGTCTCGTAGGTGTCCAGCGTGACAACTCTTCAGAAGACACGTAAGGTGTTACCAATAGAGACAAATGCACCACTCAAACTTGAACACGTGCTACAATCCATCTCAGAGAAATTGATTATGAATCTTTATGATTCTCAAAGGTAAGGTCTGATGTTCTAATAAGATTGAATTGCTGCAAGGAGCGATTGCTTTGCTTGATGTAGCATCGAGTTTGATCTCTGGTCTGCTGAAGAATATTTAATACCTAAGCGAAAAAGGAGTGCAAAAATACAGAGAGAAAGAAATTTACGATTCTACATCCATCCAATACAGTTCTGTTGTTAAAAGATTGAGAGGGGTGAGGAAGATGGCTGGAAAGATGACTGAATTAGCGGCACCCTTTATCTGTGCTGAGAAACTGTTTGAACTACAGTGCTCCAAAGTATTTTATAGAACAATAAATAAAGTGGAGAACAAGTCTCACACATAACACACTATTTCCAGTTAGGAAACGCTTTAAATAAAACCTTTTTACCGTATCATGTAAACTTTGCAACAGATTTTTGGGGCCAATAGCATGTTGGGAAAAAAATCGCAACACCAAGACATAAACGAAAGTTGGAAGGTGTGTTAGTAGATCTGAAAGCTGTCTCTTCAAATTTCGCTCCAGTCGCATAAGAGTGGTGCTACAGCACCACTATGAGGATGCAAATCACGTTTGCTTCAAATACACTTTGTAACGATCGTGAATGCCAGTTACCTTTCAGACTGAACGTGGTGAGTTGATGTTAGTCAAGACTGTCTTTAAGGCGACAAAGACGCCATTATCAACACCAAACTGAGTATGAAAAAGGTCGGGTAACAGGGCTACGAGAAGCTAGATGTTCCTTCTGCGATATTACTGAAAGACTTGGCAGGAATATAGCCACTACACATGACTTCTGGCAGCCGTGGTCATGGGAATGTACTGTTACAAAAAGAATGGGCTCCAGACGGCACCACATGGCACTATCGATCAGTAAGAGCATATACTGTATTCAAACATTATGAATCACCTCGAAGGGAACGATCTATTGATACATAATCAGCATGGTTTCAGAAAACATCGTTCTTGTGCAACGCAGCTAGCTCTTTATTCGCACGAAGTAATGGCCGCTATCGACAGGGGATCTCAAGTTGATTCCGTATTTCTAGATTTCCGGAAAGCTTTTGACACCGTTCCTCACAAGCGACTTCTAATCAAGCTGCGGGCCTATGGGGTATCGTCTCAGTTGTGCGACTGGATTCGTGATTTCCTGTCAGGAAGGTCGCAGTTCGTAGTAATAGACGGAAAATCATCGAGTAAAACTGAAGTGATATCAGCGTTCCCCAGGGAAGCGTCCTGGGACCTCTGCTGTTCCTGATCTATATAAATGACCTGGGTGACAATCTGAGCAGTTCTCTTAGGTTGTTCGCAGATGATGCTGTAATTTACCGTCTAGTAAGGTCGTCCGAGGATCAGTATCAGTTGCAAAGCGATTTAGAAAAGATTGCTGTATGGTGTGGCAGGTGGCAATTGACGCTAAATAACGAAAAGTGTGAAGTGGTCCACATGAGTTCCAAAAGAAATCCGTTGGAATTCGATTACTCGATAAATAGTACAATTCTCAAGCCTGTCAATTCAACTAAGTACCTGGGTGTTAAAATTACGAACAACTTCAGTTGGAAAGACCACATAGATAATATTGTGGGGGAGGCGAGCCAAAGGTTGCGTTTCATTGGCAGGACACTTAGAAGTTGCAAAAAGTCCACTAAAGAGACGGCTTACACTACACTCGTTCGTCCTCTGTTAGAATATTGCTGTGCGGTGTGGGATCCTTACCGGGTGGGATTGACGGAGGCTATAAAAAGGGTGCAAAAAAGGGCAGATCGTTTTGTATTATCACGTAATAGGGGAGATATGATACGCGAGTTGGGATGGAAGTCATTAAAGCAAAGACGTTTTTCGTCGCGGCGAGATCTATTTACGAAATTTCAGTCACCAACTTTCTCTTCCGAATGCGAAAATATTTTGTTGAGCCCAACCTACATAGGTAGGAATGATAATCAAACTAAAATAAGAGAAATCAGAGCTCGAACAGAAAGGTTTAGGTGTTAGGGAGTGGAATGGTAGAGAGATAGTATGATTGTGGTTCGATGAACCCTCTGCCAAGCACTTAAATGTGAATTGCAGAGTATTCATGTAGATGTAGATGTAGATGTGTTTGGCGTATGACTCTGGTGCAACACACAGCATCTGCAGCAGCAATTTTAGCAACAGTTCGCACCACAGTGACATAACGACAAATCGGTTACTTCAAGGACAGCTCCGAGCCCGATGCCCTATAGTTTGCATTCTACTGACCACTAACCACCGTCATTTGCGACTTCAGTGGTGTCGAGTGAGAGCTCATTGGAGGGAAGGGTGAAGATCTGTTGTGTTTTCTGTTGAAATATGGTGCCAGTGATGGCCGTCTCTTGGTTAGAAGGCCGCCATTGAGGACTTCCATCCAACCCGTGTGTTTGCTAGACACACTAGATCTACAGCTGAAGTTATGATCAGGTGTGCGATTTCACATGACAACAGGAGTACTCTCGTTTTTATCCCACGCTCCATAACTGAAAATGTGTACGTTCATCTGGTGATTCGACATGCTGCGTTGCCATTCATGAACACCATTTCAGGGGGTGTTTCCCAACAGGATAACCCTCGACCACGTAACGCTGTTGTAATCCTACATGCTATACAGGGTGTCGACATGTTGTCTTGGCCTGCTCGATCACCATATCTGTCTCCAAACGATCACATATAGGACATCATCGGACAACAACTCTAGCGTCATCCACGAGCAGCATTAACCAGTGAAGCGTAGCAGGTATGGAACTCCATCACACAAATTGATATTCCGCATGCTTGTATTAACCTCTGATCTTGCAATGTTAATCACTACTGAAATATGTTGCCTAGCCAGATGTGCCGTCGAATTTTCATTACTCTACATCATTTCTTTTTTTGGTGCTGCGACTTTTTTCCTGTCAGTGTATAGCAGGGATAATGGTCAGCGGAGCTAGTTAACAATATAGCTGCATTCAAGTTCCAGGTGAAAGAGATGATGAAGAGCATTTACACGGTTTCCCATTTGTATATTTTGAAGGTTTCTTCGAGGAAGAGCTTAAGATATGCTTATGGAGACACCAAACTAGAGTTGAGGATATTTATGACAGTCCCAGTGACTGCAGCATCTTGCGAATGTAGTTTCAGCAAATTAACTGTTATAAGAAACTACGTAAGGTCGAGTATGAGTGAAAGCAGACCGTCGGACTTAGCTACCTTGTCGACAGAATTTGCCATAGCTGCTAAATTTGACTTCAGTCACATAGGAAAACAATTCCTAGAAAGGTCATTTTCTCAGTTATTAATTACGGTTTTTTTCTTTTATTTTTCACTAATAATTTAGGCACTATTAAAAATGTATGAGGGACAAATAAAAGCTGTTTGTTATCATACACCAATGTAGAGCAACTACTATAGACAATAAAATATAGATTTTGTTTTACTTTCCATTTTTAGATAGTTTATTCAGTTTGTAACTTATTTACTACAATGATGCTTTTAATTTTTTGTATGCATTATTTTTCACCAGTATAATTCTTTTAAGCAATATTTTTCAGTTATACTTCGTTTTTATTAAACCGAGGCACAAAATTATAAAATTTGATAAACCTGTGTATAGAGAAAGTGTGGGATAGATGGCAGAGGGATGGGAGTTCTACCAGGGGCATAGAGTCATCTCGATGCAACTCTGATCTTAGCACTGATGCTAAAGTAGTTTAAGTCAGCTCTAACTACTTTCCTAAGGCTTAAAGTGTAACACTAGTTCCCTAAAAAAAACCGAAGAAGCGTTTAACGTTGGCTACAGTACTGTCAGGAATAGAGGTCAAGTCCCCTAGCAAACTACTTGACACCATTTGTTCATTACAGATGTACGATTTCTCATCTTGTCTGCATATTCATTCTGCATCCTGGAATCCGCCCTGTTCTGTTACGTCGGGCACATTTCACAATATGAAACCCGCTTCCGTCGCTGAGGTCAGTAATCCACGTAGGTGCTTTGGAACTCTTGTCAGTCCCGGAGTTAGCTGCTTCCAATTCCGAATTTGGTAAAGATTTTCGCCGCCGCAGTTTGTCGAGAACAGTTAGGAGAGGTGTTGGCGCCAATTCCAAATCACGAGACAACTCTTCCGCAGGCTCCAATAGTGTGTGGCATGTTGATAGTGATGAGTATGTCAGATGGGGACGTTAAGTGTGGTGGACTCCTTCTTGCCATTCGAACGGAGCAAACTGTGACCCGCCAGACACCACGTTTCACCACCTTTCGTCATCAGCACTTCAAATCATTTTCTACGCAGACTTGACACTCCAGTCCACTTGCATCATCACAGCCCCTTACATCCAACAACTTTCAGGTTTCGCCAGGACAGCAGTCACAGAGCTGTTTGTTTCTTTTTTCATAATCCAATTAATTTTTCTTTATTATATCCCTGCCGTACGTTGCTGTAGAGGGTATATGTTAACCTCCGCTGTGGTCGTGTCATTTGTTGAAAGAACTGTGCAAGGAATGCTAGGCCTTCTTCCTCAGGACCACTCGTCAAATGCAGCAGTCTTCAGAGTCACAGAATCTCTCTTCTGCGTATAATAAAAATCAGCGTCTCCAATCAAACAAAACGTATAAGTGACAAATTACCGTCAACTGGGACGACTTTGCCGCATGAGACTATTTTCCCGGTTTTTGAAAACGGTTATATTTGTCCGCTATTGCTCTTCACAATACAGATAAACGGTTCCTACTAATAGACAAAAAGCAGAATTAGTTCTTTTTGCGGGTGACACTAGTATTGAATCAATACTAGCATACATACAGCAACAGAAGAAATGGTAAACAATATTCTTAAAAGTACCATTGACGGGATTTCTGCTAATAGGCTCACCCTCAATTTGAAGAAGACACAACATATTCAGTTCTGCACATTTAGAGATACCACAGCAATGATAAGTGTAGCATATGATGCGGAAATAATAAATAGGGTGCAAACTTCAAAATTTCTTGGTGCCCATATTGATTACGATTTAAATTGGAAAAATCACGTTTTGGAACTCCTAAAACAATATAGTTCAGTCACATTTGCACCTCAAATCAAAAAAATGGCTCTGAGCACTATGGGACTCAACTGCTGAGGTCATTAGTCCCCTAGAACTCAGAACTAGTTAAACATAACTAACCTAAGGACATCACAAACATCCATGCCCGAGGCAGGATTCGAACCTGCGACCGTAGCGGTCTTGCGGTTCCAGACTGCAGCGCCTTTAACCGCGCGGCCACTTCGGCGGGCACCTCAAATCACTGCAAATCTTGAGGAGAGACATATCATTAAGTTGACGTATTTTTCATGTTTTCGTACTATAATGTCGAATGTCCAATGAAACTATGTTTTGGAGTAACTCATTTTAATGAAAGGAAGTCTTCGTTGCTGAAAAAACATCCTGTAAGAATAAAACGTGGTGCTCGCTCAAGATCTTCTTATAGTTATTTGTCTAAGGAGTTAGGCATTTTGACTACTGCTTATCAGTACATTTATTTCCTCGTGAAGTTTTTTGTAAATAATTCACTGCAGTTCAAAAGGAAGGATGATGTACATAAGTACAATATATTTAAAAATGGCATTCATTAATCCACGTTAAGGTTGTCTTTAGCACAGAAAGGAGTGCACAAACGCACAATGCTGCAACCAAAAATTTTTGATTATTTACTCTGTGATACGATGCAAAGTAAAATTTGAAAACAAAGCGACATAAATTTCCCCTCGGCGACCCCTATACTCCCTATAGGAGTTTCTACTATTGTAATGTGTAAAAGGTTGTAGGTAGGAAACATTAACTCACATCTGTGTATTTATGTACATAAAAAATTGCAATTTATCAGCATGTAACAAATTTATTTCAATGTAAAATTACTCGTTACACATCATTACGACTTATCGTGCAAATGATCCATGGACATGAAACTAATTGGTGCTCTACCAAGATTCTGAACTAACCAGTAGAGGCACATCGCACGCATACATTTAACAATGATCATTTTGCACGTTTCTGGGATTGTGACGTGGGTGTGGGTGCTTTCGTCTTGGAAGAGATTTTTTTTGTGTTTTTTTTTTTTTTTTAGTCTACGAAAGTATCTCGCCCTGCTCATTCAACTGAGTAAAAACTACTTGTTTTGCTTTATAGCACACACAAAACTGTCTTTCAAAATCACTTTTAGAAGTAAATAGGCTATGTTGCATTTAGGTGGCCAAAAGACACAGAAAGCTTGTTCCATTGAAAGTTATGTCGTGTATGACATCCGAATGTTGCGGTCAGATGCGGCGTATGTTGGGACCTGAAGAAGAACGTCACACACAGCTGTGAACGTGGCAGGACACCGCCCGCTAGCCGATTTGGAACGTGAGACGATAATCGGCGAAAGACGCACGGTCATGCGTTGGAGATCGGAAATTACACAAGAATTTGTAATTTCGATATCAAGGCTTTTAGAGTGGATCCTCAGAATCGCAGAGACAATGCTGCCATTCGCGTAAACTGCCACATAAGACGATCACAAGTGTTTAACGCGCAGAGGCCATGTCACCTCCGCAGAGCCATACCAGGGCGATCGTCGGTCAGCTGCTAGTCAGACTGTCGTCGATTTGAATTTGGGAGGTCAGGAATCCATTTCTATTTGGATTGCAAGGGAACAAACGCACCGCAAAGGCTTCAACAGTCGACCCATCAACACCACATCCTGTGCCTTCCCATGACTTTTGCCCAGTCAATGTAATAACGCCTAGCAACTTTACAGCACATGGTTTCTTTTCACTATGGTTGTACCCAGCGAGCGAGGTTGAGTAGCAGTTACTTAGCTCGCTGGACTCACATTCGGGACTACGGTTCAAATCCCTGTCCGGCTATCGGTATTCATGTTTTCCGGGAGTTTGCTAAATCGTTCCAACCAAATGCCTGGATGGTTACTTTGAAAATTACACGGCCGATTTCCTTCCCTATCCTTTCGCAATGCGAGTTTGTGCTCTGTCTCTAATGGCCGTGCTGTCGACGGCACGTTGAACTCTAGTCCTCCTTGGTTGCACCACGAATTTCAGTGAAAACGGGACAACTTCGTCAGCCTGGAATTTTGTACTGTTCTCGTCATTGTCATACTTATCTAAAGAAAATGAATCTTTCAGTTTTTCATATCAATATGTTTTGAGACCATGCTGAGAGGTCGCAAGTATCAGAAATATAACGATATTACTGTGCAACTTGCTGTCTCTCAAGTGGTTAATAACAAAATAACCAATGGAAAATCAGTTGAAAGGTATAATACTCCTCTTTGAAACATAAAAAGAAAGTGTCTGTATTCAAAGACATCAAGGCTATGGTTCAAATGGCTCTGAGCACTATGGGACTTAACACCTATGGTCATTTTTTTTTTTTTTTGTAACCATATATATTTATTTAAATATTTTAACAACGATACATTAAAAAAAAGACATTTTTCTATTAATCTATTATCCTAGTGATGGTTAATATTATTGTCATTTTATATGTTTTCGTTTTTATATTTTCCTTTTTCGTTTTTCTATTATTGTTTGTTCCTTAAACCCTTTTACATGGCCATTTGTCGTCTTTTTTTTTTGAGGGGGGTAGACATTGCAGGACAGGCATAACAGTTTATTTTTGGCATCGTTGCATTGATTTGAGTTTATGTTTCTGTATGTGATGCACTTGTGATGACATAGGCACATTGTGTATTCTGGTTTGATCTCTTCCTCTAGTTACACTGTTTAGTGGGACAGTATGAAGGAGCGTCACCATGATAGATGGAGCAGAAGTGGAAGAAACTTTTTTTTTTTTTTTTTTTTTTACATATACTACAGAATATACCTAACTGAAGAAGGGAGAAAATTTTGTCATATTACATAAGAGAAGCAGAAAGGATAGTGTGAGTAATCAATAGAATTTTGTAGGCACTAAGTAAAGGAAATCAAATATCTAATAATAATGAGTAGTTGGCACTTTCCACTAGGGAGCACTTTGTGTCACTGATTCCACTAGGAAGGAACACTTTATACTACTATACTTCACTATTTGATGCGAGAAGAGAAAGCTCTTTATCTTTTGTGTTGCACTTGTTCACTATCACTGCACACGTTATTCTTGTGGTGAGTGCGGTGAGGTGGCTGGTGGCGGTGCTGGGGGTCACAGGATGGGGAGGACTCTGGCGATTGCTGTCTGCAGTGGAATCTGCAGGAAGTTTTTGAAGTTCTCGTGGTATCGCCTGTGCTGCTGGGCCGTCTTGTTCTCCTCCCAGAGGTCCATCAGGAAGGCCAGCCGGTCGGTCTGCCTCCGCGCTACGATGGCGTGTGCCGTCATGGCGAGGATCCAGAGAGTCGCCAGTCGCTTGGGTCGTGGAAATGGGTTGCAGTCTGGGGCGGTGATTGCTTCCACTGTGATGCTTCCCGGCGCCGTTCTGTTGATGTGGGCCACCATCTGCTGGCACGCTTCCCAGATGTTGATGGCATTCCCGCACGTGAATCGGTGCTCGAGGGTGTCGGTCATGCCACATACGTCACACTTGTCACTTGCGACGAGTTTTATCTCCGCCAGTCTTTGGTTGGTTGGTACCGTTCTGTTAATTATTTTGTACCACGTCTCCTTCGCATGTTTAGGTAACACGTTTTCTGAGACGTTCCCCCATATTTGTTTCCAATTGTATTGCGGGAGTTTTTGTTCAATTTTGTTTTTTTCCGGCTTCCCCCTGAGGGCCCAGTATATTCTCTTGGCTGTTCTGTGGCTGGGATTCGCCACGGTGTCCAGAACGTAACTTTTGTTGGCGTAGTGCAGCCTGACGTGTCGCATTCTGCAGGGAATGTGTCTCGTGTCGACCGGCGCTTCTTGTGATGCGGGCTTGTATCTTCCAATTATCTTGGCTGTGACGCTGTCAGGGTTTTTGTCCTGGATGGCGAGCGTTCGTTTCAGTAGAAGGGCTGCGTCATCAGTCCCCTAGAACTTAGAACTTCTTAAACCTAACTAACCTAAGGACATCACACAACACCCAGCCATCACGAGGCAGAGAAAATCCCTGACCCCACCGGGAATCGAACCCGGGAACCCTTGCGTGGGAAGCGAGAACGCTACCGCACGACCACGAGATGCGGTCAGCATCAAGGCTCCAGACAGTATTGGGCAGTGATGAGGAAGAAGGCAATGTGTGTTATTGACCTTCCCTACGATGAAATTTGAAAACAAAATTGACTTTTTTGATGAAAATTTCAAAATTTTCTTTGTTGTCTAAAGCATATAGATTTAAAGTTGCCTGTTTTAATGTTGTGAGCATCTAGATGTACATATCTTTCCAATAAAGAGTTTTCATACTTTAAATATTCTTTTCTCCGGCATTTGTTGGTGATTTATATTGTTTTAACACAGTTGACAAATTTGTCCCGTTTCTGAGGGAACTTTGCCATTGCTGTTTGCAATTATTTTAACGTATATCTCGTTTTTTAAATAATTTGTCATGCAGTGAAAACTGTGAAATTAGAAATCGAGATTAATGGTTTATGATGCTTTTGAAGCATTTCTGTACAAGTCAGATATCGCAGTAGTTGATTAAAGTTGCCCCTGTTGACGGTAGGGTAGAATCTCCGACTACCTTCTTTGCAGACTTGCTCTTTCAATAATGCAAGAGACACTTAAGAAAAGTCTACAGTTAAAAGCAAGGACATGACATAAAACAGAAAGAGTAGCATACTTGTGAATAACGAACACCACACCTGAACAAGTAGTTAAAGACAGAATAATAACTATCTTGTATAGAGCAGGGTTTCCCAAACTGTGTTCCGCGACTTTTTGTCGAAACTAATTATTTTTTTAATGTTTTTGTGATTTCTGTGTTATTAATTACGTTTTAAGATTGAGGAATTCACTGAATAAACCAAGTTTCTGTCATTTTTAAAAAATTTATTATCCTTCAAAATAAAAGCGGTGTTCTGTCAAAGTATTGTTAAAATGTTCCGTCAGAATAAAAGTTCGAGAATTCCTGGCATAGACGAATATATTCAACACATGCCCCAAACTCTCTCTCATTAAATACGTCTAACAGCACATTCAATTAAAATCAAAACGAGACACAGGACCTTTACGAAAATGATATTACGCTGTAGGCTTGCACAGCATAGCCTAGCGTGGAGACCTGCATCAGACCAATTCTTCGAGCCGCAGACCATAGCAACATCATGTGCCTAATGCACACCTTTTAAATGGAAGCAGGTGGTTGTGATGCTGGACAGTAATATGTAACATTGCTACAGCGACAACAGGAAGATGGGAGAACTCATTCTTTGTTTCAGTGGGATGTTAAATGCCCGATAATCTGGAGACAATGAACGAGTGCTAATTGTTTTTCAAGTGAAGTGCCTTTTTGGAAGACTGACGAGCAGGTGAAGGAGGTAGACGGTAAAAGAGTTATGGGGCAATCCACCACTTCAGTTTTAGACAAAGGAAAAGTGAAAGGACATAACTGTAGAAAAAAAATATTGTTAATGCTGTACAGTACAATGATTACTTTAGGTAACTGTGTGACTTAGGTTAGCAACGGTAAATTTTCCGTCCCACGAACTACGTAAATTACACCTCAGAAGTGATACATTTTGGTCTCAAATAACAAATGAGAGATGGACGTAATTGACTATGGGAAGTGGCAGTGCCAATGATTTCTTCGTTGGTCTGTTCCTTCCGGTCAAGCGAATGCAAAAGCTAAGCATTGTATTTTCTAGAATGACATGCGGTACTACATCAGATCTATAGATTTCGCACCGACCTGCTCTCATTTCGGTGATCTTCGTTAAATATATAACAAAATATAATTGTAAAAAATTTTATTCTCTTTACAGCACTATAGAAAACGCATGTGCTATCAGATAAAAATGTCTAACGTTCATTATATTACAGTAACAAATCCAGTGTCTATAGCTTCCTCATTTTTAGTCGTCGAAATGCGAGACGGACAAAAGTAGTTTGGCAAATCGTACGATAATGCACGGCATACGTTGAATGAATGCAGGGGTAAAGAAAGAATATAGTATGTATTAATATAATAATACATTTGTGGGTACTGAAAGTATTGTTCATGAGGAATTTCAATCAATTGTAGGAGCTTCGAAGCTACCTTTTGTGGACTTATATCGTTACCGCTGATCCTGTGTGTAACCAGGTGAAATTTTCTAAGAAATTAACTTCATTAAATTAATGTGGATTCATAGAATTTACAGGTATTTGGAAGGAGGAAGAGAATATTGCTTGAAACGAATGTTCGTGTGAAGTAGAGAGAGATTCCACTCCTCATAAATTGACATTAAAATTGCTTACACTGTTATAAAATGCATAGTGCAATGTGAACTCAACATAATTTAAGAATTATCTAAGAACCTAACTCACTAAAAGTTCTGAAGTGCTTCCCAAATCGTAACTAGTCTTCTGTCAAAGACACTCTTTATAAAGTGTACTCTGTCGGGCGGCAGCAGAACTATCTGGTCGGTATAAACATCACTGCCCTCTCGTAGTGAAGCTTCGAATGTGGTGCCGGACAGACGTGAAGTCTCAAGCGGAAAGGAAGCACTATCATTGCTGAGTTGTTGAACATATGAAAGAGGAGAAATGTCTTATCGTTTCGGAGCAGTGGTTATCATTATATAAATCATATTAATTGACGTTGTTGGTGTGCGTTGTTTTCAGTGGTTAATCGGTGATTTTGTGTCACTTCTGTGAAAGTGCAGGATTTAGCTTGACTAGCTGTGTATCATCGCGTTAGAATTAGAAAGCAGCCATCTTACTTACCCAATCAAAGGTCTTTGGCTAGCGGTTTCATTGTCTGGTTTCAAACCAGAAATATATAATACACAGCCCGTCAAATGGCGTTAAAACGAATTAATAAGGTAAATAATCTATGTCTGCACATGTGTACTGTTCATAAGTTATAAACAACTAGTTTACGCGCTGCGGACGTGTGTTACTACAGTAACGATTTTGTGCCTACAATGTGAACCTCATATACTTCGAAATTCGTAAAGCACGTTGTGGTAGTGATGGCAGGTGACAAAAGTGGTGCAGTTATCATTGTGAACAGTGTAGATTGTGCACTCATGTGAGTGCCTAAAGTTGATATTATACTCAGTTCCTGATTAAGATCATAGTAGAAATCGGCGTGCCTTGCAAGTGCTTCTTGACCAACCAGGAAGTGTACTTTTCGGTAGGTCGTACAGTAAAGTAAGACAGTACTTGGTTGTAGAGCTGGACGATTGAACAACGTGGGAGGTGATTTGAAGGTTTGGTGTTCCAGGGTTTTACAATATACGCTGCTGTGATCTGATAATAGAGACTTGGTTTAGTATGTCTTCGTGTAGTATTGTGAATTTGGGCACCTGCCATTCAGAATAAACTGTGACAAATAACATACAGTTAGTTACTTTTAACTATACATGGGCTTCATAATTTGACATGTACGGCCCTTGTTTCAGGAACTGCAAGACCTGGGTAGAGATCCTCCAGCACAATGCTCAGCAGGACCTGTGGGCGATGATTGTAAGTTTTTGTCTGTATATTAGACATAATTTATTACTTGATTACAGTATTTACTTAAAAATTGGCTAATTTAAATGTAATGAAAAAAATCAAAAACTGTCTTACAGAATGTGCGGTATCTAAAATGTGTAGGCGGGTGAACGATAGCGTTGAAAATTAATTTTCGCAAGTAATGCCAAACATCCCCCAATTCTGTATGTCTTTGTTGTAGCAGTGATACTCTCAAATCTATCAGAGAAGTTGACATATCGTGCAGTGACAGTTGCTTACTCTGATAATCACTTGAAAATATTGAAATTTTAAGTGTTGTGGAAAGAGCTAATTAAATAGCTTTTATATTTTGAGTTTTTTCTTTCTAAAATGACGTACCGCAAAATTCGTCTTAACAGATGGGACAGTCAGTACTTTTTGATAATTCACAGCTTAAGTGTAATGATTAGTTCAAATAACTGGATAAATACAAGCCACTTTAGTGTCCTGTTCTCTGAACTAAGGACCCGGAGGAAAAAAAAAGTTAACTCATTCTGAATTTAAATTATTTGCTACTCTATTAGACAGTGACACTACAATACCTGCATTTTAAGTTACAACACAGTTGTAAAGGCATTCAAAGTGAATTCTGTGAGGGTTACTTTCCCTAGCAATGTGTAGGCCTAATTCTTCAGATTAGTTGGTATTATTATTTTGTGTAACATTTGGAAAAAGCAGACAGAAGTAATGTTCTGCTTATATTTGAATAGATGTTAAACATTGGGGAACCTTAGTAGAGTTTTTCATGCATGCCTGTGGTTTACTGATTAAATTCTTAGTTTCTGATTCTTATGTTCATCATTTCTTTTGCAGTGTTCCACTGGCAGGCCACAATAATGGGACCAGTAAGTACATCATTTATGTTCTTTCTACTGACTGTTCTCCAAGTAAATGTTTGACCAAAGCATCCATTGTGACATGGGTTTAAGAGTAGTGAAATATGATTGAGGAGGGAGCTAGTAGATTCCATCTCTCTGAATGGATGCAACAATTAATCTTGTAAGAATCTAGGTACCAAAAATTACTGCTTTCAGTTTTTAACTATGTAACTTTTTGAAGCTGAAAACTTGTCATGTGTAATACTTCCTGTTGTGAGCTGCCACACGAGCCTGTTTATCAGAATGGTGTGCCAAGATGTAATGAAGCATTCGTTATTCTGGAAATCATTGAACACTTTCATCAAAATATTTCATAGAAAATATTGTCAAGTGATGCAGGAATAAGAGTGAAAAAATTATCTGTGGAGGTTATTGTAGTATAATTGAAAATACATTGATATTGAAGCATGATTTGGTGCTAGTACACCTGTTTGCAAATGCACACTAGTCACCTGTTAGTGACTGTAATTTTTACCCTGCTCATATCAGTTTACTGTGGGTGCTGTTCCAAAATCAGTGGTGCAAAACTTCTTTAATTTAAACTTCCAGTTGTGTACAGTTATGATATAAATTTTCTCTTGTCTATGTACCAACAAGTCTGTGCCAGATACAGTAAAAATTCATTTAGTTTTTGTGATTTACTAGTAAAGTTTCTCACAATACTAAATTTTCCTTCCATACGAAGACCCATTTATCACTTGCACCGTTTTGAAGTGGGAAAAGAAAACATGGTTAGAACATTATTTTGTAGATATTCTTTTCAGAATAAGACATAGAATTTGAGAAGAAATAAATGCTGATATCTTGAAACTTTTCTTTAGTCCCAGGTTTTGTTGGGTTCACTGGCATTTGCCACCAGTAATTAATTTTCATAATGGAATAGATGTAAAACAGCAATGTGAAAGAAGCTGCTAGTTCCAACCTGGCAGTTGGCAAGCCATTCTAGGGCTGTTACATGTGAAAAGCTTTGCATCAGTGACTGAACCAAAACTGGTGGAACTGTTCGCAAACATTAAGTTTTACTACGCATTTTGTTTGTAGATCATAAATTTGGTGTCATTTCATATTACTAAAGATGTGGTTAAATGGTGTTTAAGGACCTTGTGATATGTTGGTTTAAACACAGCAGTGCTTCGTCATGGTCTTAATATGAGAAATGTCTCTGCCTTCATTTCATTTGAAATGACTGCAAACTAGTTCAGTGTAGAATCAGAATATGAAACAGTTTTCATATTTACGAATCATTTCCATTGGTGGATGGAAGTGGCATAAAAAAACTGTTGCAGATTATAACACGGAAACTGATCAACTCAGCTATAATGTCTGATTTGATAAGTCATCATGCTTGACAAGCAGCTGTGTTGTTCCGAAATTTATTAACTTGTGTGTGACCTATTTTGGGAGAGTCCAATCCCGTCCTTGACTGTTTTCTAGAGGCCACAAATTTTCAAACCCCAAAGTACAGCAGTAATAAAATGGTTTAATAGTATCATGATGATCAGTAAGAAGATGAGTTAAGGAGAATATCTTGTGACAGACCTTTCAGTTTATAGTCGGATACTAATGCAGTGTTCCAATCAAGATTCTTTTCCAGTTTCCAAAACAAATGCTACTAAGAAAAACCTTAGATTTACATCTCAAACTTACATCACTTTTGTTTTATCCCTGCTGTCACTTTTTTCCAGTAGCCAAAGAGATAATTTTATTATTGAATGGACAGGGATTTGCTTTGAATTACTGGTACCTGATACAGTTCAGGATAATACACACACTAACTTGATACACCATTCCTCATTTATAGTTGCTCTCATCAGCCACTGCACCGAGTGTCAACTTAGTTTGCGCATATAGTACATATTTACTGGTAGTGTATGCATCCCATTGATAGACTGAACGGTAATCCCAGCTCTCCTGATGCCCACACTGAAACAATTTGTGGTTGGGTGCGCTCCCTCCCTCCCTCTCCCCCCTTCTTATTCTAAAAGAGCCAACTGGTACCTTTGAAGGGTAGTAAGTTGCTTTGGTAGATCTGGTAGGCACAGTTTCTGCTGGAGTCACTGACACAATATTTTTTCTGTTGGTTTTCAATGTTTAGTATTAGAACATTAAGCTTGATGCAATTTCTTACCCAGATCACATAGTCTGCATGTAAGGGCTATTTTTCTGCTTATACCCATGATATTTCCCATGAGCTGTCAATAGATCTATGATTTCAATCTACCTCCTGTTAAAGTTTGTTATAGTTACATCAGATTCCAGTCCAGCAAATGGTCATTGCCCTAGCCAACATATGCTTGCAACTTCGTGGCAGATTAAAACTGGTTCCGGACAGAGACTTAATCTCGGGACCTTTGCCTTTTGTGGTGTAGTGCTCTATCTTACATATCAGTGCACGTGCTGATGCAGAGTGAAAATTTCATTCTGACAACCTATGTTTAACATTAATTCCTGGGTGACCAGGGACCCATGGCGAGGTTACCCTGTTATTATCTAGGCAAACGTCACAGGGGTTTCATGGCATTCAGCATCAGTCTCCCATCTCATTGCAAGGATATTTACTCCTCCTTAAAGTGTAAGTGAAAGGAGTAATGTGCCTGAAGATGGGGATAATGTGTACTTTCATGGCCCTCTGACATCTGTGTGAAGGCAAGTACTGGCCAGTGTTACTACCTGAAAATTCTGTAATTTTCCTTTTGATATACAGAATAATGTTCTAGTTAAGATTTTCAGTTTTGTTAATGTACTAGTGAAGAATTAAATTATGGAATGTTAACTATGTTTAATCCATCTCTTCTGGGTAAAATTGTGTACACTCAAATTTTTATATTTGTTACAGCCAGACAGCCCGTACCAGGGAGGTGTATTCTTCCTAACAATTCATTTTCCTACAGATTATCCATTTAAACCTCCAAAGGTAAGAGATGGGTTTTACATAAACCCCAGTCATAATTTTGTAGTTAAACTTGCTAATAACCATAGCTAGTTATTTCTACGTCCGATAGACAATTGAAAAACACATACATACATTATACATTCAAAAATTGTTCTATGGGCTAGTTGTCACACAAGATTTGTTTGTACTTGAAGTTGCTTGTATTATCTCAGAAATTCCTGAAATAAAGGAGTAGAAGTTTAAAGATTCTTATGGCTAAACATCTCACTTCTTTTTGTGGCACACGAAGGCTGATGTAAGTCACTCGGGCTTCTTATGAAACTTACTATAGTTGACAACAAGCTTCCTAAGGTAGCAAAAGTACTGTGAGGCCATTGTCAATGTGCCCAACTGTTTGTCTGCAACGGGATTCAGTGGAAAACACTTATTATCCTTAGACTTCTGTGTACTACTTGCCACATAATTTTTGAACAAAAAGTCAACTTTTGGACATTTTTATCTAAAAAATATTACTATATCACAATAGTTGCAGGGCTTATGGATTTAGATCTGTAATTTGAGAATACCAGTTCAGGCTCTTAATTTAATGCAAATGCCTTAAGGGTTTTGGTTGTTACATACACTGAAAAGTGTGCATTTGTCAACATATATGTGGAAAATGCAGTAATATAAGATGGATTATGTAAATGGGTTTTTTAGTTTTGGCGTTTGATCCTTTTGAACTCTACATTTTTCAGAGTAGTATGAAGGTACTGTAATAGGCTCAGACTGATTGTATAAGGTACCAAAGGGACATAGTTTACGGGTAGAGTTGTAAGTAGTGGGCATCGTAAAAAAATTTAGTTCTGCCACATCTTCTACCACTGATTCGCATTTCCCAAACTTCAGCAAATTAATGGGATAAAGCAAACCGTGGGAAGGGACGTAAGTTACTCTTCAAGCAGTAGTGCATGGTATGTGTTTGTATGTCATAAATATTTTGAAATACACCATCTGATGGAAAATTCTGTAGGAATATAAGCTGTTGCATCTGTCACAGCTCGATGGATCAGTGGAAGAAAGTGCGAAGCCTCATTTTAATAGGGATTAGTTTGATCACATTATCAGCTATGTTGACAAATAAACCACATAATGGTAACAGAGATCTGTATGAACAGACATAAGCTGCCATCTACTACATTAATTTTTTCTTGCTATGTATATTTTCTGCTTCATCTAGAACCCAGTAACCATGTGCAGTACCAATGGTTTGACATTTGTTAGGCAAGTCCTTCTGGTAATGTTGTTTTTAGTCTCTGTTGTGAGTTTTAGTTCCCTTTCCTGCTGTTCATAAAATGGTTAAATTTGATAATTTGTGCCAGAAGAATTATACATTGAAGTCTCTTAGGTTCAGAAAGGTACAAGGTCAGATTTAAAACAAAAAATTAAAGAATCCCATATTCCCCCTCAAGTTATGGACACAAAGCAGTCATATTCCATGAAATTCTGCACCTTTCTGACACAGTGTAACCACACTTCATTGCATCATCACACAGTCCCTGATGCAATGATCAACTTCATATCTGTGTATGTTAAGTTTTGTTGAATGAAGCACTGCTGGATAGTGAATGCTCTTGAGGAGGGGTCAGAACTGTTGAAAAGGTTGTCGGCAACTAGTGTGCTGGCATGGTTTACCTGGATAGCAATTCAGTGTGAATTGCGAATGTAAGGTAGGAAAGTAAAGTGTACATAGTCATACTGAGTGTAAGCATTGTCTTGGGTAATTGTGCTGTTCTGAAAGACACATTGAAACAAACCCTAAATTTAAATTTTATCTGTTAGTATCTTTAAATGTGGAGATTGAAGAGAAAGAAAATATGTTGTAATTATTATAAACGTGAAATAGTTAACTCAATACAATTCTAATGAAATACAGAAAGATAAAATATGCCCAAATTTCCTCACCACTTTCGTATACTTGAATAAATGTTCCCACTGACAGTGAGTTAAATGTCCCGAAACACCATAGACTTCCCCTGTTACAATCAAAGTTAAGCATGTGTAATTTTGTTGTTTAGCAATACACATTGAAATCTAGGAAAATGACAAGTTGTAGCAGAAGTGGCATGTAGGACACTCCAGCACTAACTTGTAAATTAATTCAGCATAAAGACCTATTGGTTGGAAAAAGTAAAAATGATCTTGTCCTGACTGTATAAGGCATGTCTAAATCAGGAAGATGCACCAGATTATGCTTAAAATTTTTACATTTTAATTGAATGTGCCCAGTTTTCTTCATGACTGGTCTAAGTTTAAAGGTAGGTCTCTCATCTTGAGTTGACATACGGACACACTGAGTTTGTATTTGCCCTTTTAGTCTCTGTCAAACACTTTAACTTAAAAAAATAAAAAGTTTGGTCCCCTACAGAACATTCAAGCACAAATGCTTTCAGCCCTATCACAAATTTGAAAATATTTCTTCCACTTCAGTTTGATTTTTGTCAGTGATATAGTGGAGTGCAGTGTTTAAAAGCATGTACTCAAAATCCATTTACGACATCCCATTGTAACTTAGAGCTCAAACTGTGCTAAAAGTAAGTTGGTTAACACAACTATCATTAAAAATAGCCCATTTCTGTTGCACATTCAGTGACTTCAACAACTTCGAAAGACTTGTATAACCTTCCACCCTACAGTTCGCATGCATGAGAGTAAAAGTGAACCTGGCCCAGCTGCTTTGTATGGTTACCAAAGCCAGTCATGCAGAACAATTTTTTTATGCCATGATGGCAGCATCTTGGTGTTGGTACAGCTTTGGTAATGCCAGTAGCCTTTCGTGCTTAAGTTGAAAATTGGCAAGTGGTTCCAACTGCCAGGACCTTTTTTTCTGTATGAAGTATAACCTATACATTCGCTACAAACTTAAGATTAATAAAAATAGGGCCAGTGATGTCACTTGCAAAAGCATCAGTGTGTGTTAATAAGAAATTTACACTTTTATCTCTGTTGAGATGTGGGAACAGTTTATACAAAATAAAGCCTCTTTCATTTGATACATGTATACAAATGTTTACACGGCTAGAGCCAAAACACTCGTGTAAAACCATTTTCTGAACAAATAACAGAAATATGTTGCAAATGCAGAATGTAATGGGAATGCTGTAATTTCACGTATTGTAGATTGGATGTTCTTCTTCGTGGTGTAACATCTGAAGTCAGGTTACCCTCCATTCAGAAAGCTGTTGCACTCGGTTACTGTTATATTGACTTGTAAATAATAGATTTGAGCTATCGGTTGTCCTTTTTAAATTTTATTGGTAGATCTAGATTTCAACTAGAAATTAGCCATTCTCAGCGCACTATCATTTTTGATCAGTGAATGTAATGCCTGTTGGACTTCATCCACACTGTGGATGAAGCTGAAATCTATTATTTATGTCTGCAGTAGTTATGCAGGTTCAGCCCTGTGGGATATTATGTTGTCAGCTCATAGAAGTTGCATGTGTTTTGGTAGTATCTGCAATTATCTAGTTTCTTTAAAATTTGCTAAGAGAATTTTTATTAAATTTTCGTACAAGACCAGAACAAAATGCAGCAAAGTTTTAGAAATGTCAAATTGCTATTCATGAGACAAGTAGGAGTAAAACTTGGATTTAAGAGTGGTATAAGTGTTACAAAACAGTCATGAAGATTAATGCCCTGGGTACTCAAGCACGAGCCACTGAAGTCATAGAAAAAAGTGAAAGATATTTAATTTATTCTCCATGGGTATTCAGCCGTATGGTTGTGTGGGGTTGCAAAGTAATTTGTTAGTGTACTAGTTGCTCATGATGTACTAAGCTGTCATGGAACTGCTCCATCATGTGTGGTACCTGCCCCAATCTCCCCCCCCCCCCCCCCCCCTCTCACTCACTCACTCACTCACTCACTCACTCACTCACTCACTCACTCACTCACTCACTCACTCACTCACTCACTCACTCACTCACTCACTCACTCACTCACTCACTCACTCACTCACTCACTCACTCACTCACTCACTCACTCACTCACTCACTCACTCACTCACTCACTCACTCACTCACTCACTCACTCACTCACTCACTCACTCACTCACTCACTCACTCACTCACTCACTCACTCACTCTGTGTGTGATGCATCTGTCAGCATGTAATTCATGACTACGTTCACAGGTGGATTAGTGGTGTGATTGTGGGGGAGACACGTTGACCAAACAGTTTGGTGGATGCATTGTAGGGATAAGGGGCAGTTATTAAGATAGGGACGCGTCTTGTGATGAATGTGGTATATCATGAAAAGGTGTCAGTGAGATATGTAGTGGTAATACTACATCAGTCGGCCACAATCATCTGGATGTAACCTTTGGAGGGCTCAAATCCTTGCCAGTGTCGGAACATAAGTTTATGAACAATCCCCTAATCAGTTGGAAAATTTCATGATATTGACGTTTCAGTTGGCTCTTGCTATTAGATTTCTGCAGGTGTTTTAGGTATGAAATGTATGATCGCAAAATTAGTTTGCAAGACCATTGACTTTTGAAGATAGGGGAAGGAAAGTTGCCCAGCAGTCTGTAATGAAATCTACAATGAAGCACAACTTTGAAATGTCATAATGTAATAGGCATGTACAGATACACTGCTGAAACGGAGGGTGTCATCACAATAAACATTTTTGGGGTTCCCAAGACCGAAAAGGGTTGTGTGTGTGTTTTTTGTTTTTGTTTGCGTGCGCACGCGCGCGGGGGGGGGGTAATGCTCAATCATTGATTTTTAAAGACATTGTGCACTACTGCCTCCTATCACAAAGTCAAATGAGTAATAATGCAAGTTTCAACACCATTTGCCTGAAGTAACCCGAAAGAACCTGCTCAGTTGTTTGACAATACAGTTCATGATTTTTGCTTCACAGTAATCCACATAATCACACACTGATGCTTGTTCATGGATTTTTGATCAGAAACAGTATGTAATAATGCTTCAGCATGTGTATTTGCCAGGAATGGCATTATGTGGTTTTCATAAAATAAAACTTTAATAGGTTACTGTTTCATAAGCTAAAAAACTTAGTTGAGGGAGTGAAAAACTATCCCAAAGGCAGTTCTTAGAAGTGTTTGAGATGTGATCAAAACATGATTCAACAAATATGTACCAAGGAGATGCGGGAGACTAGCTTCTAATTAGAATTGGCAATGTAATGGGATCAGTAACGACATCAATCATGAAGAAAAGTGTAGATAATTTTAAAAAGACATTAGAAATTCAGAGAAATTGACAAAGGTAAACACAGGAGGAAGTGTGGTTTCAGTTGAAAGAAAGCTGAGGTGCCTGTAAAGTCTCTGGTTCCCTGAAACTATTTTGCCTGTTCTATATCATTAGTGATGCAAATGGTTAAACAAGGAAAATACAGGATAGAGTGTAACAGTATTGTGAAAAGGAAAGTTGCTCCTCGCCATATAGCAGACAGAGATGCTGAGTTGAAGATAGCACAATAAAAACTGTCACAAATATAGCTTTTGGCCAGTAAGGCCTTCGTGTGTGTGTGTGTGTGTGTGTGTGTGTGTGTGTGTGTGTGTGTGTGTGTGTGTGTGTGTGTGTGGGGGGGGGGGGGGGGGGTGTTTAATTTTGATGAAGGCCTTACTGGCCAAAACCTATATTTGTGACTGTCTTCTTATTGTGCCTTTGCGACTCGGCATCTCTGCTATATGGCGGGTAGTGACTTTTCTTTTCACAATAATGCAAACGTCTGCTTGATGCAAAGTTAAGTGGTTTTGAAGTTTGTCCCTTTCTGCTTTCACCCTTTCTTCCACAAAGTTCTTGTAAAGAGAATTGATCATGATTATACTAAAACCACTGCTGCATCTCCACCATTCAGTAATGTCCTTTGAAGTCAGAAGTTTTTGCTGATGTAAGGCTATCTGAACTACTAAACTGTCGTATTGAAAGTATGAGATGACCTTCACTTTCCTGCATCCCAAGTGTATGGATAACGGTCCAAACTGTTGACGAAGTGTAGCTTGGGAATTCGTTGTACATACAAATTGGCCCTGCAAAGCTCCATATAAATTTCTTTTAAACTGCAGGTTAATGTCTCTGAAACCAAAGACACTTAAAATTTTGAGTAATTCTGTATTGCATTCGTGCAGTATTTTTCACAATATGGTGTGTATTATGTAAACTTTTAGTGTGATGTGTTCCGTGAAGTCTTGATTTTCATTTCTCCAGAAATGCTATATTAATTTCGAAGTGTTATGGAACTGTTATTGAAATACCTCAGTTTTCAGAGTTGTCTTGCTTAAAATCATTTTGAAATTTTTTGAAATTGGATTAAAATTGTTATACTTCTTGAAATAATTGTGAGTCGGTACACATTCATATTGTACAATTAGTGAGGCAATTGTTAGCAGGTGGTGTTTATGTTGGGCATTATTAAGATGCTGCATTAAAAAGAACACTTTTGTTAGGTGCAACAGGTTTGGGAAAGTGTTAAAAATAACTAGCATTTGTTCCTGGTGCTTGCTGTTGAAATGATTGTTTTGTGTTCACAGTAAGTCCAAAACATGGGGGGTCTTTGTACTGTTAGATGTTAGAACATGCTGTTAGTTGAAATACTCTTGTGTGTATAAAAATTGGGCTGTGTAACTTGTCATGTAGTAATTTGGGGAGTTGGACAGTGAGGAAACAATGCATGAGTCACATCCACATTACAAGCCATTAATTTAAGAAAAAATTAGTGTTGGTGATGCTTTAATTGACTTAAGTGAAATGTGTGTTATGAGAAACATTTCAGTAATTGGATGCACAATACCAGTATTAATCCAATGGACACATGAACAGTTCGACAAATACTATTTTGGATAGTATCATTGCACTGAAGAAAGCAAATTAATATTCCTGGCTGACAAGGAGCCTGAGAGAAATGTTAAGACACATGTTTCCAAGTTATCATAATTGGATGCCACTTTTACGACTTTGGTGCTCATAACCTACTGTAGTAATGATACCAGGGAAAAGACCTAAAGTTTCATGTGGAATCTGAACCACACGTTGTTCGTGTCGTATCATCACATCATGTAGGTGAAGACTGCTGTAAATGCAGACTGAAAAATTCATCTTGAGTGAGATTCAGTTCTGTGGCTGTAAAGCCTCCAGGTTCACACTTGAGCACTAGACCACAATGCCAACTTAACTATGTTGCCATCACCACATTCATGAAAATGTTTTTCGAACAGCATATACATGTTTGGACCACATTACCCCCAGTCTCATTCCTGCAAGTGCATTCTTCTCAATTGCAGACTGTACATAAAATTTTGTAGGTGGTGAGCAGTAACATAATGTACGGCTGTACATTAGTGAACATATTAATTTGAATTTTTAGACTTTTTAGGTATGTGTTTGATACTGTTTAAGCAAGCTTTTTGTGAAATGTAAGTAGGCTTTAGACATTCACATCGGTTTAGTCAATTTCCATGTGCATCTTGTAGTGATGTCTCACTACTTTGATAATCAAGCTGTCAGTTAACAAAAAGTAGATTCCAGATTTTGATTAATCATAAATCTGTGTATCCCAGAAAGATGTGAATCTTTTCAGTACTGAAATGGAAGCTAAATTTTGTGAATGCAGGAAAATAAGCTTTTACATAAATAATTGTCTGTTGTAGGTTGCATTTACGACAAGAATATATCACCCTAATATAAATAGCAATGGCAGTATCTGTTTGGACATTTTGAGATCGCAGTGGTCCCCAGCGCTTACTATATCAAAAGGTAAGCTTGCTTAATATGTATGAATTATTTGTATTAAAATTAATTAGAAGGCTAGACATAGTGATTTTTTTTCTGATTCTGTATGTCCTTTCTTTTTCAGTTTTACTGTCCATATGCTCTCTTTTGTGTGATCCTAATCCAGATGATCCACTAGTGCCAGAGATAGCTAGGATATACAAAACAGATAGGGAAAAATATAATGAACTGGCAAGAGAGTGGACGCGGAAATATGCTATGTGATGCTCTCAACACCAGCAGCGGCCCGGCTCACCAAAATCAGCTGTCGGTTAATTTCCAAAAAACAATAGAACATGAAACAACAAAAGATTTCAAGCAACTTAAGGGACTTCCTGACACTGGTGTTTTGATTCTGACCGTTGCTAGCATTTCAGCAGAAAGCTCCACAGCTTTTACTTTTTGAGAAATAAGGAAGGGAAATGCAATTGGTCCTACTGAATAATTTTCACTTAAACTTCTGTGGTTTTAATGAAGAAGAATGCCTGATTTATTTTGTGGTGTTAGACTTAGCTATGATTTACTTCTTTTTAAAATGTGATATGTTGTTGAAATATTTCGAGAGACTTGATCAGTCAAGGCAGGAAAGGCTTGGGAATTGTATGTTGGAACTTACTTTATGCCCGGTCACAGGAAGTTCCTCTGTCCTTCTGTCACCTTTTGGTATGCCCTTATTGTGTATGCAAGTCAGATATAGTTAGTAAAAATATTTTGCTGCCATTATCTTGTATCCAGTTTACTTGATCATTGCTGTCTCATGGTTCCATCTTAATTTACTTATCATAGCATTGCCCTCCCATTCTAATCCTAACTTAAGGTGGGAGCTACTAGTGCTGTGATCTTCAAAGAACAAGAAAAATAACAATGTGTGGTGCAGAATGTGAAGAAGGCACCAGGTTTTGATTACTTTTAACATCAAATGTGGAGCCCATATTAATTTTTCTCATTGTACATTTTCTCCATACTCCATCTAAAGTGGACATGTATGAAACTTATGATCTTGTTAATAAACATTGAACATTAATTAGTTAAATTATTTATCAGGGATAGATTTTGAGAACATTACTATTTATTACACTTTAAAACCTTTTTTTCTGATATGTTTTGATGATGCATCCTGCTTAGTATTGGTTTTTAGTCACTTATTTTTCCTTGCTCCATAGTATTCTTTTAAAATAACTTTCAGATACATGTGAGCTCTGCAGTGGATGCTACTAGATAGTGCACCACTTTTAATAAATAAGTTTTGTTTATATTGATGTTCTGATGTAAATTGTGATTTCGAAATGAAACTGTAATTAATTCGGCAAGTTTTGTATGTATATATCAGTAAAGATTGTTCATTTGTAAACCTAGTATTAAATTGCATACCAGAAGACCTCAGCACCCTCCACTTTGCATTGACCGAAATGAGAGGTGCGTTGCTGTAAGAGTAGCATGATTAACAATTTGCAGAAATTTCATTTAGAATATAGGCTTTTACGTGTCGGCATCAAGTAAATTTTGTTCAGTAACTGGCTGTTGTTGACAATAGCTAACTATTTGTAACTAGATAATGAAATTTCTGTATTTATCAAACCTCAGTGGACTGGAACTTTGGGGCATACCCTGGAGTAGGCAAATGATGCATAATGCATCATAGGCTGTGGCTTATGGTAAATTAATTTAACAGAGCTTATTGTAATAGTACAATGTTCAAAGGATTGAGTTTTTCATCCTGTCCCCTATTCATTTTTATTGGTAGTGTTCATGTGTGAAGTGCTGAGATTTGTTGCATGTTGTCTTAGAGGTGATAGTGGTAAACTTGACTGAAAAAGCCTGAAGCTAAAGAAAATTGCATTTTAATATTTATTGGTTCCTGATGTTTTGAAAGTGGGTGTGATCCATTCATTGTACAATAACAAATGCAAATGCATTCTTTTCAGTTCGTTATATATTTTTGCTTGGCATTGTACAGTGCAAAAATTACACACGAGGAAACACAATAAAATGAGTGAAACTTTAGACCTAAAGTTATTTTAAGCTTTCACATGATACTGACGATCGACTGGAGAACAGATAGGACATACCAAGTGTGAAACATCTCTACGGGAAACTCTCAACTAGAACACGGAAAGTTGCTTCTCAGTGAGCAAAGTACCTTGAGCAGCAATTTTTACACGTGAAATTAAAGGACTGTCATTGGCCAAGTCTTCAGAGTATTTATTGCTGTAGACTATTACTGACGCTTTTTTGATAAGATACATCTGGGTGTTTGCAGTCTCAAGAAAAGAAACTCATTTGTGTTGTACTGCCTAGTGAAAATATGCCAGGCAGTAGTAGTTCTGCTCATAACCCCTTGTGTAAAGTTGACATAGGTGTTTTGAGCTTAAGCTTCAAATTCCCACTGTTATAGTGTGGGTGAGAACTAATTGAAAGGGTTCAAGACATCGTGTTTTTGTCAGAACAATTCCAACCTGCACAATATTTTGACTTACTTTTTAATATCAGACTCAGAACTGTAACAGATGTAGTGCAGTATAATCTATTACACAGTTGTAAGACTACTTGAAATCGAGGTAAATTTTTGTCTGCAGTTAAATATTTCTTGTAGATAAATCCTATTTCTCAACACTTTCCTTTGTAGTATTATGCTGTCATGATCAAAATTTGTACAAAATAAATTGATGTGGTTAAAGTTGAATTGACTGGTAATATGTTCTCAGCTTTGCTTGACTTTGCTTACATGTTGTTTAAAAATATGACAATGTAGGTAGTTATGTGGTACTCGGCCTGCATTGACGTAGATTTTTCCTCCGAATAGTGCATAATGGCAGTTGTTTACTTTGTGCACTGTAGTAAAATAAAATTATCGGGGGGGGGGGGGGAGGAGATGATGATCCTTACTATGTATTCAAATGAGGGGGGGGAGAGAATCAGTTATTTTCCATGATGACAACTTGATGCAGCAGTAGTTCTAATTGGGCAAAAATTTGCCAAATATCTATTTAGCAATTAGTCCAGGCAGATATTTTTTTAAGTCAATTTCTTCTATGGAAGAGTGCACACTGCTAGGATTGGCTTAACACTTTAAACATGATTATAAAGGTTCAGCAGACTACTAAATCAGCTGAATCCAAACTTTGCTCCTCAGTAGAATTTAAATATGCATAGCTTATTGTGAAATATTGATGCATACCTTTTTTTTGGTTAAGTACATGCAATGCATGCAGCCGATATTCCAGCATGTATTATTCACTTGAGTGTCCTGTGTGTTCACTGAATTTAGCTGAATCCTCCAATAATTTTCCACTGGACTTGCATTTGGGAGGAGGATTGTTCAAATCCCTCTTAAACCACACATATTTAGGTTTTACATGGTTTCCTTATATCACTCCAGGTATATACTGCGATTGTCTCTTAGAAAAGGGTGTGACTAATTTCTTTCCTTGTCTTTCCATGATCTGAGGTAGTGCTGTGTCTTAATGAAACTGCTATTTGCAAGTCATTTTAATTTTTTCTTCCACTAAAATATTAGATATCCAGTTAATAGTATACTGTGGTCTTCACTTCAGCATACTATGTATTGAGTGTTGTCCATTATGATTTTCATTGTGCGTTTTCCATTTGTCTTTGCCCATGGATATGTTTGGCAGGTATCAATTTTAGTCTAAATATCTTGGAAAGATTATGAAGAGGGAGGTGTCAACAGTGTTACAGAAGTTTGTTTCTGAGTAGTCTTTCTCACAACACACTAGGAAAGTTTTGATTGCTCATCGTAACTTGTGCATGGATGTTGTGTAATGGCAGTTTATATTTGGGATTAATTTGACATCGTTCACCATGAGTATGTTCAGTACAATGTGCAGATTAAGGAGATTGTTTCAGGAATGTGGGTGTATCTGCTAGACTTCGAATCCGGGTGCCCTTTTGATGACTGACTGAAATTGCAGTTTCACTAGCTACTGAAGGCAAAGATGGTGGTCTTTCAAGAATGTTTCTAACCATGCTGATTGCTTAGAGATTAAAAATACAAGTAATGATGCACCCTCCCCCTCCCACGCAAATTAGATTTTTATTTTACTGCTAGATATAGATCTCACTTGTGTTCCATGTCTTCTGAATTTACATTGAGTCCAGTAACATTTTCTGTAATTGTGGTAAGGCAGGTTCGACAGTTTCTCATTCTTATGTGTGAATGTGAATCTTATAGTCCATTCTGTTACATCCTTTTGTAATGTGCACATCAAACTTTTGAGCACAGCTGCAGTTACACTCTTCTGCATATTTCACTTTTTATTTGGAAGTATTGCTGGGTGTTTAGTGTAATGACCACAGTTTGATAGTCATTGTTGAGTCTGTAGTATTGTTGGTAAATGGAGTGTGATACCCTTCTAGTCTTCAGATTTCGTAGTTTTTCTGTGTATATTTTGCAAAAGACACAAGACGAGATAACTGAGAACATTTCAAAATGAAAGAAAGAAACCTATGGGATTAATATTTAACTTTTGAATTTAATGGGCAGTCAACTTCAAATTAAAGAAGGAAGGTAGCTAGCACCACAATCATCTGGTTAGATGGTGTATTTCTGTTTGTCGTAATAATACTGTGTTCAGTTTTCTGACAGGCAGTGAATCACTTCCATAGAACGGTGAACAGATGTTAATTCTCAAATTTCTTAAGTTAATGGTCCATGTTGGATTCCAGTAGTCTCCTTTTGGTGAGGAATGATTGTGCTTACCAAAGTATTCTCACTATATCCTTGTTTTGTCAGTTTGTAGATTCACTGCTTTCTAATCTTCTGTATACTCTAATTAGTAAATTGGATGCTTCAGCTTTCAAAATAATTCTGCATATCCTTGTTTTGTTCAGGATTGTGTGGATAATATTCTTCTGAAAACGCGGTGACAGTGTCTGGACTCATAGAATTTACTCATTAATTTCAATAATTGTAAGACTGTCACTTATCGACTTAAGAAATTCAGTAGGAATGTTACCTATTGGTTGTGCCGTGCTGAACTGCAATACCTCATCGACCCATCAAAACTCTTGGCTCTAATACTGGATCCCTTAGTATTTTGGTATTGGTACTCTAATCACAATACTTTCTGGTATGCTGTGTTGTGATTAAATTGTATAATACATGCTGATGCTTCTGTAACACTTGTCTTAAACCTCCAATACTGAAATACATGTTTATGTAAGAATTTGTTATAAAAGAATATTAGATAGTGAAACATGTTGGCAGTTTCTCGTCCGATAACTGCATTTTTCTTACATATTGTAAATCATTCCACACCAATTCCGTTGAGGTGAGGGGGCTGAGAATGGCGTTTCAGTTTTTTGTAACTGAACTGTTCTTGTGTGTAGGCTCCCATTCAGGTGCAAAATAGGGATTACTTGTATGTTTGAGGCTCAGTCCATGTTTTGAAAATTAATTTCCTTGTCAGGGACATGCAAGATATGTTTTGGCAGCAGGCAAATATTTTTACATTGCAATGGCACTTTTCTACTAAAATGCTTACAAACTATTCTGTTCGTAGTTTTTTGGATTAGTACGTCCACTTCAGGGACAGTGAAATATCCTACAGATTTTGTAGGCCAAATGTTGGTTTGGGGAACACTTGCAACAATTTGTGGTGATAGTTCAATTTAGAAGAGATGTCTTGTAGAAATTTATATATACGTTTTATTCAGTGTTACATTCCACAATGTGAAATGGAAAATGTCAACCTAGAGTGAAAAATGTTGCTGTAGACATATCTTTTACACATTAATTTTGGAATTAATCTAAATACAACCTTTTTAGGTGTCAATTATTTGGCTGTTGCATCAGAAAAGTATGCCCACCCTTAACTGAACTGCTACATACTTTACCTTGGAAGGTGGATAGTTATTCAGCAAGTAACAGTTGAATGGCAAGAGTATAATGAATTTAACCAAACAATTCTACGTAAACACCTCTGGCCAAGGCTCATCTACAAATCATGAACTTGAGTCTGTTGACGTATCTTACTGTTTCATTTTTCATGACAGTTTTGTGCTCTGTTTGAGGTGGGAAAGTGGAGGCCAATTTTGCCATTCATTTTGTAGGCTGTAGCGGAAAGAATAGAAAATATTTTAGGAAATAATGATGAAAAGCTAAACAATGTTGAAAGTCATTTGCTATTTATGCAATGTTACTGAATACCATCAACATGCAAGTAATAGGCCTACAGTATAAAAGTGCGAATAGTTTTGGAATTTGAATGTAAAATTTTATCTATAGAAATTCAGTGTGATCGGATCAGCAGCTCTGATGAAATTTTTTGACTGATTA
This sequence comes from Schistocerca piceifrons, assembly GCF_021461385.2. NCBI lineage: Eukaryota > Metazoa > Arthropoda > Insecta > Orthoptera > Acrididae > Schistocerca > Schistocerca piceifrons. The sequence goes on from NC_060138.1 coordinate 1,041,355,960, forward strand.
CGCTATGGCATCGGCTGCTATTCTCTTTAATTCACGAATGATTATACAATTTTGGTCTTAGGCCATTTCCAAGTATTTTATGGATGATATTTAGTAGTAAATTATGCCTTGTATGTTGTTGCACCTAAGCCTCCATTTTAGGCACATAGAAAGATGTTTTATGCCATTTTAGGAGCACGCTACTTTCGACCAGTTGTTGCTGTACTTGTATATAAGGTTCATTAAATGTTTCTCAGATACCCTGTTGTCAGATGTTGGTAAACTTGCATCATTGTTGTCGCCAGAGTTATCTCGTGTTAATAGGCTCTCTGGTAATTCATATAAGTTGCCCAGCTAAATGCGAAAGTACCACATGGCATGTTCATACAAACAATGACTATAGATGAACTCGTTGAATGCTTGAATTTACCAACAGTTATGATGTGGCAAGAAATCAGATAGAGCCAATAATGACACAATGAAAAGATGCGTTCTGGTATTAAAAACTTCCTTTATTGATAACGTACATTTCGCTGCGTTGACGTCATGGTGCAAGTTTCGAGGATCACACTGTACAGAGCTGTGAGCCAGTAACTAGTATGTTTTCTCTTGTACTTTGCTTTGTATCATATCCTCACGGACGACAGATGCCAAACGATCTTGACTGGTGAGGTTGAGCCGTCAGTAAGAAAGTGTAGATTTAGCAGATACTTGAAGTGATGTAAAAGAACGTGCAGTGAATCCGTCGCACTTGTCTTGTAACCAGAGGAAACTTCAAACGATGGCAATTCATTTTGCAGGGAGTAATTTTACATGAGCTCTCCATGCAATGCGGCAAGACGAGACCCAACAGTTTCGCTCTTCCAGTGTGGTTTACCGATATGTTGAATTCCCATGTGTGCTCGTCGTGCTACCGAATGAAAGATATTCGTGTAATCCACAGTTTGCTCAATTGCACTGATCAGAAGACACATACACTTGAGTTTGGCAATCCTCCAGAAAAGTATTCGTCAGACTGCTGCTGCAAACATAGCAGGAATATGGCTGATATTCGAATCCAACCCCCTCGCATCAAATAACGTCGATTCTTGGGCAGCTGCTGGTCAGTTTTGTTGTTTTGGAAAACTCGTACCTCATGAGACGAAGAAACAAACAAAAACTGAGTACTACATTAAATGTGAGCAGCTTGGAGAATTTCATCACCTCCACAAAGACTGAAGAGGAATGGGAAAAAATGGATTGCTACAGTGTAACCAGAGAGACATTTCAGTATATTCTTCATAGGGAGCTAGCACTCAGGTCCGAAATATTCAGAGAAACCTCTGGCTGTAACAATGAGTTACACGTAGATGACGTCAATCCAATCGGAGGCGGCTTTTGGAAGAAATTAGCTTTCCTACTTATCGGGTACGTAGATGAGAAACATGTGGGTATGTATTGCCCACGTGTTTGAATAATTCGTTCGGAATTTGTAAGCAGTTTCTTCTTACAACCTATAGCTCGTCCAGACTGAGCTCAAACGGATTTAAAAAAAAATTCTTGCAGAACAGTGTGAATGCTGATGACGCCTTAGGCGTTATGTACAATTTAAGTAAAAGTGTTAGAAATAATGTAAAATTACAGTTTAGTGTAAGAAATGCCATGCCTTTTAAAGTGCAATAACCTAAATAAAGGGTAATGTTTCGACAGATTCCAAAAATGTTCATTAAACCCATAGCTAAGCACGTGGGACGTATGGTAAAGAGATGAGGTGCAGGTGCAGGTGCAACGAACCTTGGTAAGTAATTTTTATTGATGGACAAGGTAATACATACATCCATAGCGATAACAAATTTGACAAAATATAGAATTTATTGAAGGGCTACTTCAAAAAGTATTCGTCCAATCATATTTTTTTAAATTTACAACCTGAAAATGGTTTCAATTACAAAAATTAATATTTAGAGGAGTTTCCCTTGGCAGCTGTTACTGCTTGTAGGCGTCTGGGCATCGACTTGACCAAGTTTGTGGTCAGAGAGGCTGAAAATGTGTCCCATTCATCTTGAAGTACTTCTTTTAGGTCTCTCTTGTTAGAAATTTGTCTTCTCCTGATGCTATCTTCCACTATTTTCCAAAGGTGTTCAATAGGATTAATGTTGGGGCACTGAGGAGGGGTGTTACGTATAGTACAGGAGTCACAGCCTTGTATTTAGAGCCGTATGCTTTCGGTCGTTATCTTGTTGAAAAACGTAATTTCCTTGCAGACCTAATTTTTCGGCTCTAAGATTCAGCTTGTCCTTTAAAATGTTGATATACATATGGTGACCCATTGTACCTTCTATGAAATGTAATTTTCCAACACCTGCAGCACTTATACAGCACCACACCATCAGGGAGCCGCCACTGTGTTTAACCGTTGGCCCAAGATGGCGTGGCAACATCTCCGCATTCTTCTTACGCCTCACCATTCGCCTGCCATCCGACCCGAATACGTTATATTTACTCTCATCAGAAAATATTACTCTATTCCGGAAGTCTTCCTTTTTGAATTTATGTTCCTTCGCAAAATGACGTTTCTTTCGATTGTGTTCACTGACCCAAAATTTCTTGCGCGCTACCCGGCCGTGATACCCATACGTTTAGAAGGTATTTCTGATTGTGTTGGCACATTCCTTCTTTCCCCTAGACTCTTAACTCCCCAGCTAACTTAGGAGCGCTCGTTTTAGGTTTCCTCTTCATTTCCCTCATGATAAATCTCACGTCTGCATCAGTCAAAGTGTGAGGGCGTCCGGTATGTGGTTGGTGTCTTAATGATTTTGTTGCGCAATATCGATCTATTATCGACTGAACTGTCGATCTAAGTCTACAGGCTACTTTAACAATCTCGTAAGAAGATTTGCACTCATTATGTAAGCGCAGAATAAGTTTCCTTTCGAACAGCGTCGTCTCACTACCCTTATGGCCCATGGCTCTAATTGTACATCATAGGCGCCGTTCAGAACCACAACAGGCGATAGTGTGGGGCCGCGCACGATTGACTCCAGTGTGCGCCATGAGTCAGCATTATAGTTTAATCACTGCGCGCAGAATTTCGGCATGTTGAGATGGTGGACGAATATTTTATGAACGAGCCCTTGTATTATATTTTCTATTTTCTTAACCTTACTGTCGATTTGGATGTATTTCTTTCCTTACTTTTCAACAAAAATGACTTGCCGAAGTACTTCTTACATGACTGGCTCTTTAGATTTTGTATACATTTCTTTTCATGTTACACAGACTTTGTTTTTTAAAAGATATGCAGCTAGACGAATACGTTTTGGACTCACTGTACGTGCTAATTTTGCTAGGAAGCGTGAGTGAAGTAGCTTTGGACATTGCACGTCGCGATTTTGTCCCAAGAACAAACATTATACCTTAACGTTTTGTTAGAAAAGAAAGATTATTCGCTCGAATAATCTGATAAGGCTCTTTACATTGTCAACTAGCGTCTTTTAAAAGTTGTAGTTAATAAAATGGAGATCTAGAATAAAGAGCACTAAATGAAAATTGCGCCCAGCCCCTCCCATCCAGGCATATAACATTCTATTCATTTCAGAATTCTAATGCTTAGTTTGTTACAGACGATTACCCGTGAATCTACTTAACCGTGAAGTTCAGACTGCTTTGGACGTCACGGTACTGAGCAAGATCAAATTACCGTTGACCCTCTCAACTGGTGTATCTTTTAGGTTGGTTTGTTTGTCTGTCATACGGTTTTCTGTAGAATGAAGCCATTCTCTCTAGCCTGAGGTGCTCATGGCGTCATGATACCACGAAGACGGATGCGACCCTTTACAGAGGAGTCCCAAAATTGAGTCGTAAACTTTTCTACTTTCAATTGCTTGTGCGTGCCATTATTGAGTTGCCGAAAACCTTTCCAGTGCGCGAAATCAATCCGAGATTTTCTCGTTACCCGTCTCTCGGGTGTCAAACTTGAGATGCGGGAACTGTCTTGGACCACTCGTAGATCGTTTATTATTTTTTCGGTCAATTTCAGTGTGATTTTTAAGGTTTACCTCTCGCATGTAGACGTATTTTAAGCCTACACAGAAGATGTAGCTTTTAACAAACAATATTTCAACATTTATTGTGACATTGAAACTTAAAAGTGGGATGAGTCGGAAATAGTGCTACACATCCATAAATGCTTTTTCCGCCGGCGATAGCCTTAACGCTAATAGGTGTGGCCTCGCTGAGTACGGAGCCGTCCGTGCGAGTGCTCTCCGCTAATCAGGGGATTAATGCATCAGCAAACAGTCACGGCACGAGACTAGACGCCAAGTTAGAAATATGTACACGGACGAGCCAAAACATTATGACTACCTGATTAGTAACTTCTTGGTCCACCTTTCTAACGCAATACAGCAGTGAATCTTCGTGGCGTGGGTTCGACAGACACACCCTTACAGGAGAAACTCTCCATCGCACACTCCCATCCCCTCAGATTTAGTGGCAAAATGACACAGCGGATAGCTCGTCAAAAAACTGAACACAGATTAAGCATGAAAACAGAAAGAAGGTGTACTGAGCAGTGAAAAAATAGAAACAGTCCAAGTTAAAGATGTGCAACATCGAGCAAATTGCAAGAGCCACAGCTTCGTGGTTGTGTGGTAACGGGGCTCGACAATAAAGCGGGAAATCCGTGTTCAAATCTCCCTCGTGCCCTTTTATGTCACGGTGAAATGAAATGATCGTATGGCATTGTTGGCCGGGAGGCCCCTTGCGGGGAAGTTCGGCCGCCGTATTGCAAGTCCTTTTTAGTTGACGCCACTTCGGCGACGTGCGAGTCAATGACAGTTGTCAACCTATACATATACTAAATGTGAGTAATAGTGAGAGTAGACGAGATGCTGCAGAGACCTCTCTCAAAAATGACAACAAATAAACGGGTATGCTCCTTCCTTACACCTCACTGTTGCAAACGGACGTTAGACCACAACATACCGAGCGAGGTGGCGCTTTGGTTAGCACACTGGACTCACATTCGGGAGGACGACGGTTCAAACCCGCGTCCGGCCATCTTGGTGTAGGTTTCCCGTTATTGCCCTAAATCGGTTCAGGCAAACGGTTCCTTTGAAAGTGCACGGCCGACTTCCCTCCCCATCGTTCCCTAATACGATGGGACCGATGACCTCGTTGTTTGGTCCCCTTTTGCCAAATCAGTCGACCAACTAACCACGACAGAGACAAATCTGAATACAGCGAACAGACACGTCAGTGACCGGACGGACAGTTCGTAATTTCGTAAAAAAAAGAACACGGATCTCCTCTTTCGCAGTCCAACACCATGACCATATAACCTTGATACCACTGCCACTCATGTTGGCTCGGCGCTGAACTTGGACCGGTCACTGTTTCTATTTTGCTTCCTTTTTCACAGTTAAGTACACTTTCTTCCTGTTTTCCAGCTTCATCTGTCTTCAGCTTCTGACGGGCTATCCACTGGGCAATCGTACCATTAAATCTGAGGGGGTCCGATGGGGAGTTTCCCTTGTTAGTAGGTATCTGGAGGTACGTGGCATCAAATGCCTATGCACAGGTCACACAATACCCTTAAATTACGAACTGGTTATTTGCGTGCGCAGAGCTGGAGCTGGCGTCCAAGATGTTTTTCTTCGGGTCCAGAACAGGCGAACTGGATGGCCAAAACACAAATGTGAATTCACTATTACCCTCCAAAAACAGCTATCGCACGATTTTGGCGTTGTGACTCTGGCAGTAATGTTCAAACGCCATCGGAAAAGACATCGAGCATGAAGGGGTGCGGGTGTTCCACAATAATGTTCACACGTAATCCACTGCTGTTGTGGTGCCTTCGATTTTTGCCACAGGTCCCATGGAGACACTGGCGAATGTCCTACATCCGTGGCGTGGTGCAAGTTTCGGACAGTCGTTCGCCTGGATGACGTCATACTGCACTCGGTGCGTGCCTTGTTCATCCCATGAATAAACCTGATGTAAGCAAACACAAACGCGATGATTGGTCAGCTGCCGAAGAGATGTACACTGATGTTGGTACGATCTTCGGAGAAGGTCCTACGTAAGTATTAAATATCTTGTTATTATGTTACGGCAAATGAGATTTCGTACTCGAATGTGTCAACAGCCAGCTACGTTTTTATTTAAAAGAGTCGTGTACAGTCACAGTCTCGGTACTGTTGTGCTCTGATAGTCGCGCTGTTAATAAGTACTGTTGTCTGAAAATTGCTGACTGCTTCCTGTTCCTTAGTGAAACACGCAGGTGGAATTCCTGTGGAGAGCAACAAAGCGTTGTCTGTGTTCCTCACGAGTTCACAGAAAAAATCGGCTTTGAAGTTTTCCGATAACATATACACCACAGTTCAAGCATCGCATTGGTATTCTTTCTTTCTTTCAGATTGGAATACCTACATATTTTAAATATAAAATTCATCAAATGCTTGCTTACTAACACCTAACAAACCATACTTTTTTATGAGAAATGCACATCTTGTTTCTAATTATATGTTGCATGCACTTTTCAAGCTTTCACTGCAAATATAAATTCTTGACTATCGATTTTTGGGGTTCAAATGGGGTAGTGAAGCGTAAAACACGACTTAAGGCAAGATAAAGTCACATAGCCTCTCCCATTCAATCCTGTTTCTCACCTCCTAGTTGGCGAACCCCGGGAACATGAACAACCCTGTGGGAAGATTGCTTGCCCATCTCCATTAGGAGACAGGGCAGGACAGACGAGACTGGGAGAAATAGTCCTCCTAAGAATAGGAGATTGAGCACATGTCTTAACACCCCTGCCTTCAAAGAAACTTGTTGTTGTTGTTATGGTCTTCAGTCCTGAGACTGGTTTGATGCAGCTCTCCATGCTACTCTATCCTGTGCAAGCTTCTTCATCTCCCAGTACCTACTGCAACCTACATCCTTCTGAATCTGCTTAGTGTAGTCATCTCTTGGTCTCCCTCTAAGATTTTTACCCTCCACTCTGCCCTCCAATACTAAATTGGTGATCCCTAGATGCCTCAGAACATGTCCTACCAACCGATCCCTTCTTCTGGTCAAGTTGTGCCACAAACTTCTCTTCTCCCCAATCCTATTCAATACTTCCTCATTAGTTACGTGATCTACCCATCTAATCTTCAGCATTCTTCTGTAGCACCTCATTTCGAAAGCTTCTATTCTTTTCTTGTCCAAACTATTTATCGTCCATGTTTCACTTCAATACATGGCTACACTCCATACAAATACTTTCAGAAATGACTTCCTGACACTTAAATCTATACTCGATGTTAACAAATTTCTCTTCTTCAGAAACGCTTTCCTTGCCATTGCCAGTCTTCATTTTATATCCTCTCTACTTCGACCATCATCAGTTATTTTGCTCCCCAAGTAGCAAAACTCCTTTACTACTTTAAGTGTCTCATTTCCTAATCTAATTCCCTCGACATCACTCCACTTAATTCGACTGTTGCGAATAACCTAACAGAGAAAGACGAATTGCTGTTCTGAAAATGAAATAAGCTAAGGAACAAGGATATGAATAGGTCTCTTAAATTTGAAACATGGAATATACAGGGTGGTCCATTGATCGTGACCGGGCCAAATATCTCACGAAATAAGCGTCAAACGAAAAACTACAAAGAACGAAACTTGTCTGGCTTGAAGGGGGAAGGCAGATGGCGCTATGGTTGGCCCGCTAGATAGCGCTGCCCTAGGTCAAACGGATGTCAACTGCTTTTTTTAAAATAGGATCCCCCATTTTTTATTACATATTCGTGTAGTACGTAAAGAAATATGAATGTTTTAGTTGGACCACTTTTTTCGCTTTGTGATAGATGGCGCTGTAGTAGTCACAAATACATGGTTCACAATTTTAGACGAACAGTTGGTAACAGGTAGGTTTTTTAAATTAAAATGCAGAACGTAGTGCATATTATGCCGGTTTACGTTACCGCTGTTGGTGAATGACGCTTCGTCGCTAAATAGAAAGCGTGCAAAAAATCTGTCATCGTCCCGTAATTTCCCTTGTGCCCAGTGGCAAAACTATACACGACGTTCAAAGTCGTCGCCATGCAATTCCTGGTGCATAGACATATGGTACGGGTGCAGTCGGTGTTGATGTAGCATTCTCAGCACCGACGTTTTTGAGATTCCCGATTCTCGCGCAATTTGTCTGCTACTGATGTGCGGATTAGCCGCAACAGCATCTAAAACACCTGCTTGGGCGTCATCTTTTGTTGCAGGTCGTGGTTGACGTTTCACACGTGGCTGAACACTTACTGTTTCCTTAAATAACGTTAAACTATCCGGCGAACGGCACGGACACTTGGATGATGTCGTCCAGAATACCGAGCAGCATACATAGCACACGCCCGTTGGGCATTTTGATCACAATAGCCATACATCAACACGATATCGACCTCTTCCGTAATTGGTAAACGGTCAATTTTAACACGGGTAATGTATCACGAAGCAAATATTGTCCGCACTGGCGGAATGTAACGTGATACCACGTACTTATACGTTTGTGACTATTACAGCACCATCTATAACAAAGCGAAAAAAGTGGTCCAACTAAAACATTCATATTTCTTTACGTATTACACGAATATGTAATAAAAATGGGGTTCCTATTTTAAAAAAAACGCAGTTGATATCCGTTTGACCTATGGCAGCGCTATCTAGTTGGCTAACCATAGCGCCATCTGGTTTGATGCTTATTTCGTGAGATATTTGGCCCGGTCGCTATCAATGGACCACCGTGTATACTACGTGGCCCAAAGTATGCAGACACCTGGCTGAAAAGACTAACAAGTTCGTTGCGCCCTCCATCGGTAATGCTGTAATTCAATATGGTGTTGGCCCACCCTGAGACTTGATGACAGCTTCCACTCCCGCAGGCATACGTACAATCAGGTGCTGGCAGATTTCTTGGGGAATGGCAGCCCATACTTAATGGAGTGCTGCTCTGAGGAGAGGTATCGATTTCGGCTGGTGAGGCCTGTCAGAAAGTCGGCTTTCCAAAACATCCCAAAGATGTTCTATAGGATTCAGGTCAGGACTCTGGGTAGGTCAGTCCATTGCTGGGATGTTATTGTCGTGTAAGCACTCCGCTGCAGGCCGTGCATTATGAACAGGTGCTTGATTGTGTTGAAAGATGCAATCGCCATCCCCGAATTACTCTTCAACAGTGAGAAGCAAAAAGGTGCTTAAAAAATCAGTGTAGGCCTTTGCTGTGATAGTGCCACGCAAAACAACAAGGGATGCAAGCCCCCTCAACGAAAAACACGACCATACCATAACACCATCGCCTCCGAATTTTACTGTTGGCACTACACACACCGGCAGATGACGTTCACCGGGCATTCGCCATACCGATACCCTGCCGTCGGATCTCCACATTCCGTACCGAGATTCGTCACTCCATACAACGTTTTTCCACTGTTCAATCGTCCAGTGTTTATGCTTCTTGCACCAAGCGAGGCGTTGGTTGGCATTTACTGGCACGATGTGTGGCTTATGAGCAGCCGCTCGAGCATGAAATCCAAGTATTCTCACCTCCCGCCTAACTGTCATAGTACTTGCAGTGGATCCTGATCCAGTTTGGAATTCCTGGGTGATGGTCTGGATTGATGTCTGTCTATTACACATTACTACCTTCTTCAACTGTCGGCGGTCTCTGTCAGTCAACAGACGAGGTCGGCCTGTATCCTATTGTGCTGTACGTGTCCCTTCACCTTACCACTTCACTATCACATTGTAAACAGTGGACCTAATGATGTTTAGGAGTGTGAAAATCTCGTGTACAGACGTATGACACAAGTGACACCCAATCACCTGACCACGTTTGAAGTCTGTGAGTTCTGTGGAGCACCCCATTCTAGTCTCTCATGATGTCTAATGACTACAGAGGTCGCTGATACGGAGTAGGTGGCAGTACAATGCACCTAATATGAAAAAAGTATGTTTTGTGGGCGCTCGGATACTTTTGATCACATAGTGTATGTGCCATGCTGCAGTCAGGAGTAGTGAAAAGTGTAACCAAAGATTGTTGAATTATGGACTGAAATTAATTTCCCTCAAATAGATCAGAGGGAAAGGCAAGGAGAGGTACAGAAGCAGAATTTACTTTGTATTACTGTGGTAGAGCTGATAGTCAAGTAGATCATGGTGTTCGGTTCATTGTAGCAAAAATATGTGCAAATTTATCCTTGCCTTTATGCCATATAATGACAGAATATGTACCTTGAGAATAAAAGGAAGACTCCAACATAAGACTTTTGTAAACATATACACCTCAGCAGAAGGATCAGATGAGGACTTGGTGGACGCTTTTACTATCAGCTGCACAAAGCCTGTGAAAGGATACCTGAACAATATTCATGAAGAATCCTGGGGGAAACAATTCCAGAAGAGATGACCATAGGTGTAATCCAGCCCATACATAAGAAAGGTGACAAAGGCATGTAGCTCTAGCTACTGAGAAATCACTCTATTGAATGTGGCCTGTAAGATTTTTTCCAGAATCCTATGCAGTAGATCAGTCCCATATGTGGAAGATATACTGGGTGATAACCAGTGTGGCTTTTGACCTGAAAGATCAACTGTGGACAAAATATTTGTACAGGGACACATACAGGAAAAAGGATGTCAATATAATATGTAGAATTCAGCAATATCTATGTGGATTTCAAGCAGGTCTTCGATAGTCTAAATAGGGAAGAGGTGTTATAAGATATAAAACTGTTTGACATACCATCCAATTACACACATCAAAAAAAGTTTTGCATCACCCTAGTTCCCAAAACTCCTGAAGGTAGACGTTGACTGTGCATATTGTATCATAGACACAGTCCTTTTGACTGTTCAGAAATGTCACTCAACCCGCCCAAACAACCATGCTTGAGCAGCGCCTATTAGATGGAGGGGGTCCGACAGCCGATCAGTTCCAGTCATTCCACCAGGAAAGAAGTACACGACTCGTGTTGTCCATAGTTCAACCATGTCTAGATTGTCAATACTGCGGTTCGATCGCGCGCGAATTGTTACTTTGTGCCAGGAAGGGCTCTCAACTGGGGAAGTGTCCAGGCATCTCGGAGTGAAACAAAGCGATGTTGTTCGGATGTGGAGGAGATATAGAGAGAGAGAGGAACTGTCGATGACATGCCTCGCTCAGGCCGCCCAAAGGGTGTTACTGCAGTGGATGACCGCTACCTACGCATTATGGCTCGGAGGAACCCTGACAGCAATGCCACTATGTTCAATGATGCTGTTAGTGTAGCCACAGGACGTCGTGTTATGACTCAAACTGTGCACTATGGGCTGCATGATGCGCAACTTCACACCCGACGTCCATGGAAAGGTTCATCTTTGCAACCACGATACCATGCAGTGCGATACGGATGGGCCCAACAACATGCTGAATGGACCACTCAGGATTGGCATCATATTCTCTTTACCGATGAGTGTGTCATATGCCTTCAACCAGACACTCGTCGGAGACGTGTTTAGAGGCAACCCGGTCGGGCTGAACGCCTTAGACACACTGTCCAGCGAGTGCAGCAAGGTGGAGGTTCCCTGCTGTTTTGGGGTGGCATTATGTGGGGATGATTTATGCCGCTGGTGGTCATGGAAGGCGCCGTAACTACTATACGATACGTAAATGCCATCCTGTGACCGATAGTGCGACCATATTGTCAGCATATTGCCGAGGCACTTGTCTTCATGGACGTCAATTCGCGCCCCCATCGTGCACATCTTGTGAAAGACTTCCTTCAGGATAACGACGTCACTCGACTAGAGTGGCCAGCATGTTCTCCAGACATTAACACTATCGAACATGCCTGGGATAGATTGAAAAGGGCTGTTTATGGACGACGTGACCCACCAACCACTCTGAGGGATCTATGCAGAATCGCCATTGAGGAGTGGGACAATCTGGACAAGCAGTGCCATTATGAACTTCTGGATAGTACGCTACGACGAATACGGGCAAGCATTAATGCAAGACGACGTGCTACTGGGTATTAGAGGTAGTAGTGTGTACAGCAATCTGGACCACCACCTCTGAAGGTCTCGCTGTATGGCTGTAAAACATGCAATGTGTGGCTTTCATGAGCAATAAAAAGAGCGGAAATTATGTTTATGTCGATCTTTATTCCAATTTTCTGTACACGTTCCGGAAATCTCAGAACTGAGGTGATGCAAAACTTTTTTTGATGTATCCTTATTTCGGTTATTAATGCAACCTTGGCAGTTTATAAGGCAATTGTGAGAGTGGATGGGGAATTAAGCAACTGTTTCAGTATCAATAAAGGAATTATACATCAACTACAAATATTTGAACACATAGATATAAGAACCACACAATTGTCTACATATGCTGATGGATGCTGCAGTTGTTAGTAGACGAGATGTCACTGGAGAGAGTAGTAGTGGAACTGAAAGAAGCCGCGCAACGAATCCAAAACTAAATGTATAAAATTCCATAGAACAGGGGACAACAATAAGGATGACTTGCCAGCGGCAAGTTTTAATTTTCGGCATGTAGAGGGTTTTGAATATCTAAGAGTTAATAGTAATAACGTAAAATCCATGTCCACTGCAATAAAAGCCCGAATTTTAGGTAGTAGTAGATGTTATCATACATTTAAATAACTGTAATGACATCTAGGATGTTAAACTGACAGCTCAGAATGGCTGTATGCAAGGTTCTGATTAGGCCAATGGTTACATTGGATGTGAAGCATGGACGTTAACCAGCACTGATGAACAACAACTCCGAGCATTTGAATGAAGAATATTACGGAAAATCTACGGAGAGGTTCAAAATAATGATGTTGTCTGGAGATCAAGGACCAGTTATGAGTTGGGTCATCTCATACAAGGAGCTGATATTGTAAGGCTAATTAAAAGTAAAACAATAGCCCGGCTGGGACATGTCCTAAGGATGAAGGACATAAGAACTACAAAGAAGGTCTTCCAGTGGAAACTGACAGGAAGAAGTTTAAAAGGAAGACGACGTAAGTGATGGCTGTACAGTGTGGAATAAAACATCAAAGCCCTAGGAATCAGAGGATGGAAAAGGAAAGTAAACGAGAAGGCAGAATGGAAGGAAAATGTTAATAAAGCAAAGACCCACACAGGGTTGTGAAGACACAAGAAGAAGAAGAATTATTGATATTTTATAAAAAAATTGTGGAAAGAGCATTTCAATTAAGAGAACAATTTTTTAGGATGAAAATGAAAACTCAAATAATCTTTACTCGGACTGTCCATTGTTTTGCACCATAGATGTCTTGCACGAGCCAGCATGATAAGTGCCGTAGAAACATAGAAAACAATAAATGCTGCATTTTTACAGTTGCCACCGTACCACTGCTATACGAACCCAGCAGAACTGATCTGGAGCCAAGTTAAAGGATTTGTCGGGAGAAGTAACAAGACATTTAAGCTGCCACACGTGACAGGAACTAATGCACGAAGCGTTGTCACACATCACTGCTGATCCTGGCAGGAGGCAGAACAGCATGTTATGAAAGAAGAGGAGAAAATGTGGCACTTGGATGGTTTCGTGGATTATGTTTGTTGATCGACTCGTTATCAACGTCGCAGATGACAGTTATCGTACTGAAGTGTATTTCTCGGATTCGGATGTGTAAGGAGTTCAGAGATTATCAGACGAATGACTGTAATACCTTCAATGGCTTCAATATGTAACTATAGAGAGAAATCATTGCAATACGCTTTTGAGTCACACACAGCTCGGGCAGAAAAATTGCCCTGTGTTTAAATTAGGAATTTTCATCACTCTTGTTTTTAGTTACAGTACTATGTCGGCTAAGAACGAGATCCTGTTACGCTTTCCGTCTGGTGCCCTAAGAAGCGTGCAGTATTGCTGGAGTTTTGTCGTATATTACTTCATTCTGCTTAAAAATTAAATGACATTCGAAGCCATATTGTTCCACTGAAAGTCTCTTTTTACACCTAAACTGCAGTTGCTCACAAAACTGCAGGTTAATTTATTATTTCGCTGTGAGTGCTGGCCGTAGTGACTGTGGGCAGTTGAATGCTGTTCGTAGGCAAAGCAAAGTACCATAATTATGTCGATGTAACTGCTCGGCAGTCAATGCGAGGTCCACGAGAAAGCTCGTGACGCTACAGGTCCTACGAGTACCAGCAACCGTCTCCGACGGGGAGCGAGTAACTACTTGAGACGAGTTTAGTTATTCTTGACTGCGTGTTTAAATTCTGGGAAGGTCTCGAAAGTATACGACAAAATTAAAATCTTTATTGGGCACCTTTTCAATTAAATATTGATTTCCCGTGGGCCCTGCACGGGCCAAGCGTTCACGAAGTGTGGCGTACAAGCTGACTAGCGTAACGTCACAAGTTTGTTGTAGGGCCTGTGTATCTCGTTGGCCCCCAGTCAACGGTCGTAACGCTATCGCGACTGCCGCGGCTCCATTGTTGCAGAGGCTGTCTGACAGTTGGGCCGCGAGTGCCGGGTCTTTAACAACTGCAATAAGCAAAGACGCGCAATGTCCAAGGAAGGTATGAGAGCAGGCACATGTCGTATGTCCATAACTATACAGATTTCAGAAATGTGGTGGGCAAAGGATCAGGTGTGGATGAAGATTGGAGAAGCAGTGAAAAAAAATGGTAAGTTCTTTTTGCATATACACATTTATTTAGTTATGTCTTTTTCTTGCTGTGACACGTAATTTCACAACAATGACGTTAGAACAATACCTTCCTTCTTCCTGTCGCCAAATTATTGCAACAATAGTAATTATGAGTAGCAACAATTACTTATTTCCTTTATTTGAGCTTTAGTTCTTTTCCTGGTTGTAATCATTGGTTTGTAGGTGCACAGAAGTAATTTTTGAATTTATCTAGTACCTAAAACCCTTCAGCTTGGTAGGATCCCCCTGTTCGATGCAAAGGATTAATGTTTTGTGATAAAATCACGTCATGGTTAAGTTCTTAAAAGAGTCGTCCTCTTTTTTCTCAATAGGCATCCCTATGGAGATTGATTAACGAGTTAGTTGAGGATTCACATTTGCGTAAAACACCCGAAATACCTGACACTTAAGTCCAAAAGCATTTCCAGAAGCTCAGCGTGCACTCGTGACAGTTTATAGTTGAAGGCAGCTTTTGATTTACCTTGCTGGGCAGCTGAACGAGTGTAATGGTTGAGAATATGTTTTCGCGAACGGAATGCCTAGTTGCCAACAATAACAAGTGGCAACTTGATTTTAATGGAAGCTCTTTAGCTGCTGGAAATACGTCACCGTTCATGATAATTTTTCGCACTGACGACTTATTAAATATGCCATGTTTTCTTCCTTCCTATATGAACAGACGTCAATCCCAACGAAATTACAGTTCGCGTCAACCAATACCAAAAGTACTACGGAGAAGTAGCCTTTATAATTCCAGAAAAGAGAACCACTTTTTCCAGAACATCGTATCCTTATACCTCCCATCAACAGCAGCACAACAGTTAGGGAAACCCCAAAGAGTGTACAATTTTTTTGCACTTTTACGGAAAGATTCTCCAAGTCTCGAGACGGAGGAAGGAGGAAGCCAGATGCAAAGTATCTGCACATAGCAAATATGTTTCACGAATTATGACGCTTACGTAGTTTGGTGATATCCGAAAACCATACCAAAGGGACACGAAACTCTCCCCTGTAGCTATAAACCTGTAACACAAACCATAATTACTGTTAATACATGAAACATAAATAATGTATATTCTACTAATTAAACAACTGAATAATTATCTTTCTGTTTTAGGTACCCATTGTAAGAAGAGGTGGAAAGACATAAAAGAAAACTACTGGAAAAATTTCGAAAAGAAAAATTTGCAAACAGGTTCTGCAGCATGAAGTTCATCCAAAAATGACGTTTGTTGGACAGATTAAATTTCTTGAGCGATGTAGAAAGGAAGTGATCCTCTTTTTGTAGCGGTCCGCTAGAATACCCAACAAATGTTGAAGGACTGTCATCTGATGGAGACGGACAAAATACTGGTGAAACTGGAAGCAACACTCCACAAGCCATTTCTTCCTTGTCCTCTAGTGACACACACACTGCCAATCCCTATTTCGCTGTTCGAGGAAAACCTATTGGATTTCAGTCAACAACCAGTGCCAACAATGGTAGGAACTACTGCAGTGCTTCGTTGATAAGCAGGAGTCCCAAGATGATGTGGGGATATTCATGAGAGGCAGCGCCTATTAGGGAACTGCCACATCAACTCATTAATAAAGCGAGAAACGTTAAGCTATGTTACGGGACTTCTATATTCTTCAGAATCATCTCTTGTGCCACAGGCTGCCACCATCAGTCCTTCCAGCTTTTGTTCCCTTCCATCTGCGCTGGAACGAACTTTACAACCATGAGATATTTCGTGGGTTGGAGACGATGGGTACACTTTCACCCTGTTGATAAACGTCGAACCGCAGGTAGGTGATACTGTTATTACTTTGGAAAATAATTATTAATATAAACACAACGCAAAGATAATGTAAAAATAAACAACAAACTGTACAAGCACTGAGTTATTTCCATATAAATTTCGTAGAATTTTATCTTAGCTCACAGGAATGGGAAATCACCTTTTTAAACCGATGTTGATGAATTTTTGTGTGTTTATACTGCTATTTACCGTGAAACCACTGCCATTTTTTCACCAGCTTTTGTTGAAGTTTGCACTGCACTAGTAGCTTGTAAAGGGACATCCTCCTCTAGCATTACTCTTCCTCGACAGAAGCAGTCGATACCAGAAATATTTTTGGAGTCTTTGATAGGTCAGTATTATTTCAGCTGCTTTTCTGAAAATAATCATATAATTTTATACACAATATGTTATATTTCAAGCTAAAATTTATGAAAAGGAATTACATTATTTTCGTTATTACCATCGGTATGTACTAGCTCTGAAAATTATTTTTTTAGAAACATTTGAAATTACGAAATATTTGTCATACTTAAAATTTCTATTATTAATTACGCAAACAAGTACTGTTTATTATGTTATTTCTGGATTCATTTATAAAATAATAATCTAATCTAATAGATTTTCACTTGTCAAGAAAACTTGCAGACCATTTGGAATGTTGGTATTACTGCCGACTGAAGTTGTAGTAAGCATGCCTCTGATGTGATGGAACGTGTTTTTGTATTTTGGGCAAACAATGTAATTTTGGCTTTGTTAATGTGAAAATTCTAAAGACAGTGTGATATATTAAAACGTGACGCAAATAAACATCGAAAAAACAGTTTGCACAGATATTATTCAAATTTATTTAGATCAATGGACCATGAGAACCTAAAATGTGAAAATTTTAGCTTCAACAATCAGACCCCTAGACATGAAGAATTGGAGCCAGCTACGAGAGAAAAGATAAGTAAAAAGTTTATTGTAAATCCAACTCCTCTCGAATCTTATGCAAAGACTTTATCATGGCAGCCAGTAGCGACAATAAAGGAGGCATGGGTAGGTTACAAGCTGTTCCTGCTATATCTTCTTTCGCCAGGCTTAAAACAAAATCGAACTGAGATAGATTAAGCATAAAAAATAGTGAACCTCTCTTCATCATTTCGCAAGTGGCAGGTTACTAAGTTAGCATAAATTCCTTCATATTTATGTGTTCGGAAAATGCTGTGAGGGCAAGATGTTGTAACCATTACTATAATTTGCTCCTCCTCTTCTTCCTCGTCCACCAAAAAATCTAGAATGGTATTAGCATCCATGTTGCGTACTCATGTGCGTGTTCCTTTTACCCACAATGAGTGGCGCGACAGCTGCGGCGAGCAGTTTCAACGAAATCACAGGCAATGATGGTTGACAGTTAAGGCTGACAGTCCCAGCGAAGTAGTATCTTTACTTGGGCCAGCTGGCTCGTCTGTGTTGTACAAGTTAAATGCGCCAGTAAAGCTGTTGTCCCGTATTATCTGTCAGTTGATATGCGCGTAATGCATTGCTTAAAACCTGTCTCCATCATCGTACTTGACTGTATTCAAGACAGCTTGGTTTCCGCTCCATATGAACCAAAATCCAATGAGATTCCAGCAAACGCAGAAGAATACATGGTGGAATGTTTGTATCAGGTTTATTCTTACAATACACAGTATAACAAGAAACGTGATACAGCCGACAAGGCGACACGTTTCCATTGATGTACGGTTCAGTCCTGACTATCCCGTGCCCACTGCATTCGTAATTGTTGATGTCGTTGGATCGACTTTGGAACACACAGGGATTGTCTGCAGCGGAGCCCGATGTAGGAGCATTGCCCACAACTTTGTGCAGACAGACAAATTACTAGAATTTCAGGGGAAAATTATTTGGAGAGTTAAAGAGTTGATTTCCTGGCTGCACATCAGTGTACTGAATTATTTAGAAGAGGTGGAACAGTTTTTGTATAGCACGATCTGTGACGTCCGTATATGTGTCACACACACACACACGCACGCACGCACGCACGCACACACACACACACACACACACATGTCACGAGAAGAGGAACAGCACGATCTGTGACGTCAGTATCCATGCGTCAGAGGTGTCCCGTTAGAATGGCGATAGAGAGAAAGTGGTCGAACAGATGAGAGGGATGATAGCGTGCTCTGGTGGTGGTGCTATGTACTAGATCAGTTGGGCTCTGAACCTCGTGGTGAACACACTGGATGGTGGTAGTGGCTCAAATTGTTTAAACAAAGACTGGTGTATGATTTCGACAGTAGATGATTAGCAAGCATGTTTGCAGAGTGTTTTAGTGGTTCACATGTCTGTAGGCTGAGTGACGTGACCACATGCATGTCAGAGAGTGTGTTTTGTATCAGTGTAATAAATACACTCCCTCCCTAAATAAATTGTTCCAAAATAAATAAGGTACACTCCTTCCTCTCTCCACCAGCCCAGTGCAGGCTGAGTCCTTCTCCCACAAATCCCTAGGAGGTGGCGGTCAGGTGACTTAGGTTAGTGGAGGTAGTCCAAGTTTCCTTTCTTTTGCACCGTTTTCTTAGTGTAGCAGAGGTAGCCCAGTTGACCTATTTCTCGCCAAAATTCAAACTTGGCGCCAGTTCCTAGGATGAGGTGGTGGTCGGAAGACTTAGGTTAGTGGAAGTAGTCCAAGTGCACTTTCTTTCACGCCATTTTCTTAGTTTATTAGAGATACGTGAATTGACCTTTCTTTACCACCAAAATTCAAATTTGGCGCCAGTTCCTGGGAAAAGGTAGCGGTTGGATGGCTTAGGTTAGTGGGGGTAGCTCAAGTGACATATTTTCCCTCGATTTTCTTAGGTTAGTAGAGATAACCATGGTGTGATGCATTATCCTGCTGGAATTTGAACTTCCCACCGTTTTTCTAGGGGAGGGGAGGGGAATTAGGTTAGTGGGGGTAACCCAATTGACCTATCTTCCCGCCAAAATTCAAACTTATTGTCAGGGGGCGGGGGTGGCACTTGCGTCATCAACTGATGTCATAGCTGTCATCTTGGATGATCTCATGCACTGTGCACATTAGTACATGTTGGTGCATGTTAGCCTGCCAACATGGGTTGGTAAGGGAATGTGGCAGTCGGTTGAGGATCATGGTGAAGACTTTAACCATTTCCTTCCAAGTCGAGGTGGGTGTTGCACTCACGAAAATTTGACAAAATTTGAATTTCCTGCCTGGGAGGGGGGCATGGCCCTTTTTGAATTTGCCGCCACCGCCATCTTTGATTTGTGGTGGGAACCCTATCAGTGTGTCTGTGATGTCACAGGTCTAATGGTACTTGCGTCATCACCTGACATCATGACCGCCATCTTGGACGACAGCGCCCTCTGGTGGTGGCTCTGTGTACTAGGTCAGTTTGAGTCTGGACCTCGTGGCGAACACACTGTTTCCTGCCGTCTTGGATTATGTCAGAGATGAGAGTGCCCTCTGGTGGTGGTACTGTGTCCTAAATCAGTTGGAGTCCGGAACTCATGGTGAACACACTGGATGGCTGTGTTGCATGAAATTGTTTAAATAAAGACTGGTACATGGGAAATGAAGACTTATACCCAGCACTGGTTGAGTCCTTTCCCCACGAATCCTGAGGAGGAGGTGGTGGTGGTCGGCTGACTGAGGTTAGTCCAAGTGTCCTTTCTTTCACGTCATTTTCTTAGCTTAGTAGCGATTCGCGAATTGACCTTTATTTACAGCCAAAATTCAAACTTGGCGCCAGTTCATAGGAAGAAGTAGCAGTCGGATGACTTAGGTTAATGGAGGTAGCTCAAGTGACGTATCTTCCCTGCGATTTTCTTAGGTTAGTAGAGATAATTGTGGTGTGATGCATTATCCTGCTGGAATATGAACTTTTCGCCATTTTTCTGGGGGAGGGGGGGGGGGGGGGGAGGGGATGGGGGCGTGTCACTTTCCCGCCAAAAGCCGCCAGCGTGGATAATGATACTTGTGTCATCAGCTGACGCTATGGCTGCGATCTTGTATGATGTCATCGCTGCCATCTTGGATACATCTGGCTACAAAGCAGAGTGGCATAGAACGAGCTTTGTCCAATACTTATATTCAGTACTGTATGAGAACACTGTCCACAAAATGAGTCGTGAAAACAGTTAGCAGTAAAGAAGTAATAAATTAAAACATCATGGCTGATGTAACAAATGGTTCAAATGGCTCTGAGCACTATGGGACTTAACAGCTGTGGTCATCAGTCCCCTAGAACTTAGAACTACTTAAACCTAACTAACCTAAGGACATCACACACATCCATGCCCGAGGCAGGATTCGAACCTGCGACGGTAGCAGTCACACGGTTCCGGACTGCGCGCCTAAAACCGCGAGACCACCGCGGCCGGCGGCTGATGTAACAGTTTTACTGCATGAACAGAGGAAATGTAGGAAATGATAAACTTCTTTCCTTTCGTCATTTTGTGCGAGTTGGAAGCGAAACAATTTTCGAAAAAGTTTGAAACTAAGCATTCTATTTATTACTTTGAATCGTATCACGTGGCACATATCAATCAAGAAAACCATTTTCACAATTATGATAAAGCCCAAAAGTCAAAGAGTAAATAGCTTTTCCAAACAGTAAATATTTTTCCCTAATTCGCACAGTACTCTTCAAATCAAGAAGTATCTTGTACCACACACTTTGTAACGTTGACTATGTTCTTTTTCAGGGTTCAAACTATCTCCTTCATCGAGATCGGTCCAGTGGGTTATTAATAATAAATTTAAGCCTTATGCATGGTGCGGTTGTTTTTTACGCATCTTAGTGCTGTTGACGTCGTATATCCTGAACTATGTGTTGTATAATGATAAAAGTTCGCAGATACATTCAGTGGTATATGCGAATATTCTCTGTAAAATGTGTCGCAAGTACAGTTAGTAGTAACGAAGTAATAAATCAAAACGCCATGCATTATGCGAAAATGAACAGTGAAAATGTAGTAAGCGATAAACGTTTTTCCTTTTGTCATTATGTGCGGGGTGACAGCAGCAAGAAGCTTCGTAAAGTTTTAAATTATGTGTAAAGTTTGTTGCAAGTCGCTAAGTGCTCTCGTCCTGATACTGGATGAGTAAAATCTGAATATTCACGCACTATGGTCTACACTTCTTTTTCAACCCTCCCCCCCCCCCCCCCCCAACCTACCCCACTGACAAGTAGGTGTTTCTTATCCCCACGGCGTTGTTACCCAGACAGCGATTTTTCCCAAACGGTAAGTGGTATGTGCACTAAGTTTGGTTGAAATCTGTACAGTGATTTCGGAGGAGTGGAACGTATATATATATATATATATATATATATATATATATATATATATATATATATATATATATATACGAGGGTTATTCCAAAAGTAAGGTCCGATTGATTGCCAAATTGAAACCACAGTGAACATCAGAAATTTTTTACTTGTAACAATTAGCTACACCTTTCAGCTACTTCTCTACGTAGTCGCCGTTCTGACTTAGACTTTTGTCATAGCGTTGTACCAACTTTTCAATAGCCTCATCATAGAAGGCAGCCGCCAGTGCTTTCCGCCAATTCTCCACGCTGGCCTACACCTCGTTGTCTGTGTCAAAATGTTGTCTTCAAAGACAGCGGTTCATGTGACCAGAGATGAAACTCAGGGGGAGACAATTGCGGACTGTATTGTGGGTAATCTAACATTTCCATTTGAAAACGATGCAGGAGCATCTTCATTGCCCCTGCAGAATGCGGCTGAGAATTGTCGTGAAGACGAAACAGCACGACAGTTATGTAATGTTGGCTGCATAGCTTCAGACGAAATTTCTCACCAGGCCCTCGTACTTGGCGGCAGACACTATTTTCTAGACATCATTACGCACTCACTGCGAGCTCAGAAATGAGAAGAGCGACGTGATGCTAACTGGGGTTATACTAGAGACACTACCCAACACATCTGTGCAAAGCTTTATCGGATTTTCATAGTCGTTTCCATTTCGCGACCGATCGGACCTTACTTTTGGAATAACCCTCGTATATATATATATATATATATATATATATATATATATATGTGTGTGTGTGTGTGTGTGTGTGTGTGTGTGTGTGTGTTCCGATTTTGATGAAATACAGCTTATACGGTGCCCCTAGCTACGCTTAGTTACCAGTGAAAACTCCGTAAAATCCGTCCAGTAGGTTTTGAAATTAGCGTGTGCAGACAGGCAAGACAAGAAAGTTTTAGTAAAACTTCAGGTCACAATATCGATTTTTCGTAATCGGATTTTGATTAACTGACCCCGTACGGTGCCGCAAACTACGGTCAAATTACCTGCGTAAACCCCATGAAAATTCGTGTAGTAGTTTTCGAGATTAGCGTGTTCAAAGACAGATCGACAAGACGGTTTTAGAGATTTATTATTAGTATAGATGTAATTTCGTTGACAGTTGGCAGTCTAGAAACACGAGAAAAATTAATAGAAATAGGCATGGAACTGCTCATTTCAGTCACGATGTGATGAACTAAACATTTCATCAAACAAATCTATGAGGATAGTTTGAAAAATTCTCGGAATGGAATGGAAATGACTTACGCCAGTGACACATTTTTAGTTTTCAATGTACCGTATTGCAGTTGGTCCAGCGATGTTCCAACGCCTTGATTCCACTCTAAAATTACACTCCTGGAAATTGAAATAAGAACACCGTGAATTCATTGTCCCAGGAAGGGGAAACTTTATTGACACATTCCTGGGGTCAGATACATCACATGATCACACTGACAGAACCACAGGCACATAGACACAGGCAACAGAGCATGCACAATGTCGGCACTAGTACAGTGTATATCCACCTTTCACAGCAATGCAGGCTGCTATTCTCCCATGGAGACGATCGTAGAGATGCTGGATGTAGTCCTGTGGAACGGCTTGCCATGCCATTTCCACCTGGCGCCTCAGTTGGACCAGCGGTCGTGCTGGATGTGCAGACCGCGTGAGACGACGCTTCATCCAGTCCCAAACATGCTCAATGGGGGACAGATCCGGAGATCTTGCTGGCCAGGGTAGTTGACTTACACCTTCTAGAGCACGTTGGGTGGCACGGGATACGTGCGGACGTGCACTGTCCTGTTGGAACAGCACGTTCCCTTGCCGGTCTAGGAATGGTAGAACGATGGGTTCGATGACGGTTTGGATGTACCGTGCACTATTCAGTGTCCCCTCGACGATCACCAGTGGTGTACGGCCAGTGTAGGAGATCGCTCCCCACACCATGATGCCGGGTGTTGGCCCTGTGTGCCTCGGTCGTATGCAGTCCTGATTGTGGCGCTCACCTGCACGGCGCCAAACACGCATACGACCATCATTGGCACCAAGGCAGAAGCGACTCTCATCGCTGAAGACGACACGTCTCCATTCGTCCCTCCATTCACGCCTGTCGCGACACCACTGGAGGCGGGCTGCACGATGTTGGGGCGTGAGCGGAAGACGGCCTAACGGTGTGCGGGACCGAAGCTCAGCTTCATGGAGACGGTTGCGAATGGTCCTCGCCGATACCCCAGGAGCAACAGTGTCCCTAATTTGCTGGGAAGTGGCGGTGCGGTCCCCTACGGCACTGCGTAGGATCCTATGGTCTTGGCGTGCATCCGTGCGTCGCTGCGGTCCGGTCCCAGGTCGACGGGCACGTGCACCTTCCGCCGACCACTGGCGACAACATCGATGTACTGTGGAGACCTCACGCCCCACGTGTTGAGCAATTCGGCGGTACGTCCACCCGGCCTCCCGCATGCCCACTATACGCCCTCGCTCAAAGTCCGTCAACTGCACATACGGTTCACGTCCACGCTGTCGCGGCATACTACCAGTGTTAAAGACTGCGATGGAGCTCCATATGCCACGGCAAACTGGCTGACACTGACGGCGGCGGTGCACAAATGCTGCGCAGCTAGCGCCATTCGACGGCCAACACCGCGGTTCCTGGTGTGTCCGCTGTGCCGTGCGTGTGATCATTGCTTGTACAGCCCTCTCGCAGTGTCCGGAGCAAGTATGGTGGGTCTGACACACCGGTGTCAATGTGTTCTTTTTTCCATTTCCAGGAGTGTAGATTCCCCTAAGACTGCAAGATATTTGTCAACTCCGACTGTTAGTTCTTCGTTTACGGAATATTTGGAGATTGAGAAAGAGATGGAAGCGTGATGGAGCTCAATCAGGCGAATAAGTCTGGTGTGGCAACAATTACTATTTTAGTTAATGGAGTTTTGCCAGGGCAACGACAGTTGTGTGTGGGTACCCTGTCTGTTTCCAATCTCGAGAAAATGGAATCTACGTAAAGCGTTCTGTCAAGAAATTGTGCGTCAGTAAAAAAAAACTTGAATGGAATATTTTTGAATGTTTGGCTCCATAAGATTTCCTTTCTGTGCAGCGACCGTGGAATATAAAATTATAAAGAATGTAGCAACCAGTCGCGGAAACATAATTTATTTATCTTGTTGCAAATCGATTTCGACTGATATCAGTCATCATCGGTGCATTTTTCTAACCGATATATGCCATAAGTAGAAGTACTGTCCTTGGCAGATTTCTGTCATGAAAGACCATTCATGATTTGTGGGCTACGAAAGAACTGAAAAATATGAGGAACACTAAAAGTCCAAATAGAGGACTCAATGCAAAATGGCCAAAACTGGAAGATGACATATCGAAATGGATTCAAGGACACCGTAAACAGGGCCTGCTTTAATCAGGCTTCCTCCATATTATGCTCCTTTAAATCTGACTGAGAATATATGGGTCTAGGTGAAAAGTAGTGTGACAAAAAACAGCAAGAATTTTACGCTCACTGCGGTTGGAATGCTGACAAAAGAAGCCACTGAAAATTTTACACGACAGGATTGATTTTGAGTTGTTCGCCAGACCAAGAAGATAGTTGAGGAGACACTGATTCATGAAGGACTGTAACGAGTTTTGAAGAATACGTAGCTTCTATTGTTATCATGTTAAAACCTGCTTCTTTTGTCGAAACGCATTAGATCTTAGAAGAATTCATCTCTTTAACTTTCTGATGCAATTGAAATTGCGACAGAATTGTGAAACAGTGTATTATTAAACTAACAACTGAGTGCGATTCAGGTCAATAGTTTATGAAATGTCCCATTCTCAGTATAAAAATAAACGAGTAACTTCTTCATTTACATTGTTACAAAACTCACAGCAGTTCTCGTTTCACCAGCTATCAATGGCCCTCAATTACATTATTTCATTGAAAAAAATTGTAGTTACTTGAAAACCGGAGTAGAAACGAAAATTACATGTATTAATCATATGGCAATATACTTTAGTGTTTGCGCGCTATCATTCGCCAAAATCTTGTTTCGATATCTCGGACCGTTTTTGAAATTCGAGGAATTTATGAATATTTTATCATTTCAGCTGCTCGGTTTCCATGTTCGTCTGCATATGTTATCACTTTCAATTTACAGCCCCCATCGTATGAATACCTTTAATTTTTCAAATACAAATCGAGCTACGATCAAAAATATTGTACAGTTACCGGTAATACAAATCACTTTTAATTCAAGTTCACTGGCACTGTGGACTGCAATGACGCATCATAGGCTGTACAGTGTTCTGGGTTTGTGATGGTGGGGCAGGTGGGAGACAGTGTTAGCAAGCTTGTGAATCCCCCAACTCTTGTTCGTCGCATCGGTGTACTCTGTTGCAGCCAGTTGAATCCAGTGTTGCCAGATAGAGATAGGTTTCTCACGGCATCAAATATATGGCCATTTTTAAGACTTGCGGAACTTTTAAATCGGACACTGGCCATTTTTATATTGATTTCGAGTATAAGATGCACCTGAATTTTGAAGGCAATTTTTCGAAGAAATAATCGCATCTTATAATCTGTAAAATACTTTATTCGATCCAGGAATTTAGCACAGTTCTCGCTTGTAATTGTTTGACCAGTGGGAAGATAATCGATCAGTAGAATTTGTTTCTCACTACAGAAAACTGACACCATGACCTTTCTGGCGGAACACATTGCCCTTGATTTCTTTTGTTGTGGTGAATCGCCACGTTTCCACTGCTTTGATCGTTTTGTCTCTGGGGTGTAGTAGTGATTTGTTTAGACATTTCCAATTTGATGTATTTCCGTTGCTGTGTTAAGATAATTAGTAGATAATTTTCTCATCTACACTCCCACTGTTAAAACGTAATATGCTCATTTAGTTGTCCCTGTAGCTTCAGCAATTTCCCATACTTTCAGTCGACGATCCTACATGATGTTTTATGCACTTCTGCAATAATTTCTGTGGTAGTGGCCCATCTTTGCCGACCACTGGGCGGAGCACCATCTGGGATGTTCCCACCAAGTTTAAATTCGTTTGTCCACTTGTCAACTGTTGGTTATGATGGAGCAGAGCCGGTCTGTGTGGCCGAGCGGTTCTAGGCGCTACAGTCTGCAAACGCGCGACCGCTACGGTCGCAGGTTCGAATCCTGCCTCGGGCATGGATGTGTGTGATGTCCTTAGGTTATTTAGGTTTAAATAGTTCTAAGTTCTAGGGGACTGATGATCAAAGCAGTTAAGTCCCATAGTGCTCAGAGCCATTTGAACCGTTTGATGGAGCAGAGTCCCAGTGTGTTCTGAAAATCGGCACGGATTTACTTTGCTTTCATACCTGTCTTTACGAAGTATTCAATCACTGTTTAAATCTCGGTATTTTTCCATCTTCACTAAACACTACGTGGGAACAACTACAGAGAGACATCTGCATCACAGATCTCTACCTACTGCACTGATGCTTCACCTGTTCACTCATAAAGGATGACAAAGCATTATCGGGAAACCTACTTGCATCAGCACTGACTTCCGGCGGTAAATCCGCGAGCTTCCCAGACTGCTCTTCTTCATCTACGATAATGCTCTACAAACCAGCCTATGTGAGTTGATTGTTTGTCCCGTCGACAACTAGATCATTAGAGAGGGAACACAATTTCGGATTAGGGAAGGATGGGGAAGGAAATCGGCCGTGTCCTTTCAATGGAATTATCCCGGTATTTGCCTGAAGCGTTTTAAGAAGATCACGGAATAACTTGATCAGGATGGCCGGACGCGGGTTTGAACCATCGTCCTCCCGAATGCGAGTCCAGTGTGCTAACCACTGCGCAACCTCGCTCGGTACCGTATGTGATTAGACCTTTATGTACTCTGTCCCTCATCCTTTCCTGTTCCAGTTGTGAATGATCTGCAGGATGAACGGTTATTGGTAAGCTACCGTGTGAGTTCAGATCTCTTGAGTTTTACCTTCATTGTCTTTCCGAGGGATATCCGTAGGGGAAAACAATGTATTGGCCGATTCTTCTAAGAACGTACTGTAAAGTATTCATGAGAGTACATCAGGTATAATTTCCGGAAGATGCAAACTGTTACCTTTAAGTACTACCGAATGGGTTCCTGAAAGTAACGCTTTCCACGAAAAACATGTGCCGTGATTAACAAACGCGGCGGATTTCAGTAAGTAATGTCCGTGCTCACTATCCCTAGCATAACTGAGGGCAAACTGCTTACCTCTTGTAAAGATATAGCTCTTCTCCCAAATACGTTTCTTCTCCGCTGGCCGTTGGCTGTGACGTGCATGCAGTAAACAATACATAACGAAGTCACAGATGAGGAAGATTTCAGTGCTATTAAAATTGAAATTACAGAGTTCTGGGAAAAAATCAAGAAAAAGATTCTGAAAGCTAGTCTATCAATATTCATGGCAAAGTTTCTGGATGGCAATCATTTCTAGAACATCGCAAAAGACATAGTAAAAGTCTCCACCAGATGGCACAAGAACGTCATTCGAGGCAACTCTAATAAATTATTCCGTGTTAGCGCGAGGTCACATTTTACACGCGTACTGCCTCCTCCGAAAACGGCCATAGACTAGTCGTGAGCAACCGGTATCTTAGCAGTTTGGCGCCTGCCCTCTCAGAGCGCTCTTGTGATTGGTCCATCTTTTCCGTCAATAAGCGGTGGCAGTAACTGAATCTTGTAATTATCATTTCCTGATGAATTGAGTGTTGAAATCGTTGTTAACCAATTCTCAGTGCAAGTAATGTCATCAGTACGTTTGGAGCTGTATATTAATATGTAAACAGAAAATATAAATAATACAAGATCAGCTTCTTAGCACACAACGTCGTAGAGAATCCCTACTGTCTCTCTCTCCTCCAGTACGATACGACTGTTGCTGACCCGGCAGTTCTCATGCTATGTGACCAGCTGACGCGTCGTTCGATGAGTCTGCCTTGTGACCCTACCTAGTCGCTAGCCTTCCGTAGCAAAATCTCCCTATATTGTGCATTAAAATACAGCAACAAAATGTAATAAATTTGTGAAGTGATGTGGCATAAACGCTACAGTACGTTCTAGGAATTTCAATAGTGAAACACACTTTGATATACAACGCCTGTCTCGCGGAATCTACCACAGAAGTTGAATGAGGATCTCCGTGACGCTTTTGCGCTTATTAAATGAACCTATAACGAAAATGGTGCTCTTTCTCTGACCTTCTATAGTTTGAGAAAGAATTAAAGGGTCTCTTTTTGAAAGCCCGTCATTTTCAGCCATTGCGATGCAGAAGTGTGAAATCAGGCGTAGAGAACCTTCCTCGATAATGCTGCAAAAGCGTGACGTCTTGCAAAGTCACTTTGAGGCTCGCCGACACTTCAAACAGGTATTTACAAATGTGGAAGAGGGGCCAGAGCTCAGAAGTTCATGCGAGGTGTATGATGGGTTAACGATGTCACATGGGGACCAAATTTCACCTCAATTAAGCGCAGTGCCACCGTTGATGTGTCACACCATGGGAAGGACGTCACACCCCACTTACCCACATCTCAATCATCCTCTTGAGGCCCGTGCAGTTCAGTTAGAACTGCGATGTCCGGTGTTGAAATCGCGGATTTCTTATGGGAGACAGAGGAAAACCCTCAGGAGGTGTCTTATAAGGGTGCCAAACGAACCACCCCTTCCCATGGGGCGTTCATTTACACACATTTCGCAGGCAAATACGACGGTTTACAGGAGGGCTGGCAAATCGTGGCTCGCGAATCATTCCCCTCCAGCTAGTGCCCCATCCCCCCCCCCTTCAACTTAGACGTGCACTGCCGTCACGGCATCGCCAGCGACAACAGTCAGTCGTCCTGAATTACGAACCCTACTTACTCCCTACAAGCAAACGTAAATTCAAATTATTTAAGTGATCTGTAACATTTGCTACAAATGCTAATTCTGAAAAAAGAGAACCCTGTTTTTTGCACTCAACAAGCGATTTTCGGACTGAAGAACTCTCTCTCCATATAGTGCATCATATTCTACCAAAAATTACTTAAACTTCCGATGAAACAGTGGTGCATTTCCTCAGCGTATTATTTTCGTAATTTTCGTTACATTTTTCATTGCGGACAGCATCCTGACATTTTCTCACGCAGTATTTTCTGATGACAAGTTAAATAATGTACTCCGCTCTTTTCATAATTGACCAACGAAGCTATTTGCGCTACCGATCGTAGCTGGTACACTTCCAGTGCAAATTGCACAGTATTTTTGAAAACCACCAATTATACAGGGTACTTTTTAAGAGCGTTAAAAATTTCCAAAGCCGTTGTTCCTAGCTACGGAGCTAAAGCAAATAGCTCTTCGAGCACAGAAAAGTAGTCTATTATTATGTGAATAAAAATTAATTGTTGACTGAGATCTGTTAGATCAGTACTCTAGACCGACAGTTTACAATTAAGTTGTTTAGTTTCCTGCTGTGACTCATAGCAAGAAGTAGACCTTTTACAAATGGTTCAAATGGCTCTAAGCACTGTGGGACTTAACATCTGAGGTCAGCCAGCCGCTGTGGCCGAGCGGTTCTAGGCCCCTCAGTCCGAAACCACGCTGCTGCTATGATCGCAGGTTCGAATCCTGCCTCGGGCATGGATGTGTGTGATGTCCTTAGGTTAGTTAGGTTCAAGTAGTTCTAAGTCTAGGGGACTGATGACCTCAGATGTTAAGTCCAATAGTGCTCAGAGCCATTTGAACCATTTTCATCGTTGCCTTGGTGTGCAGGTTGACTTCATCTGAACCTTGATGACAGAAATGTCTATGTCATTCAACTCTGCACAACCTCTATGTGGACGTTCATCAGTCCAGGTAACTGACAAGTGGAGGCATGTAAATCTCTCGCCAAGCCACGACCAAACATTCTCCATTACGTGAAAGATATGGGGAACATGCACACCAAGGCAGCGATAAAAATGGTTAAAATGGCTCTAAGCACTATGGGACTTAATATCTAAGGTCATCAGTCCCCTAGACTTAGAACTACTTAAACCTAACTAACCTAAGGACATCACACTCATCCATGCCCGAGGCAGGATTCGAACCTGCGACCGTACCAGCAGCGCGGTTCCGGACTGAAGAGCCTAGAACTGCTCGTCCACAGCGGCCGGCAGACCTTTCACAGCACTTTGTTACAAAGCAGCTATTCTAAATGTCAACGTCGTCGTAACCAAATGCTTTTGCCGTATCTACTGCACATTTTTTCACGATTATGCCATTACCGAAGCATTTCTGGTCTTTTCCGAATACTGAGCATAATGCATAACACTTGATGGTTCAGGCAACTTTTGTATCTCTGTTTTTAACTTATCCACCAAATCTCATCGTTTGTCATGAGAGAAAACCTGTGTGTTCTGTCGTGAAGCGAAGAGGAATGTTGAGCAAGATTAGATCTTTTTACGTATTAAACGTTCGGATTTTTTATCAGAATTGTCTACAAAAAAAACGTAATTCCCCTCTCCTAGAGGAAAAAACGGTTTGCAGTGTTCTTTCTTTTCGACATTATCAAAAACTATAACAGACACAGTAATAAGCAGAATCGAAACCAGAGTAATAGCCACAGCAGCCACCCAAATTACAACCTGAACGGTAGAGAAATATTAAGGACAGTGAATCGGAATAAATCGCCGAGTGCAACGTGCACCTGCCGAGGTGCGGGAGCACATGCTTCCAGAATGCGGTCGAAGGAAGAAGCTGACCCTCTAGAAGTCTAGACGGCAGATAAATAAGCGCGTCGTATGCTGGTGCGTGGCCGTGGCCACTCAGTGCGAGAGGAGTTGGAGGGAGAAGCGCCCACTGGAGGGGAATGGTTCGCGTGCCACGCTTCGCCAGGCCTGGTTCACATTTCACGGTGTGGTGTGCAACACAACTACGTTCTTGACGACGTTGGACACTGCTGACACCCCTCTACGTTTCAGCCCTTCTCTAAGGACACTATGGGGCTGCATCCTAACTGAATGTGATCTTACGGCGGGGTGGGTTGCTCTCTCACTATCCACTAAACAATCCGTTACCATACCTAGATAGGTTTCAGGGTATCTGCACCTTCACTCCCCGATGGTAGATACTGGTTTAGCCCACAAAAGCAGCGATGACAAAAATTCGACTAAATACCTACCTCCGAAGGTCACACAAGCTGGGTAGGAGCTAAAAGTTAGTTATACCTAGTGTTCGGGATTCTTGCGTGACTCGTTTGAAAAAAATGTATGAAATTTTGTTTTAGTTGTTTACTGTCTCTAAAACAAGGAACAAGGCTCACATATCCGCTGTAAGGTGGCTATAATTTCGCACCTTACAAGCACCCATCCTCATACTTTGCCGTGATCTACAAATACAATTAGGTATCATGTTATAGGTTGTGCATTGTATACATGAATATATAAAGAAGACTGACATTATCACGTATACCTTGTAAATAATTGTTAACGCTTATTGCATGAAGGGCGACGGAGTGTCTGTGCCGGCTGCTGTGGCCGAGCGGTGCTAGGCGCTTCAGTACGGAACCGCGCTGGTGCTACGGTCGCAGGTTCGAATCCTGCCTCGGGCATGGATGTGTGTGATGTCCTTAGGTTAGTTAGATTTTAGTAGTTCTAAGTCTAGGGGACTGATGACCTCAGTCCCATTGTGCTTAGAGCCATTTGAACCGTTTTGAACGGAGTGTCTTTATTATCATATTAGTAGAGGTTGGAGCGACAGTGGAAATGAAACGGCAGGCGGTACTCAAGCCCTGGGTGGAAGGCCCACACAGGTGTGTTGGTCCTGCTTAAACACAGGAAGCAGCAAGACGGACGTTGGGACACCTGAGCCCTGGGGCACAGTAGAGTCGTCACTGGTCGGGATTTTGTAGCCGGACGGGAGGGATTATACTTCCGAATTCTGAAAAGCTTGGACGCAGGTGAGAGGAACGAAGAAACGGCACCTCGGAAATCACGCAGGCTGGGTTATTTCCAAGGATTTTTACTCAGAAGCGTACCATTGTACGAGTATAGATTTTTCCTCTCAAACTTTCCGCGCTGGACGACAAAAGACTAAAATATGGTTGGTCGGCGTTCGAAAGAATCTGTAGAGAGGGAGAATATTCCGTGGTTTCGGGAATACGATTCGTTTTCGGAATTACGAGGGTGGGGAGCCGAGCCTCGCTGGAAAGCCAGCGGTGGAGAGACGAGGTCTTCCGTTGTGAGCGTCCGTGTGTGACGGTCGCTCGGTATCAGCTTTGTTGCTACAGACGGACTTGCTGTCCTTGCTCTCAGGGGAGTTTATAGTTAGAACAGTTAGCCATTGCGCTATTGCGAACCTATACGATTCTGGACTTCACCTCCGGGTTGGAAGTCGTCGTTGAGTATGCAGCGTTCAGTAACTGAGAGCACTTCCTCTGCTTGTACTTACGTTGAGACGTTATTTGAATTCCGTCCTTGTGGCTGGGAGTTCGTGTTTCTCGTCTGTAGAACACAGAGAGGAGAAAACAGTATTAGAGTAAATTAGTCAGAGGACCACCTTCTGCCGTCCTAGTGTTTGAAAGGGTTTATTTGTGGCTGGAGTTCTTCCATGGTCCCAGACGAGTACAAGAACCATAACTTCGACGCACCGGACGCAGTACATATGGTGATATCGCAAACTGCTTCGGCTTATTAGTGCTATGAAAGCTAAACAGCTGTGATCACTTTAGTTTATTTATACTGAGGTTCCACACCACCATAGATCATCTTTGAAAGTAGTGTCTTCTAGTAGTGTTTGGTATGTAGATGACGTCAGTCATTTCGCGTTATTGATATTAAATCGCGCAGTCATAATAAGGGGCAGAGTTGGGCACTTGACTAGTAAGCCGGCCGGTGTGGCCGTGCGGTTCTAGGCGCTTCAGTCTGGAACCGCGTGACCGCTACAGTCGCAGGTTCGAATCCTGCCTCGGGCATGGATGTGTGTGATGTCTTTAGGTTAGTTAGGTTCTAGGGGACTGATGACCTCAGATGTTAAGTCTCATAGTGCTCAGAGCCATTTGAACCATTTGACTAGTAATTTTACTTAGGAAATGTAAACTTTGTAATATAAAGGTTTTTTAATCTACAATAAATATATAAGCAGGAACAACGTTTATCATTTAGTAGTACTAGTTGCCTTAATCATTCATTTGTGTTTAGGTTGTAATTTATATGTTGAAGTCCATTAAGAGATCCTAAGATCTGCTTCAGGCGGGTAGTCAGCCAGGGCCAAATCTTCATTTGAGCGTTTATTATTTTCCGCTGCGCACATTTATTTTTACATCCGCCTGGAGTAGCTTCTTGGACTGTATGTAATATCCCGACAATATTTATGCAATGTCACTGACTGTCTCTGTAAAAAGTTCACACCCAAAAGCAGCCAAAAGATACGAGAGTTGTTCAGAAAGTAAGTTCCGATCGGTCGCGAAATGGAAACCACTGGGAAAATCCGGTAAAGCTTTGCGCAGATGTGTTGGGCAGTATCTGTAATATGCCCGTCGATCGTGTGGCGTCGCTCTCTTTTCAGTTTTGAGTGAACAGTGAGCACGTAAAGATGCACAGAGTTCAAATGGCTCTGTTCACTATGGGACTTAACTTCTGAGGTCATTAGTCCCATAAAACTTAGAACTACTTAAACCTAACTAACCTAAGGAGATCACACATATCCATGCCCGAGGCAGAATTCGAACCTGCGACCGTAGCGGTCGCGCGGTTCCAGACTGTAGCGCCTAGAACCGCTCGGTCACCCCGGCCGGCGATGCATAGGGAATAGCGCCTCCCACCAAGTATGAGGGCCTGGTTAGAGATTCCGCCTGTGTCATGCATCCTACATAACACAACTGTCGAGCAGTTCCTTCTTCATGCCAATTCTCGGCTGCACCCTGCAGGGGCAATGAAGACGCTCCTGCAGCGTTTCCGATGAGAAGTGTTTGATCACCCACAATACAGTCCGTAATTGGCCCCCCCCCCCTGAGTCTCGTCTCTGCTCGCAAGAACCGCTGGCAATGAAGACAAAATTTTTTCACAGACAACGAGCTGCAGACCAGAGCAGATAACTGGCCGAAAGCACAGCCGGCTGCTTTCTATGACGAGGAAAATAGTTCAAATGGCTCTGAGCACTATGGGACTTAACATCGGTGGTCATCAGTCCCCTAGAACTTAGGACTACTTAAACTTAACTAACCTAAGGATATCACACACATCCATGCCCGAGGCAGGATTCGAACCTGCGACCGTAGCAGTCGCGCGGTTCCGGACTGAGCGCCTAGAACCGCTAGACCACCGCGGCCGGCTATGACGAGGATATTGGAAAGATGATACAACACTATGACAAACTCGAAATTGGAGCGGCGACTATGTAGAGAAGTAGGTGGAAGATGTGCCTAACTGTTGCAAATTAATCTTTCTGGTTTTCACTGTGGTTTCCATTTCGCGACCGATCGGAACTTACTTTCTGGACAACCCTCGTATGTAGTCCCGCCCTATATTTTAAACGTCCTAAACAGTCACCGGCCCATGACTATTTGGGATTTAACACAGTCAGTCGTTCAGTAGTCTTCCTGTACAGAAGTGTTCGCCATAATCCCTCGTAATTTGTACGAAACACGCCACGCAGAGTTTATTTACGACTTAAAGTGCTCACACACGGTACCTCCTAAAATAAATCACAAAACTCGTACTTTCTCAAAATACTCAATACTGTAGTTGATTTTCATCAACTATACGAGAACCAATAAAGCGCTCGGATTTCTTGCTTTTGGCGCAAATTTGATCTACGCGATTTAACATAGGCGTTAACCAAAAGACGGCTCCCGATCGACTATCTTGACTCAGATCAGAGGCACAAAGCCCTACTCAAATGCGTGGGAAATGCTGAATTCCTATTGGCCAGTATGTTAAACAGCCAATCAGATCATCTCGAGCACTTCTATACTCGCTGTATTTCTAATGTCATTACCACGCGTAACTTATACTAGAAATCTCATAATTCCGAAACCAGATAAAATTTAATGAAATCAACATACGATTCCTTTCCACAAATTAAATTACTAATAAATAATACACTGCAAATCTCACACGACTAGACGAAAATCGCAGCACGTTGTTATTTTTGGCTAACGTACTACTGTAATTAAAATCAAGAATGATGAAAATTCCTGACATAACCAAAGGGTAATTTTTCTGCATAAGTGAGTTTAACGTAAGAAATTATTGAAGGTTTTCACAGTATAGTTGAATATTGAAACTAGTGAAGGTTTTACTTACAATCAGTCGTCTGGTAATCTCTTAGCTCCTTCCTTACCCGAATCCGAGAAATACATTTCAGTTCTGGAAGTGTCACCTGCTACGTTGATAACGAGCCTATCAACAACAGAATCAAAGAAGCCCAAGGCGCGTGCGTTAGTTCCAGTACGTCTGGCAGCTTAACAGTCTTGTTACTTCTCGGCCCAAATCCCGCACCTTCGCTCCAGACCATTTCTGTTGGGCTCATATTGTAATGGTACAGTAGCAAATGTAAAAATGCAGCATTTGTATGATGTGCTCGACGCTGTGAAAATGATTTTTTTTTCATTTTTCTACGATCCTTATCTACCTCTGTGGTATAAAACGATGGACATAGTCCCAATAAAGAGGATCTGGTTTTTCATTTTTGCCTTAAAAATTAAATTGTTATGTTTTCTTAATTTAAACAACTTTTATGAACAGTCTTTGATAAAACATCGATAATTAAGAATTTGTATTTGAAAAGGAAACAAGAATTTCGCGTCCAATATCTAATTAGAAACAAGAAGACGTTCATTCATAAAAAATGGTGATGAGTTTTAAAATTACGAGATAAAGGTATTTCAAATTGAACGAGAAAAAAATGATTTTTTGAGATTCGAAGCAACACACGAATAACTGCGATTGACTTATACATCCATTAGAAGCTTTCGAAATGTGGTGCTACAGAAGAATGCTGAAGATTAGATGGGTAGACCACATAACTAATGAGGAAGTATTGAACAGAACTGGGGAGAAGAGAAATTTGTGGCACAACTAGACTAGAAGAAAGGATCGGTTGGTAGTACATATTCTGAGGCATCAAGGGATCACCGATTTAGTATTGGAGGGCAGCGTGGAGAGTAAAAATCGTAGAGGGAGACCAAGAGATGAATACACTAAGCAGATTCAGTAGGATGGAGGTTGCAGTAGATACTGGGAGATGAAGAAGCTTGCACAGGATAGGGTAGCATGGAGAGCTGCATCAAAGCAGTCTCTGAACTGAAGACCACAACAACAACATGCTATCTACTGAGCTACACCTTCAATCTAGGTTTCTTATACAACTGCAGCAACTGCAGTATATACAGGGTGGTCCATTGATCGTGAGCGGACCAAATATCTCACGAAATAAGCGTCAAACGAAAAACTACAATGAACGAAACTCGTCTAGCTTGAAGGGGGAAACCAGATGGCGCTATGGTTGGCCCTCTAGATGGTGCTGCCATAGGTCAAACGGATATCAACTGCGTGTTTTTAAACAGGAACCCCCATTTTTTATTACATATTCGTGTAGTATGTAAAGAAATATGACTGTTTTAGTTGGACCACATTTTTCGCTTTGTGATAGATGGCGCTGTAATAGTCACAAACATATGGCTCGCAATTTTAGACGAACAGTTGGTAACAGGTAGGTTTTTTAAATTAAAAGTCAGAACGTAGGTACGTTTGAACATTTTATTTCGGTTGTTCCAATGTGATACATGTACCTTTGTGAACTTATCATTTCTGAACGCATGCTGTTACTGCGTGATTACCTGTAAATACCACATTAATGCAATAAATGCTCAAAATGATGTCCGTCAACCTCAATGCATTGGCAATACGTGTAACAACATTCCTCTCAACAGCGCGTAGTTCGCCTTCTGTAATGTTCGTACATGCATTGACAATACGGTGACGCATGTTTTCAAACGTTGTTAGTGGATCTCGATAGCACATATCCTTCAACTATCCCCACAGAAAGAAATCCGGGGACGTCAGATCCGGTGAACGTGCGGGCCATGGTATGGTGCTTCGACGACCAATCCACCTGTCATGAAATATGCTATTCAATAGCGCTTCAACCGCACGCGAGTTATGTGCCGGGCATCCATCATGATGGAAGTACATCGCCATTCTGTCATGCAGTGAAACATCTTGTAGTAACATCGGTAGAACATTACGTAGGAAATCAGCATACATTGCACCATTTAGATTGCCATCGATAAAATGGGGGCCAATTATCCTTCCTCCTATAATGCCCCACCATACATTAACCCGCCAAGGTCGCTGATCAACCACTTGTCGCAGCCATCGTGGATTTTCCGTTGCCCAATAGTGCATATTATGCCGGTTTACGTTACCGCTGTTGGTGAATGACGCTTCATCGCTAAATAGAACGCGTGCAAAGAAACTGTCATCGTCCCGTAATTTCTCTTGTGCCCAATGGCAGAACTGTACACGACGTTCAAAGTCGTCGCCTTGCAATTCCTGGTACATAGAAATATGGTACGGGTGCAATCGATGTTGATGTAGCATTCTCAGCACCGACGTTTTTGAGATTTCCGATTCTCGCGCAGTTTGTCTGCTACTGATGTGCGGATTAGCCGCGACAGCAGCTGAAACACCTACTTCGACATCATCAATTGTTGAGGTCGTGGTTAACGTTTAACATGTGGCTGAACACTTCCTGTTTCCTTAAATAACGTAACTATCCGGCGAACGGTCCGGACACTTGGATGATGTCGTCCAGGACACCGAGCAGCATACACAGCACACGCTTGTTGTGCATTTTGATCACAATAGCCATACATCAACACAATATTGACATTTTCCGTAATTGTTAAATGGTCCATTTTAACCCGGGTAATGTATCACGAAGGAAATACCGTCCGCACTGGCGGAATGTTACGTGATACCACGTACTTATGCGTTTGTGACTATTACAGCGCCATCTATCATAAAGCGAAAAAGTGGTCCAACTAAAACATTCATATTTCTTTACGTACTACACAAATATGTAATAAAAACTGGGGTTCCTATTAAAAAAAATGCAGTTGCTATCCGTTTCAGCCGGCCGGTGTGGCCGTGCGGTTCTAGGCGCTTCAGTCCGGAACCGCGTGACCGCTACGGTCGCAGGTTCGAATCCTGCCTCGGGCATGGATGTGTGTGATGTCCAGAGGTTAGTTAGGTTTAAGTAGTTCTAAGTTCTAGGGGACTGATGACCACAGATGTTAAGTCCCATAGTGCTCAGAGCCATTTGAACCATTTTTTTTATCCGTTTGACCTATGGCAGCGCCATCTAGCGGGCCAACCATAGCGCCATCTGGTTTCCCCCTTCAAAAAATGGCTCTGAGCACTATGGGACTCAACTGCTGAGGTCATTAGTCCCCTAGAACGTAGAACTAGTTAAACCTAACTAACCTAAGGACATCACAAACATCCATGCCCGAGGCAGGATTCGAACCTGCGACCGTAGCGGTCTTGCGGTTCCAGACTGCAGCGCCTTTAACCGCACGGCCACTTCGGCCGGCTTCCCCCTTCAAGCTAGACGAGTTTCGTTCTTTATAATTTTTTCGTTTGTTGCTTATTTCGTGAGATGTTTGGCCCGGTCACTATCAATGGAACTCCCTGTATATGGCTGGGAAAACCAAAAGCCGATTGTCTCCGTAAATTTATGAAAAACGTTAAGAACAGCCTATTTCTCGGCACTTTTTAATCGTGTTCCACGCACGCTTCACTACAGGACAGAAAGCAGCCTGAGCCATTTTCATACTGTGCATTAACAGCGCGACTATCAGCTCAACGCTGCAGAGGCTGAGACTGTACACGATTTTTGAAATAAAACCTACGTAGCTAAAGCGTGATTAAGAAAAACGTTGATGGCTGTTAATACATTTGAATATCTTTAAGTTTCATTTAACGGAACTTAGTAATACGATATCTAATACATAAATAGGACCTATTGCATGGGGGCTTAATTAAAATAAAATGAAAATAATTTTTAAGTTTCTAGTTTAGCTGTATGTCCGATTACGCTGTTTCGTAATCGGTTGGCCCTGACTAGTATTATTACGCAATCTGACTGCATAGAACAACAACAAAGAATGAAATGAAAATTTTCGTTAACACAATTAATTAATTAAGTCCCCAGCAACTATAAAACCTACGAAACCAAAGCACAAGTGTAATTGTTCTGTGTGTGGGAGTGTGACTCAACGTACACATCTGGCACGGTTCTTCTTCAACAAGACAAGAAATTTTAAATACCATTTATACTGAAGTAACTAAAAAATAGAAATACTATAATTGCGTAAGGAAAGCAGAATTACACTCTAATACAAGAACACAAGCCAGATGCTTTGTTGACTGAACCTGTAATGCTGCATTATTTAAGACATTGAGATAATAAAAAGAAAAGGAAAAAATTTTTTTTCTTTTACCTTCATATATTGACGAAAATCACTCTAATCATTACAATATATCTCCACACCGACTCTCTACTACCACATCTCAACAAGAACTCTCCACCACGACCTGTCGACAAGCACTCTTCACTAGCACATCTCAACAAGCACTTACAACTACGAGTTCTCCCCAACCACT
Organism: Schistocerca piceifrons; assembly: GCF_021461385.2. Classification (NCBI taxonomy): domain Eukaryota; kingdom Metazoa; phylum Arthropoda; class Insecta; order Orthoptera; family Acrididae; genus Schistocerca; species Schistocerca piceifrons. Next base: position 1,041,396,382 of record NC_060138.1, read on the forward strand.
GCCAGTGGAGGCGGCTGAATAATACTCTTTGGCGCAATCTCTGGCGCTGTGGCTCAGTGTAGCCACCATTCATATGCCCCTCCTCCACGGGCCAGAATTTGATGGTATTTTTGCCAGCATTGGTGGCGAAAATACCACCAAATTCGTCCACAAAAATACAGACAAAAATAAAAGATAATATTAATACGTAACTATCACATATTTAGATAAAATTTTGGCTTTGCACTGACCTTTCAATAACCTAATATATAAAATACAGTAAGCAATATAACTTCTTTTCATACATGTGACTTTACATAATAGTTCACACAATACACAAAAAATCAGTTTATACAAATGTTCACATAAATTGCTTTCAATTATTAGTTCCAGCAGTAGCACCCAGCAATGGTCAACAGGTGCAAATACCAACAAGTGACATCATTTTAGTAGAAGCAGTTCCATTAGTGGCACCCAGCAATGTTGAACAGGTGCAGACACCAACAAGTGACATTATGTCAGTAGAAGCAGTTCATTAGTGGCACCCAGCAATGTTGAGCAGGTGCAGACAGCAACAAGTGACATTATTTCAGTAGAAGCAGTTCCATCTGTGGCACCCAGCAATGTTGAAGAGGTACACACAGCAACAAGTCACATTTCTCAGCAGAAGCGGTTCCATTAGTGACATCCAGCATTGTTGAACAGGTGCAGACACCAACAAGTGACATTATTTCAGTAGAAGCAGTTCATCAGTGGCACCCAGTAATGTTGACAGGTGCAGACACCAACAAGTGACATTATTTCAGTAGAAGCAGTCCATCAGTGGCACCCAGCAATGTTGAACAGGTGCACACAGCAACAGTCACATTATTTCAGTAGAAGCAGTTCCATCTGTGGCACCCAGCAATGTTGAAGAGGTACACACAGCAACAAGTCACATTTCTCAGCAGAAGCAGTTCCATTAGTGGCACCCAGCAATGTTGAACAGGTGCAGACTCCAACAAGTGACATTATTTCAGTAGAAGCAGTTCATCAGTGGCACCCAGTAATGTTGAACAGGTACACACAGCAACAAGTCACATTTCTCAGCAGAAGCAGTTCCATTAGTGGCACCCAGCAATGTTGAACAGGTGCAGACACCAACAAGTGACATTATTTCAGTAGAAGCAGTTCCATCAGTGGCACCCAGCAATGTTGAACAGATGCAGACACCAACAAGTGACATTATTCAGCAGAAGCAGTTCCATCAGTGGCACCCAGTAATGTTGAACAGGTGCAGACACCAACAAGTGACATTATTTCAGTAGAAGCAGTTCATCAGTGGCACCCAGTAATGTTGAACAGGTGCAGACACCAACAAGTGACATTATTTCAGTAGAAACAGTTCTAACAGTGGCACCCAGCAGTGTTGAGTAGGTGCAGACACCGACAAGTGACATCATTTCCATAGAAGTAGCTCCATCAGTTGCACCCAGTAATGTTGAGCAGGTGCAGACAGCAACAAGTGACATCATTTCAATAAAGACAGTTCCATCAGTTGCACCCAGCAATGTTGAACAGGTGCAGACACCAACAAGTGACATTATTTCAGTAGAAGCAGTTCATCAGTGGCACCCAGTAATGTTGAACAGGTGCAGACACCAACAAGTGACATTATTTCAGTAGAAGCAGTTCATCAGTGGCACCCAGCAATGTTGAACAGGTGCACACAGCAACAGTGACATCATTTCAGTAAAAGCAGTCCATCAGTTGCACCTAGCAATGATGAGCAGGTGCAGACAGCAACAAGTGACATTATTTCAGTAGAAGCAGTCCATCAGTTGCACCTAGCAATGATGAGCAGGACCAGAGAGCAGTCCATAATATTCACTATCACTGATCACACTGTTCATCAGAGTTTATTAGCAGAAATTAAACATGTCCTAGTGGCACCAATCATGTAGAAAAAGTACAAGTAACAGTCCATAATATTCACTATACTAATCACACAGATCATCAGCAGAAATTAATCATTTCTAAGTGTCACACATCAATGTTGAACAAGTGCAGGTAACAGTTACATACAAATTCTAATAAACACACAAATGATATCAGATAATTGTCATATTAACTATTACAAATACTCAAATATCAGTAAACCTATAATATTTATGGGTGTCAGTGCAAGCCACAACAAACAAGTAAAATAATATTTAGGAGATAGGTTGGGACTAATTATTTGGGATTAGGAAAGGAAAACACACTCACTCATCTTTCATCCACATTAAGTACTACTGTGTAATTGAATAGTGTTAACTGTGTAAATGCAATTCTGTCAAAATTTCATGTTCATCATGTGTATCAAGTAGTAGTGGCAGCAATGTATAACAGGCAATAATAGTTAGTCAACGTCATAGTCATCATGTCAAGACCAATGTTTGCCAAGCCAGATCAAAATGTACTGTTGCTGAACAACTGTCAGTGAGCCAAGATATGCAAATACTTCCTCTCTCCAAAAAAAAAAAAAATATGTACTGCTTATTGATTTAACAAGTGTGTGTAGACAATCTTCCTTCTACTTTAGTGTTCTAGTCTGCTATCTTCATCCTCCTTGTTCCATATAGACCAACAAAAAAAATATGCACCTCACTTACTTTACCTCTTATACACCAAAACTCCAATAATCATCAGCATCACATAATCTCAATACTTCAACAATACCTCTTACGTCGATACATGTAAATCTTATCATCAATATCATTTACCTTACCTCTTGTCCACAAAAACTCCAATAATCATCAACTTCATATAATCTCAATACCTCAATAATACCTCTTCAATACGTCGATACATATAAACCTTAGCACCAATATCATTTCACTTCCATAACAACTCTTTCCTCTAGTCAGTCTCCTCGAACAAGTACAGATAAAATCCTAATGCAAACCTCATCATCCCATACAATCCGAAGACACGCTGTCAACATACAACCTCTGTGTAATCCATCTGAGCCAAATCTTCCACTCATTATGAATTATAAACAAAGAAATGCATACATGACCTCTAACAGACTTAGTTCGAATAACTCTCAGTAATTAAGTACGATTACGGAGTGTGAATGATCATAATATTTCACAGTGTGTACACCACTTCAAGAATTATGGCAAACAGAGGCAAACATGTGGAGTATTTCTTGTGTCAAGTGTCACTTCCTATTTCAATTGCTCACGAAAAATGCAGTGTAATAACTGTCAATGGTCTAAACCTAGTTTTGGTATGTCATGTCGTTAGCTTCCTTCCTATTAGCATACATTTATACAACTTCCATAAAACCTCCAGCTCATGTGACTTCTATGAAGTTTCTTGTACTAATGTCGTTTATGCCGAATTATAGCAGTTCATTTTCTTATCTTAAAAATATAAGGCACTGAGCGTAAGCAAAACAAGCAATAGCGAGTAAATATACCAGTGGAGAACATAATGTCAACCAGTGGATGCAGCACAATTCCTACAACGAGGCTCTGCCAAGCGAACAATCTATAATTAACACAATAGTGTAACCTACACTCTATGTTCATTCACAGTATATCAGCATTTCTATATACCAAATTAAAGAGTAGTTATGACAACAAAACAGAAATGTGTAAATATGCAATCCATAAGCAAGGCAGCAAATATGTTATCTAACATAATAAACAGGTCATTAGCATCATATCAGCATAAGCAAATAAATGTTCATATGTAATCTTAATAAGTAAACATGAAGGCGCAAGCAGATAAATCACAAAGTATAACTTACATACATAATCACAGTCAGCACAATTAATCAGGTTACAATTATAATTTAAATAAATAAGCACAGCAGGCACATAATAAAAAAATATGACATCAGTGAAAAAGCAGTGCAGCCAAGCGATGCATAATATACACAAGTTACAACCCAGTTCATTAATAATCATTGTCAAAATCAGTTAACGTACGCAAGCACGTCGCTTCACAAGTAATTTCATAGAACATGAAATTCAGCACAAAGTATGAATCACGTAATCGCGAGAAGCAAATTACGTCTAAAGTACGTACCCAAGTGGAAATATGTTACCTGAAAAAATAAACTCAATTAACAGTTACCCTTTTAGTTTATTAGTTTCTTCTTGGAAATTACATTCTTCCTGAAATTTTCTCGATAGAAAGTCCTCTTAACGTCGGAGACACACAGAATTTACCTGAAGTTCTTAAATATTTTATACAACCGTATCCTGAAAAATACTGAACGTTAATAACGTAATTCATCAAGTCACTATAGCTTTATACTGAATTTAGTCGGAGAAATTAGACTGTGTATTTGTTTACGGCTGTCAGTGCATTCGCTCTGAGCGCTCGATCAGCTGTAGGCGCGTGACGTAGGAAGCAATTGTTTGCGGTCAACGACTGCCTTGTGCGGCGCGCAGACTTGATTGTTGCTTTGAGTATGTGCCTCCGCCAAAACACAGCGCGGTATCCTTGTATTCTCTGCATGTTTACGTAAACTGTTGGTTTCTCGAAAGTATGTCATTCCACAAAAATTTTAACGTTTGATATATGATGTTTGATGAAAGCGTTAGATACTGAACGAGCTGTTGCTTTGCGTAACGGTGTAAAACACACATATTTTGATGTCAATTCCACTGCTACGAAAATGTACGCAAAACCATTAGTAGAGCGTCGTGATTTAAGAGTTTCTACTTCAACAGTGTTATCATGAATAATTTTGCGAATTCTATATGGACCGTTATAAAGCAGAAAAAATTTGCGACACAAGCCTTTTCCTTTGTGAGACAAACGATGAGACTTAATTAACACCTTTTGACCAACTGACAAGATTTTTAAACGACCAGGATGTTTAGCTGATTTCTCTCTTCTAGCAGCCGCAGATTCAATATTTTGTAGAGCCAAGTTGACAACTTCAGAATGCCGCAGTTTCTGTGTAGGTGGAAAAGGAACGATTTCAGAAATGCGATTTGTCGGTGCTTTGTTTTTTAATATCAGTATAGGCCGTAAAGAAGTTGCGTCATTAGGAAGTTCATTCAGAATGTTTTGAAAAATATGAAGATACTGATCCCACGTTCTGTGATTCTGATGACAATGAAGTCGACACAATTTATTGATTTCCTTCATCCATCTCTCTGAAGCGTTAGATTGAGGGTGAAAAAGTGAAATGAAAATTGGTTTAATTTTACGACGCCGTAGAGTACGAAGCCAAATTTTAGAACGAAACTGTGATCCATTATCTGATATAACCTTATCAACATGACCCACTTCCTTAAGAAAATGTTTGATGAAAGCGTTAGATACTGAACGAGCTGTTGCTTTGCGTAACGGTGTAAAACACACATATTTTGATGTCAATTCCACTGCTACGAAAATGTACGCAAAACCATTAGTAGAACGAACCACTGGACCGAACAAATCGACTGTAGCCATGTCCTTTAATTTCGCTGGAATGATAGGAAAAAACGGTGCTCTGTGAGAAATTGTTGGCGGCTTAGCCTTTTGACATAATTTGCATTTGGCAAGAACAGATCGAATACGTTTTTCCATATTACTGAAGTAGCAATTTTCCCGTAATTTATGAAAGCATTTTCTGGGACCAAAGTGTGCATAACTGAAATGCGTATACCAAATCAATTTATTGACCCACTCATCAGGAATACAAACTAACCAAACAGAGTTGTCGACCGATTTTCGTTTAAAAAGAATGTCATTGCGAACTAAATAATGCTGTCTAATCGCTACGCTTTCCTTTCTCCTCCACTTCTCCTTAATGTCCTTCCAGATTGGATCCTTATTTTGCTCCTTAGCGATGTCCTGGAGCGAAGACGAAATAAAGTTCTCAAACACAACACCTTGAATATACATCAAACAATAATTGTTTTCCTTGCAGTCCTCTTCAGCACTTTGTTTCAAACCCTCAGGTGCACGTGATAAGGCATCAGCAACAATATTTAAAGAACCCTGTATAAACAATACTACAATCAAATTCCTGTAGGTACAACGCCCATCGTGACAATCTGCCATGAGTTAATTTTGTCGACATAAGAAATTCCAGAGCTCGATGATCGCTGTAAACCTTAGTATGTCTGCCAAACAAAAATGTCCGAAATTTTGTAAAAGCCCAAACAACAGCCAAAGCTTCAAGTTCCGTAATCGAATAATTCCTTTCTGATTTAGAGAGAACACGACTTCCAAATGCAATAGTCTTCTGTACTACAACGCCGTTTTCATCTATCTCTTGAAATAAATGTGCACCTAGGCCTTTGTATGATGAGTCCGTCGCCAAACAAAAATCTTTAGATAAATCCGGATGTGAAAGAAGTGGAGCAGCAACTAAAGCATCACGAAGTTGTTCAAATTCTGACTGAGCTTCCTCATCCCAACACCAGTTAGAATTCTTTCCGGATAGTTCACATAAACGAGGTGTGGCCAAATCGTCCAATTTAACAAAGCGTCTAAGAAAATTACAGACACCAAGGAAACTACGAACATCACGTTTTGTGGTAGGAACAGCATAATTACGAATAGCGTCAAGTTTTTCTGGATCAGGAAGAATACCTTCTGTAGAAATAATGTGACCGAGAAATTTCACCTGAGAACGTCCAAATTCAGATTTTTCTAAGTTCACTGTAATGCCAACTCTTGCAAAAATACGTGATAATGAATCCAAAATTTTGTTGTGCTCACTCCAAGAATATTTAGCAATAAGAATATCGTCAACATATGAAGTAATATTGTCACGAAGATAAACAGGTACAATTTCGTTTAAACTTGTAAGCCTTGTATAGTTCCTGTGTGATGACTAAACACTGTAGCATGTGAAGTCAAAATTTGGTGCAGCTCTTCTCTTGCAACGTCATCTGGCACTTCAGCTTTCTTAACCTTTTCATTAATTAATTCTTCGCTATTAATTATATCATCCATCGCGTCTCTGTATCTATTGACATTGTCATGAATAAACACACTGTCGTCATAATGCTCAACGAAAACATCAGAAGTAAGAAACCTTAAACATTTTGTATCTGATTCAGATCTTGTTGAACACTCGAAAAATTTCAAACATTTCGGCATTCCGGCAACAGTCAAATTCACACTTCCTTCTTTAAAGTTCAAAATTGCCTTATGTGCGTTAAGAAACTCCATACCTAATATAATTTGAGTACTGAGTAATGGAACAATAATAAAATTAGCAGAATTTTCGTATCCTTGACAAATGAAATTTAAGTTGGTCTGTTGTTTAACTTCCACACTTTTTCCAGAAATAGCGCCTCGAATTGTAGTTTTTGAAATAGGTAACACAGGACAAGCAATAGTTCTTACACATATACGAAAAACTGGTTCACTAATGACATTCAATGGGCTCCCAGAATCTAAAACTGCAGTGAACTTATTCTTACCCACACATACTTCAATAACAGGATGTAAAAATGCGTCTACATTATTTTCCTTTTCGTCTAACAAAATGTCTCTCATGTCTTCCAGGCGTACGTAGTGTAAAGTCGTAGTGTCATTACTTTCTGAACCGTCTATATTGCTGCCAGAAGCCGAGGCTGCAAGTCATTGCCGATTGTTTGCGTCACGTCTTTGATTATTCGCATCATCTCGCGGATCAATTTCTACTATTTGCACTTGTCTCTCTGAAGTTCTGTCACGTGGAGTATGCCAATTAGGTCCCTCCTGTCTGTTAGATGCAAATTCTTGGTTGTGTCTGTTATTAAAATTTCTGTTTTCCTGTCTGTCTGCATAACTACTTCTTGTGTAATTTCGACTGTCACTTCTGAAATTATTGTTGTATCTACTACCCTGGTTATTTCTGTAATAAGAATTTCTATTACTGTATGAATAATTTCTGTCTTGATGATACCGATTACTGTTTCCGTATGATTGATCATTCCGGTAGGAATTACCGTTATTATAATTGTCTGTGTAATTTCTGTTAGAACGTCTGTTATTGTCATAAGGCTGGTATCTATTGTCCTGTCTGTTACGTCTGTCATTCTCAAAGTTACCCATATAACGCCCGTTCCGATCACTATCCCTTTTCTCTGAAAATCTATTGTAATTACTGTTACTGAAAAAGTTACAAGAAGTCCCGTCGTCGTTGTCATACTCAAGTTCTTGCAACAAAGTCTTAAAAGCCTCAATGTCGTCTTTACATCTTCCGGCTAAAGCAATTTGTCTTATGGATTGTGGCAGCTTATTTAAACAAATGCGAATTAATTCAGTCGGGCTATAAGGGTTGGACAGGAACTGATTCTTTCGAATCATGTCTTCAAAGTATTCTGCCGGCGTGCGGAACTCAGACTGTTTAAAATTACGCTGCATAATCAGACTATGCTTGACTCTGTCTTGTGTGTTTTCGGACCAATATGCCGATAGAAATGCATGATAAAAATCATTCAGATTATTACAACCTCTAATGAGTGCGCGCATCCGCGTCGCCGGTTCGTTTTCTAAATATCCACACATAAATTCCAGTTTGTGACTTAGTGGCCAATTTGGTGGAAGTGCGTACATAAATTGATCTAACCATGCACATGGATGTATGTCATTCTTAGAATTGCGGAAGATGTTAAATTTCCGAACAGTCAAAAAGTGTTTATAGTCAAAGTTTTCGCCACGTGGCGACAAAGACCTACCGCGTCTGTCCCAGTCACAATGACGATTATTGTTAAATTATCGCGCCTGGCGCTCTCTTGTTGCATCCCGTACATGAAACAAATTACTTTCTTCAAACCCCTCTGCTATCTGTGATTCCATATTTCTTTTGCTGTCTTTTCCTACGATTTCGCCTTCAATTTGTTTGGCTTGCTTTCGTAATGCCTCAACTTCCCTTTTAACGCGTTCATTAAATTTTCCCTGATTTTCAACATGTCTATTTATGTTCTGGTACTCTTCGGTTTCTGCAAATGGTAATGGAGCTGTATCATCCGAATCTCTGTCCCCATTTAAACTAAGACTTGTCAATTTATCTGAAATCTCCTCAACTCTTTCCGATAAGTCACCTATTTTTTCATTCTGTTTATTTACGTCTTCCGTAAGTGTCGCGACTCGGGTTTCAGTATTGACACATTTGGTAGTTAACTTCATATTGTTGTGTTAGATTATTTATTCTGTCATTTGGTACGGATTCCTCGATTCTCTCAAATATTTCTTCCTTATCGTGTGCGCGTTGTAAATTTAACTCTGAAAATTTCTGTACTATCACGCGATCTCTTTCCTACTGTTCTCTATCCTGTTCCTTTTGTCTAATCTCTAATGCAATTAATCTATTATTGTGAGAATTCAAAATCGGTTGTACTTCTTCTCTGATTTCTTTCTTTAATTCATCTTTCATGTTTTTGAAACATGTCCCTATTCGTGAGTCTAACCGTGTTTCCATTGTTTCCATCTCTGTTTCTAAACGTGTTGCCACTGTTTTTAATTCAGATCCTAACCGTGTTTCCATTGTCCCCATCAGTGTTTTTAATTCAGATCTAAACTGTGTTTCCATTGTTCCCATATCATTTTTTAATTCAGATCCCAAAGTTCCCATCTCTGTTGTAATTGTTCCTATCTCTCTTTTAATTGTTCCTATCTCTGTTTTAATTGTTCCTATTTGTGATCCCACTGTTTTTAATTCAGATCCTAACTGCTCCATTGTTCCCATTTGTGAGTCTACCCGAGATCCCAAATTTAATATTGCACCCATCAACTGCTCCATATGAACTAGTTCAAAATTCCTTTCGCCCCTAACATTTCCCGCAAAACCAGTTTCCTTCGTCATAGCTGTAAAGCTATCTGTGTTCGATACTGTTCCAGAATCTTCTATCGTTAATCTCGTATTCTGTGAATTTTCTGATTGAGAAAAATTTTGAAATGGTTCCGGACTATCTTCCCGACTTATTAAATTGTTTTCCACTTCATTATTCATGATACTGTTTTCCTCTGTTGGCGAGTTCGCCATGTTAACAATTTCGTCATTCTCACTATCCATCATTTTTGCCTGTTTCATCGATCGCGTAATCATTTACAAAACATACAAAACTGGTCACTGTACGAAAATTACACACAATGACTCCTCATCTCCAACAATACCATTCACACGAGATGTTTCCCTCAAACACGATTAACGAACAATTGAAATAATTGCACTAAATCGTCAACCCATAGACAAGACAACAAATTTAAATTTTGGAAAATACCATTAGAAGAATCTACACATGCAAAATAGACTACAATTACTAACTACAAATTACAACAATACTACTGTCTACTATTTTTACAATCAGAATTCCAAGGGACGATCCGAAGCAGCGCTCGCCACGTTCATGGGGGCTTAATTAAAATAAAATGAAAATAATTTTTAAGTTTTTAGTTTAGCTGTATGTCCGATTACGCTGTTTCGTAATCGGTTGGCCCTGACTAGTATTATTACGCAATCTGACTGCATAGAACAACAACAAAGAATGAAATGAAAATTTTCGTTAACACAATTAATTAATTAAGTCCCCAGCAACTATAAAACCTACGAAACCAAAGCACAAGTGTAATTGTTCTGTGTGTGGGAGTGTGACTCAACGTACACATCTGGCACGGTTCTTCTTCAACAAGACAAGAAATTTTAAATACCATTTATACTGAAGTAACTAAAAAATAGAAATACTATAATTGCGTAAGGAAAGCAGAATTACACTCTAATACAAGAACACAAGCCAGATGCTTTGTTGACTGAACCTGTAATGCTGCATTATTTAAGACATTGAGATAATAAAAAGAAAAGGAAAAATTTTTTTTTCTTTTACCTTCATATATTGACGAAAATCACTCTAATCATTACAATATATCTCCACACCGACTCTCTACTACCACATCTCAACAAGAACTCTCCACCACGACCTGTCGACATGCACTCTTCACTAGCACATCTCAACAAGCACTTACAACTACGAGTTCTCCCCAAGCACTGCCAGTGGAGGCGGCTGAATAATACTCTTTCGCGCAATCTCTGGCGCTGTGGCTCAGTGTAGCCACCTTTCACTACTCCCTAGGACGTAACAACACCAGTGTACGTGTGCTACGGCTTCTGACCAATCATCGCCTTTTTGTTTGTTTACATCAGGTCTATTCTTATGATGAACGGATTATAGCAGTTGATTCTAAATATAAAACAAATGAAACGTACTCCGCGTAATAGGCAGAACCATTGTATATATTAAATATCTGGTAGTATGCGTACTGAACAATATGGAATGGAACGATCTCATAGTATTACTCGTAGGAAAGGCCATTGGCATTGCTTAATTGTAAGAATCCTCAGTACGTTAGTACACTCACGTCGGAGATAGCTTACGAAAGGCTTTTGCGACCGATAGGTAAGTATTGCTCGCTTGTCTGGTCGTTATAGGGAATATAATTGAGAAGATCCAGAGAAGCGCAGCACCTATGGTCACGAGTTCATTTAATATAAGCGAAAGCATCACGCAGACGCCACAGTAGAGGAGGTGTGAGTGTAAACGGTGTGAAATCTCCCGGATAAATGCAATGAAGCCGGTTACATATGAAGCGATGCTACCGGCATCGCTTATTGGAACACCCCGTGCATGATACGTAGTGTGGGTGTACAAATAGTGAATTATCAATTTTATAAACGATGGTACAGCTAGTTCAAAGACATCCGGTGAAAGCATCCAATCCATTATGTGGCAGAACGCACAGAAACTGTTTATCTGCCGTTTAATAATTACATATGAGATGTAACACGTGGACCACTCAAATATAACCTAGACGTTTATAATTTACGCATCTTTCCTGCATAGTTGACGCAGCAGAACTCCCTGTAATGCCTGGTCTAGGAGAAAGTGTCTTATGATTTTTTTCTCTAATCCCTTGTTTAGCGCCTTTCACGATGGCTGGGCACTGTGTCTACTTTGCAGTGCCTTACATCTTTGCGTAAGTGCAAGACACAAAGGCATTAAGCCATAAAATATCATAAAAGTTGTGTGGAAATCCCCTTTCTTGGGGGGTGAAGGGATATTTACTTTGGTTTTGGGTGCAAGCTGCCGTAAGTTTCTTCACTCTGTAGAAATGTTTCAAGTTACATCACCAACAAGATAGTGATTTTATTTTATTTTATTTTTTTTTTTAGTTTTGCTACTAACACTGCTGCACCCCTAGAGAAACAATGTACGTATCAAGCAATGATTTAGGTGCCACATTAAACTGTAGGTTTCCCACAATCGGCTTGATTTCAAACGTAATTCTTTTTCGAGTGTATGGAATAATCAATAGTAGAGATTTGTTTCAAAAATTTGCGCATGCTGTGTTATCGTAAAGCATTAACCGACGTTGCAAAGCATTTACAACGTCAACCGAAAAGTAACTGAAAGATGAATTGTTGCACGCAGTTGTGACGTAAGTACCTCCAACACGGCAGAGGTAGGACGACAAGCCTGGATAGAAGAGGCCATGTGGCTGGGAACTGGATGCTGCGGAATCGCATTACTCGTTCGCGGTGCAATGAACTCGCTCTTCTGGCCACAGAGGAAGAACACTGCCCTTGATTCACTGCTACTGGCTTATTCAGCTGCAGGTTTTTGTGAAAACAGCACGTGCTTTATCTGCATAACTGTCACATGTAGCTAATTCATTTCTCTTTCCCATACTTATGTCTTCCTGCGAAGCTGCTATTAGGTACTCTTCGGGTTTTCTTCATGTGTCACACCGTTGTTCCTGTGCACTCCGTTTCTGAAACTTAACATTACCTATTCTACACATCAAACAATAATTACTCTTAAAATTATGAAAGCAATAAATGCTGCCCCTCCCCAAATTCTTCACTAAACATTCCCAAATGCAGAAAAAATTATCAGTTAATAAACTAAAATACGAAGACAAACAAGTAAGACGTATCGTGAAAACAGAGAGTTTCCAAGAGAACATATTGCGAACGAAAAATTGTCAAGTTTGACGAAGCGTCGCAAAAGTTTTCATACACTCACTCTGTCGTTAGCACACACCGCTCATTCAATTATTGGACTGTTGTGGTCAATTGTTGAAAGTGTTGGAATCGAGCCATGCCTCCAAAATATTGGGTATGTGATACAAATCATCAATACGATACCTGCTATAAAGCACTGATATCAGCAAAAGTATCAGTTGAAAAGCATCGAGCGAGGAAGTGGTGTCGACAGGAAGTACCCGATACTAAGAGGTATCGATACTTAATCCGTGTCCCTATGCCCACCACACGTAAACCAGCCGCCCTTCCAGTCACCATCGACACTGAGTGAATGACATCGGCAGCGTCTGCAAGGTGATGAGACGTTCACGAGACAGGCGAGTTTGTTGATCTGCCACGCAGCCGCGCTCCTATCGCGCCTATCAAGGCCGTCAGACGGCTCCTACCAACTTCTCGCGCCTGGCTATATTTATACACGGCGTTCGCCAGACCGCGTGGAATGGTCAGGCAGCCACAAGCGCTTCTCGGCGCCAGTCATGAGGCAACAACAGTCTAACAATTCTGTCCACAGAGAATTAGAACATTACAATAACTAGAGAAAGACTACATACTTTAGTAATTTACATGGCAATTAGTTCACTCCAATTTACTAAGCTCACAGCTAGACCTATTGAAAATACAGTGATGAAAAAAAATGGCAGCATCAAAAAATAATAATGTAGAGTAATGAAATTTCGGCAATAAATTTGACCAGGTAACATATTTAAGTGATTAACATTACAAGATCACAGGTTAATGTAAGCACGAGATAAGCCGTTGCAAATGTGAAATGCTGGTACGAGGGTAATCCCAAAAGTAAGGTCTCCTATGTTTTTATAACTACATAGACCTGTTTATTTCTATAATGGTTTACATCAGTTTACAGCTTGAACATTTAGCTATTTTGCGACGTAATCACCATTTCTGTCGATGCATTTTTGTAGACGCTGTGGCAGTTTTTGTCTGCCCATGTCATACCAGCTCGCCGCCATGCTGTTCAGAAAGTTATGAACCTCTTCTTTCACCTCGCCGTCGGAGCTGAATCGCTGGGACCACAATTAACGCTGACAGGTACTGTGAGACTCTGAAAAAACTCAAATGGAAATTTCAGAACCAGAGAAGAGGAATCTTGAGCAAGGGCGTACACATTCTCCATGACAACGCTCTCCCACACATCGCTCGGCAAACCGTTGCTCTCCTGCAACAGTTTCAGTGGAACGTAATCATCCACCCACCCTGTAGTCCTAACTTGGCACACAGTGACTATCAGCTGTTCCCTAGGTTAAACGAACATTTGGGCGGAAAGCGATTCAGCTCCGACGACGAGGTGAAAGAAGAGGTTCATAACTTTCTGGACAGCATGGCGGCGAGCTGGTACGACATGAACATACAAAAACTGTCACTGCGTCTACAAAAATGCTTCGACAGAAGTGGTGATTATGTCGAAAACTAGCTAAATGTTCAAGATGTAAAGTGATGGAAACCATTGTAGAATTAAACTGGTCTATGTACTTATAAAAAATAGGAGACCTTTCTTTTGGCATTACCCTCGTATATTAATAACCGGTGTAACTAGAAGAATGTTGAATGCGAGCATGCAAACGTGCATGCATTGTATTGTACAGGTGTCGGATGTCAGATTGTGGGATGAAGTTCCATGCCTGTCGCACTTGCTGGGTCAATACACGGATGGTTAATGCTGTTTGTGGATAACACTGGAGATGTCGTCGTATGAGGTCCCACATGTCCTCGATTGGAGACGGATCCGGTGATCAAGCAGGCCAAGGCAACATGTTGACACTCTGTAGAGCATTTGGGTTCCAACAGCGATATGTGGGCTGGCGTTATCCAATTGGAAAGCACCCGCCTCCCACAGTGTTGTCATGAATGGAAGCACTACAGGTCGAATCACCAGACTGATGTTCAAATTTGCAATGAGGGCGCGTAGCATAACCAAGAGAGTGCTCCTGCAATCATACGAAATCGTACCCCAGACCATAACAGCTGCAGGTATAGGTCCAATGTGTCTAGCACGCAGACAGGTTGTTTGAAGCCCTCAATTGGCCTCCTCCTAACCAACAGTCAACCATGACCAGCTTTCGTCATAAGATACAACACATTTATTTCCTGCCTTCCAATGAGCTTTTGCTTGCCATCACTGAAATCGCAAATGACGATGGTTTGCGGCCAGTGGAATGCACACTACAGGCTTCTAGCTCGGAGCTGTCCTTCAAGTAACCGATTTTTAACAGTTGGTTGTGTCACTGCGGCGCCAGCTGCTGCTGAAACTGCTGCTGCAGTTGCAGTACGATGCGCCAAAGCCCCACGCCGAACTCGATGGTCTCTCCTCCCAGTAGTACCACGTGGTCGTCCGGAGCCCTGCCTTCCTCGACCACATATTCTCGTCCTATCAGCAGTCATGTACGGTGGCTACGTTCCTGCCAAGTCTTTCTGCAGTGTCGCAGAAGGAACATCCAGCTTCTCGTAGCCTTATTACATGACTCCGTTCGAATTCAATGAGGTGTTGATAATGGCGTTTTAAAGGCATTCTTGACTAACACCGGTTCACCACGTCCAATATGAAAGGTAACTAACTCTAACTACCGTTACAGCGTGTATTTAAAGCAAACTTGATTTGCATCCTTATGCGACTGGCGCGAAATTTGAATAGACATCATCTTTAACACGCCACCAACTTTCGTTAATGTCGCACATCTCCTTGGTGTTGCGATTTTTTTTTCGGCAGCGTAATTACACTTGTTGAGTTAATATTTCCTGGTCTCTAATGTAGAATCTGAAGATGACCTTCTACAGTTCAACATGGAATGTGACCGTGATGTTGGGGCGATTCTACATTTTATAATCTGAATGGGACGCAAATCAATAGATGTGATGTCTTTAGCACATTGATCCACCTCTGGTCCTTTGCAAGCAGTTATTCAGCTTATCACTGATTGATAGAGTTGGGGATGTCTTCTTAATGATATCGTGCCAAATTCTGTCCAACTGGCGCATTAGATCGTCAATGTCCCGAGTTGGTTGGAGGGCCCTGCCCCCAATGTTCCAAACATTGTCAACTGTGGGGAGGTGCGGCGAGCTTTCTGGCAAATCTAGAGTGTGGCTAGCACGAAAACAAGTCGTACAAACACTCACCCAGGCAGGCGTTATTACGCTGAAATATTAGCCCAGCATTGCTTGCCATGAAGGACAACAAAACAGGGCGTAGAACATCGTGCTGTAAAAGAGCCACAGACGGCAAACCAAAGGGGTCTTGCTATGAAAAGAAATGGCACCCCAGCCTATCACTCCGCCCCTGGTAGCTGAGTGGTCAGCGTGACAAACTGTCAATCCTAAGGAGCCGGGTTCGACTCCCGGCTGGGTCGGAGATTTTTCTCCGTTCAGGGACTGGGTGTTGTGTTGTCCTAATCATCATCATTTCATCCCCATCGACGCGCAAGTCGCCGAAGTGGCGTCAAATCGAAAGACTTGCACCAGGCGAACGGTCTAACCGACGGGACGCCCTCGTCACGGTGTGCGGACATTTGCCACGATTTTACCTGCTCCGGAGGGTTGGGTCCCTTTTCTCCCCCCCCCCCCCCCCCGTCCTCCTCCTCCTCCTTCTTCGCATCGATTCCTGAGCCTGCGATGGTGCCTGCGATGGCGCCTGCGATGGTGTACTCAACGACGAACCTGGGTGCACGAATGGCAAAACGTCATTTTTTCGGATGAATCCAGGTTCTGTTTACAGCACCATGATGGTCGCATCCGTGTTTGAAGACATCGCGGTGAAGACACATTGGAAGTGTGTATTCGTCATCGCCATACTGGCGTATCGCCCGGCGTGATGGTACGGGATGCCATTGGTTACACGTCTCGGTCACCTGTTGTTCGCATTGACGGCATTTTGAACAGTGGACGTTACATTTCAGATGTGTTACTACCCTTGCTCTACCCTTCATTCGATCCCTGCGAAAACCTACATTTCAGCAGGATAATGCACGAGCGCATATTGCAGGTCTTGCACGGGCCTTTCTGGATACAGAAAATGTTCGACTGCTGCCCTGACCAGCACGTTTTCCAGATCTCTCAACAGCTGAAAATGTCTGGTCAATGGTGGTCGAGCAACTGGCTCATCACAATACGCCAGTCACTACTCTTGATGAACTGTGGTATCGTGTTGAAGCTTCAAGGGCAGCTGTACCCGTACACGCCATCCAAGCTCTGTTTGATTCAATGTCCAGGTGTATCAAGGCCGTTATTACGGCCAGTGGTGGTTGTTGTGGGTACTGATTTCTCAGGATCTATGCACCCAAATTACGTGAAAATGTAATCACATGTCAGTTCTAGTATAATATATTTGTCCAATGAATACCCGTTTATCATCTGCATTTCTTCCTGGTGTAGCAATTTTAACGGCCAGTACTATTGGCGCACCATGAGGAGTGGTCTCCTGATGTGAAGCAGCGGCTCACTAGGCTGATCGCAAGGCGTCGGTAAAGCCCGTCTCACACGGAGCAAGGTTCGCCGCAAGTTTGCGAGATGGCGTGCATGCCTGCCGGCTTGCAGGGAAAGGAGCCGGCTATCTTCCATGCCGAAGCTCTCCCACGGTGCAAGATCGGCAGCGAGTTGTGTTGTGGTCGGCTGCATGTTGTATTGAACGAAGATGCCTGCTTCAGGTACAGATGTTCAGAGCAAACTGGCGTTATTAGCTGTTTTGGCGTTAAACGATGCAGAAATGCATGCTAATGAGAGAAGAAGAAAGAAAGAATGGACGAAAAACTGGATTAAGAGGAGAAACGCTGGAAAAGGTGTGCTCTCGATGCTTCATAAAAGAGTTGAGGTTAGTTCGCATAACACCTACTTTTGTTTGAAAAGTATCACAATTTCATTACTGTTTGACTTTATAAATATACCAATAATGACTTTTATATACGACTTTATTTTATAGGATAGAAGATCGTACATCCTTTGCAAATTTTATACGAATGTATGTATTGGTATTTGAAGAACTGCTTTGTATGGTTTTGCAAGTAGTAGGTTTCGACACTCAACACAAAATTCATAGTTCATCCCAGCGCCACTGCTTTTCGATGCTTTTACTTTGACGTACTCCATTTTAAATTGAGTTCGTAAATTGTACATTTTGCTACAGCACTCCTTGCTCGTCGTATATTGTCGAACAAGACACACGGCGCTTGCAACTCTTTCGAGTGCTTCTGCGCGCAAGTGTTTATTATAATAGTTTGCGCTTTTCACGACGTACAGACACTGTTCTTCCCTTCGCTTCCTTGGACCACTGCGGTGCCATTATTTAATAATTGTAAGAACTTCCTACCGCACCTCACAACAGCAGAAAAGCGACTATCAACAAAGGCTTCCCGCCCAAGCTTTAGCGTCTGACGTCACAAACGAAACGTCTCATGATTGGCCAACGCAGGTAGCACGCAGGGAACTTACAAGAACAATAGCACCCGACCTATCCTGGAAATCGTACAAGGTTTGCAGTAAGGTAGCCCGCTAGCAGACGACGGAGCCCGCAAGGTAGCCGTCGCGCGAGCCAGCAAGGAAACTTATAGCGAATCATCCTCCGTGTGAGACGGGCTTAAGCGAGTGGTTCTAAAGGCCCCAATGGCCAGCCGAATTCCTTCATATATTGAGAACGCACAATCAAGCCGAGATCTCACGATGACCGTGTAAAACTGGAGAAGAAAAGCTCGGACTGCTCCGCACGAATGGTGGCTAACACATTTTAAAATACTGAGTACTTTTAGAGACCGTCTTTTCAGGTCCCTGAGGTGCGCCAAGCTTGCAAGCTGAGAGTTAAATGTGAGGCCCAGAAACTTCACTGTATCTTTAAAATGAAGAAGGGTGTCCCTCATCCTCAACTCAAGAAAATTTGAAACAAATCTCGAATAGTTAAAAAGAACTGACACAGACTTCTCGGTCGGAAATTTAAAACCCCTCTTTTCCGCCCATTCATGTAACCGTCGGAAAGTCTGTTGCAACTGACGAACTGTTGTTGCAAGGTCCGAAGAGGAACAAAAGACGGAGAAGTCACCAACCAACAAAGACAACTTGACAGGACATTTAACAACGGATGTGATATTGTGATAACTATGCCAAAGACAAACACACTTAGAACGCTATATTAAGGGACACCGTTTACCCGTACAAAGCAGTCAGACAGGACGTCAGTGACTCCATGTATAAAACAGCAGTCTGAGAGGAAGTACCGTATAAAGATGGGAAGACATCTTCGAAAACCCCATTTATGGTGTTGCCTGAGGATAACATGCTTCCAAGTAGTGCGTAGGCCTTCTCGATGTCAAAATATATACCAAGAAGATGATGCTGGCGCAGGAAATCCCGTTGTAAGGCCGCTTCCAGGTGGGATAGCTTATCAAAGTGGAGCGATATCTCCTGATTCAGGAGTCCTGAATCCACACTGAATGTGACTAAGGAGCTGCGCGAATTCTAAGAACCAGACAAGGGCAGCGGTTGGCCATCCACTCCAAGGTTATTTCCCACGCAGCTATTGAGGGCAACAGTACGGTAAATATTCCGGTATGTGCAGACCTTTCCGGGTTTTAAAAGTGGAATTAAAGTTGTCTCTCGCCACGAGTAGGAAAGTGAGGTGACGCCCAATGAGGTTGAAAAGGGCGAGAAGTAATTTCTTTGTTCGACCCTGTGAAATCCGTAGTATGCTGTAATGGACCCTTCGTGACCAGATGACACGTCATAACTACAGATAACGCAGAATCCAGCTCCCATTCGGAGAAGGGGCAGCTGTATTCGTCACGAGTGGTGTAACTGAAGCCCCAACTGCCCCTCTCAATAGCCACTCTGCAGCATCAGAAAGTTGATGGTGGTAACTGTGACAAATCAGGCCGCCATAGTTTGGGCAATATCTCGCGGATTCGTATGGAGACTGCCGTTCCCCATTGCAGCAGCCACTGGGCACCTCCCTCCTCTTCCAGAAATCCTCCAGATGGACTCCCATACGACTGAATTCTTAGCGGAACGGTTGATGGTAGTCAGGGAGTGTTGCCACGATCTCTTCTTGCTCTTCCTCAGGGAATGCCATATCGGCTTCCCGCACAGACGTTGCCGGAACGGCGTGACGTCATTAGGAATACGGAAAGCGGGAAGCGAGAACACTATACGTGCTATGGCCTTATTACAGCATTGTATATATATATATATATATATATATATATATATATATATATATATATATATATAGAGAGAGAGAGAGAGAGAGAGAGATCGCCGATGTGAAAAGAGAAGACTACACTGTCTGCTTTAGAAGCTTTATCTCTGAAAAAAATTGCATTAGATCAGCCGGCCAGCATAGAGGTAGTTCTTGACCTAGATGTTACTGCTAAACACGAAATAGAGTAATAAACTCAGGAGAGAAGACGACACTTTGAAAAGAAGCAATTGGGCCCTGCAAGCCAAGTATTCGAAATATGTTGTGGCAATAAATAGATGTACTCCTTCTACATCCATATGACTACTCTGAATTTCACAATTAACTGTTCGGTGGAGGGTTCACCGAACCAACTTCAAGCTATTTCTCTACCGTTCCACTCTGAAACAGCGGTAATAACGAACATTTAAATCTTTCCGTGCTGGCTCTGATTTCTCGTATTTTATTACGATAATCATTTCTCTCTACGCACGGGGCGCCAAAAAAGTATTTTCACATTCGGAGGAGAGAGGTGGTGACTGAAATTTCATGAGAAGATACTACCGCAAGGAAAAACGCCTTTGTTTTAATGATTGCCATTCTAATTCGCGTATCATTTTCGTAGCACTCTCTCTCCTATTTCGCGATAATGCAAAACGAGCTACCCTTCTCTGAACTATTTTGATGTCCTCCGTCAATCCCATCTGATGCGGATCCCACACTGCACAACGGTATTCCAGAAGATGGCGGACAAACGTAAATGTAGTGTAAGCAGTCTGTTTAGCAGCCCTATTGCATTTTGTGTGTGTTCTGCCGATAAATAGCAGTCTATGGTTTGTTGTCCCCCTCCCCGCCCAACACTTTTATGTGATCGTTGCATTTGAAGTTATTCATAACTGTAATCCCTAAGTATTTAGTTGAATTTACAACCTTTAAATTTATGTAATTTACCGTATTAGCGGATTCGTTTTAGCACTCGTGTAGATGACTTCACATTTACATTACTTAGAGTCAGTTACCAGTTTTCTTCTCCAATAAAACAATAAATTAGACAGTTTTTCGCTTTAGGCCACATTCTATCCTACATTGACAGTTCCGTGGGATGAGTCTCATTAATGACTCGATCTTCGCAATGTCTAGAGGTGGGCTCACTTCTCCTTTAGTTGACGGGTTCAATAAAATAAACAAGTTTGAAGTGACATTTTGCAGCTTTCATGGGCGACATTTTGCTAAGTGTGACGGAGTGATGCAAAAGATAATTTCCACAATAACGTCAAAGTTTCCTGAAATGTATCACAAAGTGGTTTCTCTGTACGTAAGTCCAAAACCCTTCATTAGAATAAGGCATCTGTACATACAAGCTAGAACAGAAAACACAACAAACATGCCGCAGGGACAAATCTTCATTGGGTTGCTTCGTGATTTTTCTGAGCTGTATTGAGTATTTATGAACGCATAAGATGTTCTAGCTCTTAATATCAAGTCTCTGAAGGTGGTTATCATTATAAAATACAAGTGTTCGATAATTTTAGATTTAAGTGATGCTTAATAATGTGCATCAGCAGTTTACAACATACAGTTAATGAGGCTGGTGTTAAAACTCTTGCTGACAACGACAGACAGTATTCCGAGGAAAACGAGCGGAGTTCCGAACAGTATTCCCGCTGACGTCGTAGGCACTAACCAATAGCGAACCTCCGGCATGGCCTACCTGATTGTTTCTAGTTGCCTTGGCTCTCCTTAATAATTCGGCGACATGCCGCCCTCGCTACTCGAAAGGCTGCGAGATTCTCTGCAGTTGGTCGGCATTTGAACCTATTCCGGGCCGCCCACCTGATCCTTGTTGCAGGGCGGCATTCTTGCTCTACTAAGGGCTGGTTACCTTGTTATCTGGCCTGAAAATTGCGGAATGGGTGCTTTAGCGGCGCGGTGGCGCATTTGGGTAATATGAGTCACCATTCCTGGACCATGTCACGGTGTTCAAACACAGCGAGTCCGCCTCCTGTTGAGCAGCCATCGCGGCGGCTTCTTTCGGGCACCACTCTGGCAGGTGGATCCAGAACGGGACGTGATCTCTTGAGGGCAAGTCATGGACCCCTTCCCATTGAGCAGCTTGTGCAAGGGCTTGAGAGCATACGGAGAGATCGATATCACTGAATGACACTCGTCCAGTGCTGAAGTGCTGGCTCATCCATTATATTCGGTGATCAGCCAGCTGTAGGTAGCTGTTGTCCACTTTTAATTCTTCTCGTTACCTTTTCCCTTTCCACTGAGTATTATATCTGAAATGTGATCCTCGTTGTTGTGTGTAAGCGCGCGTGTACGTTTGTGTGTATGTGTGTGTGTGTGTACGCTTCAGTCTGGAACCGCTTGACCGCTACGGTCGCAGGTTCGAATCCTGCCTCGGGCATGGATGTGTGTGATGTCCTTAGGTTAGTTAGGTTTAAGTAGTTCTAAGTTCTAGGGGACTGATGACCTCAGATGTTAAGCTCCATAGTGCTCAGAGCCATTTTTTTGTGTGTACGCGCGCAAGTTCTAGGATGTTTCTACCGCTTTTATTTGCAATTCCCATTTTAATAGTTTTGCGATATTATCCACACTCGTCTCATTACATTTTAGTACAGGCACTAAAGACCTCGCTGTCGTGCACCCACACTACCGTTAATCAACATCCTCTAATTATTGCTGTGTTTATTAATAAAGTTATATTAAATGTGTTTGTCTGCTTCTTTTTAAGCCACTCTGTACAGGTGAATCAGGAGAGAAGCTACATGCTATTAGGGGAGATAGTGATTATGAACAAAAAAACTTGATATGGACGTATGCCCTTTCCGAATGGTTTCCAGACAGACAGACAGATCACATTTAATATACAGGTATATCAAAAAGAATCATCCGATTAAAAAAATCATAACTATTATGTTATTTGAGATATGTACGTTAACAACGTACTGCTGCAAAGAGCAAACTCTCGAGTTTTACATGAGTCCCGATAGGTGGCAGCAACGTGTGCCCACTTCAGTTCTGTACTCTGTCCATCATAAGAATAAACCTGATGTAAACATTACGCCATGTATTCTCCTGCGTTTGCTTGAATCTCATTGGATTTCGTTTCACGTGGAACGGAAGCCAAGTTGTGACCAGTACAGTCAAGTACGATCATAATGATTCGTTTGATGCTGTGTTACACGCACATAGACTGAGCGATAATGTGCGGGACAACAGCTTTTCCGGCGTATTACACTTGAACAGCACTGGCCAACCAGTGGTCCAAATGGTTCAAATGGCTCTGAGCACTATGTGACTTAACTTCTGAGGTCATCAGTCGCCCAGAACTTAGAACTAGTTAAACCTGACTAACCTAAGGACATCATACACATCCATGCCCGAGGCAGGATTCGAACCTGCAACCGTAGCGGTCGCTCGGCTCCAGACTGTAGCGCCTAGAACCGCACGGTCACTCCGGCCGGCCCAGTGGTGAAACTAGCCTGAATAATGTGAGCAGTTGCAGTTCAGGCGTAAAATGAGGGGGAAAAGAAACAATATAGCTTCGAATGTCATTTAATTTTTAAAGAGAATGAAATAATATTCGGCAAAACTCCTGCATTACCGCGCGCTTCTTAAGTGAGCAGGCGAAAAGCATAAAATGCTCTCGTTCTCACCTGACATAATATTCTAGTTGCAAACAAGAGCGATGTAAAACATAGAGTAAAGTGTTGTCAGGACAACAGAAAGCTTTTTGTGTTCTACGTTTTGCGCAGTGAGGGTCAATAATAACTGTTCAGCGTGACTTTCGACTAGATATGATGTGGATCCTCCTACAGCACAGAGCATTAGACGATGGCATGAACAATTCCGAGAAACAGCTTCTTTGTCTAAAGGCAAATCGCCGGGCCGTCCCCGAATGTCTGACGCAAACGTCGAACGCATTCGCCATAGTTTCTCAAGGAGTCCGCAGAAATCCGTACGCCATGCAGCTCGACAGCTCAACATGCCCGCGATGTACGTCTGGTGTGTGTTGCGTCGACGTTTACACATGAAACCACACAAAATTCAGCTACTGCAAGCTCTTCGTGAAGGTGACAAACAACAACGTGTGGAGTTCTGTGATTTCGTTCTTGGCAAGATGGAGGATGACAGTTTTCTGAGCGGTCTGGCCAAGCGGTTCTAGGTGCTTCAGTCCGGAACCGCGCGACTGCTACGGTCGCAGGTCGAATCATACCTCGAGCATGGATTGTGTGATGTCCGTCTCTGGCCGAGCGGTTCTAGGTGCTTCAGTCCGGAACCGCGCGACTGCTACGGTCGCAGGTTCGAATCCTACCTCGAGCATGGATTGTGTGATGTCCTTAGGTTAGTTAGGTTTAAGTAGTTCTAAGTTCTAGGGTACTGATGACCTCAGGTGTTAAGTTCCATAGTACTCAGAGCCATTTTTTTGACAGTTTTCTTCCACGCTTAGTGTTTGGTGGCGAGGCAACATCCTATTTAAATTTTAAGATGAACCGTCATAATGTGAAAATATGGGGTACGGAACTACCACATGCTGTTGTACATCATGTGAGGGACTCTCCAAAATTTCATGTGTTTTGTACAGTTTCACGGTAAAAGGTGTATGGTCCATTTTTCTTTGCCGAAAACACTTTTACAGGAAGCAAATGATTCAGCCTTACATTTCTGGCCTCCAAGATCACCGTACCTGATTGTATGTGATTATTTATTGTGGGGGTTTTAAAAGACTCTTGTTTATGTCTTTTCTTTGTCAACAACAATGTATGAACTGAGACATCGTATAACGGCAGATGTGGAAGCTGTAACCCAAGACATGCTCGCTGCAGTGTGTGTACAATTTGAATACCGCAGGAACATATGCATATTGAACACCAGAGAAAAGGTATGTAAAAAAAGTTTTTGAGTTTCCCGTTCATCAAAAAACAAAATTCATTGTATATGTTTATTAGCTTCAGAAATTTAGACGTGCCAGATCGGATGTTCAAAAATGTTCAAATGTGTGTGAAATCGTATGGACTTAACTTCTAAGGTCATCAGTCCCTAAGCTTACACACTACTTAACCTAAATTATCCTAAGGACAAACACACACACCCATGCCCTAGGGAGGAATCGAACCCCCGCCGGGACCAGCCGCGCCAGATCGGATGTTTCTTTTTGATACACCCTGTATTTTGGTATTACTGTAGAAACGAATTTTGTGCCCCGTCTACTATGACCTCGTAGTCCAGACTTTGAACGCTCATCTCCTCCTCGTCCAGTTGTATACTGTTAAGACCACAACCTAAGCTGAGTGTCATGGTTACAATGTCGTTGTGCTATCTCAACTTTCTGCTATAGGTAGCACGAAAAATATAGAGCCCTTTCCCAAGAACTGGGCACGGTTGTTTGTTCGATGGATCTACGATAGTTTGAACGCTCCTCTCCTCCTCGTGCAGTTGTATACTGTTAAGACCACAACCTAAGCTGAGTGTCATGGTTACAATGTCGCTGTGCTATCTCAACTTTCTGCTATAGGTAGCACGAAAAATATAGAGCCCTTTCCCAAGAACTGGGCACGGTTGTTTGTTCGATGGATCTACGATAGTTGTAGTGAAAAGAGGGGCTAACTCAGCCGCAAATTCAGTATAGAACCTCACAGGGATTCCATGACCTGGAGCTTTGTTCAATTTTAACTATTTCAGCTGTTTCTCGACACCACTGACGCTGACACATATTTCATTCATCTTTCCAGCGGTACAAGGATTAAATTGGGGCAATTCTGCTGAATTTACCTTAGTAAAGGGACATTTGAAAACTGAGTCAAGCACTTCATCTTTTACTTTGCTACCCTCAGTTTCAGTTCCTGTCTCATTCGCAAGGGACTTCAGCTACGCGATATGGCAATGATACTTATTTCAAAAACACAATGATGTGACGACAGCAATGTTTACCCTTGTCTACCCTCTTTCCGAGATCCGGACTAGAACCATCCAGAAAGCGTATTGTTGAATCTCGTACAGGGCGATATTTTAGGTTCGATTATTATTCGTCAGTGTTGTTTAGACGTCGATAATGAAATCGAAATCAGCGTCGTCTATCTGCCAACATCGCACATCCCTGTCGCGAAGTGGGTGGTGGTACAGCATTCTGCAGCAGCGCGGCGCTGCCAGCGCGCAGTGCCGTGAGCCGTTACGTCCGCCCGCTCGAGCCGGCGCGCTGGTTGGTCATTCAACTTGCCGCACTCTTGCTGGTCTGCCGCCGCGTGACGTAGCCCAGCCGCGTGACTCACCACTCGGCAGTGCCCGTGACGTCACAGCACTCTCCACTGGCGGGCGTGAGGGAGAGCAGCAGGCGGCTCGATAGCTGCCGCAACTCCTGTAACTGCTGCCGTGTTTGTCCGGCAGCGGTGCCAAGAGAGGCAGGCGGCTGCGGTGTTCTGTACTGTGTGCTGTGCCGTGGCGTGCTGCCGCACTCGGCTGGCACTGCGCGGTCGATACGCGGGAGGCTGTCCGTCACTTCCTTAGCGCGACCTTGTCCGGCCGCAAGGCGCCGAACAAGTGGCTTCGCGTGAGGCGGGTCGGCGACGCAGTAGCCGAGACTGCAGTCTCACGCGGGGCAAGGGATGACACTGAAAAAGTCGAGAAGTATTCAATTCCATTGCGGCAGGGTGCCACAGCAACCAGTTACGAATTATTTCAGAATAAAAACAGTCCTGGCTGCGAAATTATTTAATATCAATAACGCGCTTTTCATTCTTTTGGGGCATCATCAGATTGCGTAAAAGTAGCTGGGTGTGTAACATATCTGTCATAAAGCCATATAAATTGGAATATGGACGCAACAGTAACTGGATACGTAACCCGTCCGTAACATGATGTGTAATCCACCCGTCATAAAGTTGCGTCCGTTTTTCATTTTATGTCTTTATGACGGATGGTTTACATATCCAGCTACTTTTACACAGTCTGAAGATGCCCCAAAAGGCCGAAACGCGCCATTTGATATCAAATATTTTCGCAAAAAACAAAAAAACAAAAAACAAAAAATGGCTCTGAGCACTATGGGACTTAACAGCTGAGGTCACCAGTCCCCTAGAACTTAGAACTACTTAAACCTAACTAACCTAAGGACATCACACACATCCATGCCCGAAGCAGGATTCGAACCTGCGACCGGAGCAGTAGCGCGGTTCCAGACTGTAGCGCCTAGAACCGCTCGGCCACACTGGCCGGCAATAATTTCGCAACCAAGACTGTTTTTATTCTGAAATGAAAAAGTTGAGTTTTTTACGATTATAGTGTCTATAGCGCATAACGAGACAGCTACAGATTTAAATCGCTTTCATGAGCAAAAAATTAGTGGAGGAACACATTGAGAAAAACCGATAGACGCTCACTGAAATTTTGGAGTTATCAAGGAAAAATTCTACATCCTGTACAGAAACCAGAATGCAGTAATCAGAACCGAATCCGTGGTACCGTTCCCGGGGAGGAGTTGGGGGAGTGAGATGGTGCTCTGCTTATTACCGTCTTTCCCTCCGTCCCCTCAGATTACAACCATCTCTCATCCACACTTTTTATCCCAGGCAAAGAAGACCAAAAAAAGCTCGTATCAGGGAAAAAATCGCGTAGTTGCAAATTTTTGTACAGTAGTGCGAGGCATTGCTATGACTAGCATACTAAAAATTCATACCAAAAAAATGGTTGTGATCAGTCCGAAAACAGTGGTTTCCAGCGAATATGTTTCCCAGTAGAAAATTAACCTACATTAAATTTCCTGTGAAAAAAGTCCACTTCATTTTTTCTCTAGGACTAAATGTTTCCGCATTTCAGAGGATGGAGAAATTGCAGTGTGTTAATGACATGGAAATCATCGGACCACATTTCACAGTGAAAACCTAACGACAGTAGAAAGAGTAATGGCGACCTATAAGTCCTATATAAAGAAAGCGATCAGAATGTCCAAAACAACACGATCCAGACTCGTATACATCATGACGGAGGAATCCTTCCTCATCGAAGACCTACAGACGAAAGTGCGCTTCAGAAAGGCTACTGCAAACATTGAAGGTAAAAGGGAAGACATAATTCCAGAATTTTACGGCACAGGCGCCGTGACTGACCGAACATCGACGAAGGAAAACTTCGAGATGAGACGTGTGAGCCGGCCGGAGTGGCCGAGCGGTTCTAGGCGCTGCAGTCTGGAACCGCGCGACCGCTACGGTCGCAGGTTCGAATCTTGCCTCGGGCATGGGTGTGTGTGATGTCCTTAGGTTAGTTAGGTTTAAGTAGTTCTAAGTTCTAGGGGACTGATGACCTAAGCAGTTAAGTCTCATAGTGCTCAGAGCCATTTTTTGTCGCAGCTTGTGAAACTCAGATATTAAGTCCCATAGTGCTCAGAACCATGTGAACCATTTGAGACGTGTGAGACACAGAAAGGCAGTCCATGGTTTCCACCGCCTTGTTTGCAACAACACGTCATATCATGAACGAAATGCAATGTGTGAGCCTCAACTGTGTCATCGAATATGGAAGCATTGCCACATAAACTCTATACCAAAAGTGACGTATGCACGTAAAATTTCTAATTTCGTTCATTATTATTATTGAACTACGATTTGTATGGCTGTTTGGCTGCAATAAACATATTATTATTATTATTATTATTATACAAAATTAAAGTTTACTGTAAAATGAAATGGCTTAAGAACAAATATTAAATATATTTACCACGTCTAACTGCAGTAGAGCCGTGTTAAGGGATGAATTGTATTCTGGGGCTGTAGCAGGGTGGAGCGGAATTGGCGAGGCGTAGCGGGGTGAAGCGCGAGGTAAGGTAGGTCGCCGGATTGTGGTTATGCACTTGCCTCTTTCTTAGGTCTGCAAACTGAAGATTTGTTGATTTATTCGTATGTCTCACATGCACTGTAAAAATGCAGGTATATAACATTAATACGTGTATGTATATAACATGAATACAGAAAGACAAAACTATATATAAAACTAACGAAATGTCAATATCTAAGTTCGTAATCCATATAAGAGCTGTATAGTCAGCTTTCATGAGGTCGTTCTAACTCTCCTGATAGGAACGCAAGGAGCATTCATCTCTAATGTGCTTGATTGTCTAGTTCGGAGTCCCACAGCTACAAACCCGAGACTCATCAAGACCCGATTTGTAAAGTGAGTCTGTGTATTGGCCACGCCCATTGCGAGCTCTGTTCAATTTGACCCACAGTTTCCTACCCTGTTCTGTGTCAGCAGTATCACAGTTGAACTTTCAGAATTTTCAATAATTTGACAGTTCTGGCCCCACAGGTCTCTCACCTCGATATACTGCTTGCCGTAATTGTGGGTTTCTTGAATGGAGTCTGTTACATATAAATTGGAAAATGGACGCAACAGTAACTGGATACGTAACCCATCCGTAACTGGATTTGTAATCCACATCGTGTTACATCGGAGGCTTGGTATGGCTTCTTGTGCGAATGTGTAATTCCGGGTTCTCCTGTAGCTTGCGGTATTCCCCAAGCAAAGCTTCGCTTCTTCGGATTGCGGGTGGACAGATGATGCTCAGCAGAGGAAGCTAATAAGTGGGTGTTGGTAGGATTGTCCCAGTTATTAACCGCATCGTATGGTTCAAATAGGCATCGATCAAGTTGGTATGATAGCTGTTGAGGCACACCGGAGCACAATACTCGGTTGCTGGAACACCAGCGCAATGGACGATGTGCGCAAGGCATCTGCTAAAGATCCCCATGTCATTTGGCACAATTTTTGAATAATATTTCTACGAGTTTTTATCTTGCAGCAGTATTTTCGAGATGTTTTTTATATGAAAGGACGCGGTCAAGTGTGACACCAAAGTACTTAGGGTACTTGTTGCGGCAAAGAGTGTTTCCTTTAAGTTTAACTTTGATCTCCGTGTTAGCTTGTTTGTTGTTCAGATGGAAAATACATACTTCAGTTTCACTTGTACTGGATGTAAGCCGACACTTTCTAAAACAGGATTCCATAACGGCTAGATTTTCTGTGAGAGCTGTCTCCGCATGTCCGAGATCTTTGGTTCTACAAGCACGAGCGATATCGTCCGCGTAGCTGAATTTTGTTGACCAGGTATTTGAGAGACCGGAAGTATACAAGGTGTTTAAAGAAAAGTGTCGAATACTTTGAGAGGTGGTAGTACTCATCGAAACAATAAAAATAAGTCCAGTAAACACGGGTCCAGAAATGCGTACTTTTTGAGATAAGTCCAATAAACATAGGTCTGGAAATGCATAATTTCTGCGATGAACACGTGTTTACAAGGGGTGTTCAACGTGGCATTCATAACAGTGCACCCCTCTGCCCTCCGGGAAAAGAATGACGCACCCTTTGAAGTACACCCGATTGTTGTTGTACCTGCTGGTATGCATTAAAGAAGCGACCCTGTAGTGTCCGCACGTCGTTGGTTGACGTAGCGTAGACCAATTCCTTCAAGTGTCTCCTTAACCAAAAGTCTAGGAGATTCAGGACTGGGGAACGAGCAGGCCAAGGTTTGGGGCCCCCCCGACCAATCCAGCAGTCCTGTAATCTCTGCGTCATATGTTCGCGCACATTGTGACGAAAGTGTGCTGGTGTGCCATCATGCATGAACCACATTTGTATTCGCTGCTGCAGTAGCATAGCCTCCAGCAAAGTAGGCAATACAGTAAAGTCCAAATAATGCACTCCAGTTAACCTTTGTGGTAGCACGTAAGGCCCTATTAATCTATCACGAAATACGTCTGCCCATGCGTTGATTGAGAATCTACATTTCTAACCTCTTTCCTGAATTGCTTAGAGATTTACATCTGCCCGTACAAGCTGATTATAGAAATTCATAACACCATCTCTTGTGACCCTGCTCAACGGTAAATAAAACCCTGGATGTGAACAGTGGAACTACAGTGGAACTGGTCCAAGGGGTTTCTTCCACCGAACGTAACACACGTTTCTGCATGCCATGTGTGCTGACTGTGCCGGCTCTTCCATTGTCAGTCTTCCGAGGTGCGAGGGCACCTGTGTCCCTCAGGCGCTGTAAAAATCTGCCGAACTGCTTATCAGAGGGCACTCTACCCTGTGAATATTTTTCAGCGCCACGCTCAGACGCCGCGACAGCCGCCTGCAACGGCTAAGTCCTCCTCAAGGTCACACTGCGCCTAGCGCGAGACTACATAAGTGAATGAATGTCTTTTGTTAAATAAAAAAATCTCACGGGGGATAAGGAAAGGAGATAAGGAATTTTTATTGTCTATAATAGAACACACAGTCACCAGTAATCTTTATTTTACAATTGTTGTTCCCTACTTTTGCCTGTATAAACAGATACTCGTCTGCATTTAGCTTCTTCTTCCTTCTCGTAGACAAAGTAAATGGCTTGTCTGGAACCAGCGTACCATACGGAACCTTAGCCAGTAGACCTGTACTCTCGGCTATACTCCTTGTCTTTCAAGCCAAGATGTTTGCATCAGGGAAAGATTCAAGGCCACCGTAGTCAGCATGATTCGCCTATACAATAGCCAAAGTCAGCCATGTACTGCCTCCAAACGCAGCAGAAACATCACGCGTGAACTGTATTCTTAGTTCACATCCGTTTGCTAAACCATAGCAGACTGTCATATCCGCTATAACAGGAAACACGTAAATGAACCTGCGTTTGGAAGAAGGTAAAACACCACGAAACGTAACCAGAGCCGCGCGGGATTGGCCGAGCGGTCTCAGGCGCTGCAGTCATGGACTGTACGGCTGGTCCCGGCGGAGGTTCGAGTCCTCCCTCGGGCATGGGTGTGTGTGTTTGTCCTTAGGATAATTTAGGTTAAATAGTGTGTAAGCTTAGGGACTGATGACCTTAGCAATTAAGTCCCATAAGATTTCACACACATCTGAACATCTACGTAACCACGGTTAACAATACTGTACGCCGGCAGTAGTGGCCGAGCGGTTCTAGGCGCTTCAATCTGGAACCGCGCGACTGCTACGGTCGCAGGTTCGAATCCTGCCTCGCGCATGGATGTGTGTGATGTCCTTAGGTTAGTTATGTTTAAGTAGTTCTAAGTTCTAGGGGACTGATACCTCCGATGTTAAGTCCCATAGTGCTCAGAGCCATTTGAACCATTTTTGAACAATACTGTACAAAATGGCACACAAACATAACGAAAACTAACGCAGCGTACAACACGAGTCGAACCACACAACTGACTGCAGACCACCTAATGGCAGGTAGTGTTCTGTGAGTAAGACATCATAATACACTAGTGATACATTTGACAGAGCGCCAGTGCAACGACTGTGCTAATATCCGCAACCAAGCGTAGCGCAGCCCTTCCTACAAACACGTGTTGATCTCGGAAAGTATGCATTTCCGGACCCATGTCTACTGGACCAATTTTTCTTGTTTCGATAAG
Source organism: Schistocerca piceifrons (assembly GCF_021461385.2). NCBI lineage: Eukaryota > Metazoa > Arthropoda > Insecta > Orthoptera > Acrididae > Schistocerca > Schistocerca piceifrons. The sequence goes on from NC_060138.1 coordinate 1,041,428,948, forward strand.
TGCTACCGTCTCTAAAAGTATTCGAACTGTTTTTGAACACACTATGTAATTCAATAACAGGGGGGCTAAGACGGAACCCTGTGGTAGACCATTACTTAATTTCCTCTCCTTGTTCACATTTTCTCCCAAGTAAATGCTGAAATACCTACTGTTTATCATGGTGTTGATAAGAGTTACAGGCTGTGCGGAGTGGCCGCGCGGTTTGAGGCGCCATGTCTCGGATTGCGCGGCCCCTCCCGCCCTAAGTTCGAGTCCTCCCTCGGGCATGGGTGTGCGTGTTGTTCTTAGCATAAGTTAGTTTAAGTAGGGATCGATGACGTCAGCAGTTTGGCCCCTTAGGAATCCACACACATCTGAACATTTAATCATAAGAGTTACAGTTTTGCGGCACCGGATTGTTTTTAGTAATTTGTATATCATCCCTTCTCTCCAGACTGCCGCAGTTACGACTACGAACGGGACAGATGTCTTCACGTTTTCTTGGAAACCAGCTTCTATGACAAATTTTTAAGGCCAGTACCTGGTTGCAATAACTTCTTTGCGGCCTGAAGCATGCTTGCTCGACTGGGATATGCAAACTGAGAAGCGAGCAGGCGATTACCCACTCTGTTCAAATGGCTCTGAGCACTATGGGACTTAACTTCTGAGGTCATCAGTCCCCTATTATAACTTAGAACTACTTAAACCTAACTAACCTAAGGACATCACACACATCCATGCCCGAGGTAGAATTCGAACCTGCGAACGTAGCGGTCGCGCGGTTCCAGACTGTAGCGCCTAGAACCGCTCGGCCACTCCGGCCGGCTTGCCCACTCTGTCTACTCCACTAAGTCACAAGAAGCAAAGTTACAATACCGATCCTACGCAGCGCGCCTTATGCTTCACTGGCAATGCAGTGCGCAGACATGCCTGACGGTGTTTATTTTCCAAGAAGTGCATTAACACTACATGGAATTCCAATACGAATTACTAATAATGTTAAAGCAAGAAACCCATATGGACAGAAACTACATAAATCTCTGTCGTGTGTCCTACATTGATTCTCGGTAATCCTACGCGGCACGTGTAGCGTTCTTCCGAAAAAGGCAATTTCCCCTGTCACGACCGCTGATCGCTTTTCATTTTGCAGACAGACTATGCCTCCCCAGCATTTCCTGTCCTGTTCTCTTAGGCGATTAGACAAAATAATTTCTCTATTTCGTCTTTGTATAGTAGTGCTATTTTCACTTTATTAAATAGTACTTATTTGCAGTTGTTAAGTGACCTATTACGTAAAAATGCTCGACAGCTGGAGCTGTCAGCTGTCTGTCACATTGAAGAGCCTCTCCCAACAGTAACATGCAGTCAATACGTATTCGACCACGTCGATTTCATTGTCTCCTATGTCACTGGGAGGAACACTTTCCACACAGTATTAGGACAATCAAATACAGCATCCTGGACTCAGCTCTCCCAACATCTGAAGAGGCTCAGAGCCTTAAATTGCCTCCTTCTGCAACACAAGTAGGTCACCCAAATGCTATGGAACTTGACAATTTCAACATAAGTCAAGTGATACATTACATCAGGTTACTGTTCTAGACTTCAACGTGATCAGTCCGTTTCCATCAGACATATTGACACCCTCCTTGCAAGATACACTGTGAAGGTGTGGTAAGTGGTTGCGCTCAATGCACTCCTCTTTAGAAGTGCCAATAATTGCTGAATGGAAGAGCTCTATGCAGGCTACCACTAACACAATTAATGGCGAGAGAAGAGCAGAATTTTCTGGTCATTCATTAACTCACCACCAAATGATTACAACACAGTTACAGGGCTTTACAATATGCTGTCGATGATGGACAGCTGCAAGGTGCCATATTTACCAATCCAATTCCTTTACCACGAACGCTACAAAGATGGGTGGAAACATCACTCTTACTAATTGTACACTTCTAATTTTTGTTTATGGGAACGTTTTTTACGTAAAACCTCACTTAACAGCTTTTAAATAAATACGTGTTTAAGAAACTGAAAGTAACTCCACCATATGCAGGGTCGAGCGAAGTTGCTGGATTCCATTCGGAGGCGGAATATGAACTGTTGGCAGCTTTTTCAGTCGAGTGGTCAGACATCGGAATCTTTCCGAAAGCAGTGTTAAGAGGCATTGGAGCAGTGAAAATTTTAGCTTGTAAGCAGTATTGCTACAGAGGATTTATTAGAGATATAGGAATAGAGGCAATTTCAACCCTGTAACACGGTCAGAGCAAACTTGGCGACCTTAATGTAGACCGCTGGGGCCACCGATAAACATTTCCGAGTAAATCTGCAAGCACCTCCCCCCCCCCTCCCCCTTAGAGTTAGTGGGCGAATTGGACAGCACGGCAAAAACTGAACACAGATCAAGCATGAAAACAGGAAGAAGGTGCACTGAACTGTGAAAAAAAAAGCAGAATAGACACAGAGAGCGGTCCAAGTTTAACAGGTGCAATATTGAGAGAACTTGGAGAGCTGTGTCGTCGTGATTAAAGCATTCGCGGGCACGGTAGCTCAGCGTGTCCGGCCAGAGGATTAACTGCCCTCTGTAACAAAATAATTGAGTGAATGGAACGACGATGAAATTGAATGGGTGTCGAGGGACGTCTGCCCCGAACAAATGCAATGAACAGTAATGAACAAAATGAGATTAAAAAAAAGTGGTCACGGTGCGGGACTGCCAGGCGGACGATCGTGTTCGAAACTCCATCCTGCCATTTATTTTTAATTTTTTTTCATTACATTATGAACTATCCTTCCTGTCCTCTAAACGTTTGTTCTCTTTCAGTAGTCTTAGCAGTTGTCATACTATACATATGAATCCTGTGGTAAGAATACATTACCGTCGTCAAGTAAACGCGATGAGTAGTGAGAGCAGGCGAGATACCACACAGACATCTCGTAGAAATAAAAGCAACACATAAATGGGTGTGAACTATGTTGCAACAAAGGAATTCAAGAGTCAAAAGCTCCAAAACGGAACGCAGCTTCAAAACGTTAAAACATTTGTTTTGACGGAGCACAGACAATCTGTGTGATTGCGAAACTGTTGCGTTAATTTGTTGCAGCCTATGTGACAAATAACTGTATTATGTTTTCAATATTTCCTTGGGAGTGATGACATTCACATTCACAAGAACACCTAAACCGGGCAAGGAGTCATACCTCACTGACATACCAGGCGTACAAATTAGATGCGTCACTCAGAGATTCTTATCATATGACACACGCACTGACGGCACTAATGACGCGTGTAACACACCAGACGTGTTTCCCGGTGGAGGATTCGGTTGACTTGTCGCCTTGTCATCAAACGTTTGCGGTCCCCATTCGAAAGCTACTTCCTCTCGGCTGCTAATTGCGTAGTTCTCCAAAAGGAGCCGTCATTATAGGCCCCTTCCGTACGCCTCGCTGTTGCAAACGGACGTTACACCGCAGCACAGACAGAAATCTGAATACAACGAACAGCGAGAAAAAAAATGGAGAGTGGAAATCTCATTCTGGAAACATCCCCCAGGCTGTGGCTAAGCCATGTCTCCGCAATATCCTTTCTTTCAGGAGTGCTAGTTCTGCAAGGTTCGCAGGAGAGCTTCTGTAAAGTTTGGAAGGTAGGAGACGAGATACTGGCAGAAGTAAAGCTGTGAGTACCGGTCGTGAGTCGTGCTTCGGTAGCTCAGATGATAGTCTGCGTTCGGCAGGGCAGCAGTGCGCACCGCGCTCGGCCGTCCACGCCGCTGCGCGCGCGGAGTGTTTTGTTTACTTCCTCGTCACAGCGCTTCTCAGTCGAACAAGCTGTAATGGCCAACTCTTACAGGAAGAACACTCTTAAGTTCACCTTCTCAAACGAATACGCACGACCCAAAGCACTGGCCGTCGAACGCTTCCTACGCGAAGACGTGAAGATCCCGCGTGACGAACTCATCGGCATACACCTATCGATCATTAGCAGCGTCGTTTATGTTAAGATGACTTCCGACGCTGCCTGCAACGCGATCATTCAAAGGACGCGACATGGACTAAAATTTCGGCACTCCGACGGAAACGTCGGGCCTGTGGATGTCGACCATGCAGGACTTGGCCTTCGGACGATCCGTGTATTCGAATTGCCTTTCGAGGTGGCTGAAGATGAAGTCATCGCGGCGCTAAGTCCGTTCGGAAAAGTCCAGAGCCACGTAGCCGAGACATGGGCACAGTTTACGACGTATCCGGTGCTTAATGGTGTGAGACAAGTCCGAATCGATCTCAAACGGCACGTTCCATCGTACATTTCTATCGGCGGCTGCCGTGCGGTAGTCATTTACGACGGACAACCTCGAACATGTTCCGGTTGTGGCCAAGAAGGCCACGTCCGTAATGAATGCCTGCAACGCCGCATCACACAACTAAGGCCCGACGATACGAACACCGACAGAACCGTGACCACCCTTCCAGTCACCTATGCGGCGACACTGCACGTCCAGCCCTCACAAGGCGCCGTTCACGAGCGTCTCTCTGGTCCGATACACCCGGAGGCGTCCCAGCACCTTGACACCGGCGATGCCGCCCGTGAACATGTCCAACAGCCGGACACACCCACGCTAGAAGATCACAAGGATACCAATGAGAGTGTTCTGGAGAATGAAGACCGCATCATAGCACCCGCGGCTTTTGTACCGGAACGACGTGAATCTCTTCCTTCCTCAGACAACGAAACTCATTGCCGAAAGCAGAAGTCGCCCAAACGACGAAAAAAACGCCGCAAGACATCAGAATCGACCATTGAGCCCCCTCCGCAGGACGAAGAAATGCCACATCACTCCGACGGAGAACACGATAACACTTTCTCCTCTGCCACGGAGACGCGTCATCCACAAGACGGTGAACCGTCCGACAGAGATCGTGCGCAAGCCCCGCGCCCAGAAGCCATGGAACATAACACGCCTGTTGTCACCGACGCCATTGAGCCGACTCGGCCAGCGCTACCACCTCTCGCCGATGTCAAACCTGTCGGACACCTTTCATGGGCGGATGACACGGATTTCCCACCTCCATCTGATGCGGAAATGAGATCTGTTTCTCCGTTCGACCAAAACTAAAATGGGGGAAGTTTCTACGGCGAATCCTGCGACTTCTATGGACTTCCAGCATCCACAACAACAATCTTCACCAGCTACGACCCTATCAACAGCACGGATCTCCCATCAGGCGTACCGAATAGCTACTATCAATACTAATAATATCGGCTCCCATGCTAAACTTCAACTGCTCCGTGACACGCTAAGAGCAGCGGACATCGACATCGCCCTGTTACAAGAACTGAGGACAGCGACTTGGACTGGGTGTTATGGATATGAGACGTACGCCGCCCCTGCAGCTATGGAACACACAGGCGCAGCCATCCTCCTCCGAGAAGGAATTGCAGTTTCCGATGTCGCATACCTCCCAACAGCGCGAGGGGTGGCCATAACAGTTGAAGGACTCAAAATCATAAATCTCTACGCCCCATCGGGCACTGATAAACGGAGGGATCGCTCCCAGTTCTACGCAGAAGATATCACGCCTTTATTCCTCGGTCGATACGATCATCTCATCGTAGGTGGAGATTTCAACTGTGTTCTCGAACGCACAGACCAATACCCCCATTTCACCACATGTCCCGAACTTCGCTTCCTCGTCCGCCGCCTTCGTCTCCTCGACACTTGGCGAGTGATACACGGCGACCGCCCGGGGTATACACACATCACGAGCCACTCCGCCAGCCGACTTGATAGAATATACATCTCTAACGCTCTAAAATCAGTACTCCTCGACGCGGAACGTTGGCCGTCTGCCTTTTCGGATCATGACATCTATATCTGTACCATGAACCTACGTCGACAATCTATATGGCACAGTGCAGGACCCTGGAAACTCAATGTCGCGCTACTGCGGGACCCTGAATGTCGACAACAGGTCACCGACACGTGGCACACCTGTGTTCAACGCATTATGCGTTACGAGACCACACTGCAGTGGTGGTTGCTGTGCGCCAAACCGGCCATCCGACGCACATTGACACACTATGGCAGAGCAAAAGCCAGGTGGAATCACCATACAGCTGATTTCTACTATAGCGCTCTACGTGAACTCATGGATCATCCTCCATCCCCGGATCGCCTCAAAGAAGCTCAACGCATCAAGGCAAAGATTCTATCCTTGACCAGATGCCGTCTAGAGGGAGCCATTGTACGAGCCCGCAGCCAAGACAGGATTAATGGTGAAGAACCTTCTATGCATCATATTGTTCAAAATGTTCGTCGACGCCGACAGGCTTTAATGACAACTTTAGACTTACCTGATGGACGACGGCTGACTTCGCAAGCCACCATTGCGGATGCATTCACAACGCACTATAGACTTTTCTATCAAGAAGTACCTGCCGGTGCAGAGGCCATTGCGGAGGTTGCCCATGAGACACTTGGTACTCTAAACGCAGCAGCTGCAACCCTCCTGACTGCTGAAGTGACCACCGACGACGTCCAGGGCGCTGTGGCCAAGGGGTCTCTGAATCGATCTCCCGGCCCGGACGGTTTACCTCTCGAATTTTACAGAACCTTCCAAGATTTGATGATGCCACGATGGAGGGACATGTACTGGGAACTTTTGTCCGGCGCGGCGAACCCGCCACCAATGTTCATGGAAGGCTTACTTGTACCAGTCCCGAAACCCGCAGGAGGAACACGACTCGACAGTTATCGGCCGATCACGTTACTCAATTCGGACTTCAAGATTTTCACACGCCTTCTGGCAGTGCGACTCAAACATGTATTACGGGACATTGTCTCCCACGAACAAACATCCTTAGGCGGCGATCGTAATATACAGACGGCCCTCAGTGAATATCGAGATGTGATCGCTGTGGCAACACACTCGCGACTGCCAGGCGCTTTAATCTCCATCGACTTCAAACAAGCGTTTGACCGCGTCAATCATGCATTCCTCAACGCAGTGATGGACCGAATGGCAATTCCCCCGACGTTCACGCAAGTTATTATGCGGCTCCTTCGTGGAGCAACGTCCAGACTTCTCGTCAACGGCAGACTTACAGAACCTATACGGATTGAACGTTCAGTACGGCAGGGTTGCCCTTTGTCGACGGTACTTTATGCCATTGCGATGGAACCACTCATTTGCGGATTACGGCGACGTTTGACAGGTATTCCACTCCGGGATCATATGTTCCGCTGCCGAGCTTACGCGGACGACTTGGCCCTCGTCGTACGTTCAGCGGCTGAAGTACAAGCTGCGATGCAGTGGATTACCCGTTACAGTGCAGGGGCAGGGAGCGCTATGAACGTGGCAAAATCATGCGCCATGAAGATCGGCCGCGGCCTTCCCGCAGACAGCGTAGCTCCATTTCAACTGGTAGACACCATTCGTTGTCTCGGATTGGTGTACACGCGAGACATTCGCCGCACCTCGGCGATCAATTTTCGTGCGCTGCTGCAACGCATCCGGGCCAACATACAAAATCACATACTACGCCCGCTGAATATGTGCCAGAGAGTCACCTTCGTCAATACACATCTGGCAGCTCGGATACCCCATATAGCGCAGATTCTGCCCATCACTGCGACAATGGCGGCCAGGTTACAGGCGGCATTCGGCTATTTCATTTGTTCTGGACACATCTTCAAAGTCCAGTATGAAGCTCTCACCTTACCGAAGCGGGATGGTGGCCTCGATCTGGTCAATGTGAGAGCCAGGACAACAGCACTTTACACCAATACTATGCTCCGGTTATGGAAAAGCCAAAATGCTAGTTTTACTGGAATGTTGACCACCGAGCTCGCGCCTGTTTCGAGACGCCCACCGACGTCTTTGGCACACATCCCACCTCCGATGTCACATATCGGCCGTTTCTTTTTGGAGTACAGCTACATATGCACCGAGCTCCCCAGGACCAGGAAGACGACCACCCGCGACATCTACCGCCTTCTCCGAAAGTCTCCACCCCGCAACCCCGTCGAAACACGTCACCCCCAGGTTTCATGGCCTACAGTTTGGAAAACGATCCACCAACCATATCACACCACTGACACCACCTCTATGTGGTACCTTCTCGTCAACGGCAAGTATACTACAAGACAGAAACTGCATCGCATCGCACTGGTGGACTCACCCCTGTGCCTCAAGTGCAATGTCGAAGATACGGATTTACATCATTTTGAGTGTGGGCCAGCAGCAGCTGTCTGGACCCTCGTACAGAAGATTGTGGCTTTCTACCTCCGAGTACCACCACATCACGTTTCTCCCACTATGATGCTATATCCCGACACGACCTACTTTCCATCGGCTAAGTGGCACGCCATCACATGGATCAGTGGCATGGCTGTCGACTACCTCTTCCGAGACGACATCGTCGATCCGGCGGACTTTTGGACACGCCTCCAAGTGTATCACCACACCCTTCGCCGGCATCGACACTATCGGGCCACTTTCGCGAACTATTTACAGAGCATTTTCACCAACCCGCCTCAAAGCTGGAATCTCAACGAACCGTGCCAGCCAAGGCTGGACGATCCCACGTTCCCCTTCAATGGTCAATGATAGAATGCATTTTGTTCTGCTGGCGCGCCAAAGTGGAGCATGGCGCGGAAAGTATTCCTATTTTATTTCAGTTCTCTTTCCTCCTCCTCTTCTAGGTTTTTTTTTTCTCCTTACACATGTTTATCCCTTTCACACATAGCTCTCTATCTGCAGCCTATTTGTTTTCTTTCTCTTGTGCTCAAAAAAATAAATAAATAAATAAATAAATAAATAAAAATAAAAATAAAAAAAATAAAATAAAATAAAAAAAGAAATGCTGCTGATGGTGAAAAAAAAAAATGATGGTAGAGTACTTTCCCGCGAAAGGCAAAGGTCCCGAGTTCGAGTCTCGGTCGGGCACACAGTTTTAATCTGTCAGGAAGTTTCTGGACTGTTGTTAGTTTGCAATGGAACTTAGTATATTTTGATCTTTCGAAGACGTTAGAGTTAGGAGCTCCTCGCTTTATGTGGAAAAGGTGGCACCGGTATTTGTCATCGGGGCAATGCAAATAAAAACGCTTTATGGTTGTAATATTGTTTACAATTTTAACATTATTAAGAAGTCGATAGGAAGACTTTTATTCACGTAATACCTAAATAAAGGGAATCTGGGGAAACACATGTTGACGGATGGTTTAGCTCAATGACTTCAAGTATAAAATGGTTAGGCTTGAGATTTCAGAGTAGAATTTAATATTTTGTATGGACGCGTTTTAGAATAGTAATATTTTTAACGCAGGTTTAAGTTAAGTATGTGGCAATTGATAAAGTACTAAACTTTTCGGTGAAATTATGGTTCAAATGGCTCTAAGCACTATGGAACTCAACTGCTGTGGTTATCAGTCCCCTAGAACTCAGAACTACTTAAACCTAACTAACCTAAGGACATCACACACATCCATGCCCGAGGCAGGATTCGAACCTGCGACCGTAGCAGTCGCACGGTTCCGGACTGCGCGCCTAGAACCGCGAGACCACCGCGGCCGGCAGTTCTGCAAGGTTCGCAGGAGAGCTTCTGTAAAGTTTGGAAGGTAGGAGACGAGATACTGGCAGAAGTAAAGCTGTGAGTACCGGGCGTGAGTCGTGCTTCGGTAGCTCATATGGTAGAGCACTTGCCCGCGAAAGGCAAAGGTCCCGAGTTCGAGTCTCGGTCGGGCACACAGTTTTAATCTGCCAGGAAGTTTCATATCAGCGCACACTCCGCTGCAGAGTGAAAATCTCATTCTGGAAACAGTGCAGATGGTCAACCTTCAATCACACATCTGTATCCTATAAAAATTTGTTCGCTACTAATATAAAATTATTTATTTGTTGACATTAATCGTCAAATAAAAACTCATACACAATGATGGAAGAAGTGAACAAACACAATTCGAAAGCTTCTCAAAAAGACTGAAAACTTTCCAAAAACAGACACAAGGAAAAATATCCTAAGTCCAAAAACAAAACGAACTCTCAACACCGAAAAGATATTCAATGAAAGTGTAATAAAAGAGGAAAGATTTAAAAGGAAAAACTGATACGAATTATAATGTAACATTTCTTAATAATATGTGCAGTTTGGATGAATACACTAAACTGTATAAAGTTTTATGACTTTTAAAAAAAGGTTCGAATTCTCTCAGAAGCTTTGAATTTTTTTATTTGCAAATCTTTATTGAAATGATTGCGGTCACTGTTTTTATTCAGTTATTTGATTCAAATGTAATTTTTTATTTATAATATTTTGTCATATCATTTTAAAAATGGTATTAACTTTTTTATTATTAGCTCTCAATTTTCTTCCTGTCATTCTTTTTTATTTCAACCCCTTTTCGACGTGATTTTAATTATTTTTATTTATCTATCATAACATTTATTTGTTTGAAATTGCTGATGTGCTGGTTAAAAACCGAAGATGAAATACTCTATTTCTTGGCTGTGTAGTGGCACCTAAAACATATTTTTCATTTCAAGATGTATTTTTTTAATGGTAATCACCATACAAATTTTTCAAACGTAAATTCTTGTCGCACTATGGATAACATAACGCAGAAGAAGAATTAATCGAAAGAAAAGTCTATAAATGAAACGAAATTCAAGCACAATGAGGTACTGAAGTAATGAATGCAAGAACATGGACAAAAATATAAGATGATGAAACGGAAGAAATTAAATCTAAGTGAATACATAAAAATAATTAACATCACGTGCATAAGGATTCCAAATAAAAAAGAAAGACAGTAAGAAAAAATGAGCGGAACTGAAAAAGTTAGTACAATGTTTACAATAACGTGTCAAAGCATATTAAATTTGAAAAATTACATTTAAATCAATTAATTGAATAAAAATGGTGATCAAAGTCATATCGGTAAAGATTTGGAAATTTAAAAAAATTCAGAGCTCCTGCCACAGTTCGAACAAACAGCCTTCTGCACAGCACGAGTATACCTTCTCCACTATGCTACATCGTCAGTCTGGACAGTACTACGATTTTTAAGGCTCTACAACGTCACGTGTTATTCTGAAATTTCTTTTCGTTAGTTACTCGCAAACGAACCGGGATGAATGGTTCTAGGCTGTAATACCTGGCATCCAATCAACACCAATATCTACTAAAATATTGATAATGATGACTGCGCAGTTCGATTTCATACCGTGTAAATAATGACGTAGCTAAAGCTATGACAACTTATTGCTGTTATCGATCTTAAATGAGTTGCATGAGACATGGGGTAAAGAAATTCAGTAGAAGAAGAATGGGTACCTTTGAGGAACGAAATAGTGAAGGCAGCAGAGGATCAAGTGGGTAAAAAGACGAGGGCTAGTAGAAATCCTTGGGTAACAGAAGAGATACTGAATTTAATTGATGAAAAAGGAGAAAATACAAAAATGCATTAAGTGAAGCAGAAAGGAATACAAACGTCTCAAAAATGAGATCGACAGGAAGTGCAAAATGGCTAAGCAGGGATGGCTAGAGGACATATGTAAGGATGTAGAGGCTTATCTCACCAGGGGTAAGATAGATACTGCCTACAGGAAAATTAAAGAGACCTCTGAAGAAAAGAGAACCACTTGCATGAATATCAAGAGCTCAGATGGAAACCCAGTTCTAAGCAAAGAAGGGAAAGCAGAAAGGTGGAAGGAGTATATCGAGGGTCTACACAAGGGCAATGTACTTGAGTGCAATATCCTGGAAATGGAAGAGGGCGTAGCTGAAGATGAAATGGGAGATATGATACTGCGTGGAGAATTTGACAGAGCACTGAAAGATCTGAGTCGAAACAAGGCCCCGGGAGTAGACAACATTCCATTAGAACTACTGACGGCCTTGGGAGAGCCAGTCCTGACAAAACTCTACCATCTGGTGAGCAAGATGTATGAGACAGGCGAAATTCCCTCAGACTTCAAGAAGAATATAATAATTCCAATCCCAAAGAAAGCAGGTGTTGACAGATGTGAAAATTACCGAACTATCAGTTTAATAAGTCACAGCTGCAAAATACTAACGCGAATTCTTTACAGACGAATGGAAAAATTGGTAGAAGCCGACCTCGGGGAAGATCAGTTTGGATTCCGTAGAAATGTTGGAACACGTGAGGCAATACTGACCTTACGAACGTTTCTAGCATTTGTAGACTTAGAGAAAGCTTTTGGCAATGTTGGCTTGTATACTCTCTTTCAAATTCTGAAGGTGGTAGGGGTAAAATACAAGGAGCGAAAGGCTATTTACAATTTGTACAGAAAGCAGATGGCAGTTATAAGAGTCGAGGGGTGTGAAAGGGAAGCAGTGGCTGGGAAGGGAGTGAGACAGGGTTGTAGCCTCTCCCCTATGTTATTCAATCAGTATATTGAGCAAGCAGTAAAGGAAACGAAAGAAAAATTCGGAGTAGGTATTAAAACCCATGGAGAAGAAATAAAAACTTTGAGGTTCGTCGATGACATTGTAATTCTGTCATAGGCAGCAAAGGACTTGGAAGAGCAGTTGAACGGAATGGACAGTGTCTTGAAAGGAGGATATAAGATGAACATCAACAAAAGCAAAACGAGGATAATGGAATGTAGTCGAATTAAGTCGGTTGATGCTGAGGGAATTAGATTAGGAAATGAGACACTTAAAGTAGTAAAGGAGTTTTGCTATTTGGGCAGGAAAGTAACTGATGATGGTCGAAGTAGAGAGGATATAAAACGTAGACTGGCAATGGCAAGGAAAGCGTTTCTGAAGAAGAGAAATTTTTTAACATCCAGTATTAATTTAAGTTTCAGGAAGTCGTTTCTGAAAGTATTTGTATGGAGTGTAGCCATGTATGGAAGTGAAACATGGACGATAAATAGTTTAGACAAGGAGAGAATAGAAGCTTTCGAAATGTGGTGCTACAGAAGAATGCTGAAGATTAGATGGGTAGATCACACAACTAATGAGGAGGTACTGAATAGAATTGGGGAGAAGAGGAGCTTGTGGCACAACTTGACTAGAAGAAGGGATCGGTTGGTAGGACGCGTTCTGAGACTTCGAGGGATCACCAATTTAGTATTGGGGGGCAGCGTGGAGGGTAAAAATCGTAGAGGAAGACCAAGAGATGAATATGGTAAGCAGACTCAGAAGGATGTAGGCTGCAGTAGGTACTGGGAGATGAAGAAGCTTGCACAGGATATAGTAGCATGGAGAGCTGCATCAAAAGAGTCTCAGGACTGAAGACCACAACAACAACACAGCGACTAGGAAGTTATACTAAAGCTTTTTACTTAATACCGTTGCAAGCAAAATATAATTAGGGTAATTGACGTAATGGAATGTACTCGAATTAGATCAAGTGATGCAGTCCCCTATTGGGATGTGGGTTAGTTAAAATGTGGGAGAGAAGTGAGGAGGGGGAGGGGTAAATGAACAAAGAAAGGAAAGGTGAGGAGATGGAAAGAGAGAGGGGCGAGGAGCAGATGGGCAGACCAAGAGGAGAGAAGGAGGAGATGGACAGAGGAAGGAAAGAGGAGGAAAATTTGGCAGGAGGGGGGCGGGGAGGGAGGAGATGTAGCCGATGCGTTAGGAGGAGATGGAGAAAAAGAGTGGACTTAGCTTGGGGAGGAAAAGATGGTCTGAGGGTGAAGGAGCAGCTGGATAGAGACAGGAGAGAGAGGGACAGGAGGAGATGGACAGAAAGTGGGAGGTGGAGGATGTGGACACAGAGAGAGGGGGGAAGAGTAGATGGACAGAGAGGTGGAGAGTGGCAGAGAGAGGGGGAAAGACGGACTAATTGAAGTGGAATAAATAAATACCCTGGCAATGCCTTGTACCTAACTGATTTATAATATTTGTCGTTTGAGCCATGAAGGTCATACGCAACATCACTATTCTTAAGTAGCACTCTGCAGCCTTCACTTTCAAATTGTCTCTCCTGGTTAATTCTTCTTCTTAGAACCACACTTGGTAGTTGGCGGCATGCCTGAACTTAACTAACAGTGCACTACACATTACAAGCTAAGTAGCAACAAAGGAATTACAAATGTTAAAATGTTAGGCTGTAGTTGAGACTGGCCGTCTAGAATGGAGGCAGTTGCCTATAATCGCGTGATTATGCAACTGCACCAACACTATCTGCAGATATATTTTCTTTCTAAGTACAAAAAATAAATCCGAATCACAGTTTATGTGTGAAGCCATATCAAGACGTATCCATCTCAGCCTATTAAAAAATTGAAAATTGGGCTACAAGCAAAATGATACTTCATTTTAAAGAGAAAAAATCTTGTATTTTGTTTTACAGCACTCTCAAAGACCAAAATTTGCAATTTTAAGACTCTGAGCCGCACTGACCGCTACGCCACCTCACTCTGTGCAGTTCTGAAAACCATAGCGCTGTACAAGAAGAGAAAAGAAGCACTGGACATCATTACTGTTCGTTACCCAGACACGTAGTTGCTGATGCATTCAAATGTTTATGGTTTAATTTTTTAAATTATTAATGCGTTTCGATGTTAATTTTTTCGATATTTTACACTACGATCGACCGTTTCTCTGTGTCTTTTGATGATCTGAAGATTCGACTCTCAAGGTGCTCGAAACCAATGTGTGTGACTAAATTTACTATTTGGACTAAGCAACAAATACCTTATTATACATTTTTAGAGGTTGTTCCAGTATGTTGTTGTTGTTGTGGTGGTGGTGGTGGTCTTGAGTACAAGACAATATAGTTACTAACCTTAGTCTATCCTGTTCAAGTCTCTTCATCTCTACAATAACTACTGCAACCTACAGCCACTTGAAGCTGCTTACTGTACTGGTATTCAAGACTTCATCTCCTTCTAGAATTTTTACAAAAATGGTTCAAATGGCTCTGAGTACTATGGGACTTAACATGTGAGGTCATCAGTCCCCTAGAACTTAGAACTACTTAAACCTAACTAACCTAAGAACATCACACACATCCATGCCCGAGGCAGGATTCGAACCTGCGACCGTAGCTGTCGCGCGGTTCCGGACTGAAGTGCCTAGAACCGCACGGCCACACCGGCCGGTAGAATTTTTACACTCCGCACTTCCCTGCAATACGACACTAGTGCACCCTATTGAGAAAACGTTTTACTTCTTTTTAACTGACGTACTTTTCACTTCTAATTTGTCATTATAAACGAGTTTCAAATTAAAAAAAGACATAAGCAACTCTGACTTGCAATAATCTACAACACTTACATGCCGGATCAAAGTATTCCCGTTACACGACAATAGTTGCAGTCTGGAAGTTTCCAGACCAGAGGACAAATTGTGGGATGTTTGAAATACAGTAGGAGTGTTGCAAATCAGAAGGAAATGCCGAGATGTTTACTCTCAATCAGAGGGTGAATTTGCGGTTAGAGAAATTCTTGACTTATGTGGCCAACACACTCCATGGACTTAATGGCGCAGTTTACCGTGTGTGACATCAACTCTGAACGATAAACTGTGCGGCTAGCGGAGACAACTACACACTTAGGACACAGTCACTATAATCCATTCACCATATGAATAAACCTGATGTAAACATTGCACAAGGTATTCTTCTGCGTTTGATGGAACCTCATAGGTTTTCCGTTTCACGCGCGGCTGCAGCCAAGCTGTCTTGAGTACTGCCAAGTAAGATAGTAAGAGTAAGCTTTGTGCTGTGCGTTACGCGTACGTCGACTTAGCGATAATACAAGACAACAGCTTTACCAGCACATTTAACTTGGACAGCACGGGCTGGTACAGCTAGCCTGCAGTGACGTGGACAGCTATAGTAAACACGAAAAAAAAGAGACGAGCAGAGGAATAATACAGCTTCGAATGTCGTTTAATTTTGGCTGAAGCTGCTTTCTGTTCCGTAGTGAAACACGGTTAAAAAGTTCCGAGAAATAGGCTGCTCTTAATGTTTTTCATAAATTAATGGAGTTAATCGGCTTTTAACTTTTACCATAGTTATATTTGACGCACAATGGGACTTAACATCTATTGTCATCAGTCCCCTAGAACTTAGAACTACTTAAACCTAACTAACCTAAGAACATCACACAACACCCAGTCATCACAAGGCAGAGAAAATCCCTGACCCCCGCCGGGAATCGAACCCAGGAAACCGGGCGCGGGAAGCGAGGACGCTACCGCACGACCATGAGCTGCGGACTCATTTAATTTTCAAGCTGAATGAAATAATACACTGCAAATCTCCCAGAACACGCTCCTTAGATGTCTAGACGAAAACCGCAACACGTTATCGTTTTTAGCTAACGTACTATTGTAATTATAAACAAGAATGATGAAAGTTCCTGACTTAACCACAGGGTAGTTTTTCTGCATAAGGATGTATGTAACGTAAGAGAGTATTGAAGGATTTCACCGTATAGTTAAATTTTGAAACCACCGAAGGTATTACTTCGTTAGTCGTCTGGTAATCTCTTAGCTCCTTCCTTATCCGAATGCGAGAAATACACTTCAGTTCTGAAAGTGTCACCTGCTACGTTGATAACGAGCCTATCAACAACAGAATCAAAGAAGCCCAAGCTGTGTGCGTTAGTTCCAGTACGTCTGGCAGCTTAACAGTCTTGTTAATTCTCGGGCCAAATCCCGCAGCTTGGCTCCAGATCAGTTCTGTTCGGTTCATATTGTTATGGTACAGTAGCAAATGTAAAAATATAGCATTTGTATGATGTGCTCGATGCTGTGAAAATGATTGTTTCTCATGTTTCTACGATACTTATCTACCTCTGTGGTGTAAAACGATGGACATGATCCAAATAGAGACGATTTGGTTTTTCATTTTTGCCTTAAAAAATTAAATTGTTATGTTTTCTTAATTTAAACAACTTTTATGAATAGTCTTTCACAAAACGTCAATAACTAAGAATTTGTATTTGAAATGGAAACAGGAATTTCGCGTCCCGTACGTAATCAGAAACAAGAAGATGTACATTATTCATAAAAAATGATTCTGAGTTTTATAATACCGAAATTTACGTATTTCAAATTGAACTAGTAAAAAAACGATAAGGGGGAGATTTGAACCAATGGACAAATAACAGCATTTGGTTTACATCCCATTACGCTACGAACTGCTCTACACGTTTAATACAATACACTGCGTCAAATATAACTATGGTAAAATTTAAAAGCCGATTATCTCCATTAATTTATGAAAAACATTAAGAGCAGCCTATTTCTCGGAACTTTTTAACCGTGTTTCACTACGGAACAGAAAGCAGCTTCAGCCATTTTTATTCTGCGCATTAACAGCGCGGAAATCAGAGCACAACGCTGCAGAGGCTGTGACTGTACACGATTTTTGAAATAAAAACTACGTAGCTAGAGCGTGATTAAGAAAAACGTTGATGGCTGTTAATACATTAGAATATGTTAAAGTTTCATTTAACGTAACTTAGTAATAAGATATCTAATACATAAGTAAGACGTACTTCCAACAGCGTAAGAACACCAGTGTACGTGTGCTACGGCTTCTGACCAATCATCGCGTTTGTGTTTGTTTACATCAGGTTAATTCTTATGATGAACGGAGTATAGTCACCTGAGCCTCGACCTGTTGTCATCATGACCTCCAGAAAAAGTGATGTGCTTCTGCCTTTTATTAATGGGTGCCGGAATATTACTGAGCTTCGGCATATATAGAATGAGCTTCGTATTCCAGACGCGTAAAGAAACGTACGATGCTTTTATAGAAAAACCGTAAACTTTTGCAGCGTGGTGTGACTCGTGACATTGTTGTGAAAAAAGTAAAAAAAAAAAGACTTTTGATCCGCTTTTCGGAAATAACTAAGGAAGCAGCACAGTTGCAACCACGCGAAAAACTGTTGCTCACCTTTTGTCAACCATTGGCCCTTTATAGTCACGATCACTGCACGGAACGCCAGAACGGAAGGAATTGAAAACGGGCCTGAGAGGGGAAAAGTGATTGTAGCGTACACATCTTCGGTTCAGATAACTGAACAGATTTTGAATCGGACGGATAACTGCTCGGTTAAACTGAGGGTGGGGTGGCCTCGTAAAATCGACCGATAAGCGAGAGAGATTACTTCCAGAGAATCAGTGCCACGTCACACATGTGACTTCAGAGCCCTATCGTCGTTGCGCTGCAGTCGGTATCTGACGTGACTCACAGGGTCGGGGAAAGGAAAAGGGCAGATTCCAGCAGAATGACACAGGCGCTCGTGAGAATCGTGGGTTTCTCGGAAACGGTGACTACCGCTCCCTTCGCCTTGCTGTAGCACGTAACAATTCTGATACAATACGAAACCGAAGAAAGGAATGAGTAAATTAACTGGTCGATTTTACGAACGGTCGTCTGCTCGAATTTGGTAGTGCGTTCAGTGTATGTCCGCAATCACCACGGTGTCTACCATTCGCCACAAGAGTGATTGTACGGCAACTGAAAGAGAGGGACAGATATTGCGAGAGGGATTTCCGTGTGTATGATAAATCCCTTGCCTCAAAAATTTCCTTCATATCTTCTCTGTGTTACCATAGGTGACGTGTCACTGAGGTGCCTAGTTGCTTCCACCTTCCTGAGTGGAACACTTAAGTTCTGAATAACATTCACCAACCTGTAGTCTTCTGTAATTGCTGTCTCCTGGGCAGAAAATAGCACGTAGGTCGTGAATCCATTATCTTGATGCTGTGACAAACAGCGAGGAAGTGCTTTTGCATAAATAATTAAATTTGGATTTTTTTTACAAATGGGAAGCCGATTGCTTTTTATTAGCAGAATACGAGAAACAGCACAATTGTAGTCCACTTTATGAATCACAAATAATAATTTTCATTCTTCGCACTTTCACTGGGAATAAAGAAAATAATGAACTGCGTGTTTGCGTAATTACTAACAAACTCGCCCGCCTGCTTAGCTGAGTGATAACGTGCTTTCATAACATGCAGCGGGCTCGGGTTCGATTCCCGGCCGGGTTGGAGATTTTCTCCGCTCGTGGACTAGGTGTCGTGTTGTCTTCAGCATCATTTCATCTACATCACCGGCACGCAAGTCGCCCAGTGTGGCGTCGACTGAAATAAGACTTGCACTCGGCGGCCGAATTTCCCCGGATGGGGTCTCTAGGCCAACAATGCTACACGATCATTTCATTTTCACTATCAAACTGGTTCTCAATTGAATGACCAAAAAAAAAAACAATGATCGTTAATTAAGTTCTTAACCAATAACGACCGCGGCAGACAACATGTCTGTCCTGTGATACTGCAGATCGAGCTCTTACATTTACAAACCGGAGACTGCTAATTAAGTCTTGACTAACATCGGCAGCGGGGGACAACATGTCTGTCCTCCGTAACTACCGATACCTGACAACCGAACCACCTCGTCGGTCATCCAAGTTAGGCGCGACCTGAAGATTTCCGAAGTGCTTCGTCTGCCTTTACGTTTAGTAATTGTTTATTATTGTAATGGGAACTAACACTTTTGAAATAATCCACTAATATCCTGCTACTGAAAGCTGCTTTTATATGAAGTGCAAGTAAATTCACAGTGTAGTTTTTCTAATATCAGTAACAGAAGTTTATCATTTTGGTTCCCTACTTCCGAACGCAGCAGCCAATTGCGGAGAAGAACCACAGTTTAGGCGGTCTTTCTCACGATACATGAACCGAATAAACTATGTCACCAGTACCTCACACAAAACTGCGTCATCTTCCTGCTGCTGCCTTCTCGACTGCTCTAACAAGAGCTGCTTGTAGCTGAACATGATGGTTGTAACGCTAGAAATATTACAATTATCATGGCATTCATAATGTGTCTGTGAGTACTAAAAGCTTTCGGGTATAATCTAGGAGGATCAAATTCAACTTTAAGACAATTAAAGTATTCTACTACAACCCTCCAATGAAATTCGCTCAGTTAGAAAATGATAACCTTTGAAGTACGTCCTTCAAAAACTGGAATAAAACGATCCAAGTTACAGTTTTTAATTACTTTAAATTCCAGTCATGAAACCTAAGCAGGCAACAGACGTCCAAATGACGATCTGCACCTTTGAGACAAACATGGCAGTTTCTTATAATCATTGCACGCGAACCAATAGCACTGTGAACTGTTTCGACGATATTACGTGCCACTTGGATTCTTTCCAACAGGTCTTCGCTTTCTGCGGGTGTCTCGAAGTCTCGACGGGGTTCCTCAAAGAAAATATAACTTTGTAATGCAGCCATCAGTTTCTATAATGTGCATCACCTTTCCGGCGAACGTCTGGACTGGAGACCGATCGGACACCCTACATCTTTTTACAACTAACATGAGTGCAATCACACATAGCGAGAACTCTTTAATTTAATGTATGCTTTAAAATAAATGTTTCATATTATATTATTTGCTTAAGGTTCACAGACACTGAAAATTTCATTGCGACCCAACAAAACTTCGTTACCGTAATACAGAACATAACAAAAACATGGCACTATTACGGAACCACATTTAAACAAATCTCAAAAAATGTAAAATTGAAAAATTTCATTAGCAATAATGGTACATTGGGGGAAAATTTAGCGACCAAATACAATCCTAGGACCCCGTCGACGGTGAACTCGATCTGCCAGACATGTAACTCTCGCAATATTACAGCGTGCAATCACTACTAGACTCGTGAATAGATGCGGAGTTAATAATATACGAGGGTGAGTCATATGAAAACCTTAAATTAGTAATAACAAATCGAAATTTCGCGCCGTTATCCCGTAAGTTGGTAAGCGTGCTACAAACAGCGTGCAGAATGGCCTGTAGGTGGCAGATGCACACATACCGTCGCAGTATCAGTATAAAGATGGCCGCCCCACTTGCGACTTGACCCGGGAAGAACAGCGTTCTGTTATTCGATTTTTGCGTAGTGAAGGTGTGAAACCTATTGAAATTCATCGACGGATGAAGGTTCAGTACGGTGATGTATGTTTGTCACAGCAGCAAGTCTACGAATGGAGTAGGAAGTTCGCAAATGGTGTGACTTCATAGGAAGATGCTCCTCGTCCAGGTCAGGCACAACGAGTTGTGACTCCACAGAACATTGCAGCAGTTGAAGCCATAGTGCAGGAAAACCGCCGAGTGACACCGAATGACATTGCAGCATGTTTACAGATTAGTCATGGGTCAGCACACCACATTGTGCATGATGTGCTCCAGTTTCACAAAGTGTCCGCAAGATGAGTGCCACAGCAGCTGACTCCTGAAATGAGAGAACGACGTGTTGATACTCGTGAAGAACTTCTTCGGCGCTTTGAACGAGAAGGTGATGGCTTCCTTGCAAGAATCGTTACTGGGGATGAAACCTGGGTTCACTTCCACCAACCGGAAACGAAGAGAGCCACCAAGGAATGGCGCCATTCCTCATCACCAAAACCAAAGAAGTTTCGAACAGAACCATCAGCAGGGAAGGTTATGCTGACGCTCTTTTGGGAGGAAAAAGGCGTCATTTTGGAGCATTACATGTCTAGAGGGACCACTGTCACTAGTGCATCATGCAGAGATTTCCTAAAAATCATCTGCGGTCTGCAGTCAAATCAAAGCGATGTGAACTGCTGTCAGCAGGTATCCTTTTGCAACATGACAATGCAAGGCCCCATACTGCCTGTACGATAGTTGCAAGAATCACAGACCTGCATTTTGAGTGTCTTCCTCATCCACAATACTCACCCGACCTTGCTCCAAGTGATTTCCATACGTTTGGACCACTCAAAGACGCAATGGGAGGAAAGAAGTTCCGTTCTGATGAAGAGGTACGCCACGCGGTGCATGAGTAGTTGTGCGGACTACCAAAAGAATTTTTCTTCTAAAGGAATTTATGCGCTTTTTAAGCTCTGGAGGACTTGCATTGAACGTAGGGGAGATTATGTTGAAAAGTGATACAACTTTTTACCACTTCTGCACAATAAAGAATACTTAAAAAAAAAAATTACCGAGCGGGGTGGCGCAGTGGTTAGCACACTGGACTCGCATTCGGGAGGACGACGGTTCAATCCCGTCTCCGGCCATCCTGATTTAGGTTTTCCGTGATTTCCCTAAATCGTTTCAGGCAAATGTCGGGATGGTTCCTTTGGAAGGGCACGGCCGATTTCCTTCCCAATCCTTCCCTAACCCGAGCTTGCGCTCCGTCTCTAATGACCTCGTTGTCGACGGGACGTTAAACACTAATATCCTCCTCCTCCTCCTTCCCTAACCCGAGCTTGCGCTCCGTCTCTAATGACCTCGTTGTCGACGGGACGTTAAACACTAACCACCACCACCACTTAAAAAAATTAAGGTTTTCATTTGATTCACCCTCGTACAACATTGCCACATGCAAACCAGACTGAGAAATGGTCACAGTGCTGGAAAAAAAGGAAACTCTTCCCACATCCGAAGTCATAGACTTGGGGAAGTCATGATACTATAAAATGCGACCTTATAGATCAAGCACCATATACCAGTAAGAGTATCCTCCAAAGACCAGTTACCAAGATGACTAAAAGAAAAAATGCGAACGACACACGCAGAATGGCCGCTGGAAAAGCGAGTTGCACATACCCGATAACAGTTCGATGAGCACCATGTCTATCACGAGATGCTGTTCGTAGCTGCGTACGCTGCAGAGCCAGGAATGGCGAGGGTTGACAGCGCCACTGTGAACCTGCTGGTAGCCCTCGGAATACAATGATGCTCAACATCCCTCCCGCACGTCCCAGAGGAAGAACCACCTCACTGGCTCCATGTAACAGTCGGAAACGTTTTACGCAAACTGAGAGGTGGGGGGAATCACCGGCCTGTGTGTGGGTAGAAGTAAAGGTTCAGAATTCTTTTCCAGCGGCTTTCGTCTGATAACTAGCGTCGCCTTGGTTGCAATTCGGCAGTTGAGACTAGCCGATGATTGCCCACGCGATTTCGGTAATCTCCAGAGGCCTGCTTGATAAAGCTACCAGCCTAACGCCTGTCTAACTCGAAGCAAACAGGAGACAGCGCCAGGAAGAAAAGGCGGTAAAACGAATTTATGTTACACGTCTATGAATTGCTGCATACAGTCTTATTAACAAAAAAACGTTATTTATCAACAAAAACAATCTATACTTGTACTGGTTACAGTAATAACAGCAGATGTTGAACGTTAAGATTGTACCATGAATCCGCCTTTCAAATACCATTAGAGCTCTGGAAACACAATGTCGTCGATGACGAAGCATAAATCAGGTAATGACGGAGCATGATATTTCTGAGAGTCAACCTGGACAGTGAGATTTTATAAAGTTGATTGTACTAGGAAGAAACGTTCTGAGACAAATATGACCAACTTGAGTCATGTTGGCCATTATGATGGAGACCATTAAAAATGAATTAAATTACGATCGATGTCTCACAAGAAAGGCTTACACACTGTTTCCTATGAAAAAGAAAAAATATATGATCAGCCAGTGCCTTTTATAATGTTGCCGACCAACTTCGTAGCAGTAACTCTTGTCGCTGTAATGCACTCTCCCTTGACGTCTCCCCATCCAGTATTTCTTCGTAACTGTGCATATGTAAGCACTTGACTGTCAGCAAAAAAAGACTTCTATGAAGTAACTGTTAGGATAATTGTAGTCTATAGCCATTAGAACGATCTGGTATGGGTATCAGACTATTTTGTGATAACACAGTACGGTAATCCTAAACATGTTATGTATGTGATAAATAATTACTGGTTCGAAGTCCGATCGTAGTCACCACCATACTGACATCGGCAGTCTGTAACGAAACAGTGATATATCGGGAAAGACGATATTTCTATCAGCCATAATTGCAGGACCATAAGAAAGCTAGTATCGCAGTCTCGTTTCTCCAGAAAGTAACGAATCAGACTAAATGATTTTCAATCATCCGGCAGACTAAGTCTGAATTTAATCATTAGTTCAGCTGCCAGTACAGCTGTTTTGTGTAATCGATTTCACTTTAAAACTGTAGGTGTACAGCACATTTTCACAAACTATTGTAGGTCCTGATTGTACACTCATGCTCATAAATTAAGGATAATTACAGAATGTGGTGCCACACAACGTGGCACTACAGAAAACTGGCGCTAATAGCATAGGCACATAGGGAACACACACGACACAGATCTGTAAGTCCACGGTATTGGTGATAAGTTGAGAAAACCGGCACGAAACACTTGTGCTACAAAACGCCACTGTTTTCTGCGCATGTACCCCGACGTTAATATGGGATGTGATCACCATGCACACGTACACAGGCCGCACAATGGGTTTTCATACTCTGGATCAAGTGTTCGAGCAGCTGCTGGGGTATAGATTTTCATTGTTGTACCAGTGGCTGTCGGAGCTCCTGAAGTGTCCTAGGGATTTGAAGCTGTGCAGCGATACGTCGACGGAGAACATCCCAGACGTGCTCGATGGGGTTTAGGTCTGGAGAACAGGCAGGCCACTCCATTCGCCTGATATCTTCTGTTTCAAGGTACTCCTCCACGGTGACAGCTCGGTGGGGCCATGTGTTGTCATCCATTAGGAGGAAGGTGGGACCCACTGCACCCCTGAAATGGCGGACATACTGGTGCAAAATGACGTCCCGATACACCTGACCTGTTACAGTTCCTTTGTCAAAGACACGCAGAGGTGTACGTGCACCAATCATAATCCCACCCCACACCATCAAACCACGACCTCTATACGGGTCCCTTTCAAGGACATTAAGTGGTTGGTATCTGATTCCTGGTTCACGCCAGATGAAAACCCGGCGAGAATCACTGTTCAGACTATAGCTGAACTCGTCCGTGAACATAACCTGGGACCACTGTTCCAATGACCATGTACTGTGTTCTTGACACCAGGCTTTACGGGCTCTCCTGTGACCAGGGGTCAGTGGAATGCACCTTGCAGGTCTCCAGGCGAATGAACCATGTCTGTTCAGTCGTCTGCAGGCCGTGTGTCTGGAGACAACTGTTCAAGTGGCTGCGGTAAGATCCCGAGCAAGGCTACCTGCAGTACTCCGTGGCCGTCTGCGGGCACTGATGGTGAGATATCGGTCTTCTTGTGCTGTTGTACACTGTAGACGTCCCGTACTGTAGCGCCTGGACACGTTTCCTGTCTGCTGGAATCGTTGCCATAATATTGAGATCACACTTTGTGGCACACGGAGGGCCCGTGCTACAACCTGCTGTGTTTGACCAGCCTCCAGTCGCCCTAGTATTCTACCCCTCATAAATTCATCAGTATGTGTTCTTTGAACCATTTTCAACACACATTCACCATTAGCCCGTCTGAAAACGTCTGCACACCTACTCGCTGCACTGTACTCTGACATGCACCAACACACCTCTGCGTATGTGGACTGCTGCCAGCGTCACCGTGTGATGACTGCAGGTCAAATGCACCACATGGTCATACCCCGAGGTGATTTAAACGCACAATCCACCCACCAGATCGTTGTTTCACCATGTATCAACGTCATCCTTAATTTGTGAGCACGAGTGTATTTTTTTAAGTAGGGTACCAAGGTATTGCATCGATAAGGAATAATCCATTAAAACTACAGTCTTCCACAACATTGTCACATCCAGTTAAAAACGCCATCTGTGAGTGGTTATTGCACGTTGATCACGTTGATGTCGAACATAGGAGGTGGTCACATTATTGTGACAGGATCATGTGTTAGCCACTCTGTGGAAATGAATGAATGTGCAGGAGCACGTTGCCAGAGGTCTTCCAACCGTGCACAGAAAGAGGGAAATCATATGTGGATCAGAGTGACTATAGCGCCAAATAGACCTCGGCGCACAAAACGAGGTAGTTGAAGGAACGGGAAAAAGACGGTTTGTGTCAATCAGCGAGTGGTTATAGAGCACTCCGGTGGTATTTTCCATCACAATATGACCCAAGACAACACTTGGAAGATTTCATTCCTCGGGAAATTGGCGGAAGGACGAAGTGTGACGAGTGTAGCTCAGGAGTTTGCTACTGCTCACAGCAGTGTTTCACGTGCGTGAAGCGCGTTCCAAACCAGAGGTACTGCTGTCCGAAGGAAAGAAGGAGGTCGACCACGATCTACCACAGTAGAAGACGACGCCTAAATTGTGCAACAGACAACAAGAGACCTGCGTCAAACAGCGGGTACAACTGGCTGGCCTGCAAGGGACGCAATCTTACGTTCCACAGTGGTAGGACGACCGCACAGTAGGGGTGGACTCTCTGCCCGACCACTATTATGTTGCCTTCCGTTGACACTCGTACATCGAAGGCATCGTTTGCGATTGTGTCGAGAGAGTAGGGACTAGACCAGGAAGGAAAGGGGTCGCGTGGGTTTCCTGGATGAGATCAGAGTCAGTGTGAATACTGATTCTGGACATATTCTCACATGGCGAGTGGTAGGAACACATAATGCACCCAGCAATATTATTGAGTATGATCGTTTCGGTGGTTCATCTGTTATGCTGCAGCGAGGCACAACGTTGCACGGGTGTCCTAACATACAAATCTTTGAACATGGTACACTTATTGGCCAACGTTATTGCAACACAGTACCCCTTCTCTTTGCGTGTCTCTACAGGGGTGCATTCACGCCTGACCATTTTTATGGATTACAGTGCGCGACAGCATCGTACAGCACAGGTGGAGCAGCTCCTGGAATGAGATGATGATTGGGGAATGGAATGGATCTTCCGTTCCCCCTGACATGAATCCCATCGAGCACGTGTAGTATGATTTGGGAGAACGTAATGCAGCACTTCCTCATGCGCCAACGACCGTCTATCAGTTGTGAACAGCGCTGATGGGGAAGTCGAATGGTGTACCACAAGAATGGGATCACGTTGCAGAGCACGCATTGCCCTACCAGTCTGTGTCACAGCATGGCAATAGCAAATGCTTTTTACCAAAGCAAATGCTTTTTACTAACGATGTTTATTCACTGTAGTATATTATGATGGCGACACTCCCAGTCACATGATCTTCTAAATGTGATAGAACTCACTCTGTATCTTGTGTGCCGTGACTTGGATACTCCAGAGTCATGAGAAGAAGGCCAGAAACTACGTCGACATGAATGATGCCACTCAGCACACCATAAACGCACACTTAGTGGTGTTACTTATTAAAGTATCAGCCTAGATGTCTATAAAAAATGAGATATACAGCTCCCAAGTCCGACAACAACATGGAAGAACATGATAATGCTGTCCTACGATCGTTGTAATATGTGGACGATTTTGATATCATTTTAAGTAGAACTAAGACACATGTTACGGTAAAATCGTAGGCATAATCTACACTTAGGTTCTCAATCCAGTGCTTATGTACCACCTGTAGTAGTAGTAAACTGCTCAGAATACGTTTTCTTTTTATTATGAGCACACACCAGCATCACGATATTCAGCAATCGGTTTCTACGTTAAATAATTAAAAATTATAGAGAGATAGACAACATTTCGCACACGCCAAACACAGATGATTCGTATAAAACTTCCAGGTAAAGGCTTAAAATCCTTTCAGTCATACCTTCTAAAGGCAGTTGTAATTACATTACACTACTCTACGTGTATATCCGAGGGCCGTCGGATGGGTCGATGCGACTTTATTTGCCGTATTCATAACGGCATATTAACGGAGGAAATTCACTTTTTGCCCGCATCTCGTGGTCGTGCGGTAGCGTTCTCGCTTCCCACGCCCGGGTTCCCGGGTTCGATTCCCGGCGGGGTCAGGGATTTTCTCTGCCTCGTGATGGCTGGGTGTTGTGTGCTGTCCTTAGGTTAGTTAGGTTTAAGTAGTTCTAAGTTCTAGGGGACTGATGACCATAGATGTTAAGTCCCATAGTGCTCAGAGCCATTTGAACCATTTGAAATTCACTTTAAAGACACCCAGACCACTTTATAGCAATAGAGTAATTGTTTATTAGATTATAGTACTGTAAGACAGTAAAACGCATAACAGCGAACTGCTACACAAGACCGTAGGCAGGCAAGCAGACTGATACGGCTATCTTGTCGGCGCTGTTGATTCAGCTGCGTGATAGACATGACCTACCGTACACTTCGTAGCCACAGGTAGGCACGCAGTCGGAACTGACAACATCTCAGGAGCTCTCTCTCTCTCTCTCTCTCTCTCTCTCTGTCTCTCTCTCTCTCTCTCTGTCCCCCCCCCCCTCTCTCTCTCTTCAGTCATCGTTAATGCTCATCCAATACAATCTACTGTATTGCCTCGAAAGCATAAAGCCCCCTCAACTGATGCCAGCGGAGAGAACAGTTCGTGAAAAAGATTAAATGTACGATAAATAGATTTAAAAATTATAAAAGCATCAAGCAACAACACAATCACTTCATCTCTCTCTCTCTCTCTCTCTCTCTCTTTCTCTCACACACACACAGAACTAGCAGGAGTATGTCTGTTTCATCATGCCTCCTTCAGAATGCGGCATCGTTCCGCTACCAAGGCAATAGCGCTGTCAATCCCCGTCCTATATCTTCTCGTTACAGTCTCTCGACTGATACCCCATCTGCATAAGTGTATCTGTGACACCATGTCAGTTTTGATGAGGAAGATGCAATGACTGTAATAGATCACTCATACTCATAGCTTTCTAGGGAATCGTCCAAGAGTTTCCCCTCTAGACCTTATGAGCTAGTGTTTATTTAAAATTTCAACTACACTCTAAGCATAAACGCAGATATCCTGTATCAGCATATAGCATTCAAATTTACTACCAAATGTTTTGACATTTCCAACATTTTACTATATTTATCTATTTTTCCATTTGTAAACGCACAAGTATACACCTGCTCTTATTGCTTACATACCCAGATGTGGCTTACTATGTTTTAAGCCACCCTACTTCAATACAGAGCCCCAACCCTATCAAGGTATATAATTATTCCTTAATTCGCAACACTAACGCTAAAACATATGGATTGCTGTTGGAGATAGTGTGTTGGCATTATTCATTTGTAAATACGTAGTTATCTGATTTATGCTTCTTTATCGACTACACTGTGTTGTCGGAGCTCTAACGATACGTGAAACGCTGATTCGTAGTAGAAGCTTAACGTCCGACATCTGCCTATATTACCGAAACAAGTACAAGTTTTTGTTACTAAATAATGCTTTGTTGTTCATAGCATTGTATGCAGCAGTTCACAGACGTATAATATAAATTAATTTAAGAACGTTTTTATTCCGACAATCCCTGCTGTCTGCTTCGCGTTCGACAGGCGATACGTTGGTAGCTTGGTCAATCAAGCCTCTATAGGTTACCGGAACTGCGAGGGCACTTCTCAGCTACAGTTTCTCAACTACCACACTGCAACCGAGGCGGCGTTAGGTATCAGACGACAGCTGTTAGAAAAGTATTCTGGACCGTTACTTCTTGCCACACACAGATCGGTGATTCCCTCCATCTCTCAGTTTGCGTAAGACGCTTCCAACGGTTACTTGGAGCCAATAAGTTGTTCTTCATCTGGGACGTGCGGGAGAGATGTTGAGCATCACTGTATTCCAAGGGCTATCTGCAGGTTTTCAATGGCGATGTCAGCCCTCGCGATTTCTGGATCTGTAGCGGCCGCAGATACGAGCAGAATCTCGTCATAAATATGATGTTGATTGTACTGTTATCGGGTACGTCAACTCGCTTTCCCAGCGGTCATTCTGCGTGTGTTGGTTGCATTTTTTAATCATGTTGGTAACTGGTCTTTGGATGATACACTTATCGGTGTATGGTGCTCGATCTCTAAGGTCGCATGTTGCAGTATCGTGACATCCGTGATGGCACGCTGTAATATTACGAGACTTACGTGTCTGGTAGATCTGGTTCACCGTCGACGTGAGTGCGTTAGACGGATATGTGGCTCTCTCCCGTTCGCGGCCTGGTGTCCATGATCGTACGAGAAGTTCCATACCGTGTCAGCATCATCCAGCAAATATAGGGGAGGAGTTCCTCATAATCTAGGTATGTACCAGTCTTTGATATTTCCACCTATGCCTTGGGATCTGTTAGCCGTTATTACCGCTAGCGGGGGATCTCTCGGCCAGAACTGATATGGCAACAATATTAGACACCAACTGCCTTTCTCGGCAATTGCTGGGCACTGTGTCCGCGATCATTAGCGTTTGCAGCCACCCACGCACACGTCGGAGTCTTAGGGGTGCTCTGCTCTCCAGCAAGCGACATGATTTTCGCTGAGGCTGTCGCAGATACTGCTAGTCTCTCTTTAGAGGTGTGCTACAGTATCTTTGCTTGGAGGCATCAGAATTTTACTGTGGCGTCACATAAACTAATAATGTAGTGTGATGTTTCTTACAGAATATATTTCGTTAGAAATCGGCAGTGCTTAGAGTGCTCTCCACGACGTCATCCACATTACATCACTTTTCTACCAAAGAGTTCGTTTCTAAGACTATGACTTTACACACTAATTATGGTGCTACACAATAGCAGTGATACATAAACCTGGACCATGCTGAGGGCATCATGATGTCGATGCGATGCGATGCGACACGGCACTCGATGTGACGTCATGACGTGACGTTGTGACACGATGTGGCGTAATGTTGACACATAACTCGCTTAATTGGGTACAATGAGCAAAATTTTGGAAAATACGTAAAACTGAGAGTGCTTATGTATCTGTCTGGGCGAGGCCGCTGCTGGTGCCTTGAAATATCAAGCAAACAGGCCTCAACTGGTGTAATTTGTTACGAACAAACAGACTCGGCCTATCCCTTTGGTACCCAGCTCCATTGTGTCCCAGTTTTAAAAGACAGAGTTGGGGAGCTGCGCCTCATCGTCAGTGATATCTAGTTAAGGCACTTACACCATAGTGATTCCCTTAGGATATGTTGACACAGACACGACGTCGGGAACAATCTTACGTAATTGGATAAAATGCGTAAAACTGTGGAAAACCTGGTAGAAATACGAAAATGGGTGAAAACTACGTAAAATTAAGGAAAGTACGAAAATACGAAAAACTGGGAATGCTTACATATCTGCCTAGGCTAGGTCTTTGCTAGTGCCACATAGTACTAAATTGCTGTTAACAAATAAACCTAGAGTGATGTAATTTGTCATAAACATATAGATAACGCTTATAACCTCTTCTTATGTTCCGAAGTGCCTCCAGTAATAAAATCGGAAAACTGTGAAAAATGCGTGAAAAATACGTGAAACTGCAGTAACTATCAAATATATAGAAAAGTACATACAGATGAGAGATCTTACATATCTGTGTGGGTGTGGTGTCACATAATATTGTTAGTAACAATAATTCTATTTGTTTTTGACAAATATAAACAATCTGTTCTGCTTAGTGTACTGTAAAGCTGCAGAGTAATTCCTCCCACTCAGGTGTCCCAGTTATATAAGACGGTAAGGGGGGGGGGGGGAGAGGAGGGGTTGCTCAGTCCTCATTGGTCACTAGGGTCTGCCTCCATTTTTATCTAACATGACGCCATGTCCTTGACTATAACTAGCACACTTGCCTGGTTGATTCCCCTGGGTGACCTTGACTAATTCCCTGTAGTTCCCTGGGGGAGAGGGAGTGGGCGCACCAAGGCTCCCAGGTGTGTAACATGACACTGGATGTAACATGATCGTCATCTCAACTAGAACATTCATCGATTTCCTACTGACATTCACTTGCAGTGTTGGTGTGTATATTCCAGTCTTTGTCGCTGATGAACAGCAGTCAGGCTGGATGCACGGAACAGGCACCTGCAAGGAAGACCCAACTACTGCAATGTTCGTTGAACAGTTGTTAGGGAGACACTGCTGGTAGCCCCTTGGTTGATCTGGTGGAGTCAGTTGTGCCACAGTCACACATCTGTTCGTCTGTACTCATCACAGCCTTCGTTCACCTCTGTCATCTATGGCCCGTGCTGCACCACAATTGCTCATTGCCTATTTGGATAGCGCCATTTTGCCATTCATCGTATACTTAATCCACGGCGGCATGGGAACAGCGTTTTGGAAATGCTTCCAGCCTTGGCCCTTTTGGATGTCAGATGAATCACCCCATTCCCACATACGACAACGACTGTTTTGTTTTCCGCATTTCCCCCCCCCCCCCCCCCCCCCCAACATTCTTTATGTACCCTCCACTGTTAGTGCTACCTTGTGCCGTCTGTGAGTGGTTATCGCACGTTGATGTCGAATATAGATGGTGGTCATACTAACGTAACAGGATCGTATATTACCTAACACGGTAGAACAGTTTTCTTAATAATCAACGTTATCCGATATACTCCGCTTTTTATCTGAACACAAGTTCAGTATACGTACTAGATTTAGTAGCAATATAAAAAAACAGGCTGTTTTGCGTAAAAATCGAACACGATGGATGAATGTGGACATTATCATTTCTGATGGCAACGTAAAATGAAGGTTTTACACTGCTTTTGAAAAATTAATTTAAAATGAAATGTCTCATACTAAACTGATAAATTGTCTTCTAGTCCAGCATGTACGGTGAATTAGATGATGTATTGTGTAGCAAAAACGGAGAAGTCACAAAAAAAAAGAATAAAAACCTGGCGCTTTTCAGAAGTACATACAGAAAGAACTGTAAATACAGCATTTCGAACTTGCCTTTTTACACTTGTACGTGATTGTGTATTCGAGTGATGCAGCGCATTAATATGGGAATTTAGCAAAAAGTACTCCAGCTGAAGTGCCTCTATTGTTTTATTTATTTGACGTCCAGTAAATGTGCGCCATTTAGCCAAATTGTAATGTTACATATTTAATATCAATTCAGTATGCTGCATAGTTTTTAAAATCAATTATTGATTTCCACTGTAAATGAGACGAACTTCTAATTTCAGTACCGGTTAGCAGAGTGCATAATGACAGGGACTCGGCTTTGCTCCACCCGCCACAATATTTTGATGTTGTCTGTGGTCTAAGTCTTTTTAGTCTTTTGAATACTCTTTTCATTTATTAGATTCAACAAGGAAGGTCTAGCATATATTGTTTCCTAACTCACGCTGTTTGTTTTAGAGTGCAAAGGCTGGAAAAGTACCTTAAAATTTTTTTGATAGTCTAAGACGTGTCCACCTTTGCACGTGAAACTTCACTCGTCTCAGTCACACTTTTTTATTGGATGATAATTGTAATCCAATAAAAAAGTGTGGCTGAGGCAAGTTAAGTTTCATGGTCACCTGCAAATGTGTCTAAGAGAAGCAGACGAATTATGCAGATGATGGACTCCTCCATCTTATCTAAAGAGTCTGAGTCTGAAATTGACTCCAGTGATTCATATGTTCCTGACGAAAACGGTCTGGCAACGTCAGAACGCGACACGGGCCCAGAAATATCCGAAAAGGAACTGGATCACAATATTTTGTACGAGGAGAATGCAACTATTATTAATACTATAGATGATCACAACCAAACTGAAACAGTGCGCAATCACAGATCTGATGATAATGTGACACATACATTAAAAGGGAAAGTGTCTTCCAAATTCCTCTGTTAGTCCATCTCACGGCTACTAAAGTGACTCTGGTCCATATTTACACAGCACCAAAAAACTGTTTTATTTGGAGTGCTCTACTTCTAATTCTAGATCTCCACAACTTATTAAAAATTCGACTATCAAAATGTAATGGGCCATCTCTTGCATTATTACAAAACCCATCTCTCATTGAAATATGTAGCTCATTTCTTACCGATGGTATCATACAAGAAATTGTTCACAGAATTAACGAGAAATTAGAATCAGTACATTCACATCTGAAAAAATCAGAAGATGTTTCATACTGAGATGAACGCTATAATGGATAAGAACGCTATAATGGATCATGTGGTACTCTGTTGCATCTTCAAATCCTCTCGAGAGTCACTCAAATAGCCTTTTCTTTGGGGCACGCAGGACGACCAGTATTCCGATGTATAATCTCTGAGAAGCCATGCCAGTTACTACTGGGGCAACTGACACTTGGTGAAAGTTCTAGAAGTTAAGCTCTCCAAGCGACTGATCCAGCACCTTCTATAAGTGCTATTTACCAAACGCTGATGAAAAATTTTCAAGACGATTATGCTATTGAGGCTTTCGTATATGTTGATGAAATCCGAGTACCATTTAGAGACAGGAACCGTTTTAAAATGTACATACGAGCAAACCCTGCAAAGTACGGTACGAAAACAGCTGCCCTTACTGATGCTCGAAACGGCTAGCTGACAGATTCTTACATTTATACAGGTATCTTTGTGGAAGATTTACGCTAACCGAAGAACAGAAGAAATACCAAAAACTCACTCAGGCCCTGATAAGACTCACCGACCGCCTGAAACATAGTCGTAGGAACATAACCCGTAATAATTCGTTTTCTTCCGTAGAATGTGCACAGTGGCTTTCAGAGAATGGTATGACAATCGTCGGCACACCAAAGCAGAAATCGAAAGAAACGAAATGGAGATGGATTGGACACATCCTGAGAAGAGGTCCGCAACATATTCCAAAGCTGGCTTTAGAATGGAACCCCCGAGGAGCAAGGAGGAGAGGCAGACCGAGGTCGGCCTGGCGCAGGACTGATGAAGCTGAGGTGGCAGCTGTTGGCCACTCCTGGAGTTCAAAATCCTTCAAATGTCTCTAAGCGCTATGGGACTTAACATCTGACGTCATCAGTCCCCTAGAACTTAGAACTACTTAAACCTAACTAACCTAAGGACATCACACACATTCATGCCCGAGGCAGGATACGAACCTGCGACCGTAGCAGCAGCGCGGTCTCGGACTCAAGCGCCTAGAACCGCTCGGCCACAGCGGCCGGCACTCCTGGAATAACATCAAGAAGATGGAAACGAACAGGGTCAGATGGAGAGCTCTAATAAGTGCCCTTTGCTCCACGTCGGAGTAAAAGGAATTAAGTCAAGTCAGAAATCGGCAAGTTAGTTCTGCCGTACGGGTTTATGAAGGAACTCGCACTCCTCTGCTACGTTCACAAGAAATCTAGAGCCGTCATTGTGTTTTCACTGATACACCCTAACAAACTTACATGAAGCAGTGGGCTTGTGTCGATTCAAACGCCAAATTCAAGGTCGCGGTGTAGCCTGATACCTTGCCTACGCGTCTCGCGCAATTGCGTGAGGTATACTCAACATTAGTTTGTAACCTTATACCTGTGACATGCCCGCCCACGCCTCTAGGGCAATTGTATGACATAAAAATAGCGGGAAAATGAAGATCACCCATCAACTGTACCGGTTTTGGCACCAAAACAGGGTGATCCTCCCTCTCCGCTCACCCCTCTCTCTAGTCCAATAGGAACACTTAAATCAAGCCCCCCCCCCCCCCCTCACCTCTTTTATAACTATTCCAACCGAAACTTCCTGGCAGATTAAAACTGTGTGCCGGAACGAGACTCGAATTCGGGACCTTTGCCTTTCGCGGGCAAGTGCTGTACCATCTGAGCAACTCAAGCACGACTCAGGGTAGCTCAGATGGTAGAGCACTTGCCCGCGAAAGGCAAAGGTCCCGAGTTCGAGTCTCGGTCCGGCACACAGTTTTAATCTGCCAGGAAGTTTCATATCAGCACACACTCCGCTGCAGAATGAAAATCTCATTCTGGACTATTCCAACTGTTTGAGTATCGTCATTCGATGTCTGTAAACCATAGTGAAAGGATCATGAAGAGTCAGCAGGAATCACTCACCACCCTCAGCCAGAATAAGAAGGCAGTCACTTTCGAAAGTAAGTGTTAATCCATTCGTCACTCTCATTATCAATAATTTATTAATATTCTACGTGTTTTTACTTACGAGTTTTTCCCAACAGCGCTATCGGCAGTGAAGTGGGGACCAGCACTAGCCGAAATGTTGAACCAGGACATACAGATGTTCGAATTTCTCTCGTCTCCACCGGCACAGTGGCAGTAGATACTCGAATTCTGGGATCAGAAAACGCAGCCTGCATTTGCAGCCGAGCAGCAGTAGCAGCACAGTGGTTTGCTATCTCACACACAGCTGTTTCCGGTCTTCGAGTTCCCGTTATCTCCTTCATCAGCATCGCTTGTCAGACAGATACCATTTCATACCTCAGCTACACAAGTGATGTTATCCTCTATGAACTACAATTTAAATATGAGTGCCAGTAAACGTTTGGTTGTAGGTTTGTCCTCAGATCGAGGGTTCGGTGTAGTTGTAATGACCGAAAATCCCTAATATACTGGTATAAGTGTAAATGCTTCCACACTACGAATGATGTGAGTTATGTTAAGAGTTTTTCAGATACGGAGTGATTAAAGTTCCAGTTTAAAACGCTGTTAGAAAATAACCGATGCTAAGAAGGACATCGAATTTGAACGGGGGAATGTTATGGAAAAAAAGTAACGAAAATTTTACCACCAGGTCATGACGTAAATGGGTTCAGCTGTAAATGACAGATGAATCACAGTACGACCGCTATGGTGTGAGCTGCACATTAAACAAACCTTTCTGTGCAGTGTGCATGACCGCTCAAGTTTGGCATCAAACAGTGTCAGGTAAGCCCATGCACCACGGCTATGTCGTACCGTACCCGATGGGAAAAATCGGTTTGCAATTTTCCTGTGGCCAGAAACCTCATAATAGGCAATAATGACGTCCGCTGTAATTGTCCTGAGGCAAAACACCGCATAAAAAGAAACAATGACATCGGTTTTTAATTGTCCTGAAGCCAAAAACCACATAAATAGCAACAATGAAATCGGTTTTTAACTGTGGTATGACTGGCGCAACACCTGTTCAATATGCAGTCCACCGTTTTCCGCCACAAGCCGAAATCGAGAAACAATGTTCCACAACAGGTTGGAGTGTCTGAGAGGTTATGTTCAGATTTTGTTGCGCATTATATGCCTTCAGTTCAGCTACGTTTGTAATCGGAAGTTGAATACAGCACCTTTCAGATAACACCACAGTCAGAGGGCATACGGACATAATCAGCTGATCTGGACGGTCAGGCTGTAGCGAAATGATGACTGATAATTGTAACATTTCCGAAACGTCTCTGCAGTAGGTGCATCACTGGCCATGTAATGTACAGAGGAGCGCCATATTGCATAAAAACGATTCTACCCACATATCCTCACTATTGAAGGCTTGGAATAATGTTGGTGTGCAAAAGACTCTCGTAACTTTTACCAATGGCGGCACAGAGAACAGCACTTGCAGGACCCGTCTCCTCGAAAAAATGTGGCGACACGGGAAACGATGCTATCAACTTGCCTTTACAGAATGAAGTGGTACCGCCTGACGTGCGAACGGATTTTCCATTACCCATATTCTGCAGTTTGTGTACTGGCACGTCCTTGGAGATGGAAATGGCCTTCATCTGTCCACAGAATGTTCCATGGTCAAATTCTATGTTGCGTGCTCCCTGCCACACCACTGCTCGATCTCTCCTGCAGTGCTGTGGCCACATCTACTCACGTCGAACCAACTGTTTTCCTCCGACTTTCACATTGCACTACAGAAAAACCTTTTTTACAATTTCCTAATCATTTTATTCAGACTCTTGGCAGGCATCGGACCACCGCCTCTTTTCATATCGCACATTGCCCTCAAGTCCTGCAGAGCTACTGGCGTGCAGTCACCGTTTTTATAAAAGAGCTTTAGCAACAGTGCACGATCCTCCAATGAGACAGTCATGCCGACCATCGCAAACTGAGCGACAGCTGTGTAGCCCCCTCCCCCCTACTTTTATTTGACATATTCTCCTACCTACAGTGCCATGTGCTAGTAAAGTATTCGTTAATCTTTTTTGTTTCCTTAACGTTTTCTCATTCATCGGTAACATTCCATTGAAATTTATAGTCATTCTGAGCAATGGTTCCGTTTTACAGCGTTTCGAAACTGTAGCTTTAATTACAATCACCCTGTATCTTCCTGAAGAGAGGAAGCAGCTTTTTCAGTAGTTGCAGAGGCAACAGTCTGGTTGATTGACTGATCTGGCCTTATAACATTATCCAAAATGGCCTTGCTGTGCTCTTAAAGCGAACGGCTGAAAGCAAGGAAAACTACAGCCGTAATTTCTCCCGAGGGCGTGCAGCTCTACTGAGTGGATAAATAATGATGGCTTGCTCTTGGGTAAAATATTCCGGAGGTAGTGTTGTCCACCATTCGGATCTCTGGGCGGGGGCTACTCAGCAGGACGTCGTCATCAGGAGAAACAAAACTGGTGCTCTCTGGATCGGAGCGAGGAATGTTAGGTCCCTTAATCGGGCAAGTAGGTTAGAAAATTTAAAAAGTGAAACGGCTAGGCTGAAGTTAGACATGGCGGGAATTAGTGAAGTTCGGTGTCAACAGGAACAGGACTTCAGGTGAGGTGAATAAATGGCTATGAATAGAAAATAAAATAGAGGTAATACAGCAGTCGGTTTAATACTGAATAAGAAAATAGGAATGGTGGTAAGCTACTATGAACAGCACAGCGAACACATTCCCGTAGCCAAGATTGGCACGAAGCCCACACCTTCCAAAGTAGTAGAAGTTGGGGAGGGGGGGGGGGGGGGGGAGGACTGAAGGAAGAATTCGTCTATTAGAATTTTGCACAGAGAAACAAGGTTGTATACGTGGAAGAGCCCGCGAGACATCGGAAGGTATCAGACTGATTATATAATGGTAAGACAGAGATTTCGGAACCGGATTTTACTTTGCAAGACATT
The DNA here is from genome assembly GCF_021461385.2 of Schistocerca piceifrons. Taxonomy (NCBI): domain Eukaryota; kingdom Metazoa; phylum Arthropoda; class Insecta; order Orthoptera; family Acrididae; genus Schistocerca; species Schistocerca piceifrons. Next base: position 1,041,467,586 of record NC_060138.1, read on the forward strand.
TCTAGGGACAGATATGAACTCTGACCACACTCTATTGGTTATGAACTGTCGACTGAATTTGCTCTTCAGAGTTTCAAGGGAGTATTAGGCAACGGGTGACTAGAACAGGTGAAAGGAATACAGTGGAAGACGAATGGGAAGCTTTAAGAGATGAAATAGAGGAGACAGCAGAGGATCAAACAGGCAAAAACAAAAGGTCTGGTAGAAACCCTTTGATGACACGGGAGATAATAAATTAGACTGATGAAAGGAGAAAATACAAAAATTGCAGCAAATGAAACAGACAAAAGGGAATACGAAAGTCTATAAAATAAGACTGAGAGGAAGTGCAAAATAGCGAAGCAGGAATGGCTAGAGGACAAAAGTAAGGATTTAGAAGCGTGTTTCACTAGGGGAAAGATAGATATTGCTTACAGAAAATGAATGAGGCTTCTGAGAAAAGAGAAGCAGCTTTATGAATATCAAGAGCCCAGACTCAATATCAGTCTTAAGCAAAGAAGGGAAAGTCGAAAGGAAAAGGAGTACATAGAGGGTCTATACAAAGGAGACCAGCTTGAAGGCAAAATTATAGAGACTGAAGAGAGATGAAGATGAGATGGGAGATATGATCACTGAAAGATCTAAGTTGTAGCAACCGCCCCCCCCCCCCCCCCGGGACTAGACGACATTTCGTCAGATTTACTGATAGCCTTGGGGGAGCCACTCATGATCAAACACTTCTGTCTGATGAGCAAGATGTATGAGAAAGGCAAAATACCTTCAGACTTCAATAAGAATGTAATCATACCAAATTCCAAAGAATCCAGGTGCTGACAGATGTGAATATAAAGAACTATCAGTTTAATAAGTCATGCTTGCGAAATATTAACACTAATTCTTTATAGCAGAATGGAAAAACTGGTAGAAGCTGACCCCAGGGGATATCAGTTTCGATTTCAGAGTAATGTAGGAACACATGAGGCAATGCTGACCCTGCGACTTCTCTTATAAGATAGGTTAAGGAAAGACAAACATATGTTTGTAGCATCTGTAGACTTAGAGAAAACTTTTGACAATGTTGACTGGAATACTCTCTTTGAAATAATTCTGAAGGAAGCAGGGATAAAATACAGGGACCGAAAGGCTGTTTACAACTTGTACAAAACCAGATGGCAGTTATTAGAGTCGAGGGGCATGAAAGGGAAGCAGTGATTGAGAAGGGAATGAGACAGGGTCCTAGCCTATCCCCGATGTTATTCAGTTTGTACATTGACCAAGCAGTAAAGGAAACCAAAGAAACATTTGGAGTGGGAATTAAAGTTCAGATAGAAGAAACAAAAACTTTGAGGTTTGCCGATGACATTGTAACAGGACTTGGAAGAGCAACTGAACGGAATGGACAGTGTTTTGAAAGGACGCTATTAGATGAACATCAAGAAAAGAAAAACAAGGATAATAGAATGTAGCAGAATTAAATTAAGTTACGCTGAGAGAAGTAGGTTGAGAAACGAGATTGTTAGAGTAGTTGACGGGTTTTACTATTTGGGCAGCAAAATACTGATGATGGGTGAATTACAGAGGACAGAAAATGTAGACTGGCAATGGCAATATAAGCATTTCTAAAGAATAGATTTTTTTTAAACATGGAAATGGACTAAAAGTGATAGGAAGGCATTTCCGAAAGTATTCGTCCAGAATGTAGTCACGTATGGGAGAGAAAGTTGGGCGATAAACAGTTCAGACAAGAGGAGAGTAGAAGCTGTTGAAATGTGGTTCTACAGAAGAATGCTGAAGATTAGCAGTTTTTAGTTTCTTACCGTCGTTTTGAATTTCCCGGCATTCCCTGGGATTTCCCGCCTTTTTAAGCCACTCAGGTGGCCAAAAGCAATGGCAGGGAGGGAGGAGAGGGTTGGGTAGACGAGAGGAGAGGGAGGGGAGAAAAGGACGGCCGACCTTGATACGTGTCACAGATCAGGTAACAGTGCACGATATCTTACAAAATCTGGTAACAATACAGACCGCTCTCGCACTGGCTCTGATCCCCTACTTCCATATGGCGTATTTATTAGGCTGTTCATTCCATTCAACAGATCTTGTAATTCTTCTTTACCTTCACTGAGGATAGCAAGCAATATCATCAATGTATCGTGTCATTGATGTCCTTTGGCCATGAATTTTAATCCACCTCTTGAACCTTTTTTTTTTTTAATTTCCGTCATTGCTTCTTCAATGTACAAACTGAAGAGTAGGTGCGAAAGACTGCATCCCCGACTTACCTCGTTTTTAATCCAAGCGATCATTTTATGTTTCGTTTTAATGACATTTTTCCTGCGGCCATTCCACTTTGGCTTCCCTGCTTTTCCTATTTATTCATTCCTGAGTGATTTATATTGCAGTATTCCTGTCCTTCCCTGAACGCTTTTGTATTTCCTCCTTTCGTCGATCAATTGATATATTTCGTCTGTTACCCAAGGTTTTTCACAGTTTCCTTCCTTCAACTTCACTACCCACCGTGCTATTCAAAAATGTTCAAATGTGTGTGAAATCTTATGGGACCTAACTGCTAAGGTCATCAGTCCCTAAGCTTACACACTACTTAACCTAAATTATCCTAAGGACAAACACACACACCCATGCCCGAGAAAGGACTAGAAACCTCAGCCGTCCAGACCGCTCGGCTAATCACGCGCGGCCCGTGCTATCGCAATGTCCACACCCTTCGCGAACTTGCAATGCGTCACAGCCTTTCCCTGTACTTCATCCAGCTTCCTTCAAAACTGATTCCTGTTAACTTCAATCTGTTTCTCGTCATTGTTAAATTGTGATTTGAGTCTGTACCTGCTTCTGGATACTCCTTAGAATCTGATTTCGGAATCTCTGTCTGACCATGACGCAATCCAGCTGGAATCTTGCCGTATCTCGATGCCTCTTCCAAGTATATCTGCTCCTCTAGTCGTTTTTGAACAGTGTATTCGCCGTTACCAACTAAAATTTATTGGAGAACGCAATTAGTTTTTCTTGCTCCTCATTCCTACTATCAAGCTCATATTGTTGGGTAACACTTTTTTCTACTCCTTCCCGTACAAATGCACTGCAATCCCCTACAACTATTAGGTTTTCATCTCCCTTTTGCATACTGAGTTATCTGTTCAATATCCTCGTGTACTTCCTCTATCTCTTCATCATCTGCTTGCGACGTTGGCATGTGGACCTGAAATATTGTTGTCGGCGTTGGTTTCCTGTCGAACCTGACGAGAAAGTACTGTTCACGGTAGATCACTTCCTGCCCTCCTTTCCCATTCATAAGGAAACCCACTCCCGTTATGCTATTTCTGCTGCTGTCGATATTACCCTATATACAACTGTCCGGAAATCCTTAACTTTATTCCTTTTAACGTCCCTGACCCACACTGTATCTACACTGAGTCTCTGCATTTCCATTTTCAGACAAAAAGTGATAGGGTAGTAGGCCGAAAAAGTTTCCATTATTGCTTTTATCAGAAGAATAGGATGGCAACTTACAAATGTGTGAACTGCAGTATCCCAAACTGCTTGATTATGAATGTGGTTCAACAATTAGATTTGTGATATCAAGTTTGGATCTCCATGTTTTCTTAACCGCAATGTTGTTGTTGTTGTTGTGGTCTGCAGCCCAGAGACTGGTTTCATGCAGCTCTCCATGCTACTCAATCCTGTGCAAGTTTCTTCATCTCCCAGTACCTACTGCAACCTACATCCTTCCGAATCTGTTTACTGTATTCATCTCTTGGTCTCCCTCTACGATTTTTACCCTCCACGCTGCCCTCCAATACTAAATTGGTGATCCCTTGATGCCTCAGAATATTCCCTACCTACTGATCCCTTCTAGTCAAGTTGTGCCACAAATTTCTCTTCTCTCCATTTCTGTTCCATACCTCCTCATTAGTTATGTTGTAACGTTGTTCGTTTAATTTCCTATGAAAGCGGTGCTGATAGACAATAAAAGCGGGTTAAAAGCTGTGAACTGTCTGGGGATGTTAACCTTGCATTACTGCGCAACTGTTTCACCAGGTATCCTGTCTAACTTACCAAACTCCCAACCAGACTAACATTAATTATAATCTTTTAATAGTCATACGACAACCGGTGATATATATATATATATATATATATATATATATATATATATATATATATATATAAGAGAATTTAAATAAAAAGAAATAAATCAATTTATATTTGGAAATTTATTTTAACATTGATCATTGAAATTTCAGCATATTAAACTAAACTGGTGCCTTATTTAGGATTGTGAAAATGTGAGTTTCTTATCTTACGGAACACATCAAATATGGAGCCAAGATTGGGAGACTGCATACAACACTGCATTCGTAAAATAACACACGAAGAACGTTGTAACATATGCAAGAGGAAATTAACCACAACCAGCCGATTCAATTTTCACCCAAAGAAGTTACATTCGTAGCACAATCCTATCCGTCATGTAATTACCACACACTGGTATACTAAATTCATACTAACTCTCTGTGAAATCTTCCCAAAAAGAATAGCTGAGGGCTACTTTGATGATTACACCACATGCTTCACGTGGTCAACTTGGTTTACACAAAGCGTGTAACTCCACAATAATTTTGACAATTAAAATAAATTAGATCGAAAAGCAATTTACAAAAGAAAAACCTCGAACTGGTTACTAACGTCTTACTATTTACCTGATGGGTCAAACAATTATATAAGCACGTGGTAGTGGTCTCACAAAGCACACCCCACGTGGGTTGAACATAAAGAAAAGTTGCTATACTGAAAAATATTGTCAAGACGAGACGTTATAATCTCACGCACATTCGCATTTAAGATTGATGAACTTAGTTAGAGTTACTGATCAACACGTGGTTCCACTTTACTCACAAAGTAGTGACAAAGCAACTACCGGAATATATTCTGAACTTCACACTAGAATTACACTGCGCTGCAATTTAAGATAACATTAGATATTTTAGAGTTAAACCTGAAATAAAGGTGATTAAATTTTCAGTTAGGCTGAACTTAAGAAATCCATTGTCCTACGGACTTAGCAGACACGCGCTTAGCCGGAGATCTTACCACTTCAGACGCTCGCCACGGACCGACTGGCCTGGTCCCTTTCTGAGGGTGGCTCACAAATACAAACGGAAGTTGCCAGAGGGGCAGCTTCCTATGCCAACATGACAAGCGACGGACAGGACCATACTAAGGATAGAAACCTCTTTGCTTTTGGAAAGCGTAGCTACCTGTTCCGACGTTGGTCCTACTGTTCTCTAGCAGACAGGCTTGTCTGCTATCCTCAAGCATGCAACTAGAAATACATTTGCTCATTCATCCTCTCACAAAGAAGGGATGGGGGATGACAGTATCTTATCATATACAGTATATAAAAGAAAGCTGATGTAGGTTCCGTATGAGACTGTGTGACATGAATTACATATAAACTGTGTTTTAAAGTGTAGTAGTGTGACAGATCGTTCTTGTTTATGTGTAAAAGTAACACGTTCCACTACTCAGTCTCCTCCCAGATAGTCAGAAACGCCACAGTAAATTTAGAAGAGGAATTTATGCCGTAAATGACAACAGATTTAAGAAATTAAACATGAAAGGAATCCAACAGAGACCTTTCAATGTGATCTACCCATCTAATCTTCAGCATTCTTCTGTAGCACCACATTTCGAAAGCCACTATTCTCTTTTTGTCTAAACTATTTATCGTCCACGTTTCACTTCCATACATGTCTACACTCCATACAAATACTTGCATAAAAGACTTCCTGACACTTAAATCTATACTCGATGTTAACAAATTTCTCTTCTTCAGAAACGCTTTCCTTGCCATTGCCAGTCTACATTTTATATCCTCTCCGCTTCGACCATCATCAGTTATTTTGCTGCCCAAATAGCGAAACTCATTTACTACTTTAAGCGTCTCATTTCCTAATATAATTCCCGCAGCATCACCCGAATTAAATCGACTGCATTCCATTATCCTCGTTTTGCTTTTGTTGATGTCTATCTTATATCCTCCTTTTAAGACAGTGTCCATTGCGTTCAGCTGCTCTTCCAGGTCCTTTGCTACCTCTGACAGAATTACAAAGTCATTGGCGAACCTCAAAGTTGTGGTAAAGTATCAAAATGTATAGAATATATTTGTGACGGATGACGTATGCTTTGTTGTAAATTGAGTGACAATTGTGAAAGAGTTTTTTCACAATATTTTATTCTCTTTCTTGGTACTGATTTAAGCATTTTGAAGGCAACCATTTTCCTAAACTCTTGTGTACAGCTAAAATATTGTACAAGACTGATAAGAGTTTTGTCTGGGACTGATGGGTTTTCTTTCTGAAACTGGATAAAAAATTAAAATCTTTGAATTTCAACACGGCATTCATTTTAAATATTCAGATAAGTCCTAATATCAAAAACGGTTTAATATATTACAGAAAACAGCCATGTCTGCCCCACAAGCGGATGTTCCAACTCCCTATCCGACTTCCTGTCTTATGATCCGCAGTGTAATACAATGTTCCTAGTCAAGTGTTAATATAAATTTAACGAGCAGTTGGCACGCTGCGAGCTCCACTCCTGCGATTCACACAACAATAACATTTTCATCGTGACTGGTAACTACGTTACAATAGCATATTTCGGAAATGAGATTGCGATATGAGATTGCTTCTATGAGCTGTTGATCAGCACCCACCAGCTATCCTGTTGCACATTTACTCATCGAAATATAGCTTTTCTTCTCTTTGTGTACGATTATAATGGAATCTCTGTGGTTCTTATTTTATTCTTTCACGACAAACTGCCAACATACTCCCTTCCGAGACTCTTTCTAAACTTAGGTTAACAACGTTTTGACTATAGATTCTACTGTTTCATGTGACACATCTCTCTCCTCGCTTTGAGTAGCCGAAAGGTGACGTCTGTTTGCCGTTCGCTTTTCGCTGTCTGTATTTCGTCATTCATTGGAACTGGAGGTCTAGCATCTTTGCTTGACGAGTGGTGCACATTCCCAGCTCTCGTATAGATAAGAGTAATTGAGCAATAACAATTAATTAAGCCAATATTACATCATGAATAAGTAAATTAATAACTATTGTAAGCTATCAATTGAAGGTTTCACATTTTTTGCGTATTTTCTGGAAAAGGCGAGAATTTTGGACTAGGGTTTGTTTACGTTGTGGTACACTGTAAGTTACGTGATTATTTCAATAAAGTTTGTGTATTCTTATACGCCATCCATTTGATTCTCTAGCAAGTAGCCGAAGTGAAAAGTTCCGAAATAAGTGAAAAGTTTATATAGTGTAGGCTCAGTTCTTTGTTTATTTTTTAATTCTTCACGTAAACAATACAGGTTAAATCGTTTATGTTTCTCTAGAAGTTTTGAATTAGTATCCGAATTTTAAGCCAAAACTTTCTAAGAAGTTTAATATATTAATCGAGAAGTCTACGAAGTTATTCTTGTTTTAACGTAGACTAAAGCTAAAATTTGTTTACCATGAGTGAGAAGTGTATGACTTGCCGTAGGATTGTTAGTTCTGGGGTGTGGTGTGAGGATTGTTGCAGTTTCTTTAATGTGGGTGACTGTAGCGGCGTGAGAATTGCGGAAATAAACAAGGCTCATTGGTTGTGTAGGATTTGCTGTAGAGATAGGAAAATAGTGGAAAAGGAGGAGAAGATTGTTCCCTTTCCGGCGAAACTAGATGAAGCGAAACAAGATCTGGAAATGCATGAATGCAGAGTCTCGCGGCGATAACATTTAATGAAATGTTAAGCAATTGGCGCGGTTGGAAATCCGAGGACATTTTATTCAAGATCTGGAAAGGTGAAGGGGGCAGAAGGGAAAAGAGAGATGGGAAGTGATAACGGGTTATAGAAGAAATAGGAATAGGCCTTTCTCAGACAGTGTTGTTGTCAATGTGGAAAACAGGTTTGATCCGTTGTCACAGTTGAAAACAGATGAGCCACAAGTAGAAGAGGCTGACAGTGTTAAATTTTTGGGATTACAAAAATAGCTCTGAGTACTATGGGACTTAACATCTATGGTCATCAATCCCCTAGAACTTAGAACAACTTAAACCTAGCTAACCTAAGGACATCACACACATCCATGCCCGAGGCAGGATTCGAACCTGCGACCGTAGCGGTCACGCGGTTCCAGACTGAAGCGCCTAGAATGGCAGGGCCACACGAGCCGGCTCTGGGATCACAACTCAATAATAAATTCAGTTGGGACGGGCACACTACAGAATTGGTTAAGTGCCTAAACAAGTCTGTATTTGCAGTGAGAATGATGTCAGATGTAGGAGATATAAATATTAAAAGAGTTGCATATTTGGCTTACTTTCATTCTATTATATCAAATGGGATAATATTCTGTGGTAACTCACAGAGACTATTAAGCCAGCTTAAGTAAAAATGTCTATCAGATTTCTGTTTTGACAGCACTTGGACACAACAGTCAAGATTAGGTATTTTGTTTATGATAAATTTATTAATAGTGCATAACAATGTTTCATTCTGACAGCGTGTTAGTTCTGTAAATATTAGCTGTTCCAGTTTACCGCATTATAATCACCTATTTCGACAGCCTCGTGACAAATGATGAGGGTAGTTTGAATTATATTCAGATGTTTTATATTTTCATGTTATGTTTTCTGACAAGTTACACGCCCACTAGAATCACCTCATTTTTTGGGTCTATGGAATGAAAACTGAATCTAATCTCTAATCTAATCTAATCTCTATAGAGTTCAACCCTGAGGTTGGTTTGCAGCAGTACGACAGTCCCCTCTTCTGCCTGCCTTACTCTTCATTTTCGCTTATGTAGTGCATCCCACATGATTCATAATCTCCTGCTTGTATGACATCCATGGTCGACCCTGGTGATTCCTTCCCACAATAGTTCTTTCGGCTAATGTTCCAGTGATGTTATTGTGTCTTAAATTACTATGTGCTGCGAGTTTGTCTCTTCTTCTTTGGCTGTGCCTCCACAGAGATCCGGTTTCCTGTACTGTTCTCAGCACCTCTTAATTGACAACGTTGTCTCTCCAGTTGATCATCATCATCTTTCCGTAGCACCAAATCTCTTAACCGTCTTCCCTCTTGTTTTCCTGTTGTCCGAGTTTCACATCCATGTAGGCCCACACTCCACAAAAATGCTTTCATAAACCGTTTCCTTATTTCCAGAATGATGTTCCTGCTGGTGAGTAAGTAATTTCCTAAATTAAATGCAATTTTGGCCTGTTGTATTCTGCTCACAATTTCTTTCCCACTTCTACCATCTTTTGTAGTCCTGCTTCCCAAAGAGGTAAATTCCTTTATCATTTTTACCTCCTGTCTTCCAGTTCTTATTTTTAAAGGTTCATATTTTTCTTCGGCGCTGAATATCATTACTTTAGTCTTTCGCTTGTTTATTGTCACACCATACTGATTACATAAAATCCTTTCCATTGTGCTTAGGACCTTTTCTAGATCTTCTTTCGTCTCCGTGAACACAGCAATAACATCTGTGCAACGTAGCATGTTTACCTTTTGCCCATTAAGTCTGATTATCACCTAAGCAATTTCACGTACTTGATCTATAGCTTTCTGGGGATGTAAGCATTGAGTATAAGATGAGAAAGACCACATCCTTGTCTCAGGTTTTTCTGATTTTTGCTTCTTCTCCCTGACGAAAATTTCTCATCACAGCCATTTCTTTGTTATAAAAGGTGTGTGCCACCTGCAAGGCGTCAATTTTAGACCTATTTTCTTCAGCACTATGGACATCACTTGCCAGATAATGTTATAAAATGTCTTTTCTATTTCTACAAAGGCAATATTAGTGGGTTTATTTTTCTGTATTTGCGTTTCGATAAGAAGCCTCAGTCCAGGAATACCTTCTCTCGTTCCTAATCCCCTCCTGAATCCAAACTAATCTTCACTCAGCATATCTTACACATTTTCTTCAATTCTCCTCAGAATTATCGTTATGAGAATTTTTGATACTTGCGATATTAAGCTTAAAGTTCGGTACTGTTCATATTTTGTACCTGCTGCCTTTTTAGGTACATGAACAATGATGCATTTCTGGAAGTCGATTGGTATCTCTCCTCTTGTATAGTTGGACAGATGGGCGCAATCAGTTTCAGCAACAGTTTCATGTTGTCTCCAACATTCATGATTAGCTCTGCAGGAGTGACATCAATATCCGTTGCTTTGTTCTCCATCAAATCTTAAAGAGGTTCCTGAAATTCATTTTGCATAATTTCGTCTCCTTTTCTTTTCCTATGACATCCTCCGATAAAGGTCTTCCGTCGTACAGTTCTTCAGTGTATTCTTTCCAGCTCTTCATCTCACTTTCGCCAAGCAGCATATTTTTTCTCTTTGTCTTCTGCTGCATCAGAGTTTGACACATAGGTTCAAATGTGTGTGAAATCTTACGGGACTTAACTGCTAAGGTCATCAGTCCCTAAGCTTACACACTACTTAACCTAAATTATCCTAAGGACAAACACATACACCCATGCCCGGGGGAGGACTCGAACCTCCGCCGGGACCAGCCGCACAGTCCATGACTGCTGCACCTCAGACCGCTCGACTAATCCAGCGCTGCGGTGTTTGACACTTAAAAAAGATAATAAAAGTTCCAAGATATGTACAAATGGAGTATTTCAGTCTGTATTGATGCTCTTGCTGGCTCCTCTTTGAGGGTCATCTTATGTAATGATCTTTGTTCAGTACACTTGGGGAAGCTGCTTTATGTTGTGGTGGCTGCATAATGTTATCCATCTTGGTAAAATTACGTCATAATTAAAAAAAATTATCTATTGTCGACTATTGCTTAACTGAGTTAATAACTCATTCCTAAGCGTTGTAATTAATACAGCTAACATCTCTCCATAACATACTGCAATTAAAAATAAACCAGTAATGTGTTCATTCCATTAATGCTAATATCAGGGTCATTTTCCTGGGTGTTATCTAGTAAGTTGAGACAAACGTAACAGTGACAGGAGGACTTCGGTACAAATGCTTCAGAAAACATCATTACCAGGTGGTGAACAGCCTGTTCATGGCACTGGCTGTCGTGTGGCATTCATGCTCCACCACAGAAAAGGTAAGTGTCTGTGGGTGGCGACTGTGCGTGTTGTTATGGCTGGACATTTGCTAACAATGACACTGACAGATGGGTGTTGCAAGGTACTGTATTTTATTTTGACACAGTCACTTTTTTATGATGGTATAATATCCGTTTTCGGCCGTCAAAGGCCTTTTCCAGGTGCTACGGGCGGCATTGTCGACGTATGGACTCTTGTTTATGAAATGTCGCCCATAGCATTACAAAAACGAGATTGTGTCAAAAATAAAAAATAATGCCTTACAATAAGTCAGTCACCTTCTCCGTAAATGGAATGCTGCTTTTTTTTTTTTTTTTTTTTTTTTTTTTTTTTTTTTTTTTTTTTTCAAGATAATCATTTTCCTTATTCACAAACTAAGTCTGGATTGACCTTCCAGTAGATACTGAAATGTTTCATATCAGACGAAGCATCAGAAGATTCACACTAGACGTATTTCACGTCTCCTCGCACCACTGGTGTTCTGCAGAATTCGCTCTGGATGTGCTGTTGCGATTCATTCGCCTACTCCGATTATTTCTTCTGTCAGTTGAATTGCTTGTTAGCAACTTCCCTTGATCTTGACCTCTTTTTCTATACTAAAAAAAGTCTCCTGGAAAAAGTTGTTTCTTCTAGTCTTTAGGCTTGTAGAATGGTGCTTTGTCAATATTTCTCCCAAAATCTGCAAACTCCTTGTTCCATTCAGTCGTTAATCTTAGGCTCGTATATTTTCCATTATCACTGACATGCAGGCCAACAACAAGTGCATACAGTGGTAGTCCTGTGGACTCGCATGAGATCCATTGCCTAGTATGATTCTTTATTATTTTGTCATGCTGAATGTTGCTAAATTCCGTGGCGGTTCAGAATTTCTGTTCTTTGTGTTCTTCCCCAACACATATTTTCGAGCACCCCTAGTACAGTCACATCACAAGGTTTTACAGTTATTACACGAAAAAGTATTTACAAATCCAGTTCTTTGAACCGCAGCTAGGTGGCAATACATACATTGAAAACATATCTAAGGAACTGAGTTTAAAATAAAAATGCAAAAAATACAATGCGTTTAGTGTTACGTATTGTGTCATGACGGCAGCCACACAACTCTGTACATCTCCTAACTGCTAAATTGATCTGTACATATTCCATGATTGTCGCATCGTGATCCAAGTCAGAATCTCAGCATGTTAGTGAGTTCCTCTCTCCTTCTTTTACCACTTACACGGAGTACTGATGCTGGCACTTTGTAAAACGTAGTCGGATGTCTCTACTGGAAGAGATGCGACCGTAAAAACAAAGACGTATGTTTGAATTGCGATGTGGTACTCCCTATTAACGTGTCTGCATTGTCGACACTGGATAAAGGTTGGAATAATTTCGCTAGTCTTACAGGAAGCTGTATATAGATGACATTGCACAAATCAACGAACCGACTATCCCTAGTGCAACGCGAGTCTGTCCGCCACTAAACATTTTGAGGGTTTTTGATTGGAAGTCATGTCTTAACATTAGGTTACTCTTTGTTTCTGTTGCATAAAAGCAGTAATTCCGCGAAATGAATTACTATTCGACTTAATATAGAAAGGAAGTTGTCAAAGCGTGAAATGAATTTGACGAAGCGCCACACACGAGATGTAAATGCTGCAAGACTTAGGGCGATTCTCTAATGCGTTAAAAGACAAAGAATATTGTCGAAGAGTTAGGGTAAGGTACGTGATTATTTCATTCTGAGTACTGTAGAACAGTACAGTACTTCTATCAGTAAAATTAATGGTGCCAGTGGTGACTCCCAGACTTCCTTCGAGTTTAACAGCATAATATTCTTCCTGATACAGTCTATCATTCGTTTCAAGGATAGCACAGAACGAGAGAAATAAAATAAAACAAAAGCTAAGCTGAATGTCATAGGTAACCGTTTGGTATTCATACAATTTTTAACGTTATAGAAGGAGAGAATACTGCAGATTCTGTTCGTGTTATTATCAGTCACCTTCAGATAATTTTGGGAATATGTGTTTCTGGTATAACCTTTGGAAAAAGAACCGTTCTACTTGAGGGGAATGGAGGCTTTAAAACTGTGTTCATATTTCTAGCTTTCTGCATGTTTTACCTAGCTTCAGCCGAGGAAGCCAGTTCATTTACTCCATGCTGCATATTTATGGATGCGGTGTCTTACAAGTGAGCGGAACGCAGTTGCCAGACGTCTTTTCACCGCTGTAGAGCTTGCTTTTGTGAAGTATATCAAGTTAAGTTTTTCTCGAAGAACAAACACCAAAGCAAGAAAGGAAACTTTTTAAGAAGTAGCTTAAGTATTTCTACAGAAATCAGTGGCTGCAAGAAAGTGGCATTACTAAGCAATCATGAAATGGACAAAAATTTAAAGCTACCCTGTATATACAAATAACCCAGTTGCGCAGTATTATAAGTGAGTAGTCAAATGTCAAGCCAAACATACAAAGGCTTAGTCTTAGATACTCAGCTAGGTCTAGAGGAACACAGACACATGAACTCGTCTCCACTGTTCAGTATATCGGGTTAAGTATTTCTCAAAGAAGTGACACCAAAGCAGACACGGATGCTTTTTAAGAAGTAGCTTAGGTGTTCATACAGGGTGGTCAGAGTGCTAAGGGGTAGGTTTTGCTGAGAAATAATTAAGAAAAAAACTCGACACGTTGCTGCGTTTCCGAGTTCATTAGCACTGAAGTTGTTGTTCTCACAGCGTAGATGATAGCGCAGCCTTTGGCTCGAGTTCGATCCTTACTACCGTTCCATCTCCAATTTTCCTATCGCTCTCTTGTTCGGTTTTAGAAAACCAAACCATAACATGTTTGGCGACACCGTCTCTGGCGAGTCTCTCAAATATTCAACCACCGGCCTGATCTTAATTAACTCGCGAACGGCGCACTTTATCGAATTTTTTTCTTGACAATTATTTCTCAGCACAACCTACCATGCAACGCCCTCCCAAGCCTTTCAGACTATTTCTGACCATCCCGTATAACTAAACTTGCATCATTATTCTTATACGTTTGAGATTCTCTGCTGGATAAAGACTCCTTTAGATTTCTCCATGCATTGTAGCCTTCGTATCATTGACACCGTTTGTTTTCTAATATGAACTGCTACCATAAATTGAGCAAACACCACAAACTTTTCTCATCTCTTGGAAACCAGAAAAGAGCTTCTTTGATCCAAATACAACACATTCAACTGCTCTCGTATTCCATCCATCTCTATTTAACTTCCCTTAGAGCCATAATTATCTCTACATTTCCAGTTTGTTGAGGACTTGTAGCTAGGCGAATGGGTAGTAAAAGGAACAGGGAAGGTTTTTTCTACGTTTGAAGAGAGGATAAATGATCGAGACAACGACCTACTAAAATGTGAGCTGTGGTAGTAATTGTTGTTGCTGTTGTTGTTTTTGTGGTATTCAGTCTGATTTCAGAGGACAATATAGCTATTACTACTGTTACTCACACTTAAGTAGTCTGAAGGCTGGTTTGATGCATTTCTCCACGTTTGCCTAACTCTGTGCATTCTGTTCACCTTTGCGTGACTAATGCAACGCACGTCCGTTTGGACCTTCTTACTGTACTCAAATTTTGGTTTCCCTATACAATTTTCAGCCTGCACAGTTCCTCCCATTACCCAAGTGACGATTTCTTTATGTCCCAGAGTGTGTCCTACCAACAAATCCTTTATTTACTCGCCTTGTCTCATAAATTTCGTTTTTCCCCAACTCGATTCAGTACCACTTTATTAGTTTTTCGATCTGCTCATCTAATCTTCAGCATTTCTCTGTAGAAACACGTTTCAAAAGCTTATATGCTCTTCTTGTCTGAACTGTTCATCTTCCTCGTTTCACTTCTGTCCTAGTCTATACTCCAAACAAATATCTTTGTAAAAAATTTCCTAGTACTTAAACATACATTCGATGCTAACAACTTTTTCAGAAATGCTGTTTTTGCTGTTGTCATTCTGCATTTTATATCCTCTCTACTTTGGTCGTCGTCAGTTATTTTGGTGCTCAAATAATTAAACTCGGCTACTGTTTTTAGTGTCTCATACCCTAATCCAACCCTTTCAGCTTTGCTTGATTTAATTCGGGCAATTCCATTACCCTCGTTTTACTTCTGTTGGTATTCAACTTACAATATCTCTTCAAAACATCATCCATTCCATTCAACTGTTTTTCCAAGTCCAATGCCGTCTTTGTCTGAGTTACAATCTCATCAGCCAACCTCGAAGTTTTAATTCCTTCTTCCTGTATTTCAAATCTCTTGTTCTTCTTTTTCTTGTGCTTTTTCCCCGTATTGGCACAGGATCGGCACTATTATTAACGGATTTGTCATTGTTAGTTTAAGGGGTGGCCGGATGTCTTTCCTGTCGCTACCCCGTTACCCCACGAGAAGGACTGTGTGTATCCACAACTGCCTGCGTGTAGCGTTATTCATGTGAAAGTGAGCGAAATCTTTTCTAAATGTTTGCGAATTGCGTAACAGAGCTAGGACTTAGGTACTAGCCTGGTATTCACGTAGTGGAATGTGGAAAACCGGCTAAAAAGTCACATCCAAGCTGGCCGGCACTCAGACCCTAGTCGTTTATCCGCCAGGTAGATTAGACTTGGGTCAGTGTATCTCCCCGTCCCAGACTCGGCGCTTTAATAGCCACAGGTATGCGGGTGGGTCTCTCCTGAACTTAAATTCCCTTTCCAAATTTCTCTTTGCTTTCCTTTACTGTTTAATCAATGTTCATACGGAATAATAACGAGAACAGGCTACATCTGTGTCTGACTCCCTTCTGAACCACAGCTGTCCTTGCATATCCTTGGACGCACATAACTGCAGTCTGGTTTCTGTATCAGTTGTGGATAAGTTTTTGCTCTCTGTATTATATCTCTGCTATCTTCCCTCACAGTACACTCTACGACAAAAAAACGAAGCACCACGAAGAAGTTATGCAAATTGATCACAAACTGATATTCATACAAAATCGTCGGGAAATGCGTAACTGTAAACTTTGGCAGTCGAAGGATGAATGTGCGGTTTTGCTGTGCAGTTTCACTACGCAACTGGCAAGGATAGTGAACAGGGAGGATGTCGATACCAGGGCATAAAGTCTTTGCTAATTTCATTCCATGTACTCAGTTGGACAGAACTGATGTTTCGCAGAGAGGTGCGTGACCAGTGTATGCAGATGTCAGCATTTGGCAGAGGATGTGTAGTTATACACAAAGAAGCCGGTTAGAGTAATATGCGAATAGCTCGACATTTGAATAGGAGCGATGCCACCATCCAACGATATTGGCAGAAATGGGAGAACGATGGCCGAACACAGCGTCAAGAAGTTAGCGGTCGTCCTAGGGAGACGACAGAACGAGACGAATGACCAATAGTCAGAGAGGCACTCAGAGCCCTCCGGATTCATCGTTATCATAGACCTGACGTGAAACTGGTGCTTCGGTGACCACAAGGACCATTAACAGGCGGCTCACGGAAAGAGGGCTGAGCTCATGACGCTCTTTGTGCCGACTACCATTGACCTATGAACGCCAACAAGCCGTTTGCAACTGTGTCGAGCACACTGGACGTGGAATATCATTTACTGGCGTAGAATTATCTTCAGTGATAAGACACGCTTCGAACTGAGCCCCGATGGCGAGCTAAGAGATGTCTAGAGATGCCCAGAACAGCGGTGGAATACCAAAATGACTGTTGCCGCCGTAAGGCCCAACAGTTGTAAGTGATGGCTGGGTTGCTATTTCATTTCACAGCAGGACTCCTTTGGTTGTCATCCGCGACATCCCAACAGTACAGAGGTACGTCGAAAATATTCTACATCCTGTTTTGTTCCCCTTCATGGCAAGCCATCTTGGGCATACATTTCAGCAAGACAATACTCACCCAAACACGGCGAGAGTTTCTACTGCTTGTCTTCATGCTTGCTGGAACCTACCTTGGCCAGCAAGGTCGCCGCATCTCTTTCTAATTGAGAGTATTATGGGCAGGATCCTCCAACCAGCTTGGGATTTTGACGATCTAACGCGCCAGTTGGACACAATTTGGCACGATATCCCTCAGGAGGACATCCAACAACTCTGTCATTGCTGAGCCGAATAACTGGTTGCTTGAGGGCCAGATGTGAACCAACGCGTCACTGACTTGTTCAATATGTAAAGCTCTTTCTCTTGAATTAATCATTCGATTTTTCTAAAATTGTGATAATTGTTTGTCTGTACATGTGCATCATATCTGACGATTTCCGTCTGATCTGGACAAAATCTTCGTTGTGCGTCTTTTTGTTTTGTTTTAGAATGTATTTTTCCTGTCTCGTAGACCTTGCACACTCTGTGGAATAGTGTTGTCATGGCTGACTCTCCCATGGAGCTCAATACTTCTGAGGGACCAAGTTTTGATTTAGGTCTTTCAAGCTCTGTCAGACTTTTCCCAGAGAATGATATGCCTCATGTTATCATCATCATCATCATCATCACCATCTTCTTCTTCTTCATCTTCTCTTTCTATGATAGATCTGAAGTTTGTTTCCCTTGTATCGATGCTCTATGTATTCTTTCCACCTTCCAGCCTTCCCTTCTTTGCTTGGTACAGGTTCGCCACCTGAGCTTTTGATATTGATAAATGTGCTTCTCTTTTCTCCAAAGGTTTTTTAAATTATTTTCCTACAGGTGGCATCTTTCTTTCCCGTAGTCATGCATGATTCCACAGTCTTGAATTTCTGCGTTAGCCATTCTAGCTTTGTCATTTTTCGCTTTCGTTTAGTCTCATATTTAAACGCAAGTATTTTCTTTTGCCGGCTTTAGTTTTGTAGATGACCTTTGGAAACCTGCAGGATAGAGAAGAGTGCGTATAGCTGAAGATGGTAGTGCGTGCAAACATCTAGGGAGGACCTTCATCTGGCAGTGGATGTCCAGTGTCTGGTGGTCGTGATAATGGCGCCGCGTTTAAGGTTTGCCAGGTCCAGAAATAGGAGAGCTTGACATACTGACACGGCATTATATTTAGCCAGATATTTGCCCCAAAAGGCAGACTGTTTCAAAGAAACAGTCAGTTGGTTTCTTAATAATCAATTACAGTTAGTTTTTTGAAATGTCAACCTTAAACATGCTTACACTAAAAGAAGAATCAGCGCTTGCATGTCTCAACACGGGTAGGAGCGACGCGCGAATGTGACGAGGTGGGTGGTTTGGTATTGGCCGATCGGCACACTTGCCTCACTCACTCTGCATGTAGCGCGCTAATGCTGTTGTGTGTTAGGCTCATTCGACCTACGAATAAAAATTTAGGATATGGACATAAGATTGCGTTGGTTGCTATATTTATACGAGTATATCCTTACGGTGCAGAGAATAGACGCTTTAGAAATGAGGTGCTACAGAAGAATGCTGAAGATTAGATGGATAGATCACGTAACTAATGAGGAGGTTCTGAATAGAACTGGGGAGAAGAGGAATTTGTGGCACAACTTGACTAGAAGAAGGGATCGGTTGGTAGGACATGTTCAGAGGCATCGAAGGATCATCAATTTAGTACTGGCGGGAGGGCAGTGTGGAGGGTAAAACTCGTAGAGGGAGACCAAGAGATGAATACACTAAGCAGATTCAGTAGGATGTAGGTTGCATTAGGTACTTCCATATGAAGAAGTTTGCACAGGATAGGGTACCATAGAGAGTTGCATCAAACGAGTGTCTGGACTGAAGACCACACCGACAACAACATCGTTGCGGTATAGGTGGAAGTGACAAAAGTCATGGGATTCCTCCTAATATCGTGTTGGATTTCCTTTCACCAGGCGCAGTGCATGGCCTCCTCAAGCCGTTCTAAATACCCTGCAGAAATATTGAGCTATGCAGCCTCTATAGCCGTCCATAATTTCGAAAGTGTTGCGGTGAAGGATTTTGTGCACGAATTGAACTCTCGATTATGTCTCATAAATGTTTGATGGGATTCATGCCAGGGGATGTGGGTGGCCAAACCATTCGCTCGAATTCTCTGTAACGTTCTTCAAAATAACAGCGAACAATTGTGGCCTAGCGACTTGGCGCGTTTTCATCCATTAAATTTCCATCGTTGTTTGGGAAGATGAAGTCCATGAATGACTACCAGTGGTCTCCCAGCAGCCGAAGATATCCATTTGTAGTCAATGATCGGTCCAGTTTCATGTAAACACAGTCCACATCATTATACTGGGTGTTACAAAAAGGTACGGCCAAACTTTCAGGAAACATTCCTCACACACAACGAAAGAAAATATGTTATGTGGACATGTGTCCGGAAACGCTTACTTTCCATGTTAGAGCTCATTTTATTACTTCTCTTCAAATCACATTAATCATGGAATGGAAACACAAAGCAACAGAGCGTACCAGCGTGACTTCAAACACTTTGTTACAGGAAATGTTCAAAATGTCCTCCATTAGCGAGGATACATGCATCCACCCTCCGTCGCATGGAATTCCTGAAGCGCTGATGCAGTCCTGGAGAATGGCGTATTGTATCACAGCCGTTCACAATACGAGCACGAAGAGTCTCTACATTTGGTACCGGGGTTGCGTAGACAAGAGCTTTCAAATGCCCCCAAAAATGAAAGTCAAGAGGGTTGAGGTCAGGAGAGCGTGGAGGCCGTGGAATTGGTCCGCCTCTACCAATCCATCGGTCACCGATTCAGTTGTTGAGAAGCGTACGATCACTTCGACTGAAATGTGCAGGAGCTCCATCGTGCATGAGCCACATGTTGTGTCGTACTTGTAAAGGCACATGTTCTAGCAGCACAGGTAGAGTATCCCGTATGAAATCATGATAACGTGCTCCATTGAGCGTAGGTGAAGAACATACTGACGAAACTAAAATCAGCTCTAACATGGAAATTAAGCGTTTCCGGACACATGTCCACATAACATCTTTCCTTTATTTGTGTGTGAGGAATGTTTCCTGATAGTTTGGCCGTACCTTTTTGTAACACCCTGTATAGCCACCACCAGCTTGCAGATTGCCTTATTGACAACTTGGGTCCATGGTTTCGTGGAGTCTGCACCATCCTCGGACTCTACCATTAACGCTTACGAACTGAAATCGGGATTCATCTGACCACGCCACCGTTTTCCAGCCTAGGGCTCAACTGATATGGTCTAGAGAGCCCAGCAGAGGCACAGCAGGCGATGTCGTGCTGTTCCCTACGCCGATTTTTGGCACGATTGTGTTCCGGCCGCGAGTGTTAAGGTCGATACTGGCCTCGCCAGAGATACTGGGGCGCCGACCTGACGGCGAGTGGTACTCTGGCGACTAGGGGAGGAGGGTTGGAGAGTATCGAGTGAGGACAGAACGGCACAGTTTTGGGGTCCGGATGGTCCGAATTGTGCATTAATAATTTTGGCACTCTGTGGTAATGAACTGATAGTGAAACAGAGACGCTTGGGAATTCAACGCTGCAGTAGAACGATAAGCCGTGGGTTCTGCAGTTGTATGGACGCAATTTACGGCGAGCTGTGGCCGATGTCGTTTGTGGGTGTTTTGCCACTGCAGTCAAACATGACAGCGTGGGCTCAACCTGAACACGCTGTGCTGCAGCATGTTCGCCCACAATAAAGATGTCACGACACTGGAGAAGAAAGCAGTGGAATACGATACGTGTATTAACCATCGTTGACTTCTGCGATGTTAGTTTACTTAACTGTGTGGAGTTTGTGTAAAAGTGTGGTCAATGCCGGATGGGCGTTGTCATAAAGTCATTATACTTCTTATTTGTGAACATAATTTTCTGTTATCGGGATTACTCATTGGACAGATTTGAAATTGTCAGTTCTGCGCTGTAGTTCAGCGGGTTATAAATACTAGAATTTGACAAATATGCTAACTGTGAGTTTTGGATATGTTTTTATATCTGCTTGTTAAATGAAAGTGAATTTTGAAATTTGTAACGTATCTTCTACCATTACGAAGCTGTAAGTTTTTATTTGGAAGTGATGTTGTATGTTACTGTTATTGGTCGAGAATTTATTACCCGATTAATCAAAGGAACAGTTATTTAACCAGCCTATCTATGAAGTGTTTTAAGATTTGTTTTTCAGTGAACTATTATTAATAAATTACGTAAATCAGTAATGTTGTGTAAGCAGTTATTGAAGGCACCCATCTCCATTAGCCAATCAACAATGGCCAGTTGGGAACGGTCATTGCTGCAACATTAGGGGACTACAGTCTACCTGTTAAGTCGTGGCATCGTTAAGCTGTGGCAACGCTAATACTGTTTTTTGTCGTTCTTGTTGAAGCGTCTAGTCACCCCTAAATTAAACACTAATTCCGCACATCGCAAAGGCTCTCGCGTCGGTCGTTTGCTGCCATAGCCCATTAAGGCCAAATTTCGCCGCACTCTCCCGACGGATACGTCCGTCATGCGTCCCACATTGATTTCTGCAGTTATTTCACGCAGTGTTGCTTGTCTGTTAGCACTGACAACTCTAAGTAAACGCCGCTGCTCGCGGTCGCTAAGTGAAGGCCGTCGGCCACTACGTTGCCTGTGAGCTATTGCCTAAAATGTGGTATTCTCGCACATTGTTGACACTGTGGATCTCGGAATATTGAATTCCCTAACGATTACCGAAATGGTATGTCCTATGCGCGTAGTTCCAACTACCATTCTCCATTCAAAGTATGTTAATTCCCGTTGTGTGGCTTTTTTACATGAATCATGTGAGTACAAATGACAGCTCCGCCAATGCACTGCCATTTTATACTTGTGCATGTGATGCTGCTGCCATCTGTATACGTCCAGATCGCTGTCAAATGGTTCAAATGGCTCTGAGCACTATGGGACTTAACATCTGTGGTCATCAGTCCCCTAGACTTAGAACTACTTAAACCTAACTAACCTAAGGACATCACACACATCCATGCCCGAGGCAGGATTTGAACCTGCGACCGTAGCGGTCACGCAGTTCCAGACTGAAGCGCCCAGAACCGCACGGCCACACCGGCCGGCCTAGATCGCTGTCCCATGACTATTGTCACCTTAGTGTATCTCCTCCTTAAACTTAAACCTCACGTTTAATTCATTGGCTTTGAACGTGCCTCTCTACTTCACCATTAAAAAGCCTAACAAAACTCGGAGAAGCCGGACTTGTATATATTTGGACAGACATGACCGTAAGAAATATGACATATCCGGCTAAAGTCGGACACCTGACAACCCTAGCCGCATATTCATGTCTTTTAACTGTAGATTACTAAACCCTCGAAAAATTTACTATTGCAGTAGCGTATACAACAGGACAAAATGGTTCAAATTGGCTCTGAGCACTATGGGACTTAACATCTGTGGTCATCAGTCCCCTAGAACTTAGAACTACTTAAACCTAACTAACCTAAGGACATCACACACATCCATGCCCGAGGCAGGATTTGAACCTGCGACCGTAGCGGTCACGCAGTTCCAGACTGAAGCGCCCAGAACCGCACGGCCACACCGGCCGGCCCAGATCGCTGTCCCATGACTATTGTCACCTTAGTGTATCTCCTCCTTATACTTAAACCTCACGTTTAATTCATTGGCTTAGAACGTGCCTCTCTACTTCACCATTAAAAAGCCTAACTAAACTCGGAGAAGCCGGACTTGTATATATTTGGCCAGACATGACCGTAAGAAATATGACATACCCGGCTGAAGTCGGACACCTGACAACCCTAGCCGCATATTCATGTCTTTTAACTGTAGATTACTAAACCCTCGAAAAATTTACTATTGCAGTAGCATATACAACAGGACAAAATGGTTCAAATTGGCTCTGAGCACTATGGGACTTAACATCTGAGGTTATCAGTCCCCTAGAACTTAGAAGTACTTAAGCCTAACTAACCTAAGGACATCACACACATCCATGCCCGAGGCAGGACTCGAACCGCAGCGGTCACGCGGTTCGAGACGTGTAACTTATCATTGGAAATCTAATAGCCTGTAAATCATGACTTCCTTTGAATAAAAAGCGGAGTAGTAAAATTTAGGTTGATGTCGTAGCAACGTAACATTTTCCCCTTTTTAATGTTCTGGGGTTAACAGTTGCTCGTGTTCGATTTTTCGCTCCTCAAGATTCTGACAAATCACGACGTAGCGATATTGGTTGTTTCTGTCGCCACGGCTATGGAAGAATCTTTGCATCACTGTCAGGCAGTATAGCTTTCGAGTTAGGAAGTTGCGACAGATTTCAATGGAGATGCATTCACATTTGGTTGTTCATTACAGCGGACAACTTTAACTTGATAGATATTACCATCATTAGAGAACACCCATGACCTATTTTGCGTATTTCAGAGATTTACCGTTACTTTTGAAAAGTGAACGTCTTTCACAGTAGTTAAAGAACCCATGAAATTTACTTCGTTTTCAACTTTCAATGTTAGCGAGTTTCTTTAGTACTATTCTATTGTGGAAGGGACATTAAATCCAACCATATTAATATGTGTTCCGTATTATGTTTTTTCCGCCGTATTTCACATCCACGAGGATTTTCTCACTAAGTACGAGGCGTGTTGAACATAAGTACCCAACGAAAGGTTATTTCAGAAAAGTAAATTTATTTTCAGAAAGTACATACTTCACTCTGTTTGTCGACACAGTTGCTAAGTTTGTTCAAACACGTATCATACCTCTCAACCAATCTTAAAATACCCTCTTCATAAAAACTTGCCGCCAGCTCCGATAACCGAGAGTTCACTGCCGTTTTCACGTCGTCGTCATCATTGTAAGGGTTGCCACTGAGGTGTTGTTTGAGATGGAGGAACAGATGGTAATCGCTCGGCGCAAGATCAGGACTGTAGGGTGGGAGGTCTAAAACTTCCCAGCCGAAACTGTCCAATAAATCGCGGGTCTGACCTGCAGTGTGAGGTCTTGCATATTGTCATGGAGAAGGACAATTCCCTTTGTCAGAATGCCGCGTCTTTTGTTTTGAATCGCTCTGCATAGCTTTCTCAGGGTTTGGCAGTATGCTTCTGCATTGATAATGGCTCCTCGTTGCATAAAGTCGACCAGCAAAACACCATGCCTATCCCAAAACACCGACGCCATGATTTTGCGCTGGGACAGAGTCTGTTTGGCCTTCACCTTTAAGGCGAGTGTGTGTGTCTCCATTCCATGCTCTGTTGCTTCGATTCTGGTGTGATATGCGAAACCCGTGTTTCGTCTATAGTTACGATCTGACTCAAGAAGCCGACACCTTCTTCATGATAACGAGTCAAGAACCCCATCGCACACTCAAATCTTTGGTTTTTGTGGTCCTCTGGTAGGAGTTTTGGGACACAACATGAGCACAGTTTCCTAAACTTTAGGTGTTCAGAAACTATGTTGTAAAGCACGGATCTCGACACATCAGGAAATTCGTTTGAGAGACCTGTTATTGTGAAGCGGCTGTTCTCACGAATCCTCGCTTCCACTGAAGCCACCAAATCGTCTGTAATCAAAGAAGGGCTACCGGAGCGGTCCTTATCATGGACGTTGTCACGGCCATCTTTGAATTCTCGTATCCACCTACGCACCTTGCTTTCACTCATAACAGTATCACCGTACACTTCGCAAATCTGTCGATGAATTTCTGCAGCAGACACGTTCCTTGCTGACAAAAACAGTATCACTGTTCGAACATCACACGCGGTCAGGCGATTTGATAGTCTTAAACATTTTGAAAGCATAGAACAGAACCGTACAGGTTAGCTACAGAGATGAAACTGAGCACAGTTGCTACCGAGGCATGCCGGTACACGACGCACGCACTCGTTGCGGTATGCACGCGAACTGCTAGTGTCTACAGCAAAACGGACCTTACTTAAAAAACACGCCTCGTACCTACGGAACGAATCACATGTAAACCAAATCATCCATGAACCTAACAAAGTTCTGAATACAGTTTCAAAATGTATTTCTGTTCTTTGTGGTTGCTCATGTTGTAAACTTTACGGTCACGGACAAACATTTACGCGTCGGATATGCCCTACTCAGAAAGGAGATATTTCTGCAGCATATGGTGTCAGTTGCTTCGCTACACATCCTTCTTGCTTACTTTCACAAGTAGCCAGTCACAGTACTATTTGTCTGGCAGACACTTTGGTTCATGTTGGTCTGCTAACTCATACAGCACGCGCCATAGACGTCCTCGCGTATTGCGTAGTCACGCGTAATCGATACCACATCACTCACTGTCTGGTTTACGCCACCGGTGCGAAAACTAGCACCGAGCACTGTGTACGTCAAAGGCACCTCTCGTGCGTCGATAGCACCTGTCACACGGTCACCTGATACTGCTTCGGAGGTAGCCTGCGTCGCTTACATGTTGTAAAGGTCTTTTAGGAAGTTTAAGTTACAATATCTCTTTGATCTGATAATTTTTCATTCTGTGAAATATTTTTAATGAGAGTAACTGCTGCCACTCTTGTTGTGATACAAAATACGGGGTGAACATCGATAAAACCGACAAACTGCAGGGAAGGATTCCTCACTGGAAATGGGGGAAAAATGTTCTCTGAATATGTGTCCGGAAATGTACGATGTGCATGTAACGACAACAGATCGCTCCGGAAGTGCAGAGCTGCATCGCATCCACGTCACAACAGATGTTCAAAGTGCCTCCACGGTATGCAGTGCAAGCGTTCACACGTCACATCATGGACTGCCGCACTTTGGCTTCCACCATGCTGGGGGTCACTGTACTAGTGTTCGCCTCGATATCCTGCAGAAACTGGTTCTCCAAATCTGGCGTACGCACAGTCCACCGCCTCCCTGCACGTTCGTCTGTTTGAAAGGACCCGTGATCACACAAACGTCCAAAAAGGGCTTGAAATGTCGTGCGATGTACCTGGAGTCTGTAAGGGTACTAGTTTTGGTAAGCCGTGATGCCTCTCGACCGTCTCCATCTGCTTGGCCGTACACAAACACCATCTGGGCTTTTTCCTGACGTGAATACTGGAATCATTCTGCTGCTTACAAAAATGATTCAAATGGCTCTGAGCACTAGGCGACTTAACGTCTGAGGTCATCAGTCCCCTAGAACTTAGAACTAATTAAACCTAACTAACCTAAGGACATCACACACACTCATGCCCGAGGCAGGATTCGAACCTGCGACCGTAGCGGTCGCTCGGTTCCAGACTGCAGCGCCTAGAACCGCACGGCCACTCCGGCCGGCTCTGCTGCTTACAGTACGATGCTTCAATCACACAGCCTGCACTACATAAAGTACACACGGCACGTGGCCAGAGGAACTGTCATTCGTCAGTGCCATCTACCGTGGCAGCGATGCATTTCCGGACATATGTTCATAGGATCTTTTTTTCCTCCATTTCTAGCCAGAAATACGTCCCTGCAGTTTGTCGGTTTTTTGACGCTCAACCTATATATAGATCTTGTGGAAACAATAGCCATTATACTGTACTTTAACTAATTTCCGCCGCGCGGGATTAGCCGAGCGGTCTCAGGCGCTGCAGTCATGGACTGTGCGGCTGGTCCCGGCGGAGGTTCGGGTCCTCCCTCGGGCATGGGTGTGTGTGTTTGTCCTCACGATAATTTAGGTTAAGTGGTGTGTAAGCTTAGGAACTGATGACCTTAGGCCGGCCGGTGTGGCCGTGCGGTTAAAGGCGCTTCAGTCTGGAACCGCGTGACCGCTACGGTCGCAGGTTCGAATCCTGCCTCGGGTATGGATGTGTGTGATGTCCTTAGGTTAGTTAGGTTTAAGTAGTTCTAAGTTCTAGGGGACTTATGACCACAGATGTTGAGTCCCATAGTGCTCAGAGCCATTTTTTTGATGACCTTAGCAGTTCAGTCCCATAAGATTTCACACACATTTGAACATTTTTGAACTAATATCCTGCAGCTTTTTCAGCCAATCCTTTTATTTCTGAGTGATTTCCGACGCCGCACTCAAGTGTAATTTTTATAATTGATATATGTAATCATTAGTT
This sequence comes from Schistocerca piceifrons, assembly GCF_021461385.2. Lineage (NCBI taxonomy): Eukaryota > Metazoa > Arthropoda > Insecta > Orthoptera > Acrididae > Schistocerca > Schistocerca piceifrons. The sequence goes on from NC_060138.1 coordinate 1,041,494,653, forward strand.
TTGCTTCTCAAGCTGGATAATAGTAGAAATCCATCACCAAATAAATTAACTTTCAAACTGGGCCTAAAAGAATGTTCGCTACGTAAGTTGCCCACCTAATGTGAAAGTAAAAATGCACCGCTTCAAACCTTTACATTCTTAGAGGCTGTGGAACACAACGTAAAAAAGTAGAATAACACAGGAGCCCACATGTTTCGCAAACACCTTACGTACATGGCATTCATCTGAAATTACGGCGACGTTGTGCTATCATGAACAGTACATGGCAACAAAAGAACGATATTACGCTTCAAAGCGAAAGATTCATTCTCATTTAACAACCTCTCGCAATACTAAGGAACTGATACTGATCTAATTTGCGAACCTGTAGAAACTCGTTCGTTCATTTAAACATAATTTATTCTCAAATATGAACGCGTATACATATGTTTTACAGGAGACACGACAGGTACGTTTGACACAGCATTCTATTCAAAATAAAAATCACGTAGCGAGTTCCCAGTGGCCCGACAACGAATCTTGTGTCACGCTATGTCTACGAAAATATTTCATTTGTCTCTATAGAGGACATCAGGGCGCTCTCGAGCATAGGTCTCATAAATTATTACATGTTTGAATGTTTAGGAGCAACGATGGAGGTTTAAAGTTTGAAGACTGCTTTAACTTAACTGCGTGTCAGTCACAAACAATAAATATTTTCCACGACAGATAATAATACGTAATCGCACAAGCGCACAGTCTTTTAAATCAGGCTTTGTAGATGAAAAAGTACTGCAACGTCTCCTATTTATTCAAAGGTATAAATCAGGATGATATTCCGAGTGTTCGTAAATTTCGTTAGCAAACTTATAGGACTTGGAGAGTTGTGTGAGTACATAACATTTTCAATAGGAACCCATGTCCGGAAACGTCAACCAATAACACTACATACCGTCATAGTTATAGGCACCGACGCCTGTAAACGTATATTTATACGGGGTAATTCCATGATGAAGTTACAAACTTTCTAAAATGATGGAGAAGGATAAATGTATCAGTGTGAGGTAAGAGTCCCTGTGCCGAACGACCGCGCCGGAAGTTATAAGGGAAAACCTTTCTAATGCCTCTGACATTGGAGTGTATGTACTGGTACTAACAAGGAAACCTCCCCATCGCACCCCCCTCAGATTTAGTTATAAATTGGGACAGTGGACAGGTCTTGAAAAACTGAACACAGATCAATCGAGAAAACAGGAAGAAGTTGTGTGGAACTATGAAAAAATAAGCAAAATATACAAACTGTGTAGTCCATGTGCAAGATAGGCAATATCAAGGACAATGTGAGCTCAGGAGCGCCGTGGCCCCGTGGTTAGCGTGAGCAGCTGTAGAATGAGAGGTCCTGGGTTCAAGTCTTCCCTCGAGTAGAAAGTTTACTTTCTTTATTGCGCAAAGTTATGATCTGTCCGTTCGTTTATGGACGCCTCTGTTCACTGTAATAAGTTTAGTGTCTGTGTTTTGCGACCGCACCGCAAAACCGTGCGATTAGTAGACGAAAGGACGTGCCTCTCCAATGGGAACCGAAAACATTTGATCGCAAGGTCATAGGTCAACCGATTCCTCCACAGGAAAACACGTCTGATATATTCTATAGGACACGGCTGACGGCATGTGCGTCACATGACAGGAATATGTTGTCGACCCACCTAACTTGTACACTTGGCGAATGGGTAAAAAGATTCTTCTACCTTGCCCGATTTAGGTTTTCTTGTGGATGTGATAATCGCTCCCAAAAAAGTGATGAACACAGAAGAGTTTGTCACATAAACTGCAACAAATGAATGCAACAGTTTCACAGTCGCACGGTTTTCCCTGTGCTCTGTCAAAACATATGTTTTTAACGTTTTCAAATTTTTTCGTGAGTAGACCGTCGAATCCTGCATATGTCCAAGCAAATCTGAACATGTCCTGGAATTTTGGAGAGCGAAGTTGATTATGTGTGAGTGCCTGAAGTTTGATAATTGTCCGAAAATAAAAAATTAAGCTTTTCACTCGAGGGAAGATTTCAATCAAGGACCTCTCGTTCCGCAGCTGCTCACGCTAACCACGGGACCACGGCGCTCCTGAGCGCCAACTCTTCTTGATGTTGCCTATCTTGCGCATGGACTACTCAGTATGTATATTTTGCTTATTTTTTTCATAGTTCCACACAACTTCTTCCTGTTTTCTCGATTGATCTGTGTTCAGTTTTTCACGGCCTATCCACAGTGCCAACTTATAACTAAGTCTGAGGGGGGTGCGATGGGAAGGTTCCCTTGTAAGACTGAAGGGTAGGCAACTTTCAGTGGTAATTGTAAGGACCAAAACAAGGAAAAATGTCAAGTGAACATGCGCTCTAGAAGCATGCCTTAAGAGCTATGAGCATTTGTTTAGTAGAGGGAACGTATTTCATAGCAGCGAAGATGAACGAGCGGCCCGTAAATAGTGGGAACTGCATGCCTATGGATTGATATCTGGTGCGTTATATAAGAGCCAGTCAAATGAGAACGAGATGGGAGGAAGAAAAGTAAGTACACTTCATTATTTCAAAAGTAATCGCCATAAGTGTTAATACCTTTGTCCCAGTGCTACACGAAGCGGTCAATGCCTTCATGGAAAAGTGTTTGCGGCTGCCTATGGAACCAAGATTGTACCCAGGTGCGTATCTCTTCGTCCGAAGTAAACTAACAGCCACGAACGTCTTTCTTCAGAGCTCCAAAAATATGGAAACTGCCCGGGGCGGGATCGGTATTGTGTTGAGGATGTGTAAGGACGTTCCAGCGAAACTACTGTAGCGTAGTGGAAACAGCCTTGGCGACAAGTGGGCGGGCATTACCTTGCTGCAGAATGATGCCGTCCGTCGACATTCCTGGGCGACTGGATGATGGCACCCTTCAATTTTGCAAAATGTCCACGTAGGAAACAGCCAAAGCCGCAGGAGTCGGTTTTTCGGTTTAGCTGAACTCATTTTCAAATCATCCAAACAAACAAGGTCGTATATTCAGTCATACTAAGCAAACAATATTACGATTGTACATACATGTATATCAAAGTGAAGTTTTTCTATGAACATTGGCAGGAAAAACATACATCTCCCGGAAATTTTTATTTATCAGCTTTTCCGGTCTGGTTTGAGAATATCAGAGAATGATAGTAGTTTGTTTAGAGTATAAATCTTTAAAAAAAATCACTCCGTCTTCAGGTCACGAGTGGCCTGCCGGTACCATCCGACCGCCGTGTCATCCTCAGAGGAGGATGCAGATAGGAGGTGCGTGGGGTCAGCACACCGCTCTCTCGGTCGTTATGATGGTATTCTTGACCGAAGCCGCTACTATTCGGTCGAGTAGCTCCTCAATTGGCATCACGAGGCTGAGTCCACCCCGAAAACTGGCATGGCAACAGCGCATGGAGGCCGGATGATCACCCATCCAAGTGCCGGCCACGCCCAACAGCGCTTAACTTCGGTGATCTCACGGGAACCGGTGTATCCACTGCGGCAAGGTCGTTGCATAAATCTTTAACGATGCGTAATACAAACTTTGGGCGCTTGACAGTGGCTTTTTGCGCAAGGTCCGTTCATTGATAGTTTTACCGTGAGTGATTTTTCTGAAAATATTTCTCTATTGGACTTCGTAGAGTGAATAATTCCAAAGTTTTGTCTCGTGCTAGACCTTTCATTGAATTTGTAAAACGGAACCTTTAACCGTGCCAAGACGCCGTTTAATTGGGACAATAACTTGCAACATAAATGAAAAACAAGATTAAATAATGTCACTGTATTCACAAAATATTACACTAAATTAAGTTACATAGACACTTACATTAATTCTGCTGCTGTGTATAACTATGAGTACGTCTAGTGAGACTGCGTCTCAATAAAATAGAATAATGGCGGTATGCCAAACAATTATCTGCAGCGATGGCAGATATGCGTCCGATCTGAACCGCTTCAAGAACAAAAAAAGTTTCCGTCTTCTCGGCAAGACAACTGAACTGCGTAATTATTCTAATGTTTCAGCGGTTGTACGCCACAATCGATACAACCGCTTATTCTAATATCTTAAGTAATTCTTTATTCATATTCTGCACTTATATCTACATTTTTGCAATATATCCACCCCCATCCTGCAAATGTGCCTTTAAAAAATCCATAAAAAAGTGTTCCCGTACCGCTGTGCGTTAACTGTGGCGCCGTGTTCCAGAAAAGTCGATTAGTAGCGGGCCCTTGCACTCAAAGAAAAAAGCCGTCATGACTTTCGACTACGCTGCAGAAGTTTCGCTGGGAAACCCTTAAACATCCTCCGAACGGCACCGATCTTTCCCCATGCAATTTCCATATTTTTTGAGCCCTGAAGAAAGACACTCGTAGCTGTCGATTTGCTTCGGACGAAGAGGTGAGTGCTTGGGTGCAGTCACGGTTCTGTAGGAAACAGTAAACATTTTTCCATGAAGGCATTGGCTGTCTTGTCTCACAACGGGATAAATATATTAACATTTATGGCTAGTACTCTTGAGATAGCCGCGCGGGGTAGCCGTAGGGTCTAGGGCGTCTTGTCACGGTTCACGTGGCTCCCTCCATCGGAGGTGCGAGTCCTCCCTTGGACATAGGTGTTGTCCTTAGCGTACGTTAGTTTAAGCTAGATTAAGTAGTGCGTAAGCCTAGGGACCGATGACCTCAGCAGTTTGGTCCCATAGTCCTTACCACAAATTTCCAAAATTTTCTTGAAATAGTAATTAGTTGGCTTACTTTATTTCCATCTGTCTCGTTTTCATCTGACTGCCCCGTATACCTCCGGAAACTTACCCAGCATTTGTCGGATCTTGTCACGTAGAATCGTTGCTGCATTACATTCCAAACGTGGACCAACAAGCTTTTAAGTTGGTGGTCGTAATATTTCAGGTCATCAGTGTACATCCTACGAGTATACGCCTCGAAGGGCAACAGAAGGGCTGTCGGACTTCACGTGAAGAAATATGGTCGGCTAGTGTATCAGTTTCCATGCGGAACTAGGGTTCCTCTGATAGCCTTCTGGCGTGGCAGGTTCCGCTCCTACGGAAGGCAGTGGTAAGCCACTTCCAGCGACAAAGGCAATGCGAGGATCCCCGCAGTGGTACTCTGTGGTCAGGAACGGGCTACGACACTGCCGCCTTTTGTGTTCTGTGTACAGACAGATCATTGAGATGCGCTGACTTGTATTTAGGAACGACAAGGTATCGCTGTGCCAGTTAACAGAAAGACAGGTGCGTTAGAATTCCCTCTTGTGTTTGTTACTGACTGACCGCGGGGGGCGAAGGATAATCAGTGTGAGTTTTTAATAAAACTACTCGTCTTCAAGACCATAGAATGACGACATATCGACAGTGCGATTCTCGCATTTTTAAACCGACTAATCCTATCGGATGCCTAAGTGACAACCATGCTCAGTATTGTTTATAGTTTTCATTACCTGCCATTATCAGCAGATGAAGCACATTGCAGATCTAGAATGATTCCTGTTTAGGATGAAGTCATTCGTTTCTGGAACATATAGGCTGTACTATCATACCCGAAAGTGTCCCAACCACCTGATTTGAATGCAGTCCACATAACGCAGCTGTCTTGCAGGTTCTCTGATGTCTTTGCAGTGCACTCGTTTGACTATAGGAAACAGATACCACAAGAGATCGCCAGAGAACACTGTTCTTTAAGGTAATCAATCCACATATAAACCAGCACCACAATATCGCAAATACTAGGAAACGCGTCATTAGAGATGAGACAGTCTTTGACGCTTGTAAACTTAATTTTATTACAGTAAGTAACATTTTAAAATCACCACACCCATTAGAATTTGAATTAACTAACTCCGTCGCAAAGTCATTCTAGGAATTCTTAGGCAAAATTAAATATTTTTATGAACAAGAGATCTTGAGACAATTCTGGACTCGTAAAGTTCTATGACAATTCGAAGTATTTTTGCTATTTCAAAGATTTTCCCGTAACTGTGAAACATCTTTCCTGATACGAGTCGCTGGTTATAATATGGACCTTGAACTAACTAGTTAAAAGCAGCTCACTTGACAGCGGAAAGCGCTCAATGGAAACCTCAAAATTAAGGTCGTATCACCAGCAATTTCTCTGTGCTTATGACTGAGCAATTAGTCGTGCACATTTTTGACTTTAAATGACACGACGAACTTTTTTGTTCTGGGTCTGGACTGAAACCAAGCACCTATGGCCATTGTAACTAATCGCAGCTGTCGCACCTGACCGAGACTCGACCACAGCAACGACCGTCATTGGTGACTTGGCATAAAGAGTCGTGAAATATGGAAGTTTTAACCAGTATCAGTTACCAAATCTGAACTTGACAATTTGCTCTTGAATGCTATCAATGCCCATATCTCCCTATTAACTAACTACGAAAAACGTTTAATATAATTTCAGTCAACAAAGTTTGCACGTCTGTAAAACGAACTAATGATACAAAGTTTTGTGACGCAAACGCAAACCCATCTACATCTACGTGATTACTCTGCTATTCACAATTAAGTGCCTAGCAGAGGGTTCACTGAGCCACCTTCAAGCTGTCTCTCTACTGTTCCACTCTCGAACGGCTCACGGGAAAAACGAGCACTGAAATTTTTCTGTGCGAGCCCTAATTTCTCTTATTTTATCTTGATGATCGTTTCTCCTTATGTAGGTGGGTGCCAACAGAATGCTTTCCCAATCGGAGGAGAAAACTGGTGATTGAAATTTCATGAGAAGATCCCGTCGCAACGAAAAACGCCTTTGTTTTAATGATTGCCACTCCAATTCACGTATCATGTCTGTGACACTATCTCCCCTATTTCGCGATAATACAAAACGAGCTGCCCTTCTTTGTACTTTTTCGATGCCATCCGTCAGTCCCACCTGATGCATATCCCACACCACGCAGCAATACTCCAGAATAGGGCGAACATGCGTGGTGTAAGCACTCTCTTTAGTAGACCTGTTGTACCTTCTAAGTGTTCTGCCAATGAATCGCAGTCTTTGGTTTGCTCTACCCACAATATTATCTATGTGATCGTTCCAATTTAGGTTATTTGTAATTGTAGTCTCTAGTATTTAGCTGAATTTACAGCCTTCAGATTTGTGTGACTTATCGCGTAATCGAAATTTAGCTGATTTCTTTTAGAACTCATGTGAATAACCTCACACTTTTCTTTATTCAGGGTCAATTGCCACTTTTCGCACCATACAGATATCTTATCTAAATCATTTTGGAAATCGTTTTGATCATCTGATGACTTTACAAGACGGTAAATGACAGCATCATCTGCAAACTACTGAGATTGTCTCCTATGTCGTTAATATAGATCAGGAACAATAGAGGGCCTATAACACTTCCTTGGGGAACGCCGGATATTTCTTCTGTTTTAGTCGATGACTTTACGTCTATTACCACGAACTGTGACCTTTCTGACAGGAAATCACGAATCCAGTCGCACAACTGAGGCGATATTCCATAGACACACAGTTTGGTTAGAAGACGCTTGTGAGTAACGGTGTCTAAAGCCTTCTGAAAACCTAAAAATATGGAGTCAATCTGACATCTCCTGTCGATAGCACTCATTACTACATGAGTAGAAAGAGATAGTTGTGTATCGCAGGAACGATATTTTCTGAATCTGTGCTTTGTAATGTTGGAATACAGTATATGTTCTAAAACCCTACTGTAAATCGACGTTAATGATATGGGCCTGTAATTCAGCGGATTACTCCTATTTCCCTTTTTGGGTGTTGTTGTGACTTGAACAATTTTCCAGTCTTCAGGTACGGATCTTTCCGTGAGCGAGTGGTTGTATACAACTGCTAAATATGGAGCTATTTTATCAGCATACTCTGAGAGGAATCCGACTGGTATACAATCTGGACCGGAGGCCTTGCCTTTATTAAGTGATTTAAGCTGCTTTGCTACACCGAGGATATCTACTTCTATGTTTCTCATCTTAGCAGTTGTTCTTGATTGGAATTCAGGAATATTTTCTTCGTCTTGTTTAGTGAAGGAGTTTCGGAAAATCGTGTTTAATAACTCTGCTCATGTGGAACTGTCATCAGTGACTTCACCGTTGTTATCGCGCAGTGAAAGTATTGATTACGTCTTGCCACTGGTGTGCTTTATTTATGACCAGAATCCCTTTGGGTTTTCTGCCAGATTTCGAGACAATTTCGTTGTGGAAAATATTAAAAGCATCTCGCATTGAAGTACGCACTATATGTCGAATTTCTGTACAACTTTGCCAATCTTGGGGATTCTGCGTTCTTTTAAATTTGTCGTGCTTTTGTCGTTGCTTCTGCAACAACGATTTGACCCTTTTTGTTAACCATTGGAGATCAGTTCCATCACTTATTAATTTATGTGGTATATATCTTTCAATTTCTGTCGATACTATCTCTTTGAAAACATTCCACAACTTTTCTACACTTACATGATCAGATCGGAAGGAGTGAAAACTGTCTCTTAAAAAGGCGTTAAGAGCACTTTTATCAGCTTTTTTTAAAATAGATATACTTTTCGTTTCTTTTTGATGGTTGTAGGTGTTACGGTATTCAGCCAAGCAGCAACAGCCTTGTGGTCGTTAATCCCTGTATTCGTCACAATACTCACTATTTGTCCAGGATTATTTGTTGCCAAAAGGTCAAGTATGCTTTCGCAACCATTTACGCTTCGAGTGGGCTCATGAACTAATTGTTCGAAATAATTTTCTGAGAAGCCATTCTGTACAATTTCGGATGACGTTTTATGCCTGCCGCCGGCTTTAAATGTATATTTTTTCCAGCATATCGAGAGTAGATTGAAGTCACCACCGACTATAATTGTATGAGCGGGGTATTTATTTGAAATGAGACTCAAGTTTTTTTTGAACTGTTCAGAAACTATATCTTCTGAGTCGGGGGGTCGGTAAAACGATCCAGTTAATAGTTTAATCCGATTATCAGGTAAAACCTCTAACCACACTATTTCACACGAACTAGTTACTTCAATTTCGCTACAAGGCAAACTACAGCAATAAAACTCCACCACCAACTGTATTTAATCTATCCTTTCTGAACACTCTTAGATCGTTTGAAAAAATTTCGGCTGAACTTATTTCCGGCTTTAGCCATCTCTCTGTGCCTACAACTATTTGAGCTTCAGTGCTTTCTACTAGGGCTTGAAGCTCTGGTTCTTTCCCAACACAGCTATGACAATTTACAACTACAAAACCAATCGTTTCTACAACTACCTAACTGTGTTTTTACCTGTCCACTTTTAGACGGACTCTCCTTCTGTGTTTCCCTGAGACTCTCTAACCTAAAGAACCGCCCAGTTCCTTCCACACAGCCCCCGCTACCCGAGTAGCCGCCTCCTGTATGTAGTGGACTCCCGACCTATTAAGCAGAACCCGGAAACCCACCACCCACCCGATGGCGCAAGTCAAGGAATCTGCAGCCTACACGATCACAGAACTGCCTGAGCCTCTGATTCACACCCTCTACTCTGCTCTGCACCAAAGGGCCACATCGGTTCTATCGACGATGCATCTCACGTCCATTGTGCATCCTACGGATTTGGGCAATTCCAGCTGGACAATGCGACACCCCACACGTCCAGAATTGCTACAGAGTGGCTCCAGGAACGCTCTTCTGAGTTTAAACACTTCCGCTGGCCACCAGACTCCCCAGACATGAACATTATTGATCATATCTGGGATACTTTGCAACATGCTGTTTTGAAGAGATCTCCGCCCCCTCCCCCCTCTATCTTACTCTTACGGATTTATGGACAGCCCTGCAGGATTCATGGTGTCAATTCCCTCAGACATTAGGCGAGTCCATGCCAAGTTTTGTTGCGGCACTTCTGCGCACTCGTCGGGTGTGCCCTACACGATATTTGGCAGGTGTACCAGTTTCTTTGGCTCTTAAGTGTAAATTGACTGATGAAGCCATTACTTCGTAACAGAAATTGCGTTGCATTACTTCATTTAGTTTGCATAGCAACGACACGCGATGATAACGTCTTACGTTAAATGTTACGATCATTTTCTCCAGATGACTGCTGAAGATCCAGTGCCTTCCATTGCAATAAACTCGTTCTACGAGATCCAAGTTCACATTTCGCGTAATTATTCGAACTGTAGTATCCGCTTGAGTACTGTAGTAAAATATTTCAACGTTGCAGAACTCTCATTCGACTCAGTGGCCTTACCCTTTGTCATCAACCAGAAATTCCGGTTCTGTGGAACACCTGCTTCAGTAAACTGATGTAGCGACTGACTCTGCATTATTTCAGGTCCCAGCACTGTTACAGACTTCTGTGATGTGATATGTGGGATAACACAGGTGGCTAAAATACGGTTGCCGGAGCAACGTGACCTGCATCACAACGTATATCTAAATTTTCTTTTAATCTACGAAAACGGTGTCTTTGTTATTACTACGTATGTAGTTTAGAGACAAAATACATTTACGCGATACTCATAACGAACTAATTCATTAAGCTTTTTTTTCCTATTTGATAAAGGTCACGTTCTTGTGCTTTATGAAGATGGATAGTCTGTCTGCGTCCTTCCGCGTGTCCTAGGATACGGCAAATCTACGATGCATCTCTGCGTGCAAAGAATGGCGGGGAATGCAACGAAAGGCGACAAAATTTTAATCACCAACTTTCTCCTCCGAATGCTAGACTTTACATCTACAAAACGTCCTCGGCCCCGGGTTCGAATTCCGCCACTGCTACCGAGCGAGGTGGCGCAGTGGTTAGCACACTGGACTCGCATTCGGGAGGACGACGGTTCAATCCCGTCTCCGGCCATCCTGATTTAGGTTTTCCGTGATTTCCCTAAATCGTTTCAGGCAAATGCCGGGATGGTTCCTTTGAAAGGGCACGGCCGATTTCCTTCCCAATCCTTCCCTAACCCGAGCTTGTGCTCCGTCTCTAATGACCTCGTTGTCGACGGGACGTTAAACACTAACCACCACCACCACCACCCAGGTACTGCAATGTCAAATTGCAGTCAACAGTATGCTTGCACTGCCAAACTTCATTCTTCGTTCCACTTGATTTTGTAATCTCTCAAATAAAAGTCACATGACATCCCAAAATGAGAGGTTTCATTTCGTTACTCCTTCCCTTCTGGAAGATTAGTTTCCTGATCAGTAGTCTTTTTTCCTTCAAACCAACGAAATACTGTTTGTTGCTGTTAAGAAGGTTTCTTCTAACGATGTCGTGGGCGAAGGAATTTAGTTTAATCTTAAGCAATCTTAAGTAGCAAGGTACGCAAATTCAGCATATAAAAGCTTTTTGTCCAGGTAGGAAAAGGCTTAAAAACGAAGTCTGCACAGTCTGGGCCACGTAGATCTTTTCGTTTGATAGCACTGTGTTATAGTTTGCCTAAGATGTATCATACGTTGTGTTCGTCTAACTGTGGAAATCATTAGTTGAAACCGAATTTAATATCTAAGGGTATAGTAAAGCTAAAAATATACACCTAAAAAACAAATAACAACCGATGGCTGAAATGAAGGAAGTGCTCTTCACCTTATATCGCACTTCATTTCCTCCTGTCTTACCAGTAAGCTCTTACTTGCGAAGTGTCACAGCTGAAGGAATTGGATAAAGGTTGCATTCTTGCGCTTCATGAAGATGGGTTCTCTATCAGCACTATCTCCCGTGCCCTAGGATAGAGCAAATCTACGGTACAACTCAGGCTGAAGAGGATGGCGGAGAAGGCCACGTCAACCGTTGTCGTCGCCCTGGACGCCCATGGACTACCACCGAAAATCAACATAACAGTACCTGTGTACTGCAGTGATGAAGATCCTTTCAGGACTAGTATAGAAATTAGGAATAACCTCCAGCTAAGTGTAAGCTGGCCGACCATTCGTCATCGTCTGAAAGTGAAAGGAAGGTACGGACGAAAATCAGCGCTTAAGGAAAAGTTGAAGGAACAGCATAGGGCTGACAGATTAAACTTCGCATTGGCCTGATGAAGGAAACCGCTTTCGTGCTGGGTGCAAGTTATATTTACGGACTTCTTAAATAAGGAGATAATTCAGAGGCTTCCTTTACCAGGATACAGGTTGGCTGGCAGCTTTTCTAGGAGCTCTTTGCGGTGTGGGGGAGTAGCCATGTATGTGAAAAACGGTATCCCATTTGAGTCAATTGATGTTTCAAAGTACTGCACTGAAAAGGTGTTTGAATGTTGTGCAGGTGTGGTTAAATTTAGTGGAGCTAAACTTCTTACTGTTGTTATTTATAGATCCCCAGACTCCGATTTCACAACATTTTTGCTAAAGCTAGAGGAGGTTCTTGGTTCACTTTATAGGAAATACAAAAAGTTAGTTATATGTGGCGACTTCAATATTAATTGTATAAGTGATTGTGCAAGGAAAAGGATGCTGGTAGACCTCCTTAATTCATATAATCTTATGCAAACCGTATTCTTTCCAACGAGGGTGCAAGGGAACAGTAGAACAACCATAGACAATATTTTTGTTCATTCGTCATTATTAGAAGGGCATTCTGTTAGCAAAAAGGTGAATGGCCTTTCAGATCATGATGCACAAATTTTAACTCTAAAAGATTTTTGTGCTGCAACACATGTTAAATATAGTTACCAACTTTTTAGGAAAGCTGATCCAGTTGCTGTACAGACTTTTGTAAACCTTATCAAGGAACAAGAGTGGCAAGATGTTTATAGTGCTGATACAGTAGACGATAAATACTGTATAATGCTTTCCTCAAGACTTTTCTCGTGCTCTTTGAAAGTTGCTTTCCGTTAGAACGTTCAAAACAGGGTACTAGCACAAACAGGCAGCCTGGGTGGCTGACTAAAGGGATAAGAATATCTTATAGAACAAAGTGGCAATTATATCAAAACATTAGAAACAATCAAAATCTAAATGCAGCAGCCCATTACAAACAGTATTGTAAGGTGCTTAAAAAAGTTATTAGGAAGGCAAAAAGTATGTGGTATGCAGATAGGATAGCTAAGTCTCAGGATAAAATTAAAACCACATGGTCAGTCGTAAAGGAAGTGGCTGGTCTGCAGAGACAGGTCGAGAATATAGAATCAGTGCGCAGTGGGGATGTCCGTGTTACTGATAAGTCGCATATATGTACAGTACTTAATAATCACTTTCTGAATATAGCAGCTGAACTAAATAGAAACCTAGTCCCAACAGGGAATCATATAGCGCACTTAGAAAAAAGTGTTCCGAGACTGTTACCTGAAATGCTCCTCCCTGATACTGACAAGATGGAGATTGAGTTAATAATTAAATCTCTAAAGACCAAGAACTCTCATGGATATGACGGGGTATCTAGCAGAATACTGAAGTATTGTTCCACGTATGTTAGCTCAGTACTTAGCCATATCTGTAACTTTTCCTTTAGGAGTGGTCGGTTTCCTGACCGATTAAAGTACTCGGTAGTGAAGCCACTTTATAAAAAGGGAGACAGGGATAATGTTGACAATTATAGACCTATTTCTATGCCATCGGTGTTTGCTAAAGTTATCGAGAGGGTTGTATATACAAGGTTACTGCAGCATTTAAATTCACATAATTTGCTGTCAAATGTACAGTTTGGTTTTAGAAATGGCTTAACAACTGAAAATGCTATAGTCTCTTTTCTCTGTGAGGTTTTGGACGGATTAAATAAAAGGTTGCGAACGTTAGGTGTTTTCTTTGATTTAACGAAGGCTTTTGACTGTGTTGACCACAAAATATTACTGCAGAAGTTGGAACATTATGGAGTAAGGGGAGTAGCTTACAATTGGTTCGCCTCCTACTTTAAGAACAGAAAGCAGAAGGTAATCCTCCGCAATATTGAGAGTGGTAATGATGTTCAGTCCCAATGGGGCACTGTTAAATGGGGCGTTCCCCAAGGGTCGGTGCTGGGGCCACTGCTGTTTCTTATTTATATAAATGATATGCCTTCTAGTATTACAGGTGATTCAAAAATATTTCTGTTTGCTGATGACACCACCTTGGTAGTGAAGGATCTTGTGTGTAATATTGAAACATTATCAAATAATGTAGTTCATGATATAAGTTCGTGGCTTGTGGAAAATAATTTGATGCTAAATCACAATAAGACTCAGTTTTTACAGTTTCTAACTCACAATTCAACAAGAACTGACATTTTAATCAGACAGAATGGGCATGTTATAAGCGAGACGGAACAGTTGAAGTTCCTAGGCGTACGGATAGATAGTAAGCTGTTGTGGAAAGCCCATGTTCAGGATCTTGTTCAGAAACTAAATGCCGCTTTATTTACCATTAGAACAGTATCTGAAATAAGTGATATTTCAACACGAAAAGTAGTATACTTCGCATATTTTCATACGCTTATGTCATATGGTATTATTTTTTGGGGTAATTCTTCTGATTCAAAAAGGGTATTTTTGGCTCAAAAACGGGCTGTTCGAGCTATGTATGGTGTAAGTTCGAAAACCTCTTGTCGACCCCTATTCAATAGTCTGGGAATTTTGACATTGCCCTCACAGTACGTATTTTCTTTAATGTCGTTTGTTGTTAGCAATATTAGCTTATTCCCCAGAGTTAGCAGCTTTCACTCAGTTAATACTAGGCAGAAATCAAATCTGCATGTGGAATGCACTTCCTTTTCTCTTGTGCAGAAAGGAGTGCAGTATTCTGCTGCATCCATTTTCAATAAGCTACCACAAGAACTCAAAAATCTTAGCAGTAGCCCAAACACCTTTAAGTCTAAACTGAAGAGTTTCCTCATGGCTCACTCCTATTCTGTCGAGGAGCTCCTGGAAGAGCTAAAAAATTAAGCAAATTCCAGTGTTACATTCTTGATTTTCTTTATTTAAACTAACGACTTGTCGCCTGAATATGTTTCTTATATTTCATTTTATCTGTTTCTACAATCGTGTTATAATTTCATGTATTGACTCGTTCCATGACCATGGAGACTTCTCCTAAATGTGGTCCCACGGAACAATAAATAAATAAATAAAAGGTATTTTCTTCTGCAGCAAATCCTTCATTCCATGTATATCGACCAAGTGAAGCGAGATTCGATAGCAAATATGCCGATCTTAGGCAAAGGCTTGGCCTAACTGCCGTCACAGTTTGGGGATGGATATATGCAAGTGGTAGCAACGTTCTGTGGCAACTGGACCGTCTGTTTCTAGTCATTACTACTGCGAAATACTAGAGACCGTAATGCATCCTCCTGTTCGTCAGAGAATTCTGGGAGGCAGGATAATCTCCCAGCATGACCGTTCTCCTGTCCACTCAGTGAACTGTATAGAACATTGATATCAAACGAACGGTGACGTTGGCCTGTTGGGCTGGCCTCCCAAAGGTGCTCGAATCAGACCCACAGAGCACGTATCGGCAGAGATGGAGAAAATTATTATGTGTAGAAGACCAGCACCGACAAACAAACCAGTGCTGTCCGAACCAGTTCAGGACGCGTGGGAGATGTCACAGAATAACAGACTCATCCGGAAACTTGTTGCCTCCATTCCCCGGCGGCCAAATGCAGTTGTAAAGGACGATGGTAACTGGACACATTACTGAATTATTGTGTTGTTAGGGAGAAAATTTTTTAAAGACAAATGAGCGTTTTATTTTCCTTCAAAGAAGAGGAAAATTCGTTTTTTTTATCTCGCTTCTCACCCTTTCCAGTCGTTCAGTAGACTCTTGATTTTAAATTATTTTACGATCATGGGTAATCTCAAAAAAGCTGAGACAAATATGAACCTATTTTATTTGTCACATAGCACATGATGTCAATGCTGATGAAGGCATCAAAGAGAAAGTATTTAGTTTTTTTACACAGAGAGTAAGCAGTATGTTAATTTGTGTTCTGTCTATTTACGTGAAGACAGTACGCCAATACCGACGAAAGCACCAAGGAAATATCTTTTTTTTTATGCCAATCAGAAATCACAATACATAAAGAAAAATTGTAGTGCAAGACCGGCGGTGTAGATGTAAAGTTGGGTTGATTTAGGGGAGGAGACCAAACTGCGAGATCATCGGTCTCATCAGATTAGGGAAGGGTGGGGAAGGAAGTAGGCCTTGACCTTTCAAAGGAACCATCCCGGCATTTGCCTGAAGTGATTCAGAGAAATCACGGAAAACCTAAATCAGGATAGTCGGACACAGGATTGAACCGTCGTCCTCCCGAATGCAAGTCCAGTGTGCTAACCACTGCGCCACCTCGCTCGGTAGCAGTGGCGGAATTCGAACCCGGGGCCGAGGACGTTATGTAGATGTAAAGTCTAGCATTCGGAGGAGAAAGTTGGTGATTAAAATTTTGTCGCCTTTCGTTGCATTCCCCGCCATTCTTTGCACGCAGAGATGCATCGTAGATTTGCCGTATCCTAGGACACGCGGAAGGACGCAGACAGACTATCCATCTTCATAAAGCACAAGAACGTGACCTTTATCAAATAGGAAAAAAAAGTTTAATGAATTAGTTCGTTATGAGCATCGCGTAAATGTATTTTGTCTCTAAACATCATACGTAGTAATAACAAAGACACCGTTTTCGTAGATTAAAAGAAAATTTAGATATACGTTGTGATGCAGGTCACGTTGCTCCGGCAACCGTATTTTAGCCACCTGTGTTATCCCACATATCACATCACAGAAGTCTGTAACAGTGCTTCATTCGAGTGGTAGGATAGTGTAGTAGGTAAAACGACGAGTTTGCAATCGGGTCTGAATCCTTTCGCTTCTACAAATCTTAATCCATTGTAAACAAAGAACTGTTAGTTTAGCAAAACAACGTCAATTTCAATGTTCAAAACACTCGTAGTATTGTAAATATTTGCGTACATGGTTTACAATGCTCGTTGGAGGAAGGCAAGGACAAACAGTCTCCCCTGAATTCCCTATTATAAAAACACCTCAGTTTGAGAATAAACTCAGCCTTCTGTTGTTAACGTTGTGTATTTTTAGCAGTACCACACCCTTAGATGTTGAACTCGGTTTCAGTTAATCATTTTCACAGCTACACGAACACAACGTGTGATGCCTCTAATGGAAACTACAATGCAGTGCTATCAGACGAAAAGATCGACCTGACGTAGAGTGTGCAGACTTTGGTTTTAAACCTTTACCTACCTGGACAATAAGCTTTCTTATCCGCTGAATTTGTGAACTTTAAGATTGAACTAAATTCCTTCGCTTCCAGAATTCGTTAAAAGAAATCTTCTTAACAGCACTAAATAGCAGTTTGTACAGCGATTACTTGCCTCCTTCTGCCACGTTTCGCGAGTTAGATGGGGAAAAGCTTACTGATCAAACAACTAATCTCCTAGAAGGAAAACGGGAACGAAATGAAACCTCTCACGTTGGCAGGTCATTACAGAGTCTAGTGGAACGCACAATAGAGTTGGCAGTACGAGCACACTGTTTTCGTCAGTTTGACGTTGCAGTATCTGGGGCCTGAAATGATGCAGAGCCAGTTTAGGTCCGGAATATACAAAACTGGAAGACACGACACTATTAAAAGCTGCAAAAATATGTGATTTAAATGGCTCTAAGCACCATGGGACTTAACATCTGAAGTCACCAGTCCCCTAGAATTAGAACTACTTAAACCTAACTACCCTAAGGACACCACACACATCCATGCCCGAGGCAGGATTCGAACCTGCGACCGTAGCAGTCCCGCGGTTCCGGACTGCAGCGCCTAGAGCCGCACGGCCACCGCGACCGGCAAGGCATCTGGAGAAAACATCGTAACATTTAACGGAAGACATTAACATTGGCTTTGAAAGTGGTGTTTACCGCCAGTGACTGAAGTGATGTAACGCAATTTCTGTAATGAAGTAACGCCTTCATTAGTTAATTTAGTTTTAATGCAATCTACGAATAATTAGAGATGTCCAATATTAATCTGTAAAGTATTCCCTAAATTTGGAAAGCAGTAAATAGCTACTTGGTGCGGTTCAGATGCCATAGAACCTCTCAACCATTTGCTGTGCATTAAATATTTATCTGTTTCTGGGCATCTGCTTCTAAAAATGACCAAGAAGCAGTAGATGCTTCCTTCAAGCACGTGTGCAGCAGCAGCAGAATGAAGAAGTTAATACCAATAATGGCAGTAATAGAAGTTTGGTAACTTCATATTATGCAACGGGATTTCTTGATCTAAGAAATTTCTTGAAATAGTGAAAATTTCAAAATGGCTTCGAATCGGGGCTATGATGGCTAAAAGCCTCTTCATATCCCGCTGACAGGAGATCCAGCAAAATTTCCGTGCCAGAAGCCTGCTGATAATTAACTAGTTAACGGAGACCCGAATTCTTTTCACTGTTTCTTAGTTGTAAGGTAAGCGCATTATACGTTGCGACACAATTATGAATGTAGCATTACGTGCTGGGTTCACGTTTGCGTCACAAAACTTTACATCATGACTTCGTTTTATACACGTGCAAACTTTGTTGCCTGAAATTATATTACTCATTTTTCGTGGTTACGGTAGTTAACAAGGAGATAAGGGCGTTGACACGATTCCAGGGAGAGCACAAAAACTGTCAGGTTACGATTTGGTAACTGATACTGGTTAAAACTTCGATATTTCTCGACTCTTTGACTGGTCACCAATGACGATCGTTGTTGTGATCGAGTGTTGGTGAGGCACGAAAGATTTGGTTAGTTACAATGGGCATAGGTGCTTGGTTTCAATCCAGATCCAGAACAAACAAGTCTGTCATATTGTTTAAAGAAAAAAATGTCCGCAAATAATTGCTCAGTCATGTGTCTAGAGAAATTACTGGTGATACGATGTTTTGAGGTTTCCATAGAGCGCTTACCGCGGTTAATAAGTGTTGCTTTTAGCTGGCTATTTCAACATCCATGCTATGACCAACCACTCGTATCAGGAACGATGCTTCACAGGTATGGCAAAACCTTTTAAATAGCAAAAATACTTCTAATTAGCATAGAACTTTACGAGTCTAGATATTGTCTCAAAACCTCTTGCTCATAAAAATGCACTGGTGTCCAATTTAAAGCAACAAACGGAAATTTTGCACGGTTGCGTTTATTTTGCCACGAAACAAAATTAACAGGTGATAGTAAAGAAGAAACAATGTAAAGAATACAAAACGTAATTAACTGCAACATGCGTAACGGATGGATTTACACATAGTCTCACAACCGGTTAATGTACTCAGTATGGGATGCGACCAACTCTGGCACCAATACAGGCCTTATAACGACGGGACATGCTATGAATGATGTCATCAATCTCATGTTGCGGTTATAACGCCCATTCTGCCTGCAGAGCTGCTCACAAGTCTTGGAGAGTGGTTGGTGTATGCTGACGTGATGCAACCTGTCTCCCTAGTGCATCCCAGACATTCTCTGAGATTCAAATATGGACAGCGTGCAGGTCATGCCATGAGTGCAATATATTCCGTTTCCAAGAAAACATAAGCCACCTGTCCTCTATGGGGTCGTGCATTATCGTCCATCACTACGAAGTCTGAGCGCACAGCACTTCACAACAGCCGCTCATGGGATCCCAAGGTCTCCTCACGATACCTTAGAGCAGTTAAATACTACTGATGCACCTGTACAATTTCCTGAAGAGGTATTCCAGTGGTCAACATAATCCCTGCCCATATTGAAAGGTGGCATGAGCCCCCTCTCATATTTCTATTTCACTCTAATTCGATTTTCCTCCCTAATTTCATGCGGTGAAAAGTTGCTGTTCCTTCACACACGGACTTCCCACGCAGCATCTCTCATCACCCGGGTGGTCCGGTGACAGGCGGATTCTGCTGATCTTGAAAGGGTTATGCCGACGGGTGTGAGGGAGTCGAGTGGATGCTTTCCAGACGCCGACATTGTCATAAGACATCTGGGCTAGAGATTCCGTTACTTCGCAGAAACTTAGTGAAAACACTTTCTGACGGGCTACCAGCGAAGTGTGGGAATGACTTGTGTTCCCAGGCAGTCTTGGCGGGCAAATTCCCCCGTTTTCTGCAAAATCATAACTGTGATGGGCTTGCTCAGGGGATAGCTCCGTGACGTAGCAAAATCGGCGCAGAAATCGGCGCCAAGTATCTCCATTGGTGGAATAGTAGGGCTTCGGCAATAGAGTGGAATTTTCCGCCGGTTTTCGAGTTGCTGATTGGCACGTTTTAACCACGGCCACTGTCGCAGGGGCGGGAATGTTCTGTGTTCGGCTTGTACGGATGCTCTTGAGAGGGTCGGCTCTCGCCTTTCGGTCAGGGTAGGTTACAAGACGGAGCTCTCGCTGCTCTGGACAGCCTGCCTTCCATTGGCTGCCTAATATACTTTCATTTAATTGTAACTGTTTGACGAAGTTGCTGAAGTTTCGACTTCAACGTAACTTTCCGAGTACAGTTGGTAATTGAGCGTTCTGCGTACAAGCGGCCTATGTTGTCCGTCTTGAGCAGTTTTGGCTAAAGTTGACTGTATCGGAGTTACTGTGTGACTTCGCTTGTTAAAATCAGTCACTGTACTGTCAGTGATTGTGTGGCGAGCCTTCTTCGTCTCCCTCAGAGGCGCAAGTGTATTGAAGGGAAGTCTTTAGTCTGGAACAACCAGACCAGGATAATTTGTTTTGGGCTATACTCGCGACATTATCATCACCACGACGGGACGTCGAAGCAGCCATCCATCGCCTCTGGTACGCCAGGTCGTCTCCTTGCAGTTAAGAAGACAGCATGTTAACGTATGTCTGCAGAACCGGCAGATTAGGGAATTTTGCTCTGTGATAATCAGAGCTCAGCAGAGCGCGCCTGTTCCCGTCTTCTTGTATGTTCATTGTCTGAGTTCTCACTACTGTAGCAGCAATTAATGTTGTGTTGGCTGGGTGTTTCTCTTCAGATTTGAGTTGCAAGGAATTGGCTCCACATACCACATGGTCATAAACGTCACAATCCAGTTTATGGACAACTTCACCTTCACAGCATTTATTTGAGTATCCAGTTTGACGTATTGTAAATGTTTCATGTGTTTTGTTTATTATTTTGAGTTTAGCCATAATAAATCAAATTGTTATTTTGGACAGAACTTTCATTCTGTGGATCGGTAAAGCAACCCTTTCATTTCTCACAACGTTAATGAAACTTTCCTTTATCAAATTAATTTCTAACAAATTAAATTATTGCAGGTTCCAAACTCTTTTCTACTCCACTTGCAGGGTCGATTACAGTCAGTTCGCGTTTCTTCTTAATCCATGTGCGACAGCAAAAGTCGGAGTTAGAAAAGGGGGGGGGCTTAGAGCATCATTTCCATATGAAGATTCTAGAAGAATTTTGTGTTAAATACACTGCTAGCCCCGGAACCTCGCAGTATCATTAGGGACCTTCCTCGATATCGGTCTCTTTCCACAATGTTTGGGTCCTGAAATTGTGTCCATGTGCGAGTCCGTCGAGAGGCACTCTCCAGGCCAGATCGGGACTCATCTATGAAAAGAACATTGGCCCACCGTTCGCCCGTTCAGGTGGCACGTTGACGGCTCCACTTTGAACGTTCTCTTCTTTCAAGAGATAAACGGACTGCAGGTCTCCAGCAATAAAGGCCACTCTGCTGAAGCCTTCTGTACAGCAGGTCCAGGGGATGCTGCGAGGCCACATGCCAGTTACAGTGCAGTACTAAGGCAGTACCGTCGTGCCCTTACAGCCAAATAACGGTCCACTCTTTTGATGTCACATGTGGTCGCCCCTGTCCTGGTCTCCGAAATACAGTTTCGGTATCTATA
The DNA here is from genome assembly GCF_021461385.2 of Schistocerca piceifrons. Taxonomy (NCBI): domain Eukaryota; kingdom Metazoa; phylum Arthropoda; class Insecta; order Orthoptera; family Acrididae; genus Schistocerca; species Schistocerca piceifrons. The sequence continues at coordinate 1,041,516,405 of NC_060138.1, forward strand.
AACTGTCGCCTCATCCAAGAAACAACTGAACGATTCAAGTTAAGCCATTGGGCCACATCAGTTTGCGACTCTCCTGCTTCCATTCTTCTTATGGCCCTCCACAACAGAAAGTATGTAGGGGTCTTCTCTGTGCCATACCCCACCGCCTGTAACTGTTCACACAGCGATTGTGGATGTGGAACTACCTTGCAAACATTACCCGTCTGATAAGTGTCCGTTGATGGGAATGCCATCTTTCGTGGACAACACGATCGCAACGACGTCTGTTGATAGTTTATATGATTGTATCGTGAGTTAGATACAGGACGGAGAAATAGCAATTTGTTGCTTTGATTTTGGACACCAGTGTATTTAATTTCACCTAAGGATTGCTAGAATGACTTATGCGATGGAGTTAATTAACTCAAATTCAATTGAGTGTGGTGATTTTGAAATGTGACTAACTGTAATAAAATTGAGTTTACAAGTGTTTTACTGTCTCATCTCTCATGACGAGTTTCCTAGTATTTATAATACTGTTGTGTGGTGATTTACATGTGGACTGACTGCCTTAAAGAACAGTGTTCTCTAGTGATCTCTTGTGAGAAAACATAAGTGGACCTGCAAGACAGGCGCGTTATGCGGGCGACATGAAAATCAGAAGAAACGCAATTTGGGACATTCGGATACTTTTGGGTATACACCTGTTGTAACAATAGCTTGTTATACGTCATTCTTCCCTAACAACCTAACCTCAAGCCCTGTCAGGGGAAAAGCCACGTACAACATTAACCTGTCATGATACAAGCTAATGTTACCCTCTGAAAGGTTCAAATGGCTCTAAGCACTATGGGAGTTAACAGCTGAGGTCATCAGTCCCCTATAACTTAGAACTACTTAAACCTAACTAACCTAAGGACATCACACACATCCATGCCCGAGGCAGGATTCGAACCTGCGAACGTAGCAGGCGCGCGGTACCGGACTGAAGTGCCTAGAACCGCTCTGCCACGGCGGTCGGCCCTCTGAAAGGATTTTAGAATTTTGATAGTGCGTGTATCTAATGGGTATCGGACTATAATTTTGATTGTAGTGAAATTAATAGAAAAACTAAACAGGCTTTAACATTGGGGGTTAATGAAAGTGGTAAAATTCATATGTGAACGAAAAAAATGAACAGTCGCCAGCCCAATTAGGCACATTAATTTGGAAATGTATGTTTGAGAAGCTTGAATATTAGTTGTTAAAGTGATTTTCATTAAGATTTCTCTTTGAATAGCACATAGGATACAAACTGACACAGGGCACTCTGAGCTGTGTGTAGCAGCAGTCACCAACAATGCACATACCAGCAATCATGGAAAGTAAAATTGTGCCAGACTCACACCAACAACAGCGACACTCAAGATCATTACTTGAATCAGTACTGAAATGTTACTACAAGAAGTGCAGAACTACAATTAGACAGGAGGGGCTTCTGGCTTAACTGACATGTAACAATCACTAATAAATAAAGAAAACAATTATCACAATTACACTGTTTATACTCCCGTTTACAGTAAGATATCAGATTTACTTAGTAGCAATAATAGTCCTATTATTATTCCTGTTATGTGAAGAATACGATGGGGACCCATAAACTAGCACAGTGCCATTAGTCAAGATATGTGATTATTTCAGTAGAAAAGACTAACTGAAACAAAGTCAATCCTTAAATTCACTTGGAATAGTTTATATTTTACTTTTTAAGGCAAGAATACAAAACGTAATCTACTGCAACATGCGTAACGGCAGACAAAAATGTTCTCCGCTTTTTCCAACTTAACGGATTTGCGTACACATTTTGGCAACCGTTTAATGTACTCACCATGGGATGGCCGCCTCTGGCACCAATACAGGCCTGACAACGACGGGACATGCTGTGAATGATGTCATCAATCTCACGTTGAGGAAGTAACGCCCATTCTTCCCGCAGAGCTGCTCGCAAGTCTTGGAGAGTGGTTGGTGTATGCTGACGTGATGCAAATTATTCGACACTGAGCTCAAATAACTTAAAAAAAATCATTCATAGTAGCAATCAAGGCTAAATTATGTTTCAAATGAGTTTAACGTATTTGCCTTTTTCATCACCTGTAAAGCAGGTATTTTAGACAGTAACATTTACACAATCTAGCACTGTATTTTTGTAAAACGATACTTTGCACTAAACTGAGAGTACTTTAGCAAATTTCTAACTAACTTCACTTTTGTGGTTTTAACTTCAACTTTTGTTAATCTTTGCACATTTGACCAACATAAATAAATCACTAGTTAATTCGAAAAAGGATACTCGCTTTTATAAACAGTTAAGTGAGGTTCATGATAGGTTCATGATCAGGATAGAAGTTATGGTTCCATTTGTAGCATTTGGATCATTATTAAAATCACTTACAAAAATTAACTCTGATACATATCTGAATGCATAAAGTTAGAGGAGCCGTGGCGAAGTAGTGGTGGCAAGCGACGTGGCGACTAACTGTACTCACGGTTCTTGATGTTTGAATTCTCTTTACAATTTCTTCTAGGAGACGGTTATTCAACTTATTAGAGCCATTCCATGCTGCCGAGAGTACTAAGCAACAGCGAAATCCACATCCGAGGCAAAATTCCTTGCAAAGCGGCTTCCAATTGCCTCCTTTGGCACCGTCGATGTTTACCGTGCAACGACTAGCCACTGACTGCTTACCGTTCACACCAAGGAGCCGCCCAGTTCGACGGCCAAAGCCACCTTTTACATCGCGCCATGCCACTTCCGTTGTGGAGGGACGTCAGTACATCTTTTGCATTTTACAGTACAAGTGCCCTAAGCGTGAACCAGCTTCCAATATATATTGTTTTTTCTTATAAATATACACATATTATAAAATTTCTTTATTTTAAACAATCATTTACCTTTTTCTATATAAACATCACAAACTTTAAATTTCCTGTCGCAAATCAATGACCTTAACTAACAAAGGACATACCCTCCATAATCGTAAATATACAGTTACCTAATATAAACCTGCTACTAATGGATATAATTGTTACACTGTGTGGAAATGAAAAGTCGGGGATGTAAGAAAAATACTAACTTTCGTTCGTGAAATACTGCTTTAAATTTCGAGTAATGCACCTTCATCAGACCAGATCAGTTCCCAGTACTTTATTTAATGAGAGAGATCTTCGTTCAGATAGTTGTGTAACATTTTCTGTATTACGTTCCAGACCACTTGTAGGGAATGCTTTAGAGATTCATTATGTTACACAACATCCACTTGCTTACAGCCCACATCTGCAAAGATATGTCGAAGTCGTTCTAAAACTACTTCGTGATCTAAATAACTATACCACTTCGTTTCCTTTCTCGAAACGAGCAGTGACACTTCATTCACCAAACACTGTGGTAGTGGAAGCACCTGAGGAGTGCCTGGTTATATCTTTGTACTTTCACTGTTGGCGCTTGGAATATTTTGGCTGGAAATGAGAAACCAACAAGGTATCTGTTTAACGGTTTGGAGCAGAAAACGCAAGCAAGCAGTGTGTCAGACAGTAAGTGGTCTTTCTGAGACTATCACACTAATAAAGGTTTTGAGTGATACATTATTTACACTAGAGTTTCTTCAACGTTCTGGACGAGTGCTTGTCTTTTCTACCAACGTCATGAAATTAGCCATTGCACCTTAACAGTAAAAACTGAAGCTGTCACCACTGCGAAAGACTTAATTTGATTGTTTTAAAATTAGTGTTTGATCAGTCCTACACTGCAACACACCGCATTTTCATACTCCCATGCTTAACACGTATTCTGTTGTGCATTTCATTAACCACTCTATCACAGTTGGGCAAGGACAGGGAAGGGATCCAGCTGTAGTATATTCTAAGGAACCATCCGGGGATCCGCTAGGAGTGATTTAGAGAAACAGTGCAAGGCGTCATTCGGGATGGGAGGAAGATATGAGGTTCCTCTTCTTTGCTCACCTCGGTGATAATTATTCTCCTCTTTGTCGATTATGGATTGTTTCATCATTAGTTTTAGCTGATAATCGGTTTGGCGAAATTCCTTAACCACAGCGGATTTAGATGTCGCTATTAGTTTATAACGTCCTTTGTCGAAAAGGGTTACTGAATTACATGCACGAGGTGACAATTATTGAACTATATAAAATAAAATCATCATCACTTCTGAACGGTTTGCGTTAGGCCGTTCAAACTGCACGGTTGGCCGCGGGGCATAATGGGAATTAGTATGCGCATGCATGGTTTGCTTTAGCGGCGAAGCCCACTTTCATTTGGATGGGCTCGTCAATTAGCAAAATTGGCGCATCTGGGTGACTGAGAAACCGTATTTCGCGTTCGAGAAGTCTCTTCACCCTCAACGGATGACTGTGTGGTGTGCAGTGTCCAGTCACGGGATGGTCGTTGCGATATTCCTTGCAGCACGGTGGCTATCAAGCGGTACGTGAAGGTTTTGGAAGATGATTTCATCCCCATTATCCAAAATGACCGTGATTTCGACAAGATGTGGTTCATCCAAGAAGGAGCTCGACCCCATCGAAGCAGGAGAGTGATGTCTTGGAGAAGCACTTTTTTGCGGACCGCTTTCTGGCTCTGGGGTACCCAGAGGCCACTGGCATGGGCTTCGATTGGCCGCTGAACACATGCGACTCCTTTTTGTGGGGCTCTATTAAAGACAAGGCGTACAGCAATAACCTCAAAACCATTGCTGAGGAGCATACAGTCATTTAGGAGGTCATCGATAGCATCGATTTCAGACACTCCAGCCGGTCATGCAGAATTTCGCTATTCATCTGCGCCACATCATCGCCAAGGATGGCAGGCATATCGGGCACGTCATAACCTAAAACTGAATTCATAAAAGCTTCAATCTTGGGCGACATTCCCTACTTGCGAAAAGCTGTTTCTGTGTTCTTCCATTGGCTCTAAGAACTATTGGACTTAACATCTGAGGTCATCAGTCCCCTAGACTTAGAACCACTTGAACCTAACTAACCTAAGGACACCACACACATCCATGCCCGAGGCAGGATTCGAACCTGCGACCGTAGCAGCAGCGCCGTTCCGAACTGAAGCGCCTAGAACCGCTCGGCCACAACGGCCGGCTGTATTCATCCACCTCGCGATCGTAAATACAGTACACTACCCGGCATTGTTCCGAATTCTTCCTCCGAACTAGTTTTCCCCTCCGAGTACCTCTGTAGGCTCATCCGTAACCAATGACGCGCTGACGCGCGCTCGTAAACAAGCAACCGTAAAACTCGTTGTTGATCCCAGAGACAGAGATGTTCATTCGCGCTCTGTGGCACCCCACGGAGGTTGTATTTGCCCTCGTATCGATCGAGATGCAGCTACGGTGACCTCACAACGGGGACTTGAATCTCCACAGATGTGAGTAAAAGAAAGACGAAAGATTAGGGTTTAACCTTCGCGGACGCCGAAGTCATTAGAGACGGAACACAAGGTCGAACTGAGGACGGATAATTACGGAGGAACAAAGTCTAGGAACGTTCCAGATTGTTCTGTCGGTCATGTTCTACATAATTGACCGTGTCATAATATTTTTGCTGATCTGATTACAGATGGCAGATGATATAAAATTCTTCAAAGGAGACACGCATGTGCTAATGCTATTTTCGTGCAACATCGTTCAGCAACGAGAAAAGCCTTTAATGACGTTTCTCAGACATTCCTCGTTAGTTAGTGAGGTAGTTTCGTATTCCGTGGATCATTTTACACGCTAAATCGAATTTATATGTGAAACGATTCATTTTACATTCACTCCACAAATTAATTTGTAAATATGGTTACATGCTGAATATTTCTAGGCTTTTTACGTATACAGATGCGAGTTATAAATTCCTAGCCATCACCCTTTACACATTACTGTGATAGGGATTGTTCTACGGCGGGGAAGGAGATGTCAAGGAGAAATTTTTTCAGTCTGTTTTCATGTTTTACTTTTCTGTTATGTCAAGCATTTTATAACACTGGGTAAGTGATCAAACGTTTTTGTTGCGGCATTGTGTACCCACTTTTTTGCTGAAGACAACCTTAATGTGGGGTTATGAATGTCTTTTTTCCTTCTGGCATTGTAATTATGTATATCACCTTTCCCTCTGAACTGTAGTGCATTATTTACAACAAACTTTGTGAGGGAATAAACCTACTGTGAAGCAGTAGTCAGAATGCCCTAATCCTTAAGGAGATGCCTACGAGACAGTCGTGTGTGAGCACTTCTTTGTTAAAGATGAGTTACCCCAGAACACTATTCCATATGACATTACTGAATGAAAATCTGCAGAAATGACAACTTAAAGATTTGTCTCTCCCCAAGATTTGCAATTATTCTAAGTACAAATGTGGCTGAACTGTTTATTTCAGGGGATCCAGAAAGACTTTTTCCATCTACGTGGACACCTAAGAATTTTCAATTTTCCACCCTAATTATTATTTCCTCTCCTTGTGTTACATTTATCACCGTTGTAGTCTCCCTGGATGTGTAGAACTGGATATGTCGTGCCTCTTTAAAATTGAGGGTAGTACCATTCACAGAAAACCAATCGTTGGTTAATCTCTTCCCTTCAATATTATCTGAATGCTTAAAGATGTGAACTTCTGTCGTAGAGAAACTACATGAGCTTATCAGTTACAATATTGGATAATTTAGTGAAACGAAGGCGTCTAATCCAGGGTTATTCATAAGTACCTCTGGGGCTTTATAAGGCGACTGTGCGAAAAGTATAAAACATACAGAAAAATTACATAAATCAGTGGATAGAGCAACTCTTCTAAGTTTCAATTTGTAATCTCGCCGTGGCGAGTTGCTGAGCAGGAGTGTGAGAATATGGCATATAACGAAGCGATGCATGCGTTTTGTGTCCTTGAATACGCTAAATGTGAGTCTGTTGAGAGATTCAGCGACTATTTCGTGTCAGACATCAGGTAAAAGCTCCAACAGACAAAACAATCCATGAGTGGTACAACATATTCAGTGAGACACGACAGCCGGTACCATCAGCAGAGAAGGTGGAGTGTGTGCGTGAACCATTCCTCAGGGGCTCTAAGAAACCGACTACACGTGGGAGCACAGAACAGCAGATACTGAAGTCAACTGTCTGGTGGATTCTCCACTAACCTTTCGGTGTAAAACCATACTGCCTGCAGTTGTTACATGTCCTCACTATTCGAGATAGTGATCTTGGTTTAAATGGTTCTGAGCACTAAGGGACTTAACATCTGAGGTCATCAGTCCTCTAGAACTTAGAACTACTTAAACCTAACTAACCTAAGGACATCAGACACATCCATGCCCGAGGCAGGATTAGAACCTGCGACCGTAGCGGTCGCGCGGTTCCAGACTGAAGCGCCTAGAACCGTTCGGCCACAACGACCAGCTTCTGGCTCTTGCAGAGATTTCGAGTGGCTATCGGAGGAAGGCGGTTTTACACAGAAGTTGGTTTTCAGTGACAAAGCACAGTTTCATGTGTCTGGAAAGATGAAGTATTGTATGGTGCTTGTTTGGGGCACAGACCATTCACACAAGACTGCGTGACACAATTGTTGTTTACCTGAATTTAACATTTTTTGTAACACGTTCTCTTCAGAAGTGTATGGACCATTTTTCTTTGTGGAGAAAACGGTTCCTCGACGGGCTGCAGCAACTGATTATGCCCAAATTACAGCAAGACAATGGAGAGGTCATTTTGAAAAATATGGTGCTCCACTACACTTTCCTTGAGATATTGGTAATTTCTCCAAAGCCCAATCTATTTTCCGTAAATCCTGTAGTTTTCACGCAGTCATTCTCTAAAACTCTGGGGGTGCTCATGAATAACCCTGTATTTCACAAACAGCGCAGCATAATGAGTACAGATTTTAATTAGGTGACAGTACACAAAGGGCCGAGTATTTTTCTCTGTTGTTGACTTTTGCGACTCTTTTTAACTGCTGTATATTTAGCAGTACTGGTTTAAATGAGGTGTTTTTCCATTGTTATTGGAATTCGATAACTCTTAAAAAGAGAACTATGTGATGTGGCGCATGCCACAAATTAGATTAAGAGTTTTCGAAAAATAGTCAAATGATATGTCTTTTTTAAGTCGGTTTTAGCAAGTAAAGATGAGTTTCAAAACTGTTAGGCGATGTAAGTTTTGCAGTCAGCTTCGTATAATGGTAAATCATGAAGTCTTTGCTCCTGTGTTTTACTATCCAAAATAAGATACACATTAGTAATTACAGATATCCCGGTACATACAATTCTACATACCTTTCACTATTTTTCCACGTAGTCCTCCCACCAGTTCAGACATTTATTCCGTTGCAGTACTAAACCGGAGAGCCCTCTGTCGTAGAATTCGTCCGGTTAGCTGTGGACTGGTGTCTTGGCCTCATCGTTGCACATGAATCACCGTCCTGTCAAGAACTTCTTCAGTGGATCCAAAACTTGGAAATGACTAGGGGCGAGGTCCATATCGTACAGAGAGTGGTCCAGAGTCTCCGAATGAAATGACCGGAACGTGTCGGCGATTCTGATTGACACACGTGACCTCGCATTGTCGTCGAGGGTAACCGCATCCTGATGGCAGCCTACAGAAGTAAAGTGTGGAACAATAGCTATCGATGTTGATGGCTGTTCCTAGTGGCGTGAAATCCAGCAGGAGCGATCCATGGCGATCTCAGAACACCGTTAACATCACTTTCCCAACAGATAGCACTGAACGGAATTCTTTTTCTCACGCGGATGTTTCCAAACTATGCTCTGCTGCTTCAATTCTAGTGTGTAATGCAGTATCCGCGAGTCATTGCCAGTAACAGTGTGATCCAGGGCGCTGTCACCCTCCTCGGCATCATACACTTGCCGCTCATAATATCATCTAATGGCTTAGGCACCCACGAACACGAAACCTTCCGGTATCATAAAGATCCGTGAACAATATCGTAAAAACTCCCACACGAAATGCCAAGCTCCCGAGAAATGTCCTTCATGTGACCCGCTTTCACCATCGCATCGACGTGGAAATGTCATCATTCAGGGACGAACGCGGCCTCTCAGCTGCTCATTGTCATGCAAGTCTTCAAGTTCTTTTGCGAACTCACACCACCACCACCACCACCACCTCTTCTTCTTCTTCTACTACTACTACTACTACTACTACATACTTCTCAAAGCGAGACACTTTGCCGGCCGGAGTGGCCGAGCGGTTCTAGGCGCTACAGTCTGGAACCGGGCGACCGCTACGGTCGCAGGTTCGAATCCTGCCTCGGGCATGGATGTGTGTGATGTCCATATGTTAGTTAGGTTTAAGCATTTCTAAGTTCCAGGGGACTGATGACCTCAGAAGTTAAGTCCCATAGTGCTCACAACCATTTGGACCCTTTTTTTTTGTGACACTTTTCCCCGTACGTTGGCTGCATTTCTCTGTGGATTTCGATGGGAGTACAATATAAAATAAATAAAATAAAATAAAATAAAATAAAATATTAATTATTTTTATCTGTCTGATTGGCTCTCCTATGAGTCGTCAGGTTTTGATTATTCGGTATCAGACGCTTGACAATGGCTTTTTCGTAAAGGCAATGTTACTCGTAGTTGACCGTGAAATAAAACTGAAATAATCGGACTTCGTAATTAAATCGTTTCCAAAGACTGCTGCGGTAGGTGCGGACTCATAATCTAAATCTCAATATTACAATAATTTGCCAGCCATGCCAAAACGTCGTACAGAGGTGATTGTCTACTAAACAAAAAAATTACACAGTTAGTTAAATCAGATATATTCAATGAATAAGCCTACAGTTCATAATCCTACTTACTTTTATAAATATAAATTCTTTTCAGAATCGAGTGCCTAGTATGGTTGCAACTCGCAGTAATTTTCTATATCATGAAATATGGCGGTGTGCCAGACAATAAACTAAAATACGTGCTTCTCGCACCACTTCAACGAGAGCTCTTCTTTCTTAATCAAAACATACGACTAACGAAAATGTACTTTTGTTTTTTCAGCGACACAGCGCTGCAGTTGTGTGCCATAGGCTTTATTTATTTGTCACTGATTATTTATTTAATTAATATCTCGCGTTTCCGAGGAAACTCACGCTCGGCATGCAAATGTGCCTTTATATTGCCCCCTGAATTGCGAGGCGAAAGGACACACCTGCAGGCGAGCAATTCACCTAAAGGCACAAGAAAATCTAAGTTATCTACAACTATTTACATGACTTACATTATACTGTATATTATACACAAAATTTGAATGACGCGCGTGCGCCGAAAAAGTTCTTATGTTGGCAAAACAGAGTGCGCGCATGCGCAGAAGCGTCTGTGTAACTACGGCACTGCCGTTATTTCGTAAATTTAGATCACGCGGCACAGTATTGCAGTTCATATTGTTCGTGTGCGCGCGCATTTCTTAGTCGTTGCACAAAGAAAATATTCCACCAAGATTACATATGAAGACTACATTCTATGACAGGTAACTTAGTTTTAAAATTACAATATTTGTTATAATACAATACAACTTTAGATTGTTGAATGTTCTTAGTTACATAGCATTGCAATGAAATGCTTCAAAGAAAAATGTCCGTATTTTTCAGGTGCGTTGACCTATACACATGGTGTCGTTATCACAGTTCATATTCATCTGCTGCACAATAATTTTTTACAGGTTAGTATCGTCGTGGTAAAGTTTTTTTGATCACAGTAACATCGTTGTATAACAACGTGATTGATACATAAGCATGTCCATTTCCTATTTCCATTATAGTCGTTGTGATGCAGTTCGTTGTGACAAAAAGCATTGTTTATTACAGATCAGACGTGACCCGTCGAGTAATTAGTCCATATGCAGTTCGTTTTCGATATTCCGTGGAAGCTTGGTTGCAGAACCTCGGACGGCACATAGCTGGCGTCGATCCTTGGACAGTCCAGGTAAGCGTGTCCGTCACATTTCGAGAACATTTCATTCCCTGAAGTTCCAACCAAAATTCTTCCACCCGTCGTGTTGTTTTCTGGACAGGCACTTTGTGTCCATTTAATCCAGTTAACATCTTGAAGTTGGGTACTGTAGTAATGTCGCTAGACGATGCACGAATTATTCACTTCACATTTTCAGTTTTTTGCTGAATATAGCTCACCTAAATGTTCGTTAATGTCCGTGAACAGAGGTTCACTATGCAATGTCTTTTTTTTTTTTTAAAAAAAAGTTTTTCACATTTTGGCACTCGTTATCGTTCAAATTTTCACACAGTAACAGTTACATTATACATCAGTTTAAAAAAAACATAAGTAATAATACATACACACGTCACATATTTTCTTAGCATAAACATAATACAGTTGCACATAAACATGTTTACATCATCATTACATAGCTATAGGTTATTACATTGTGTCACACTTGATTACATGAATTGCAGATATTTACATCCTCTTTAGCGGTTTTGCTGGGATATTATCGATGTTTTTTGTGATGTCATCTGAAATTAAGATAGGTTAGACACAACATTCATTACATCAGTAGGCAAGACCAGGCGTTTTCACTACTCAATAAATATTCAAAATAGTAAGAGAGAGAAAATGTTCGATTCCTCGCGTTTTGTGCGTGTGTGTAGTGTGTCTGTGTGGCCTTGACTACTGGTAGATGCTTTTCTTGCTGAGAGATGTGCGTCTAATCTATTTCTCGAAGTAAAAGATCGCTTCACAGATGACGTCTGTCGGTTCGTCAGGTGTCATAGCAAGTCAGTGGTACCTACAGTCACAAATGTTCCGTGAAAAATTTATATATCATTCACTGCTACGTAATCATAAATTTTACTTTAATATTCAGTCTTCTCGGTGGAGCCGCGGCGTTGAAAGATAAGTTCTTCTGTCTTCAACTGCGACTCTGGAACGCTGAAATGAAAATTTCTATACTACTTATTATCTGTGTTGTAGCAACAGAGTTTTTCGAGTTGCTTAGCAATATTTTGATGGGTATGACTTTTACATTATTCAGCATGAAATGCTCTAAGATCTCGGTGTGCGTATAGCCCAATAATTTTGTTAGTTCTACGATGTTGTAACAGATACGCACCAGGGTGCGGTATGTTAACAATTATATAAGGTCCTTCATATAGCAGACGCCACTTAGCGTTGCGTCGTTTGAGTGCAACAGGTTTATGATGAGTACGAAGTAGTACAAGCATTCCTACCTCGAATTTTTGTTTTCTTTTTATTATGTTTCTGTGATGTTTGTTTCGTATCTGTGCGTGATGTGTCAGCGTAGTCAATACTTCTTTTATTTTCTGTTCAGGTGTGATTTCCTTGTCTGACAACTTAGGTAATGGTTCTATCCACTGATCGTTCTGTTTGCAATTGAACATGATCTCGTTAGGTGTGTAATTTGTATCGTAAATATTTAAGTTATTGTGTACGTCTTCGAAAAGACTTAGGTAGGACACCCAATTAGTATGTTTTGATGAAATATAGGTCCTCATGAATCGATTTAATTCTCGGAAAAGTCTCTCAGTCGCGTTACATTGTGGACTAAACCTCGAAATAAATATACTTTTAATGTTATTGTCCTTCAAGAAATTTCTCCATTTGTACCCAGAGTAGTATGCTGCATTATCTGACAGAATTGCTTTAGGTTTTCCCACGTGCGTCAGGTAATCACTTGAGAATCTTCGTATTATAGCATTTGCAGTGGCGGATTTTAAAGCATAAAGTTTTACGTGTTTAGAAAATATATCGTAAAAAGCTAAGATATATTTGACGCCTCCAGAGCTTGCTGGATGCGGTCCACTAATGTCAGTACACAGAATTTCCAGGGGTCTACCAGGTAAAATAGAATGTAAATCTGTTTTTGTGGATAAATTCTGAGGTTTTGATTTTTGACATATGACACATGTTTTTAGTTCCCTGTAAATTTTTCTTCTCATATTGCTAAAATAACAGTATGTACTGAGCTTTGCCAAACACTTTTTCGTCCCATAATGACCCCAAACTAAGTGTGTGTGCCAAATTAGATTACGTTCAGACTCTTTGGGAAAGCATACACACCAGTTAGTAGCATTTGGATGTCGGCGGTAAAATAACACATCATTGTGTAACTTGTAATACTGAGTCAAAGGATGGTTGTGTTTTTCTACCAGTAATGTTATTATCTTATACCAGTGAGGATCAGATTTTTGTAATTCAGCCATGTTTCTGCACATATCAATATAATATTGGTGATACTGCTTGTCTTGCATTAAGAGAATCCTGTAGTCATTTATATTTTCTAAGTCACTGTTGGTATCATTCATACCTTGTGGAAGTCTAGACAAAGTGTCTGCAATGGTGTTGTCCTTACCTCTTATGTACTTAATTTCAAAAGAGTAGTTCTGAAGTGTAACTGCCCATCGTGATAGTCTAGGATGTACAAGTTTACAAGTTAACAAAAATGTCAGGGCCTGGTGATCGGTGTAAATTACCGCATGTTTTCCAAATAAATAATAATTGAATTTCTTGAATGCCCATACTATGGAAAGTGTTTCTAACTCAGTAGTGGAGTATGTACGCTCACATTCAGTTAGAGTGCGACTCGTAAACCCAATAATTCTTATCTGTTCCTCCTCTTTATTCTTTACAACTTGAAATAAGCAACAGCCCAAGCCAGTACGTGAAGCGTCACAAGTCATACAAAAATCTAAATTGAAATCTGGATGGCTCAAAATGTTAGCATTCACTAAAGCATGTTTAATTGTATTAAAGTCATTCTGGCACTGTTCCGACCAGATCCAAACTTGATTCCTTCTGAGTAGATTTAGCAGATGTTTACTGTTCAAAAGTGGTTGTGGCAAAAAACGTCTGAAAAATGAACATAGCCCAAGGAATGATTTTAACTGCTTTTTAGTTCGAGGGCTAGGAAAGTTTCTGATAGCATCTAATTTACTGGGATCCGGACGTATGCCCTGTGAATTAATGATATGTCCTAAATACTTTATCTCACTGCAACCAAATTTTGATTTTCTTAGGTTGGCTGTGACTCCAGCTTGTGCAAATTTTTCTAAAATTCTTTGAAGTGTGTCAACGTGTTCATTCCAGGATTGTGTAGCTATCAGTATATCATCTACATAGTGTGTGACTGTCTCAACTAAATCGTCGCCAAGCACGGTATCCAGGGCTGTAATGAATACCCCAGAGCTGACATTCAGTCCGAAGGGTAGAACACAAAACTGATAGGTTCGCCCCCCGAACATAAATGCAGTATATTTCCGAGAATCAGGAGTGATACCTACCTGCCAAAACGAATTAGCGAGATCTATTGTGGAAAAATATTTTGCATCTAGAAATTTCTGTAATTGCTCTTCTAAATTTTCAGGTTTTGTGTGAACCGGTAAAATTATTTCATTAATAGCTCGTGCGTCTAACACTAACCTAATGCCTCCATTTGATTTTTTGACAACAAGTAGAGGACTACAATAAGGTGAGGTGGATGGTTCAATGACCTTCCAGTCTAACATTTGTTTTAATTCTTGCCACACAGCAGGTCGTTGAGATAACGGTACGTTATATGTCTTATGGCAGAAGATCTTGTGAGGCTTAACTTCAATCTTGTACACATACGTGTTGATAACACCTAATCGTTTGGTAAAAACTTGTAAATATTTGGATAACACTTCCTGTAGTTTTATACGTTCATGTACACTGAGAGCTGTAGCTTCACTTATCTTATGATCAAGCAATGTTTTCAAGTCCATTAGCTCTCTGTCAGATGAGTGTGGTTGCATGTCTTGAATGTCTTTGTCAAGTACTAACTGTACCTTGTACCCTGTACAGTGTTTGTCATGCTTTAGAGTTCTCCTGTCCAAATCAATAATAATTACACTGCCTTTATCATTTAAAATACATTTACCTATGGAGAAGTCTATAATGCAGTCCTTCTCGCTCATAATATCTATTCCTAATATGCAATTTGTCACAAGGTTTTGTACAACCAGGAATGGCCATTGTACGGTTCCATTACCTATTTTAACGTTTACAAAAACTTGCTTCGTAACCCTACATGACTTATTACCTAGTGCAGTAGTTATTTTACAGTTTTGGGCAGGAAACTCAGGCACAGGTTCCAATTCACACATCTTTTTATAAAAATTAAAAGATAAAACGCTCACAGCTGCACCTGTATCTAGGATAATAGTAGTTGGAATCCCACCTACTACACCAGTAGTGGATGCTAAAACAATTTCATTTGTGTTTAAACGACATTGTGTACTGTCTTGTAAAAGTTCATCTGATATATTGTTATTGTGGTTGTATCTTATAAATAAAACAGGTAGTTTTTGTTTAGAATTACTCGGCATATCATTATTCTGTTGTTCAAGTGTGGTGTCAAATAACTGATTAACATTGAAGCCGCCCCCCAAGGATTCTTCAGCCACGACCTGGGGCAAAGTAGTGACTGTTTCTAGTTTGTTGGATTATCATTTGTACTAGGTACTGACACAGATTGAGGTTGTGCATCAGGTGTCATTTCTATTATATTCACATTCGGATATTGCCTATTATGATCTCCAAACTTTTGCGGTTGTTGTTGCTGTTGCGCATTATAACTTACCTGTCGGTCGTAAGGTATGCTCCAATTTTGACCTGGTGGCTGCTGTGGTAAAGCAGAGTTTGAATGAAAGTACTGATCGTTACGAGTCCAACCTTGATGCTGTCTTGGCTCGTAGTTATTATTATTTCTATTTCTGTTTGTGTTTTTGTTATTACCTTTGTATCCGTTGTTACCGTTGCAGTTATTACCGCGGTGCCTTTTGTATGGATTGCCGCATGAAATGTTATTACTGTTGTAACTATTGTTCGTATTGGAATACGCGTGTTGATTTTGATTTCCGTACTGAGACGGCATGTGAGTTTGCTGTTTTTGTTGTACCGCGTATCCAACTGTGGGCGCGCCAGAATTGTGTTGGCAAGCCTGCATGTTTTGCATACCACTAGTGTAAACATTGTGGCTGCTGTTTTGCCGCGCGAAGCGCTGATCTTCAAGTAACATGTCAACCGAATCTAAAGCTGTTAAAAAATAATCTGAATCGTCATCCGGGATATGTAGAAGTTTTTCCTTAATGTTGAAAGGCAATTTGGCCTTCAACGCTCGGAGTATATCACGTGTTGCGACTGGTTCGTCTAAAAAATGTCCCATGTTCAAGTATTTTTCAAAATATCTGCGTAAGTTACCATTTTTACTGTTAAAAGTTTCAGGTTCTAAAATTTGTCTCCTGAGTCGCTCCTGGACGGATTGCGACCAGAATTTGTTCAGAAAGGCACGCTCAAACTCACTGTACGTGGTACATACGTCAGCTTGACTGTATGCCCAGACAGCTGCATCGCCTTGGATGTAACCGACAATATATGAAATCTTTTTCCGGTCACTCCAAGTGCGTGGAAATGCGTTACTAAAAGATTTAAGAAAAATCACCGGATGAATGGTTCGTTTCTCTGGGATAAAAGCCTGAAATTGCCTGTGTTTTATTAAGCTTTCTTCTTCCTTTGCATTATGATATGGATTTGTTCCACTGTAATTACTGCAATGCTCAGCTGGCGAGTAATTACGATAATGTTGCTGTGGTTTACCATGATAATAGCTTGTGTTTGTGGTTGCACGTCGTGGTATGTGTTGTAGTCGTGGTGTGTTTTGTTCTTGTGTGTTTGTGGTGTGCGGTATGTGTGCGTCATACTCGAATGTATATTGGTTTCTGAACTGTACATTTTGACTGATATTTTCGTTACATTCAGACTGTGGTTGATCGGTGAATTGTCTCATGGGTGCAGTGACGGATTGTACTGCGTCACTAATCAGCTGTTTGTTATTAGTGATGTATTCCGCTACGGAGTCGTGCACAATTGTTGGTAAATTTTCACGTATGCATCTATCAAAATGTTTGTCTTTGTTCTCTACCCAATCATGAAATTCTTTATTAATATTTTGAAAATGAGCTGTGGCATCAGATTGTAAGATGTCAGTCAGGTGTTGTTCAACATCGTCAAATTTATTCTGCACGTCAGTAATTCGTTTTTCAAGGTTGTCGTGTACTGAAGGATATGTTTGAATTTGTTCAGTAAGAGCTTCACACGTGACATTAAGGTTTTTTAATTGTTTCTGTAAAAGTGCTACGTCATTTGTAGTCTTTTCTTGTCTCGTATTAAGCTTGGAAAATTTCGTACTGAGTTCAGTCATCTGTTTGGTCAGTGTGGCGTCTATAAGTTCCACACGTTTACACAAAGTGTCATTACATGCCTTGATTGCTATGAGATCAGATTTAATTTCGTCATTTTGTGTCTTTAACTGTTCATTTTGTGTCTTTAAGGTTGCCATGTTTTCCGCGTTCTGCATCCTTAAGGTTGCCATATTTTCTGCGTTTTGTTTCATTAGCATTTGTAACATGTTGGCAATGTTTACTGTTTGCAAGGTCTCTGCCCCCGCCGCGTCATTAGACGTGACGTCATGTATTAACATGGGCTCTGACTGAGACTTTGAAATTTTTGTGGTGGACGGCCTATTGTCAAAATTTCCGTTGACACTTGCGTCAATATTTGATGTATCGTCACTACCGGTTGCTGTCGTAAAGTCATTTTCTAACATTTGTCTCTCGTCCGAGTCGGATTGCGTCTGAATAGTACGTCTTTGCTGTTCCATTTTTGCGTATTGTTTTCTAGTTATTACCATGCCACACGTGCTATATATTTCAAGAAATTAATGTTTGACACTGGTTTTAAAATAAAATGCAGTTGAGCATGAATCGGTCGTAGCAACAATGGCTGTCTGTTAATTTAAAAATATAAACTGAATTTGTGATTATTGGTAATGGCTGCTGGCCATGTTACATGATATCGTACAGAAGTCGGCCATATTGTACACTCGTGTATTGGTATTGTTGCATACGTTATTGTTTAAGGAAAAATACTGAGAATGGAATTTATCACTGAAACTGTTATGCGGAAAAGAAACACTACAGAATTTTACTGAAAAGCTAATACACTGAATTATACGTCTGGTCAAGCCTGCTAATGCAAAGATGCTGCGTCTTACCTTATTTTGCTGGAAGCTTCTTTGCGTCTTCCCGCAAAATTTTATAATTGGCAAATATCTTCTGATTTTTTTTTTTTTTTATTTCTCATATAGTCAAGTCCAGGACCAGAAGGTTGATTTTTCACATGAAACAAAGAGAACAATGTAACAAATGACAAAATAACAAGTCCGACACGCAGTCGCCAATATAAAATAAATAAAATAAAATAAAATAAAATAAAATATTAATTATTTTTATCTGTCTGATTGGCTCTCCTATGAGTCGTCAGGTTTTGATTATTCGGTATCAGACGCTTGACAATGGCTTTTTCGTAAAGGCAATGTTACTCGTAGTTGACCGTGAAATAAAACTGAAATAATCGGACTTCGTAATTAAATCGTTTCCAAAGACTGCTGCGGTAGGTGCGGACTCATAATCTAAATCTCAATATTACAATAATTTGCCAGCCATGCCAAAACGTCGTACAGAGGTGATTGTCTACTAAACAAAAAAATTACACAGTTAGTTAAATCAGATATATTCAATGAATAAGCCTACAGTTCATAATCCTACTTACTTTTATAAATATAAATTCTTTTCAGAATCGAGTGCCTAGTATGGTTGCAACTCGCAGTAATTTTCTATATCATGAAATATGGCGGTGTGCCAGACAATAAACTAAAATACGTGCTTCTCGCACCACTTCAACGAGAGCTCTTCTTTCTTAATCAAAACATACGACTAACGAAAATGTACTTTTGTTTTATCAGCGACACAGCGCTGCAGTTGTGTGCCATAGGCTTTATTTATTTGTCACTGATTATTTATTTAATTAATATCTCGCGTTTCCGAGGAAACTCACGCTCGGCATGCAAATGTGCCTTTATAGTACGTCCTTTGTTCCATAGAAAACGAATCACACTACGTTGCTCGTATGCAGTGGACCTGTGAAGCAGAGCTACCATCTTCAATAACTGACAGCAGCGCCGTGCCGCGGAGCTAACGGCAGATACGATGATGTTTTGCTCGTGGGGCGCTCAACTGCGCGGTCGTCAGCGCCCTTGAAAGGGTACAGTACCGCCCAACATTAAAAATAGGTACAACATACTTCATTATTCTTGTCTGAACAACATATTTTTTCTAATAATAACTCAATTTCAATTAATACAGCGAAGCCGGATACCAGTGTAGGAAAGAATGACAATTTATTTATTTAATTGGCTACATGTGCACTCCCATAAAATAAATCCCTACATCCAGTTTGGTGAGATCTGTGATATGAATGAATGTATGGTCGTCTCCTAACCGCAGATAGTGAATGTGAATATATGATCATCTTTGATACGATCCTTTGGCCACCTTTGGTGGGACCAAAGAGATGAAATTTACCTGAGCTTTGAGCACCTGAAATGTGGCTGACCAATACGGTAGCAAGGTGCTCCCCCACTTCGGCAGAGGTGCGAGAGAACCTGAAGAACGGCCATGTTTCAGCACTCTGCCGCTGGATCTTGTGCTGTTAAGACCTGTCTTGGGTGTGCTCCGTAAAGACAAAACAGTGGAGACATGGTATGCATGTATAATATTTAAGAGTAGTTTGAAATAATAATTTCTCTATTTCAGGAACTTTTGTGGGGAGAATTAAATGTCAGGCAGGTAATATTAATGGGATCGTAGTAATCTTCGGAAGTGACCAACGGTCACAATGAAACCACGTGTAGCAATAAGTTGAAATACTTCCGTGTGCTTAAGTTAAGCTGAATTACTAGCGTGTGTACTATAAGTTGAAATATTTAAGAAATAGCGTGTGCAGGACTTGAAATTAGAGGCGAGTACTTCCACGTGGTGAATACTGTGTGAGTCTCAATCTGTGTATGAGACAAAGGATAAAGAGATGTGCTCGTCCATGGTATCAGTTGAGGACTCGTGTGTGTGATGAATATGTTCTTAATATTACTTTGCGTGATATGTTTCCGTGTGACGCTTGATTCAAACTATAATACTCTGAGAGAGAAGCAAGGTGAGTCAGCCGTCTATCCAGCAACGCCACTTGGCTTGCATTGCACAGGAAGACGTGCATATATCTCCAGAGTTCATAGTAGGAAAGTAGAATTACGAAGTGGGGCAGTGTCGTGTGAAACTGGGATAAATATTAATTGAAGTGGGAAAGCTGAAAGTGATACTGTTGTGACTATTCCCTGTGTTGTATTTCATGTTGTAGTGTGGTGTATGTCATGTAATTTAAGTATGTGTGGTTTGCATGGGAGAGTAGCAAGGTAGTTTCGGAGGTAGTGGGTTATGCGTGTTCCTTTTGTACCGCTCGGTCTGGAGGAAAGTTTCGAGATGATGATTGTGAGAGTCGAAGTGTGAGATATAATAAAAGATCCACCATCCTATCCAGAAAGTGCACTGTAGCGTTAAATAATTACGAGACCATAAGATGGAGAATCACCAATGTAAAGCCATGCCCACTGGGCGGAATTTCTCATGTGTTATTGTTGTAGGTTATAGAATTTGTGTGTTTAGGTTATAGAATTTATCAGAATAAGTAAGATAGTGAAAAGAAAAAGATTGGTGGCCTTTTCCTTCGAATTGTATGTTGTCATGATATCCAGAATTTATAATGTGTGCGCCATTCATATTCAGTGCGATGGCCACGTGTTGATAAAAGCCGTTAAATAAAAAAAAAGAAAATGTGGTATTGCCAGTGCGTAGTGAACAGTCAGAGTTCTGTAAATTACTGATAGTCAGTTTGCGTTTCCGTTGCGTATTATTCATTTAGGAGGAGAATTTGTAACTTAGTTGTGAGTACGAGAGTTCATGTTACTCGATAAATAAGAATGAATCCACTCGCTTGGCAGACCACTCATGTTACAGGCCTGACTGCTTGATGCCACAGTATGAGCAAGGCATGTGGGTGCCTCTCACCCTTACAAAGTCCCAATTTGTACACAGTCCAGTTTTTTACACAGTCCAATCTAGCCAGTGTCACGATGATGATGATGATGATGATGATGATGATGATGAACTGATGAGGACAACACAAACATCCAGTTCCCGGGCAGACAAAAATCTCCAACCCGGCCGGGAATCGAGCTTGGGACCGCGTGATCAAGAGGCAGCAACGCTATCCACTAGACCACGAGCTGCGGACACGGCAGATAGGAACTGGCCTCTCGAAGAATGGTCCACCGCTGATAACGGGTATGCTGACTTCGCATTTTCAGCCGTAATTTGGCTAAAAAAAAGGAGTAAAGACTTTCTGATTCGCCCTTGCATTTGTAGTGGGGTAATGCCAAACTAAGCCTTAGAGTTTAGTGCATCGCTACGCCATTATTGGGTGAGACGCTCCACTACAAAACAATTACAGCAAACACAGAAGTCACATCTATAAACAGCACAATAAAATATTCATCCTTTTACCTACTGTCATCTGTCGAATCTTTCTTTAGATATCTCGAATCATTTATGAAACAGTACCGTTCTCAACATAACGCGAAATATGTTTTCATCTCCAACGACCTCCATATCGACAGGATGTTAAACTTCTAACAACCCTACCACAACAAAGGTCAAAAATTAATTATGATTGTGGTGTTGCTCACGCTGCTAAATACTGCATTTTCGGGTAACAACGAAGTTATATTGTGTGGCAGGTGTCATTAGAGCACAGTTAATAAAATTTCATGAAATGATGGATAAACTAGGCACTCATCTTTTCGTGTTTCCCACGCTGGTCTCGTTGTGAAATCATGGCTCAATCGTCGAAAATCTAGGTAGTGATGATTCCAAGCTCGGATGCAAAGAGGCCTAGGTGTTATTCTGCGATATTCAAAAGTTTTATAAATGTGTTTCATAAACCATTCTTGAAGATTAAACTTTTGCGAGTTAGCACAATGGAGATGTAAAAAAGTAATCAGCACTCCGAATTTAAGTTACACTTCTTTTTTATTACTTTTGTTGCAATATCAAGTACCACACAAAACATCACTTCACAATATAAAACATACTTGATAATATCTTCGCCACTGTTAAAGTTCACATTTTATAAACTGAATACAATTTGCGTCTTTTCAACATGACGTCCAAGACTTGACTCTCTAATAACCGCTTACGCGCCCAAAAATCAGAGTTACAAGTACGTCGAAGATCATAGAGACAAAAGAAAGAATACAAATAAGAATAATACCATTGCAATATAAACATATCGATGTATCAGAGTACATCTACATTAATGAAATCAAATCTGAATGTTGTCTCAGAAATATGTTAACTACTTTACAGAAACACAGTAGAATATTGCTGATATCGAGAGGTTGAGGTGAGGAGCCATAATGGTTACGTAATTCAAGTCTCATTACAAACTGTTATCTTTTTTTTATTTTACTTCTTTTTTTTTAACATTCTGTTTAGTGTGTGTACCTTGCACTTGATGATGCGACTATCTGTGAAAAACTGAAACGTCTCTTTAGTTGACCAAGGAAATTTATGAAACTCATAAAATGCATTTCATCCAGTAAGCAGTGTTCAGTAGTTATGTCTACTCTTCTCGCGTACAATTGGCGAACTGATGACGACACGTGGCGCAGCTGAGGATGAAATACAACGCCCGAGAAGCCACAAGCGTTTCGGAGCGTACGATTCATTTTACCAAATAGAGCGATGACCTGTATAGGCGCAATTGTAAACCCAGCGGCATCTCTGTTAGCAGTGAATGGACACGGGAGCGTTGCGATTAGATTTTGGAACAATGGAAGCGAATTATCTCATCAGAGGAATATCAGTTCATTTTGCATTGTGGTATCAGGATACGCTGGCTCTGTAGGAACCTGGCGATCGATACGAGAATATGCACACCAACAGGCCTATATACACAGAGTGTCAGCCATAGACTTATACTGCAAGAACATTCATCAGGACTTCTCTAGTACTGCAGCTGCTACAGAAAACTGTGACTAAGAAAATGTTAATGCTGAACACTTATCGTCACTACCACTGGTGGTTTTCTCACTAACCATGGAATTATCCAGCTGATAAAATTATTCATACTACGAGTCCAGATGAAGCTACCACTGTCCCAGTAGCATGAAATATTGCACTTGCCAGATCATTTGCTTAATCATTTTTTCTTCATACTTACATCCTTTTAAATGAATAGCTAAAATAGGCCTTACAATCCACATTTTTGTGTGCAAATAAAATTTATATAATAGTTATTACTAATTGTTACATATTAATATTGCAGTAAAACTAGCGCTATGAACAAATAAAAACTATTTTCTACCACAAAACAAGGTCTACGATTTCTAATATCATATACGATCAGTACTGCCAAGAAGTGCGTCATAAAATGTCATAGATCAGCGATCATATGAGCAGTTATACCCATTTCTCAGTATAAATTTCAAACTTATTTAAGCACCTTACACAGTTTTACACGATCACCGGAATCAAAATGAACATAACAGATAAATGAATCACTTTTGGAATAGTACCTTGCCTGACCAATCATTAAGTGTGAACTGTTTTGACCATATTAAGTATCCAGCTAGTATCAAATGCAATGAAACTTCATTTGTATTTTATAGTTTTTCGGTAGCTCAATACAAGGTACTCAAGAATTTAATAGACCAGTATTATCTTATGGCTCTTTCCGTGACAAAGTAGCTTTGGTTCGCTTGGTTTCACTGGATATTAATTAATATTATAGTTAAGAAGCTTTTCGGCGTCATGACTTTACTCATAAATTTGAATTCCTTTTTTTTTTTTTTTATAACTGCAAGAAGAGCGCTCTCTCTATTGCGTTGCTCCCACAGTATCCTGCTACTTTTCTTCAAGGCTTGTGGAGAGATTCTTGGCCGTTCTATTCACGTCTTTAGAAGCAGTCTTGAAATATTACAAAATCATCTGCAGATCGTACTATTCCCTTTTTCATTCATCTTCGTTAGACATTGTTGCATAGATAACATGAACAAAGAAAGTGAAAATTACGATTCTCTTTTCACAGCTTGTAAGCTCTGTTGACATGCTTTCCTTCTCATAATCGTGAGAACGTACTTTTCTCCTTAGGAGACAAATAAGGTTGCTAATAAACTGACTCGGAACGTTTCTCGGTAAGCCACATTTTCCGGTCTCCTGATTTCACTCTAGAATGAGGCACAAAGCTTAATTACTTCCTTCGTTCGTTCGTCTTCTCTGAAACTTAACTGTCTAAAACGAATTCCTCCCTTGTTCCCTAATCCTATCACCTGAAATCTATAGAAAGAGTTTCGAGGCACGTGACTTGTTAGCAACTGTTCTAAACTTTTGCAATCAAGTGCTTTCACAAGTTTTGGTAAGTGGACTGTTCTGCCTTTGGTTTATTGCTCAACTTGCCACAGTCTTATATTTCATTTCGTTTCCCAGATTTTAGAAAATCTCAGCCTTTTTATTTATCGGCTTTCTTACGCTCACCATGTTCAAATTTAATTTTCCTGACTCGGAGGCCTAGATTCGATGGAGATAACGTTTTTCAGTGTTTCTCTGGAAGCTTCTATTATCAGCTAACTGCTCTTGATAAATGCATAGTATATCTTCTCCGTCTTTGGAAGTCACTTAGAATCGTTCTCTTGCTGGTATCTTTAGAAGGAGGTATATATGTTTTTTCTCAGATAATATGAGGCAAAGCTACATAGTCTCAGAAAAGGCTTCTACAATACAACTGCGAGAAATTCGTGTGAAGATTAAAATGAATGTGCAGGAGGGAAACATAATTATTCAGATTTACAAACCTCAAGTTCGTCACTCACAATTCAATTCCGACTGTAAACTATTAACGATGGATCCTACAGAATAGTGCAGACATGCCTGCAGAACAGAAGTCGTATCCTAGTGCAAACTGTTGTTCTAATTGTTTCCTGACTGATAACTGAACTTTCTTTGGAACAGGACTAACTTACTAAATACAAGTCACACGACGAGCATATGTTCAAATGGTTCAAATGGCTCTGAGCACTACGGGACTCAACTGC
Organism: Schistocerca piceifrons; assembly: GCF_021461385.2. Classification (NCBI taxonomy): domain Eukaryota; kingdom Metazoa; phylum Arthropoda; class Insecta; order Orthoptera; family Acrididae; genus Schistocerca; species Schistocerca piceifrons. The sequence continues at coordinate 1,041,541,463 of NC_060138.1, forward strand.
TGTGGTCATAAGTCCCCTTGAACTTAGAACTACTTAAACCTAACTAACCTAAGGACATCACACACATCCATGCCCGAGGCAGGATTCGAACCTGCGACGTAGCGGTCGTGCGGTTCCAGACTGTAGCGCCTTTAGCCGCTCGGCCACTCCGGCCGGCCGAGCATATGTGCTGCGAGTTAGATACAACTGAGCAAGTTCAATCTACATTTCCAGTTAAGACAGTACGAGTAGCCAGAATAAGATGTGAACAAAAGATGTGGTGGAAGCTAACCATGAAAGCGGCATTCGCTCTACTGCGAGTAACCACTTTTCGCCGAACCGTTTTATCTCTCCGGGGCAGGAATTTCATGGAATCCTCCACGGAAGGATGTCGATAACAGGGTTGTACTTTTCCGGGAGGTCTCTCTAAATTACTGACGCGCGCAGCTAGGTAGAGCTTTAGGGCCGCAAACTTCGGACGATACTGCGTCCATAAATCAATAACGGTGCAGTTCGCGTCGCACAACCACTGCAAGCACTGAGATTTATAAAATAAATAAAATAAAATAAAATAAAATAAAATATTAATTATTTTTATCTGTCTGATTGGCTCTCCTATGAGTCGTCAGGTTTTGATTATTCGGTATCAGACGCTTGACAATGGCTTTTTCGTAAAGGCAATGTTACTCGTAGTTGACCGTGAAATAAAACTGAAATAATCGGACTTCGTAATTAAATCGTTTCCAAAGACTGCTGCGGTAGGTGCGGACTCATAAACTAAATCTCAATATTACAATAATTTGCCAGCCATGCCAAAACGTCGTACAGAGGTGATTGTCTACTAAACAAAAAATTACACAGTTAGTTAAATCAGATATATTCAATGAATAAGCGTACAGTTCATATTCCTACTTACTTTTATAAATATAAATTCTTTACAGAATCGAGTGCCTAGTATGGTTGCAATTTTCTATATCATGAAATATGGCGGTGTGCCAGACAATAAACTAAAATACGTGCTTCTCGCACCACTTCAACGAGAGCTCTTCCTTTTTTTTTAATCAAACATACGACTAACGAAAATGTACTTTTGTTTTATCAGCGACACAGCGCTGCAGTTGTGTGCCATAGGCTTTATTTATTTGTCACTGATTATTTATTTAATTAATATCTCGCGTTTCCGAGGAAACTCACGCTCGGCATGCAAATGTGCCTTTATATTGCCCCCTGAATTGCGAGGCGAAAGGACACACCTGCAGGCGAGCAATTCACCTAAAGGCACAAGAAAATCTAAGTTATCTACAACTATTTACATGACTTACATTATACTGTATATTATATACAAAATTTGAATGACGCGCGTGCGCCGAAAAAGTTCTTATGTTGGCAAAACAGAGTGCGCGCATGCGCAGAAGCGTCTGTGTAACTACGGCACTGCCGTTATTTCGTAAATTTAGATCACGCGGCACAGTATTGCAGTTCATATTGTTCGTGTGCGCGCATTTCTTAGTCGTTGCACAAAGAAAATATTCCACCAAGATTACATATGAAGACTACATTCTATGACAGGTAACTTAGTTTTAAAATTACAATATTTGTTATAATACAATACAACTTTAGATTGTTGAATGTTCTTAGTTACATAGCATTGCAATGAAATGCTTCAAAGAAAAATCTCCGTATTTTTCAGGTGCGTTGACCTATACACATGGTGTCGTTATCACAGTTCATATTCATCTGCTGCACAATAATTTTTTACAGGTTAGTATCGTCGTGGTAAAGTTTTTTTTTTTTTTTTTTTTTACAGTAACATCGTTGTATAACAACGTGATTGATACATAAGCATGTCCATTTCCTATTTCCATTATAGTCGTTGTGATGCAGTTCGTTGTGACAAAAAGCATTGTTTATTACAGATCAGACGTGACCCGTCGAGTAATTAGTCCATATGCAGTTCGTTTTCGATATTCCGTGGAAGCTTGGTTGCAGAACCTCGGACGGCACATAGCTGGCGTCGATCCTTGGACAGTCCAGGTAAGCGTGTCCGTCACATTTCGAGAACATTTCATTCCCTGAAGTTCCAACCAAAATTCTTCCACCCGTCGTGTTGTTTTCTGGACAGGCACTTTGTGTCCATTTAATCCAGTTAACATCTTGAAGTTGGGTACTGTAGTAATGTCGCTAGACGATGCACGAATTATGCACTTCACATATTCAGTTTTTTTTTTTTTTTTAAATATAGCTCACCTAAATGTTCGTGGTTACTCATCGAAGAAATCGTTCATCGCGTTAACAAAGGTACGATGCATCATGAATGTCATTAACAGTTTCTTTCACATAGGTTTCTGCGTAGTTGCAGACTTAGTAATGTACGTTAATGTCCGTGAATAGTGGTTCACTACGCAATTTTTTTTTTTTTTTTTTTTAAAAAAGTTTTTCACATTTTGGCACTCGTTATCGTTCAAATTTTCACACAGTAACAGTTACATTATACATCAGTTTAAAAAAAAAACATAAGTAATAATACATACACACGTCACGTATTTTCTTAGCATAAACATAATACAGTTGCACATAAACATGTTTACATCATCATTACATAGCTATAGGTTATTACATTGTGTCACATTTGATTACATGAATTGCAGATATTTACATCCTCTTTAGCGGTTTTGCTGGGATATTATTGATGTTTTTTGTGATGTCATCTGAAATTAAGATAGGTTAGACACAACATTCATTACATCAGTAGGCAAGACCAGGCGTTTTCACTACTCAATAAATATTCAAAATAGTAAGAGAGAGAAAATGTTCGATTCCTCGCGTTTTGTGCGTGTGTGTAGTGTGTCTGTGTGGCCTTGACTACTGGTAGATGCTTTTCTTGCTGAGAGATGTGCGTCTAATCTATTTCTCGAAGTAAAAGATCGCTTCACAGATGACGTCTGTCGGTTCGTCAGGTGTCATAGCAAGTCAGTGGTACCTACAGTCACAAATATTCCGTGAAAAATTTATATATCATTCACTGCTACGTAATCATAAATTTTACTTTAATATTCAGTCTTCTCGGTGGAACCGCGGCGTTGAAAGAAAAGTTCTTCTGTCTTCAACTGCGACTCTGGAACGCTGAAATGAAAATTTCTATACTACTTATTATCTGTGTTGTAGCAACAGAGTTTTTCGAGTTGCTTAGCAATATTTTGATGGGTATGACTTTTACATTATTCAGCATGAAATGCTCTAAGATCTCGGTGTGCGTATAGCCCAATAATTTTGTTAGTTCTACGATGTTGTAACAGATACGCACCAGGGTGCGGTATGTTAACAATTATATAAGGTCCTTCATATAGCAGACGCCACTTAGCGTTGCGTCGTTTGAGTGCAACAGATTTATGATGAGTACGAAGTAGTACAAGCATTCCTACCTCGAATTTTTGTTTTCTTTTTATTATGTTTCTGTGATGTTTGTTTCGTATCTGTGCGTGATGTGTCAGCGTAGTCAATACTTCTTTTATTTTCTGTTCAGGTGTGATTTCCTTGTCCGACAACTTAGGTAATGGTTCTATCCACTGATCGTTCTGTTTGCAATTGAACATGATCTCGTTAGGTGTGTAATTTGTATCGTAAATATTTAAGTTATTGTGTACGTCTTCGAAAAGACTTAGGTAGGACACCCAATTAGTATGTTTTGATGAAATATAGGTCCTCATGAATCGATTTAATTCTCGGAAAAGTCTCTCAGTCGCGTTACATTGTGGACTAAACCTCGAAATAAATATACTTTTAATGTTATTGTCCTTCAAGAAATTTCTCCATTTGTACCCAGAGTAGTATGCTGCATTATCTGACAGAATTGCTTTAGGTTTTCCCACGTGCGTCAGGTAATCACTTGAGAATCTTCGTATTATAGCATTTGCAGTGGCGGATTTTAAAGCATAAAGTTTTACGTGTTTAGAAAATATATCGTAAAAAGCTAAGATATATTTGACGCCTCCAGAGCTTGCTGGATGCGGTCCACTAATGTCAGTACACAGAATTTCCAGGGGTCTACCAGGTAAAATAGAATGTAAATCTGTTTTTGTGGATAAATTCTGAGGTTTTGATTTTTGACATATGACACATGTTTTTAGTTCCCTGTAAATTTTTCTTCTCATATTGCTGAAATAACAGTATGTACTGAGCTTTGCCAAACACTTTTTCGTCCCATAATGACCCCAAACTAAGTGTGTGTGCCAAATTAGATTACGTTCAGACTCTTTGGGAATGCATACACACCAGTTAGTAGCATTTGGATGTCGGCGGTAAAATAACACATCATTGTGTAACTTGTAATACTGAGTCAAAGGATGGTTGTGTTTTTCTACCAGTAATGTTATTATCTTATACCAGTGAGGATCAGATTTTTGTAATTCAGCCATGTTTCTGCACATATCAATATAATATTGGTGATACTGCTTGTCTTGCATTAAGAGAATCCTGTAGTCATTTATATTTTCTAAGTCACTGTTGGTATCATTCATACCTTGTGGAAGTCTAGACAAAGTGTCTGCAATGGTGTTGTCCTTACCTCTTATGTACTTAATTTCAAAAGAGTAGTTCTGAAGTGTAACTGCCCATCGTGATAGTCTAGGATGTACAAGTTTACAAGTTAACAAAAATGTCAGGGCCTGGTGATCGGTGTAAATTACCGTATGTTTTCCAAATAAATAATAATTGAATTTCTTGAATGCCCATACTATGGAAAGTGTTTCTAACTCAGTAGTGGAGTATGTACGCTCACATTCAGTTAGAGTGCGACTCGCAAACCCAATAATTCTTATCTGTTCCTCCTCTTTATTCTTTACAACTTGAAATAAGCAACAGCCCAAGCCAGTACGTGAAGCGTCACAAGTCATACAAAAATCTAAATTGAAATCTGGATGGCTCAAAATGTTAGCATTCACTAAAGCATGTTTAATTGTATTAAAGTCATTCTGGCACTGTTCCGACCAGATCCAAACTTGATTCCTTCTGAGTAGATTTAGCAGATGTTTACTGTTCAAAAGTGGTTGTGGCAAAAAACGTCTGAAAAATGAACATAGCCCAAGGAATGATTTTAACTGCTTTTTAGTTCGAGGGCTAGGAAAGTTTCTGATAGCATCTAATTTACTGGGATCCGGACGTATGCCCTGTGAATTAATGATATGTCCTAAATACTTTATCTCACTGCAACCAAATTTTGATTTTCTTAGGTTGGCTGTGACTCCAGCTTGTGCAAATTTTTCTAAAATTCTTTGAAGTGTGTCAACGTGTTCATTCCAGGATTGTGTAGCTATCAGTATATCATCTACATAGTGTGTGACTGTCTCAACTAAATCGTCGCCAAGCACGGTATCCAGGGCTGTAATGAATACCCCAGAGCTGACATTCAGTCCGAAGGGTAGAACACAAAACTGATAGGTTCGCCCCCCGAACATAAATGCAGTATATTTCCGAGAATCAGGAGTGATACCCACCTGCCAAAACGAATTAGCGAGATCTATTGTGGAAAAATATTTTGCATCTAGAAATTTCTGTAATTGCTCTTCTAAATTTTCAGGTTTTGTGTGAACCGGTAAAATTATTTCGTTAATAGCTCGTGCGTCTAACACTAACCTAATGCCTCCATTTGATTTTTTGACAACAAGTAGAGGACTACAATAAGGTGAGGTGGATGGTTCAATGACCTTCCAGTCTAACATTTGTTTTAATTCTTGCCACACAGCAGGTCGTTGAGATAACGGTACGTTATATGTCTTATGGTAGAAGATCTTGTGAGGCTTAACTTCAATCTTGTACACATACGTGTTGATAACACCTAATCGTTTGGTAAAAACTTGTAAATATTTGGATAACACTTCCTGTAGTTTTATACGTTCATGTACACTGAGAGCTGTAGCTTCACTTATCTTATGATCAAGCAATGTTTTCAAGTCCATTAGCTCTCTGTCAGATGAGTGTGTTTGCATGTCTTGAATGTCTTTGTCAAGTACTAACTGTACCTTGTACCCTGTACAGTGTTTGTCATGCTTTAGAGTTCTCCTGTCCAAATCAATAATAATTACACTGCCTTTATCATTTAAAATACATTTACCTTTGGAGAAGTCTATAATGCAGTCCTTCTCGCTCATAATATCTATTCCTAATATGCAATTTGTCACAAGGTTTTGTACAACCAGGAATGGCCATTGTACGGTTCCATTACCTATTTTAACGTTTACAAAAACTTGCTTCGTAACCCTACATGACTTATTACCTAGTGCAGTAGTTATTTTACAGTTTTGGGCAGGAAACTCAGGCACAGGTTCCAATTCACACATCTTTTTATAAAAATTAAAAGATAAAACGCTCACAGCTGCACCTGTATCTAGGATAATAGTAGTTGGAATCCCACCTACTACACCAGTAGTGGATGCTAAAACAATTTCATTTGTGTTTAAACGACATTGTGTACTGTCTTGTAAAAGTTCATCTGATATATTGTTATTGTGGTTGTATCTTATAAATAAAACAGGTAGTTTTTGTTTAGAATTACTCGGCATATCATTATTCTGTTGTTCAAGTGTGGTGTCAAATAACTGATTAACATTGAAGCCGCCCCCCAAGGATTCTTCAGCCACGACCTGGGGCAAAGTAGTGACTGTTTCTAGTTTGTTGGATTATCATTTGTACTAGGTACTGACACAGATTGAGGTTGTGCATCAGGTGTCATTTCTATTATATTCACATTCGGATATTGCCTATTATGATCTCCAAACTTTTGCGGTTGTTGTTGCTGTTGCGCATTATAACTTACCTGTCGGTCGTAAGGTATGCTCCAATTTTGACCTGGTGGCTGCTGTGGTAAAGCAGAGTTTGAATGAAAGTACTGATCGTTACGAGTCCAACCTTGATGCTGTCTTGGCTCGTAGTTATTATTATTTCTATTTCTGTTTGTGTTTTTGTTATTACCTTTGTATCCGTTGTTACCGTTGCAGTTATTACCGCGGTGCCTTTTGTATGGATTGCCGCATGAAATGTTATTACTGTTGTAACTATTGTTCGTATTGGAATACGCGTGTTGATTTTGATTTCCGTACTGAGACGGCATGTGAGTTTGCTGTTTTTGTTGTACCGCGTATCCAACTGTGGGCGCGCCAGAATTGTGTTGGCAAGCCTGCATGTTTTGCATACCACTAGTGTAAACATTGTGGCTGCTGTTTTGCCGCGCGAAGCGCTGATCTTCAAGTAACATGTCAACCGAATCTAAAGCTGTTAAAAAATAATCTGAATCGTCATCCGGGATATGTAGAAGTTTTTCCTTAATGTTGAAAGGCAATTTGGCCTTCAACGCTCGGAGTATATCACGTGTTGCGACTGGTTCGTCTAAAAAATGTCCCATGTTCAAGTATTTTTCAAAATATCTGCGTAAGTTACCATTTTTACTGTTAAAAGTTTCAGGTTCTAAAATTTGTCTCCTGAGTCGCTCCTGGACGGATTGCGACCAGAATTTGTTCAGAAAGGCACGCTCAAACTCACTGTACGTGGTACATACGTCAGCTTGACTGTATGCCCAGACAGCTGCATCGCCTTGGATGTAACCGACAATATATGAAATCTTTTTCCGGTCACTCCAAGTGCGTGGAAATGCGTTACTAAAAGATTTAAGAAAAATCACCGGATGAATGGTTCGTTTCTCTGGGATAAAAGCCTGAAATTGCCTGTGTTTTATTAAGCTTTCTTCTTCCTTTGCATTATGATATGGATTTGTTCCACTGTAATTACTGCAATGCTCAGCTGGCGAGTAATTACGATAATGTTGCTGTGGTTTACCATGATAATAGCTTGTGTTTGTGGTTGCACGTCGTGGTATGTGTTGTAGTCGTGGTGTGTTTTGTTCTTGTGTGTTTGTGGTGTGCGGTATGTGTGCGTCATACTCGAATGTATATTGGTTTCTGAACTGTACATTTTGACTGATATTTTCGTTACATTCAGACTGTGGTTGATCGGTGAATTGTCTCATGGGTGCAGTGACGGATTGTACTGCGTCACTAATCAGCTGTTTGTTATTAGTGATGTATTCCGCTACGGAGTCGTGCACAATTGTTGGTAAATTTTCACGTATGCATCTATCAAAATGTTTGTCTTTGTTCTCTACCCAATCATGAAATTCTTTATTAATATTTTGAAAATGAGCTGTGGCATCAGATTGTAAGATGTCAATCAGGTGTTGTTCAACATCGTCAAATTTATTCTGCACGTCAGTAATTCGTTTTTCAAGGTTGTCGTGTACTGAAGGATATGTTTGAATTTGTTCAGTAAGAGCTTCACACGTGACATTAAGGTTTTTTAATTGTTTCTGTAAAAGTGCTACGTCATTTGTAGTCTTTTCTTGTCTCGTATTAAGCTTGGAAAATTTCGTACTGAGTTCAGTCATCTGTTCGGTCAGTGTGGCGTCTATAAGTTCCACACGTTTACACAAAGTGTCATTACATGCCTTGATTGCTATGAGATCAGATTTAATTTCGTCATTTTGTGTCTTTAACTGTTCATTTTGTGTCTTTAAGGTTGCCATGTTTTCCGCGTTCTGCATCCTTAAGGTTGCCATATTTTCTGCGTTTTGTTTCATTAGCATTTGTAACATGTTGGCAATGTTTACTGTTTGCAAGGTCTCTGCCCCCGCCGCGTCATTAGACGTGACGTCATGTATTAACATGGGCTCTGACTGAGACTTTGAAATTTTTGTGGTGGACGGCCTATTGTCAAAATTTCCGTTGACACTTGCGTCAATATTTGATGTATCGTCACTACCGGTTGCTGTCGTAAAGTCATTTTCTAACATTTGTCTCTCGTCCGAGTCGGATTGCGTCTGAATAGTACGTCTTTGCTGTTCCATTTTTGCGTATTGTTTTCTAGTTATTACCATGCCACACGTGCTATATATTTCAAGAAATTAATGTTTGACACTGGTTTTAAAATAAAATGCAGTTGAGCATGAATCGGTCGTAGCAACAATGGCTGTCTGTTAATTTAAAAATATAAACTGAATTTGAGATTATTGGTAATGGCTGCTGGCCATGTTACATGATATCGTACAGAAGTCGGCCATATTGTACACTCGTGTATTGGTATTGTTGCATACGTTATTGTTTAAGGAAAAATACTGAGAATGGAATTTATCACTGAAACTGTTATGCGGAAAAGAAACACTACAGAATTTTACTGAAAAGCTAATACACTGAATTATACGTCTGGTCAAGCCTGCTAATGCAAAGATGCTGCGTCTTACCTTATTTTGCTGGAAGCTTCTTTGCGTCTTCCCGCAAAATTTTATAATTGGCAAATATCTTCTGATTTTTTTTTATTTCTCATATAGTCAAGTCCAGGACCAGAAGGTTGATTTTTCACATGAAACAAAGAGAACAATGTAACAAATGACAAAATAACAAGTCCGACACGCAGTCGCCAATATAAAATAAATAAAATAAAATAAAATAAAATAAAATATTAATTATTTTTATCTGTCTGATTGGCTCTCCTATGAGTCGTCAGGTTTTGATTATTCGGTATCAGACGCTTGACAATGGCTTTTTCGTAAAGGCAATGTTACTCGTAGTTGACCGTGAAATAAAACTGAAATAATCGGACTTCGTAATTAAATCGTTTCCAAAGACTGCTGCGGTAGGTGCGGACTCATAAACTAAATCTCAATATTACAATAATTTGCCAGCCATGCCAAAACGTCGTACAGAGGTGATTGTCTACTAAACAAAAAATTACACAGTTAGTTAAATCAGATATATTCAATGAATAAGCGTACAGTTCATATTCCTACTTACTTTTATAAATATAAATTCTTTACAGAATCGAGTGCCTAGTATGGTTGCAATTTTCTATATCATGAAATATGGCGGTGTGCCAGACAATAAACTAAAATACGTGCTTCTCGCACCACTTCAACGAGAGCTCTTCCTTTTTTTTTAATCAAACATACGACTAACGAAAATGTACTTTTGTTTTATCAGCGACACAGCGCTGCAGTTGTGTGCCATAGGCTTTATTTATTTGTCACTGATTATTTATTTAATTAATATCTCGCGTTTCCGAGGAAACTCACGCTCGGCATGCAAATGTGCCTTTATAGATTGTTCATATCCGGAAAGGCTACGGTGGGTACTGTCGAAGGACTTACCGTTATTGCAAAACAAGACCATTCAAGCTATTTAGTGTGAAGTGCAAGAACGTTCCCAGACTACTTTTAAATAGAGAGTAACTCATTGAAGAAGTGTTAGCGAAATAACGCATGTTCTACCAATACCAACTCTATTAACATACGAAAATAAGCGCAGTGAACTGGAAGGTAAAGGACATAGTTTTCTCACTCAGATTATAAACTGACGTCCCATACAGAAGAAAACATCTACATGGATACTCTGCAAATCATATTTAAGTGCCTGGCAGAGGGTTCATCGAACCACCTTCACAATTCTCTATTATTCCGGTCTCGTATAGCGCGCGGAAAGAACGAACACCTATATCTTTCCGTACGAACTTATTTTGTCGTCGTGATCGTTTCTCCCTATGTAGGTCGGTGTCAACAAAATATTTTCGCATTCGGAGGAGAAAGTTTGTGATTGGAATTTCGTGAGAAGATTCCGTCGCAACGAAAAACGCCTTTCTTTTAATTATGTCCAGCCCAAATCCTGTATAATTTCTGTGACACTCTCTCCCATATTTCGCGATAATAGAAAATATGCTGCCCTTCTTTAAACTTTTTCGATGTACTCTGTCAGTCCTACCTGGTAAGGATCCGACACCGCGCAACAGTATTCTAAAAGAGGACGGACAAGCGTAGTGTAGGCAGTCTCCTTAGTAGAATTGTTACATTTTCTAAGTGTCCTGCCAATAGAACGCAGTCTCTGGTTAGCCTTCCCCACAACATTTTCTATCTGTTCCTTCCAATTTAAGTTCTTCGTAATTGTAGTAACTAGGTATTTAGTTGAATTTACGGCTTTTAGATTAGACTGATTTATCGTGTAACCGAAGTTTAACGAATTCCTCTTAGCACTCGTTTGGATGACCTCACACTCTCCGTTATTTAGGGTCAACTGCCAATTCTCGCACCATTCAGATATCTTTTCTAAATCGTTTTGCAATTTGTTTTGATCTTCTAATGACTTTATTAGTCGATAAACGACAGAGTCATTTGCAAACAACCTAAGACGGCTGCTCAAACTGTTTGTATAGATAAGGAGCAGCAAAGGGCCTATAAAACTACCTTGGGGAACGCCAGAAATAACTTTTGTTTTACTCAATGACTTTCGGTCAGTTACTATGAACTGTGACCTCTCTGGCAGGAAATCACAAATCCAGTCACATAACTGAGACGATATTCCATAAGCACACAATTTCACTACGAGCCGCTTGTGTGGTACAGTGTCAAAAGCGTTCCGGAAACCCAGAAATATGGAATCTATCTGAAATCCCTTGTCAATAGCACTCAGCACTTCATGCGAATAAAGAGTTAGTTGTGTTTCAGAGGAACGATGCCCTCCAAACCCACGATGTTTGAACACAATATATGTTCCAAAATCCTGCTGGATATCGACGTTAACGATATGGGCCTGTAATTTAGTGGAATACTCCTACTACCTTTCTTGAATATTGGTGTGATCTGTGCAAATTTCCAGTCTTTGGGTGCGGATCTTTCATCGAGTGAACGTTTGTATATGATTGTTAAGTATGGGGCTACTGCATCAGCATACTCCGAAAGGAGCCTAATTGGTATACAGTGTGGACCAGAATACTTGCTTTTATTAAGTGATTTAAGTTGCTTCAGTACTCCGAGAATATTTACTTGTAAGTTACTCATGTTGGCAGCAGTTCTCGATTCGAATTCTGGAATATTTACTTCGTCTTCTTTTGTGAAGGCATGTGTTTAGTAACTCTGCTTTGGCAGCACTGTCTTCGATAGTAGCTCCATTGTTGTCGCACAAAGAAGGCATTGATTGTTTCTTGCCGCTAACATACTTCACATACGACCAGAATCTCTTTGCATTTTCTGCCAGGTTTCGAGACAAAGTTTCATTGTGGGAAATGTTATAAGCATCTCGCATTGAAGACCGGCCTAAATTAGTTGTTTAAGAAACTGGGCCACTTCCTGCTACAGCAATTGATCTAAACTGCGTCCCTGAGATACCAGGGAAGTCGACTGAAAGAAACAAATGTTGCATTCAGTCAGTCAACCAAACAGCGGTTTCACTGTACAGACAAAGAAATGATTACTACTTCAGAAAAACTGGATGATTTCTTCAAGAGAAATTGAACAGGTCAGTAACTCGTTAGTCTACTTTTTCGGTCCTTATGCAAGTATTTATTCGGCTTGGCATTGATTGATAGAGTTGTTGGATGTACTCATGAGGGATGTCGTGGTAAATTCCGTTCAGTTCCGTCCAACTGCTGCGTTAGATCGTCAAAATCCCGAGCTGGTTGTAGGGCCTACCATTAATGCTCCAAACTTTCTTAATTGTGGGGGGGGGGGGATATCCGGTGGTCTTGCTGGACAAGGCAGGATTTGGCAAGCACGAAGACAAGCAGTAGAAACTGTCGCTGTGGGCGAGAGGGTATTGTTGTTGTTGTTGTTGTTGTGTGGTCTTCAGTCCTGAGACTGGTTTTATGTAGCTCTCCATGCTAATTTATCCTGTGCAAGCTTCTTCATCTCCCAGTACTTACTGCAACCTACATCCTTCTGAATCTGCTTAGTGTATTCATCTCTTGGTCTCTGTCTACGATTTTTACCCTCCACGCTGCCCTCCAATGCTAAATTTGTGATCCCTTGATGCCTCAAAACATGTCCTACCAACCGGTCCCTTCTTCTTGTCAAGTTGTGCCACAAACTCCTCTTCTCCCCAATTCTGTTCAATACCTCCTCATTAGTTATGTGATCTACCCATCTAATCTTCAGCATTCTTCTGTAGCACCACATTTCGAAAGCTTCTATTCTCTTCTTGTCCAAACTATTTATCGTCCGTGTTTCACTTCCATACATGGCTACACTCCATACAAATACTTTCAGAAACGACTTCCTGACACTTAAATCAATACTCGGTGTTAACAAATTTCTCTTCTTCAGAAGCGCTTTCCTTGCCATTGCCAGCCTACGTCTTATATCTTCTCTACTTCGACCATCATCAGTTACTTTGCTCCCCAAATAACAAAACTCCTTTACTACTTTAAGTGTCTCATTTCCTAATCTAATTCCATCAGCATCACCCGACTTAATTCGACTACATTCCATTATCCTCATTTTGCTTTTGTTGATGTTCATCTTATATCCTCCTTTCAAGACACTGTCCATTCCGTTCAACTGCTCTTCCAAGTCCTTTGCTGTCTCTGACAGAATTACAATGTCATCGGCGAACCTCAAAGTTTTTATTTCCTCTCCATGGATTTTAATACCTACTCCAAATTTTTCTTTTGTATCTTTTACTGCTTGCTCAATATACAGACTGAATAACACTGGGGCGAGGCTACAACCCTGTCTCACTCCCTTACCAACCACTGCTTCCCTTTCATGCCCCTCGACTCTTATAACTGCCATCTGGTTTCTGTACAAATTGTAAATAGGCTATCGCTCCTTGTACTTTACCCCCGCCACCTTCAGAACTTGAAAGAGAGTATTCCAGTCAACATTGTCAAAATCTTTCTCTAAGTCTATAAATGCCAGAAACGTAGGTTTGCCTTTCCTTAATCATTCTTCTAGGATAAGTCGTAGAGTCAGTATTGCCTCACGTGTTCCTATATTTCTACGGAATCCAAACAGATCTTCCCCAAGGTCGGCTTCTACCAGTGTTTCCGTTCGTCTGTAAAGAATTCGCGTTAATATTTTGCAGCCGTGACTTATTAAACTGATAGTTCGGTAATTTTCACATCTGTCAACACCTGCTTTCTTTGGGATTGGAATTATTATATTCTTCTTGAAGTCTGAGGGTATTTCGCCTGTCTCGTACATCTTGCTCACCAGATAGTACAGTTTTGTCATGACTGGCTCTCCCAAGGCCGTCAGTAGTTCTAATGGAATGTTGTCTACTCCGGGGGCCTTGTTTCGACTGAGGTCTTTCAGTGCTCTGTCAAACTCTTCACGCAGTATCGTATCTCTTTTTACCTACTTGATCCTCTACTGCCTTCACTACTTCATCCCTCAGAGCTACCCATTCTTCTTCTGCTGTATTTCTTTCCCCCATTCGTGACAATTGTTCCCTTATGCTCTTCTTGAAACTCTGTACAACCTCTGGTTTAGTAAGTTTATCCAGGTCCAATCTCCTTAAATTCCCACCTTTTTGCAGTTTCTTCAAAAATGGTTCAAATGGCTCTGAGCACTATGGGACTTAACATCTGTGGTCATCAGTCCCCTAGAACTTAGAACTACTTAAACCTAACTAACCTAATGACATCACACACATCCATGCCCGAGGCAGGATTCGAACCTGCGACCGTAGCAGTCGCGCGGTTCCGGACTGCGCGCCTAGAACCGCTAGACCACCGCGGCCGGCAGTTTCTTCAGTTTTCATCTACAGTTCATAACCGATAGATTGTGGTCAGAGTCCACATCTGCCCCTGGAAATGTCTTACAATTTAATACCTGGTTCCTAAATCTCTGTCTTACCATTATATAATCTATCTGATACCTTCTAGTATCTCCAGGATTCTGCCATGTGTGCAACCTTCTTTTATGATTCTTGAACCAAATGTTAGCTATGATTAAGTTATGCTCTGTGCAAAATTCTACTAGACGGCTTCCTCTCTCATTTCTTACCCCCATTCCATATTCACCTACTATCTTTCCTTCTCTCCCTTTTCCTACTCTCGAATTCCAGTCACCCATAACTATTAAATTTTTGTCTCCTTTCACTACCTGAATAATTTCTTTTATCTCATCATACATTTCATCAATTTCTTCATCATCTGCCGAGCTAGTTGGCATATAAACTTGTACTACTTTAGTAGGCGTGGTCTTCGTGTCTATCTTGGCCACAATAATGCGTTCACTATTCTGTTTGTAGTAGCTTACCCGCACTCCCATTTTTTATTCATTATTAAACCTACTCCTGCCTTACTCCCATTTGATTTTGTATTTATAACCCTGTATTCACCTGACCAAAAGTCTTGTTCCTCCTGCCACCGAACTTCACTAATTCCCACTATATCTAACTTTAACCTATCCATGTCCTACCTGACATTCCACGCTCCGATCCGTAGAACGCCAGTTTTCTTTCTCCTGATAACGCCGTCCTCTTGAGTAGTCCCCGCCCGGAGATCCGAATGGGGGACTATTTTACCTCCGGAATATTTTACCCAAGAGGACGCCATCATCATTTAACCATACAGTAAAGCTGCATGCCCTTGGGAAAAATTACGGCTGTAGTTTCCCCTTGCTTTCAGCCGTTCGCAGTACCAGCACGGCAAGGCCATTTTGGTTAGTGTTCCAAGGCCAGATCAGTCAATCATCCAGATTGTTGCCCCTGCAACTAGTGAAAAGGCTGCTGCCCCTCTTCAGGAACCACACGTTTATCTGGCCTCTCAACAGATACCCCTCCGTTGTGGTTGCACCTACGGTACGGCCATCTGTGTCGCTGAGGCATGCAAGCCTCCCCACCAACGGCAAGGTCCATGGTTCATGGTGGGGGGAGAGGGTATTATCTTGCTGAAATGTAAGCCAACCATGGTTTGCCATGGGGTGCAGAATGTCGACGTACCTCCGTGCTGTAAGTGTGACGCGGATGACAATGAAAGGGATCCAGCTCTTAAACGAAATTCCACCCCAGACTATCACTCCTTCCATCACGCCTGGTCATCGGGCCGTATGGCGGGTCATCATCAGGTTAGTATCCCACCGGAGCGTGTCCAGACACTTCTTCAGGGGCTCAGTTCGAAGCGGAAGTCATTACTGCAGACAATTCTCCTCCAGTCAAGGAGATTCCTGACGATATATGCCTAGCATCACTGCAAAACATGCTTGTTGGTGTACGGAGGTCAACAGCAGTCAGCACAGTGGGCGCCATGACCTCTGCCCTCTTTCTGTGAGCCGCATATTGATGGTCCTTGTGGCCACTGAAGCACCAGTTCCCCGTCGGATCGATGATAATGATGAATCCGAGGCTCTGAGTGCCTCTCTGAAGGTTGCTCAGTCCTCTTGTTGTGTCTTCTCTCTAGGTCGACCGCTTACTTCTTGACGCTGTGTTCGGCGCTGGTTCACCCCTGCCAACATCGTCGAATAGTGACATCGTTCCTTCAGAAGTGTCGAGCGACTCGCCGATTACGTCAACTGGCTTTTTTTGAGGCCATCTACACTCTCTCAAATGCCGACATCTACGTTCATTGTTGACGCGCCTATCTGCAGCCCATAGTTACTGTCCAACTGAGTTCGAGTTTAAGATTGCGGGCTTTCAAATAGCTACGCACCCTCCGTCTCAGAGTTGCAATATTAAAAGTTTTGGCTGGTTTCGTTGTCTAGGGGCTGGGATACGTAGTTGCCGCATTACAAGCCAAATACTGCTGAGTCTACAATACACAATATGAATATACACACAAATCGGATGGTCAAAGGTTTCTATCACTCAGCGATTGCGAATTACGAGTGTAACATGTAAATTCATAAATGAAAATTAGCAATTAAATAAAATCTGCAGGTACTATCTTAACGACTTTAAATGATGAGTACAATAGTAGAAGTACTTTTGAGAATGTGTTACATTTCTGCAAAACACTTACTGGTGTCGATGGTCCAGCAATTAAAATATAAGTTGATTAACAGGGAAACAATAGATTCCTACTGCACGTAATTAGTTATGAACAACAACATAGCTCGCGAGATATTCACTTCTAAACACATACTACGTCTTCACTGTAGAAGCCTCGGAAGTCTCACAAGTTCACAAGTCCGCACTCCGAAGCATTTCTATCTCTCGCGACCACGCGCAAACCGCTCCACACTCCGTCCGCCGCGCCGGCGCGTCCAGCACCTTTCCCGTTTCCTCTTCCGTACCGTTCAGAACCACCTCGCGTTAGAACCACCTCTTGTTCTCTTCGGAAACCATGCTCTTCTCCCACTGCCATCCCGTTGAAACGTCCTCTTAGAAAAATTATACATGACTGTGCTTAAACTGACACACAATATTTTTAGCGCAACGCAATCTGACTTTCAATAATCCCTACAACAGAATAGCCCTGACTAACATTAACCTATACCTTTCACAAATCACTTACCTCACAAAAATCTTCGTTACTCGAACTACTGCAATACAGCGAGCGCCACTACTGCCAGCTAAATAAAAGATTTAAACTACTGAAGGCACTAAACTACTGATAGGCATAGTTAGCAAATGAAAGATTTTGATAGAGAACAAACAATGTATTTACCTCAATAGTGTTCAAAAGTCATATATATGTATCAGTTCATGACATCCAGCCTTACAAATTTACTGTCTCAGTCCAGATCATGTGCTCTCAAAACTCCGCCATCTCTCTCCCCACATCCACCACTGCTGGCGGCTCACCTCCAACTGCGCAACGCTACGCGCTGTTAACAGCCAACTGCCCAACACTACAATAGCATATACTCCAACAATGCAAACCAAACCACACCCTTCACACAGCACAGTCAGTGTTTTTCATATAGAGCGCTACATGGCGTTACCAACATAAATTCCTAAACAGCCTACTTACATAGCCCCCATGCTCACCACAAAAATTTTACAAATTGTTTTGGGCAGTGGCCAATAATGACTTGATAAAATTTTTCATAATTACAATAACATAGATATCAAATGCACACATTTATCGATACAATGTTGGTCAAAAGCTAAAATTTTCTCACAGTCCATAAAGACAGTCCTGGTCATTCATCACAGTAAAATTGCAGTGTTTTTTTTCTCAAAGTCTGAGCAGTAAAAGAAAATGCACACGGAAGTAGTGGATTTCCATGCAGTCTTGAAGAAGTAGTGTTGTCCTTCCAACGGAAAGACAGTGCTGACTCTTGACATGCACACAGGTAATGGACCACAACAGAGCAAACCCACAGCAGAGTCAGTCGAAGTTGAAGAATACTGGTAGGTAGGTCATCACAGAGCAGATCCACTGTAGTCCTGGTAGAGATTATTGTATTGGTAGGCCACCTGAGGTGCAGACCCACTGCAGTCCTCGTAGAAATGGTATTGGTGGGCAATCAAAGATTCAAACCCACTGTAGTCCTTGTAGAGATAATGGTAATGGTGGGCCATCAAAGATTCAGGCCCACTGTAGTCCTTGTAGAGACGGCCAGCAGCCATCTGTTGCGTCTGTGCAGGTGCACTATCACCATCGAAGAGTCCTGCGGACAATATAGCAAGTCCATAAACCACCACTTGTGCACTCACAAAATTTTTTTTTGAAATGTCCTTAGAACCAGAAATGCTGTTAACCAGTCCCTTGCTGAATTATCAACACACGTGCAGACACTAACAGTCCCAACTTCTCATCTATTGTGCATATGCTATGACCAACAGAAACGTGTGCAGTAAAATGTAATTTAATTTGAAAAACTGGTGTCTATACAATTATAACTTTACAACATAAGAATACAATTACAAAGGTACAAAATACATAATTAAAGAACATAACAATACAGATAACATTTGTAGTAATACAGGCTTTACAAAAGAATAGAAGTAAACATGTACATCAGTGTTACAGGAATTATGACATAAGTAAATACATAAAAGCCTACTTACACCGTGTCCCCATTCACGAGCGCTGTGATTGGCTAGAGCGCTCCCACCATATTTTCAAGCGAACGCACATTCACAAACATAATGAAATACTTTCCAAATACTGGATTTACATTTCAATAACTTGAAATTAAATAAATATTCCTACGGCTGGACCATAAACACGCTCTAACACACATTATTAGATACATAAACAAATTAAATAAACATTTATCAAAGGAATAGAACAAAAGGTAGGCCAGTAGCCTAATGTCTCTGTCCTTTCTAAAACACAGTAAATGTTTAACCAATTTCTTCATGGATAGTATATATCTGCTATAAACAAAGACATAGATGAATAAATATATTTATAAGCATGCTGCTACCGTTTTTTCGTGTAACTGTGTAGTACTTATGGCCTGACGCGATCGGTATTAATCGGCCACTTTGACCTACAATAACTCATCTACTGTTCAAGTTACATGCCTGTAATTCATAACAATTTAGGTTTACACTAATAGCTTTCTAAAGACGCGTAGATCGACGAAATCGGATGAACCGTTTAGATTATGGAAATTCGTTGCTGGGTGTTACTTGTATAATTTATCGTCAGGCATTAAACTTTAGCCGGGCGGGATTAGCCAAGCGGTCTAAGGCGCTGCAGTCATGGACTGTGTGGCTGGTCCCGGTGGAGGTCCGAGTCCTCCCTCGGGCATGGGTGTGTGTGTTTGTCCGTAGGATAAATTGGGTTAAGTAGTGTGTATGCTTAGGAACTGATGACCTTAGCAGTTAAGTCCCATAAGATTTCACACACATTAAACTTTAAACTAATAAAGATATTGGAAATCTGATTACACCATCAGAATCGTCTTGCAAATAATGGTAATATACATGTTTCTTTTTGAGGTATCATGATTCATTTGGCTACTATTAATTTCTATACGAACTGTGAAATGTCTGCCATGATGGTTTCACAAAGTCCGCCATCTTCGGCACTCTCGGCATGCATGTCTCTTTCATCGGCACAGCGTCACCCTGGAATTCCCAGCCACGCGGCTGGACTATGCGCTGGGGCTACCCCTCTCGTCAGGCTAACGTTCGCCAACACGTGTTTGCTGCCGGGCCCCGACTGGTCGAGCGGCCGTGCGGCCACGCCAGCTTTTCAGGGCGCCACAATTCGCCCGTTACCTGACAAGATATGTTGGTTACATCCAGAATGTATGCTGCACACCTTGAAGCTCTGTGATGGTTTGGCAGTACCCGTCCGGCTAAATGCTGGTCATTTTACGCAGGCATTATAGTCTGTATTTATATTAATGTAATATGCTGCACACCCTGAAGCTCTGTGATGGTTTGGCAGTACCCGTCCGGCTAAATGCTGGTCATTTTACGCAGGCATCATAGTCTGTATTTATATTAATGTAATATTAAAATACCTACTCGCATTTGCGAATAAGTTGCTGCCGGTAGCGCGCCAAATAGAACTAACGATGATGTTCTACATTGTCCAGCCTGCCAAGACAGGAACAGGGGATACTTCTCTGACGCCAAAATAGTCCTCATGAATCACGGGTGCGATAGAGCGGAATCATGAAAATCTGCAAGTTTATGTACTTGCGACAATAGTTGGAACCAAATCTCTCAGGAAAGGTGGCATTAAATTCTTGAATTTGCTAACTTGGTATGGTGGGTTAGCTAATGAGAAGCACCTACAGCTGGAAATGTCTGTCCCGCAACGCTAAATTCAGGTACTGTGCAAGAAACCGCCTTGAAGCCTTCGTGCTTGCGGAAGCCCTCAGCCGGCAGGTGTAAAAAAAAAAAAAAAAAAAAAAAAATGTTGACGCAATCAGGAAGAAGCTATCAGCATATCTCGAAGATAGGAACTTGAGGATGAATCCTTCAAATCTCACTAGCCAACGTTTTACGGATCTTATTCTGTCTCTGTATACTCGATGTAAGACGCAGCTACCGAGAAAGTGCAAGATCTGGCGTCAGCACTGAGAATACAGTGAGTGGCACTTCGAGGATGGACCGGGAATCTCGACTGCCGGAATTCCTGATGAGCTTGTCCAATTTGGCGCGCACTCCAGCAGAGGAAAGGAGTACATTACGTCAGGTCATTAAGGCCTGCAGTGCTTGACAAAGGAGAGCGCCTTAGTCACATATGGTGGATGAAACCCTAAGTGCCAAAGCCATCTACAGCAGGGTGAACATCTGCCAGAATGAAGGAATCCCTGCCAGCCGCTGTGACGGAGCAGTTCTAGGCGCTACAGTCCGGAACCGCGCTGCTGCTACGGTCGCAGGTTCGAATCCTGCCTTGGGCATGGATGTGTGTGATGTCCTTAGGCTAGTTAGGTTTAAGTAGTTCTACGTCTAGAGGACTGATGTCCTCAGATGTTAAGTCCCATAGTGCTCAGAGCCATTTGAACCATTTGAAGGCATCCCTGTTTTCCGTCTGACGCCGAGTGCTGGGGTGCTGCACCACTCTGCATGTGGAGTTATGGTCTGCAGTGTGTGCAGATAAAACAATAACAGAATTAAGAACGACTACTACCTACGCCTAGCAGTATCTCCTTATGCTCCTTGCCCTTTTTTACTACCCTTACTGGTAACTTCTTTCCATTATTTTTAACATTTGTTTGTAGTTAAGGTAGTACTTTGCTTTTCTCGATCTCATTCACTTCTTCGCCTCCATCTTTCCTGCTCTTATAGTCCAGTTTATTTCTATTGCCTTTCCCCTTTATTTTAAACAGCTGTGTAGTGTACCAAGGTGTTGGATTTTTGGTTGTACACATACCTGTTTATAAATGAAGGAAACAATTTTATTTATCTACTTCGCATTGTTACAAAATAACAGCAGTTGTTAATATTGTATTATAATATTATACTAAATCTGTAAAATCTGGAAAAATTAGATATCTCTGTATGATTGGTCTTCCAGATTCATTCATTCACTTCATAAGGAAGTGACAGAATGGAAGTAAACAATTATCATGACAACTCTCTTCTCAAAATAACCTAAAACAGTCCTTCGAAAGGCTAAGGCTGAAAAGCGGGTGGACACACACCGAAGTCAGACAAGGAGATGGTTTCACTCCTCTACTTTTACATCTACATCTACATCTACATTTATACTCCGCAAGCCACCCAACGGTGTGTGGCGGAGGGCACTTTACGTGCCACTGTCATTACCTCCCTTTCCTGTTCCAGTCGCGTATGGTTCGCGGGAAGAACGACTGTCTGAAAGCCTCCGTGCGCGCTCGAATCTCTCTAATTTTACATTCGTGATCTCCTCGGGAGGTATAAGTAGGGGGAAGCAATATATTCGATACCTCATCCAGAAACGCACCCTCTCGAAACCTGGCGAGCAAGCTACACCGCGATGCAGAGCGCCTCTCTTGCAGAGTCCGCCACTTGAGTTTGCTAAACATCTCCGTAACGCTATCACGGTTACCAAATAACCCTGTGACGAAACGCG
The DNA here is from genome assembly GCF_021461385.2 of Schistocerca piceifrons. Classification (NCBI taxonomy): domain Eukaryota; kingdom Metazoa; phylum Arthropoda; class Insecta; order Orthoptera; family Acrididae; genus Schistocerca; species Schistocerca piceifrons. Next base: position 1,041,563,657 of record NC_060138.1, read on the forward strand.
CCGCTCTACTTTGGATCTTCTCTATCTCCTCCGTCAACCCGATCTGGTACGGATCCCACACTGATGAGCAATACTCAAGTATAGGTCGAACGAGTGTTTTGTAAGCTACCTCCTTTATTGATGGACTACATTTTCTAAGGACTCTCCCAATGAATCTCAACCTGGTACCCGCCTTAGCAACAATTAATTTTATATGACCGTTCCACTTCAAATCGTTCCGCACGCATACTCCCAGATATTTTACAGAAGTAACTGCTACCAGTGTTTGTTCCGCTATCAAATAATCATACAATAAAGGATCCTTCTTTCTATGTATTCGCAATACATTACATTTGTCTATGTTAAGGGTCAGTTGCCACTCCCTGCACCAAGTGCCTATCCGCAGCAGATCTTCCTGCATTTCGCTACAATTTTCTAATGCTGCAACTTCTCTGTATACTACAGCATCATCCGCGAAAAGCCGCATGGGACTTCCGACAGTTTCTACTTGGTCATTTATATATATTGTGAAAAGCGATGTCCCATAACACTCCCCTGTGGCACGCCAGAGGTTACTTTAACGTCTGTAGACGTCTCTCCATTGATAACAACATGCTGTGTTCTGTTTGCTAAAAACTCTTCAATCCAGCCACACAGCTGGTCTGATATTCCGTAGGCTCTTACTTTGTTTATCAGGCGACAGTGCGGAACTGTATCGAACGCCTTCCGGAAGTCAAGAAAAATAGCATCTACCTGGGAGCCTGTATCTAATATTTTCTGGGTCTCATGAACAAATAAAGCGAGTTGGGTCTCACACGATCGCTGTTTCCGGAATCCATGTTGATTCCTACATAGTAGATTCTGGGTTTCCAAAAACGACATGATACTCGAGCAAAAAACATGTTCTAAAATTCTACAACTGCTCGACGACCCTTCTTGAAGACTGGGACTACCTGTGCTCTTTTCCAATCATTTGGAACCTTCCGTTCCTCTAGAGACTTGCGGTACACGGCTGTTAGAAGGGGGGCAAGTTCTTTCCCGTACTCTGTGTAGAATCGAATTGGTATCCCGTCAGGTCCAGTGGACTTTCCTCTGTTGAGTGATTCCAGTTGCTTTTCTATTCCCTGGACACTTATTTCGATGTCAGCCATTTTTTCGTTTGTGCGAGGATTTAGAGAAGGAATTGCAGTGCGGTCTTCCTCTGTGAAACAGCTTTGGAAAAAGGTGTTTAGCATTTCAGCTTTACGCGTGTCATCCTCTGTTTCATCCCGGAGTGTCTGGATATGCTGTTTCGAGCCACTTACTGATTTAACGTAAGACCAGAACTTCCTAGGACTTTTCAACTGTACACTCAAAGAAATCTATCCGCGAATGGCGAAAAGGACTGAGCGAAACATGAATTTGACTGTTAACTGGCTGGCCGTTGCACATGACCTCAAAGTTGTTTTCTGATTCGCTAGACACAGCTGCAGAAATCATCAGTGAACTGCAGACACAAGCAGCAATGGCTGGACTCCAGATCTCCGCCGAGAAAACTTAATTAATTACAAACATCATGTGTACTTGAGGTAGAATAACGACAAATGAAATGGAGGAAGAAGCCCTTGCGCCGCAGACCAAAAAAGTGGAAACAGGGTATCAACTAACCAAATGCATCTAGAAGAAGAAATAAATTTCAATTAATCCCAAGATGCGAGTTTACTGGAAAGAATGAGATGGAGGCACTATATTCTGCAGAATGCCTTGCTATTAATGGAAAAGGTCTAACCAAGAAATTAGAAATAAGCGGCAGACAGATCTTGAAGAAAATCTTAGGCACTATCAAGGAAAATTGTGAATTCAGCAGACCATGGGCCTGTGATTGTACCTAATTACTAGCTTCACTTCCCAAATTCATCGTGAGGTCGGTACATGTGGAGTTTGGAGAGGTCCAGAATATACATACCGACATAGCCAAAAATCGTGAGCTGCACTGAAACTTTAGCAATCTACATAGAGACTAGTCCTTGATTGAAGACAGCGGCCCTCTTAAAATCTGGCTTCGCAATGTAATCTCTTGTTTCATTATGCCTATCCCATAGCTAAACTTAATGAATTTCGCGGTGTTTTCTAACATTGTCCATTGTCAGCCCGAGAACTGTATTGTTCATTAACTCGTAAAAATCGTTTTCAAAGTCATACACCGCGAGAGCCCCGTGTTTGGTGTTAACAGTGCCACGGGTGATTCAAAGAAATTCCATCCCCAACCGGAGACATTGCTGGAGGGTATTCGGTGAAGAATGTTCCTCTGCTTATTCCCCAGCGTTGCTATCAGCTTGGGGTTTGGAGCGAGGGGTGGAGGGTGGAGGGAACATTGTGTGATCGTCCTGAAAATGGGTAGGATATGCTGGGTCTGCATCCAAGACATATCCTTCACCAGAATCCGCAGCCACGTCATGGATCTTTTCCTTCAAGACTACTTGGAGGCATTTGCGACACTCTGCATATGGTGTACTCAGTAATCTTTTGATTGGAAGTCAGTGAGGTACATTGCAGTTGGAAGTAAGGCTGCCACGTCATGACGACAAATAGTTCATCTGTGGGGATGGAACTGAAGCCCTCCTGTAATCACACTATTCACTTCCGACTGACTTAGAGTGTGGATGTGTATAGATAGTGGATGTCTGCATGTGCGAAACTGTTGGATGAACTATTTGTCATTGGTATGTGCAAGAGGATGCATGAGTGATTGTGCGCTATGTGTGCATGCAAATTACCTGTGTTGTGTATACTATGTACACATCCAACTTGACTGCACAATGTGTGTGCATGTATGTATTATCTATCTCTCTCTCTTTCTCTCGAGCGGTTCTAGGCGCTTCAGTCTGGAATCACGCGGCCGCTACGGTCGCAGGTTCGAATACTGCCTTGGGCATGGATGTGTGTGATGTCCTTAGGTTAGTTAGGTTTAAGTAGTTCTAAGTTCTAGGGGACTGGTGACCTCACATGTTAAGTCCCGTAGTGCTCAGAGCCATTTGAACCATTCTCTATCTCTCCCTCTCTCTCTCTGTATGTGTGTATGTGTGTGTGTGTGTGTGTGTGTGTGTGTGTGTGTGTGTGTGTGTGTGTATGTGTGTGTGTTTATGTGTGTGTGTGGCTCTTCTTCACCAGCTGCTAGTCCCCATTTCCCATATGTTGTATACAGGAACGATGAAACCAATCAGAAAGTATTGATAAAATTTTTTCCTTAGTTGTTATTTCATCCCCCTCGCCCCATATGGGCGGGAGGGAGGGAGGGAGGGCTGTCAACAGTACAATTCTCTGTTCTTCAGCAAGTGGATTAAAAAAATGTACAATGAAAAAGATAAACAAAATTGGGGTTTGTTTTCCATTTTAAATTAAAAATCAAAGACAGTTAAAACAATTGGAAATGTATAGATTTTGAAAAAACATCATGGGGAAGGTGAAATTGTTGTGCTAAAAGCGCTGAAGCATTGCACTTTCATTAAAAACTGATGGACATGCACCAGGGTGAGAGGTACTGCAGGAGCAGAGAGTATGTTTTCTAGGGTTGACGAGTGTGAGTACTGGTTCAACTGGCTCTGAGCACTATGGGACTTAACAGCTGAGGTCATCAGTCTCCTAGAACTTAGAACTACTTAAACCTAACTAACCTAAGGACATCACACATATCCATGCCCGAGGCAGGATTCGAACCTGCGACTGTAGCGGTCGCGCGGTTCCAGACTGAAGCGCCTAGAACCGCTCGGCCACACCGGCCAGCGAGTGTGGGTGCAGATAACGTTAGTGATATAGGAGAAACTATGGAGATGATAGGTAGGAGCTGAGGTGGATAATGGGAAGTACAGCAGTGGGAAACACATAGGGTGAGGACTAGTGTGTTGGATGGGTAGAGCAGCGGTTGCAAGTGGAATGGGATGGGAATGTATGGAGAAGGAATGGAGAGAGGAGGCCTGATGTGGAGTGGGACTGGTGGGGAAGAGTTAAAGCTGAAGAGCTTAAGTTGGTAGGGCAGATCTCATTGTCTAGAAGAAGAAGTTTATTGAAGTTGCATTGGGATGGGATATGGAGTGTGTGAAAGTGTAGGGATGGAGGGGTGTGTTTGTGAAGGCACAGCAGCATAACAGAGTTGATGATCGGAGGGGAGACCATGGGTGACTGGAATCTAGTTTGTGGACAGTATAGGAGATGCAGAAGTGTTTGCTGTGGGCGAGGAGGGGTGCGAGATGGTAGAGGATCCAGTTGTGGGAAGGTAAATGGATGTTGAAAGCGAGACAGAGTGCATGGCGTTCAAGGATTGGGAGCGATTTATATAACTTTGGTGGTGCTGAGCAAAATTTGCATTGCAGAGAATGGGTTGGATCACAGTTTTGTAGTTGGGGAGAATAGTGGAGGGGTGTAATCCCCAAGTTTGGCCTGTTAGTGGTTTTAGTAGTTTTAGTCTATTGTGGGCTTTCTGTTGGATGGTTAATAGGTGAGGTTTCCACGTTACTTGCTGATCAAGGGTTACTCCAAAATATTTTTGTGTTTTAGTTAAATGGATAGAATTGTTGTAAATGGTAAGGCAGAAGTCATGGAGGCATAAGGTGTGGGTGGTTTGTCCTGTAACTATTGCCTCGGTTGTGGAGGGGTATACCTTGAGGAACCATTGGTTACACCAGGAGTTAAACTGACTGAGATGGATTTGGAGGGATCGTTGGGACTTCTGGAAGGTAGGGTAGAGGGCGAGGAATGCAGTGTCATCAGCATACTGAAGGAGGTGGATTGTTGAGGGTGGTTTGGATACATCATCAGTGTATAGGAGATGAAGGAGAGGAGAGAGCACAGAGCCTTGGGACACTCCTGGGATGGAAGGCATGAGAATTAGTACTGTTAATAGGGACAAATAATGGGTGACTAGATATGAAGGATGCAATAAGATGGACATAGTTAATTGGAAGTACGTATGTCTGGAATTTCAAAAGAAGACCAGAATGCCATACACAGCTGTAGGCTTTTTCTAGGTCGAGGGAGACAAAAATAGCGTATTTACAGGAGTTGAGCTGGTGGGACTGGTGCGAGGCAGAAGAGGTGGTATGGTAGGAGGAGGTATTGAAAGTGTTGTTAATAATAATTCTCCTTTTAACTAAACTGAACTGCATGTGACTGCTTTAGTCTTTAATAAAACTTCCATCTGACTGCGTATTTAACTGAACTGAACTTTATCTGACTGCATGAAAATATTGTTGGAAAATTAATACTCAAAATACACATCCGACTGCATAAAAGTTTAGTGGTAAAAATAAATGAAAGTCACCAACCTGCATCTGACTGCGTCTGTGGACTTAGCTCGTGCACTCCTTCCCATTTAGCCGATAATAAAACATATATTCAACTCAGCCGTAGTGCAATGGCATAAAATTGTCATTCTAGATAACTTTACTCATTTTGGTCCTGTTTGTTACTTAATAAAAATTCTGTCCTGATCTGAATAATTTGCCAACTGTGCAACTCCTCACCACTCCTCAAACTTTTACGCGTGCACCTAGCTCTGTTAGCTGTCAAAGACCTTACTATCGATAGTTCCCAACCACAAGGTTGGACGAGTAGTACATCTTCGAGTAGTAAGATCTTTGACAGCTAACAGAGCTAGGTGCACGCGGTAAAAGTTTGAGGAGTGGTGAGGAGATGCGCAGAGACAACAGACGTGTTTCGAGTCAGAGCTAGGTGCCTGCAGGAGGCAGCCGGGTAGTGATAGCATCAAAGTAAGAATTGGCGCTACGCACATAATAAGCTATATATTGAGCGAAACTCGGTCCATACCTGGGGAAACTAGAACGAATAATTAATAAAATAGGTTTTCTTAGATTAAATAATGTCTAAAAGCTAGATAGAAATCCCATTGTTGATGCAATAAGCGTTTTGTGAAACTTTCTCGTAAATCCATGCAATAGAAGTTTTTTTTAGTTTTTCACATGTGCCTTAAAAGTTTGAACAATAAATATTTTTTAGATAAAATTAGAGTTTCATCTCACACCTTATGTCGTTCTCCGCATCCTGTGCTTGCATTGAACCAAAAGGTACATTATAGTAAAGTTCCCATGAGTAAAGCTAATAATTTCATTTATCAGAGTAAAATAATGTATATGCCATTTGCACAGTTGGCAAATTATTCAGATCAAGACAGAATTTTTATTAAGTAACAAGCAGGGCCAAAATGAGTAAAGTTATCTAGAATGACAATTTTATGCCATTGCACTACGGCTGAGTTGAATATATGTTTTATTATCGGCTAAACGGGAAGGAGTGCACGAACTAAGTCCACAGACGCAGTCAGATGCAGGTTGGTGACTTTCATTTATTTTTACCACTAAACTTTCATGCAGTCAGATGTGTATTTTGAGTATTAATTTTCCAACAATATTTTCATGCAGTCTGATAAAGTTCAGTTCAGTTAAATACGCAGTCAGATGCAAGTTTTATTAATGACTAAAGCAGTCACATGCAGTTCAGTCTAGTTTAAAAATAGAGAATTTTTATTAACAACACTTTCAGTATCAGTAGGAGGTTTGTGGGGTTTGAGGAAAAGTAGGATTATGGATGTTTTCCATTGTTGAGGATAGTAACTTATGGAGAGGATAGTGGTGTAAAGGTTGGCAAGGGTGATGAGAAAAGAAAGGGCCGTTCTTTAAGGTGTAATGCAGTCATGACCAGGGGAAGTGTTGCGTTTTTTGTGGAGAACTTGTTTTTTGTCGCTTGCTGTAATTGATGTATTCAATTCTGTTTGTGGTATGTTGTCCAGGCATAGGGGCAACCGTGTTTTTACGTTCATAGATGGTAGGGAAAAGCAAGTAATCAAGATGTGGATCATCAGAGAAGGAGAAGATGTCAGACAGATAGGAAGCAAAATGGTTAGTTTTGCTCAGGTTGTCATGTAAGGGATGGTTGGCACGGAGAAGCGAGTAGTAAGGTATGGGGTTATTGCCAATGAGTCGATGGAATGCTTTCCAGTACTAGGAAGAGTTAATAGGGACTTTAGCGTCAAGTTTGGTGCATGTCTGGCGCAAGTCCCGTCGTTTTTTTGCATTTAATAAATTCCTGATATGCCTCTGTCTTTCCCAGTGGTGTGTGAGTGTACTCCAGTCATGAGTCTGTAAGAAGGTGTGGTACATACGATGAGCTTCCCACAGGAGTAGTAGGGCTTGTGGGGGGACGGGGGGCAGTCAGGATATATGGTCTTGGTAGGAATGTGGGTGGATATAGCGTCTGACAAAGTCTACTGCATGAAGGTTGCAGCCTGAGGGATATTGTGAGGTTGTTGGAAGGACGGGGTGTGGCTTCCAATCTGGGTGTGTACGGTTTCCCGATAGGCATTTCAGTTGGCGTGGGAGTAGTCTTGAATCACTCTTGGATGGAGATTGGGCTGGAGTGCATGGGGTGAGATTGGATGTCGGAGATGGTGAGGAGTACAGGTAGGTGGTCACTTCCAATTGGATTGACGACTTCTGCAGTGAGGGGTCAAAGGAGGTTGGAAGACGCTAGGATGACTTTGGAGGTAATGTTGATTTCAGGCTCGGTGTGGTGTGAGGTAAGAACAATGTCACTTTGCAGGGAGTCGGGAAACCAATGCCATCCGAGTTCTACAGAGGATCTGCTATGGATATAGTTGGAAATGATACGAGCTGTGTGGGTGAGGAATTCATAGGGGATGGGGTGATTAGGTCAGATGTATATGGTGACAGTGGTAATGAATAGGGTTTGAAAAAAGAGGGTAAGGATAAGGTGTTCAGTGGAAGTGCTGTATAAGGGTTGTGGCCAAACAAGGACGTTCTTGTTGTGGCCAATTACAACCCCTCCACTGGCCAGGGGAAGGGAGGTCTTTGCAGAGGAGGATATAGGGAGAGACTTGGATGATTTGATAGAGTTCGAGGAATGTTTCATTAAGGATAAATGTATGGACTTCACATTGGGATGGCATATGAATTAAAAGATGTTTATTGGTGGGGAGGGAGCAGATGTTATGGTACAAGATTTTGCAGTCCTGTCTCGCCAATATACGGAATAAAATCTGTTTGTGTGGATGAGGTCTGAAGAGGTCTAGATTTAGACAATGGCGTTGAGGTGGGTGAAGACTAAGTGGACCTGTTGTGGGAGTAGGTAGCTTGGGTGTTGAGATGAAAGATGAAGCAGGCAGCAAGGGAGGTTTGGTGGAGGGTGTGTGTGCATTGGAATGCGTGCATGTTTTGGAGGACGATTGTAATTAATTTGATAATATCTTCAGCAGAAGGAGTTGTGCAAAGGGAATTTTTGGGGTGAGTGGGGTTATCAGTGGGACAGATTGGGACAGAGCTCAGGTTTGGTACATTGTGACTTAGTTTTGCATTTCGCAGTGTATTTAAGAAAACAGGAGGCTTTGCAGTGTGGACAGGTAGGTGGGTTTTTACAATCTGCAGTAAGGTGGCCATTGTGACATTTTTGGCAGTGGTAAAACTGAGGATGCGATTTTGAAGGTTATACGTTGTAGCAGTGGTGGTAGATCAGGACTCCGTCTTTAAGGAGAATATCCGTGTTGGTGGCACATTCAGAGAAGACATGGGTGAGGCAACTGGGGTCGAGGTCATTACTGATTCGAAGGGCCTTTTGGGATTCTAAATCTGGGTGGTTGTTCAGTTCAGAGGCCACATCCTCATCTGTGATCTCGAGGTCAACCTTTGTGATCAGTGACTTGAGGATGGGAGGATGGCGGGGAGGTTGAGTTGTTTGGTCATGGATGTGGTGTGAGACTGCCAAGGAGGCTTTGGGACCAATTCGAGGAATTTTGGAGAGGAGAACAGCATGGAAGTTGAGGCTTACGGAATTTAGTAGGACGGAGCCTTTCGTGGTATGATTTATTGGATGTGGAGGCTTTGTAAGTATTTTTTTGTTGATTTCGAGGGTGAGGGATTTGGGTTAAGAACTTTGAATGAGGGGTGGAGAGGATGAAGATGTGAATGGAGAGGAAGAAGAAGGAGGAGGAGGAGGGGGAGGAGTTGTATCCATATGCTGGGTGTTTTCAGGTTAAGTTCGCGGTTTTTTAGGTGTAGGCCTGGGAGATATGTCAGTGGTTTGACGTTTTGTAGGTTTGTTAACAGCTGCTGGAGGGAAGGATGGTTGTAGGATGGGGGTGGCGGGATGTGACGCTGTTTATGATTACTTGGGAGTTGTGCAGATCATTCAACAAGGATTGCGTTGGTCTGTGCAGTGAGACTCGATGAGGTGATACTTGTGATGCCATCTGTTGCAACTGTTACTCGGTGGGTGGTGGAGATGGCTGGTAAGTTGTGATTGAAAGAGAAAAGGTAGGGGACGCTAGAGACAGAGATAGGTGTATGTGTAACTTTTGAGGTAGGACAGGATACGGTAGGTAAGGTGGATATATCTAAGGGAGTGGGGTAGAGGACATGCTCCTTGTGGTGACTATGGGAGCAGGAGATGGAGAAGTGTTGAAGATTGACTTAGTAGGATGGGCCGTGATAGCAGAGGGTGATTAATGGCGTTGTGTGAGGTGAGAGGCCGCCAAAGCGGTGCCAGGACGACGGGCACGAGCTGTGGTGAAGATGTGAAAGATAAGAATGTCTCCGATGTGACAGGAATGGAAGCATCTATGACAGGCGAAAAGCAGTGGGGCGAACAACGGATGGACGTGGCGGCGATGAGAAACAGGCGATGAAATGGCGGTGACTTTGATAAAGGCAAAGACTGGCAGTGAAGATGCGGAACGGCGATGATCAGTAGCGAGTGCAAGATGTTGATGCGCAGACGATGACTGTCAGCGAGCGCTGGCGCCGAAGGCGACCCCGAAAACGAAAACTATTCCCTATTCGAATTTAAACAGCGAGAATGGCCCAAGCAATTCTTATTCCCTAGAGGAAGAGGGGGGGGGGGGGGTCCAACTCTCCAAAACGATATAAAAATAAATCACTGTATATACATTTTCAAGTCACCTTCTCCTGTCCGTCGGTGTTTGCATGCTAACTTCAGGACCCGTTGTAGGCATTTTGATCTGATTTTCAGTAATAGATACACTGATTGCCGAGGAAGATTTTTGTACTTAATTTATAAAACATTTCATACAAATTGTCTGAATTGTGACGAATTAAAATTACATTGTGGAAACGATACCACTGCCACCTAGTGAATAGCCGCCATATTTCTAAGGAGCATCAGTGGTTTGTGGAAGCAGAGAGCTTCTACTTTTACTAGAAATTCATATCATTTAATGTCAGATGAACAAGGTGCTCAAGACAATGTTATCGGATTTACTTGAAGTTTTCCTTGTTCGCTCTTACAACTACTTAAATTAGAGTGCCTAAGAAACTTCCTGGCAGATTAAAACTGTGTGCACACCTCATATAGCTTCTGAACAGTGGCATGCTGAAATTATAAAACCTGTGTGCACACCTCATATAGCTTCTGAACAGTGGCATGCTGAAATTATAAAACCGATGCCTTTCTTTCGCTCACTGTCTTATTTACGTTAGCGTGGTTCCATATAAAGCTTAAAAATCAATTACGGACGAATGTTTGATAATATCGCCTGATGTCGCGTTGAAAAAAGTTAAAAGAGAAGATGGAACGTAAAATAAATATTGGTAATAGATTCAAAATGAGTTTTTCTTTGGTTTCATCGAAAAATTTGAACAACATTTCTAATTTACAGAAGCAGTTGTCTACTATGTTTCAGCCTGAGATCACTGTCGGAGTAGTCAGCATAATATTTTCCTCTTTGCTCTTTTCTTTCTCTGTAGTTTCGTAAAATTTTGCTTCTTTATTTTGAAGTGGTAAGAGAAGGCAGAAGGGATTCATAACATTCCAGCCGGCCGTTGTGGCCGAGCGGTTCTAGGAGCTTCAGTACGGAACCGCGCTGCTGCTACGGTCGCAGGTTCGAATCCTGCCTCGGGCATGGATGTGTGCGATGTCCTTAGGTTAGTTAGGTTTAAGTAGTTCTAACAAGGGAACCTCCCCATCGCACCCCCCTCAGATTTAGTTATAAGCTGGCACAGTGGATAGGCCTTGAAAAACTGAACACAGATCAATCGAGAAAACAGGAAGAAGTTATGTGGAACTACGAAAAAAATAAGCAAAATATGCAAACTGAGTAGTCCATGTGCAATATATACAACATCAAAGTTAACCTAAGCCCAGGAGCGCCGTGGTCCTGTGGTTGGCGTGAGCAGCTGCGGAATGAGATGTCCTTGGTTCAAGTATACTCTTGAGTGAAAATTTTACTTTCTTTATTTTCGCAAAGTTATGACGTGTCCGTTCGTTCATTGACGTCTCTGTTCACTGTAATAAGTTTACTGTCTGTGTTTTGCGACCGCACCGCAAAACCGTGCGACTAGTAGACGAAAGGACGTGCCTCTCCAATGGGAAGTGCAAACTTTTGATCGCACGGTCATAGGTCAACCGATTCCTCCACAGGAAAACACGTCTGATATATTCTATACGACACTGGTGACGGCATGTGTGTCACATGACAGATAATAATTGTCTGAAAATAAAAAATTAATCTTTTCGCTCGAGGGATGGCTTGAACCAAGGACCTCTTGTTCCGCAGTTGCTCACGCTAACCACGGGACCATGGCGCTCCTGAGCCCACACTATCCTTGATGTTGCATATCTTGCACATGGACTACTCAATTTGTATATTTTGCTTATTTTTTTCATAGTTCCACACAACATCTACCTGTTTTCTAGATTGATCTGTGTTCAAGGCCTATCCACTGTGCCAACTTATAACTAAATCTGAGGGGGGTGCGATGGGGAGGTTCCCTTGTAAGTCTAGGGGACTGATGACCTCAGATGTTAAGTCCCATAGTGCTTAGAGTAATTTGAACCATAACATTCCATTGGAATTTCTAAAACCACTGGGATAAGTGGCAACAAAACGACTAGTCACGTGTAGAATGCTTGAGACTGGCGATATGCCATTAGACTTTCAGAGGAACGTCATCCATACAATGCCTAAGATTGTAAGAGCCGACAAGTGCGAGAATTATCGCACAGTCAACTTAGCCCATGCACCTAAGCTGCTGACAAGAATAATATACAGAAGCATGGAAAAGAAAATTTAGGATCTGTTATGTGACGATAAATTTGGCTTTAGGAAAGGTAAAGGCACCTGAGAGGCAGTTCGGACGTTGCGATTGATATTGGAAGCAAGACTGAAGAGAAATCAAGATAGGATTTGTCGACCTGTAAAAATCGTTCGACAACTTCAAACGTTGCAAGATGTTCGAAATCCCGAGAAAAATAGGAGTAAGCTATAGAGAATGACGTAATATACAATATGTACAAGGACCAAAAGGGGACAATAAGAGAGGAAGACCAAGAATGAAGTGCACGGATTAAAAACGCTGTAAGACAGATTAGTCTTTTTTCCCCGCTGTTTAACATATACGCCGGAGAAGCAACGACGGAAATAAAAGAAAGATTCAAGAGTAGGATTAACATTCAAGCTGACAGGATATAAATTTAAAATTTGCTAATGACATTGCTACACTCAGTGAATGAGAAGAAGAATTACATGATCTGTTGAATGGATTGTACAGTCTAATGAGTACAGAGGATGGATTGAGAGTAAATCGAAGAAAGACTTAAGTAATGAGGAGTAGCAGAAATGAGAACAGCGAGTATCTTAACATCAGTATTGGTGATCACGAAGTAGATAAAGTTAAGGAATTCTGCTACCTGGGCGGCAAAATAACCTATAACGGATGGAGCAAGGAGGACATAATAAGCATACTAGCACTGGTAAAAAGGGCATTATTGACCAAGAGAAGTCTACTCGTATCAAGCATAGACTTAATTTGAGGAAGAAATTACTGAGGATGCACGTTTGGAGCACAGCATTGTATATCAATGAGACATGGACAGTGGACAGAATAGAGTAGAAGCATTTGAGATTTGATGTTACGGACGAATGTTGAAAATTAAGTGGACTGATAAGATAAGGAATGAGGAGGTTCTCCGTAGAATTAGCGAGGAAAGGAATTTATGGAAAACACTGACAAGAAGAAGAAGGGACAGATAGAGAGGACATCTGTTAAGACTTCCATGGTGCTAGAGGGAGCTGTAGAGGGTAAAAACTGTAGAGGAAGGCAAAGATTGGAATACGTCCAGCAAATAACTGAGGACATGGGTTTCAAGTGCTACTCTGAGATGAAAAGGCTAAAAGGCTGGCAGACGAGAGGAATTCGTGACGGGCCGCATCAAACCAGTCAGAGGACTGACGATTCAAGAAAAGAAAAAAAAAAAAAGTTTGAGATTAGCATTTCGTTAGCTGGCAACCGGTGACCTGTATTCCAGTGTGAACTACTTACTTCATATTTCAAAACAAAGCATTACAGTGATTATTCCTGTCCGCTCCTGGTAGCTGAGTGTTCAGCGCGACAGAGTGGTCAGCGCGACAGACTGTCAATCCTAAGCGCCTGGGTTCGATTCCCGGCTGGGTCGGAGATTTACTCCGCTCAGGGACTGGGTATTAATCATCATCATTTCATCCCCATCGACGCGCAAGTCGCCGAAGTGGCGTCAAATCGAAATAATTGCACCCGGCGAACGGTCTACCCGACGAGAGGCCCTAGTCACACGACATTCATTTATTTAGTGATTTTTCCTGAAACTGAGGAATACTTAACGGAATTTCTTAATCGTTATGTGAAGGTTATTGGCTTTCAATATGTAATTTGTATTTTACTTTATAAAAAAAGTAATTTGCGCAACTTTTATCATAAAAGATTATGTATAGATTAACATCCCAGGACTCATCGAATTCGGGAATGTCACAGATTCTAGGATTTACTATAATGGAGGTGGCGCTTTCCAGTTCCGTATTTTTTGCATCATCAGTGTCCTTCATTTCAATTTCTAATAGTTTGTTGAGGAGCTATTCATACCCCACAATTTCATTTGTTCATATGTCAGGCTTTTCAGCTGTTGTGCCGTAGCATGACTATCCGTCCACAGGTCTCAAATGGACTTTTATAAATTTGTAGGCTTCTTCTTATCCGTTTTCCTACTTTGAGATTAATCTTACTCTTTACAGTAACCTAATCGGAGACTTTATCTAATAGTTGACGCTCAGGATATCACATCTCCGCCGGCAGGTGCGGCCGAGCGGTTCTAGGCGCTTCAGTCTGGAACCGCGCAACCGCTATGGTCGCAGGTTCGAATCCTGCCTCAGGCATGGATGTGTGTGATGTCCTTAGGTTCGTTAGGTTTAAGTAGTTCTAAGTTCTAGGTGACTGATGACCTCAGATGTTAATTCCCATAGCGCTCAGACCCATTTGAACCGTATCACATCTCAAATATTAATTCGCATTATCGTCAGAAGTGACGTTCCATATGACTCCTGTTTATCTGTAATTATGTACAAATTTCAGCGTGATTTCTTTGGGTTCAATCCGGGAACCAAGGCGCAGATACGCACTGCCTTCATTTTGAGGAAATTACGCGTGCATAAATATGCATACGTAATTTCCTTGTTGGAAATGGAAGCGCATACTCAAACTAGAACAGGAAAAAGAAGGCATCGTGTGGACGCACGTTTACAACCGCGTTTCTGGTAGAAAACATGAAGCAACGATACAAAAAGTATGTCACGCTGAACTCAGCGTGTTTATTGTTTGCGCAGTGCAAATACAGAGGCGCCTCGTCGCGAGATAAGTTACTGCTAGTGAGCTGGCACGGTGACACAGTGGAGTCTGCGACACGCGATAACAGGCGTGCAAAACACCGCTCACGGCGACCTTGCCTTCAGACGTCCTGCGGCCGCCGCTGTGCTCATTCTGAGGCCACGGGGCTGGGCCGTGGCCGCCACTCAGTCGTTTCGCACGCCTATAATTCCATTAAGTTGCCCTGAGTTTAACTTCCACTCGAGAATGAGGTGTAGAGAAACAACTGCCACTATTTCATCAGTGTGCTGTCTTGCTCTACGAGATCTACTCATATCAGACACAGCCAGGAGCACAGGCGCCGCGAGAGTGTATGGGAAGGGGGAATAAAACTCTCCGACCGAACGGGCCTAGAAACGCCCAACGGTTCCGACCGACCGCTGTGTCATCCTTAGCAGATAAGCGTCACTGTATGCACGTATGAAAGGTCAACATACCGCTCCCCCGGCAGTTGTCAGCTTTTTGTGGCTGGAGCCGCAATTTCTCAGTCAAGCAGCTCCTCAATTAGCCTTCAAGCACTGTGTGCACCAACTTGCCAACAGCGCCCGGCAACTCCAGTCAGTCACCCATCCAAGTGCTAGCCAAGCCCGACAGGGCTTAACTTCGCTGATCTGACAGGAACCGATGTTACCAGTGCGCCAAGGCCGTTGGCGATGATTATCTGTCACTCCACTAGACTGCAGATTGAATGTTACCAACAGCTAAAGTCACAGTATTTCACGTCATACTCAGCAATATTAAACGGCATTTTTATGGAGTGGAAGAAAATATCATTGCTAAGTATTAGGGAGAATTCTGCAAAGAATAAAGGGCTTCGCATATCTTTGTTTTGTTGTTGTTGTCAGACTGCTCACAGGAAATTATACAGAGTCTTTGGTATGGCGGCGGTTTTGGCACTGTGATGCAGTCAATATGGATCAAAATAAAATGTCCAGACACTCTGTGACCAAAATGGTACTGAAACAGAGGATGACACACTAAAGGCCGAAATATTAAATGTCTTTTTCAAAGCTGTTTCACAGAGGAAGACTGCGCTGTAGTTTCTTCTCTAGACTGTCGCACAGGTGACAAAATGGTAGATATCCAAATAGATGACACAGGGATAGAAAAACGATTAAAATCGCTCAAAAGAGGAAATGCCGCTGGACCTGATGGGATACCAATTCGATTTTACACAGAGTACGCGAAGGAACTTGCCCCCTCTTCTTGCAGCGGTGTACCGTAGGTCTCTAGAAGATCACAGCGTTCCAAAAGATTGGAATAGGGCACAGGTCATCCCCATTTTCAAGAAGGGACGTCGAACAGATGTGTAGAACTATAGACCTATATCTCTAACGTCGATCAGTTGTAGAATTTTGGAACACGTTTTATGTTCGAGTATAATGACTTTTCTGGAGACTAGAAATCTACTCTGTAGGAATCAGCATGGGTTTCGAAAAGTCGATCGTGTGAAACCCAGCTCGCGCTATTCGTCCACGAGACTCAGAGAGCCATAGACAAAGGTTCCTAGGTAGATGCCGTGTTTCTTGACTTCCGCAAGGCGTTTGATACAGTTCCCCACAGTCGTTTAATGAACAAAGTAAGAGCATATGGACTATCACACCAATTGTGTGATTGGATTGAAGAGTTCCTAGATAACAGAACGCAGCATGTCATTCTCAATGGAGAGAAGTCTTCCGAAGTAAGAGTGAGTTCAGGTGTGCCGCAGCGGGGTGTCGTAGGACCATTGCTATTCACAATATATGTAAACGACCTTGTGGATAACATTGGAAGCTCACTGAGGATTTTTGCGGATGATGCTGTATTATATCGAGAGGTTGTAACAATGGAAAATTGTACTGAAATGCAGGAGGACCTGCTACGAATTGACGCATGGTACAGGGAATGGCAGTTGAATCTCAATGTAGACAAGTGTAATGTGCTGCGAATACATAGAAAGAAAGATCCTTTATCATTTAGCTACAATATAGCAGGTCAGCAACTGGCAGCACAGTTAATTCCGTAAATTATCTGGGAGTAGGCATTAGGAGTGATTTAAAATGGAATGACCATATAAAATTAATCGTCGGTAAAGCAGATGCCAGACTGAGATTCATTCGAAGAATCCTAAGGAAATGCAGTCCGAAAAACAAAGGAAGTAGGTTACAGTACACTTGTCCCCCCCCCCCCCCCCCCCCACCCCCCCCCCCCCCCCCCCCCCCCCCCCCCCCCCCCCCCCCCCCCCTGCTTGAAAACTGCTCACCCGTGTGGGATCCGTATCAAATAGGTTTGATAGAGAAGACCCGACGGAGAGCAGCGCGCTTCGTTACAGGATCATTTAGTAATCGCGAAAGCGTTACGGAGATGATAGATAAACTTCAGTGGAAGACTCTGTAAAGGAGACGCTCACTAGCTCGGTACGGGCTTTTGTTGAAGTTTCGAGAACAGACCTTAACCGAGGAGTCAAGCGGCATATTGCTCCCTCCTACGTATATCTAGCGAAGAGACCATGAGATTAAAACCAAAGTGAGTAGAGCCCATGCAAAGGCATACCGACATCTTTCTTTCCACGAACAGTACGAGACTGGAATAGAAAGGAGAACCGACAGAGGTACTCAAGGTACCCTCCGCCACACACCGTCAGGTGGCTTGCGGAGTATGGATGTAGATGTAGATGTAGATGCGAGTCTTTACAGAATAATGTGAAAATAAAGCCCTCAATCATTTCTCTGGTACTTCCACGTAACACTCTTATCGAGATGCAGTGTAGGTGCATGTCCTCCGTTCCTAATTCCCTTAAGGGGGTAGCCCTCTTTAAATGCACGAAAATAAATGATTTTCGCGACTTTCTTTCAAGTAAAATAAAAAATAACGGTAAATATGATGTCGTTTTATTCCTCTGTCCTTAAAAAATCATTTTTGTGTCCACGTCGGACGTTCCTTGTAACCGCTAGTCCAGTTGGAAGGGCATTGCAGCCGGAACATTGATCATCAGGGGCAATTCCCGAAACTATGCTACTGGACCTGTAACAAAATAATTTTGTATAAGTCATTTTCAATAAGTTTTTTGTCAGAATATATAGGTCTATTGAAAAATGTCCTGTTCTAACAAAATGGTGACTTATTGAAAAGAAATCGTCATTTTCTTCGTCCCCTAAAAATCGAGCATCGAAAACAGACATTTGAAAATATCGCAAAACGGTCACGTATGCTGATAGAGAATTCAGTTCCGGCATCAAATTCAGATCAAAGTCGTAGGTACCGCTCCCAAGCCATGTTCTTCGCCAATTTGAAATATACGGTTTCGACAAAAACGCGTTTAAAGTTTTGAGCTACAGTTTTTTATAGTTAACTTAAACACACCTCTAATCAGCGATCTCCAGACCATAAATCAATCCTTCCAGATCCAAAAGGGGGTCCTCTTCCATCTTCCTCGTGGCTACGCTGGTCCTGCGGTCCTCTTTGGCAACTTCTGACATCCGCTGCTCCGCTCGCTCGAAAAGCTTTTCGTCCACTTCTGTGCAGAAGTTGTAACACGCTAGGCCGATCTCAAGTTCATTCACGCCCCATAACTTCCATAATGCCTGTTAGGTCGGCATTGAAATTTCATGCTGCTCCATTGGCCACGATATTGACTTTTCTTCCCACTGTGAATGGTTTTCGGAGACATCTTTTCACAAATCACCTTGTAACTTGACATTGGATTTCCTGGCGAGCTTGGGATGAACACTACAATAAAGGAATCATCCCCCTGAACATTTAAACTGAAAAATCCGTTTTTTTTAATTCCGAAGAGGACTATCCCATTGAGCAAATAGAATAATAGTATGATAATAACGTAATAAACTCAGTAATATGGTCAAATGTGAAGTTTCGTAAGCAAACAAACTGTCGTAGATGGTCTCAGAGTGTTTGTCCACACAGAGGAATATCTTTTCTTGGTTATTTTTGTTCATATTCAAAAGCTTTTTCACAGTGGTTCCGACATTTTTTCTGTTTCAGTTTTAACCTAACGTTGTAGGAATATGAATAAATATTTCTGTGAATTGTTTCTAGCTTTAATTCATGACTAGGTGCGTACTCTGAATTTAATCATATTAAGATGTACTTCCAGATCGTTGAAGCAAAAAGATGACAGTCACATTCACATTAATAACATAAAAGAATGTACTTTGTATGTACTGTTGAAATAAGATCGTTGTTTGGGTATCTGCCTCAAAAAACTATATGGATATTAATCGCTTGAGGTAGATTAAGTTTTGCATAGATCGTATCAACACGTTTTCAAATTCATCGAATCAGTTATATCAAAACCAACATTTTTAGAATGTGTGACGTCGCGAGTTAATACGCGATAACAATTATTGCAGTACACTACATTGCAGTACAGCCCGTAGTATTGGAGCCAGAGGCTGTGAAGGAGACAGCAAGTTGTGTCGTAGCAATGAGTCATGAGCACCTGTTGCTACTGCAGCGTGTGAACGCGCCAGCGTGTCACTTATCAGGAGCTTATATTCAAATCACCTATGAATCTAAATAAACTATATTAAATATTATTCAATCATCTTCAAAATCGGTACACTAGTTTTTGTTATTCAGGAGAAGATTGTATAAAAATTTCTTGTAACTATCATAGTTTCAGAGATAGAGAAAATTATTTAAAAGTAAAAAAACCGACACTTAGAGAATTAAATTCAGTTAGAAACTATAACAGTATACCTTTTGTTGTTATTTTGAAATCATAGCCAGAACTCTCAATGGGCAGAATTATTTAATTAAGATTTAATTAAAAAACTTAAACTACTTTACGTTTTCGTAATATAAAAATCAGACAAAATTATTATTTATGTCTAATATTGTTGTGGGAGTAAATGAGAGTGAGTGAGAGTGTGTATGTGGGACATACGTTAAATTTCAAGATTAAATTTATTTAATACATTATGTAATCATAGCATGGGAAAGATGTCTGTGTCCACTTTCCTGATGGCGTATGTATAAGTGTACTTGCTTTTGTAAGGAGGCAGCCAGAATAACAGCTGAAAGTAAAATCATATTCTAAATTTGTTCCAAGATTAATTTTCTTTTCGTTCGGTTTTTTAAATCTTATATTAGTATTTGCATGTTGGAATGACGTAAATGCATCTGTGAATAATGATTGGCGCAGGCCAGTTTTGGCGCGAGAATGATCTCGAACAATTCTTCTGATTGGCCAGCCAAAATGATCGGCCAATCAGAGTTAAGCAGTTCCCGCGCACTGCTAGATAGATACGCTGTGGCGAGAGCAGCATCTGGAGAGTCGATGGTCAGCTATTGGACGTGCAAGTCATGTTGAACGTTTCAATCTTCATTGCTGTGAAATTATTATAAGAAATTTACAGGATAGCTGGCTACTCGAGTTACGCGGAGTTTGCAACGTAAGTATAGGGGTCGTTTTATCAACGCTGCTTTTTCGACGTACTAATAGTACCTACGTTTGCAGAGAAACGGGATTGTGAACTGACGCCATGCTGAGGTAGGTGGAACTATTGCAAGTGAGCATTACGACGAACGACAAATGCAAACCCCGCCCCGCCGCAAATTTTACCCCTTTCTGCGGACGCACATACTAAGAGGATAGAGCAAGAGGCATCACTGAAAACAGTTTGACTCTTCACCTCACAAAAACTCTCATTTGTAATTGTAAACAAATAAAACAGACTTACAGAAACCAATGTGGTGATCAACGTGCCCACACGAAATGAAACAGCGTTTGTCAACTTCCTAAGAATTCACGTGAGTAAAATAACGAGTTGTCAGCAGCACGTGCATACGTATCCAAAAACCTCAACCAAGTTTGCCTTGCACTAAGAAATATCTCTCATTATCTCGACCTACAGACGGAATTGCTGGCAGAGATTCACTTAATACTACCCTGTGTCACGATGTTCTGGGGAAATGTCGCTCAGGTCAGCAAAGTACGAGGGCATGCTGAAAAGTGTGGTGTCACTGCCAGACACCACACTTGCTAGGTGGTAGCTTAAATCGGCAGCGGTCCATTTAGTACATGTCGGACCCGCGTGTCGCCACTGTGTGATCGCAGACCGAGCGCCACCACAAGGCAGGTCTCGAGATACGATAGAGCACTCGACCCCAGTTGTACGGACGACATTGCTAGCGACTATACGGACGAAGCCTTTGCTCTCATTTGCCGAGAGACAGTTAGAATAGCCTTCAGCTGAGTCAATGGCTACGACCTAGCAAGGCCCCATAAGCCTTACATAGTTTGATAGTTATCGTATGAAATGTCTCAACAAGAAGAACGATGTATACAACAAGGATAAATAAAAGTTAAGTATTCGAGGAGCTGCATACTTTTCTTATTAGCATTCAATACTTATCCTGTTCCAGAATTCACGCCAGTCGGCGTGTGTGTACGCGTGCCTTTATTTCAGCTACCCGTCACTGTGGACTGGCTGCCTTGTGAGTCCACAACAAAAAGTAATGCCTCCAATTTTTCTATGTGAAAACTCTTAAAGTTTTTTAAATAAAACAAACGTTATTAACATTCTACATCTTGATTCTTCGTGTCCACATATTTGCAGCCCTCAGCTGCTAGAGGGGTCCGAATTGTAGCATGTATCACTGGTAAGTGTAACGTAACTATGTCTGTGTGTGAGAAAGCGTGCTGTAATCGGGCTTCGAATTCGAAGAGTTCGTCCACACATGCAGCACACTCATCTTCATTATAAAAATACCAGACCACACACAAGGTCTACGACATCTGCAAAAACCCGACGCCTTGGGTTCGCTGTCATCGATCGTCCTCCATCAGATTTTCATCTGTTTCCAAAACTTAAAGAACACTTTAGAAGACTTCACGTTCATAGTGATGAGGCGGTGAAAGAAGAGGTGAGGTTGTGTCAATTCAACAAACATTATATAGTGACGTATCAACAAACTGATCTCTCGGTGGGAGAAATGTGTTCATTGACAGGGTGAGAATGTCAAGAAATAAAGACGTGAGGAATAAAAACATTTGTTTTATTTAAAAAGCTTTAAGAGCATTCAAGTATTCTAAAAACAATTCGGAGGGCTTGCTCTTCAGCACACCCTCAAAATTTTTCTGCAGAAGCGTGTGATAAGAATATTATGTAAAAGTGATAAACAAACATTCTGCACAAGGATCTTCAAGGATCTTGGAATTCTTACGCTCAACTACCAACACACTTATTCCGCAACGGTATTTCTGGTTAATATCAAGAACGAATTTAGTATTAACTGCGAAACTCACAACCACATTACTAGAAGTAAAAGTAATTTCCAGATTGACTACGTGTCTCTATCTAGCGTAAATAAAGTATTTTCATATTCTGATACACAATTTTGTAATTGTTTACCGGCAGACATCAGGCAGAAAAATGGAAGCGTTCAAACATTCAAAACTAAATTAAAATATTGCTTGTTAGCCACACCTTCAGTATTTCATCAGAATGCTTTGACCCATGGGTGTAAATTACCGTTAACATTAATATACATGTTACACAGGTTTTGACTTTACGAGTCTTAACCTTAGACTGTTGGTAACGTTCTATATAAAATTATGTAAAAACACACAACGAAATATTGTATAAAAACAGCAGGAAAGTAGCACGTAGTGGGTGTGTCTGGCAATTAATCATTTCATGTTCGAGGGGACTTAAAAATCCCGTCTCCTTTCTAGAATCATGAAACAGAATGGAGTGAATGATGTCCTGTCGGGTAATTTGTGTATCTCTGCTGTAGCATAGTAAACTCTTTGCCTGTGTTTGTTCAGTATCTCTGCCCACAGATGACAGTAGATCCCTAAACAAGAGACGCTCATATCGCTGTGTTGTTCGTTTCTTCATAAGAGTTTACGAGTCAAGCTGACGTGAAAGGGCATTATTGTGAGTGTTTTGATGTTTATAATCCGGTTTCGCTTTGTTTTAGTTAATGTAAACTTATATTACTATATCAACAAGTAAACGATCCGATAAGATACGATGATTGTGTCCTGACTGGACTCCGAAGTTCCACTTCTATTTTGTACACAATTCTTTTAAAAAATGTGTATATTACAATGCACTACTCTGTTTACTTTGGCAATATTCTCCACAGACATTAAACCCTTGGTAGGCCTACCGTCTATTAGGTAACTGGTCCTAATGTTCTGACTGATCAGTGTACAGCAAACGTAACATAGTGTATACCCCAGCTGGCAGATTGTTACAAAAGAAAAAAACCTAAACGGAAAAATAATTTCCTTGTATTGCGATAAGACAATGATGAGTCAAAGCATTATGACCACTGCCTGACGCCCCTTACCGTACACGTCTTTCGAGTTGCAGTCACCATCTCCGACGGGAGCGAGTTACTATTTTACACCATCTGAATACTTCGTAGCTGTGCGTTTGGATACACTGACGCTCTCGATAACACATGACAGTCTTAAGGACTTAAGTGGGTATCTTTCCATTGAGATAATGATTTCCCGCCTGGACCCGGATGTATTCGAGCGTTCGCGCTGTACGTCGCGCAAGGCAACGGTAGTCTGTACAAAATTACTTTAGGATTGACAGTTGGACAGGAGAACAGAGAGAAGCGGTGAAGAGTTGCCACGTCCCGCACAAGCGTAATCTTACGTTTCATTCAGCTTGCCCAAACTCGTAAACTACTCACTTTATAAATATGGAACTTGGTCCAATGTGATCTGGAAGAGATGCATTGCGTGTTAATTTACTTGCGGCAGAAAATTATTAAGACGACGTAAGGACAGTTCAGGAAAATATATTTTCTGACTGCGTTACCGAATTTTCGACCTGCGGAAAACTTTTTTGTTATTAATTTAGGCGAAAACATTAAGCAAATGCAATCTTAAGCATACATCAAATTTTTATCTGCCCCAGACCGGAAAACTGTCAGACTTTTCTAACACGAAATAATGTCAGTTAAATATGACACACAATGGTCTGCTAGCGCGACGAGTAGGTATTAAATAGTCACCCGTAAGGTTTCGCTACGAGTAAAATATTGCTAAGCTTATAATTAACTTGTTATTAAGTTTTCTGATCCACCTACGAATTTGTAACGTAACAATATATAAGTTTTCTGTGTGTTTATCGTGTTAATAGAATCTACCTTAAATAGTCCAGCCAGTACAGGGAGAAAGAACAAAAGCGATACGAAAACACTACTTCAGTATTGCAGAAATTGTGTTGTAAACAGTAGTACTTATTTTGTGGTGATATAGACTGAATTCTTGAGACGATTTTGATCTGGAGTTAGTTGCTGATAAAACCTTCTTATTAAAATATGAAAACTTACGAAAATATAATTATGAGATGCAGCTATTTACCGTTGGAGATTACGTACTTCAGGCATGCGGCTGAATCATTCTTCTACTTCGTTTCAGTAGTGATAATGCAAAAACTCCACCCTCTTCGCTATGAGAGATGCTTCAAGTGTCACTGTAACTGTCACTGTTATTATTTAATGAAATTAACTGTGTGCGACTAAACTGAAAAGGACATGACTTCTTAACGGTGACCAATAACATGCTGAGTGTCGGATTGTCCTTTCTGCGATAATAATCATAAACACGACGACGAATCGCATCCTAAGGAAATAAATCTACACTCCTGGAAATGGAAAAAAGAACACATTGACACCGGTGTGTCAGACCCACCATACTTGCTCTGGACACTGCGAGAGGGCTGTACAAGCAATGATCACACGCACGGCACAGCGGACACACGAGGAACCGCGGTGTTGCCCGTGGAATGGCGCTAGCTGCGCAGCGTTTGTGCACCGCCGCCGTCAATGTCAGCCAGTTTGCCGTGGCATACGGAGCTCCATCGCAGTCTTTAACACTGGTAGCATGCCGCGACAGCGTGGACGTGAACCGTATGTGCAGTTGACGGATTTTGAGCGAGGGCGTATAGTGGGCATGCGGGAGGCCGGGTGGACGTACCGCCGAATTGCTCAACACGTGGGGCGTGACGTCTCCACAGTACATCGATGTTGTCGCCAGTGGTCGGCGGAAGGTGCACGTGCCCGTCGACCTGGGACCGGACCGCAGCGACGCACGGATGCACGCCAAGACCGTAGGATCCTACGCAGTGCCGTAGGGGACCGCACCGCCACTTCCCAGCAAATTAGGGACACTGTTGCTCCTGGGGTATCGGCGAGGACCATTCGCAACCGTCTCCATGAAGCTGGGCTACGGTCCCGCACACCGTTAGGCCGTCTTCCGCTCACGCCCCAACATCGTGCAGCCCGCCTCCAGTGGTGTCGCGACAGGCATGAATGGAGGGACGAATGGAGACGTGTCGTCTTTAGCGATGAGAGTCGCTTCTTCCTTGGTGCCAATGATGGTCGTATGCGTGTTTGGCGCCGTGCAGGTGAGCGCCACAATCAGGACTGCATACGACCGAGGCACACAGGGCCAACACCTGGCATCATGGTGTGGGGAGCGATCACCTACACTGGCCGTACACCACTGGTGATCGTCGAGGGGACACTGAATAGTGCACGGTACATCCAAACCGTCATCGAACCCATCGTTCTACCATTCCTAGACCGGCAAGGGAACTTGCTGTTCCAACAGGACAATGCACGTCCGCATGTATCCCGTGCCACCCAACGTGCTCTAGAAGGTGTAAGTCAACTACCCTGGCCAGCAAGATCTCCGGATCTGTCCCCCATTGAGCATGTTTGGGACTGGATGAAGCGTCGTCTCACGCGGTCTGCACGTCCAGCACGAACGCTGGTCCAACTGAGGCGCCAGGTGGAAATGGCATGGCAAGCTGTTCCACAGGACTACATCCAGCATCTCTACGATCGTCTCCATGGGAGAATAGCAGCCTGCATTGCTGCGAAAGGTGGATATACACTGTACTAGTGCCGACATTGTGCATGCTCTGTTGCCTGTGTCTATGTGCCTGTGGTTCTGTCAGTGTGATCATGTGATGTATCTGACCCCAGGAATGTGTCAATAAAGTTTCCCCTTCCTGGGACAATGAATTCACGGTGTTCTTATTTCAATTTCCAGGAGTGTATATTGGTATTCCGCTTATCCATACAATGTTTTTTCCACAAGAGCTTCAAGATTCAATGTTATTCCAGCTTCACTTTATTTCTCGAACATTTCCTTACTCATCTTCACAACTGCGTTTTTGTCCATGTTCCGAGCTGCACCAGTTCAAGCGAGTACATTTTTAACGGAGAGCAGTGGGCCTCCATTAAGTTTTTCAGTTCCAAAGTAGGCACGTAACGCGCAAACCATTTATCTCGTCTGACCTTTTACGGCAATCCCCTGGGCAAGAGAACGACGCGAAACTTTTCCACTCGTAAGTTCCGACGAACAACTTCTGACATAAATAAATGTCACTCCGTCCTGGGATCAGGAGCGTGGGACAGGGGCTGGTCGTTGAAATGTAATGTAATTATACCAACAGCCGTTATAGCGATATTGTTTTATTAAGCAACCAGTTTCGATGTTCCAATTACGTTCTCTTCAGGCCTGTCGCATGAATGACACCAAATGTCACTCGTTCATGTGTATAAGACAAGGCGCTCAGTCCGGAACCGCGGGACTGCTACGGTCGCAGGTTCGAATCCTGCCTCGGGCATGGGTGTGTGTGATGTCCTTAGGTTAGTTAGGTTTAAGTAGTTCTAAGTTCTAGGGGACTGATGACCACAGATGTTAAGTCCCATAGCGCTCAGAGCCATTTTTTATAAGACAAGGCACCAATATTCGTATCTGGTTTCGTAGGTATCCGAACTTCATGAGCACTCCTGCTCAGAAAGTTCGGATATCTATGGAACTAGACACGAGTATCGGTGCCTTGTCTTATGCATGCACGAGTGGTACTTGGTGTCATTCATGCGAGAGGCCTGAAGATTACGGCAAGTGAAAGAGACAATGAAAGAGAATATAGAGAGAGGGATTTATATTTTTATGATATTTTCTCTTGAAAATTTCCTTCCTTCATACTTCCTCTGTGTTACAACAGATGACGTGTCACTGATCCCATTTGTACTATGACTGCAGTACACGCGAAGTGCTTAGTTGCTTCCACTGCCCTGAGTGGAATGCGTAAATTCTGAGTAATGGTCATCAACCTACAGTTTTCTATAGTAGTCGCCTGCACAGAAAACAGCACGTAGGTTGTGAATCCGTTATCTGGAGTCTGCAATGAATTGCTAGCGAGTAACTGGTATTGTATGAATAATTAAATTTTGAATTACTTCGTTTAAAAGGGATGCCACTAGCTTTTTATTAGCAGAATATGAGAAACAACACACTTTATAGTCCACTTTACGAACCACAGAGCGTAAACAAGATAATGAACAGTATGTTTCCGTAATTGCTATGAAATTACTTCACAATTACATGTCCAAAAAAGACTAGAGATCGCTGATTAAATTTTTAACTAATACCGACCGCGGCAGACAAGTCTGTCCTCCAGAAGCGCCGATCGGGCTATGATCTTACAGCCGAACCACCTCGCCCGTCATCCAAGTTAGGTGCGACTATAAGATCTCCGAAGTGCTTTACCTGCCTTTTCGTTTCGCAATTGTTTGTTATTCTGATGGTATTTAACACTTTTGAAATAACAAAATTGTAACCTGCTATTGAGAGATGTTTTATACGAAAGGCAAGTAAATACACTGTTAATTTTTTCTAATATTAATAATAGAAGTTATTTTGGAGCGCTACTTTCGAAGACAGCAGCCAATCCCGGAGAAGGATCACAATTTAGGCGGTCCTCCTCATCATACACGATACGCGTACCGAATAAACCATCTGTCACGGTACCTCACACCACATTACATCATCTTCTCACAGCTGCCTGCTCAACTGCTCCAAGAAGAGCTTCTTGTAGCTAAACATGATGGCTGTAAAGACAGAAATACTACAGTATGACGTGATTGGAACGTCGAAACTGGTTGCCTAATTAGACAATACCAATATAACGGCTGTTGAAATAGTATTATTATATTACTTCTGACATTGTTCGGTATCACACAGCAAAATACGCCCTGCAACAGTAAAAACAGCAACAAACAAAATCACGGGTTCAGCGATCACACAGGACAGTAAGCGACTGAAACTCAAACGCAATGCAGGTGGGAAGTGCTGCGGTGGTGGGTGTGAAGGTTTGGCAACTTCAAGTGGTTGCTGCGGCTACAGGTCTCGTAGGATTGGCAGAATGCAACTAGTAGAAAAACGCAAAGTCCTCGCGTGGTCTGCTCATATTTCAGATACCGTCTTTCGTGATTAATTTCAATATGTCGGTAGAGCAGCGCGTCAGAATGTGTAGCCGCTCTTGCTTCTTCACTGATAAACGCGGCAATTGCACCCCTCCATGACACCATGATGGCTTGACCTGAAATTGTGACCACCAGTTTTCTTTTGTTGTGAGTCCGCGACAGACTTTTCGGCTTGCGCGAACTGGCTAACTGTACGTTGTTCTTTGTATTATGCCCGGTTAGATAATGGATGTTGAATATTAATAATATAAAGTCTTCAATCTTCAATCCGTCACCCAAGTCGTGGCCACATTATGGATTTGCGAGGATGTTAAGTTGATAAATTGTTATTCCGTCGTCAAGACGTCGCTACATCATGTGTTCAATAACTACACGCCATAATTCTAGAGATAACTTATAATTAAGGAGTGTTCAGAATGCGTCGTAATTGAGACAAATCAATGATTTTTCACTGTTAAATAATCATGAATTCACTTTTCACTTAATAATATTCTAATAGTCAATTAATTTTCACTAATACACATGATAATGTCTATTCAGTTATGTAGGCAACACGAAGAATTAAAATTTGAATCCAATTTAATTGTTCCTTGTAATTGATTGTCCCTACGCTGAGCACGCACACCGATTTCTCACTCAGGGCATTGCCTACGTTTGCATCAGTAATCCTGTCGTTGACGACAGCTTCTGACAACTCGGTGCAATTGTACGTTCTTCGTGTTGACGTTTGTATGTTACCTACTCGAGACTAATAATTGTTTTTTGTCGGCGGTCTTTCGAAAATGAAAGAATGTTCGTGGTTATTCAGTATCACGTAGGCTAAGTCCCATAATACATCTCACACGATTTAACTTCGTCGCGAACCTTCGTATCCCGTATCCCGTTATCTTGCTAACGGTAAAGATGACTTTGCTTTAGTATGAATTCTGAATAATGCTTCAGTCTATATCGCAAAACTTCCAAACTTCCGATTGGCTTAAAACAATCTAGTAGCGCTTACATGCATGCTACGATCGCAACAGTACTAGAGAGCGACTAGATAGCAACTGAAGCTAACATTTCCATTTCCGAGCTACAATGTAGTCACATCGAACTTCGTTTTCGATGCGACTACAACTCTCTTCTATGGTAAATGTTATCTTTGGCTAATTTACCATCTGGGCTTTAACCTTCGTTATTAATTATTTTGCAATTCTTTCTTTGAGGTTTTTGTGGCGTATCCTATCATATTCTTTCATTCAGTCTCTATTTCATGATAAATACTATTATTCACTTGACATTCCTGTTGATCAAATTATCACAAGTGTAAATTTGGTCGTCAGTAGCTGCCGTCATTGTCAGGATGACTAATTTTCCTACTTCTTTTACAACATAGGGTTGTTTATTAGGGTTTCTGTAATTGGGGTGTTACACAACCCTAAAGTAATTCTGAACAGACTGTAGTATGATGCAACGAGTTCGTTGCGGGGCCCGTATTTCCACTGGGCCTCTATTAACGAAAGTATAGAAGCGGAGCAGAGACGAAAGAGAATCATTTTAGCGTCGATACGGGCCACAAATGGGGAAAAAGGGCAGATTGCTATGGGCTGGCACCTGGGAAGGAGCAGCTCGGAAGCAACGAACCTGGTCGGATGCTTGCGTGCTCCTGCCGTGAGTAACCCAAGGCAAGGGGCTGGAGGACGGTGAAACCACGAGTAGGTGACAGCTTGTTCGACATCCACGCCTAATCACAGTCGGCGGAGATTCGAAGCTTGTCCGCTCTTTAAAGCAGGATAGGCGTCGATGTACGGTGAGCATGCATCGCGCCACAGTTGCAGGCTGGTCGGAGCAGTGTTATGCTGTGGGGGACATTTACCTTGGCTCCTATGGGACCAGATACGGTAATTGTATTCACCTTGATAGCTGTGGACTGCGCCAACATTATTGTGGACCACTTGGGTACTTTCAAGCTTGATGTCTTCCCCGTCGCCGATGGCATTTTCCAGCTGTCCCTGTCACAAGGCTAGAATAGTGCTTCTGTCGCTTAAGGATCTTGGCTATCAAACTCGCCTGATCTAAGCCTTATGAAACACATCTGGGACGCTACTGAGCGCCAGCTTCGCAACCACGAACCGGCGGACCGTAACTTATGGGAAATGCGCGAGCTATGCGCAGACATCTCGTGCCACATTCCTCCAGACATATCAGACACATCCTACATAACATCGATGATGTTCTGAGTTTCAAAAGTGGACCAACATACTATTAAGCAGTGTAATCCGTTATTTTTCGAATGTTGTAGGTAATAACATGAGACAAATGACTGCCTTCTCGGTTTCGAATGAGCTTCCCTGCCGCCGTCATACGATCCGTGGCACTGAACGTACAACGCTCTGATTTGATCTCCACCGTACTGCTAAATCCACACCGTATGCACACCGTAACACGCTGAGGGAATTAGATTACGAAATGAGACACTTAAAGTAGTGGATGAGTTTTGCTACTTGGGGAGCAAAATAACTGACGATTGTCGAAGTAGAGAGGATGTAAAATGTAGACTGGCAATGGCAAGGAAAGCGTTTCTAAAGAAGAGAAATTTGTTAACATCGAGTATAGATGTAAGTGTCAGGAAGTCGTTTCTGAAAGTATTTGTATGGAGTGTAGCCATGTATGGAAGTGAAACATGGGCGATAAATAGTTTTGACAAGAAGAGAATGGAAGCATTCGAAATGTGGTGCTACAGAAGAATGCTTAAAATTAGGTGGGTAGATCACATAACTAATGAGGAGGTATTGAATAGAATTGGGGAGAAGAGAAATTTGCAGCACAACTTGGCTAGAAGAAGGGATCGGTTGGTAGGACATGCTCTGAGGCATCCAGGGATCACCAATTCAGTATTGGAGGGCAGCTTGGAGGGTAAAAATCGTAGAGGGAGACCAAGAGATGAATACACTAAGCAGATTCGGAAGGATGTAGGTTGCAGTAGGTACTGGGAGATGAAGAAGCTTGCACAGGATAGAGTAGCATGGGGAGCTGCATCAAAACAGTCTCTGGGCGGAAGACCACAACAACAACAACAACAACATGTATGCCTCGACGTGGTATACACCTCTATTAAGAAAGAATCAGAAGCTATTAGAAAACGTGAAGGCGAGTAAAAAATACAACTGGGTATAGAGAGAGACGCAAAACAGGTATACATCACACATAATTTTGTAACTGTTACAGAAACAACGAGAAAAGAATGCCAAACTTAAACAAACGCGTAATCCCTAAGATTGGGGATCTTTTACAGAAGCTCTTAATTTTGAGCGGACTTCAATGCGAGATGCTTATAATAGTTTCCACAATGATACTTTGTCTCGAAACCCGGCAGAAAACCCAAAGAGATTCTAGTCGTATGCAAAGTATGCTAAGCAACACGACACAATCAACGCCTTCTCTGCGTGATAGTAACGAAAATGCTAACCATGATAGTTCTGCTGAAGCAGAGTTACTAAACACAGCCTTCCGATCTTCCTCCACCAAAGAAGACGAAGTAAATATTCCAGAATCAAGAACAGCTGCCAGCTTGAGTAACTTAGACATCTTTGGAGTAGAGAAACAACTTAAATCACCTAATAAAAGCAAGTCTTCCGGTCCAGACTGTCTACCAATTAGGTCCCTTCTAGAATATGCTCATGCAATAGCTCCATATACACCCGCTCGCTCGACGGAAGATCCGTTACCAAAGACTGGAAAGTTGCACAGGTCACACTAATGTTCAGGAAAGGCAATAGCAGTGATCCACTGAATTAGAGGTCATTATCATTAACGTCGATATGCAGCAGGATTTTGCAACAAATGTTGTGTTCGTTCTCGACGAAAATGGTCTATTGACGCGTAGTCACACGGATTTAGAAAATATCGTTCTCGTGAAACGCAACTTGCTCTTTACTCACAATAAGTGTTGAGTGCCATCTACAAGGGATTTCAAATTGATTCCGTATGTCTAGATTTCCAAAAGGCTTTTGACGCCCTGTATCAAAAGCGGCTGGTAGTCAAATTGCGTGCTTATGGAATATCGTCTTAGTTACGTAACTGGTTTCGTGATTTCCTGTCAGAGAGGTCAGAGTTCGTAGTAACTGACGGAAATTAGTCCTTTGAAACAGAAGTGATTTCTGGCGTTCCCCATCGTAGTGTTATAGGCCGTCTGTTTAGGAGACAGAAAGTGGTTCAAATGGTTCAAATGGCTCTAAGCACTATGGGACTTAACATCTGAGGTCGTCAGTCCCCTAGACTTAGAACTACTTAAACCTAACTAACCTAGGGACATAACACACAACCATGCCCGAGGCAGGATTCGAATCTGCGACCGTAGCAGCAGCGCGGTTCCGGACTGAAGCGCCTAGAACCGCTCGGTCACAGCGGCCGGCTATTTAGGAGACAATTTGAGCAGCCGTCTTAGGTTGTTTGCTGATGATGCTGTCGTTTATCGTCTAGTAACTTCATCAGAAGATAAAAACCAATTGCAAAACGATTTAGAGATGATATCTATATGGCGTGAAAATCGGAAATTGACGCTAAAAAATGAAAAGTGTAAGGTCATTCACATGACTGCTAAAAGGAATCCGTTAAACTTCGTTTACACGATAAACCTATAAAATCTAGAGACCGTAAATTCAAGTAAATATCTATGAATTACAGTTAGCAACAGCTTGAATAGGAAACAACACATAGAAAATGTTGTGAGGAATGCGAACCAAAGACTATGTTTTATTGGCAGAACACTCAGATGCAACAGATCTACTGAAGAGACTGCCTACACTACACTTGTCCATCCTTTTTTGGAGTACTTCTGCGCGGTGTGGGATTCTTACCATATAGGATTAATGGAGTACATCGAGAAAGTTCAAAGAAGGGCAACTGTGGTGTCACCGTCAGGTGGTAGCTAGGTGGTAGCCTTTAAGTCGGCCGCGGTCCGTTAGTATACGTCGGACCCGCGTGTCGCCACTATCAGTGATTGCAGACCGAGCGCCGCCACACGGCAGATCTAGTCTAGAGAGACTTCCTAGCACTCGGCCTAGTTGTACAACCGACTTTGCTAGCGATGGTTCACTGACTACATACGCTCTCATTTGCCGAGACGACAGTTTAACATTGCCTTCAGCTACGTCATTTGCTACGACCTAGCAAGGTGCCATATTCAGTTACTATAAGAACAGATAATATTGTGAATCATGTACCGTCAAGAGCGAGGTTCATCATTTATGGATTAAAGTTAAGTATCAAACTAATTCCGTCCGCTTTCTGAATTCTAATTCCTTGTCATGTTCCAGACCTCACGTCAGTAAAGTCCTTACCTCCTCACGCCAGCCTGCGTGAGCTAAAACGTGCATTTCGACCTCCTCTCGTAACACGGTGTTGGTTCTTCTGCCAACACAACAGCAACACTTTTGTATTATTGAGGAATACGGGAGAGTGTCACGGACATGATTCTGGGTTTGGGATGGACGTCATCAAAACAAAGGCGTTTCTCGTTGCTCCGGGATCTTCTCACGAAATTTCAGACACAAATTTCCCCCCCTCCCCCTCTCCCCTCCCAGAAATTATTTTATTGAGACCAACGTATATAGGGAGAAATGATCATTATAATAAAATAAGGGAAATCAGAGCGCGCACTGTTCGACAGTGGGATAATAGAAAATTATTGTGAAGATGGTTCGATGAACCCTCTGCCAGGCACTTAAGTTTGATTTGCAGAGTATCCTTGTAGATATAGATGTACTTATGCATTTCTGTTCATTTCACTAACAGAACTTCTGTAATATCTGATCTTGTCTTCATGTTATTATATTCTGAAGGCCTTCATCACAGGTATGTCATTAACTACGGTTTAATTACAACAAATCTAACCATGAACGATGTGCTTTTGATGTGTCTTTAGTACTCCTTTGCCTTGAAATAGCATAGTTTCATACTACGCAAGTTACAACGACCAATATGGCATTTCCTGTCGTTCAACAAACGAAGGGTTTTCGGCAGATCTTCATTTTGCTGGTGCTTTAAAGCGGCAAATATTCATACGGTAAGTTATAATATACAACCCACCAAATGTGGGCTTTAACAGACAGCCAATATGGCGCCTCCTGACTCTATACTGAAAAGAGATGGCGCGTGTATGACGTAGGTGGCGTTCTTCCATCTCATTGGTCTACGTTCAGACGCACTTTCAGGATGTCTGTCATGTTTGATAAGGCTCTACACTTTCGAAAAGACTCTCCAATGTCCTTTTTCCACGCTAGCTCGGCACTCTCAATGTTGGTATTTACCGTCCGTGTGACTACGGGACGCACCCAACACGCGGTAGAAAGCGCGCGATCTTAGTACTCTCAGGTTTCTATGCAACAGCGTGATGTGAGGCGCTGCACAGCACAGTACTACACCTGCTTCCGAATGCGCCAGGCACAGTCTGAGGCACAGTTTACCGCGTACGTGTCAGGTTGTGTTGCAAACTGAACCATCTCTTCCGGGCATCCATAGTCCTCCAGCTCAGAATCCGAAGCGCTTCGGTTTTGCGACACTACAATTGCTTGTTTTACTACAGAAGGTTCATCCTCGAGTTCATGGACGTGCCTCCAAGTTAAAATGCTAGACCTCGCGCTCAACTCATAAAGAGTGTTAACAATTTTCTTAGTTAATTTTATAAAACTACGTAATTTTTGTTTTTTTTTTCTAGCTGATGAGCTATGACAATAGCTAAACGAACGTTTTTGACTATTTTTGTAAGAAATATAAGCAGAACTTACTTGAAAACATTTCTAGGTTTTCTTTACTTGTACGAGGTGCATTCAAGTTCTAAGGCCTCTGATTTTTTTTCTCCGGACTGGAAAGAGATAGAAACATGCGCATTGTTTTAAAATGAGTCCGCGTTCATTGTCAATACGTCCCAGAGATGGCAGCACCGTACGGCAGATGGAATTTTACCGCCAGCGGCGAGAATGAGAACTGTTTTAAATACTTAAAATGGCGACGTTTTCCTTACTTGAACAGCGTGCAATCATTCGTTTTCCGAATTTGCGTGGTGTGAAACCAATTGAAATTCATCGACAGTTGAAGGAGACATGTGGTGATGGAGTTATGGATGTGTCGAAAGTGCGTTCGTGGGTGCGACAGTTTAATGAAGGCAGAATATTGTGTGACAACAACCGAAACAACCTCGGGCTCGCACAAGCCGGTCTGACGACACGATCGAGAAAGTGGAGAGAATTGTTTTGGGGGATCGCCGAATGACTGTTGAACAGATCGCCTCCAGAGTTGGCATTTCTGTAGGTTCTGTGCACACAATCCTGCATGACGACCTGGAAATGCGAAAAGTGTCATCCAGGTGGGAGCCACGAATGCTGACGGACGACCACATGGCTGCCCGTGTGGCACGTTGCCAAGCAATGTTGACGCGCAATGACAGCATGAATGGGACCTCCTTTTCATCGGTTGTGACAATGGATGAGACGTGGATGCCATTTTTCAATCCAGAAACAAAGCGCCAGTCAGCTCAATGGAAGCACACAGATTCACCGCCACCAAAAAAATTTCGGGTAACCGCCAGTGTTGAAAAAATGATGGTGTCCATGTTCTGGGACAGCGAGGGCGTAATCCTCACCCATTGCGTTCCAAAGGGCACTACGGTAACAGGTGCATCCTACGAAAATGTTTTGAAGAACAAATTCCTTCCTGCACTGCAACAAAAACGTCCGGGAAGGGCTGCGCGTGTGCTGTTTCACCAAGCAACGCACCCGCACATTGAGCTAACGTTACGCAACAGTTTCTTCTTGATAACAACTTTGAAGTGATTCTTCATGCTCCCTATTCACATGACCTGGCTCCTAGTGACTTTTGGCTTTTTCCAACAATGAAAGACACTCTCCGTGGCCGCACAGTCACCAGCCGTGCTGCTATTGCCTCAGCGTTTTTCCAGTGGTCAAAACAGACTCCTAAAGAAGCCTTCGCCGCTGCCATGGACTCATGGCGTCAGCGTTGTGAAAAATGTGTACGTCTGCAGGGCGATTACGTCGAAAAGTAACGCCAGTTTCATCGATTTCGGGTGAGTAGTTAATTAGAAAAAAAATCGGAGGCCTTAGAACTTGAATGCACCTCGTAATTGACATTTGAGCATCGCAACCTTTAAAAAAGATAGATTTCCCCAGGGGCTCGTAAAGCTCGCGAAATTGACTCCGATCTAAACGGAGATAGTTATAGAGCCATTAACTACAAAATTCAAACGTCAAAACGAATTCACCGCGAGTTTGTCTCCCGTTCGTGTTCGTGCTTTTCCAGTCTGTATGCCGGCCGCTGTGACCGAGCGGTTCTAGGCACTTCAGTCTGGAACCGCGCGACCACTACGTTCGCAGGTTCGTATCCTATCTCTGGCATGGATGTGTGTGATGTCCTTAGGTTAGTTAGGTTTAAGTAGTTCTAAGTCCTGGGGGACTGATGACCTCAGATGTTAAGTCCCATAGTGCTCAGAGCCATTTGAACCACTCTTTAATTCTTCCTTTTGAAGTGTCATATAATAACATCAGGATACCTTTTCCTCATCAGAGTCTCACTCTCAACTAAGATCTAAGAGTTAAGACATTGCAATGCCCAGCAAGAATGCGCGCTCATGCTGTGTTTTTCCCCGCTGCGCTGCCATACCCTAACTTGCACCCCAACGTGCGTCTGGCCCTACGCTCTTTTCGCACGGGCAATTTTCTTATCTAACCTACCTCCTCGCGAAAAGCGCGGATGTCATACCAGCGTGATGAGTAACTATAATGAGTACGGTACAATTGGCGTTAGGCTAATTGGGTCGATCTGATTGTGTTTACAGTGTAGTCCAACGTATAGGTTAGGCTGAAACTTGATCTACTGCACTTATTTTAGCTGATTGTGCTATGGTGTAAATCAGCCACAAGCCGCGTAACCAGTGAGTCGGTGACGGCAGTACCAAGTATTTATGTTGTTTATGCAGTTTTGAATCCTGAGCACGCTGAAAACAATAAAGTGGATCCATACTTGGACCAATTTGTCCTCATTCACATATTTTTTCTCCAGCAGAAGATGACACTTAGTTGCTGTTTTCTGAAGTACAGAACTCTTACCCAGTGAGTTTTAATCGATATTTATCGGTAAATGTGGTCCAGTTACTGGTGTAATAACGATTTGAATTTTGTATTTGTGTGGTGTTTTGCAGAAATAAAATTAATACTGAATGCCGTAGTATAGTTAGTCATGAAGGAAATATGCAAGCAGATACAGAAAACTTTGCGTGTCACAATAACGCAATTTTACCTTCTCGCAGCCAGATTTGTTCAGATGCGCAACTGGAGGTTAGCGCAATGGATCAAAGGGGAACAGGACTCTGGTAAAAGAACAATATGTACGAGGCTTGCAAATTCTATTAATAGTAACGGAGGCTCCCTAGCTATCGAATTAATGGAAACGTCTGGTCACTGCCATCCAAACATATACGTATCAAACAGCATTTAAAGAAATTTACATGTCATTTGTCAGCAACGTACACGAGGAAATATTAATGGATATTAAATAAGCTTTACATACCTATGAGTGGGCCGCAAGGTAATTGGGAAGGAAACGGAAGATTTGCCTCTAGTAATCAATCTCTCACCGACATCCACCACATTATAAAAATAATTGCATTGACCATGCTGTTAGGCAGACATGCAAAGGAGTTACTGATCGGCAATGCAATGAGCATCGTGGAATCATATGGACAAGATTCACTGAGATGATATCCACTCGCCAATTGTCAAACCGAGGAAGATCATCTGTGCCCTAATGAACAAGTCGAATATCACCGAGAGGAAACTAATACAAGTCAATGTCTGATTGGAACTACTCTTCCTTCAGATCAATCACCGAGCAACTATTCAGAATCAATGTCCATATCTCCCGTTCCACACAAAGGTCTCGCAGAGGAGTGCCGCCCCAGCATCTGTAGAAACGTGAACAGACAACTTCAGGGGCTCCCATGAAAAAAGGGCGTGCGGCAAAACGACCATCGGGCAGTCTAAGCCAGTAGCTAGTTGTCACCTTATTAAACGAGAGGAAATTGCCGTTTCGAATATCCGCCTCTCCTGGCGTGCCCGAGAAAACACAACTGCCACTGGCCCGCAACCAGCTGTTGTCCTACGAGACGAGAGGAAACAGCCTCTTTGAATTACACTTCTCTAGCGAAATTTTGAAATAGCCAAGCAGGCGAATGAAGACAAAAGGAGACGCACCTCAAATGTTTTAAACGTGCGACCAACCGCTACGTGTGACGTCAAGTTGTCGCGGTGGTATCATGTGGGCGGTGCTATCCCTCGCAAAGCTATTGTGTCAAACACATCTCGACGCAAATGACCGTGCAGCCCGCCCAAGGAGCATTAAAGCACGCCGATAGGCTCCGAGGTGATGGCTGCATTGTCATTTGGAAGGCGTCTGCCATTGTCTGAAGAGAAAAACAAGTCGACCCTGCAGGCACACGGGGACCAAAGTTTAACTGACCAGGTGGGAAACACACAAGGCGGAAATATTATTACTTTAATAGATTTGAAATTGCTCATTGGTTGCCATAGGAAGAGGTGTGTCTAACTCTACACGAAAGGGGCACGACAGAAGGGTGCCGCTTGTCGAATCGCAATTACATCTGATTTGTTTGATCCAGCCCTGCTATTATACAATATCAGCTGGTGGAATTAATCGTCAATGATGACAGACATCAGTCTTAGTGAAAAGAGTCAATCGGGTAATTGACGGTCGCCTTTCAAAGTTACCGCATATACGAGTAAGAGCAGCAAAATCGAAAGATGAATATTTTTTGAGAACTTAATATCTGTACAACGTGATTAGGTGCAAACACGTGCAAGTGTAAATGACTTCCGTTGGAACATTCTGTACTGAAAGCAAGCCACAACACAGAGATGGAGGAAGTGAAGCAGTTTCACTTGGAAGAGTCCCAGCCAAAATTTTCCAAGCTACTGTCACACCACAAATCGGAACTGAAAATCAAAATATACAACGGGGAACAGTGGTACCTCTGCAGCCTGTGATTTTTATTAATTTCCTCTCACAAAATTTCGGAATTCGTAATAGACCTCTGGCCGCAAGTCAATAATCAACAAAACATATTTTCCCCTCCGATCTTCTCGTACTTACAAATAGGCACACACCCAACAGCCTCTGTTTCTACCTCTGGGTGTTTATCTTTCTTTTCTTGCATCACGTCAAGGCTATTGTTGCTGTTGTTCCCATGAGTTTTCTCTGCATTGGCAGTGTTTACATTGTTCTGAAACAAGTATTTTCGATTAAAATTTACGTCGTTAAATGATAGTAGAATCTACTAATTATGACACAAAGAATTCACGAACAGTTAAAGCGCCCGTAAAGAAATCACTTAGCAGAGCGCCCGTAAAGAAATCACTTGCAGAGTCTGAGAGAGACAGAACGGAATAGTAAGATTGGAAGACCAAGAACACAGGGTATATAACTGAGTTGCAGTCTTTCTCCCGTACTGCTCAATCAGTACATCGAAGAAGGAATGGCCGAAAATACAGGGTGGTCCATTGTCGTGACCGGGCCAAATATCTCACGAAATAAGCGTCAAACGAAAAAACTACAAAGAATGAAACTTGTCTAGCTTAAAGGGGGAAACCAGATGGCGTTATGCTTGGCCCGCTAGATGGCACTGCCATATGTCAAACGGATGTCAACTACGTTTTTTTAAAAAATAGGAACACCCATTTTTATTACATATTCGTGTAGTACGCAAAGAAATATGAATGTTTTAATTGGACCACTTTTTTCGCTTTGTGATGGAGGGCGCTGTAATAGTCACAAATATATGGCTCACAATTTTAGACGAACAATTGGTAACAGGTAGGTTTTTTAAATTAAAATACAGAACGTAGGTACGTTTGAACATTTTATTTCGGTTGTTCCAATGTGATACATGTACCTTTGTGAACTTATCATTTCTGAGAACGCATGCTGTTATAGCGTGATTACCTGTAAATACCACATTAATGCAATAAATGCTCAAAATGATGTCCGTCAACCTCAATGCATTTGGCAATACGTGTAACGACATTCCTCTCAACAGTCAGTAGTTCGCCTTCCGTAATGTACGCACATGCATTGACAATGCGCTGACGCATGTTGTCAGACGTTGTCGGTGAATCACGATAGCAAATATCCTTCAACTTTCCCCACAGAAAGAAATCCGGGGACGTCAGATCCGGTGAACGTGCTTCGACGACCAGTCCACCTGTCATGAAATATGCTATTCAATACCGCTTCAACCCCACGCGAGCTATTTACCGGACATCCATCATGTTGGAAGTACATCACCATTCTGTCATGCAGTGAAACACCTTGTTGTAACATCGGTAGAACATCTCGTAGAAAATCAGCATACATTGCACTATTTAGATTGCCATCGATAAAATGGGGGGCCAATTATCCTTCCTCCCATAATGCCGCACCATACATTAACCCGCCAAGGTCGCTATGTTCCACTTGTCGCAGCCATCGTGGATTTTCCGTTGCCCAGTAGTGCATATTATGCCGGTTTACGTTACCGCTGTTGGTGAATGACTCTTCGTCGCTAAATAGAACGCGTGCAAAAAATCTGTCATCGTCTCGTAATTTCTCTTGTGCCCAATGGAAGAGCTGTACACGACGTTCAAAGTCGTCGCCATGCAATTCCTGGTGCACAGAAATATGGTACTGGTGCAATCGATGTTGATGTAGCATTCTCAACAGCGACGTTTTTGAGATTCCCGATTCTCGCGCAGTTGTCTGCTACTGACATGGGCGTACCCAGCGAGGGGAAGGGGGGGGGGGGTGGGGGAGCTGCCCCCCCCCCCTAAGAAGATATTCGCGGTTTTTCACTAGTTTACTGTTTTATTTAATAAGAAAAGCTGCATGTTTTCTCGGATTGTACAAGTGCATTCTTGTATTTAAAATGTTTATTCAAAGCAGTTTTTCACTGGTTTACTGTTTTATTTAATAAGAAGAGCTGTATGTTGTCTCGAGTCCTTGTTTCCTAAGACTAGCATGACCTGCCCCCCCCCCCTCCCCCTTAGTTCAGATCCTGGGTACGCCCTGCTACTGATGTGCGGATTACAGCAGCTAAAACACCTACCTACTTGGGCATCATCATTTGTTGCAGGTCGTGGTTGACGTTTCACATGTGGATGAACACTTCCTGTTTCCTTAAATAACGTACGTAACTATTCGGCGAACGGTCCGGACACTTGGATGGTGTCGTCCAGGATACCAGTCAACATACATAGCACACGCCCGTTGGGCATTTTGATCACAATAGCTATACATTAACACGATATCGGCCTTTTGCGCATTTGGTAAACGGTCCATTTTAACATGCGTAATGTACCACGAAAGAAATACCGTCCTCACTGGCGGAATTTTACGTGATACCACGTACTTATACGTTTGTGACTATTACAGCGCCATCTATCATAAAGCGAAAAAACTGGTCCAACTAAAACATTCATATTTCTTTACGTACTACAGGAATATTTAATAAAAATGGGAGTTCCTATTTTTAAAAAACGCAGTTGATATCCGTTTGACCTATGGCAGCGCCATCTAGCGGGCCAACCATGGCGCTATCTGGTTTCCCCCTTTAAGCTAGACGAGTTTCGTTCTTTGTAGTTTTTTCGTTTGATGATTATTTCGTGAGATAATTGGCTCAGTCACTATCAATGGACCACCCTGTATAAGTTCAAGAGTGGAATTAAAATCCAGGGTGCAAGAATATCAATGGTAGGTTACGCTGATGACACTGCTATCCTCAACGAAACTGATGAATGGTTATAGGATATACTGAAATGAGCAGTCTACTGAGCAGAAAATACGGACCATGAGTAAACCAAAGGTAGAAGCTACCTTGGAAGCAAACGAACACGTTACCGACGAAGGAAGGAGAGTATAAAAAGCAGACAAGCACGAACAAAGAAGGAATTCGTGTCTAAAATAAGTCTGATAGTATCAAACATAGACTTTAATTTGGGAAAGAAATTTCCGAGAATGTATGTCTGGAACACAGCATTGTATGGAACTGAATCACGAACCGTGGGCAAATCGGTAAAGAAAGGTGATGTTGGGATGTGATGCTATAGAAGGGTTTTGAGAGTTAGATGGACTGATAAGAACTCTGGAGGTGCTCCGCAGAATCAGCGAGAAAAGAAATATGAGAAAAATACTGACAAGAACAAGGGACAGGATGACAGGGTATGGGTT
Organism: Schistocerca piceifrons; assembly: GCF_021461385.2. NCBI lineage: Eukaryota > Metazoa > Arthropoda > Insecta > Orthoptera > Acrididae > Schistocerca > Schistocerca piceifrons. The sequence continues at coordinate 1,041,605,848 of NC_060138.1, forward strand.
AAGATACCAGTGCACAGATTCGATGGTACTGGAGGGAACTGTAGAGGATGCATAGACAAGACAGAGATTGGGATACATCCAGCAAATAATTGAAGGTGTTTTGTGTAAGCGCTGCTCTGCGGTAGAGGAATATCGGAATGTGTGTGCCAAACTGACAGCTGAGACGCAGTTCTGTCGCCTGCGTGTAAACACAGCCTCGCACCAGGCGAGTCTCAGTGCAAGAAGAATACGCCTGGAGCGCTGTAGAAGAACCACCTTCCATAATTAGTCGACTGACGCAAGGAAGGTGTCCGCCTCAAAAGCACTTTAGCTTATGTTCACTGTGGCAGAAGTCCCAGATTCTGATGCAACAAGAAACCCCGCCCCGATTCTATAAAGACTCGAACTCCCACGTATAAGACAAATCGAGAAAAAATTTGCAAAAGGTTTGAGATCGTGTTCACAGTTTGTTGAAAATCGCTAAGTGATCTCCATTATCAAACACTGGCTGAGTGTATAGTCTGAGTGATTTGCACTCAGTTTTCACGCGTCTCAATGCCTACTACGTCATATCTCCTCAGCTATGTGTCGTACAGTGACATAATATTGCAGGTATATGTAAAATATGTTGCAATAGAGTTAGCATTAAAGAAGTAACAAATTAAAACATTGTGCTGCATTTTTACTGCATGAACAACTGAAGTCTAGTAAGCGATAAACTTTTTTTAATTTCATTATTTCGTGGAGTGTTTCAGCGAGAAAAAATTTCAAAAAGGTTTGAAATAATGTGTAACGTTTATTGGAAGTCACTGACTGCTATCATTCTGAAATATTTGATGAATGTAGCCTAGATAACTTGCGTATTTCGTGTTACACTGCATGAAGGTAAGTACGTACGTTCTAACTTCAATACTTGCCTTTTTGTGTTAAGCCTTTAAAATAGGATTATACCTTTTAACGAGTAAATTATGAGACCATTTTAAATTTTTAAATTCGGTCAGTTATATGAAAACTGCTGTGTGCCGATTGTTCAGGTATATATTTATTCCAGTATTCTATTAGACCATCTCCTCCTCATCCTGTCCCTGTCCATCTCCTTCTCACCCCCCCCCCCCCTCCCTCATTTCGTTTTCCCGATCTCTCTGTCCATTTCTTCCACCCCCAAACTCTGTCCATCTCCTGCTCCCCCTTTCTCCGAACATCTCTTCCCCCTCTCACTGCCCACTTCCTCCTGGCTCCTCTTCCCACTATCCATCTCCACCTTATTTCTTTCTCTGTCCATTTCCTCCTCTCTCCTCCATCTGCCCATCTCTTCCTCCCCATGTCTGTCTGTCTCCTCCTTTCTCTATCTGCTCCTCCTCCTCTATCCATCTGCTTCCTCCCTACTTGACCATCTACTCCTTCCCCTCTCTGAAGCCATCTCCTCCCCTCTTTCTGCCCCTCTTCCCCTACTCTCTCTGTCCATCTCCTGCTCCCCCCTCTCTCTCCACCTCCTTCTTTCTCTCTCCATCTCTTGCTCTCCCCTCTCACTGTCCTTCTCCTCCTCTTCCCTTTGTCTGTTAGTTTCCTCCCCACCTCTCTCTACCAATCTCCTCTTCCACTTTTTCAGTTCTTCTCCTCGTGTTCCCTCTCTCTGTCCAACTGCTCCTCTTTCCTTTCCACAGTCATTTCCAGTCAATGATCGGTTCAGCTGGGCCAGAGGACCCAGTCCATTCCACGTAAACTCATCTCACATGACACAGTGGCTTGTTGACAACTTGGATCCATAGCTTTGTGGGGTCTGCGCCACCCTCGAACCCTACCACCAGCTCTTACCAACTGAAACTGGGGCACATCCGACCAGTCCACGGTTTCCCTGTCGTCTAGGGTCCAACTGACATGGTCACAAGCCCAAGAGAGGCGCTGCAGGCGATGTCGTGCACTCGCTTCGGTCATCTGCTGTCATAGCGCACTGTCCAAACGGATACGTTCGTCGTACGTTCCAGCTGGATTTCTGTGGTTATTTCACGCAGCGTTGCTTGTCTCTTAGCACTGGGAACTATACGTAAATACAACTGCTCTCGGTCGTTAAGCGAGGGCCATCGGCCCTTTGCGTTGTCCGTGGTGAGAGGTAATACCTGAAATCTGGTATTCGCGGGACACTCGTGTATCTGTGGATGTCGGAATACTGAATTCCCTAACGATTTCCGAAATGGAATGTTCCATGCGTGTGGCTCCAACTACCAATCCGCGTTAAAAGTCTGTCAGTGCCCGTCGGGCGGCCATAATCACGTCGGAATCCTTTTCACGTGAATCAACGGAACACAAATAACAGGTCCGCCAGTGAACTGCATTTTTATTCCTGTGTGTCCGTACCTATCGCGATCTTATAATTCTTCTCTCGTCAGTGTGCATACAGTTTTATAATACACTCATGCTCATAAATTAAGGAAAACTGCAGAACGTGGTGCCAATCAACGTGGCACTACACAAAACTGGCGCTAATAGCATAGGCACATAGGGAACGCACACGACACAGATCTGTAAGTCCACGGTATTGGTGATAAGTTGAGAAACCGTCTCGAAACACATGTGCTACAAAACGGCAGTTTCCTGCGCATGTACCCCGACATTAGTATGAGATATGATCACCATGCACACGTACACAGGCCGCACAACGGGTTGACATACTCTCGATCAGGTGGTCGAGCAGCTGCTGGCGTGTCGCAGGGGTTTGAAGACGTGCAGCGATACGTCGACGGAGAGCATCCCAAACGTACTCGATTACTCGATGGGGTTTTGGTCGGGAGAACAGGCACGCCACTCCATTCGCCTGAAATCTTCTGTTCCTAGGTACCCCTCCGCGATGGCATTTCGGTGGGGCCGTGCGTTATCATCCATCAGGAGGAAGGTGGGACCCACTGCACCCTGGAAAAGGAGGACATACTGGTGCAAAATGACGTCCCGATACACCTGACCTGTTGCAGTTCCTCTGTCAACGACATGCAGGGGTGTACGTGCACCAATCATAATCCCACCCTACGCTATCAAACCACGACCTCCATGCAGGTCCCTTTCAAAGACATTAAGGGGTTGGTAACTGGTTCCTGGTTCACGCCAGATGAAAACCCGGCGAGAATCACTGTTCAAATTCTACCTGGACTCGTCCGTGAACATAACCTGGGACCACTGTTCCAATGACCATATACTGTGTTCTTGACACCAGGTTTTACGGGTTCTCCTGTGACCAGGGGTCAGTGCAATTCACCTTGCAGGTATCCGGGCGAATAAACCATGTCTGTTCAGTCGTCTGTAGACTGTGTGTCTGGAGACAACTGTTCCAGTGGCTGCGGTAAGGTCCCGAGCAAGGCTGTCTGCAGTGCTCCGTGGCCGTCTGGAGTCACTGATGGTGAGATATCGGTCTTCTTGTGGTGTTCATTGTGGATTGTAGCGCCCAGACACGTTTCCTGTCTGCTGGAATCGTTGCCATAATCTTGAGATCACACTTTGTGTCACTCGGAGAGCCCGTGCTACGACATCTACATCTACATCTACATACATACTCCGCAATCCACCATACGGTGCTTGGCAGAGGGTACCTCGTACCACAACTAGCATTTTCTCTCCCTGTTCCACTCCCAAACAGAACGAGGGAAAAATGACTGCCTATATGCCTCTGTTCGAGCCCTAATCTCTCTTACTTTATCTTTGTGGTCTTTCCGCGAAATGTAAGTTGGTGGCAGTAAAATTGTACTGTAGTCAGCCTCAAATGCTGGTTCTCTAAATTTCCTCAGTAGCGATTCACGAAAAGAACGCCTCCTTTCCTCTAGAGAGTTCCATCCCAGTTCCTGAAGCATTTCCGTAACACTCACATGATGATCAAACCTACCAGTAACAAATCTAGCAGCCCGCCTCTGAATTGCTTCTATGTCCTCCCTCAATCCGACCTGATATGTATCCCAAACGCTCGAGCAGTACTCAAGAATAGGTCGTATTAGTGTTTTATAAGCGGTCTCCTTAACATTTTCCCAAAATTCTACAAATGAACCGAAGACGACTTCCCGCCTTCCCCACAACTGCCATTACACGCTTGTCCCACTTCATATCGCTCTGCAGTGGTACGCCCAAATATTTAATCGACGTGACTGTGTCAAGCGCTACACTACGAATAGAGTATTCAAACATTACGGGATTCTTCTTCATATTCATGTGCATTAATTTACATTTATCTATATTTAGAGTTAGCTGCCATTCTTTACACCAATCACAAATCCTGTCCAAGTCATCTTGTATCCTCCTACAGTCACTCAACGACGACACCTTCCCGTACACCACAGCATCATCAGCAAACAGCCACACATTGCTATCCACCCTATCCAAAAGACCATTTATGAAGATAGAAAACAACAGCGGCCCTACGACACTTCCCTGGGGCACTCCAGATGATACCCTCACCTCCGATGAACACTCACTATCGAGGACAATGTACTGGGTTCTATTACTTAAGAAGTCTTCGAGCCACTCACATATTTGGAAACCAACCCCATATGCTCGTACCTTAGGAGTCTGCAGTGGGGCACCGAGTCAAACGCTTTCCGCAAGTCAAGGAATATGACATCCGTCTGATACCCTTCATCCATGGTTCGCAAGATATCATGTGAAAAAAGGGCGAGTTGCGTTTCGCAGGAGCGATGCTGATGCATGGACAGCAACTTCTCTGTCTCAAGGAAATTCATTATATTCGAACTGAGAATATGTTCGAGAATCCTGCAACAAACCAATGTTAAGGATATTGGTCTGTAATTTTGAGGCTGAAGTTCAAGACATTAGTCAGGAAGAATCAATACGCAAAGAAGTGGGATACGGAAGTACTAAGGAATGACGAGATACGTTTGAAGTTCTCTAACGCTATAGATACAGCAATAAGGAATAGCGCAGTAGGCAGTACAGTTGAACAGGAATGGACATCTCTAAAAAGGGCCATCACTGAAGTTGGGAAGGAAAACATAGGTACAAAGAAGGTAGCTGCGAAGAAACCATGGGTAACAGAAGAAATACTTCAGTTGATTGATGAAAGGAGGAAGTACAAACATGTTCCGGGAAAATCAGGAATACAGAAATACAAGTCGCTGAGGAATGAAATAAATAGGAAGTGCAGGGAAGCTAAGACGAAATGGCTGCAGGAAAAATGTGAAGACATCGAAAAAGATATGATTGTCGGAAGGACAGACTCAGCATACAGGAAAGTCAAAACACCTTTGGTGACATTAAAAGCAACGGTGGTAACATTAAGAGTGCAACGGGGATTCCACTGTTAAATGCAGAGGAGAGAGCAGATAGGTGGAAAGACTACATTGAAAGCCTCTGTGAGGGTGAAGATTTCTCTGATGTGATAGGAGAAGAAACAGGAGTCGATTTAGAAGAGATAGGGGATCCAGTATTAAAATCGGAATTTAAAAGAGCTTTGGGGGACTTACGGTCAAATAAGGCAGAAGGGATAGATAACATTCCATCAGAATTTCTAAAATCATTGGGGGAAGTGGCAACAAAACGACTATTCACGTTGGTGTGTAGAATATATGAGTCTGGCGATATACCATCTGACTTTCGGAAAAGCATCATCCACACAATTCCGAAGACGGCAAGAGCTGACAAGTGCGAGAATTATCGCACAATCAGCTTAACAGCTCATGCATCGAAGCTGCTTACAAGAATAATATACAGAAGAATGGAAAAGAAAATTGAGAATGCGCTAGGTGACGATCAGTTTGGCTTTAGAGAGGCAATTCTGACGTTACGGCTAATAATGGAATCAAGGCTAAAGAAAAATCAAGACACTTTCATAGGATTTGTCGACCTGGAAAAAGCGTTCGACAATATAAAATGGTGCAAGCTGTTCGAGACTGTGAAAAAAGTAGGGGTTAGCTATAGGGAGAGACGGGTCATATACAATATGTACAACAACCAAGAGGGAATAATAAGAGTGGACGATCAAGAACGAAGTGCTCGTATTAAGAAGGGTGTAAGACAAGGCTGTAGCCTTTCGCCCCTACTCTTCAATCTGTACATCGAGGAAGCAATGATGGAAATAAAAGAAAGGTTCAGGAGTGGAATTAAAATACAAGGTGAAAGGATATCAATGATACGATTCGCTGATGACATTGCTATCCTGAGTGAAAGTGAAGAAGAATTAAATGACCTGCTGAACGGAATGAACAGTCTAATGAGTACACAGTATGGTTTGAGAGTAAATCGGAGAAAGACGAAGGTAATGAGAAGTAATAGAAATGAGAACAGCGAGAAACTTAACATCAGGATTGATGGTCACGAAGTCAATTCAGTTAAGGAATTCTGCTACCTAGACAATAAAATAACCTCGCATTCGGGAGGACGACGGTTCAATCCCGCGTCCGGCCATCCTGATTTAGGTTTTCCGTGATTTCCCTAAATCGCTCCAGGCAAATGCCGGGATGGTTCCTTTCACAGGGCACGGCCGACTTCCCTCCCCGTGCTTCCCTAATCCGATGAGACCGATGACCTCGCTGTCTGGTCTCCTTCCCCAAACCAACCAACCAACCAATAAAATAACCAATGACGGACGGAGCAAGGAGGACATCAAAAGCAGACTCGCTATGGCAAAAAAGGCATTTCTGGCCAAGAGAAGTCTACTAATATCAAATACCGGCCTTAATTTGAGGAAGAAATTTCTGAGGATGTACGTCTGGAGTACAGCATTGTATGGTAGTGAAACATGGACTGTGGGAAAACCGGAACAGAAGAGAATCGAAGCATTTGAGATGTGGTGCTATAGACGAATGTTGAAAATTAGGTGGACTGATAAGGTAAGGAATGAGGAGGTTCTACGCAGAATCGGAGAGGAAAGGAATATGTGGAAAACACTGATAAGGAGAAGGGACAGGATGATAGGACATCTGCTGAGACATGAGGGAATTACTTCCTTGGTACTAGAGGGATCTGTAGAGGGCAAAAACTGTAGAGGAAGACAGAGATTGGAATACGTCAAGCAAATAATTGAGGACGTAGGTTGCAAGTGCTACTCTGAGATGAAGAGGTTAGCACAGGAAAGGAATTCGTGACGGGCCGCATCAAACCAGTCAGTAGACTGATGACCAAAAAAAAAATTTTTTTTTTGAGGATCCGTCCTTCTGCCCTTCTTATATGCAGGCGTCACCTGCGCTTTTTTCCACTCGCTCGGGACTTCAGTTAGGCAAGAGATTCGCGATAAATGCAAGCTAAGTAAGGAGCCAGTGCAGTAGAGTACTCTCTGTAAAACCGAATTGGAATACCGTCAGGACCTGGCGATTTATTTATTTTCAACCCCTTCAGCTGCTTCACAACCCCAGGGACGTCTATCACTATGTCCTCCATACGGGAATCTGTACGAGACTCAAACGCGGTATATTTGTACGATCCTCCTGCGTGAAAGATTTCTCAAATGCTAAATTTAAAATTTCAGCTTTCGTTTTACTGTCTTCCGTTGCCAGGCCAGACTGATCAGTGAGTGACTGGATGGAAGCCTTCGACCCGCTTACCGATTTTACGTGAGACCAGAATTTCCTAGGGTTTTCAGCAAGATCTTTTGCTAAGGTATGACGGTGGTAGTGGTTTAATGCTTCGCGCGTCGCTCTTTTTACAGTAGCACGAATCTCTACTAACTTTTGCCTGTCCTCATTCTCCCGATCTTTCTTGTACCGCGCGTGCAACTGCCTTTGCTTCCTGAGCATTCTCCGAATTGCGCTGTTAAACCACGGTGGGTCTTTTCCGTCCGTAACCCACTTTTTCGGCACATACTTGTCCAATGCGTGATTTATAATGTGTTTAAAATTTGCCCATAATTCTTCCACGTCCATCGAAACGGAAGTAAATGAAGTCGATACATTTACTAAGTGGGATGCTAACAACGGCTTATCTGCTCTTTCCAGTAAGAATACTCTCCTAGCTTTCTTGACCGACTTTTTAACTTTCGTAACCATAGTCGTAGTGACAACATCATGATCACTAATCCCTGTCTCAAACACTGACACCCTCGATGAGGTCTGGTCTGTTCGTGGCTACCAGATCTAAAATATTTCCATTACGTGTTGGCTGTCGATTTAGCTGCAGTTTTCGGATAATTTGTTCAAAAGTAATTCACAAGACGGCTTGTCTGTACCACCTGTAATGAATCCATAGACATCCCAGTCTATACTAGATAGGTTGAAGTCACCTCCGACTAGTATAGCATGATCCGGGTACTTCTGCGATACAGAGTGTAGACTCCCTCCGAATGATTGTAGAACTGTCACGGTGGAACGTGGTGGCCGGTAATAACGCCCCACAATTAACTTTATTTCCCCTAGCCCTGTTAAACGTGTCCAGATAACTTCACAATTACACACTACTTCGACCTCAGTAGACACAATATTTTTGTCAACTGCAATGAAGACACCACCTCCTACGGTGTCTAATCTGTCTTTCCGATACATGTTCCAACCCTCACTAAATATTTCAGAACTTCCTATCTCAGGGTTCAGCCAGCTCTCAGTCCCGAGAATAATTTGCGTGCCACACACTTCCTGGAGGGCAGTAAATTCAAGAACTTTATTCCGAACACTCTGAAAATTTACTGCTAATATCTTGATAGCTGAAGTGTCTTTACACTGAGCGCGTCCTGATTTCCCTGCCTGCACGTCGACTGGTAAGTGTTCATCAGGGCACCTCGCACTACTGCCTAGCCTAAAAAACCCCATGTGCACGCCACAAGTACTCTGCTGCCCGAGTAGCCGCTTCCTTTGTGTAGTGCACCCCTGACCTATCTAGGGGCGTCCTACAATTCCCCACCCAATAGCGCAAGTCTAGAAATCTGCAGCGAAGACCGTCACAGAGTCGACGAAGCCTCTGGTTGAGACCCTCCACTCAGCTCCAAACCAAAGGACCCCGATCCACTCTGGGAACGATGCTTGCACCCCGCGTACGAGGCCAGCGGTCTTCACCAAATCCGCCAGCCTCCCGTACGAACTGAGGATCGCCTCAGAGCCCAGGCGACAGGCATCATTGGTGCCGACGTGAGCAACGACGTGCTGTGTTTGACCATCCTCCAGTCGCCCTAGTATTCTACTCCTCATAACGTCATCAATATGTGTTCTTTAAGCCATTTTCAACACACAGTCATCATTAGCACGTCTGAAAACATCTGCACACTTACTCTCTGCACCGTACTCTGACAAGCACCAACACACCTCTGCGTATGTGGACTGCTGCCAGCGCCACTGTGCGACGACCACAGGTCAAATGCACCGCATGGTCATACCCCGAGGTGATTTAAACCCGCAAACCGCCCACCAGAGCGTTGTTTCACCATGTATCAGCATTATCCTTAATTTATGAGCTTGAGTGTAGGTACGGATACATTCAATAAAATTACTGTTCCCCTAGGAGCTGTTAGCCAGGCAACAAGCAACTGGGATGAGGTGACAGAGTGAGCTTTTTAGCTTTTTAGTAACACAGATGACCGCAGCAGGCAGATTCAAGTGTGTACTCGGAGCAGATACTGGAAGTTGCGCCGCGATACCGGTGGCCTCTTTTCCATTACGCTGCGTATCGATCGGTGAGTGGTGCGTTTGCAGCCCGGCGTTATCAGTGACGTCTTCGGCGGCAGCCGGAGCCGCCAGATATAGGTTGTGACGCAGATGCAGGCGCGGTGGCCGCGCTGCGCCGCTGTTCGCTCCGCGCCCCGCAGTTATCTAACCGCGCCAGCTCGTCAGCGGCTGCAGATACGCGGCCGTCCGTGGCGCGCACACGACGCGGGCCCCCGCCGCATCCGGCGTCGAGGACGTCACAGCGGCTGCCTCCGGGCTCCCCCAACACAACCGCCTGCTTGCGGGTGAACCGATGTCGTCCAGTACCCGAGCGCAGGGCGATTAAAACACGAAGAAGTTGACTAGAATAAATCCAGTACTTTCACGCAGTTTCATCATATATAGACGTGATTGGAAACCGTGGTTGTTAAATAAAATAAATTGTTGATGGTGTGCAGCAACCAGCCACAAATTGGTTTCGGTTACTTTATTCAAAAAGTACCGTTACCGGTTTCGAATTTTGTACGGTTCATCATCAGCGGGTTTTTCATGCTTTCATCAATGTATACAGGGTGACGTACGAAATGTGTTACCATTTTGTTTTTGGACATAAACTTTATTGTCAATACAATCTGAAAGGAAGATATACTACAATGAAGAGCCGTCCATGGAGATTTGTTCCAACTCAGCACATGCTCAATATGTCCACCATTTCGTTTCCTAGCTTCCTTCAAAATGGTTCAAATGGCTCTGAGCACTATGGGACTTAACATCTTAGGTCATCAGTCCCCTAGAACTTAGAACTACTTAAACCTAACTAACCTAAGGACATCAACACATCCATGCCCGAGGCAGGATTCTAACCTGCTACCGTAGCAGTCCTGCGGTTCCGGACTGCGGCGCCTAGAACCGCACGGCCACCGCGGCCGGCTTAACTTCCTTCAAACGAATACTGAAGTTAGTGATTACCCTACGGCACATGTCTTCCGTAATTCCACTGCAAGCTTGATGAATAACGTTTCTGAGCGCCGTTAAATCACGTGGACGTTTCGGTAAAATGTTTTCCTTTAGGTACCCCCAAAGAAAAAAGTCACATGGATTGAGGTCTGGCCTAAGGGGGGGACAATGTTGTCCGTCATTGAAGCGACCTGGAAACCTGAGTTAAATGATCCGCATGTCGAAATGCTCGTGTAAAAACTCTAACACAGTGTTTGCAGTATGTAACCTTGCTCTATCTTGCATGAACCACTGCGTGTTGAAGGGCAAGGCCGTAGCAAGAAGCTGTGGAATGAAGCTATTGCGAAGCATGCTCAAATAACGCTCGCTGTTGACAGTTTCTTCAAAGAAATAGGGTCCAATAAGTCTGTGACTGGAAACTGCTGCCCACGCTGTAATCCTCAGAGCATAATGTTGTCGTCCATGAAGCACTGGTGGGTTTTCAGTGGCCCAAAAACGTACATTTTGTTTGTTAACCACACCATCTAAATGAAAATGCGCCTCGTCTGAAAACCAAACGTTGTTGAGAGTTACTTCCCTATCCTCCGCCCACTGAGCAAACAGTAGTCTCTGCTGCTTGTGTTCTTCAGTGAACTTCCGTGCAAAGGTCATCTTGTATGGGTAGATATGGAAGTCACTTTTAAGAACGCGTTAAACGGAGCGTCTGGATATTCCCAGTTGCACTGCTGCCTTTCTACAAGATTTCCCGGGACTTCTCTGCACAGCAACTCGTACCGCTTCAATATTCTCCGGCGAACAAACAGGCTTAGGCCGAGGTCGCGTCGCTTCCAATACTGTTCCTTCCTGTACAGATTTATCGTACAACCTGCGGATGGTCTTCTTGCAAGGGATCCATCGTGTGTTAAACTGTTGTCGAAAAAGCCTCTGAGTCACAACAAGGCTTTTCGTTTCATGAAAAACTAACACAATTGCCGATCGTTGCCGTGTCGTCAGTCGTCCATTGTCAGCCATTGCTGCTTACTAGTCTCCTAGCGGCAGTATCGTGAATTACATGTCATTTCGTAACTCATTTGTTTTTCCAAGCTCTGCTGGTACCGCTGTAGAGATCCCAGCGGGATATCTAATGTGCGTCGTAAATTGTGAAAGAAACAATTGGTAACATTTCGTGCGCCACCCTGTAAAATTCAAGGCGTGTTTTTTAAGTAAGTACCGTTCCGAAATTAAAAAAAAGACGTGCTGAGATATCTCAATAATATTTTTACATGAAAGCCTGTACCTTAATCTACTTTCTACATAATTTCCGTCAATATTGAGGCACTTGTCATAACGTTGTACCAGTTTTTGAATACCCTCCTCATAGAAGTCTACCGCCTGACTTAACCACTGCATCGCCACTGTTTTGACTTCGTCATCGTATTGAAGAAGCTGACCGCCCAGGTGTTTCTTCAAGTGCAGGAACAGATGGTAGTCATTGGGCGCAAGATCGGGGCTGTACGGAGGATGATCTAGAGTTTCCCATCGAAAAGATGTGATGAGATCTTTGGTCCAATTCGCCACATGCGGACGGGCATTGTCTTGCAGCAAAACGATGCCCTTGCCCAACTTCCATTGACTGTTGCTTTGATTCTGGTGTGACGTAGGCCACCCACGTTTCATCACCCATAACAGTTTGGCTTAAGAAATCATAACTGTCGTTGTCGTACCGCTCAAGGAAAGTCAATGCACTGTTTAAACGTTTAGTTTTGTGCACATCCGTCAACATTTTCGGTACCCAACGAGCGCACAATATTCCGTAATTCAAGTGCTCGGTCACAATGCCATGCGAAGCACTACGAGAAACATTAGGAAAGTTATCCCGCAAGGAGGAAATCGTAAAGCGTCTGTTTTCTCTCACCTTACTGTCCACTTCCTGCACCAAACTTTCATTAACGACCGAAGGACGCCCATTCCGTTGTTCATCATGCACATTTTCGTGGCCATCTTTAAATGCTCCTACCCACTTTCTTACCATTCCGTCACTCATATTGTTTTCCCCGTAAACTGCACAGATCTCACGATGAATACTGATCGCTTTTAGGACTTTAGCACTAAGAAATCTTATAACAGCCCATACTTCACAGTCGGCGGGACCCACGATTATCGGAGGCATCTTAAACACTCAGTACACAACGTAAACAAGGAAGTATCAGACTGTAATGGCGTCAGTGCGTAGATTAAGGTACAGACCTTCATGTAAAAATAAAATTATTGAGATATCTTTTTTTAATTTCATAACGGTACTTAGTTAAAAAAACACGCCTCGTATATTGATGAAAGCACGAAAAAACCATCTGATGATGAATTGTAAAAAATATTGGATACCGGTAACGTTACTTTCTGAATAACATAACCTGAAACCAATTTGTGGCTCTTTGCTGTACACCATCAACAATTTGCAGTACTTTTATTTAATGATTTGATTTGCTGCCATTTACAAATAACGTGCCACATGGTGACTTACGACACGTTCGTAATCACGGTATTAAATTGTGCTGAAGCGTCTCTATATAAGTCACTTCATTGACTTTTATGGTTGATAGCCACTGTTTCATTTCTGAACAACGTCGCTTAGGCGCCGGTGTTCCTATAAATTGAAACTGAGAGAAAGACGGGCAGCTGGGTGCAGCCATGAAGCCATGGTGATATTTCAATATTTTCATTGTTTTAAGTACGATTTTAGTTTTTTTTAATCAGTCAAGTTTAAATCATGTTTTATTCTCACCATTTGGTAATTAAGGCCGTTCTGATCTGTTCTGGCACTGTTTAGATTTAAGTATGCCTTTATTACAGCGGTTACCCTTTTCACGTTAAATCTCATGTAGGGCGCGTCTTGTCTTAAAATAAATATTAAGTCACCTTGGGTTAAAGTTTAATTTAAATTTTCTGAAAATTATTTAAACTGGCATTGAATTTTAAATGAATGTCTCTTTGCTTGACCTTGTAATGGTTCAAATGGCTCTGAGCACTATGGGACTTAACATCTGAGGTCATCAGTCCACTAGAACTTTGAACTACTTAAACCTAACTAACCTAAGGACATCAGACACATCCATGCCCGAGACAGGATTCGAACCTGCGACCGTAACCGTCGAGCGGTTCCAGACTGAAGCGCCTAGAACCGCTCGGCCACAACGGCCGGCTGACCTAATTAATTAAAAAATAAATAAAAGCCTAATTGGGTGCTCTATGATTGAAACTGTGTAAAATAAATTTGTGTTCTACCAGTGAATGAAGCCACTGGTCCAGCCCTTCGCGGTTTTTCCTTCCTGGCTGAATGAAGAGGTCATAATTACCACCATTTCATTAATTAACTCTCTGTCGTTTAACAATTTACAGTGTTCTTAATTTTCATGTAAATGGAATTAAGTTTGCTTTAGTTATTGAAAAAGTTTTAGCTCGCCTGCATTTAAACTTTGCCGGCTAGAATGTTTAGAAAGAGATCGACAGTAGAACATGACCTCTGAACTGCTTCTTCAAGATTCCTTGTAATTATTATTATTTACAATAAAGTCTTGAAACTTGGTACGGCCGTGTTATCGCATGAATGTAATTGAATACTGTAAGTAGAATTTTCTACTACAAATACAAAAGATACTTAATCTGTTATGAATAAGGATGTTTTCGTTCCAAATTTTGTTTAGTAAATAACTTGAAAACTAATAGAGGTAGCTTATTGGTGTCACGTACATAAGGTTTTTGCATTTAACTGAGGTTACATACAAATTTTCATCTTTCTGATCTAATAGTTAGCGCCTTCGGTTTTTGGTAAAAGCGCAAAATTTGACCAAAATATTGCTCTGATAAAGTTGAAATTTGTAACTTTTGTGTCGATTGTATATTCTGAATAGCTTTTAGTTTTGTAGTGTTATTATTCAGCGCCACATTTTTTTGTGAAGATCGTGCATTTTTATCCAACACATTCATCTGATCATTCCGAGAACATACAATGTTAAAATTAACATACTGAAATATACACTGACGAAGTTTGGAAAAGTTATTTTAATTTTTGATCTCTCAGATATTTTTTTTTTCTTCTTTGAACACAGGCGCATTATGACGTGGCGATGGTAGAAGACCTCTTAGTCATACAGCGCTTTTTTCACCTCACTGTCACGCTCAGTGTGATGTAGTAGGTCACTATCATGCGCATTCTGCAAACAGTGTCGAGCATCCTTGAAACACGCAAACACCAGTAACATGTGCGCCTTTCCATCCTTTGAATATCCGTAGTTTTTCTTAAGCACTACACGGTCATATCGCTGCGGGCTTATTTGAAATCTGTTCATAACTGTTTTTTTTTTTATTATGCTCCGGATGATCTTCCATGCATGCAATTATGTTCAATACCCGTACCTTGGACAACGATTGTCCTTTACTATGTTTGACTGGAGACGGGATTTGTGGCTTCCTGTCCGACGAGGATGGTGAACTATATAGCTTGACACCTGTTTCAGTATCACTTTCACTTGCTAAGCATGTATCGTCATCATTGTACTCATCGTGTACATTGTCCGCAGAGTCGAGCGTATGCTGCACCACACATTCCACTGATACATCTTGCAGAAACGCTAATATTTCATCTAGCAGTTTTCTTATATTGCGAAATTCCTTGGGTTCCTTTGACGAAAAGTCGATGTTTTGATGTAATGCAACGTTTCTTTTGTTTATCGTTCCCATTGCTCTTTTTATCAACACCACTCGCACTGCAGCACTGTTGTGAGTAACCCGTCGACTAAGCAATTCAACCACGCTCCGTAGACTTATGCTGTGCTCACCATTGGCTATCTCCAGTTCCGCCCTCTGTTGCCATTAACAGCCAATATTGTGGCTGAATGGTAGTCAATGTGTGGGGCGTCGAAGCCGTAAACATCATTGGCCGTTTGCGACCTCGCACTCAAGGGGTTCCTTGTTAGAAAAAACCATGCTTCATCATCATCATCATCATCATCATCATCATCATTTAAGACTGATTATGCCTTTCAGCGTTCAGTCTGGAGCATAGCCCCCCTTATAAAATTCCTCCATGATCCCCTATTCAGTGCTAACATTGGTGCCTCTTCTGATGTTAAACCTATTACTTCAAAATCATTCTTAACCGAATCCAGGTATCTTCTCCTTGGTCTGTCCCGACTCCTCCTACCCTCTACTGCTGAACCCATGAGTCTCTTGGGTAACCTTGCTTCTCCCATGCGTGTAACATGACCCCACCATCTAAGCCTGTTCGCCCTGACTGCTACATCTATAGAGTTCATTCCCAGTTTTTCTTTGATTTCCTCATTGTGGACACCCTCCTGCCATTGTTCCCATCTACTAGTACCTGCAATCATCCTAGCTACTTTCATATCCGTAACCTCAACCTTATTGATAAGGTAACCTGAATCCACCCAGCTTTCGCTCCCATACAACAAAGTTGGTCGAAAGATTGAACGGTGCACAGATAACTTAGTCTTGGTACTGACTTCCTTCTTGCAGAAGAGAGTAGATCGTAGCTGAGCGCTCAGTGCATTAGCCTTGCTACACCTCGCTTCCAGTTCTTTCACTATGTTGCCATCCTGTGAGAATATGCATCCTAAGTACTTGAAACCGTCCACCTGTTCTAACTTTGTTCCTCCTATTTGGCACTCAATCCGTTTATATTTCTTTCCCACTGACATTACTTTCGTTTTGGAGATGCTAATCTTCATACTATAGTCCTTACATTTCTGATCTAGCTCTGAAATATTACTCTGCAAACTTTCAATCGAATCTGCCATCACAACTAAGTCATCCGCATATGCAAGACTGCTTATTTTGTGTTCACATATCTTAATCTCACCCAGCCAGTCTATTGCTTTCAACATATGATCCATAAATAATATGAACAACAGTGGAGACAGGTTGCAGCCTTGTCTTACCCCTGAAACTACTCAGAACCATGAACTCAGTTTACCGTCAACTCTAACTGCTGCCTGACTATCCATGTAAAGACCTTTAATTGCTTGCAAAAGTTTGCCTCCTATTCCATAACCTCGTAGAACAGACAATAACTTCCTCCTAGGAACCCGGTCATATGCCTTTTCTAGATCTATAAAGCATAGATACAATTCCCTGTTCCACTCATAACACTTCTCCATTATTTGTCGTAAGCTAAAGATCTGGTCCTGACAACCTCTAAGAGGCCTAAACCCACACTGATTTTCATCCAATTGCTCCTCAACTAATACTCGCACTTTCCTTTCAACAATACCTGAGAAGATTTTACCCACAGCGCTGATTAAAGAGATACCTCTGTAGTTGTTACAATCTTTTCTGTTTCCATGTTTAAAGATTGGTGTGATTACTGCTTTTGTCCAGTCTGATGGAACCTGTCCCTACTCCCAGGCCATTTCAATTTTCCTGTGTAGCCATTTAAGACCTGACATTCCACTGTACTTGATGAGTTCCGACTTAATTTCATCCACCCCAGCTGCTTTATTGCACTGCAATCTATTGACCATTTTCTCCACTTCCTCAAACGTGATCCTATTTCCATCATCATTCCTATCCCATTCTACCCCGAAATCTGAAATATTACTGATCGTATTTTCACCTACATTGAGCAACTCTTCAAAATATTCCCTCCATCTGCCCAAGGCATCCACAGGACTCACCAGCAGTTTTCCTTACCTGTCCAAAATACTTGTCATTTCCTTCTTACCTCCCTTTCGAAGACTGCTAATTACACTCCAGAATGGTTTTCCAGCAGCTTGACCCAATGTCTCCAACCTGTTTCCAAAGTCTTCCCAAGATTTCTTCTTGGATGCTGCAATTATCTGTTTGGCTTTGTTTCTTTCTTCAACATAACTTTCTCTGTCTACCTGAGTTCTAGTATGTAGCCATTTTTTATACGCCTTCTTTTTCCTTTTACAGGCTGCCTTGACTGTGTCATTCCACCAAGCTGTTTGCTTCCTCCTACTTTTACACACTACTGTTCCAAGACATTCTTTAGCCACTTCTAGTACTGTGTCCCTGTACCTTGTCCATTCCTTTTCCAATGACTGTAATTGACTACATTCAACTAACTGGTACCTTTCTGAGATCGCTGTTATGTACTTGTGCCTGATTTCCTTATCCTGAAGTTTCTCCACTCTTATCCTCCTACATATGGACCTGACCTCCTGCACTTTCGGCCTCGCAATCCCAATTTCACTGCAGATTAAATAATGATCAGTGTCATCAAAGAATCCCCTGAATACACGTGTGTCCCTCACAGCCTTCCTGAATTCCTGATCTGTTATTATATAGTCAATGACAGATCTGGTTCCCCTGCTTTCCCATGTATACCGGTGAATGTTCTTATGTTTAAAAAAGGAGTTTGTGATTACTAAGCCCATACTGGCACAGAAATCCAAGAGTTGCTGCCCGTCCCTGTTGGCCTCCATATCCTCTCCAAATTTACCCATAACCTTTTCATACCCTTCTGTTCGATTTCCAATCCTGGCGTTAAAATCACCCATGAGCAGAACACTGTCCTTGTCCTTTACTCTAACAACTACATCACTGAGTGCCTCATAAAAACTATCCATCTTATCTTGATCAGTCCCTTCACAATGCGAATATACTGACACAATCCTAATTTTCTTGCTACACACTGTCAAATCTATCCACATCTGTCGTTCGTTTACTTACCTTATTGCAACTACGCTGGGTTCCATTTCTTTCCTGATGTAAAGCCCTACACCCCATTGTGCTATTCCTGCTTTGACTCCTGACAAGTAGACCTTGTATTCTCCCACTTCTTCTTCTTTCTCACCCCTTACCCGAATGTCACTAACAGCTAAAACGTCCAGCTCCATCTTACTTGCAGCCTCTGCCAGGTCTACCTTCTTCCAAGAGTAGCCCCCATTGATATTAATAGCTCCCCATCTCATTACCATTTGTTTGCCAAGTCGTATCTTAGGAGTCCCTGGTTTGTCAGTTAGAGGTGGGACTCCGTCACCTCCAAAGGTCCGAGACATTTTGCTCTGATTGTTGCCAGCATCATATTTAAAGTACCAGGGAAGCAGGTTGCTAGCCTTACTTGCCCTGAGTCCCATTGGGTTTTACCCCTAACGGCCGAGGGACTAACCGGTGGATTTGGTAGTCTTTGCCGTATGAGCACAAAGGTGACCACGACTCAGAATATGTCCGAGATGCCCAGCCTTATTCCAAAGTAACTGGTATCCCGACTGTCGGGACCACTTACTTGGCCACTCATACGTTGCCCGTGGTTCATGAACTAGGACATGACTACAGGAACCCACACCATTAACCATGCTTCATCAAAACGGAAAAAATAATGCAAGCCCGAACACTGTTGCGAATAAAAAGCAAAAACCAGTGACTGTAATGCAGTCTTTTTTTCTCTGTCTGGTTCTCGATGCTAGTGCACAACGTGAATCCTATGCGGAGGGGAGTTTCAATTTCTTTGTGCCCAGGTGAACGCTCCGATAAGACAAACCAGTCTGCTGACACAGTTTTCGTTTCGAATTTCTTAGTGAACGTGGCAAGGATGTGCGGATATTTTCCAATGAAAAACACCGAAGGTCGGCCGTAATGTTCGCATTCATTCACACTACCAGTTTTTCTGAAACAAGTGACTCAGAGTGACATCGTTGATTTGTTAATCACCCTTTTTTCAGGAAAAGCTATCCTAAACTCTCCCTGGGAGTTTAAGAAAGACTAAGATTTGAAGTAACTTTCAAGAGTGAACACGCATTCAGCCTAGGAAAAACGCTGGTTTGTTAACATACAGCTAACTCAACACTGACATCTGATGGGCGGGAAACTGCTTGGAAATCACACGCTATGTATCTTGCACAATGTCGCCCATTGCCAACACAAACATTCCCACTGATAAGAAACTGTTTTTTTTTTTAATTTAGGGTTGCATAACTTGTGACTCATGTTTGAGATGTTTTTCTTTGCCTGTGCCACCGTCGTCTGATCTGCTACCTCTACTGCTGTTGCCGTCCCGCTATAATTTTCTGTGGTGACATTTATGGCCTGCACTCGATGCCGCCTATACTTTCTTCGCTGCAAGTACTACTATGAAGCGCGCTAGGTATTCTCTTACCGAGTCGTTGAGATCGGTCCATAAGGCCTGATCTCGAAGTAACTGTGTTATGTCATCGCTTGAGTGCGTTAGTCGTCTTTCCTGCGTCCTATGGTCATAGTATAGGAGTGTGTGTTCTGGGGTTCCTCTCTCTCCACAGGCAGAATCAACTTTCTGACCGACGTTTACGGGCAACAAATGCGTGGGGCACAGCCTGTGACCAGATACGAAATGAACCATTGCACTGGTGGGACTGATACGTTTCGTCCTTTTGAAGGATCAGAATTTTAGTGAAATACACCTAAATATACATCTTTACTGCGCAGAAGCAACACCGGTTCCCGTCAGATCACCGAAGTTAAGCGCTGTCGAGCTGGGCTAGCACTTGGATGGGTGACCCTCCGGTCTGTGTGAGGCACTCTGAGGAGCTACTTGATTGAGAAGTAGCGGCTCCGGTCTCGTAAAGTGACATACGGCCGGGAGAGTGGTGTGCTGACCGCATGCCCCTCCATATGTGTGCCTGATGGGGACTCGAACCCAGGATCTCCTGCTTACTAGGCAGCTGCGTTAGCCACTGCACCTCACACAGTCCAGTGACGCCTGTGGTCTGAGGATGACACGGCGGCCGGTCGGTACCGTCTGGCTTTCCAAGAACTGTTCGGTCGGATAGTTACATCTATACCGCACAAGCCGTCCCATGACAAGTGACGGTGAGTACTTTCTGTACCTCTGTCACAAAAGGAAAGAGACATGTACGATGTAGTGTAGGTAGTAGACAGAAACTGTCAATAGGAAATGTGTTTGTGACTTGTTTAAGCGCTTTCAGGACGAAGTAGAAACTTCTAGTGGTTACACTGCTGTAATTCAAGCATAATGGCAGATAAAATCAAACAAATGTGACAGATATTGGAAAAGAATCAGTAATTGTCTGTGGAATCCGAATCAAAGGAATTGGGTTCAGACAAAGACAGTGTTAACGTCACCATTTATTGAACTTACATTTTATCTGTGTGAATTGTGGTGCCTGTTCTTTCGGGCATGGGGAAAGAAAAGGGAGGGATCTAATGATATCAGGCTGCACGAGGACTTCATGTGGAATCTACGGTGGCAAGTAAAAATGTGTGCCTGATGGGGACTCGAACCCAGGATCTCCTGCTTACTAGGCAGCTGCGTTAGCCACTGCACCTCACACAGTCCTTATCGCAAATGTACGAACTATCTCGGCATGCTTCCCAGCTGACCCACAATCCCACCTAGCGCCACCTATTCGCAGTTCCCGTCCATGCCCTCCATACTCGCTAATTTTAGATTCCTATTGGAGGTCGAATGTAAATGTGCATCTGCACTGAAGGTTGTGTATTCATTCCTCATTGAGGCGAATCAATTATATGAATGTGTGAGGTCTGTTCTTTTGGAGATGTCCCGAAAGAAGACACGACGCAGAATACACAGCTGTGACACATATCACGTAAATGGAAGGTGGAGAGAAGAGGAAGGAAAGGAGAGGGAAGACGCTAATGATATCAGCTATCAAATCAGTGGCGACGATCGAAAATTTATGCCTGCAGGGAATCGAACCCAGGATCTCTTGCTTACTAGGCTTTAGGAACTATGCCACCCAGACACAGTGCTTATTGCAAATGCGCGGAATATCACGACACGCTCCCCAGCTGACCCACACTCCCACCTAGCGCCTCGCTAATATTAGACTCTCGCTGGAGGTAGAACATAAATATGCATCCGCACTGAAGGTTGCGGGTTAATTGCACATCGAGGTGAATCAGTTATATGAATGTGTGGTGTCTGTTTTTCCGGACATGTCCAGAACAACAGACACCACACATTTATATAACTGATTCACCTCGATGTGCAATTAACCCACAACCTTCAGTGCAGATGCACATTTACGTTAGACCTCCAGTGGGAATCTAAAATTAGCGAGTAATAGGATATGGGTGGGGACTGCAGATATGTGACGCTAGGTGGGAAGGTGGCGCAGCTGGAGTGCGTGTTGAGATAGTCCGATCAATTGTGACAAACACTGTATCAGGGTAGTGCGTTGGTTAATGTAACTGCCTAGTAAGGTAAAGATTCTGGGTTCGAGTCTCAATCCAGCACACATTTTCACTCATCGCCGCTGATTCCACATGTAGCCCCGTTGCAGCTGATATCATTAGTTCCTTCCCTTCCCTTCCTTTCCCATCCCTTCCCTTCCCTTTCTCCTCCTCCACCTTCAATTCCCATAATTACATTTTATCCATGATGGAAGTCGTTTTTGTACCCACATCACGTTGCGATGACGATATGCCTCCAGCAGGCAGCGATATGTAGGTAGAATCGATTAGTTGTCTCTATAGCGGGCAGATGGCCAGACCCTTTAGCTCTCGGCGTCTATACATAAGTGCGCATTGCATTTTACACATTTAAATGAAGCATCATTTTACGCTCATTTGTAGTATTGTGTTGACTACCTCGGTTTGGACTTTGATTTCGATACAGCTGGGACTAGTTGATTGCTGACTCGGCATCCACTGCGGTATCTATCGACTTGCATCTTCTTGGGTGAGGTCACGCATCACCTTGTCCCACTTTCCACCGTTTGTGAACGTGTTTCACAACATTCTGAACTTAACACCGAGCAGTATTCAAAAAGCTGTTAGAACAGTTAATTGCAAAATGGCTTCACTCAACTGAATCTCCAAATCAGAGCCAGAGCTGAGCGTCATCCCAATAGCTTCTTTTTTTGCTCTACCTAATCCAGTCTTATATTTCTCGTAACTTGGCATATTCGCGACGAAAATCTAAACCTTTATGTTTCATATCTTGAAATTTCTCATTAAAAGTTTGAAAAACAGTCACTGTCTTTTCTTCTCAGACTCTTTTGTTGCAGCTATGCATTCAGTTTTTCACCTGCAGTTGGGCAGGAATCCCGCTTTTCATCTATGATTCTGGCAAGCAATTTTTAAGCAGTCTCAGCACTTACTCCGTTTGGAATTCACTCACAACCAGTTCGTACAGACATCACATTTTCTGTCCGACCATTAGAGGTAAGCATTGTTACGAAGACACAACTTTCCCCTCGCTGTTGGCATTTTCATTACTCACGGTGTATAGAACTCAATTACTGTACGAAATTGCACGGAAATGAAGGCCACGGTGCAAAATCGGTTGGTCGTAAGTTCCACAGTACCTGCGCCACCTACAATAGTCTCGGAAACTCATGGTCTGAAAGTCTCCACGTAACTGAGAGTGAAATGCTAGGGACTGTACCACGTGACTACAGTCCTCATTTAGCACTATTTCTTAAAACAATAAGCAAGTTTTTGTCATCTAGCTGGCGTTTATCCTAAGGCGTCTGCCATATCAGGTTTTTCCGTGTGACCCTCACCGATAGGTCAAACAAACCAGCTTTCCTTGCATATGCTCAATATTCCTATTTGGTGGGGGTCCCATACACTTGAGAAATGTTCTACGTCGGGGGTCACATGCACATTTTTTAAGCAATCTTCCTTGTATACTGATATGCCTTTTCTCAATATACTACCAATGCACCTAAATCTGCCACCTGCTTTATCAACGCATTTTGTGGTAAGTTCCTGTGGGACCAAACTGTTGAGATCATCGGTCCCTTGGCTTACACACTACTTAATCTAACTTAAAGTAACTTACGCTAATGGAGAACACACACACACACACACACACACACACACACACACACACCCACGCCCGAGGGAGGACTCGAACCTCTGACGGGGGAGTCGCGTGAACCCTGGGTGCGTGTCCTAGACCAAGCGGCTACCCCGCGCCGCCTCAACGCATTGCGGGTCCTGATCACGTGTGGCACGTAATCTCCAAGGCCATGCGTGCGTATTACCAAGGTCATGCAGACATTAATGCTTGCAAGTGTGAGAACGTCGTGAGTAGACCGTAACGTCCTCAATTCGGGGCCGTTACTTTCAAGTGGCGAAAATATGCAAGCAGCTATAATAATACTTAACATGCAGTACTGTTACCAAAAGTAGCCAGGTATGTGATGTATATGCCATCAGTGTAGAACTATGGTCTCTTAAGGAGGTTACATCCTTATATACACACACAAGATGTTCCAGAAATGTTAACACATACTTCGAGGTGATGTAGAGGGTGTTTTTAAGAACAAATTGAGGAGAGAAACCTTTGTCCAGAAACGTCATTCTGTAGCGGCACTACCGTTTAGGATAGGGAAAGTTAGTTTTGTGCGATATTCGGAGCACAAGTTATAGCCAGGTGCGGGTCGGATTTGCAGTAAGTTACGCATACCAGCAGTTCCGAAGGCAAATAGAGGCCACGGGGGTGTAGAACTGCCGGAGAGGGCGCACACAGCAGTTTCCATGGCGCAAGGCACAGGCAGCAGGGAGCCACTAGGCAACCTAAGTGTAAGTGACACGAACCGGCGCACTTGGCAAAACAGAGCTGCGCAGCTGAGTATAAATAGGTGCCGTTTTCTAACGAGATTGATTCAAGTGTGGCGGCTATCCTGGACGGCTGGGTGTATCACACCAGCGGGCTACACGCAGCAACAGATGGGGTGCCAGCGTCCAAGTCCACGGCGGGTCGTTGGTTCGACCTTCTGAGGCTGACGCGGGGTCTGCAGCTAGCCAGCGGTTGGCCACTCTTCGGCTCGCTACTGCGGGCAGTCGTCTCAGCTACCGACACACGCCGGACACTTCCGAGCCGAGGGCCGCAGATTCGGACGCCGGATAGCGGGCGCTTGTTCGTCGCCGCGGTGTCACCCACGCCGGCGAGGAGAAGGATGCAGCTGGTCACCTGCAGCTCACACCGAGCAGCGCTGAGTTGGTTGCTGGCGCAGTCATCCTGACATCAACGGAACTCAGCGGGCCGGCCATGGCCTGAACGACACAGCGTTGCGTCGCACAGGCCGCTGGGGTGCTTCCTCAGCATTGCGGGGCCCTGTGACACAGACCGAGGTGAATGGAGCTCTGTAGTGGAAACAAACAAATCATTTGGGAAGTTCTCGCCGTGTTTCAATACGCCACATTTGGCGTCTGATACCACAACAATCCAAAGATGTTACAGAGCGTCGACGTTACAGGCGCCCCATCTCTTAGTGGCAAACTTGACGTTTTACTCTGACGAATCCTAGGTGGAACGGTTTTTGTTATTCAGTGATCGCCACTGACGGCCACGATCGCCAGTAGAGAAGATGGAACTAGCTGCTGTGTAGAAAGGCCTATGAATGCGATGCCTTGTTGGCTTGCTAGATGACGATTTCGGACACGAGTTTCCATCCACAGTTTACTTTTCTTCTGGAACCCTCTAAATCTCTAATATTTTTCGGTATACAGGAGAAAAATAAACTCCAGATCGAAATCTTTGTCTGAAACTGTCAACCACCAAGGCAGCAGAGCTTTCATAAGAGACAGGTCGCACCTCCGTCCTCACAATCTGTGACTGTCGGTCGTTTTATGGGATGAGGATTGCTGCTGATCCTAACTGCTTGCTGGGGTATAGCAGCGTAAGGCCAGTATTACACTATACCTCGTGTTTTTGTGACAAAGAAATATGTTAAAATGATCCTCAATTTTCTTTGACAAAAATCTTTGACGTGGCGCTGTCATAACATATGCTGATGACATTCCCATGACTCCAGAGAGAAGCTCTAAGCATCTGACGCTCTCCAGTTGATTCAAACACGGTGTTCATGCAAAAACGTAGCTGAAAATAAAACAACATATAAACGCGTTATTTTTCCCATTTTCCGCCGTTTGTCACTCGTTTCAAAATTCGCAGAGATATGCTACGTCTTCGCAACTAATGAAATGTAGTTTATTTTTCGCATTACGCTTCTTTTATTTATGAAGCATGTTCAGAAATACCAAGCAGCAGGTAATGGCAGTGCAGTGACAAGACTCAATGTATATGAATGAAATGGTTCTGAGCACTATGGGACTCAACATCTGAGGTCATCAATCCCCTAGACTCAGAACTACTTAAACCTAACTAACCTGAGGACATCACACACATCCATGCCCGAGGCAGGATTCGAACCTGCTACTGTAGCAGCAGCGCGAATGTATCTGGGGATTACTGGCAGAAACTCCAAAACTAAGTATAAAGAACATATAAAAAGCTGGAAGTATGAAAACAGCCAAACAGCCACTGTACCTTGGCTGAGCACCTGATAAAACATGGACATGAACCATCCAACATGAATAGGACATGAAAATTATTAGAGTGAACAATTACAACAACAAAACTCGTGCCCCTACAGAAAAACTTTCACATACAAGTAGCCCTTGCAATGAAAAAGAAGATAAGTAATGAGCAAATCAATATAAACAATAAATCAGTGATCCTGTTAGCCACTAAAACAACAACAAACAAAAATGTGAAACATAACAAGAATAACTAACGTGAATCCCCCTTCTCTCTCTCTCTTTCTCTCTCTCTCTCTCACTCGCACATACACACACACACACACACACACACACACACACCCGCACACACACAATCCAATCACACAAGGAATAACAAATTCACACATAACAAAAGACACACAAAAAGAGTAAACAAATGAAGAAATGTCAAACTACACATACAATGCAAATAAAGACAAACGCAGATCGACAGTTGGCAACACTACACACTGTAAACACACACACGTTCAACACACAACGAAAAGTGCATGTGAAGTGTTGTAATAAATGTAGCTGATAAAACGCCGGAAAATCGGCCATCTGGAATAAGGGGACCGATTACACACATTTGTAGAAACGCACACATGGAATAGCAACAATGGAAATCGTTAACGACACCAAACGATAATTTATCCACACGAAACTTGTGCTGCAAAAGTTGTTCATAACCTAAAAAACAAGATAAAAACATGAGAAAACGTTACATAGTAATATACTTATAACAACTACTTAAAGCACTTTTACGTATAATGAACAGGTCACTGAAGATGCTTTATAAATAAAAGCGAAACACGTATGGCAAATGGTAAGAAACAAACTGCCTTTCGTTTAGTTGCAAAGACGGAACATATCTCAATGAACATTTAAGGCAAGCTGACGAGAAATTCCACTTTAAGACGGCGTCTCCATTCAACAATTTGAAACATGCAAATATTGGGGTGTCATCCTTGAAGAAAAACGGGGTTTCTTATCTCATATTACGGGTTAGTCAGAGAATCACAAAAGTTATGCAGAAGAATGTGACAGTATTTACAAACGAATATTGGTTACCAATAACTGCGTTTAAAGAATATCACGATGCCATTTTGACAGCAATGTCCAGCTTCGTCTCAAGTGCACAGGCTCGAAATTCCCAAGTGAACATGGCACAGTCAGACAGCGTCACCTCCAGAGAGGAATACAGCTCAGGCTGACGTACCTTTGGTACAACACCTGCTGAAGCACTCCTTGTCTTTTAAGAAATTTGCCATATAGATATAAAAGTATGATATCTAGGATATTATTATTGGCGCAGACACAATCTAACAACAGTACAAGTCTTAAGTGGACAATACATCACTGACAATAAACAATTAAAGAAATAGATGGGCAGTGCAGTATGACAGGTGTATGGGTTTTTCCCAAGCATCCTTGAAAGACTTCAACTAAATTATATAAATTCCTCCAACGGGCCAAGACATGAACGATATCGTGTGTTAGCAAGATTGGGACACTTACATCAAACTGTGGATTGGTAGGCACACCTGAACACACTTTGTGCGAATGCGGATGAAGAAAACTGGAACTGCATGATACTCTAGCGAATAGTAAATATCAAAATGCGACAGGTGTCAAGCAAGGCAATGAAGTCGGTAGCAGCCGAACAGTTTATTAGGAGTTACAGACCAGATCGTTCTAACGACCGCTGAAGATGAAGGAGCATCACTAAGAGTTTTGTCAAGATCAAGATGAGGCCCCTGTCATGATGCGGGCAATTAAGTCAGCATATATGAGGGGTGAGGTGGGGTATCCGGTACAGTTTTCTCTTGGCTGATTCCAGACGAAATGTCTCTTCATGAGATCGGCGAGGATATGGTGTTGGATGCTGGCACAGTGTCACTCCGAATGAGTAGAGCTACCGACGTGATAACAGGAAAGATTTCCTGATGACACGGTGACCATTTCATGTACAGAAGAAGAAAACTATTTCATGTCAGAAAACTTCCAGTGCGCTCGATGATGTAACATTGGACAGAGCAAACCATCAGTACTTGATTATAGTAACACAGTGTATAGTTACAGTGAGTAGGTATACACACTTCAAATAAAAGTTTTGCCTCGCTCCTGTTCCCAGAACTCCTGAAGATAGACGTTGACTGTGGATATTGTATCACAGACGCAGTCCCTCTGTTCAGAGATGTCACTAAACCCACCCAAAGATGTAAACAACCATGCATGAGCAACGCCTATTAGACGGAGGCGGTTCGACAGCCGATCAGTTCCAGTCATTCCACCAGAAAAGAGGTATACCGCTCGTGTTGTCTGTAGTTCAACCATGCCTAGACGGTTCGATCGCGTCCGTATTGTTATTGCCAGGAAGGTCTCTCAACAAGGGAAGTGTCCAGGTGCCTCGGAGTGAACCAAAGCGATGTTGTTTAAACATGGAGGAGATACAGAGAGACAGGAACTGTCGGTGACATGCCACGCTCAGACCTCCCAAGGGCTACTACTGCAATGGATGACCGCTACCTACGGATCACGGCTCGGAGGAATCCCGACAGCAACGCCACAATGTTGAATAATGCTTTTCGTGCAGCCACAGGACGTCGTGATACGACTCAAACTGTGCGCAATAGGCTGCATGATGCGTAACTTCACTCCCGATGTCCATGGCGAGGTCCATCTTACAACCATGACACCGTGCAGCGCAGTACAGATGGGCCCAACAACATGCCGAATGGACCACTAGGAATGGCATCACGTTCTCTTCACCGATGAGTGTTGCATATGTCTTCAACCAGACATTTGTCGGAGACGTGTTTGGAGGCAATCCGGTCTGGCTGCACGCCTTATACACACTGTCCAGCGAGTGCCGCAAGGAGGAGGTTCCCTGCTGTTTTGGGGTGGCATTATGTGGGGCCGACGTACGCTGCTGGTGGTCATGGAAGGCACCGTAACAGCTGTACGACACGTGAATGCCATCCTCCGACCGATAGTGCAACCATATCGGCAGCATATTGGCGAGGCATTGGTCTTCATGGATGACATTTCGCGCCCCCGTCCTGCACATCTTGTGGATGACTTTCTTCTGGATAACGACATCATTCGACTATAGTAGCCAGCATGTTCTCCAAACATGAACCCTATCGAACATGCCTAGCATAGATTGAAAAGGGCTGTTTATGGACGACGTGACGCACCAACCACTCTGAGGGATCTATGCCGAATCGCTGTTGAGGAGTGGGACCATCTGGACCAACAGTGCCTTGATGAACTTGAGGATAGTATGCTACGACGAATCAATGCAAGTGGAGGTGTGTACAGCAATCTGAACCACCATCTCTGAAGTTCTGGCTGTATGTGTTTTTTATGAGCAATAAAAAGGGCGGAAATTATGTTTATGTTGATCTCTATCCCAATTTTCTGTACAGGTTCCGGACCTCTCGGAACCAAGGTGATGCAAAACTTTTTTTGATGTGTGTATTAAGCTTTTCTTGAATTGTAGAGTACACATTCTGAGTGTCAGAGCACCAGTTACTCCAGGAATACCTCTACTAATTCCTATATATCATAGAACACATGTTCAAAGTGGACCTAGATATGTGATTAAATTCTCTGTTATTGTGTGGAAGATCATTCGAAAGTAGCTATCCTTCTAACGAAAAGGACTTACAGAAAGGTGCTGTGTGACGGAGGTGGACGAAAAGGATTTTGATCTGGTTGCAAAGAGTGTTTTTGCTGTGACGTTCAGATAAGAGCGTGAAGGTCGAGGCGAGATAGGACTAGGGGACTACACGCGTTAATCGGGCCCTAAATCAGAGTGTACGGAAATCTCTGCGATTGTCTGTACGTATACGCGGTAGCTGTGATAAGACTGTGAAACATGATGAAAATGCCAAGCGTCACAAACAGATATATCACGCGCAGGCGTTCATTTGATGTAATATGAATGGATCTGTGGACCAGCTCACAAAAGGTAAGCTTTTCTTCAGTTAGTAAGGATGCTCTATGCAGACCACATGGCACAAATTTAAAGATCTATATACCAACAACTGTAAGTAGGATAGAATATCTGAGAGATAAAAGTAAATAAAAAAAATGCAGCTACATAGTCCAGTCATATTAATGTGACCACCGCCTATGTTCGACGCCTATGTGCAGTAACCACTCACAGACGACAGGTGGCAGCACAGACAGTGGAGGGCATGTAAAGTGTGTCCGGGGAAGACAGAAACGCCGGCCGGAGTGGCCGAGCGGTTCAAGGCGCTTCAGTCTCGAACGGCGCGACCGCTACGTCGCAGTTTCGAATCCTGCCTCGGGCATGGATGTGTGTGTTGTCCTTAGGTTAGTTAGGTTTAAGTAGTTCCAAGTTCTAGGGGACTGATGACCTCAGATGTTAAGTCCCATGGTGCTCAGAGCCATTTGAACCATTTTTTGATGATAGAAACAGTGCAGTCGTTGTCGTAATGCCGAAAAGGAACGATTTATCTGACGTCGAAAAGGACATTATCATTGACTTTCGGGTCAAGCATGGAAACATTTCCGAAACAGCTAAGAAACAGTTTGCGTGCTGCTGTCGTTGAAGAATGCTGTCACAAGAAAATGGCGCTATCCAAATCGGCGCCTAGGCAAGTCTGGTGCACCACAGACGACAGGGGTGATGATGTTGATTTGATGTTGGGTGCTCAGCTGCGCGGTCTTCAGCGCCTGTACAACGTCCCAATTTTTCACAGTCCAATCTTGCCACTGTCACAAATGATAATGATGATGAAATGATGAGGACAACACAAACACCCATTCCCCGGGCAGAGAAAATCCCCAACGCGGCCGGGAATCGAACCCGGGACCCCGTGATCCAGAGGCAGCAATGCTAGCCAGCAGACGATGAGCTGCGCACGATGACGGGGTGACGGTTGCGGAGATAGGTGCGGGCGAATAGGCGTGGAACTGTTGAAAAATGACACCCCTCAAGAACTAATGGGCTACTAACAGTGCCTCTGCAACGAACTTTCAGCAAACGTCGCTGCGTATGAACATCCACAGCAGGCGCCTAGTTCGTGCACCCATGCTGACTGCTGGTGATCGGCGATCGAGGCTGGAGTCTGCATGCCAATATCGCAACTGAACGTCCACTACGTGGCGAGAGGCCACCTTTTCAGATGAATCACGTTTTATACTCCATCGGCGTGGAACGTCAGGAAGCTAACACCCTGCAACAATCGCTGGAAGAGTCCAGGACAGAGGAGGGAGCGTTGTGGTCTAGGGAATGTTTTCGTGGCATTCCCTGGGTGATCTCGTCATTCTAGAAGGCACAATGGATCAACACAAGTAGATATCTATCCTCGGGGACCACGTCCATCCCTCCATACGGTTTGGCTCTCCTCAGTGCAATGACATCTACCAGCAGTTATTCCGTCGCCAGTGAAATAATAAGAAAAGACCTAAAAACAGTATTTATAAAGAAGAGACATTTAAAAATTGGATAATATACATTTTTCTCATGTATTCGTGTTATAATAATTTCTCTGTGTAAGTTTCGAGGGCAAAGAAATATAACAAAATGATCTAAAGAGACGACAAGATACGCTGTTTTGTTAATTTTTTTAGTCGTCTTCACTTCTTCTCTTGTCTTGGTTGCGTGTAGACGGACAATCTTGCGAGTGCTTGCAAATGTAAGCATATTTGTACTAATTAAGCAGATAATATATTGATTTAATATTATTGTTCACTTTTAATTTGTAAGAGGTGATCCCGATTTCATGTCCGCCTTCCTTGAATTAACCTGCATTCGAGTAATTTACAGTGCAACAATCGCAGCGGCCGATGCAGCCAACGACGCCACTACGTGGCGATATTAACTTATAAAAATTAGCGGAAGCGAAAAACTCCGCCGCTATTAACATAATATACATTTTTCTCCACAGCCGTCCGACGCTGCAGAAAATACGTAGCTTTAAGATTCTTATTTTCAGTACAACAGCCGAGAGCCAGCTGAGTAATGTGTAAGCTTAGGGACTGATGACCTTAGCAGTGAAGTCCCATAAGATTTCATACACGTAATTGCTAATCTTGGAATCAAACAATCTCCTAATATATTTTGCATATTTCCACGTAATAATAGTACAAAATAATTTTCTAGGGTAACTCATCACTCAAAAATAAAGTATTGATTGCACAAAAGCGAGTAGTAGGAGTAAAAGGAGTTAATTAATGATAACACTAATCATGTACATTGGTGTCCAAAATTAAAGCAACAAACGGAAATTTTGCAAGGTTACTTATATTTTGCCAAAAAGAGTAGAAACAAGTGGTGGTAAAGTAGACGCAATGCAAAGAATACAGAACGTAATCAACTGCAACATGTATAACGGTAGACAAAGATGTTCTTAGTTTTTTTCCAACTTAACGGGCCGGCCGGGGTGGCCGAGCGGTTCTAGGCGCTACAGTCTGGAACCGAGCGACCGCTACGGTCGCATGTTCGAATCCTGCCTAGGGCATGGATGTGTGTGATGTCCTTAGGTTAGTTAGATTTAAGTAGTTTTAAGTTCTAAGTCCCTTAGTGCTCAGAGCCATTTGAACCATTTTGAACTTACCGGATTTACACACACGTTCTGACAACTGGTTAATGTGCTCAGTATGGGGTGTGATCACCTCTGGCACCAAAACTGCCTCACAACGACGGGACATACTTTGAATGATGTCATCAATCTCATGTTGAGGTAATAATGCCCATTCTTCCTACAGAGCTGCTCACAAGTCTGACGTGATGCAACGCGTCTCGCTAGTGCATCCCAGTATGCTCTACGCGATTAAAATCGGAAGAGCGAGCAGGCTACGCCGTGGTGCAATATCTTCCATAAAAAAAAAAAGCATCACCTATCCATGCTTTATGTGGTCAAGTATTATCGTCCATCAGTACAATGTCTGGACTCACAGCACCTGGCAACAACCGCGCATGAAATCCCAACATCTCCTCACGATACCTGATAGCAGTTAAATCTTACTGATTCATCTGTACAATTTCATGAAGAGGTGTTCGAGTGATCAACATAATCCCTGCCCACACCATTAGGGAGCCTCATCGACATCGGTCTGTTTCCACAAATTTTGGGTCCCGAAATCGTGTTCCACATGCCCTCCAGATGGGAATCCGCCGGGAATCACTCTCCAGACTAAATAGGGACACATCTATGAAAAGAATATTGGTCCACCGTGCGACCGTCCAGGTGGCATGTTGACGGCTCCACTCTAGTCGCTTCCTACTGTGAAGAAACGCCAGAGGTAAACAGACAGCAGGTCTCGAACAATAAAGGCCACTCTGCTGAAGCCTTCTGTACACCACTCGCTTCGGTACAACACGCCCACGGGATGCTGCGAGGTCAGATTATAGTTGCAGTGCAGTACTAGGGAGGTGCCGTAGTGACCATACAACCAAATAACAGTCCATACTTTCTGATGTCACAGGTGGTCGGCCCTGTCTTGGTCTCCGGGATACAGTTTCGGTCTCTATAAACTGTCGTCCCATCCAAGAAACAAAAGAACGATTCACATTAAGTCTTCGGGCCACATCAGTTTGCGACTCTCCTGTTTCATTCTTCCTATGGCCCTCTACAGCAGAGTCTGTAGGCATCTTCTCCGTGGTTCTAGGCGTTAGAGTCTGGAACCGCGCGACCGCTACGGTTGCAAGTTCGAATCCTGCCTCGGGCATGGATGTGTGTGATGTCCTTAGGTTAGTTAGGTTTAAGTAGTTCTAAGTTGTAGGGGACTGATGACCTCAGATGTTAATTTCCATAGTGCTCAGAGCCATTTGAACCATCTTCTGTGTGCAGTACTGCACCGTCTGTGACTGTTTACACAGTGACTGTGGATGTGGGACTTCCCTGCAAACGCTACTCAGCTTGATAGGTGCCCTGATGTCATTGATGGCATGGTTGTCCATTGATCGGAATGGTATCTTCCGTGCAGGACACGATCGTAACGACATCTGTTGACAGTTTATATGATTATATCGTGAATTAGACACAGGACGGGGAAATAGCAGTTTGTTGCTTTAATTTTGGACACCAGTGTATATGTATCCCGTAAACTGACTCATTCCACATCATTTCGATAAAAGAACCCTTCAAATAATCCATGGAACATGTACCTGACTAACTAAATAACTAACTAACCGTGATTATAAATTTACTAGCCTTTTCCCGACATCATCACCCACGTATACGTTTGGCA
Source organism: Schistocerca piceifrons (assembly GCF_021461385.2). Lineage (NCBI taxonomy): Eukaryota > Metazoa > Arthropoda > Insecta > Orthoptera > Acrididae > Schistocerca > Schistocerca piceifrons. The sequence goes on from NC_060138.1 coordinate 1,041,639,837, forward strand.
CATATATTGAACACACTTCCTCCTCCTCCTCCTCCCCCTCCCCCTCCCTCTGTGTCCATCTCTTCTTCCCTCTGTCTGACCTCCTCATCATCTCACCTCTATCCATCTCGAAATTAGAATTGTATTAATACCTTCAGCTGCTGACGGGCATTGATATATATCAACGGGGAGAGGTGAAAATATGTGCCCTGACCGGGACCTGAACCCAGGATCTCCTGCTTACATGGCAGACGCTCTATCCATGTAAGCCACCGAGGGCACAGAGGATAATGTTACTGCAGGGACTATCCCGCATAGCCCCCCGCGAGACCCATATTGTCACCTTGTATGTCCACACACTACACTCGTAATGTCCCTACCCTACACACTCATTACTAATGGAAGAAATTCGTACCAAGTCCCGTAAGAGTTCGGGGAATACGTGCGCATCCACACAGAAGAAGAAGGTCATGGCTGGTGTTGCCAGAACTATATACCTATGTGGATAAGGTGTCTGTTCTTTCGGACATGTCCGAAAGAACAGACACCATATCCATATATCTATCCATCTCCTTCTCCCTCATTCTCTCATCTTTTCATCTCGCCCTCCCCCTCCCTTCGTCCATTTTCTCCACCCCATCTCTCTGACCATATCTTCCCTTCCTACCTTTCTCCCTCTATCACCTTCTCCTTCTATCTCTGTCACCCCCTCTTCCTTTTCCCCCTACCCAAAACCCCTCTACAACTTCCTCCTGCCTCTGCATCTTCCTCACCTCCCCTCTCTGTCCAGCCCCCCCCCCCCCCCCAAAAATCGCTCTATCCATTCCCTCCTCCATCCAGCACACCCTGTCCCCAGCCATGTTGACTAGCACATGTAGCCCATGCAACACAATTCAGTAAAGCAAGCCGATGCTACTCGCACAACGTGCCTGCTCTGTTGGCAGATTACACATCAGTCGCTTGGAAATAATTTATTTTCTGCTGACTTACAGGCTACTATGCAAAGCTGTTCGATTAAGCAGATTTATACTACTCCAACACAATATGCTTGTCATATAGGGCAATCTACATGTTACAGTGCAGAAAACCGTTTCTTGCCCTGCCCTGCATAGCAAGTTGATTTGGCTAACCAATAGTATTCCCACACAACATGCCTGTCATGCAGGGTATCATGTATGTCAGAGGCTGGAAAAAACATTTGGACCCAGGAAGCTACAATCCCTATAATGCTGATACTCGTGAGACCTGCTGTTTCTGTGCCTCATTTGGTTGAAATCGAGCTAGGCGTTTGGGAAGAGAGCCTGGACACATACACGTACATACCTATACTCTATAACTGTCTGAGTGCAAGGAATTTTTTCTTGGGGAAAACAATATTATTAAATTTTTCTTTGCAAGCATAATCTTTTGCAAAGAATAAAGAAAAGTAAAACGTGTCATAAAGTTACTGTGAGTTTTTCTTGTGTACTGATACAGTCCCTCACAGTAGCGGTCCTTTCAGAAATTCTGCTCTAAAGTAGTGCAAATGTGTTAACAGATGCCCTGCTGCAGTGTACGAGAAACTTGTCTGGATTGGTCTTCACTTTGCTGTATAGAAGCACAATCTTCCCTTTTGTTGATCTTTCATTTAATATAGATAAATCTAGTATTTTTTTCTCGTGTCGTAGTTGCTGACGCCTGAGGACAACTATCACAGCAAGGACTGCATTCATATTTAATGAAACTCCGCTCACAGTTGTGACAGCGCACAATAAGCGTTGCCGCAGCTTGCACCGACTCTTTTGTGATTGGATTTCTCTGGGCTCCACGTTGCGTGTTTGAAGTGCGAACGCGTGACCGGCACTGACAGTACCGCGCGGGTTGCGTGAAAAGAGGGGCAAGCCGCTGCATGAAAAAGACACTCGTGTGGCCGTAGCCTAAAGCTGCTCTGACACGGGACGTCTTTCTCATCGCGAAGAACGCCAGATGTGGTGTCAATCATGGTTGGTGCACGCTCTGAAACGACCTGCTGGATCTGACGGAAAGCGCTCCTCATCATTACTTGGGACTGAAGCGTTCTCTAGAGGTAGTCCTTGGCTGCATTTGAAGCGCACTCACACAGTATCTTTACAAAAATTGACGAGTGCAAAATATCTGCGTTCATATATTACCGATTGTCGAAAAGAGCAGAGAAAATCGAGAAGAAAATTGCTGGTAGAGGAACAGTACATAATGCTGTACATCTATCTGAGATACATACTGATAGAAGTGATTCGTTAACGTAAGTGAATCTTCATCTTATTGTCGGTTTTAAATGGAATAAAGTTAAAATATGAAGTCAAATGTCAGTTCGCACATATTACACGAAGTTTCATAATAGGAAAAACTTCCAGTGTGTAATTTGTGTTTACTTTCTGACGGAGACAGACAGTACATTAATTTTTAGCCACTGGGGAAAGATTTCAGTCGTTTTTCTATGCAGTAGGAACTGCAGCACTATTTACTATAAATAACATTCACTATTGCGGATAATACTTCTATTCTATTAAATTAATAATAAAGACCCATAATTATTTAGAAAACAAAAAGCGGAAATTTTTTTTTTTGAAGCAGGTAGATAGGAACCTGCTACCTTGTCTCCTTATAGTTCATGATGGTATCAACTACGCTACAGTTTAGAGTTGACAGGAGTGCTTCAGTTATGTGATATGCACTTTATCTACAAATGTCATTATTTAATATTTATCTGTGACAAATTTTACCAGAAACGACACACTTTTGATAGCTCATCATTACGCCATAGCATTGGAAAGGTATACTTTCATAGCACAGAAGCTATAATAAAATAAATAAACTGGAAGAAGTCTTGATCGCTTGACTTTTTTAAAGGTGACCAGTTTCGATCTTTTTATAAGGTCATCTTCGGACCATGATCTGAGAAAAAGATCGAAACCGGTCACCATTAAAAAAGTTAAGCGATCAAGACTGCTTCCAGTTTATTTATAATAATTATAGGTCGCTGTTTTCCTATATAAGAACTATGTTCTTTAAAATGTTATCAGAAGCTATAACACTAAAAACATCAAATATAGGAAGTAATTGATTACCAGCACTAGTTTCCTGCCATTTTATTATAAGAAATCGTACCTAAAAAGGCGTATTTTCGAGAGATCCTCACAGTGTTGATGCTTCGAAACGATTTATTTTCATACTACATACTTCATAACAAAGAAAACACCAAATACGAAGTTTTGCTCCATACAATACGGCGTCTCCTAAGTTCTGCTATTGACGTAAAACCAATGCCGTCTGTCCTTAGCCACATTCCTCTCCACGAGGCAAAAATCTGATACGCCAGATTCTCGTCCACTTGCTTTTTCACATCTCGTGAGAAGACGGCATGCGGAAAGTACATATGTAAGCAGAGCACATACGAATGGGGAATCATCCTAGTGACACAAACCGACTGAAAATGGGGAAATACACTGACATAAGCGACTTAAACAAAGGACAAATTGATATGGCTCAGCGCCTGGGAACGAGCATTTCGGAAACGATGAATCTGCTCAACTGTTGGCGTACTACCGTCGTGAGCATCTAAGGAAAGTTGTTGAATGACGGTGATATGATGAACAGGCGACAAGGTGTTTCATGTCCACTTCCATCGCAGAACGCGGATGTCGGAAGCTTGTCCACACTGAAAGTCCCATTGATAGGCGGCTGGGGTGGGTCAGATGACAGCACAATGCTAGTTGAGGCACAAGTATTTCGGAGCACACTGCTTATCACATATTGTTTAGTATAAGAGTCCACAGCAGACACAACCGCTAAGTGTTCCCACGTTGACCAGACGACAAGATCATTAACGACTGCAGCGGGCACGGGGTCATAGAGAGCAGACCGTGGATATGGCTCTGAGCACTATGCGACTTAACTTCTGAGGTCATCAGTCGCGTAGAACTCAGAACTAATTAAACCTAACTAAAATAAGGACCTCACACACATCCATGCCCGAGACAGGATTCGAACCTGCGACCGTAGCGGTCGCTCGGCCCCAGACTGTAGCGCCTAGAACCGCACGGCCACTCCGGCCGGCGACCGTGGATACATGGAACCTTGTCGTGTGTTTTGAGAGCTGTCTGCTGTGCAGTTTGGCCTATTAACGGTGAAAGTCAGGTTATGAGTGACTATCCTTTGTACGAAAAAGTCGAAATATACTAAAAAAATACTGGAGAAAGCAATGATAGTAAAGTTTATTGATGAGCGAAGCAGAGTTTATAGTGGAAGATCTTGTCGAAGAACTTTGGTAAATTCTTTACATTTCTGAGAACTGAAAGAATAGGAAAAGTGTCATCCAAACATTTCAGAATATACGGTATACATTTATTTGTTCGAGAAAATGCATACTTGCAAACGTATCAAACAACATCTAGACCACAGTAAACAGCTTTCTTTGATTTACCCACTCAATCTTGCTTTCTTTGTTGAGTGACAAATAACAACGAAAATCACTTTTCTCTTAAAATATTTTCGACTTTTTCACTGCTGAAATAATTTTCATTAAAAAAACTTTTATACATTTAGTTTTATTTATGTGCATTGTAGGTTTTTCTCTGTGAATCGTGAGTACCTTTTGTTTTCAAACGCTTTTCTCTCTCTTGTAGGAGAAGACTAGCAAGAAAATATACCAGAACCTTGTGTAACTCTTCAGTGTGTCACGAAAACAAAACTAACAACACAACAAAGTTTATGAATACACGAAAGCACAAAATCGATTTCTACAATAGGGGTGAGCTCGGATAGAAAAGGTTAATGTTCAAAGTTTGGCAGACGCCGCCGCGATCTCTCGTTTCTGCGCGTGCGCAATGTGCAGCGTACTCTGAAATCGAGAACTCCACTCTCAGCAAAATCTATAGATCATTGACGTCATAGACACACTCGCGTCGTGGTTGGTTACTGATTTACACGCTGACACGAAAGACGCACGAAATTAGAATGCTGTATTTTCACCAGAAAGTCACTCGTGTAAAACGGGCCTTACACCAGGTCGAAGGTCGTTTCCAGATACACCCTCATACTAGCGAATGGCTGCTCGAAACATGCACTGTGCCACGGACATAGGCGGTGCTGGCAGTATTATCCTTTGGGGGCTTTCACCTGGGCGTCAATGCAACCTGTGGTACAAATCTAAGGCACAATGACAGGTGTGGACTTCACTAACATTATTGCGGAGCACCTGCATCCCTTCAAGCTTGATGTCTTCTCCGAAGGCGACAGCATATTCCAACTGAATAACTGTCTGTATGAAAAGCCTAGAATCGTGCTGCATTGGTTTGAGGCGCACGATAGCGAACTCACGTTGACGGCTTCGTCACCAAATTCAAATTCAAATGGCTCCAAGCTCTATGGGACTTAACATCGGAAGTCATCAGTCCCCTAGACTGAGAACTACTTAGACCTAACTAACCTAGGGACATCACACACATCCATGCCCGAGGCAGGATTCGAACCTGCTACCGTCGCAGCAGCGCGGTTCCGAACTGAAGAGCCTAGAACCGCTCGGCCACAGCGGCCGGCTCACCAAATTGGCCTGATCTGATCCCGACGACATATATCTGTGATACTACTGGGCGCTAGTTAAGGGTCCACAAACCAACGACCCGTAAATTGCGGGAATTGCGTGACATGTTTATTTCATCTTCCTAATGCTATGCATCCTCGGAAACCTACCAAGGACTAGTCGGACCCGTGCCACGTGAATCGTTGTTCTATTGTGTTTATAAGATGGACCAACACGTCATTAAACAGGTGATCATTATTTTTTGGCTCTTAGGTGTATATTAGCAATAACAAAAATCAAGGCGTTACGTAAAATCTGACTTCTGCACATCGGTGCCCTATTTTGATGAATGTAGGTAAGTGTTGCAAATTAATTTCTGTTTATAATTCGTGGATACAAAAGCCGAACAAATATGCACGTCAGTGGATACACATTTATATCTTTGTGACACATTTGTTGACACATCTTTAATGAAACTACGCTTCTGATGTTTTACTTATTCCACATCCATGTGGACCTACGTTCTGTGGAAGGAACATTAACATATCTCTTTTTCTTTCAAAATACGATTAACTTAATTAGGGTATCTCAGTCGAGATGCTTGCTCTGGTCGCCGCTTTGGTAGGTTTGTGACATTCGGAAACATTAGGAATGGCAAAAGAAACAGGGAACAGGAGTTAGGAAGTAGGAGGAGAAAAAGAGTAAGTAGACGAAGAGAAAGGACAGGAAAGGAACGGGGGGGGGGGGGGGAGGCATTAAAATAGGAAACCGGAGGACAAGTGTGAAACGGAATTATGAACAGATTCTAATTAGATTGTGTTGGGCAATAGTTACATATAACCTATCTGCCCCTGGTACGGAGACGCTTCTTTCTTGTTTTGGGCTTCTGTGTGTAGCCACTCCAGTTATCCGTCTGAAGCTAAGGCAACGAAAGAGTAAACAATATATTTCGCGTTGTTTGTTACAGCTTTGCTTTGATCGGCAGTGAAATAATGAGGAAAAAATGGGAATCAGCGCCACCAACCAGTTCATGCACTGTGTTGTCCTAGGATTTGAATTGTATATTAAGAACAAAGAATTATTGTAACGTATACATTTTAAGTCGAATGAAGAGGCTACGTAGCGTTGAGCATTAAACAAAAATATGGCGACTTATCCGCTGGAAGGGGTAAAGTACAAAGTCTAAGACCACCCTGGCCACCAGTTCAAATAGTTCAAATGGCTCTGAGCACTATGGGACTTAACTTCTGAGGACATCAGTCCCCTAGAACTTAGAACTACTTAAACCTAATTAACCTAAGGACATCACACACATCCGTGCCCGAGGCAGGATTCGAACCTGCGACCGTAGCGGTCTCGCAGTTCCAGACTGTAGCGCCTGGAACCGCTCAGCCACTCTGGCCGGCTGTATCTAACTGTCTTTCCACAAAAAAACTCTCATAATTTACTACCTGATGTTTTCTGCATGATCGTAACTGTGTCATGAAGTGGACTCTGACTGCCAGCATAGGCTATTCGTTTTTCGTCCGCACGTCCATACTTCAATGACCGACCTGCTACCAGGGGGAAAATAAATGTTAGTGGCTTGCTTATGCCACATGCAGTTGGAGATACTAGCCAATCTAAAAACATGCTAGTCGTAATGTCTATAATTATTCGTCTGCAACTTAAGTGAATACTGATGTGACGTTGTTCAGAACACTGCCCACAATCATCAATAGAAATATCTGCACTTATAATCCTAACACTCCGTATGTATTATGTCTATGTATTCTTGTTTTGTGAGATGTTCTACAGCTATGAGGACATCAGCGTCCATTTTGTGCGTTTCAGACAAGTGTAGACACTTCTTCTTTTTGTCTGCGACTGTGATTTAATGTTTTATTTGTGTGATACATTTTAAGGAAATCAGCTGTGGGATATCTTCACCAGAACTGTACTACATACTCATCATCATCAGTTTTCTGTCATATTAGCAGGTTCTTTGCGTTTCCATTTCCTGCAATCCATTTCTTCCTTCTTAAATATTCACGGTAAGTGCTACCGTCTACCACATCATAGAGAATCTGAGATCTTTTCCTTCCTCGCCTCCTCTTTCCTTCCACGTACCCCTTTAAGACTGTTTTCATAAGTACCTCCTTCTTTCTTAATATATGCCCGATCCAGCTTGTTTTCCTTCTTTTTATCACAGTAATTGTTTTTGCTCCCCCGATCTACTTAGTGTCTCTTTGTTTTGTAATCTGTCAATCCAACTTATTCTTTACGTCCTCCTCCATTCCACATTTCAAAAACCTCCACCTTGCTCTATCTGTCTTCATCAGCCTCAATGTTTCAACACCGTACAGGAGGACACTCTACACAAAACGGTTTTTTATTTGTCAAAATGAGCTCAGTGATTACACTGAACAACAAATTTGAAGTGAAAGAGCGTAAACTGCATGATTTTGAGTTAATTGTGTTTATTGCAGTATAAATTGCTACAAAATCATCATTTTCGTAAATATTTACCTCTAGTTTTTTAGAAAAGTAATCTACATTTTTGTATAAATAACTCACTAACTAAATATGAATTCATGTTCCAAGATTCAGCGTAACAAATTTTAAGTGAATAATTACTTGAATTATTTATTAATGTGTTATGCTTTGACAAATTTCAGTGCCGTTGTGAAAGTACAAAAGTAAAATATTAAGAACAAATGAAGATAATGTTACATGAGTGAAAATACTTTGTAAGCCTACTTTGTACGAGAACTGTGTAAAGCTCAAAAGAAAATATATAAATTAACTGGTCACAAATGTATATAAAGGATTACAAACGTTAAATGTCTATATGTATAGTATATACAATTACATATTTTGTTCATAGATAAATTCAGAAGATGACCGTTTTCGCTTGGCTTGAAGTTTGTACACATACTCGGGAACAAGCTTATGACAGTCCAGCAGTAATCCGCTAAAATAGTAGGACTCCACTTTCCGGCATACCTCTTCTCAAATGTGGCAATATCTTCATGAAATCGCTTCTCATGTTCATTACTTACTGCATTACAATCTTTGGGGAAGAATTCAAGGTGACTATGTAAGAAATGCATTCCAATCAAGTTTTTCATAAGATGACAACACGTAATCTACAATCTCCTTGTAATTTATTGCTCGTTTGTTCCCTAAGAACTGTAAACAGACTGTGTTAAAACATTCCCATGCATGCTTCTCATCACCTTGTAGATTCCATCAAAAGTATGGCATCCAAAAAGCTCTCGAATCTATGGGCCTACAAAGATGCCCTCCTTTACTCTGGCATCACTTAAGTAAGGGAATTTCTGCCTTAAGTACTTAAATGCGTCGCCGTCTTTGTTCATTCCCTTAACAAAGTTTTTCATGAGACCCAACTTGATGTGCAAGGGCGGGAACAGAATCCTTTTTGGGTCTACTAGAGGTTCACTCTTAATGTTGTTTATACCTGGTTGAAGAGGTTTTCTGGTGGGCCACTCATGTTTACTGTAATGAGATGCACGAGCTCGGCTATCCCATTCACAGAGAAAGCAGCAATATTTAGTATACCCTAACTGCATACTAATAGAAGTGCAACCACTTTCAAGTCACCACAAATCTGCCACTGAGAGTCATTATACTTGATGGCTTCTAGTAAAATTTTCATGTTTTGGTATGACTCGTTCATATGCACACTATGCCCAACTGGAATAGGAGGAAGCTCATTACTAAAACGTAAAGCACTGCTTTTAAGCTCAACTTTGACGAATCAATAAAGAGTCTCCACTCTTCAGGGATGTAATTAATTCTGAGAGTCTTCATTAAACCGTTTATATGTACACATGCCACAAGACTATCTTGCATGTAAAAAAAAAAAAAAGAGTGAATTGTTGCTCTCTTCTGCTGTAAAATGAAACATTTACATTGCTTTCCAGAAAACTGCACAATTTTTGTGGATCATCAGTTGATGATATATTTGGAAGAAACTCTGGATCTTCTGATGTACGTGGTTCAGGACATTCAGAATCCCTATCAGAAGGAATCTCGTACTGTATCGGCGGTTCAGGTGTTGGCAATCCTTCCCCATGTAGATATTCCCTTCTTATTATGATTTTGACAAACCATTATAATATTTGATTTTAAACTTAACATAAAAATCCGTATGTGATTATCTCACCGTAATAAAACAGTGTAAAGTGAAAACTAGAGCTAATTTTGAATTGTCTTTGTGATACTCGCGATAATGGAAATGGAAATGTCGTGTGGCTAGGGCCTCCCGTCGGGTAGACCGTTCGCCTGGTGCAGGTCTTTCGATTTGACGCCACTTCGGCGACCTGCGTGTCGATGGGGATGACATGATGATGATTAGGACAACACAACACCCAGTCCCTGAGCGGAGAAAATTTCCGACCCAGCCGGGAATCGAACCCGGGCCCTTAGGCTTGACAGTCTGTCACGCTGACCACTCAGCTACCGGGGCGGACATACTCGCGATTAGCACATTAGAATTGATAGGAATTGGCTATTTTGATTCGATTTACATTTTTAGGGTTGCACAGTGTTACTGAAGTTGAGTCACGCTGCCTTTTTTTGCTTCCCTATTGATGGATGAGATACTGTGAAATTGACTCCACACATAACAGATACTCCTCAGGAGAAGGCACAATGTGTAGCATTGTTTCCTGAAAATCCGATCTGCATGCTCATCAAAACACCAGAAGTAACGTAAATACGGAAGGGATCCACCATCACGTCCGATAGTTCGTGTCTGGTACAAGAAATTTGTGGAGACACATTCATTACAGGGTAAAGAGGGGAGTGAACGACCAAGAACATCCGAGGAAAAACAAATCTTAGTTCGTTCAGCCCAAAAAACCTATCCGTACTGCAGCCAGACAGTCACAGTTACCACGTTCAGTAGCGCACAAAGTCTAACACCAAAATTTGTTATTGTTCTCTATAAACGACAATTGTTACACACGCACTGAAGCCAAATGAAAAAACAGACAAAAACAGTTCGCAGTTAACATGCTGCAACCAATGGCTTCGGGCGAAACATTCTTCACCCGAGATCGATCAATGATGAAGCAACCTTCCATCTTTCAGGGAAACTGAACACACACAATGTGAGAATCTGGGGATCGCAGACTCGCAATGTGAGTAGGGAATTAAAGTCGAGAAGTTAATACAATCTATGAAAAAAAAAGACGCACCACGCAGGAATTATCCGAATGGGGCGGAAATCGGTTGATGTGATGTCCTCGTACATGTTCAGACGAACAACTGATCACAATTTCAGAAAAAACTGGATGATTTATTTAAGAGAAAGAGCTTCCAAAAATGAGCAAGTCAGTTACGCGTCGTTCCACCTCTGGCCCTTACGCAAGCAGTTATTCGGCTTGGCGCGTTGATTGATAGTGGTTTTGGGTGTCCTCCTGAGGGATATCGTGCCAAATTCGTGTCCTATTGGCGCGTTAGACTGATTGATAGTGTTGTCGGATGTCCTTTTGAGTGATATCGTACCAAATTCTGTCGTACTGGCGAGTTAGATTTTTTAATTTTATTTACTGCTATAATTTACGAATGACCAACCACTTAGTTACTAAGACAGGTCGTATTTTCACAATATGAAATTGTTCACGTACAGAATGTGAAACTGTTTCTTATTTCGTATTTGCAGCTTTAAATACTTCTAGACTTAAAAGTCATTAAGAAATGAAAATCTTAAAATTAACTGTTTATGAATAGAAGATAAAAATATAGGAAGATGGAAAGAGATTATGACATACTATCACTTTATGACGTATTATAAATTGGGAAAATGTTTCTAAAATATCAAAGATCTTGCTTTGGATGATGACGATGATGATGATGATGATGATGATTGGTTTGTGGGGCGCTCAACTGCGCGGTTATCAGCGCCCGTACAAATTCCCAACCTTTGCTCAGTCCAGTCTCGCCAATTTCATGAATTATCATGAAATGATGAGGACAACACAAACATCCAGTCATCTTGAGGCAGGTGAAAATCCCTGACCCCGCCGGGAATCGAACCCGGGACCCCGTGCTCGGGAAGCGAGAACGCGACCGCGAGATCTTGCTTTGGAGAAGAAGAAATAAAAAATAATAGGAAACTATATAGATTTGTATTAGAGATCCCACCATCTAGTTATCTCAGGTGTGAAAGCTCGGCAAGTGATCGAGCCGCCCACGTTCGATGTAGCGTACAAAACACCTTTAAGTATAATTTGATATTTATATGTACTGATATTTGTGTATTGCTCTTATATTGCATCATTTTCATTACAGGTATTACTTTTCCTAAGCTTAATAAATAATTGTATCATTTAAATGCCGGCCGGACTGGCCGAGCGGTTCTAGGCGCTTCAGTCTGGAACTGCCCGTTCGAATCCTGCCTAGGGCATGGTTGTGTGTGATGTCCTTAGGTTAGTTAGGTTTAAGTAGAAGTTCTAGGGGACTGATCACCTCAGATGTTAAGTCCCATAGTGGTCAGAGCCATTTGAACCATTTTGAATCATTTAAATTACATTTATTACTCAAGGCATTTCTATATACTTTGAAACTATATTTGGTCCAGTTTTCTCTTCCTTAATTTAGACTTACAGTAGAGCGTCGAATCCGAACGTCGGTCAACCGACCGACCGCTTAACCGAACTGTGTACTCGCTCGCACCTGTCACTCTCGCACACTACCGTCCATCATCCCCCTCACTCCCAAACCAAGTTTCCCACAGTAGTCGCCGCACTAGGCCACCGCTGGCGGAACATTGCTCCTAACTGGGCCTTCACAAGGCGCTGCTGACCGGCCAAGCCCCCAGTCGCTGTGTTTCAGCAATCAGCACACTTCTGTCGGCTTGGCACTGGCAGTAGAAGTAGCGGCAGTATCAAAGCTGTTCACAGCAACAGCTGCGCCAGCTTAGAGTCGAGGCGTGCCGCTCCGCGCAGTTTGAAGGATTGCGCACCCCCAAGAAGAGCTTCTCACGGTGCAAACGGTCACCTTCTGTTCTCTTTTACGACCACTTGCGTGCTGCTGCGTGAAGAAGTGAACTTGACGATACAAAATGCTTAAACGTAAACGTGTTGTCCTTTCTATGAGGGAAGTACGAGATTATTAAAAGGTTAGAAGAAGATGAATCTGCAACCACTTTATCCAATTTTAATTTTGTATACTGTGTGTATTGTTCATGCAAAGTGCGTATGTAATATTATATATTTTTGTTTAATAAACTGTGCCACATACTATATATTCCTACTGAAGTTGCCTTTGCATTTTACTTTGTAATACTAAAAGAGATGCCTGTTTTTATGAATAAATTTACTGTACAGTACTTCTTTTTGGCAAATAAACATGCACAGTTCGATTATCTGAACAAATCAGTTTTCCGAACACCCATGTCCCCCAATTACTTCGGATAATCGACGCTCTACGCTATCTTACATTTAGGTCTGTATATTAATCTAGCATCTGTTTCAGCGTGTGAGTCTGTTTCTGTATTTGTGTCTGTTTCTCTGTTATTCCATGTATCCTGTTATCATGTTTGTGCATTTGCCCATATTTGTGTGTTTGTTCTTGTTTGTAAAATTAGTATAACGTACGTGATACATTATCGGTTATGTCATTCCGTATGGTCCAGTCGTTCGGCTGTTGTATTCTTTGCCCTGTGTTGCTATACTCAGTTCGGGGTCGTATGTGTGTGAGTCAGTCACAGTGTAAAGTGACATGTTCAGGAGTTCCTAGTTCTCCTCAAGTGCACATGGGTGTTCAGCTGAGACCAAACCGATGGAGGTGTTCTGGATACGGACCACAGCCCGTGAGGAAATGGACCATGCCATGCGGGGTCTATATGTTTTATCCTCATTCGCTTCTCAGCTCGTCAAAATCCTGCCGATAATGCTCCAAACGTTCTCAATTGGGGAGAGATCCGGTGACCTTGCTGCCCAAAGTAGTGTTTGGCTAACTCGAAGAAACTCTCGCCGTGTGCGGGCAGGCGGGCGTTATCTTGCTGAAATGGAAGCCCAGGATGGCTTGCCATGAAGAGCAACAAAACGGGGCATAAAATATCATAGACGTACGCTGCGCTTTGAAGGCACCGCGGATGACAACTATATAGGCCTCACTATGAAAAGAAATGACACCAGAGACAATCACTTGTCTGTATGGCGGGCGAAAGTCGGGTTGGTATCCCACCGCTTTCCGGGAGTCTTCAGATACTTCGCTTGTCATCAGGGCTCAGTTAGAAGCTGGATTCACCACCGAAGACAATTCTACGAGGGTAATCCCAAAAGTAAGGTCGCCTATTTTTTTATAAGTACCGAACTATGTTTGTGTGGCAGTTGGTCACACTGTTATGAAGAGTGCTTCACGCACTGTGTAAACATGCGCATGCCGCGCTGAGGCGCTCAGTCTTGGCTTGGCAGCTGTTGAGAATGGAGCTCCCGTTGGATGTTACCGCCAAGTGCGAATTGCGCGCAATTATTCGGTTTTTGAACGCAAATGGCACTGCGTTGATTGAAATCCATCGCCAACTGATGGAAGTGTATGGTGAGTCGTGCATGGATGTCAAAAATGTTCGTAAGTGTTGTAGAGAGTTTGCAGCTGGTCGGACCGAAATTCACGACGAACAAAGGAGCGGGAGACCGTCAAATTCTGAGGAGACAGTGTTGAAGGTTGAGCAAATCGTGCGTGAAGATCGGCGGATCACCCTGGATGATCTCTGCACGTTGGTTCCTGAGGTTTCCCGAAGCATCACTCACAGAATTTTAACGGAAACATTGAACTACCGGAAGATGTGCTCAAGATGGTTGCCACGAATGCTGACTGAGGACCACATGCGGCAACGAGTTGATGCTTCCCTCGCATTTCTTCACCGCCTTGCAGCCGAACAGGAAAATTTTCTGGACTCAATTGTCACGGGTGACGAAACCTGGGCATACCACTTTACACATGAGTCCAAGCAACAATCACGCCAGTGGCGGCATCCTTCTTCGCCAAAGCCGCGGAAATTCAAACAAACACAGTCTGCCGGTAAAGTCATCACAACCGTTTTTGGGATTGAAAACGGGAACTGTTGGTCGACTTTATGCCCACTGGGACGGCAATTAACGCTGACAGGTACTGTGAGACTCTGAAAAAACTCAAACGGGCAATTCAGAACCGGAGAAGAGGAACGTCGAGCAAGGGCGTACACATACTCCATGACAACGCTCGCCCACACATCGCTCGTCAAACCATTGCTCTCCTGCAACAGTTTCAGTGGAACATAATCACCCACCCATCCTATAGTCCTGATTTGGCGTGCAGTGACTATCACCTGTCCCCTGGCTTAAAAGAACATTTGGCCGGAAAGCGATTAAGCTCCGACGACGAGGTGAATGGGGAGGTTCATAACTTTCTGAACAGCATGGCGGCGAGCAGGTATGACTTGAGCATACAAAAACTGCCACAGCGTCTACAAAAAAGCATCGACAGAAATCGTGATTATGTCGAAAAATAGCTAAATGTTCAAGCTGTAAACTGATGTAAACCATTGTAGAAATAAACAGGTCTATGTACTTATAAAAAAATAGGAGACCTTACTTTTCAGATTACCCTCGTGCTCCACTCAATGAGATTCCTCTTTTTTTTTTTTTTTTAAAAAAAAAAGGAAAAGTTTAGTAAGAGGACCACACCCTAGCCACGAAAAACAATCCCACAGAGCACCACCACCTCCTCCGCACGTGACGGTAGATAACGCCCTCCAAGATTTCGACATACACAACCAAAGCCGACCATCAGATTGCCACAGGATACAGCGTGACTCATCACTCCAAATCACTTGTTTCCTGCCATCCACTATCCAGTGGCGTGGCTCTTTACAGTACCTCAAGCGTCGCTTAGCATTCACAAGCGCTATGTGCAGCTCGACCATTATACCTCATACTTTTGAACTCACTACGCACGGTCACTGTGGTAGCTGATCCGTGGGTAGCACTTTGGAACTCACAAGTGATTTTTTCCTCTGATTATTTGCGATTTTTCACAATGACCCTCCGCAACGGTCGACAGTCTGTCTGTCAGTACAGCAGATTTGCCTCGTCTTGGTTTAGCTATTGTTGATCTTCCAAGTTTCCACTTCACAAACATATCACCAACAGTCAACTTCGGTAGCTTAATAAGAGCTGAAATATCCCTTATAAGTTTGCTACTCAGGCGACATCCAGTCCATATCCGAATTACTGAGCTGTCCACTTCCTTTTATAACGGCGGGTCCACCTCTCGTAATATTTGAGGTCAGTTCCGTAGCAGGTGTGTCCGGATACCTCTGATCAGGTAGTGTACATGTATCGTTCTGTAATAAATTACACATTTTTTCATCTTTGTGTGTAATCAGTGGTTGAGTTTACAAAGGAATTTCACAGAAACCCTGTACTTTCCTTTGAATTTGGGGTCCGGTAACACACAAGTTCTGTGTGTGTGAGTGTTTAAGTGTGGCGATTTTACGTCATGAAAGTCACTCAGTGTAAATTTTAGCTGTACGGCATCCACGGACCGAACTTGGTATTTCGAGGAAGGGCGTGCGGTTCGCGGTCAGACCTTGGCATTATTGGTTTCCGTGTAGCGCCCGGTCCCGACTTACTTTCTTGTTGCAGCAGATGAGCGGCCTTATCTGTGGTCAGTAACGCTAAACGAAGCTTGAGGTTTTGTACAGAGCGACGCCACTGGTAAGTGTATGATTGGAAACGCGTGATTTGGAGTTATGACTCACGCTGTAGTGCACCAGCCGTAAACGATCCAGTCGAGGAGTAGTCCGACCTTGTATTGCTCCTCGACAGAATGACCTTATACGAATGCGCTGACTGGCGCCTCTCCCCCCCTCCAGTCTCTCTATCCCTTCCCCTTCTGCCTCGCGAGACGTCAGAATTGTCAGCTTTCGTAGCACACTTATGTGCCATCTAGCGGCGCAAAGCGACACTACGTGACGCCGCTCGTGCTGTGACATCAATACCGGCAGGAAGGCGCGGAAGGTTTTGGCAAAGCTCGCCGGTTAAACAGTATAAATGGAGGCGCCTAGTGGACACTTAAAAAAGAAAGTCTGCGAGAGGAGCGGTCTTTTTTTAAACGTTGACCCTCCTCCGGCGCGGAGACGCCCTCCCCCTTCATCTACCTGGTTCAACGGTCCAGTGCAGTGTGGAATCAGGCCCGCGACTGCCGCTCGGCAGTTTGACAGCCTGTGTGAGCGGGAAGAGTTGCCGCGAGAAAACAAAAGACTGTCTAGTACGTACGTAGCTGGTTGACGAAGCGGCACTCGTATTTGTTTTATTTTATTCACTTCACTGCTGCTATAGACGGACCGTGGGTGGTCAAACACTTTTTGTCATTGTATCACTAAAGGCAAAGAAAACCACGATTGGCATATCTATGTGAATTTGAACCAAGACATATTTAATGAAAATAAGACAGCAGCGAAACAGGGCAGTTCGTAAAATCGTATCACTTTGACTTGACTTGTTGAAGTGAGTATCAGGTATTTTTATTTTTATTTTTTTTTGTATGTGGATCGTTAAACGCACGAATACTCGGAGACCTCAAATTCTTTTATCTGCATTATAAATTCTATGTGAACTGTGTAACTGCGTTTATGTTTCTAGGTGGTCACGTTCCTTTTAGGTAATGCTCAATTCCGTGCAAAACACCAAATTGCGCCGAAAATAAATATCAGTAATACGATTTCGAGGATTCTGTTCAGCACACCAACATATTGAAAAAGTATTTCCTTTCTTAGTCTGTAAAAGCATAAAATAATTACCGAATTATTCTCGAATTTTACAAAATATTGAAATATTCATAAACCTCAATCAGAAAATACTCATCGCACAGCTGAAACGTATCATCCTTAGTCTCAGTCACTCGTATATAGATGTGAAGATCAATAATCAACAAACTTAAGTAACATCTTTAAATTCTCAAATAAGTCTTTCTTTGTACTTCCATAAGCCCGGAACACGATCGAATAATTTGTCAAATTTTACTATGTTTGCCAAATATTTGACCTTTTACGGTGCTGTTGGCCATGTTTGGCGAACATAGAGCGTATTTGACAAAAATTTTGGATGACGGAAAATTTGAGAAGTGCTTCGTGTGCGACAACGTGGCCCGAAGAGAACGTAATCCTGCTGATACAAGAATATAGATATTACACATGTTTCTGGGATCCAAGATACCTACAGCACAAAGTCCGAAGGAAAAGGAATGTAAATGGTAGGAATTGCCTAAGCACTCGAATGTCTGGCGGGGACGTGAGAAGGACGATAAGTTTATTAGATGCTTGCATCAGCAGGGGACGGAGTGAATTATCACAAGCTTTGTAATTCTTTCTAGTTAAAAGGAAAAGCAGCATAAAATTCCTTGTAAGTAAATAAGTGCAAATAAGTATATATTACGCTAATAAAAATAAAAAATATACAAATGACGTGATCATAAGCGTTGCTTATCTTCGTGGTATCAGTAATTACATGGTCGTTGTTAGAAACTTTTGATGAAAAATAAAAATGTTTTACCCAGGATCACGCTGTAGACTTCACTGTCCAGGTTCGAATGGTTCTAAGCACTATGAGACTTAACATCTGAGGTCATCAGTCCCCTAGACTTAGAACTACTTAAACCGAACTAACCTAAGGACATCACACACATCCATGCCCGAGGCAAGATTCGAACTTGCGACCGTAGCAGCAGCGCGGTTCCGGACTCAAGCTCCTAGACCCGCTCGGCCACAGCGGCCGGCCCGGTTTACGTGTTCGTATGAATGTCAATGTGATCACTCCCAAGGGAATGATGGAAACATAATGGTTTGTCACATAAGCTGCTACAAATGAACGTAACAGCTTCACAATAACTCATTTTTCCCTGTGCTCTGTCAAAATATATGCATTTTACTTTTTTGAAGTTGCGTCCCGTTTTGGAAGTTTTGACTCCTGAATTCCTTTGTTGTAACATAGTTCACACCGGTTTATTTGCTGTTTTCATTTCTATGGCACGTCTGTGTGATATCTCGCCTGCTCTCATTATTCACCACATTCACTTGCGACGGTAATACATTCTTATCACGTGACTCTCATTCTATGGACAGCGTATAGCACGACAACTGGCAAGACTACAGAAAGAGAACAAACGTTTCAATGACCGGACGGGCAGTTCATTATTTTGAGGAAGAGAAGAAAATAAATGGCACGTGGGAGTTTCAAACACGACTCGTCCGCTTTGCAGCCCAACAGGGTGGCCACTTAACCACGACGCCAGGGCTCTTTCACTTTCTTCAATGTTGCACTTACTATGCCTGAACCGTTCACTGTTTCTATTTTGCCTTATTTCACAGTTCAGTACTGATTTGTGTTCAGTTTTTCACGGGCTGTCCACTGGGCCGGGCCTTTTTACCACTCAGCCTGAGAGGTGGTGCGATGGGGATTTTTCTTTGTCAGTTATGAAAACCAATTCCGATACGGAACGACAGGGAGGGGTGTGTGGATATCGGATTCGGTATGTGATGACAAAACATTCTTTCGTTTCTAAAAACATTTTTGCAGCGGGTCTTGAATTGGTCCCAGCCGACTGCGCCCTGCATCCCTCCCTCCCTCTTTCACTCAAAATCTATTTACGCTCTTGTAACACTATAATAACTGAAACCAGCGTGGACAATTAAATCTTAAAATACGCATGCATTCGTGCATTACCAAACGACTAAACATGCGGGATTAACGGAAAAACATGCTTCGTTTCCTCATTACGGCGACTGCACTGTTGCCCGCGTCACCTGCACATTCTTCTTACACCCTCCACTGCTAGTGCTGCAACCAGCTGTCTTTGAGTGGTTATTGCACGGTGAGCAGATTTTATCAAGTAGCCTACGTGACAGGTCGTGTGTGTATTTCACATTTCATTATTCCTATTTTACTGGCATTACATTCATTACAAGTGCTCTAATAAAATCCTTGAAGTGCTTCGTAAGTGTCAAGGAATACATCGATAAACTGTCTAACGTACAGCAGCTATCGACATCCGAAAGAATCACTAAGGCAAATGTCTTCGGTTAGTAATAACCAGAGTGTAAGTACTAGTCTTTCTTCAGGTTATGTTAGTACTCGGTAATTAGTATTCTGGTTTTAAATCTCCTCCTCATCTGTCACGATAAGCTACCGAAAAACGTCAACCGACACATGCGCAGTTTCATAATAATGCTGAGGAAAGCTGGAATTGAAAATCTCTGTTAAGTGCACTACCTCCACGCTCTTCATACTTACATACAAACTGTGAGCCCTAAATTCATCATTTCCTACGCCATTTTACTTATTTCGTCAAGAGCAGCGTTTTCTACATGCGAAATAATCGTCTTTGGATATCAGTTTTGGGGTAGCATTCATCTCACGCTAGGTGAGGAGAGCCCTACGTCATAGTGACGTAGGCACGCGTCATCGTGAGTTTCACGAGTTGTCCTATCGACTGTTGTGTGCATTCTGTATATATCGGCTGTTGTGTGCGTCTTGAATCTGCATTGTTATTTGTTTATGTGCTTTCATTGCCCTATTGTCCGGTGTTGCTGGCGTGTACGTCGTTCTGAACATGGGCTCTAACAGAGGTGAGAGAACTTTCGAGCAGATCCATGAAGATAGTCCGAAAGATTTCACTATCTTTCTTAGTTGATTTACAACACGAAGGCAAAATTACATGGAACTAGATGGTTTAATGTTCGGAATTATGTTCAGAACCACGTCAATTTCTCAGTTTAACGTTTCTGCCCACATGAATTATGTATAATTCACTGCATTTTATAAAAATACGAAACACTTTAATTTCTGAAACTTCCTGGCAGATTAAAACTGTGTGCCCGACCGAGACTATAACTCAAGACCTTTGCCTTTCGCTGGCAAGTGCTCTACCATCCGAGCTACCGAAGCACGACTCACGCCCGGTACTCACAGCTTTACTTCTACCAGTACCTCGTCTCCTACCTTCCAAACTTTACAGAAGCTCTCCTGCGAACCTTGCAGAACTAGCACGCCTGATAGAAAGGATATTGCGGAGACATGGCTTAGCCACAACCTGAGGGATGTTTCCAGAATGAGATTTTTACTCTGCAGCGGAGTGTGCGCTGATATGAAACTTCCTTTCTTTCAGGAGTGCTAGTTCTGCAGGAGAGCTTCTGTAATGTTTGGAACGTAGGAGACGAGATACTGGCAGAAGTAAAGCTGTGAGGACCGCGCGTGAGTCGTGCTTCGGTAGCTCAGATGGTAGAGCACTTGCCCGTGAAAGGCAAAGGTCCCGAGTTCGAGTCTCGGTCGGGCACACAGTTTTAATCTGCCAGGAAGTTTCATATCAGAGCACACTCCACTGCAGAGTGAAAATCTCATTCTGGAAACATCCCCCAGGCTGTGGCTAAGCCATGTCTCCGCAATATCCTTTCTTTCAGGAGTGCTAGTTCTGCAAGGTTCGCAGAAGAGCTTCTGTAAAGTTTGGAAGGTAGGAGACGAGGTACTGGCAGAAGTAAAGCTGTGAGGACGGGGCGTGAGTCGTGCCTCGGTAACTCAGATGGTTTGTCGGCACGGTAGCTCAGCGTGTTCGGTCAGTGGGCTGCGTGCTCTCTGTAATAAAAAAATGAGTCAAGGAACCAACGATCAATTTGAACGGATGTCTTGTGACGTCCGCCCCGACCAAACGCAACGAACTATATCGAACAAAATGAATTGAAAAAAAAAATAGATGGTAGAGCACTTGCCCAGGAAAGGTAAAGGTCCCGAGTTCGAGTCTCGGTCGGGCATACAGTTTTAATCTGCCAGGAAGTTTCATATCAGCGCACACTCCGCTGCAGAGTGAAAATCTCATTCTGGAAACTTTAATTTCTTCCTATTTCACGTTTATATCCCTCATGATTTATTCAATATTAATCGGGTTGAAAACATGACCAGACACTTTTTTAACATTCTTTATGGTTATTATTCCTTTATTCAGATATTCGTTACGTTCACGAAACACACAATAACATCCCACGTTCTTTGGATTGCAGCTTAATAATTAATTACTTCACTTTTCTGTCTACACGATTTATGCACGATTCATCGGATTTAAAAAGAATGACAAGCTTTTTTTTATTTCGTTATGGCTCCTTCGCTCAGACATTAATTATGTTCATGAAATACACAGCAACATCGCAAATTGTTACGATTACATTTAACAATTCATTCAGCTGGGATGAGCATATCGCACAACTCCTGCCACTTCGTTTGTACACATATATTTACATTTAGCTTTGACGTTATCGGTACAACTGCAAAGATCGATATACGTACTCATTTAGTCGATTTAGGTTATTTGCGTCACGATGACGTGCGTTACGTCATTATGACGTAGGGTTCTCCTCACCTAGCGTGAGATGAATGCTACCCATCAGTTTTGTATCGTGGCTCTAACTACACGGAATGTTTCCGTAAGAGCCTGCAAAAATTTAATAGGACATAGACGATGCAACAGTGAACAACATAAGGTAGGGAACCCGCAGCCGGAGAAGACAGCTTAATTAAATAATAAGAATAAAATCATATTACTGTGTCCTTTTTATTTACATTAATTACAGTTAATTGCAAGTATCATCGTTGACAGAATGAACGTACCACTTCTATTGTATCTTACAAGATGAGCTGAAACTCACAGCTATTAACCTCAGTGCAAGCATGACATCGACGAACAAGAATTTGACGCACTCTGACAAATATTCCTGGTGAATTTCGAATCACATCAAAGGCAGCTACAATTTTGGCAATTAATTCCATCTCGTTATCCTTTAGGGTCTCATATGTATATTTCCCATAGGAAATAATCAAGGGTATTCAGGTCAGGTGACCTCACAGGCCATGGAATAGGACCACCCCTTCCAATCCAGCGACCAGGAAATGCTCTACTGATACTGCTCCCTCGTATGTACTGTTCGTCCCTGAATAGCACTGAGTAGTGAATGGGTCTGTCGTCGATTCAGAGCACATTCTGTCGAGGGACATGGGCAAATAAGGTAAACAAAACCTGCATCATGACTTTCTGACAATCAGGCTCGTCCTCCTTGCAGGAAATAAAGAATATACATGTCAGTATACAGAGCAGTACATGTAAACTTGTACGCATGTTGGTTGTAAATAAGCTGGAAAACAGTAATGTTAGACAAAGCGGTAGACAAGTTTACTCCCACAACTCCTTAAGCCGGCCTCTCCGACAGCAGAATCGCTAACTAAAATTTTTCAGTGGAGCATTCTCTATGTCTTGTTACATTTTTGCACGCCCTTGCGGAAACATCCCATATAGAGTTGTATTGTGTGTTTCAGTTACACTGGTAAACAATGGAAAATTTTCAAGAATGCAAGTGGGTGTCTCTTACGCATTTTGTCTCCCCAAGAACGAATTAGTTTTTTTAGCATCCTCAATTTTAAAAATACTTCATTGGATAAGAATGGTTATAAAAAGCAAATAGGTAAATTTCTTAAGAAATGCGTCCTATTAAGGCCGCCCTCATGATGCGACAACCGGAAAGTTTTCTTATAATTAATGTTTTACAACATGGCAACAGTGCAAGTGATTCATTGTCCGTTGCTCCTGAACTATGTTATTATCAGTGGTGAGGAAATGCTTCCTGTGTTTGGCTGTGCATTCACGAGTGTGAGTAGTGCGATCTAACTTCAGTATACCTTGTGCCGAGTGTTTCGGTTTATTTTAGTGGTGCATTTGTGTTAGTGTTTATACAGTGCCACAGGTATGTTGAAATCACCTAAATAACTTTTGCTACATTTGTGGGGAGTTCACTATTAAATCATGCCGACGACGTGTGACATCAGTAGTGAAGAAACTATATGATCTTTATTTCGGGCGCAAGTTAGGTGATCAGCACCGAAAATGGGCACCATTTATTGCCCGTTAAACTGTTCGCCTCGTCCTAATGGTTGGGTGAAGTAAAAAGGCAGAGCTGCAATGCGTTTTGCTTTTCCGATGACATGGAGAGAACCGATGAATCACGTAGATGGTTGCTGTTTCTGCTTGGTTAAAATGGCAGGGATGAAGGTTAAGGATAGGAAGACGATCAGGTATCCCCCATCGAGTCAGTTATTCGACCTTTACCGGCAGTTCTTCCTTACCCTTCCCCGTTCCTCCAGACACATGGGCATTGGAAGTTGAAAACCAGCTCGAATCAAGTACTGAAGTGGAGAATGCAGACTCCGATTTCGATTTCGAAGAATTGACGCTACATCTCCTGACACAAATTGATTTGAATGAACTTGTTACGGATCTCAATATTTCTAAGTCACAAGCTGAAGTTAAGGGTTCGCGTCTGAAACAACGGAATTTACTGGACAAATCGTCAGGCAGCCTTCACACCATTCTTTGACATGGAAGACTCACTCTGTCACTGCAGTGACATGAACGGTCTGTTTAATGCTATGAGAATGAAACATATGTCATTGCTATCTTCAAAAGTAGTCTCAAAGCATCACAGCTAACAACCTACAGAAAAAAAAACTGAAATATAAAATTGACCTGCCCAACAAATACCAAAGCTTTTGCCTCTGCAAAATACAGTGCAACGGCTTCAATAAATAATATGTCTGACAGACGAGTCATAACCTTTTAACACATTTCAGAGAGTGTTACAGGTACTGCATGTACAAAATCATTTTTTGGTGATCATCTTGATGAACATAATGACTCTGACATTTGCGTTTCTAACAACATGAAAATTTTAGACAATGCACCTAAAACGTTATTCCTTAATATTTTAGAAGAAATCGAAATTTATTCACACTACGAAAACAAACACTTATCTGTTATAAATGACCAGCTAAATTTCAAAGACAAAGATTTCTTTGAGATTTTTGATGATCTGCTTTAGTGTGCTTATTCTGATAACTTGATTTTATAACTGTACAAATTAGTAAATATCTGAAGATGGCCTTGTAAGTTGAAAATCGGTTAACACAATAAAAGTAATACTGTAGAACAAAAGCTAACTAGTGCTTTTCATTTATTATAATATTGTTCTACCAAGAACCGACGGAAGATTCGGTTAACATGAACAAATCTCTTTTATATCTTTCTTCACACTCTTTTCATTGTGACCCATATTATTTTACTTCATGTTATTTTATTTAAATATAATGACTTATGAAATTTTTTCTTTAAATTAATACAATTGTATAAATAACGAATGTGTTAGGTTCGTTGTAGCACTGCATTTTTCATTTATACTTGTTCACCATGGAATTATCTCACTTGATTAATATTTTATATTACAGTACTAATTTTTTCAGTTGTTATCATATTATACAATTTAGAAATGTGGGCACATATTTTCCTTTAACACTGCTAACCTTTCACACGGCTTGTTATTATTTGCAAGCATATTACGGTCAACAGCTGTTTACCATGGATCGATAGGTACGTTAACGGATACTGCTTTTTTATATTCTAAGATTGCATCTATGGGATGTTCTCTACTGAGCTTCATTTGTCGATATTTGTGGTCGCTTCAATGGAAACCGCCTGAAATCAGCGTCTACTATCTCCATGGTAAGCAACTACTTTGCACATCTATGAAATGTCGTCTGTTGGACATCATCTGGCTGCCATATCCTTGTAATTCGCCCTGCTGTTACATCGTTGGAACAGCACCCACCATCTTCACACAGACCAGAAACTTTGTAATTATTTTTCCAGCGTGCCCTTAAAGAGCAACCTACACACAACAAATGTGATGTTTATTTGTTTCATTTTTAAAGTTCTTAGTATATATATTTTGACAATTTCTGCATTAACAAGCAGTTTCTTCTTTAATAAAAATTATTCTACGTAATTTTGAGGTTCTGTATACCAATATGTACATCTTGTTTTACATAATTCCTTAGAGCTATGCTTAATCGGCTAACGCTGACCTCACGCTATCAGCTGTAGGTGGAGCCACTTATGTTGCAGATGTAGGCGCACCACTCTCTCCAGCAGTTGACTATCGTCATTCAACGATTCCTTCTCCGTGTACAGTCATTGTCCATCAAGATCAGTTTATCTATTTTCTCTTGTTTTGTAATTTTATAGATAATTTTAAGTTCTTGTTATGTATCCATCTAATTTATATCCTTTATCAGATTACAGTTTCGAAGATCTGAAGATGATCATGTGCTGATCGAAACTGGCCACCTTGCAATAAATACGCCTTAGTGATCTAGACTGTTTTAGAACTAAATTCAACGATCACGTTTTTCAATGGCCAGCCTAACGATCTCCTTTGCAAACCGACCAGTCTTCGCGTGCCAGGAGGAACCAAAAAGAAAAAGTTTGGAGGCTCTGTTTACTGGAACCGTAGAGAATCGTTTCTAGGAGCGTATAAGAACTTGGTAATAAATAAGCAGTCTAACCTCCACCTACCAGTGGAGAGTGGGGAGCATGTGCCGCCTGTTGCCTCTTCCTCCTTTGTGGACACCCCTAGCACATCTCAGTATCAACAACTTACTGACAGATTCAATTTTTGGCCTCAGGGAGCGAAAATCAAAAGCAAAAATGGAATTCATGATTTTGTGTATGAAGTATTGGCGGGGCTAATGTTGGTAGTTCAGACTGTAGCGGCGGTAGCAGTTGATATGCCTATAAGCTCCTGCGACTTCTCCTGGCGCGGGGGTACAGAAAAGAAGGCGTCCATTGGTCAATAGAAAGCAGCAGCGGAACACGTCATCTGCGCCAGGGAAACACGTCCCGGTTTTTCCTTTTTAATGAAGCGCAAATTGTGGTTGGACGTTATTCTTTTTAAGCACTTCTAGATTTTCCATACCGACCGCAAGCGATGTTTGTATTACAAAGTAGTTTCAAAACATAATGACACAGTGTGGTACAGTATTAATTTGCTTATGCAAATTCAGTGAAATACGCTGAATTCCAAGAACCGGTTAACAGGATATAATATTGCGGTCACGACAAAAAACTATGTATTTTCGTACAGCTTATTTTATTTTAATGTGATACAAAAACTGTGTGACGCAAGATTTCGCTTCTCGGGCAAACAAATGAATTTCCTTCCTGCAGCAGCGGTGTCAGCCAGTTTAATTGGCTTTTTTTCGTTATACTGAACTAAGTACACTACTGGCCATTAAAATTGCTACACCAAGAAAAAATGCAGATGATAAACGGATATTCATTGGACAAATATATTATACTAGAACTGACACATGATTACATTTTCACGCAGTTTGGGTGCACAGATCCTGAGAAATCAGTACCCAGAACAACCACCTCTGGCCGTAATAACGGCCTTGATACGCCTGGGCATTGCGTCAAACAGAGCTTGGATGGCGTCTACAGGTACAGCTGCCCATGCAGCTTCAACACGATACCACAGTTCATCAAGAGTAGTGACTGCTGTATTGTGATGAGCCAGTTGCTCGGCCGCCATTGATCAAACGTGTTCAATTGGTGAGAGATCTGGAGAATGTGCTGGCCAGGGCAGCAGTCGAACATTTTCTGTATCCAGAAAGGCCCGTACAGGACCTGCAACATGCGGTGGTGCATTATCCTGCTGAAATGTAGGGTTTCGCAAGGATCGAATGAAGGGTAGAGCCACGGGTCGTAACACATCTGAAATGTAACGTCCACCGTTCAAAGTGCCGTCAATGCGAACAAGAGGTGACCGAGACGTGTAACTATAGTTGAATTCTTTTATCTTGGCGGCTCGCGCATGCCCGCCCAGACGCGGGAGAGTGCTGCGTTGCCAGTTGCACACGACGCACGCGCCAAGAGAAGCAGCGCCATAGTATAGCTAGTTTGCAAGCTTACGTTTAGGGGGGAGCGCGCAGTTCATGAAGTAAAGCCACCACGGCCGCATTGACCCTTTCGCTGTTACAAAGACGTGCTCCCTGCATTCCGCGCTGTGCGCGATTTTGTCACTGCACTGCTCGCCTGTGCAGACACATGGTGTTCCCACTGCTTTGACACACTTATCATTCGATTCCACAAAAACTATTTGGCCCAAAAATTAGATTTTTACATGTCTTCTTGACTGATACCTTCCCCCCATAAATGACTTAATTTTGTTTCGATGTTCAACGCAGTTATTATGCAGCATTAACTGTAGTAAACCATTGCACGAAATTTTGAAGAGTTTGCAGAGGTAGAAGTCCATAGCGTATACTTTCCGTATGGTCGATTTTAGTTGCCACAATGTTGAGAATGAAATGTGGACAAGATACCTAAATTTCGTATAAAATTTACTGTGTAACAATATCTCATTTAAGTACCACATAGGTGTCGTACGTAATATTGAGAAATGTTCCGTCTTTCCCGACTGTAACAAAAGTTTTATTTACACTGAGCACGTTTGGCTTTATTTTAAAGCACTTCAATGAATCAAAAGGAAGTAGACAAAATACATTAAACAAAACTGTGGACTTACAAAAACATTAGGACTTGAATATACCGTCTATCAGTGAAGTGATCTGAGCTATGTCACATATAATTTTTGTGTGTGGCACACACAAACATAATTTATTTGCTAAAACACTGATCAGCCAACACAAACGTTGAATATTGTGTTACTGCGGCACAAAACTACGAAAGGTGACTTGACAATGGAGGAGACAAAATACTGTCCACTGAAGATGCTTCAAAAGAGAGAAACGCGTCTGGTCTAAATAAGTCGCTTATTACAGTTGCAGAAGAGGAATATATTTCAGTACCATATGTGAAACTGCGACTGTGGAACAAAAACAAGAAAGAGAACATGAGTACCATTGTGTATGTGCCATACCTTTCATTGATTGAAGTGCTTTAAAATAAAGCCAAACGCGTTCGGTGTAAATAAAACTTTTATTACAATCGCGAAAGATGGAATATTTCTCAATATTACATACGACACTTATGTGGTACTTAAATTAAATGAGATGTTGTTATACAGTAAATTTTATATGAAATTTAGGTATCTTGTCCACATTTCATTCTCAACATTGTGGCAACTAAAATCGACCATACGGAAAGTATACGCTATGGACTTCTACCTCTGCAAACTCTTCAAAATTTCGTGCAATGGTCTACTACAGTTAATGCTGCATAATAACTGCGTTGAACATCGAAACAAAATTAAGTCATTTATGGGGGGAAGGTATCAGTCAAGAAGACGTGTAAAAATCAAATTTTTGGGCCAAATAGTTTTTGTGAAATCGAATGATAAGTGTGTCAAAGCAGTGGGAACACCATGTGTCTGCACAGGCGGGCAGTGCAGTGATGACAAAAATGCACACAGCGCGGAATGCGGGGAGCACGTGTCTGCAGCAGCGAAAGGGTTAATGAAGAGACAAAGCACTAGAAATTTCAAAAAATTGCATTCAAACGAATATAATTCATGAAGTAAGGCACTTCGATATTGTTTTTAAATGATTAAAATATTAAATTCCGCACAAGGTTTGAACTCATAGCCTTTCACGTAGAAGTCCAACACCTTAACCATTACGCTAACGTAGATCGTCTGCCTACAGAACACAGTGAGGAGTCTAACACGTTACTCAAAATACTGACAAACACTTTTGGTATAACTATGAATTACTCACGCTTTGTCGAAGTGCAATAGGAAATAAACAATTACCGCTCTTCTTTAGTGCGAGAAAGCGGTTCGTCAGATTTATACAAACACCTTTCCTTCCTATCGCCTGAATTAGGAGTCTTATTGCTTGTTTGGTTTAATTAATTAATAGAATATGAAGCAATTGGTATAAAGAACGCTTTTTCCAAACTTTCTATAAAACAAAGTCTGCTATCAAGACATTGCTTTTGTTCTATTACTTTATTTATGACTGAACGTTTCTAATAATGAAGACACTCGTCCATGCTATGCACTGCAGTCGAGATCTGGCAACGTCGTTCTCTGTTCATTGGCTGACTGTGTTTTGTGACGTCAGATGCGCAGAACGAACCTAAACTCGGCCGCCAACATAAATGACGCGCACTTTAGTGGCACCCCATACCATCACGCCTGGTGATACGCCAGTATGGCAATGATGAATACACGCTTCCAATGTGCGTTCACCGCGATGTCGCCAAACATGATGCTGTAAACAGAACATGGATTCATCCGAAAAAATGACGTTTTGCCATTCGTGCACCCAGGTTCGTCGTTGAGTACACTATTGCAGGCGCTCCTGTCTGTGATGCAGCGTCAAGGGTAACCGCAGCCATGGTCTCCGAGATAGTCCATGCTGCTGCAAACATCGTCGAACGGTTCGTGCAGATGGTTGTTGTCTTGCAGACGTCCCCATCTGTTGACTCAGGGATCGAGACGTGGTAGCACGATCCGTTACAGCCATGCGGATAAGATGCCTGTCATCTCGACTGCTAGTGATACGAGGCCGTTGGGATCCGGCACTGCGTTCCGTATTACCCTCCTGAAACCACCGATTCCGTATTGTGCTAACAGTAATTGAATCTCGACCAACGCGACCAGTAGTGTCGCGATACGATAAACCGCAATCGCGATAGGCTACAATCCGACCTTTATCAAAGTCGGAAACGTGATGGTACGCATTTCTCCTCCTTACACGAGGCATCACAACAACGTTTCACCAGGCAACGCCGGTCAACTGCTGTTTATCTATGAGAAATCGGTTGGAAACTTTCCTCATGCCAGCACGTTGTAGGTGCCGCCACCGGCGCCAACCTTGTGTGCATGCTCTGTAAAGCTAATCATTTGCATATCACAGCATCTTGTTCCTGTCGGTTAAATTTCTCGTCTGTAGCACGTCATCTTCGTGGTGTAGCAATTTTAATGTCCAGTAGTGTAATCATGTATTGCCACGTTATTTTTTATCCTTGGGTACTGCCATTATCAAAATAGTTTAGTTAGTTTTAGAGTTCGGTGATGTGTGTCTCGAAGGCGGCGAGCTGCGTATCGAAATTTTTTTTGTCAAAAAGTTATGCATGGCAGAAAAACTGGGGAGGAAACAAACCGCTATTTCGCTTAAAATGAAATGGTGCTATTTAAGACAATTGACGAAAAATGGAGGTCAATGCATGCCAGTGTGTGAACCAGGGAGGAGGCATGTAAACATGAAGTACTGTGGATACTGCGTTGTTTGTTTGGCTCAGGAAAGCTAGATCTCAGAAAGTTCCCACATCAGGACCTGTATTGCTGGAAGGAGGTGATGCACTTACAAAACGAACGGATACGGAATATTCTGCAAATACAGGTTGGTTGGAACGTTTCAATAAAAGAAATGACGTGGTTTAAAGAAAATTTTTGTGGGGAAATTAACCTGGTTTTACCGATTACAACTACAGATTGGTTGCAGTCTTCAGTGCTTGAACAATGTGACCCACGGAGCTGGCTGTTTTACCACTGACTACCCGATAAAACTTATCGCCTAAGGGATAATCGTATTAGATAGGAAAATCTCTGCAGAATTAATTACGAAACTGGTAGGATTCAGTTTGTCATTGGGAAAACTTTAGAAAGCCAGCAGTTTTAAAAATGTAAAAACATTACCAACTGAATATACAGAGAACAAAAAAAAAGAAAAGACGTGGGTGGTGACAGCTATGTTCACCGATTGAATTTTCAGTTTGGATAAGAACTTTTTGCGAGAAAAGCATAAAGTCTCAGTTTCTGTTGATAACTGTCAGGCGCTAAATAAAGTTTATATTTTTGCCTCTTCCAGAAGAAGTGGCCTTAGTGTCCTTCTGCCTATACACTTGTAAGAACATGTACTGCCGCGAGTCTGTTGAATTGTAACGAAAATGCACTGAAGATGGTTATTTACAGCCGAAATCCAGATTTATAAGCATAATAAAAACTAATGGCATTACGACTCATAGCTGTGTACTTCTCCTTCATTACAATCTACGGTCGCTGTGCACAACGGTTCCTGATGGAATCAAGGTTGGTTGATTGAACTGTTATTGAGAGTATTTGGACGCAGTCTGCCGTGAAGAGAAGCCCCATCAGGTGAGGTCGCAAACTGCCCCGACCGTGCTAGTGGTGCCAGAGGAGATTTTTGTGTTAATCGAGGATTTTTGGTAATTTGCGTTTTTGCTGCGCGTAGTTATTGCTTGCTTGCTTGCACACTGAAGGGATTTTGCCAAATTTGTGTATGCATACATTGAAGTAATATTCGTATCTTTATTGTGACTAGATACGTGATTATTGATTAAAGACACTGTGGAATAATTAAAGTTTTTGCTAATCAAATTGTCCAAAGAAGAGAAAAGACCGAGTAAAGTTTGGCAGTGCGTGAATCCTCAGTTTTCAGAATATAGTAAATAAAAAGTTTTTATTACTTCCTTTCATTTCTTGACACCGCTCAAGACTTGTTGACTAAACCCCTCTTGATCATCCAATTTCTGTAGACAAAGAAAAATAAAGGGGAATAATCGCATCAGCAGTTGTGACCATGCGTTGCATTTTGCATGGATCACAGAATTTAATTTGAATTGTTTCAGCATTTTGCTAGATATAGAATACTCATACGGTTTCAGTGGCAAGACGCGGTAAGTCGTCTGTTGCGTGCAGGAGCATTGCAGTATAATTGTTAGGAGATAGAGAATATTTTATAAAATCGCAGTCAGTTACAAGAGAATTGACTTTTCATGATTTATAGGAAGAGTAATTAATTTCTAATTTTTTGTTGTTGTTGTTCTCTGTGAGAATGCTGGCATGTACTGTAGGAAGAAGTTCCAGAAAATGTTTGAATTCTGACACGTCGGAATAAGAGTTTTCGTAATAGAAGTTGCACAGCAGATTTATGAATACGACAATAAAGTTTCGCTAGACAGCCTAGCAATTTTTAGAGAAAAAGTGTAGATAACGATTATATTGTCGAGATATAGCTTTAAACATTTTCGTACGTCTGTTCCCATAATAATAATTTTTGATAATAATACTTTCATCAGGCTAATAATAATAATTTTTTATGGTCAAAACTTTCACCTGCAGATGTCTCTTCTAGGAATTCGTTTCGTTGGATGATTTCGCAGTTGGAGATGCTTTGTCTTGCTACAGCATTTGCAAAATTTTATGCAATAGTGGTGGTTAGTAGTTCCCGCACGGCATTTATGTTGCTTGCTCGTTGCTCTGCATTAATTCAAAATACTTAAATTTCAGCAGTTTCCTGGTCCAGAATTTATTTACTCCGTAATAGTGAGGTTAACAGTTTCCTGTTAAGATATTTGTTTTGCAGTTTTGTGTTTTTTTTAATTGGTACAACGGTAATGAAAACTAGACCACTAGCAGGAATGGAAAAGACTGCAGAAGTAGCTCCGAACGAAGTTTCGGAGAATTTGAGACATAGTGTAGAAAATTCTTCTATGGATGATGACATCAGGAAACTAACGAACAATACTGTGAATAATCAGAGTGCAGGCCATTGCTTGCCAATCGTACCTGACGGACTGCAGGGAACTACCCGCATTTCAGGACGGCGAATACCGTGACACAATCCGATTTTTGTTATGAGAGGTTCAGGTATGGCTTCTACTTCTATAGAACAAAGTAATATTGTCTTCACCTCTTTCGTTAGTAATGTTACACAATCAACACTAGCTCAACTTAATGAGATTAGAAAGTCCAAGTAATGAAATTAGAGAATTTAATAACGAGATTAAAAAATCTAGCGAGCGATCAAACAATCTAGTAACAAACAGGAAGAGAACTTTAAATAGTTTCGGGATGAGATTAATGAAAATTGAAATTGTAAATTTGAGGAAACGTCAGAACGGTCGACAACTCAGACACGCGAGGATCTCAAGTGTGATACTCATAATCTTGAGTTCAGACTAGACCATGTGCAGTCTGTTGACATTATTGAGGTGAGACAACAGAGGTCACAACAAGAATTGCAAATAGAGGAATTAGTACAAAAGTTCGAGTCATTACAATTACAGATTAACTCTGAAGTTACAAGGACGCAAACTCAGTGGATCACAGTTGCAAAACGACTCGGGGAATTATCAGAGACAGAGGTGCAAACGAACAACGAATGAGGTAAAAGGTCTGGCGACATTCAGCCGGACCCGTTCGCTGATACCGAAGAATCTCAGTCCCTGCAACGTTTTAAAGGAAGTCGGATGATAATTTATCAGCAAAATAAACGTGACGTGAGAAAGATAAAGAAGGGCTTGCTGGAATCGATGAACTGTGCCAAAAGGTAAAAACCACGTACCGTTACGCATAGAACGCCACTAGTTTCGATCATTTCTGTAAAACTAAGAGAATTGGCTGCTGCTGACATTTATGTCCAGTTATAAGATCTAAACATGGCCATTCATTTGTTTTTACAGCTGTTGAGCTTGCCTCTAAATTTGTATCGTTCACATCTCTACAGAAGCAACTGCAAAATTTGTTTCTATAGCATTTGTAAAGAATTTTCTGAAAGAAGTAGGGCATGTTGACAAAGTAATTTCTGATAATGGCCCACAAGTTAGTTCTAACACACGGCTACAAACTTTGATACGTAGAAAAATTAAAACAATATTTATTTCACGTTTTATGTCATTCTGTAACCATTCTGAACGCATTATAAAAGAAGTAGGCAAATTTTGCAGATTGTATTGCTATCGTCAACACAAAAACTGGGTTTTGCACTTTTTGATTTTCAAAATATAATTAATGGACTACGAAATGATTTGCCTCCACTTCTTGCATTAAAGAATAAACCACCACCAGATCGTATAAAACAATTAATTGCCTTCCCTACACAACGACGTTTAAGGCGCAGTGAAGTAATTAATTCTGCAATGGAAAATATCAAGAAAGCCGCAGAGAAAAAGAAGCACACGAGTGAACATCAAGAACATACAGGTAAGTCAGAAAGTGTAGCTTAAATCGCATCGTTTATCTCATAACGGAAAGTCTTTGTCTTTTCTTGGTGTACGAAGGTCCTTTACGCTTACACCAAATCGCACATGCAAATACTGTGGAACTTGAATCCGTACACACACATAAGTCATGAGGTTCTCCATCATGCATCAAAGAACACAAAGAATAATACCCTAGGCAGTTTGTTGTTTTTTAGTAAACACATGCAGTGGCAAGCATATCTGCCCCAGCTGTTGAGTGCATTTTCTTACTTCAGCTTTCAGTACTGCTTCACACTTTTCAAATAAACTGTGTATATGTTAATATATTTTTAATTGGCAATATACGAGGGCGGTTCAGAAAGTAACCTCCGATTGGTCACAGTGCGGGTTGTGGGGGGAGTAGCGACGCCATCTGTGCGTTCACGCACTCAACAGGTCAGTCGGCATCAAGCCGTGGTCGAGTGAACGTCGTACCTGCGCTAGTTTAGTTTTTGTGGCAGTTTGAAATGTGTGCTGCAATAGAAAACCCCGCCAAATGTGAAGTGCGTGCTGTCATAAGGTTTTTTACAGCCAAAGGGTATTCTGCAGCAGCTATTCATCGTGAGCTTTGTGCCGTGTACGGACCAAGAGTTATGAGTGAAGCAGTTGTCCGTGAATGGGTACGTTTATTTAAAAGTGGACGAGAAAACGTTCATGATGAAGAGAGGAGTGGTAGACCATCATTGGTGACTGACGAACTCGTTCAGACAGTTGATGCAAATGTTCGTGAAAATCGACGTTTCTCAATGTCGGAGTTGTCTACTGGTTTTCCACAGATTTCTAAGACTCTCTTGTACGAGATAGTGACAGCAAGATTGGGTTACCGTAAGTTCTGTGCACGATGGGTGCCCAAAATTCTTACCGACCACCGCAAAACTCAAAGAATGGCCTCTGCATTAGACTTTCTGTCACGTTATGAGGACGAAGGA
Source organism: Schistocerca piceifrons (assembly GCF_021461385.2). Taxonomy (NCBI): domain Eukaryota; kingdom Metazoa; phylum Arthropoda; class Insecta; order Orthoptera; family Acrididae; genus Schistocerca; species Schistocerca piceifrons. Next base: position 1,041,675,159 of record NC_060138.1, read on the forward strand.
GAACCATTGTTAAACAGAATCGTGACCGGTGACGAAACCTGGATTAAGTACGTGAACCCTGAGACAAAAGAACAATCAAAGATGTGGGCACATTCAAATTCGCCTACCAAACCAAGAAAAGCCTCGCAAGATTTTTCTGCCAGAAAACTGATGGCAACGGTGTTTTGGGATGCCAAAGGGGTGTTGTTGGTTGAATTCATGGAAATTGGTACGACCATTAATCAAGACATGTACTGTGAAACAATAAAAAAGTTACGACGGGCTATACAGAACAAACACCATGGTATGCTGACTTCCGGTATCGTTTTTTTGCACGATAACGCCCGTCCTCACTCTGCTCGCAGAACAACGGCCCTTCTTGAGTCCTTCAAGTGGGACATTATCAACCATCCACCTTACAGCCCAGACCTGGCGCCAAGTGATTATCACCTCTTCATGCATTTGAAGAAATGGCTCGGGTCACAGCGGTTTGATGACGACGAAGAGCTCAAAGATGCGGTCACAGGCTGGCTCCAGGAACAAGCGGGTGATTTTTATGCAGAAGGAATTTCAAAGCTTGTGAGATACGATAAGTGCCTCAATCGCTATGGAGACTATGTAGAAAAATAGTGCAAAGATGTAGTTGTAAGATGTATATATTAAAATATTTTTATTTAACTTGGTGTATTTTTTTAAATCAACCGGAGGTTACTTTCTGAACGGCCCTCGTATTTGGTAGGAAGTACTAGTAAATAGTGAGTATATACGATATGTATTGTCTGAAGAAAAAGTACTTTAATTTGCTGAGCATAGTGTGACAAGGTAATAGTACAGTTCAAGCAGAACCTTTTTTTTTGCATCTATGTTTGAACTAGACAATATGGAATGGTAAGGCATCTGTGAACAATTTGAGTTCAGTTGGTATACTTCTGAGTTTACTGGTGAAGAATATGAAAAGTAATACTGTTTGTCTTACTTCTTGAGTTTGGAACTTTTCTTTTGAGATCTTGCTATGGCAGAGCAAACTTGGTTTTGTGGTTCTAAGAAAATAATTTTTTCTGCAGGAAGGTAGTTTGCAAATATCATGAAGTTTCTTGTTACTTGTGGTAACTTGTGTTGTGGATTTTGCTTTGCCTTTGCCGGAGAGAAGACTGTGTTATTTTCTGAAGAAAGTGCATAAAATGACATTTTCCTAGATACATATTTTGTTAAGTAGGTTATGAATTGTAGAGGTATAACTGCTGACTTTATTTTGAATGAGACAGTGTGTGAGTAGTTCTGAATTGAGGAAGATATTTATGATAGGCAGTAATTTAACTAGGAACATTTCCAACTGATGCTTGTTCTGCTGTTTAGGAAAAATTTAAAAGAGTGGTAATTTCAGAGTTGTATGCATACATGTTGAATCTACGGAATATTGTGGGATATGGGTATGGAATGTGATGAGGCATTTTGCTTAAGGACTGCCATGTGAGGCTTATGATAATATTATGGTTAATTATGGTACAACAATGGTATATTATGGTGCAATTATGGTATTATGTGAAGTTGATTATGATTCATTGAATATTATGCTGAAGGTTAATGGAATATGTTGTTCTGAGAAAGACATACGAGGCATTATACATGATTTAGTGAGGAAGCATTTTTTGCAGTTATTTATGGAACAAGACAAAGTAAAAAAATGTACACTCTTTAAACGAAGCAACCCACAGCTGTACTAGATACATGGAGATTCAGTTTGTGCACACTTTGTTCGAAGGTAGAGTCACAGTGATATTTTCAAGAGAAATTTATTTTGTCCTGAAGAGATCTCTGAGAGGAATGTGCTATTGAAGTTTTGTTGTTGTTGACGAGTCGTATTGTGACATGTAAGAGCTATCGATTATGGAAAGAACACGAATTACAGTTTGAGATAAAAATCACACCTGCCGTGCACATTGTAAACTCTAGAACACGAACATTTCACCTATATGAAACAGAAGCGCTCGCAAAGGCACATTTTCTGATCACCTGTTTGAAGATGAGACTGCATATGTGGGTGTATCTGTCGAGGAATGAGTATTAATGGTTTTACAAAGATCTATACATGTGACACGAATTTTCTAGCTTTGCGAAGTTGTGGAATGAAATTTGTCTCAGTGAAAAATTTTGTTTCTCTGCTTGTTACTGTTTACACTTACCGTACTTCATTTTTTGTGCGGACATTATCATAATTGAATTTCTCTCTATTGCAGAAGTAATAAAAACACAGAACTGTATGCATTCGTATGAACTAAACAATATTTTCAGCTCAGAGTGTAATGTACATAGTGAGTGAGTTACATTCTAACAACTGGAATGTTGCACCAGTCTGTTATGGAGAACTAGACATTCCAGAAGTACCTGGTAGTGTTAAAAACACTGATCCATGACTTGTATATAAATATGTTATGCATTTTGACAACTTTCTTTTCAGCTTGTAGAACTTTTACACCTTGCTGCAAGTTAATCTGCTACATTTCTCTTGCACGTTGTAAATAATTCTGTAAAATAAGTTACTTAAATACTTTAGCGTCTTTCTATTTAAACAATTTTTATTTCCAAATTCTTCTCATGGTGATGAATGAAGATGTTTCTGTTACAATTGTGATGCAGTGCCGATTCGAGCATGTTATGTTAATGATTGTAAGATGATGATTTTTTCTTCTCATTAAGCAATACTGAAGCTCTAGAGAAGTTATTTTTTCATTTCGGATAATAAAATATTTCTTTCAGCTACTGGGCAGTTTGAGGATGATTTTCTCTTTGTGTTGCATCTTAGAGCAAGTTATGTCATTATAAGTTGCTTCACAAGATATGTCTTTTGAATATTATATTTATTTTGCTGTCGGAAACTACATATGGCCATACAATTCTAATTTCACACACAGACAAGTTGACATTTGACATCTGATGATACTGACACCCCGTAGAGTTGAGAATGTTGCATTTACTGGAGAGGACATCTTCTCTACTAAAAAGAAACTTCACGCTTTTTTCCCCTCTTCTACAGCAAAAAATAGGATTTTCTTTTTCGACTGAAGCATTTGGACTTACAGGTTAAGTGCAGATGGCAGTGTTGTTCGGAGTCTACTGCAATAGCTCTGCCGTGTAAAAACTGAACGTAGATATTGCAAGTCATGAATGGATCTTCTTTACCCACAGAGATAAATGGTAAACTGCTATTGAACATCCATTGTGCAGTAAGGTCAGGAGGCATTCTTGAGGAAATTGGGAACGGACGACAGGCACATTTACTGATGTCGCTTATGTTTCACGGGAATCCGCACTTCACAGTACTGGATCGATCCCATTTCAGCTCGAAGTGGGCTGTACGAGGAAGAGACAGAGATAAGATTGGCGACACTTTTTCAGCGTTGTTCCTAAAAAGGTTCGCATCCATCTTGACATTAGAATAGTGCCGAAACTACCACTGGAAGCAGAAGTCAGCAAAGTTTCTCATGAAAAAACAAAATCTCAATCCAGTAGTCATTGACAAAGACACAAACAATTTTACAGTTCAGTAGCGTCGTAGACAATCTTTCCTACAAGTTTGAGATAATTTTATGATAAATAAGCTACACTTGCTCGTTCTCTGGGCGTGTTGTGTTGCGATCTTCACTTAGCAAATTCCAGTAAAGTTACGTAGACATCCGGCAGCCGTCGTTATTCACACCATCCTTCATTTGTAGGGACGGTTTTTCTCTGTTTTGGAAATACTGAGAACAAGCTCGCAGAAGATGAAACTTTCATCAACATATCCCAGACACGTGGAAGTATTGGAGTGTTTGCATCTATATCTATACTCCGCAAGTCACCTTACAGTGTGTGGCGGAGGCTATTTTGTGTACCAGTGTCACTGCCCCCTGTTCCTGCTCCAGTCACATGTGGTTAGCGGGAAGAAAGATTGTTGAGAAGCCTCCGTGTGGGCTCGAATCTCATTTTATCTTCTTTGTCTTTTCCCGAGATATGCGTATGAGAAAACAATATATTGGCTGACTCTTGTAGAAACGTACTTCAACAGTAGACCATACCGTGATGCAGAACGCCTCTCTTACAGCGTCTGCCACTGGAGTCGGCTGAGCGTCTCCGTGAAGTTTTTGCGCTTGCTATATGAACCTGTAACGAAAAGTACTGCTCTTCTTTGGATCTTCTGTATTTGCATTATGTATCCTATCCGGTACGGATCAGAATACTCAAGTATTGGTCGAACGAGTGTTTTGTAAGCTACATATTTTGTTGATGGACTACATTTTCTGTGGTTTCTTCCAAAGAATCTGTCTGTATCTGCAATACTAGTTACTAACCACCGTCCACACGGTGCATGTCCGTATCTCACCACTGACTTCTAGTATCAGCCGCACGCAATTGACGTTAATAAGTGTATGGGCCTGAAGATGACGTTGTTACAACGTTGAAACTAGTTGCCAAAATAAAATCGAGACATTAAATACAGCCGGAGGAATTTCTTCGTTTTTAATATAAATTTATACCAGCTGACGTCCCACTGTCCTCCATTTCAACTATGGACGTACGAAGAGCTTTTTATTGTTTTCTGTCAAGTGTGTAGATAATTAGTGGGGTAGCGGTCAGTCTCGGTGTGACAGTCTCCATTTCCGTCAGGGCAGCAGCATGTATGAGAGACGGAAGTCTGGCATCGAGCCCGGGTGCAGCTGTCCGGGTGGAGGTTTGCGATGCGAGCACAGGACATGCGGTGAGGTCGCAGCGGGCAGTGACGCAAGGAGGGGCTGGGACCAGCAGCGGCGAGGCGTTGCTCCCGCGGCCTCCATCGCTGCAGGCACCGTTACCGGGGCCCACGCTGCGTCCGTCAACAGAGCTCCCGTCTGCCAGGGGCAACGCTGGGGGGTCAGTCATAAAGTAACACTCACGGAAAGTCATTCTTTCGGAAAACTCATGAATATTATCATTTCGAGACACGGCACTGAAGTGGCCTGTGGAATGCGAATTTACACGGTCTCGCTAATATTGTGGGATTTACTGTATTTTGTATGCCGCCATTTACAAATGACCTGCCACCTAGTTGCTAAGACAGGTCCTGCTTTCACAATATGAAATTGTACATACACAGAATACGAAGCTTTTTTGATTTCTCCTTATTTTAACAAAGTATAACAATTTTGCAGTTTTCAATATTTTTAAAGTTAAAACTAATTAGGAAACGGAAACACTTAAAATTTACAATTTATGTGTTAAGAAGATAGAAAAGTAGGAAGATAGAAAAAGAGTTCAGATTTATAGAACACCATCACCTACGCTGTCCAGGAGGGACTGCCTCAAAAGACATTGAGTATCCCGCTCCTAAGCAACCTCCGCCCGATTTAGGCTATCAGCGTGTGCTGTCTTCTATTGCTACATGTATCTTACAATCAAATGTTAACTTCTTATGAACACTTGTTTTCGTGACACCTTGGCGACTATACATTTAGTCCTTATTCTATGTTTATCTGTTTTCGCCTCTGCCGCTCTCGTCTGATCTGCTACAGCAATTGCTGTCATCTGTGTCGCCAGTATTAATCCATATTTAAATGGAACGTATCAGAAGGTTTAAATTAACAGTACATATAGTCTGCAGAAGTTGATATAAACGGTACAGATAGTCTGCAAAAATCAGCAGAGTCCTCTTACTGGGAAGGCATCGAGAATAGTGTCTCACAGGATCCAGTCTTGGGTCCCTTATTGTTTTCACTATCTATTAATGGCTTGCCACTATGTATTCGTGAAACTGCAAAACTACACTCCTGGAAATGGAAAAAAGAACACATTGACACCGGTGTGTCAGACCCACCATACTTGCTCCGGACACTGCGAGAGGGCTGTACAAGCAATGATCACACGCACGGCACAGCGGACACACCAGGAACCGCGGTGTTGGCCGTCGAATGGCGCTAGCTGCGCAGCATTTGTGCACCGCCGCCGTCAGTGTCAGCCAGTTTGCCGTGGCATACGGAGCTCCATCGCAGTCTTTAACACTGGTAGCATGCCGCGACAGCGTGGACGTGAACCGTATGTGCAGTTGACGGACTTTGAGCGAGGGCGTATAGTGGGCATGCGGGAGGCCGGGTGGACGTACCGCCGAATTGCTCAACACGTGGGGCGTGAGGTCTCCACAGTACATCGATGTTGTCGCCAGTGGTCGGCGGAAAGTGCACGTGCCCGTCGACCTGCGACCGGACCGCAGCGACGCACGGATGCACGCCAAGACCGTAGGATCCTACGCAGTGCCGTAGGGGACCGCACCGCCACTTCCCAGCAAATTAGGGACATTGTTGCTCCTGGGGTATCGGCGAGGACCATTCGCAACCGTCTCCATGAAGCTGGGCTATGGTCCCGCACACCGTTAGGCCGTCTTCCGCTCACGCCCCAACATCGTGCAGCCCGCCTCCAGTGGTGTCGCGACAGGCGTGAATGGAGGGACGAATGGAGACGTGTCGTCTTCAGCGATGAGAGTCGCTTCTGCCTTGGTGCCAATGATGGTCGTATGCGTGTTTGGTGCCGTGCAGGTGAGCGACACAATCAGGACTGCATACGACCAAGGCACACAGGGCCAACACCCGGCATCATGGTGTGGGGAGCGATCTCCTACACTGGCCGTACACCACTGGTGATCGTCGAGGGGACACTGAATAGTGCACGGTACATCCAAACCGTCATCGAACCCATCGTTCTACCATTCCTAGACCGGCAAGGGAACTTGCTGTTCCAACAGGACAATGCACGTCCGCATGTATCCCGTGCCACCCAACGTGCTCTAGAAGGTGTAAGTCAACTACCCTGGCCAGCAAGATCTCCGGATCTGTCCCCCATTGAGCATGTTTGGGACTGGATGAAGCGTCGTCTCACGCGGTCTGCACGTCCAGCACGAACGCTGGTCCAACTGAGGCGCCAGGTGGAAATGGCATGGCAAGCCGTTCCACAGGACTACATCCAGCATCTCTACGATCGTCTCCATGGGAGAATAGCAGCCTGCATTGCTGCGAAAGGTGGATATACACTGTACTAGTGCCGACATTGTGCATGCTCTGTTGCCTGTGTCTATGTGCCTGTGGTTCTGTCAGTGTGATCATGTGATGTATCTGACCCCAGGAATGTGTCAATAAAGTTTCCCCTTCCTGGGACAATGAATTCACGGTGTTCTTATTTCAATTTCCAGGAGTGTAGTTATTTTTGCTGGTGATACAAGTATAGTAATCACACCCATCAAACAAGAATCAGCTGAGGAAATTGTAAATAATGTCTTTCAGAAAATTATCAAGTGGTTCTCTGCAGATGGTCTCTTACTAAATTTTGAGAAAACACAATATATACAGTTCTGTATAGTAAATGGCATAACACCATTCATAAATATAGACTTTGAATTGAAGTCTGTTGCTAAGGCAGGATATTCAAAATTTCTGGGTGTATTCGTTGATAGGAAATTGAATTGGAAGAAACACATTGATGATCCGCTGAAATGTTTAGGTTCAGCTACTTACGCTATTAGGGTTATTGCAATTTTTTGTGATAAGCGTGTCAGTAAATTAGCCTACTGTGCCTATTTTCATTGCCGGCCGTTGTGGCCGAGCGGTTCTAGGCGCTTCAGTCTGGAACCTCGCGACTGCTACGGTCGCAGGTTCGAATCCTGCCTCGGGCATGGATGTGTGTGATGTCCTTAGGTTAGTTAGGTTTAAGTAGTTCTAAGTTCTAGGGGACTGATGACCTCAGATGTTAAGTCCCATAGTGCTCAGAGCCATTTGAACCTATTTTCATTCACTGCTTTCATATGGCATCATATCTTGCGGTAATTCATCACAAAGAGAAAAAGTATTCATTGCACAAAAGCGTGTGATCAGAACAATAGCTGGAGCCCACCCAAGATCACCTAGCAGGCTTTTGTTCAAGAAACTCGTGATATTCACATACCTTCGCCGTAAACATATTCACTTATGAAATTTATTATTAATAACCCATCCCGATTCAAAAATAATAGCAAACTGCATAGCTACAACACTAGAAGGAAGGATAGTCTTCACTATTTTGGGTTAAATCTGACTTTGGCATAGAAAGGGGTGAATTATGCTGCCAAAAAGTCTTTTATAATCTACCAAATAACATTAAAAGTCTGGCAGATAGGCAATCAGCAATTAAAAACAAATCTAAAGAATTTCTGAATGACAACTCCTTCTACTCAGTAGATGAATTTTGAGATATGAAGTAGTAATTGTAAAACAAAAAAATGATGAATTCTTAGATATGAAATAGGAAAAAAATTATATTGTGTAAAGAAAACTTATGTTAAACTGACACGTTCCACATCATTACGAAATGTTGTATTCATGATATATGGAACAAGTATTAATGTAACGTATTGTCTGTGGAGTCATTTGTTGCCAAAGTTCGTTGCTGCCTGTTCTCTCGTCGCTGCAAGTACTCTGTATGCAGCACTCTAGACATTCTGTCTACGCAGTCGTTGAGTCCTTTCCACATGGTCTGATATCTAAGTGATTGTGATACGTCGTAGTGAGTGCGCCAGGCACCTGGTCACAGGACAAAAGTACATGTTATCGGGTCCCTCTCTCCCCGAAGGCACAATAAACATCTGACCGAGATTTACACGCTGCAAATGAGTCGTGTATATCCCATGGCTGGTTAAAGAATGAACTATACCCCGGCTATGACATCTTTCACCCTTACCGCCCCCCGATCTTCGGGAAGAATGCATGGACCCTACAGGCCGTTTCACTATTGTCCCACTTCTTTTGCCCATGAATTCACTTTCCAGGCTTTTAAGCCTCTCAAGGTCTGTTATTTCCTCAGCTAAGAGGTCTCTGACTGTCTAATCTGCCCGTTTTGAGCCAAGATAGTGACGCGCGGTACTTAATACTCATGTCTATGGGGTGTATCCCAGGCACCACCCATAGTGCCTCTACCGACGTGTCACCTAAACCCCAAATAGCCTTAGGGGCACACTCCTCTGTCCGTGCCTTACCACCATGCCATTAGCAATGGTGTAGAGTCAAACATATTGCTGACTCGAAGAGAACGCAGTAGTGTGTTCGTATTATGATCATGCCGTGTGGTCAAACGCACGGCATTCCGGAGTGGGAGGGAGCGCCTGGTCCCCGACACTAATCCGCCCGGCGGACTTGGGTCGAGGTCCGGTGAGCCGACCAGTCTGTGGATGGTTTTTAGGCGGTTTTCCATCTGCCTCGGCGAATGCGGGCTGGTTCCCCTTATTCCGCCTCAGCTACACTATGACGGCAATTGCTGCACAAACAAGTTCTCCACGTACACGTACACCACCATTACTCTACCACGTAAACATAGAGGTTACCCTCGTCTGGTGGGAGACGTTCCCTGGGGGAGGGGGGGGGGCGGTGACTGGGCGCCGAACCGCTCGATAACTCTGAAAGAGTGAAAGAGTGGTTCGGTGTTCGGCGGCGGAGGATTGAAGTGGACTGCGGTAGCCGTCGTGGGGTTGTGGACCACTGAGGCTGCAGCGAGGACGGAGCCTCTCCGTCGTTTCTAAGATCCCGGTTAACATACTATACAATACAATATAATTATGATCATGGGTAATTTGTAATTCACTGTGTACACTCTGGCAAGCTTATGCAGTAACTTGCATGCTCTTTCTGTACCTGTTTTCATGTATGGATTAAGGTAAAATTTATGGTGCAGGATTGTGCTCAAGCATCTTGTAATCATGATCCTTTTTGTTCTTTTTTTTCTATCTAATTTAACTGTAGGATTCCTTTGTAAGTTTCCTTTCAACGTTATGTGGAGGATTCTATTTGATGAAATGGTGAGTTTGTTTGTAGCGGCCGGCCGTTGTGGCCGAGCGGTTCTAGGCGCTTCAGTCTGGAACCTCGCGACCGCTACGGTCGCAGGTTCGAATCCTGCCTCGGGCATGGATGTATGTGATGTCCTTAGGTTAGTTAGGTTTAAGTAGTTCTAAGTTCTGGGGGACTGATGACCACAGATGTTAAGTCCCATAGTGCTGAGAGCCATTTGAACCATATTTTTGCGCACCAGTTGCTCATGGTTTGTAGTACTGCAGATACTTCTGCTTCAAGTTGTTCTCTTCAGTTAGCTTCTATCACAAGGAGGAGGTCGCCAGCGTCTGCGACTACTCTTTCTGTACATCTTCCCCTTCCATTGACGTTCGGAGAGGTTCATCGGTAATGTTCCAGAAAACTGGTGAGCAGATCGACTTCTGCGGGCATTCTTTTGTGATCTTTTTGATCACCTTGAGAATTTCCGCTCGCCGCTAGCGGGACTATAGACTACATGCAGGTCTTTTCCAATGACATCTGGAAAGAAGTCCCGAATGTCCTCAGAACTATCCGTTTGGTTGTGCTGCTGGCTGCAAGGGCAGTTGCGTTTCTTCTAAAGCAGTTGCGGTTCTTCCCCACCACTTATGTGTATCACTTTCACTGAGTTAGAAGTATACACTGTCTGACGAAAAAAGTTAAGCACCCAGAAGACATGATGTAATATCAGTGTAATTTCATACATAAACACACCATCTGCGGGTATGTAAGTGATTAGCGTTGCAATTCTCTGTGTTCAAAATGTTCAAATGTGTGTGCGTTCTTAAGGGACAAAACTGCTTTGGTCTCGGTCCGTAGACTTACACAGTACGTAAACTAACTTAAAGTAACTTATGCTAAGAACAACACACACGCATACCCGAGGGAGGACTCGAACCTCCGGCGAGAGGAGCCGCACTGTCCGTGACATGACGCCTCAAACCGTGCGGCCGCTCCTCTCCGCAATTCTCTGTGACAGATGGAACAGCCACCAGAGTGCATTAGTGGTGTTAGCGTTGTAGTGAGGCATGGAAGGGTAAGCAAGTATAATGGGCGTGAACAGTGTCAGATGTTCAGTGATCACTGTGATGCCCACGGAGGATACCGCGTACTCGTTTGAGACGGTTTTAATAGCACCTGACACAGTTTGAAATGGAAGTCATTGTGGGTATCCATTTGGCTGGCGCGTCAAATCGCGCAGTATCCAGATTTGTGGGGGATTAGGATGAGGCAGTGACCCAATGTTGGAATCCATAAGAACGTGAGGTAAGTCATCCTCGTCAACAAGGTTCCATTCGCTCAAGTCCGACCACAACAAAGGAGGATCACTGTATTGTGCAGCAGGCACGTCGTAACCCCTTCACATCTTCGTCTGCCATCCGAGAACAAGTAATTGATTCCATGCAACATTTTTGGACATCCCAAACCATTTTGCTGCAGTCGGACTTGGGAATTGCCGAACCATGCGTGGGCTGCCGTTAACATCACAATACAAACGGTTACGTCTGGAATGTTGCCGTGTCTGGGAAGCATTGACTGCTGACTGACATTGTATTGAGCGACGAATTACGGTTCTACGCTACCCCTGATGAGAATTGCCGTCGAATATGGTGTCTACCTGGAGAGAAGTCCCTATCTTCCAGTGGGTTGGAGAGGCAGATCTATGTTATAGTACGACTTCTGGACATTCCTGTTAGTGACTGAGGGAAATCTGCCCATGTGATGGACATCCTCTGTCCGCATGTGTAACCTCCATGTGGCAGTATTCTGGCGCCACTTTTCAGGATGACACTACTCGTTCACTCACGGCACGTGTCTCTATGAACTGCGTTCGATGTTGAGGTACTCCCATGGACAGTGAGATCCCCAGCTCCGTTCCCAATAGAACACGTGTGAAACCAGCTCTGACGTTAACTATGTCCCAGTGCCAGCATCCAGCATATTAAGAAACAGTTACTGAGCCGTCGCGGGACTGGCGCCAGTAGTGTCTCTGACTTGAGTACATTCGATTTCCTAGTGCAGGGGTTTGTCTTTGGGCTTGGGCTGGCTTGAGATATTAGGGAGTGTCGACCGCGAGTAGGGGAGAAGACACAACGCTTAAGAACGGAACGCTGCGGTGATCGAGTCGGCGATTGGTTGGCGGACAGAAGCGAAAACGGCGTGCCTGAGGCCGGGCGGCGGTTGTCACGTGGTTGTACTGGAGTCGGCGGGAGTTGGCTGGCGCTGTGCATTCTACGGCAACATCGTGAGCTGTGGATGTGTCTGCTTCCTTGGAGGGACTCACTGTTATGGTCTTGCGAAGTGATGGTCTGGCATCTTCGCAAAATCGCCCCCGCATCTAGACACCCAGTTAAGTACGCTAATTACTAAGAGCGCTTAGTTAACTGTGATTGTGATCGCTCTTGGTACAGGAAGACGTTGCACGACGTGTGATGTGATGCTTTTTCGATTTCATTTGAGGCCTCCCACTAAGCATGTGCTCTGCTTCCTCATAATGTTGATGTATTTGCAGATGTGTGTCATTAAGTTTTAGTGAGTGCCGGTTCTCGTGAGCCAGATCATTTCCCACTCTTAGCGTTTGTTTACCAAGTACTGTTTCACTTAAAGGAAGCACTTCCTGATGAAATTAGTTGTTGTTTAGCCTTTATTTTATAGAGTTAATTTACTGATCAATCTAAAATGTTAAGGTTAAGAAAGGTTTTCCTGTCTTCTGTTGTCGGGTGTGGTATGTGTTTCAGTGAACTGTGGCAGCGGGCAACCGAAGCGCAGAGGTTCCCTTTAGATTACAAGTTTGGCTTACGGGCGCTGGACTTCGCTTGAGCTCGGTTGTTCCTCTTCGGTAGCGCTTGCTTGGTTCACATTTTGGTGCTCTACTCGACGTGGGGTTTCAAACGGAGCCACGTCTTGGTTCGAAGTTAAGTATTACTTCTCTCAGTCGGTTCCACCGTTCGTGGTTAAACACCGGCCTTACAAGCTTGGATCTTGCTTGTGTTATTGCACATTTATCATTGTACAAGGTTGTAACTATCTGTGCCCTAAAAGTTTATCTTACAAATCAATGGGCATTTGAATAATTTCGGGGTCGCTCTGTAAGACTGACCAAGTTATAAATATGTTTTAAGTATTCGTGTTGAACATGAGGCTGTGTGTCAAATGTTATTTTACATGTAATGTGAGGCTTTAATTGAAAGGGTCTCAAATAATGTGTCTTAACTAGAATTGTTTGTTGAAACTATGGTTAAATTCAGCCTCATTGGCTTCCGTCAATTTTGGAGGGAAGTCGTGGGCTACATGTAATGTTGATTGAAAGGGTCTTAAATAGTGTCTCTTAACTAGAGTTGTTTGTTAAAGTTATTTATTAATTTGCTTATGATTTATGTAATGGATGCCCCTTAAATAACCTTGCCCGAGTGGCGCCTGTCAAATTGTATCTGAGATTGTTTTCGGTAGTTAATAAAACCATTGGAATTGAAATGTTCACTTCATTGGGTCAGCCCTTCCACATGCTTTAGATTTAAAGGTTAAACAGAACAGCTGTTAAGTGATGAGGTACCAGTTACAACAGTGAATGAATTGTATTTGCAGTTGCGAGCACGGACAACGATCAGCTGTATAAAGGAATGACGACAGTGAAAATTTGAGCCGGACCGGAACTCGAATGCGAATTTTCCGCTTACCGCGAGCGGTCACGTTACGATTTGGCTATCCGAGCACGAATCACGGCCAGGTCCAAACTTCATATGTCGTCAACCATGGTGTCTGCAACCTGTACTCGTTCATCCACTATGCATATTTCCACACAGGGGAGTCATTTTACTTGAAAGCCACTTGCCCGCTGTTGGCGGATAAATACGATAATGCAGTGCCTTTATTATTCCGAATTACGTCATTCCATTATACAGCTGATGGTGTCCATATTCGCAACTGCGAATACATTTCACATATTTCATGACGGCTGAAGTCGCCGCAGCGCCTGTTCCTTCATAACAGCTTGCCTAAGGAGAGAATACAATGGACCTTCAACATCCTTTGAACCGAGTCAGTGGATGCATCCAGGCCAGAGGGGGTCAGCGCCATACTGATAAGTGGGCTCGCATTGGCAAGAATTTCGTATGATGATTACTTGACATTCTCAGCTGTACTGGAGGGGATCTCAGAATATAAACACGTTTGTTTTCTTATGACAGAAGTTTATTCGCCCAGATCGCATAAAAATACTCAAAAAACATTTTATTCGATTTGGGCGAATAAACTTCTGCATCTACATCTACGTCTACATCTACATTTATACTCCGCAAGCCACCCAACCGTGTGTGGAGGAGGGCACTTTACGTGCCACTGTCATTACCTCCCTTTCCTGTTCAAGTCGCGTATGGTTCGCGGGAAGAACGACTGTCTGAAAGCCTCCGTGAGCGCTCTAATCTCTCTAATTTCACATTCGTGATCTCCTCGGGAGGTATGAGTAGGGGGAAGCAATATATTCGATACCTCATCCAGAAACGCACCCTCTCGAAACCTGGCGAGCAAGCTACACCGCGATGCAGAGCGCCTCTCTTGCAGAGTCTGCCACTTGAGTTTGCTAAACATCTCCGTAACGCTATCACGGTTACCAAATAACCCTGTGACGAAACGCGCCGCTCTTCTTTGGATCTTCTCTATCTCCTCCGTCAACCCGATCTGGTACGGATCCCACACTGATGAGCAATACTCAAGTATAGGTCGAACGAGTGTTTTGTAAGCCACCTCCTTTGTTGATGGACTACATTTTCTAAGGACTCTCCCAATGAATCTCAACTTGGTACCCGCCTTACCAACAATTAATTTTATATGATCATTCCACTTCAAATCGTTCCGCACGCATACTCCCAGATATTTTACAGAAGTAACTGCTACCAGTGTTTGTTCCGCTATCATATAATCATACAATAAAGGATCCTTCTTTCTATGTATTCGCAATACATTACATTTGTCTATGTTAAGGGTCAGTTGCCACTCCCTGCACCAAGTGCCTATCCGCTGCAGATCTTCCTGCATTTCGCTACAATTTTCTAATGCTGCAACTTCTCTGTATACTACATCATCATCCGCTAAAAGCCGCATGGAACTTCCGACACTATCAACTAGGTCATTTATATATATTGTGAAAAGCAATGGTCCCATAACACTCCCCTGTGGCACACCAGAGGTTACTTTAACGTCTGTAGACGTCTCTCCGTTGATAACAACATGCTGTGTACTGTTTGCTAAAAATTCTTCAATCCAGCCACACAGCTGGTCTGATATTCCGTAGGCTCTTACTTTGTTTATCAGGCGACAGTGCGGAACTGTATCGAACGCCTTCCGGAAGTCAAGAAAAATAGCATCTACCTGGGAGCCTGTATCTAATATTTTCTGGGTCTCATGAACAAATAAAGCGAGTTGGGTCTCACACGATCGCTGTTTCCGGAATCCATGTTGATTCCTACATAGTAGATTCTGGGTTTCCAAAAACGACATGATACTCGAGCAAAAAACATGTTCTAAAATCCTACAACAGATCGACGTCAGACATATAGGTCTATAGTTTTGCGCATCTGCTCGACGACCCTTCTTGAAGACTGGGACTACCTGTGCTCTTTTCCAACCATTTGGAACCTTCCGTTCCTCTAGAGACTTGCGGTACACGGCTGTTAGAAGGGGGGCAAGTTCTTTCGCGTACTCTGTGTAGAATCGAATTGGTATCCCGTCAGGTCCAGTGGACTTTCCTCTGTTGAGTGATTCCAGTTGCTTTTCTATTCCTTGGATACTTATTTCGATGTCAGCCATTTTTTCGTTTGTGCGAGGATTTAGAGAAGGAACTGCAGTGCGGTCTTCCTCTGTGAAACAGCTTTGGAAAAAGGTGTTTAGTATTTCAGCTTTACGCGTGTCATCCTCTGTTTCAATGCCATCATCATCCCGGAGTGTCTGGATATGCTGTTTCGAGCCACTTACTGATTTAACGTAAGACCAGAACTTCCTAGGATTTTCTGTCAAGTCGGTACATAGAAATTTACTTTCGAATTCACTGAATGCTTCAGGCATAGCCTCCTTACGTTAACTTTGACATCGTTTAGCTTCTGTTTGTCTGAGAGGTTTTGGCTGCGTTTATACTTGCAGTGAAGCTCTCTTTGCTTTCGCAGTAGTTTCCTAATTTTGTTGTTGTACTATGGTGGGTTTTTCCCGTCCCTCACAGTTTTACTCGGCACGTACCTGTCTAAAACGCATTTTACGATTGCCTTGAACTTTTTCCATAAACAAAAATCTGCAATAAGAACAACAACCGTGTTTAAGTATCTTGTAGTTTTGACCCGACTTTCTAATCATTGTAAAACGTCACACACTCTCACAACCTGTGAAGTTTGATTTTATTTTATGTGGGTGCTTCACTTTTTTTGTTATGTGGTGTAATTTTTGTGACATCACGTGCTATTGTATCATGTTAAATATTGAGTCAATGACCATTATTAAAAAGTAAGTCTCTTACAAAATATACAAAAAATGTTTGAATAATCCCACAATTATTGCAGGAATTTTGAGACTTATGATGACACTCCAGAACAATACAGCATTACATAAGTAATTAGTAAAGTTTAATAATGCTTGTATCTGGTTTCATAAAATGGAAGAATTATCTTAAAAATTACAAAATACATATGGCCAGCGCGAAGAAAGAGTTTCGGTCTACCCTTTAGATGAAAGTCCTTTTGTACACAAGTTTGAATTTAATTATTCGTAGTTCCCTGAGGAGCTATGTGACTCTTCTGCCTTCATACTACGTGTAGTTGTCAAAGATTATAGCTGTGGTACATTTGCAAATCTGTCTTTTATAAAATTGTCTGTAAAAGTTGATATAAATGCTGCATTTGAAATCTAGACTATTGTGACACTTGTTGACACTGTAAGCTTTCATTTGGTACTTTATATGATGTGATCACTCCAGTGGTTTAATTAGTATTAATTTCAAGTGTCCAGCATGTTATTCATAAAAACAGTTGTAAAATTGTTATACTTATTGTAGAATTAACTTCAACAGAACAATGACCTCGTTTTATCGACATGATTTTTGTAATTTATTGTTTTTATTGTGTCGCGTTTGTAAGGTCAGTAACGTTGTTTCCGCGAAAATGCAATATCCATCTTATATATCGTTCACTGTAATCCCCAACGTGTCTTTCCCAACCTCTTCCAGCTATGGCTCCATGGGTGCGCCGGTTTCCCGACCGCGTGCTTTGCGACTCTGACGTCAACGTGCTGTTTGAACTCTTTCTGTTTATTTTATATTATTTTTAGTTTCTCCTCATTTAACAAATGTTGAGATAATACATGATAAGAGGAAGCTAATTCGTTCACAAAAATCATGTGATGAAAGACTTTACTCGTCGAAGAATCAGAGAACATCTTTTTTAATGTGTGAATACATCGAAAATTCCAGAAGCTATAAGTTGTGAATGGAAAATCGCTTAAATAAAAGATATAGGTAGGCATGTTCATCTATCTTCTTCCTGCCATGTTATCTTCCTTAATTGGGATCTCGAGCCGACTAGATATGTTAGGTGACATTGTAACATTTCTGGCTAAATAATAAATTATTTATTTCGCTATACTTTGTCGATTCATTATTTAAATACGACCATCCTGTCTCCTTTTTACATGCCTAATTTGAATTTTATATTTAATGTTTTATAGCAGTCAGATAGGAAAGGTGGCCGAGAACCGAGGATTATCTGTTTTCATTCGTTATCTTCTTCACTTTCCGAAGCGATAATGCCCTGAGGTATTTTATCCGTTGCCTTGTAGTACATAACGTTTTATTGTGAGAATTGTATGAATCTGATCGGTCTCCGCTTCCGAACAATGATGCCTGTTATAGCCGCTACTGTGAAAGAAAGTAAATGATGGGACTCTTACAGCTCATGTTTATCTCATAGCAGCAAAATTTAGTAAATTGCGCCATTCTACACTCTTATAAAACGAAAGTCCATCATCAAAGTGGGTTCCTTCCAAGTCATTTATGTAAAGACTGTTTGGTAACCTATGCCACCCCTTGAGATAAATTCAATTGAACCATCTCATTGATGGATTAGGAGCAAACGGGATAAGTTTCGAACCATAAACATATTAGCTGTGGATTTTCCGACTGTCAAAGAAAGCCACATCTGTGGAATAGGCTCTGCCGACCATTTTGTAATAAGAACATACCTTCACATTTTATCCAGGCTATTTTTTTTTTACCCGTGTCAGGAGAATGCTAAATATATACAATTAAATATCTATATGACTACATAACAATCATAATGATGTGTACAAAAAATAAATTAATAAGACAAATCAATTGACCAAATCTAAATTCAGACAACAGTTCTCCAAAACTGAGCCACACCTAAGACATTTTCACTGGCAAACAGCAGATCTGAGCACGAAAATGGACAGATAGTTCATTGGTACATATAGCTAGCTGTATTCTTCGCCACACCCCTACTTGCTCTCCTACCTTGCGAAGTGATGACTTAGCCCTGCCAACACCAGTTCCTAGTCTGTTAACGAACCTCGAAGCACCCCAGTGCCCACTGTAGAAAGATGGAAGATGTTCACGTGGCTCCATCTAGTACTGGCGCTTAAATTTCCACAATGGAAGTCTTGTCTTATCGGCAGATACTTATAAAATCTTTAATTTACGGAGGAAACTTTTCCTTAATTTCAGCCTAGGATGAGACTGTTGACCAAACAGTGACTGAGCTTCAATATTCTCAGCCTTCAGTCATTTTTGATCAGCAGCGACTTCTCGACGAATACTTGGAGGTGCAGTGCCGGCAAGACCGTATATCTTTTCAGCATGGGTAGAATGGGTAGATATCAGACATTCAGTGATTAATATGCAAGCTCCGTTTAATGCAGGGTACACGGTTTTTGGCATGGGTTGATCTACACCACACAGGGGATACAAAATCTTCAGGTGTGTAATACAGAGCCGATGCTGCGGTTCTAAGAACTTGTGGTTTTGCTTCCCATTTTGTACCTCTTAACTTCCCCAGGTTTGTATTTCTGGCACTGACTTAATGCTTAATATTAGAGCACTGTGTTTTAAAAATGAGGGCACGATACAACGTTACCCCTGGATACTTTGGGGAGAAAGAGTGTTCCAACAGGGGTCCATTCCACGAGATGTGTAATTTCCTTGAAGCATTCTCTATTTCTCAGGTGGAAAACATGAAGTTGGGATTTTGATGGATTTGAATTTATGTGGTTAACATTGTAATAGGTGCCAAGTCCATTCGGAGCGCTGTCTAGGGTGAGGTCCGCCCCTTCGATGGTTGCTCCGTGGCATGCTATTGCAAAATTGTGTGCATGGATAAATCCTCTCGAATTGTTGGTTAGTGGTCGGTCATTAGTGTAAATGTTGGGTGGTAATGCAACCAGCACGCTTCCTTGCGGCAATCCATCTCTCTGTATTCTCTATTTGACTTGTTGATCTTGAAAGTGAACAAAAAAATCCTGTGACTGTGTAGCAAGGCTGACATCAATCTGGTGACTTTATAGTACGTGAACGCGAACACATTCTGCAATAGTAAACGGTGGTTCACTGCGACATGTGTAGCACTGACGTCAATTAATACTACTCCTGTGATTTGTCGGTTTTCATATCCATCCTCATTGTGCTGAGTGACGTTGACAACTTGTGCGACAGCACTTTCGAGTGGTCTAAAGATTGCCTGTTGTGGATGAGGTGTTGGTCAATTGCCTGGATAAATCTGCTGAATAGCATCCTCTCGAAAATGTTATACATGGATACATGGCGCAAGAGAGATTGTTGTGTCGGCTACTGTCGGGATGAGCACAGACACAAAGAAGGAAGGAGAGGAGCTGCGATGGCTGATGGTAGGAATCCAAAACGATCTGTACATTAAACTTTAAGATTGGTATAACAATTTATTTCTACAAAGAAGAAAACCATTACTTAACTTGTTGTGCCTCCTAAGTGGAAGCACATTGACAATCTATTGCTACTCACAGAACAGGGCGCAGGCTAAGTATCGTCTTCCTAATACTCAGTACTGTTGCTCTCGAAGTCTGCGACCGAAATGAGACTACCAGCAATTGGCGGCTGGTTAAATCAGCGTTGACAGGGGGCGCTGAATTCTGTCTTCCTGGAGGTGTGGCGCCTTTTGATGCCGTTTCGGGGCGCTGCGCTAGTCTGTATGCAGTCGATGCTTTAGGATTGCAGTTCCCTTGTAGTTCCTTGGTTCTCTAGTGTCCTTTTCAGGCTTCAGAGCTTTCCGCTATCATTTTGGGTCTTTGATGTTCTTAGGCAGTTATACAGCTGTGGCAGCCATGCAGTCGTACATCTTCCGAATTTCTTTATTTTTTCATCCCTGACGCCATCCAAACCATCAGCTTTACTTAATTTGCACTGGACTGTCGCGTTTTACAATTCAGTCATGTTAAAAATTTTGCATTAATTCAGACGTTATACTTTATTCCCTAGAGCTATCTTCTACAAAGAGCGTTTGGCTTTAGCTTCTCATTTTATTTTGCCATTTATGAGAAATTGATGGGCGGTCTGATTGGCTGTTACATATAAGCGGCTCTTACTCATAGGTGTATCTCTGTTGAGCGTTTTTAACAGTCTCCATGCCTTCTGACTACTCTGCATCACATCCAGTTCTTCCATCGCACTGGCCCAACTCTTTCTCAGGTTGTTAGAGAAGTTGGACATGTGCTGCTTCAGTGGTTCCTCCTCTGGTTCAAATGGTTCAAATGGCTCTGAGCACTATGGGACTTAACTTCTGAGGTCATCGGTCCCCTAGAACTTAGAACTACTTAAACCTAACTAACCTAAGGACATCACACACATCCATGCCCGAGGCAGGATTCGAACCTGCGAACGCAGCGGTCGCGCGGTTCTAGACTGTAGCTCCTAGAACCGCTCGGCCATCCCGGACGGCTTCTCGTCTGGTTCTGTTCGAATAGATTGTAGTTGTATTGCATTGTATTGTATTGTATGGAACTAGGGACCAAAAGCGACGGAGAAGCTTCGTCCCCACAGCACCCCTCAGTGGTTCACTACCCCACAACAGGCTACAGCACTCCACTCACCCCACAGCCGCCACACTCCGAACCCAGGGTTATTGTGCAGTTCGGCCCCCAGTGGACCCCTTCGGAAACGTCTCACGCCAGACGAGTGTAACCCCAATGTTTGCATGGTAGACTAATTATGGTGTACGCGTACGTGGAGAAAGTGGCTGCGCAGCAATCGCCGATGTAGTGTAACTGAGGCGGAATAGGGGGAACCAGCCCGCATTTTCCGAGGCAGATGGAAAACCGCCTTAAAAACCATCCACAGACTGGCCGGCACACCGGACTTCGACACTAATCCACCGGGGGGATTCTTGCCGGAGACCGGCTCGCCTTCCCGCCCAGAAAACAGTGCATTAGGGCGCACGGCTAACTGGGCGGGCTAGATTGTAGTTACTTTTAGCTGCGAGATCTAAACTGAACTGAGGACAGGCTATGCACATAGTACATAGGCATGTTTCTTTATTTTTATCTTTCATTCTTTTTACGACATCACTGCTGCAAATGATTGAACTTCTTACCTCGTTTTATGAATTTTAATTTCTCACTCATTCTTTTGTTAGTAAACCAGAGATATTAAACGTGTTCTTAAATCTACCTTGTCGTTATACATTATGATAATGTCTTTTGAACATCTGTCTAGATCTACCTATCTCTTTCCTCTTTTCTGAAGAGGCAGGTCAATTGATTCTTTTTTTAATTTCAGATATAGCATTTACTGCTTTTTCCTGCAGCTTATTTATTAGAAAGTATACTTTCGGACGCTGTTGATTTATTAAAGAGTTTAGTTTCTATGCCACCCTTCGACAACCTTCATGGTCCTGTGATGCTGGTTAAAAACATTAAACATGTCAATTGATATACTAGGAATTTTCATCAATTGATTAACCATATTCTCTATGAATTTCCTGACATTTTATCCACTAGACCTTTCCTCCACTACTACCATCCACACTTCAACAACACTGTTTGGTGAAAGAGGTGGCACTGCAGCATAAATGTGGCAAAGCAATCGGATCTCTCCTCTATCCCTGTATTCCTCCGTCAATCCCAGATCTTGTATTTCTTTCCCCAGACATTGATTGAAGTGAAAACTGATTCGGATAGGGATTTTTCGGGAAATACTGTTTTCATTTCTTTAACTGTAGCTATTTGAAATTCTAGCCCTGCAATTCTCTGTGACCAACAAACACCTTATTTTTCAACCAGAAAATAGTCTTTCAGTTGTATTTTGACTTTTGTCTGGTTCAAAGTAATGCTGCATAAGGGTCATTCACCGATGTAATTTCACGATGAATTTTCGTACGCCGTAAGCAGGCGGCTTGTAAGTAACGTATGGTTTCCCGTACTTATAAGTCGGAATTTGTTTCCGCTCGCACCACGAAGTAACGGGTGAAATTATGCGAAAGATACTGATCTCGCAGGTAGCTGTTGATCTCAAGTAACTTTCAGCTATTTATGGGAGATATCGATGCATTACCTGTCAGATAAGAATATGCAGTCAATAGTTCGTGGAGATTTCAACGTAGATTCCTTAAATGGTTCTGAGAGGAAAAATGAACTAAAGTCATTATTTGGCTGATTTCAGTGGTAAATTTCCCAACTCAGGTGCATGAGAACAATTCTATAAACAGTGCTCAGACAGAAACAGTTAGTATGCACCCCACTGTTAATGGACTGTATGATCACGATGCACAGTTATTGGAAATAAACACTTAAGCACCTTACAATGTTGAAGTATGTTCATGCAAAGCAGTGAGACTTATTAATGATAATAGGGTACAATGTCTTAAGAATAAGTTAAAAGAGGTAGTATGGAATGAGAAACAACTTACTCACTACACCACATCAGTTTGGATTCTGCAATGATTTCTCATCTGAGAATGCTATTTATACATTCAACCATCAAATATTGCAAGCCTTACATAATAAAATATCGCCAGTTGGTATTTTTTGTCACCTTTGCAAGACATTTGACTGCATAGAACGTGTTACTATCATAGAAAACTTAAGATTTATGGAATTTATGGCTGTACATTGCATGGGGGCTTAATGAAAAAGAAAGGATAAATGCAATAATTTTAGTAGCTGTGTGACGGTTACGAAGTCTCGTAACCGGTTGGCGCTGGCTAGTATTAGCACGCAATCTGACTGCATAAAATAAAAATAAAGAATGACAAGAAATTTCCATTAACACAATTGATTAATTAAGTCCCCTGCAACTATAAAAGCTACGAAACAACAAAGCACAAGTGTAACTGTTCTGTGTGTGGTAATGTGACTCACTGTATCTGGCTCGGTTCTTCTTCAATACGACAAGATATTTTAAACACCATTTACAATGAATTAATTGAAAAACCAGAAATACTATAATTGCACATAGAAAGCAGAATTACAAGTCTAATACATGAACACGAGCCAGATGCTTGTTGACTGAACCTGTGACCAAGAGGCATTGTCATTAAAGAAATCTGCAATACTTTTTTTTTACCTCAATATATATTGACGAAAAATACGCTGTGATCATTGCAACATCTTCCATCTATACATTACACCAACCGGACAGCATCTACTCTCTCGCCCAACAGAACAACAATTGCACTCTACATCCTCTGAACTACTACTGCCCTCGACAACCTCTGAACTACTACTGCTCCAGTGGAGGCGGCGGAATAATAATCTTTGGTGCAATCTCTGGCGCTGTGACTCAGTGTAGCCACCTTTCAACATGCAACTGGTTTGCATCATAATTAGCAAACAGAATGTAAAAAGTTGTGCTGAATAATTAAAACAATGTAGAAAGGAGATAAAGTTTTAGTGACTGGGAAGAAATCATGAAAGGTGTCCCACAAGGTTCAGTTTTGGTTCAAATGGTTCAAATGGCTCTGAGCACTATGGGACTTAACAGTTTTGGTTCCACTACTATTCCTTACCTATATGAATGCCCTTCCACATAACAGTTATCAAGCAGTAATGTTACTTTTTGTAGACGATACTAGTATTATAATAAATAGCACTACAGAGAAAGCAATAAAAGAGCTAGTTAACCATGATTTTCAAATAATTATTAAGTGGTTCTCTAGTAATGGACTCTAATTATAAGAAATCACGCTATATCTGGTTCTGCACAAGAAACAGAGATGCACCAACAGTTGACGCAGAACATGAATATGTGTTAGCATAGTATGTAGTGTTCACTTGCAGTCATCATTTACGCATCTCTTCAAGAAGTTAAACTCTTTAACTGTACCATCCCAACACATATATCCCTAATGAAATCCGTCACAAATAATCCATCACAATATGAGTGGAATAGTGATGTCGATATCATATCTACGAGAGTAGAGGGAAAAATTACATTCATAGCCCAATATTAAAGCTGTCAGTGGCTCAGAAAAAAAAATTGATCATTTGCCCAATACAACAAATCACTGCTGCTGATGATCCTTGTTTCCCTCGATGAATACTATGTGAAATTGTTAGACAAGTATTTTGTAAAAAAATAAAAACAAAGGTGGCCATTTTTAAATGTGGTTGCATGAGTAGGACTAAACTTTCGTGTTGTCATTAATGTTAACATTACTCACGTAAACATATATTGTAAACTGGCTCATTCAAAATCATTGTTTATAAAACAGTTGTTCGAATGCTCTATGGAACCTGTTACCAACTAACTTGCTTCTGTAGGCACTGTTAAAATATGTAGGGGAACGAATGGAATTTTGCAGAAAACCAGAATCATTACATTTCTGATATTCAGTTATAATCCTATTGGTTACGTTTACACCCTTCTATAGTCACTGTTTATCATTACCTAGATTTCGTAGTGAAACTGTCCGCAAATGGAGCTAAAAAAGGCTTATTACGCTAGTTTATAGGATTATGGTTAGTCAATCAAAATACGTCTGTGAGCGTCAGAACAGATTTTCAACGATTTATGGTTAGAGACCATTTTAATTCATAACGTTTATATTCATTAGTTTTGCTACAAACATCAGAAACCTTGTAGCTACTGATCATTTTTTATATTGATATCGCTCCCTACTCGCTACGACTACTAATGCAGATGGTGAACTGCATTTTTATATTGTTGTGACGATTCGGATGTGTTTCTTGTTGTGTCCGAGTTGCTGTGCCGTTCTGGAAATGTCACTGTAATGTAAATACATGAAAATTTCTTTTTGCTTATGACTGTCCCTGTAAACGTGAAAGTAATTTCACTTCGGAACTGTAGGTTTCCTATTATGGATAAATTCAAATACTGTGCTCAACATTTGCGTAATTCACTTGTAATGTTATTTAAATGTTTCTGGTTTGTTTATATTTCTGTTTCCGCTCGTGCATCGTATCTCCGTGAATATTTGTTTTAAGGTTCTGTTTTTAATATACACAAGTGAACGATGGAAGTGATGATTACGGTCCGAGATTTGCAATAGCAAGCCACTCCGTAAGTAAATTTATTTCTACGTTTTCCCGGTATCTGTTGGGTCAGAATCGTCAGTAATAAGAAATTTTCGCGTGTTTACATTACACTGAATCTTTCATAACATTGTAGCACCTCGCACACATTATGAATCGCATTCATATCGTAATAATGTAATAAAACATACGTTTAAGTATGAAATTTATTCCCCTAAATGCGTAATACGTATGATAAGCTATATAAAATCGGCGTTGTTCGCAGAAAAGATTTTCATGTTGAAAACTAAATCACTGTTTTTACATTCGCGGGTTTCAATGACCATTTCATTACCAATATGTAATTACATATAAATAAATTAAAGTGTTTGTGGGTGAAGTTGACAGTGTATTCAAAATCACCCTCTGCTGGTCACTGGTTTTTGTGACTGGTGCTATTCTTTCTTCCCCAATTGTTATACGGTGGCAGTTGTTGTGTTTGTGTGTATTTAAGTTTCTAAAGAGGTCACCAGCACATCTTCTGTCACATTTACATCAATGTGCGTATATTTTAAGAGAAAAAAATTCGAGACTGTTCTGTAATGTTCTCGAGCTTTTAAAAAATCGAATGCTAGCAAATGTTTTCGAAAGTCGTAGAATATTCTCGAATTTCTTAGAATGCAACTACAAAACGACACATACCACACCACTCCACACTCCTGTAAAATCCTCTTAACCGATAAGATGTGCAATGTTGCATCGAAAAAATGTGTCCGCTTATAGACAAAAACTGCGTAAACAAAAAAGGTTGTGTGAGCGAACAATTTAAGCAACAACAGACAAATCAGTGAATGCGAAATTTGAGCCAAGGGGAAGAAAAAGGAAAGCGCAAACTTCCCAACAGAATTCCGATATTCTCTCTATGTTCCCGGTACGCTCTCGCAGAAAAAGCTTCTAAACAACGTAATAGAAACGGAAAAATTAACCGAAAAAGAAAATAAAACTCAATATTCGTACCACAAATGTCATCCATTTCATCTGTTTTACTGTTCATCTTTTAAAGGCTCGAATTTCCGGTAAGATTGGCGGACAGCATGACTATTAATAAAGCAAAAAGACAAACATTCCTATGCTGTGGGGCGAATTTAGATGAATCGTGTTTCTCACACGGACAACTATACAAAACGTGTTTGCGTATTGGACAAATACAAAACGTATCCGTCTTTGCACCTGAAAGGAAAACACCAAATTTAGTTTGTAAGAATTTACATTGAATAAATAAGATACTACACAAATAAGAGGATTAATTTCACTTTCTTTTCGTTCAAAAACCAATTCAAAAAGAACCAAGCGAAGCGGCACTTTTCAAGTACTTGTTAAAATTAGCAGTAAGAATTCCGTAGTCATAGTGATCTGAAATTCTTCGACGCTTCTCTTTATTGAGAATGTATCTGACGGGTGTTCAGTTGAACCCAGGCGATCAGCTGAGCATAAAACTGGAGGTCCAACAGCTCCCATTTAGAAAACAGCCACCATTGGTCATAAGAATAGTGTGCTTACTATAAGTTTCCTAAATACAGCCTTCCACTAATGCCTCAAGTAGAACACGAAGCAGCAGTCGACTGGTTGGACGGTTGCACTTGGAAAACTGCCACAGTGTAGTTTCGTTTCAATTACATGTAAGAAATGGCACTGCATATCTAATACATTTAGCTGGGGAAAGAAGAGTGTTTTTCAGTCTCTTCTTCTGTGCCTTGAATATTTTGCAGCAAAAATAATCGATGAGCGAAGTATTCCAAAACTCAATCTTACGTTAATCATCATAAACTAAAGGTTATGCCTTGCCGATTTAGCCACATCCCTCTCTCCACTGTCATCCTCTTCAATTCTTCATACGATTTTATCCCCATATCTTCTTTGATGTTATTAAAATACGTTGCTCTTGGCCTGCCTCTTGGTTTTTTCCCTAAAACTTTTCCTTCAAATACATTCTTTAGGAACTAGTTGTGTCTCATTATGTGCCCTATCATTTTTGATTTTCTTCTTCCTATATCATTTAGCAGCGTTCTGTTCTCATTCACTTCTCTTAAGATCTGTTCATTACTTTTTCTATCTACCAAGCTTGTTTTCGTCATTCTTCTCCATATCCACATTTCCACTGCTTCCAGTCTCTTTTCCTCTGCCTTTCCCAGAGTCCACGCTTTACATCCGTGTGTTAAGACACTCCAGACAAAAGGTCTGACAACCTTTTTCCTACTTGCTAGGCTTGTATGATTGTCTGTTAGTAAATTCCTTTTATTTTGGAAAACTTGCTTGGACAAGGCTATTCTTCTCTTTATATCTGTGATACATTTATTGTCGTCAGTGATTGTGCTCCACAAATAACGGAAGTTCTCAACGTGCTCTAGAATATCATCTTCTAGTTTAAATTTAACTTTACCATTTTCTTTTTTTTTTCCTTACTACCATAGTTTTTGTTTTCATCTTATTTATCTTTAGATTAAATTCTCTTAGGATTTTGGCAAATTTTAGCAACATAAACTCCATTTCCTTTACTGAGTCAGCAAATACTACTATATCATCTGCAAAACGTTACGTTAAGTAATCGTTTGTCAGCACATAGAAACAAAAAGATAAAAGTGGCGCAGCTGATAACACTGGGAAGAGAGTCAGCATACAAGAGTCTTGATATCAGTGATTAGATGTACTTAATCGGATTATCAGGGACGGCAATCAATAAAATGTCTACCTCAAGCTCTAATGTATTACGTAACATGAAACCAGATGTTACGTGGCACCCTTCGTGTCTGCACGGGCTGGATGCTTCCTTGAGCGTCGAACAATCAGGACAACCTAGCTTCATACTGAACAACCAGAGCGTTGCACTTACATACAATATGCGATCAGAAGTATGTGAACATCCCTACATGATGCAGAATTGTCTATTAGATGTCACGACAAGGGGACCTGCGACGATAAAAGGAGGCGGCGAATACTGTGTTGTCAGTAGAGAAGCAGTGACAGCAGAATTGGCCGATCATGAGAGCTCGGTGGCTTCGAACGTTGACAACTCATTGGACATCACCTCAATAACAGATCCATCAACCCTTGTAAAGCTCCCCCAATCCACTAATGGTGATGTGATTGTAAATTGGCATGCGGGAGAATAACCACAGCTAAACCGACACCAGGGACGCTTCGTTACTGACGAACGGGGATTGTAGAGCATTGCAGAAGGTGGCTGAAAAAAAATTGCATGAAATCAGCGGAAGGAGTCACTTGAAGCTCCAAACTGATACGAAAGCTAGACCTAGAACCATTACTATATGTATGGTGTTAAAGAGAATGGGGTGAATTGGTCGAGCATCGACACATTTCTGTAGAAGCTAAGCGGCGCTTGAGGTTGTGTAAATAGAGCTATGTCTTTGGACAGTGGGTGACTGGAAACAAGCGACTTGGAGCGACCGAGCGAGGTGACGCAGTGGTTAGCACCTGGACTCGCATTCGGGAGGACGACGGTTCAAACCAGCGTCCGGCCATCCAGCTTAAGATTTTCCGCGATTTTCCTAAATCGCTGCAGGTCAATGTCGGAATGTTTCCCTTTGAAAACGCACGGCCGACTTTCTTCCCCATACTTCCCTAATCCAAAGGGACCGATGATGTCGCTGTTTGGTCACCTCTCCCGAATCAACCAGTCAACTTGGAGAGATGAATCACGCTTTACCCTGTGTCAGTCCGATGGAAACCTTTCTGCTATCAGTATACTTATATGGATATGGTGTCATGTCCGAAAGAACAGA
The DNA here is from genome assembly GCF_021461385.2 of Schistocerca piceifrons. NCBI lineage: Eukaryota > Metazoa > Arthropoda > Insecta > Orthoptera > Acrididae > Schistocerca > Schistocerca piceifrons. The sequence continues at coordinate 1,041,704,257 of NC_060138.1, forward strand.
CACCACATCCATATAAGTATATAGTTTTTGCAATGACCTTCTTCTTCTGTGTGGATGCACACATATTTCCCGAACTCTTACGGGACTTGGTAAGAATGTCTTCCACGAGTAATGAGTGTGTTGGGGTGGGACACTACGTATGTAGTGTGTGGACATACAAGGTGAGAATGTGGGTCTCGCGGGAGGCGTGCGCGAGATAGTCCCTGCAGTCGCGCTGTCGTCTGTGCCCTCGGTGGCTCAGATGGATAGAGCGTCTGTCGTGTAAGCAGGAGATCCTGGGTTCGAGTCCCGGTCGGGGCACACATTTTCACCTCCCCCCGTTGATATATATCAACGCCCATCAGCAGCTTCAGGTATTAATATAATTCTAACTTTCTGCTATCTTGTGTAGCGCCAGCACTGAAGTACGGAGCCGTTAGTGTTACGATAGGTGGGTGTTTTTCGCGACTGCGCTTAAGAAAACGCTAAATGCGGAAGGATATGGACAAATTTTAGAGCATTATGTACTGCGTACAGTAGACGAACAGCATGGCAATGCACCCTGTCATAAAATATCATCTGTGAGGCAATCGTCAGTGGTCAGTAATGTTCCTGAAATGGATTGCCCTGCCCAGAGCCCCGACATGAACGCAGTGGAACATATCCGGGATGAGCTAGAACGTCGGCATCCCTCCAAATTCAATCACTACTTTCTCTGATTTCGGCTCTTCGGGAAGAATGGGCTGTTCTTCCTTCACAGACATACAGACACCCCTTTTAAAGCGTCCTAAGCCTAGATCCATCAGTCATAAAGGGGAATGGTGGACATCCCACATTAATGGTTCAAATGGCTCTGAACACTATGGGACTTAACACCTGTGGTCATCAGTCCCCTAGAACTTAGAACTACTTAAACCTGACTAACCTAAGGACATCACACATATCCATGCCCGAGGCAGGATTCGAACCTGCGACCGTAGCGGTCACGCGGTTCCAAACTGAAGCACCTAGAACCGCACGGCCACATCGGCCGGCCCCACATTAATATCCACTAACAGGTGCACGAGAATTTTTGGTCGGGAAATGTGATCTTACACAAATTAAAATTTAATTTTGCTTACGCATTCGTATACAGTATGCCATGTGGACTAAAATTATGAAATATTAGTGTCTTACAGTGCTATGAAATAAACATAAACTTTAAGAGCTTCCTTAAAGATATTCTTTGATGAAGTAGAAGGAGTTTCCCAACAAACAGTTGAAGGAAAGACTTTTTCGAAGGATTCTAGGGAAGTGTAGCACATCTCTTTGGGAAACAACATACAAGATTTTAATTCGTCCTATTATACTGTTCCAGCGACTAGAGTGCTTATCGAGTAGGTCTGTCGGAAGAAGCTGAAGGAGCACTAAGACACGTAGCTAGATTGTGTAAAAGGTCGGTTTAACGGAAAGTAAAAAGCAGCAGAGTACTTTAGGTATTCGCTGGAAGAATGGCGATGTTTTCTTTGAGCAACCTTTGCGTACACCAGCAGTATTTTTATCTTTCAAACACAAACCGAAAGTTTAGGGTGAGGCTAATACTGGTACACAGTACCATCCACTGTGCATTATTAAATAGTTTGCGGGGTGTGTAGCTCTAGGTACAAATGTTCAAATATGTGTGAATTCCTAAGGGACCAAACTGCTTAGGTCATCGGTCCTTAGACTTACACACTACGTAAAGTAACTTATGCTAAGAACAACACAAACACCCATGCCCGAGGGAGGACTCCAACCTCCGGCGGGAGGGGCCGCGCAGTCCGTGTTGTGACGCCTCAAACCGCGCGGCCACTCCGCGCGGCGCTAGGTACAGATGTACCCGTAGTAGTTCAGAAATGAATCAGGTACTGAAGATACGGTCGCGATCAAATGCGCTGATATCTCGTAGCTTGCATATCACTTTGTGGCCGCCTATGAATCAGACAGCTGGTAAAAAGTCTTTGCAAAATGATTCAAATGGCTCTGAGCACTATCGGACTTAACATCTGAGATCATCAGTCCCCTAGAACTTAGAACTACTTAAACCTCACTAATCTAAGGACATCACACACATCCATGTCCGAGGCAGGATTCGAACCTGCGACCGTGGCGGTCGCGTAGTTCCAGTCTGAAGCGCCTAGAACCGCTCGGTCACAACGGCCGGCTGAAGTCTTTGCGTTCACCCTGTTATCACATCGAACTGTTCCATTACCAGTGTGAGAGGTGCTCACTCTTTGACAGCTGGGTAGCTGTGTCTAACTCACTTTCTAGATAACAAACCTTCATTGGACTTGTGGATAGTGTTTACGAGAGAATAAGACTCAGAATCTGAATTTTGTTATCTTAGTTACATACAAATTTAGGTCATTGATTGAATGAACAGAAGACTCGTAAATTTAAGATCATTTAAAGATACGCAATGTTACTGAGACACTTTATATATCACCTTAAATACCCATTTAATTACTCTGTAATGATAGAATTTCTTACTTTTTAGAAATACTAAATCCATATTGTGGTTATTTCTGCGACTAAATTTTTTCGACACTATCATGATCAAAAAATATAGAGTCCGAAAATGAAGTTGTGATCTCTGTGACTTTATCATACTTCTAGTATTGAGGCAAAAAACTCTATAGTGCACCACATTAAGAAAGACGATTCATGAATATAAAGGCGTGGAATAAATAAAATATTTACCTCTGTGGAAGGTGACTGGAACAAATTCGTAGGCTTTTTAAATTACTCTATTTTGTAGTCGTAAATCCCTTTTTAAACTATTTAAGTTTACCAAAATATTATTTCAAGCATGTAACTCAGTCTCAATGTAGTTGTGGCTCAAGCAGGCGCGATGGACAAGGGACGAAAACATTGCCATACTTAGCGAGGGCCGGCCGGAGTGGCCGAGCGGTTAAAGGCGCTACAGTCTGGAACCGCACGACCGCTACGGTCGCAGGTTCAAATCCTGCCTCGGGCATGGATGTGTGTGATGTCCTTAGGTTAGTTAGGTTTAAGTAGTTCTAAGTTCTAGGGGTCTTATGATCACAGCAGTTGAGTCCCATAGTGCTCAGAGCCATTTGAACCATTTGAACTTAGCGAGGAAGAGAGTACCAGTGACGTCACAGCCAGCAGCGCGGTTATACAATGGCGAGCTCATGGCTACACGAAGGTCATTTACCACTTGCACATGGCCGAAGAGAGCTCGGTCGAAAGCTCGTGGAATATTAACCACGTGACTGGGCTGGAAATCAGAAAAGATTTTGTTAACTACTGATTCTACTTCTTCATTGTGTCTTTGAAACTAAATCAGAATTTATTGCCAGCATAATTTAAACTTGTCCTTAGTAACATCAAATTTTTGATATATATGTAGATAATTTATTGAAATATTCTGGTACTTGGCAGTTTAGAAATATTAACTATAAACTGGAGATTTTTGGACTACTGAGTCTCAAGTGCAGATTTAAAGCTTACCTCCTTCTTTTGTCTGTTTTCTCCTGCCCTTTATTCCGTATCTTCATGAGGTCGGCGTGTTAATTTGGATTTGGACGTGTTAGTGGTACAGGGTGACTGAAAAATTTCTACTGCTTACCATGATATATTAACCTTTTTTTCTGGAAATAAAATTTTCTTTATTTGTTTGGTCATTACTACACTAACGGAAAGAAATTGCAACACCAAGAAGAAGTTGTGGGACATAAAGGAAAGTTGGTAGGCGTCTTTCTACGTCTGAAAGATGATGTCCATTCAGATTTCGCGTCAGTAGCATAATAGTGGCACTGGTAGCGCCACTATGAGGATATGAATTAGGTTTACCTTAAATACACGCTGTAACGGTCTTGAGTGTTAGTTACTTCAGATATGTGAAGATAGTATCTGTTCTTTCGGACACGTCCGAAAGAGCATATACCATCTTCATACGACCGGCTTATTTCAATAGTGGTACAAGTCAATTTTTGTTCATTCTGAGATACAGAGTCCTAAAGTTAAATGAGCGCTGAAAAATCTGTTGAGATACCAGGAATATTCAAGCATATGGCTTCTTGCTAGAGATGAACCTTTCTTTCTGTTTGTTTGGATCATTAATTTCAGAAGCATTATAGGCAGAAAAGTGGAGCTAATGGACTTGTACCACTACTGAAATAAGCCCTTCATATAGTTAAGGCTAACCAGCCATTGACCTTCTTCTTCTGTGCGGATGCACACGTATTGCCTGAACTCTTACGGGACTTGGTAAGATTGTCTGCCGCGAGTAATGAGTGTAATGGGCGGGGGCACTACGAATGTAGTGTGTGGACGTTAAGTTGGGAATGTGGGTCTCACGCGGAGCGTGCAAGGGATAAGTCCCTGCAGTCGCACTATCCTCTGTGCCCTCGGTGACTCAGATGGATAGAGCGTCTGCCACGTAACAGGAGATCCCGGGTTTGAATCACGGTCGGGGCGCACATTTTCAACTGTCCCCGTTGATGTATATCAACACCTGTCGGCAGTGTAGGATCTTGATTTAACTATCAGTTACTTCTGAGACTGATCATGGTGAGTTGCTGTTAGTTAAGAACACCAATATGAAGGTCGAAGACGCCATTGTCAACATCTCACTGAATTTCAACGAGGTCGTGCACTAGGTCTATGAGAAGCTGGACGTTCCTTCTGCGTTAATGCAGAAAAACTTTGCAGGAATGTAGCCACTATACATTATTGCTGACAGAGGTGGTCACGAGAAATTATGGTCGCAAGACCGGGTTCCCGGCGGCCACTACCGAGGGGAAGATCGACGCTTTCGGCGTTTGGCTCTGGCGCATCGTACTGCCTCTGCTGCCGTAATCTGACAACAAGTTGTCACAAATCTGTTACTTCAAGGACAGCTCCGAGCCAGATGCCGTGTAGCGTGGATTCCACTGACTCTAAAACACAGCCATTTGCGACTTCAGTGGTGTGAAGCGAGAGCTCATTGGAGGGCAGGGTGGTAGTCTGTTGTGTTTTCTGATGAAAGCTGGTTCTGCCTCGGTGACAGTGATGGCCGAATATTGGTTAGGAGGAAACCAGTTGAGGACCTGCATCAAATCTGTCTGCATGCTAAACACACGGGACCAACATCTGGAGATTTTTTCTGGGGTGCGATTTCGTACGGCAGCAGGAGCACTCGTGGTTATTCCACACACTCTGACTGCAGAGTGTTACGTCACTCTGGTGATTCGACCTGTTGTGCTGCCATTCACGAACAGCATCCTAGGGGGTATTTTCCAACAGATAATGCTCGTCCACATGCCACTGTTTTAGTACAGCATGCTCTACAGATTGTCGACATGTTACCTTGGCCTGCTCGATCACCACATCTGTCTCCAATCGAGCCCATACAGGACATCATCGGATGACAACTACAGCGTCACCCACAAACAGCATTAACCGTCCCTGCATTGGCCGACCAACTGCATCAGGCATGGAACACTACCACACAAACTGACATCAGGCACGTGTACAACACAGTGAATGGACGTTTTTATGATTGCAATTAGCATTCTGGCGGTTACACTGGTTATTAATGTAACAGAATTTCAAATTTCACATTTGCAATGGCGTATCTCGCGCTTACATTAACCTGTTATCTTGCAATGTTAATCACTTAAACATGTGGTCTAGATAAATGTATTCCCGAAATTTCATTACACTACATTAAATGTTGTTTGATGTTGCGATTTTTTTTCCGTAAGTGTAGTTTCTGGCCTTGAAAATAACATTTACAAAAATATTAAGTGAACAGGTTATCTATAGAAAAGTTACTTTCAGAAAAAGCTTTTAACAGCTGCACATATGCAGTAAAAGTACCACTGTAATAATAGGAAAGATGATGAAGTGCTTTCGTTCTGTTTTCATGATTCCCGGTGCAGCTTTTGTGTGCCACTTCAGTTCATATGTACAGCTTGTTCTAAGTACGCTTTTATATACTTCAACATGATTGGTAAAGTTTGTTTTGTCTTTTTGATTCATTGAATAAATGACTTTTTTAGCATTTTATAGCCGGCCGGAGTGGCCGTGCGGTTCTAGGCGCTACAGTCTGGAGCCGCGAGACCGCTACGGTAGCAGGTTCGAATCCTGCCTCGGGCATGGATGTGTGTGATGTCCTTAGGTTAGTTAGGTTTAAGTAGTTCTAAGTTCTAGGGGACTGATGACCTCAGATGTTAAGTCCCATAGTGCTCAGAGCCATTTTTAGCATTTTATATTTTTATGTTAGCAGTAATTCATTTCGCTTGCGATTTTTGCGGCAAGATATAAAGGGTAATTATTACTAGAAAGATTTTAAGGACATTTCAAGGAATCTGTGAAATATTTCAGAATTATTAATGTTATAATTTACTGGGTTGTTCACATCTTATAGTCTACAGCACAGTAAAGTCATATTTCCTTCCATTTATCATATATGTTTTCCTAATTCCTGGCTGAGAAACTTTGGTAATTCAAGAAGTGAGGTAATGTGATCCACAGTAACTGACTAAGGACAGAACTTTCTTGTATCCTCAAATGTATATTTGTTAGAATTTGTTATTTATACGGGCTGCTATCACTCATTTTCTCTAATTAAATCAATGAGTAAGCGAGATGTGAAGCGAGTCGGTAGCAGGTCTGAAGCGAGAGGTTGAGAGGAGCGGCGTGCCTGCCAGCCACCAGCTATGATTTACAAGAGATTATAAACGGATGTACAGAGACATCAGCTAACTATTATCATAAGAGGAACTAATATTATTGAATTATTTTTTTGAGAAACTCAAGACTACTGAACATATGTTTGCGCAATGCTAGTTGTAAGATTATTGTAAAAAGTAAGTCCCATTTCAACGTTTGTAAAATCATTTCATTCAGAATATAATTAATTTTTGCCAGCAATATTGCATTACTGATTATAATCCATCCCAAAAACCATCAACGTTAAACTTTGCAAAATTTTATTGTTATCAAAAAAGAGTTTAACTATGAATTACGTAACTTCAGTCAAATTAATTAAAGAATAACGTCAGCTTTGCTATTAAAGAATAACGTCAGCTTTGATAATAAGTACAGCCACTTATTATGACAGCCCACCAGCAGCTAATAGAGTATAGTAAAACAGAGTTAAGTATATTCATGTCGCAGTTCGATGTAGCAGTCAGATGGCGATCCAGTAACAAAAAAGGTAAGGAACAGTTTTGGGTTATTGCAGGTAACGACTGAGGGCCACGACGACGACACATTCTATGCTTCGTCGAAATAATCAGAAAATCACTTTTAATAAGCAGCATTTAAATTTGTATGCGAAGATTGAGAAAGAGAATTAATTTCAAAGGGGAGATTTCATTTGTTATTATTAAGCAAGAGATAGAAATCCTAAGGGAAGGTTTCATAGGTTATTGTAGAAGTGAAGGTTGTGTAGCAAAAAAGAGATATAGAGGAGACGATATAGAGGAGACGGGAAGGATTCACAAGTACGTTATAATAAGGAAGACTCTGACAAGTTTGACGTTAACAGCGACAGTACAAAGGGCGTTCAAAAAGTTTTGCACAGTCGTCTCTACTTTTTTTATTTTTTTCAAGAGGAGAATGAAATTTTTTGTAAACATACTTGGAACATTTAGCTATACATTGAGCCTACCTAATGAAGCCTCCATCAGCTGTGACGCATCTGGCCCATCGTTCTTTCCATGATGTAAATGCACTTTGGTAAAATTCTGGGGATTGACTTTTACACCATCGCTTGACATAGGAAACAAGGTCTTTTTCACTATCAAATGTTTTACAGCGCAGGTGAGCATTCAGATGACCACAGAAGTAAAACTCAGACGGAGCCAAGACCGGACTGTAGGGAGGATGAGGAACTATTTTCCAACCCATTTTACTGATTTCCTCCTGTGTCATAAGGGCTGTATGGGGTTTGGCATTGTCATGGTGTAGTCTGATGAGCTGATCCTGAAGCTATGGTCCGTGGGTTTTGATGCATTTCAGCAGGATAATGCACGACCGCATGTTGTAGGTCCTGTACGGGCCTTTCTGGATACAGAAAATGTTCGACTGCTGCCCTGGCCAGCACATTCTCCAGATCTCTCACCAACTGAAAACGTCTGGTCAATGGTGACCGAGCAACTGGCTCGTCACAATACGCCAGTCACTACTCTTGATGAACTGTGATATCGTGTTGAAGCTGCATGGGCAGCTGTACCTGTACTCGCCCTCCAAGCTCTGTTTGACTCAATGCCCAGGCGTATCAAGGCCGTTATTACGGCCAGAGGTGGTTGTTTTGGGTACTGATTTCTCAGGATCTGTGCACCCAAATTTGCGTGAAAATGTAGTCACATGCCAGTTCTAGTATGATATATTTGTCCAATGAATACCCGTTTATCATCTGCGTTTCTTCTTGTTGTAGCAATTTTAATGGCCAGTAGTGTACGAACGCTAAAGTGCGGTCTCTCCCGGCAACAATGCTTTCTGGTGCAGACAGTCCCTGCTACCATTAAAAAATGTATCAATGCGCGGTCTTTCCCGCTCTTTTCTTAAAATGTATACATATGCGGTCTCTCCGGCCCTTTTGAAAATTATATCAATGTGCGGTCTCTCCTGCCAACAATACTTTGGTGCAGACATTCCCTGCTACCAAAATTACACTCCTGGAAATTGAAATAAGAACACCGTGAATTCATTGTCCCAGGAAGGGGAAACTTTATTGACACATTCCTGGGGTCAGATACATCACATGATCACACTGACAGAACCACAGGCACATAGACACAGGCAACAGAACATGCACAATGTCGGCACTAGTACAGTGTATATCCACCTTTCGCAGCAATGCAGGCTGCTATTTTACCATGGAGACGATCGTAGAGATGCTGGATGTAGTCCTGTGGAACGGCTTGCCATGCCATTTCCACCTGGCGCCTCAGTTGGACCAGCGTTCGTGCTGGACGTGCAGACCGCGTGAGACGACGCTTCATCTAGTCCCAAACATGCTCAATGTGGGACAGATCCGGAGATCTTGCTGGCCAGGGTAGTTGACTTACACCTTCTAGAGCACGTTGGGTGGCACGGGATACATGCGGACGTGCATTGTCCTGTTGGAACAGCAAGTTCCCTTGCCGGTCTAGGAATGGTAGAACGATGGGTTCGATGACGGTTTGGATGTACCGTGCACTATTCAGTGTCCCCTCGACGATCACCAGTGGTGTACGGCCAGTGTAGGAGATCGCTCCCCACACCATGATGCCGGGTGTTGGCCCTGTGTGCCTCGGTCGTATGCAGTCCTGATTGTGGCGCTCACCTGCACGGCGCCAAACACGCATACGACCATCATTGGCACCAAGGCAGAAGCGACTCTCATCGCTGAAGACGACACGTCTCCATTCGTCCCTCCATTCTCGCCTGTCGCGACACCACTGGAGGCGGGCTGCACGATGTTGGGGCGTGAGCGGAAGACGGCCTAACGGTGTGCGGGACCGTAGCCCAGCTTCATGGAGACGGTTGCGAATGGTCCTCGCCGATACCCCAGGAGCAACAGTGTCCCTAATTTGCTGGGAAGTGGCGGTGCGGTCCCCTACGGCACTGCGTAGGATCCTACGGTCTTGGCGTGCATCCGTGCGTCGCTACGGTCCGGTCCCAGGTCGACGGGCACGTGCACCTTCCGCCGACCACTGGCGACAACATCGATGTACTGTGGAGACCTCACGCCCCACGTGTTGAGCAATTCGGCGGTACGTCCACCCGGCCTCCCGCATGCCCACTACACGCCCTCGCTCAAAGACCGTCAACTGCACATACGGTTCACGTCCACGCTGTCGCGGCATGCTACCAGTGTTAAAGACTGCGATGGAGCTCCGTATGCCACGGCAAACTGGCTGACACTGACGGCAGCGGTGCACAAATGCTGCGCAGCTAGCGCCATTCGACGGCCAACACCGCGGTTCCTGGTGTGTCCGCTGTGCCGTGCGTGTGATCATTGCTTGTACAGCCCTCTCGCAGTGTCCGGAGCAAGTATGGTGGGTCTGACACACCGGTGTCAATGTGTTCTTTTTTCCATTTCCAGGAGTGTATTTCCAACATGACAAGTATTAATTATTCCTACTTAATCCTATTAACAAAATATAAACATCTTTCATAAATTGTGGTTTGACAATAGACAATAGAAATATACACGTATTACACTTGTACTTCGTCGACCAGTATCAGTGATGTACTAGGAAGATATGCAGAAGATATTGCAAGTGACAGATAACACCTGGGTCTCCAGATCGATAGTTGGATCGAAGCAAGCATTATTTTGACCGCTATATTGTTTCTACTGCACACTAGAGCTGATGATGACGGTGTGTTTTCAGAGTTCCTTGCAAGTTTATAAGGAATGGTTAACAAGAACCATGGAGTCATAGCAATGGAGGTAACTGGACATACCACAAGTAGACGCCGTTTCGTATATACAAAATTAGAGATTACATTTTTAAAACAAATTGTGAAGAGCAGACCAAGAAACGAAGTGAATATACCCTCATATTATGTTACTGTTCTCTTTCTGCACAGGATGGCCAAAAGACATACCAAGATTGTAAAGGAAAACTATAATAGAATGAGATTTTCACTCTGCAGACGTAGAGCACTTGACCGCGAAAAGCAAAGGTCCGAGTTCGAGTCTCGGTACTACACACAGTTTTAATCTGCCAGGAAATTTCACATCAGCGCACACTCCGCCGCAGAGTGAAAATCTCGTTCTGGAAACATCCCCCAGGCTGTGGCTAAGCCATGTCTCCGCAGTATCCTTTCTTTCAGGAGTGCTAGTTCTGCAAGGTTCGCAACAGAGCGTCTGTAAAGTTTGGAAGGTAGGAGACGAGGTACTGGCAGAAGTAAAGTTGTGAGGACAGGGCGGGAGTCGTGCTTGGGTAGCTCAGAGAGCAGAGCACTTGCCCTCGAAAGGCAAAAGTCCCGAGTTCGAGTCTCAGTCCGGCATACAGTTTTAATTTGCCAGGAAGTTTTACAGCTATAGTATCTTAATGTATCTATATCTACATCTACATGACTACTCTGCAATTCACATTTAAGTGCTTGGCAGAGAGTTCATCGAACCACAATGATACTATCTCTCTACCATTCCACTCCCGAAAAGCGCGCGGGAAAAACGAACACCTAAACTTTCTGTTCGAGCTCTGATTTCTCTTATTTTATTTTGATGATCATTCCTAACTATGTAGGCTGGGCTCAACAAAATATTTTCGCATTCGGAAGAGAAAGTTGGTGACTGAAATTTCGTAAATAGATCTAGCCGCGACGAAAAACGTCTTTGCTTTAATTACTTCCATCCCAACTCGCGTAACGCAACCTTTGGCTCGCCTTCCCCACAATATTATCTATGTGGTCCTTCCAACTCAAGTTGTTCGTAATTTTTACACCCAGGTACTTAGTTGAATTGACAGCCTTGAGAATTGTACTATTTATCGAGTAATCGAATTCCAACGGATTTCTTTTGGAACTCATGTGGATCACCTCATACTTTTCGTTATTTAGCGTCAACTGCCACCTGCCACACCATACAGCAATCTTTTCTAAATCGCTTTGCAACTGATACTGGTCTTCGGATGACCTTACTAGACGGTAAATTACAGCATCATCTGCGAACAACCTAAGAGAACTGCTCAGATTGTCACCCAGGTCATTTATATAGATCAGGAACAGCAGAGCTCCCAGGACGCTTCCCTGGGGAACACCTCATATCACTTCAGTTTTACTCGATGATTTGCTGTCTGTTACTACGAACTGCGACCTTCCTGACGGGAAATCACGAATCCAGTCGCACAACTGAGACGATACCCCATAGGCCCGCAGCTTGATTAAAAGTCGCTTCTGAGGAATGTTGTCAAAAGCTTTCAGGAAATCTAGAAATACGGAATCAACTTGAGATCCCCTGTCGAAAGCGGCCATTACTTCGTGCGAATAAAGAGCTAGCTGCGTTGCACAAGAACGATGTTTTCTGAAACCATGCTGATTACGTATCAATAGATCGTTCCCTTCGAGGTGATTCATAACGTTTGAATACAGTATATGCCCCAAAACCCTACTCCAAACCGACGTCAATGATATAGGTCTGTAGTTCGATGGATTACTCCTACTACCCTTCTTAAACACTGGTGTGACCTGCGCAATTTTCCAATCTGTAGGTACAGATCTATCGGTGAGCGAGCGGTTGTATATGATTGCCAAGTAGGGAGCTTTTGTATCAGCGTAATCTGAAAGGAACCTAATCGGTATACGATCTGGACCTGAAGACTTGCCCGTATCAAGCGATTTGAGTTGCTTCGCAACCCCTAAGGTAAGGTAAGGTAAATTTTTTGCATTGCCGTTGTAGCCTTAAGATGAGATTTTGTACCTCGAAACATCTTGTTTTTATTAAATACTTTTAATACGAGTATGTAAACAGAAGTCTATTATTGGTCTCTGAAAAAGCTTTTAACGACGAAAGCCACTAAAGGAAATTTGCTTAAGGTGCTAGTACGACTTCATTTATTGTCCTGCAAGCTGTGTTTCTTGTAGCCCAACACCTGGATCGGCAGCGCATCTACTCCGGCTGCTTCTGTTATATCAACAGCAAGCAGAGCAGCAGCATGCAGGGCGAGGCGTGGGCGTCAGCACGTGTGCGCAGTGCAAGCGCTCGAGGCGGAATGAGCGAGGAGGGCGGTCGCACTGACGAGGAGGCATTAGCAAGACACGCGGTGCGGCGCGGCGCGGCTGCCCTCATATGCGCTAAAAATAGCGCCGGGGGGAGACGGCCGCCAGCACACGCCCACGCACGGCGCCTCGCGAATCCCACGTGCCCTTGGTCGCTCACCTCTCACCACGGGGCGCACAGTGTCAGCACAGCAGTGGCTCAGAGCTGCAGCAGGGAGGTCATTAGGCGCTGATGGCGGCCTCTTGTTACCCACTGCTTACCGTTGATTGCTGCTGATACACTGACCGTGCCTGTGACATACGTACACTATCTCATCAACCGTATCCGAAAACAAATTGTTCGTTGTGGTCTTCAGTCCAGAGACTGGTTTGATGCAGCTCTCCATGCTACTCTATCCTGTGCAAGCTCCTTCATCTCCCAGTACTTACTGCAACCTACATCCTTCTGAATCCGCTTAGTGTATTCATCTCTTGGTCTCCCTCTACGACTTTTACCCTCCACGCTGCCCTCCAATGCTAAATTTGTGATCCCTTGATGCCTCACAACATGTCCTACCAACCCGTCCCTTCTTCTAGTCAAGTTGTGCCGCAAACTCCTCTTCTCCCCAATCCTATTCAATACTTCCTCATTAGTTATGTGATCTACCCATCTAATCTTCAGTATTCTTCTGTAGCACCACTTTTTGATAGCTTCTATTCTCTTCTTGTCCAAACTATTTATCGATCATGTTTCACCTCCATACATGCCCACACTCATTACAAATAAGTTCAGAAACGACTTCCTGACACTTAAATCTATACTGGATGTTAACAAATTTCTCTTCTTCAGAAACGCTTTCCTTGCCATTGCCACTCTACATTTTATATGTTCTCTACTTCGACCATCATCACTTATTTTGCTCCCCAAATAGCAAAATTCCGTTACTGCTTTAAGTGCCTCATTTTATAATCTAATTCCCGCAGCATCACCCGACTTAATTAGACTACATTCCATTATGCTCGTTTTGCTTTTGTTGATGTTCAACTTATATCCTCCTTTCAAGACACTGTCCATTCCGTTCAACTGCTCTTCCAAGTCCTTTGCTATCTCTCACTGAATTACAATGTCATCGGCAAACCTCAAAGTTTTTATTTCTTCTCCACGGATTTTAATTCCTACTCCTAATTTTTCTTTTGTTTCCTTTACTGCTTGCTCAATATACAGATTGAATAACATCGGGGAGAGGCTACAACCCTGTCTCACTCCATTCCCAAACTCTGCTTCCCTATCATGCCCCTCGACTCATAACTGCCATCTGCTTTCTGTACAAATTGTAAATAGGCTTTCGCTCTCTGTATTTTCCCCTGCCACCTTTAGAATTTGAAAGAGAGTATTCCAGTCAACGTTGTCAAGAGCTTTCTCTACGTCTACAAATGCTAGAAACGTAGGTTTTCCTTTGCTTAATCTACTTTCTAAGATAAGTCGTAGAGTCAGTATTGCCACACGTGTTCCAGCATTTCTACTAGAATCCAAACTGATCTTCCCCGAGGGTGGCTTCTACCAGTTTTTCTATTCGCCTGTAAAGAATTCGTGTTAGTATTTTGCAGCTGTGACTTATTAAACTGATAGTTCAGTAATTTTTCACATCTGTTAACACCTGCTTTCTTTGGGATTGGAATTGTTATATTCTTCTTGAAGTCTGAGGGAATTTCGCCTGTCTCATACATCTTGCTCAGCAGATGGTAGAGTTTTGTCAGGGCTGGCTCTCCCAAGGCCGTCAGTAGTTCCAATGGAATGTTGCCTACTCCCGGGGCCTTGTTTCGACTCAGGTCTTTCAGTGCTTTGTCAAACTCTTCACGCAATATCGTATCTCCCATTTCATCTTCATCGACATCCTCTTCCACTTCCATAATGTTGTCCTCAAGTACATCGCTCTTATATAGACCCTCTATATACTCCTTCCACTTTCTGCTTTCCCTTCTTTGCTTAGAACTGGGTTTCCATCTGAGCTCTTGATATTCATACAAGTGGTTCTCTTTTTTCCAAAGGTCTTTTTAATTTTCTTGTAGGCAGTATCTATCTTACCCCTAGTGAGATAAGCCTCTACATCATTACATTTGTCCTCTAGCCATCCCTGCTTAGCCATTTTGCACTTCCAGTCGATCTCATTTTTGTGACGTTTGTATTCCTTTTTGCCTGCTTCAGTTACAGCATTTTTATACTGTAGTAACCACAACCAACAGCGGGAACGGCTTGGACTGCGGTTCGGAGCCGCCCGGCGGGGAAGCTGCCGGCGGTAGAGCACGCACCACCGGGTAAACACAGGACGAGTCGGACGACAGACCAACGACAACTGACAACAACCGACCACGACCGACTATGAGGGACACGACAAGGAAGAGAGAAA
Organism: Schistocerca piceifrons; assembly: GCF_021461385.2. Classification (NCBI taxonomy): domain Eukaryota; kingdom Metazoa; phylum Arthropoda; class Insecta; order Orthoptera; family Acrididae; genus Schistocerca; species Schistocerca piceifrons. Next base: position 1,041,719,313 of record NC_060138.1, read on the forward strand.
CAACGGAGGCTTGTGGAAACCACAACACCAAACACCAAACGTAAATCCACTCAGAACCAGAGCCAGGCAAATGTCAACTACGAGCGGCGACCAGAACGCAGTACCGCCGAGATAGAAACGAAATCCAGAGCGAGTAGCAGACTGGCTGGACTAGGGCAGAGCGGGTCCCTATATACGAAACCGGAGGGAGCGGCTATTGGCCGCTGTCTGCACGTGGCGTAGCGGTGGCCCCCTCGCTGGGCGAGAGCCGCCTCGCGGAACAGCCGCCGCGGAGGCGGAGCCCTCTATGGGCTCACCACGTGCATTTGTTCCGCCGCGTGTTCGACTTCCGCGGCGCAAGGTACTAGATATATTTTCTCCTTTCGTCAATTAAATTCAATATTTCTTCTGTTAACCAAGGATTTCTACTAGCCCTCGTCTTAATTAGTGGATGTTAATATGCGGTGCAGCCGACGGCCTTGTCACGGTAGTAACGCCGGTTCCCATCAGATTGTCGGAGTTACGCGCTGTCGGGCTTGGCTACACTTGAATAGGCGGCCGTTCATGTCTGCTGAGCGCTGTTGGAGACCGGGGTGCACACAGTCTTTGTAAGGCCAGTCGAGGAGCTCCTCGATTAGAAAGTAGTGGCTTCGGTCACGAAAGCTGACAACGACCGGGAGAGCGGTGTGCTGTTCACATGCCCTCCATATCCACATCCAGTGACCCCATCAGCTGAGGATGGTTCAAATGGCTCTGAGCACTATGGGACTCAACTGCTGAGGTCATTAGTCCCCTAGAACTTAGAACTAGTTAAACCTAACTAACCTAAGGACATCACAAACATCCATGCCCGAGGCAGGATTAGAACCTGCGACCGTAGCGGTCTTCCGGTTCCAGACTGCAGCGCCTTTAACCGCACGGCCACTTCGGCCGGCTAGCTGAGGATGACACGGCCTTGGGAGGCCTGTTTGGACAGAGAGAGAATATGGGGGTGTGTCCACCCTTCGTCTCTGAAACGGCTTGAACTCTGCTCGGAACATTTTCAGTGAGGTGTAGGAATGTCAGTGGAGGAATGGCAGTCCATTCTTTCTAAAGAGCCGAAACTAAAGAAGGTAGTAATGAAGGGCACTGGATTCTGATGTGGGCGTTCTAACCCATTCCAAAGGTCTTCCATTGGGTTCAGGTAGACATCCTAGTCCATTTCAGGAATGTTATTGTCCACAAACGATTGCCTAGCAGAAGCTGCTTTATGACACAGTGCAGTGTCATGCTGATACGAACAACCATCGTCCCCGAACTGTTTCTCTATTGTACACAGCACACAATATTGCAGGATGTCTCGGTATCCTACCGCATTTACCGTTTTCTGACGCGCTGTAGGGGGACCATACCCTAACCATGAAAAACACTCCGATACCGTAACACCACCTCCTCCGTACTTCGCTGTTCGCAGTAAACATGAAAGTAGATAACGTGCTCTAGGTATTCGTCAAACCCAAACCCAAACGGTATAGCATGGTTCATCACTCCAAATCACTCTGTTTACTGGCCTCGCCTTTTACAGCACCTCAACCTGCTCTTAGCAATGAATACCTCAATGTTTGGCTTATGAGTAGTTGCTCGAACATGGTGTCCCATTCTTTTTAACTCAATACGCACAGTCACTGCGCTAGCAGGACTTATGGTAGCAGTTTGAACTCACGAGTGATTCCTTCTCCCTCACTACATCAGATATATCTGATCGTCATTTAGCTGTGGTTGTTCCTTCGCAATTTCCACTTCACAATAACATCACCAACAGTCGACATGGGCAGCTTTAGAAGGGCTGAACTGCTCCTGATGGAATTTATTTAGGTGAGACTTAACCATTCTCCTGTTGCTGTTTCTCTACTAACAACACGATATTGGTGGATTCAACTTTCGTGATTTCTAGTGGTCAGTCTGCATTACATATCGGGGTCCGAATATTTTTCAGCAAATTAAGATTTCATCCTTATGTTAGCATGTATTGAGTATTTTCAATACAGAAACAATTACTTTCCTCAACGTCATAAACTGGGTTGAGGACATAACGCTACCGAGTGCGTTTAACTATGCCTGAGACCGGAACACAGAATCGCCAAAGGACATGTTCCTGCAGGTTATCTCAATCTTTTCTATTGAGACAAACATCAAGTCATTGGCCTAGATGATACCGGAGTCATACTGACGGAGTACAGTGAACGAATAGGACTTCGAACAACAGCTTGGCAAGAATAGTAGGCACAGGTCTTTCCAGAAAGACTGCGCCACGAGAAGATCGTAGAATTGTGCGACTGTTTCTATCACACGGATGACAGCAGCTGAACTCCGGGCAGACGTTACTGGCGGAGTGTTACTGTGAACCGTCGAGAACAGGTTACTGCAAGCTGGGTCAAGAACTCGAGTTGGCGCCAGTTAGAACACCGAATGGTAATCTGTGGTGTATAGCGACAAGTCTCTCGTCTGTTTGTGGCACTGATATCGAGAGCAACGTGTCCATAGACGAGTTTGCGAGAGGTCATAGGAAGCAGAGATTCATGAGACCTATGTTGTTGTTGTGGTCTTCAGTCCTGAGACTGGTTTGATGCAGCTCTCCATGCTACTCTATCCTGTGCAAGCTTCTTCATCTCCCAGTACCTACTGCAACATACATCCTTCTGAATCTGCTTACTGTATTCATCTCTTGGTCTCCCTCTACGATTTTTACCCTCCGCGCTGCCCTCCAATACTAAATTGGTGATCCCTTGATGCCTCAGAAAAAATCCTACCAACCGATCCCTTCTTCTGGTCAAGTTGTGCCACAAACGTCTCTTCTCCCCAATCCTATTCAATACTTCCTCATTAGTTATGTGATATACCCATCTAATCTTTAGCATTCTTCTGTAGCACATTTCGAAAGCTTCTATTCTCTTCTTGTCCAAACTATTTATCGTCCATGTTTCACCTCCATACATGGCTACACTCCATACAAATACTTTCAGAAAAGACTTCCTGACACTTAAATCTATACTTGATGTTAACAAATTTCTCTTCTCCAGAAACGCTTTCCTTGCCATTGCCAGTCTACATTTTACATCCTCTCTACTTCGACCTTCATCAGTTATTTGGCTCCCCAAATAGCAAAACTCCTTTACTACTTAAAGCGTCTCATTTCCTGATCTAATTCCCTCAGCATCGCCCGACTTAATTCTACTACATTCCATTATCCTCGTTTTGGTTTTGTTGATGTTCATCTTATATACTCCTCTCAAGACACTGTCCATTCCATTCAACTGCTCTTCCAAGTCCTTTGCTGTCTCTGACAGAATTACAATGTCATCGGGGAACCTCAAAGTTTTTATTTCTTCTCCATGGATTTTAATACCTACTCCGGTTTTTTCTTTTGTTTCCTTTACTGCTTGCTCAATATACAGATTGAATAACATCGGGGAGACGCTACAACCCTGTCTCACTCCCTTCCCAATCACTGCTTCCCTTTCATACCCCTCGACTCTTATAACTGCTATCAGGTTTCTGTACAAATTGTAAATAGCCTTTCGCACCCTGTATTTTACCCCTGCCACCTTTAGATTTTGAAAGAGAGTATTCCAGTCAACATTGTCAAAAGCTTTCTCTAAGTCTACAAATGCTAGAAAAGTAGGTTTGCCTTTCCTTTATCTTTCTTCTAAGATAAGTCGTAAGGTCAGTATTGCCTCACGTGTTCCAGTATTTCTACGAAATCCAAACTGATCTTCCCCGAGGTCGGGTCCTACTAGTTTTTCCATTCGTCTGTAAAGAATTCGTGTTAGTATTTTGCAGCTGTAGCTTATTAAACTGATTGTTCGGTAATTTTCACATCTGTCAACACCTGCTTTCTTTGGGATTGGAATTATTATATTCTTCTTGAAGTCTGAGGGTATTTCGCCTGTTTCATACATCTTGCTCACCAGATGGTAGAGTTTTGTCAGGACTGACTCTCCCAAGGCCGTCAGTAGTTCCAATGGAATGTTGTCTACTCCGGGGGCCTTGTTTCGACTCAGGTCTTTCAGTGCTCTGTCAAACTCTTCACGCAGTATCGTATCTCCCATTTCATCTTCATCTACATCCTCTTCCATTTCCATAATATTGTCCTCAAGTACATCGCCCTTGTATAGATCCTCTATATACTCCTTTCACCTTTATGCTTTCCCTTCTTTGCTTAGAACTGGGTTTCCATCTGAGCTCTTGATGTTCGTACAAGTGGTTCTCTTGTCTCCAAAGGTCTCTTTAATTTTCCTGTAGGCAGTATCTGTCTTACCCCTAGTGAGATTAGCCTCTACATCCTTACATTTGTCCTCTAGCCATCCCTGCTTAGCCATTTTGGACTTCCTGTCGATCTCATTTTTGTGACGTTTGTATTCCTTTTTGCCTGCTTCATTTATTGCTTTTTTATATTTTCTCCTTTCATCAACTAAATTCAATATTTCTTGTGTTACCCAAGGATTTCTACTAGCCCTCGTCTTTTTACCTACTTGATCCTCTGCTGCCTTCACTACTTCATCCCTCAAAGCTACCCATTCTTCTTCTACTGTATTTCTTTCCCCCATTCCTGTCAGTTGTTCCCTTATGCTCTCCCTGAAACTCTGTACAACCTCTGGTTCTTTCAGTTTATCCAGGTCCCATCTCCTTAAATTCCCACCTTTTTGCAGTTTCCTCAGTTTTAATCTACAGGTCATAACCAATATATTGTGGTCAGAGTCCACATGTGCCCCTGGAAATGTCTTACAATTTAAAACCTGGTTCCTAAATCTCTGTCTTACCATTATATAATCTATCTGATACCTTTTAGTATCTCCAGGATTCTTCCATGTATACAACCTTCTTTCATGATTCTTAAACCAAGTGTTTGCTATGATTTAGTTGTGCTCTGTGCAAAATTCTACCAGGCTCTTTCATTTCTTAGCCCCAATCCATATCCACCTACTACGGTTCCTTCTCTCCCTTTTCCTACACTCGAATTCCAGTCACCCATGACTATTAAATTTTCATCTCCCTTCACTATCTGAATAATTTCTTTTATTTCATCATACATTACTTCAATTTCTTCGTCATCTGCAGAGCTAGTTGGAACATAAACTTGTACTACTGTAGTAGGTGTGGGCTTCGTATCTACACTCCTGGAAATGGAAAAAAGAACACATTGACACCGGTGTGTCAGACCCACCATACTTGCTCCGGACACTGCGAGAGGGCTGTACAAGCAATGATCACACGCACGGCACAGCGGACACACCAGGAACCGCGGTGTTGGCCGTCGAATGGCGCTAGCTGCGCAGCATTTGTGCACCGCCGCCGTCAGTGTCAGCCAGTTTGCCGTGGCATACGGAGCTCCATCGCAGTCTTTAACACTGGTAGCATGCCGCGACAGCGTGGACGTGAACCGTATGTGCAGTTGACGGACTTTGAGCGAGGGCGTATAGTGGGCATGCGGGAGGCCGGGTGGATGTACCGCCGAATTGCTCAACACGTGGGGCGTGAGGTCTCCACAGTACATCGATGTTGTCGCCAGTGGTCGGCGGAAGGTGCACGTGCCCGTCGACCTGGGACCGGACCGCAGCGACGCACGGATGCACGCGAAGACCGTAGGATCCTACGCAGTGCCGTAGGGGACCGCACCGCCACTTCCCAGCAAATTAGGGACACTGTTGCTACCGACCGAGCGAGGTGGCGCAGTGGTTAGCACACTGGACTCGCATTCGGGAGGACGACGGTTCAATCCCGTCTCCGGCCATCCTGATTTAGGTTTTCCGTGATTTCCCTAAATCGCTTCAGGCAAATGCCGGGATGGTTCCTTTGAAAGGGCACGGCCGATTTCCTTCCCCATCCTTCCCTCACCCGAGCTTGCGCTCCGTCTCTAATGCCCTCGTTGTCGACGGGACGTTAAACACTAATATCCTCCTCCTCCACACTGTTGCTCCTGGGGTATCGGCGAGGACCATTCGCAACCGTCTCCATGAAGCTGGGCTACGGTCCCGCACACCGTTAGGCCGTCTTCCGCTCACGCCCCAACATCGTGCAGCCCGCCTCCAGTGGTGTCGCGACAGGCGTGAATGGAGGGACGAATGGAGACGTGTCGTCTTCAGCGATGAGAGTCGCTTCTGCCTTGGTGCCAATGATGGTCGTATGCGTGTTTGGCGCCGTGCAGGTGAGTACCACAATCAGGACTACATACGACCGAGGCACACAGGGCCAACACCCGGCATCATGGTGTGGGGAGCGATCTCCTACACTGGCCGTACACCACTGGTGATCGTCGAGGGGACACTGAATAGTGCACGGTACATCCAAACCGTCATCGAACCCATCGTTCTACCATTCCTAGACCGGCAAGGGAACTTGCTGTTCCAACAGGACAATGCACGTCCGCATGTATCCCGTGCCACCCAACGTGCTCTAGAAGGTGTAAGTCAACTACCCTGGCCAGCAAAATCTCCGAATCTGTCCCCCATTGAGCATGTTTGGGACTGGATGAAGCGTCGTCTCACGCGGTCTGCACGTCCAGCACGAACGCTGGTCCAACTGAGGCGCCAGGTGGAAATGGCATGGCAAGCCGTTCCACAGGACTACATCCAGCATCTCTATGATTGTCTCCATGCGAGAATAGCAGCCTGCATTGCTGCGAAAGGTGGATATACACTGTACTAGTGCCGACATTGTGCATGCTCTGTTGCCTGTGTCTATGTGCCTGTGGTTCTGTCAGTGTGATCATGTGATGTATCTGACCCCAGGAATGTGTCAATAAAGTTTCCCCTTCCTGGGACAATGAATTCACGGTGTTCTTATTTCAATTTCCAGGAGTGTATCTTGGCCACAATAATGCGTTCACTATGCTGTTTGTAGTAGCTTACCCGCATTCCTATGTTCCTATTCATTATTAAACCTACTTCTGCATTACCCCTATTTGATTTTGTGTTTATATCCCTGTAGTCACCTGACCAGAAGTCTTGTTCCTCCTGCCACAGAACTTCACTAATTCCCACTATATCTAACTTTAACCTATCCATTTCCCTTTTTAAATTTTCTAACCTACCTGCCCGATTAAGGGATCTGAAATTCCAAGCTCGGATCCGTAGAATGCCAGTTTTCTTTCTCCTGATAACGACATCCTCTTGAGTAGTCCCCGCCCGGAGATCCGAATGGGGGACTATTTTACCTTCGGAATATTTTACCCAAGAGGACGCCATCATCATTTAACCATACAGTATAGCTGCATGCCCTCGGGAAAAATTACAGCTGTAGTTTCCCCTTGCTTTCAGCCGTTCGGAGTACCAGCACAGCAAGGCCGTTTTGGTTATTGTTACAAGGCCAGATCAGTCAATCATTCAGACTGTTGCCCTTGCAACTACTGAAAAGACTGCTGCCCCTCTTCAGGAACCATACGTTTGTCTGGCCTCTCAACAGATACCCCTCCATTGTGGTTGTACCTACGGTACGGCTATCTGTATCACTGAGGCACGCAAGCCTCCCCACCAACGGCAAGGTCCATGGTTCATGGGGGGTGAGACCTATATCTCTCCAATTCCTGGAACCATGATGTCGCGTGCTGTTAGATACGACAAATTGGTAATTGTTGAAGTCTGAATGAAAGCCAGTATCTGGCAAGAGAAGTAAACCCTGCTCACAAATTCTTCATGACCAGGATACCAAATGGCATATTCCAGCAGGATACTGCAACATCCCTCATCCAGTAACAGTTCATACGACATACGGCTTGACGAATGTACGGATTCATGGCTGGCCTGCCTAGTCCCCTGATCTGTCACCCAAGATAATGTCTCGGATGCAATGGGAAGAAGTATACTTTCATACGAGCCTCCAGTTAACAATCTTCAGGGGTAGATGCAGCCTGTATTTGTCATCCTCAATATGAGATTCGGAGGCTGTTTGCTTCCACTTGCCACAACGAATACAAGAGTTCCAGTGAGAATCACACCTCACGCTGATATTTATTATGGACCTGAGTTCCAAATGGAATAAACCTTTAATCATTTGATGCCGGTTATCTGATTAACATCGGCAGAAACACGGCCCAATTACATCAATGTCACCAACGGCTGGGTTTGCTGTCGACACGCAGTAACACTCACAGACAGTAGATGGCAGCACTAGAAGTGGAGGTTGTACAAAGAGTTTCAGGGTAAGCGGTAAACAGTGCAGTGCACTCGTTGTCGAAATGCTGAAACGGAGCGATTTGTCTGACGTCTAAAAGGGCGTTATCATCGGCTTTAGGCCCATGACTGGAAGCATTTCCGAAACGGCTAAGTTTGTAAACTGTTCACATGCCGTCATGGTTAAAGTATACCGTGTATGGCAAAATAGTGCTACCCAAAAGAGGCGGCGACGCAACTGTGGTGCGCCAGAGGACATAGATGACAGGGATGAACACGGGCTGCAGCGGTGTTTACGGGCCAATAGACGTGCAACTGTTGGGCAACTGACCACCAAAATGAATCAGGGGGGTATCAACAGTGTCTCCACAATCAATAAAAAGGTTTAAATGGCTCTGAGCACTATGTGACTTAACATCTGATGTCATCAGTCCCCTAGAACTTAGAACTACTTAAACATAACTAACCTAAATACATCACACGCATCCAATCCCGAGGCAGGATTCGAACCTGCGATCTTAGCGGTCGCGCGGTTCCTGACTGAAGTGCCTAGAACCGCTCTGTCAGACCGGCCGGCTCTCCACAATCACTGTTCAGTGAACACTGCTGCGTATGGATCTCGCAACCATAGTTCATGCACCCGTAATGACTGCTGTTCACCGGTGACAAAGTCTGGAATTTGCACACAAATACTGCAGCTGGACGTCCACTGAGAGGCGACAGGTCTTTTCAGACGACAGATGGCCATTGACGTGTAGGGCGGTGAAACATCTGAAAGCGAACACACAGCAACAATCGCCCGAATGTTCCAGGCCGGAGGGGTTTATGGTCTGGGGAATGCTCTCGTGGCATTCTATGGGCAATCTCGTGATTCTGGAAGGCACAATAGATCAACACAAGTATATGCCTATCTCTGGGGACCACGTTCACCCCCACATGCAGTTTGTATTTCCTCGCCACGATGGCATCTACCATTGGATCAATGTGTAAGTAGGCTATTTAGGTTTTCTTATTGGTAACGCCACAGAGCGCTCTGTATGAAAATCACTGGCTGTGCTGTGTGCAGTCTGTGGCTAGTTTGCATTGTTGTCTGCCATTGTAGTGTTGGGCAGCTGCATGTTAACAGTGCGTAGCGTTGCGCAGTTGGACGTGAGCCGCCAGCAGTGGTGGACGTGGGGAGAGAGATGGCGGAGTTTTGAAGTTTGTAAGACTGGATGTCATGAACTGCTATATATATTTTGACTATTAAGGTAAATACATTGTTCGTTCTCTATTAAAATCTTTCATTGGCTAACTATGCCTATCAGTAGTTAGTGCCTTTCGTAGTTTGAATCTTTTATTTAGCTGGCAGTAGTGGCGCTCGCTGTATTGCAGTAGTTCGAGTAACGAAGATTTGTGAGGTAAGTGATTTGTGAAAGGTATAGGTTAATGTTAGTCAGTGCCATTCTTTTGTAGGGATTATTGAAAGTCAGATTGAGTTGCGCTAAAAAATATTGTGTGTCAGTTTAAGCACAGTCTTGTATAATTGTTCAAAGGGGACGTTTCATAGTAGCCCCCATACTCCCCACAAAAATTTTACAAATTGATTTGGGCAGTGCCCAATAATTACAATAACAAAGATATCAAATGCACACACTTATTGATACAATGTTGGTCAAAAGCTAAAATTTTCTCACAGTCCATAAAGACAGTCCTGATCATTCATCACAGTAAAATTGCAGTGTTTTTCTCAAAGTCTGAGCAGTAAAAGAAAATGCACACGGAAGTAGTGGATTTCCATGCAGTCTTGAAGAAGTAGTGTTGTCCTTCCAACAGAAAGACAGTGCTGACTTTCGACATGCAGACAGGTAATGGGCCACAACAGAGGAAACATACAGCAGAGTCATTCGACATTTTGAAGAATATTGGTAGGTAGGTCATCACAGAGTAGACCCACTGTAGTCCTGGTAGAGATTAAGGTATTGGTGGGCCACCAGAGGTGCAGACCCACTGTAGTCCTGGTAGAGATTGTGGTATTGGTGGGCCACCAGAGGTGCAGACCCACTGTAGTCCTGGTAGAGATTGTGGTATTGGTGAGTTAGCAAAGGTGTAGACCCACTGTAGTCCTTGTAGAAATAATGGTATTGGTGGGTCACCAATGATGCAGACCCACTGTAGTCCTTGTAGAGATGGCCAGCAGCCATCTGTTGCAACTGTGCAGTTGCACAATCATCATTGAAGAGTCTTGCAGTCAATATAGCAAGTCCATAAACCACCACTTGTGCACTCACAAAGTTTTTGGAATTGTCCTTAGAACCAGCAATGCTGTTATCCAGTCCCTTGCTGAATTATTAACACACGTGCAAACACTAACAGTCCCTACTTCTCACATATTGTCCATATACTATGACCAACAGAAATGTGTGCAGTGAAATGTAACTTACAAGTTACTTAATTGATGAACTGGTGTCAATTACAATTTTATAACATAAGAATACAATAACAAAGGTACAAAATACATCATTAAAGAACATAGCAATACAGATAACATTTGTAGTAAAACAGGCTTTACAAAAGAATAGAAATAAACAGATACATCAATGTTACAGGAATTATGACATAAGTAAATATATAAAATAATGAGAATAGTTTTCGAAACATTAATTTCACACTTGAGCATTGAAACAGAACAGAATTAATAATGTCTAAACATCTTTACAAAATGAATAACATATTATTAATGCAAATTATATTTGAGGATAACAGTATTCCTCATCATACTGAATGTACCTTAGTACTAGAAAAATTCTACAACATAAATCGTATTAGCTAAACACATAAAGACAGGATAAACACAAATACACAAGAGTACACAAACACATAGTAGAATAATACAAAAGGAATGACAGGGCTCATTTTCAGTGTAACATTTGGTACTGCAGTCCAACCCAAAACTTCATTCCATAGATCTTTCGTCTTATTTCAACATTTGTTTCCACCAAAAAAATCCTATCCAAGCATGCTTTCTGTATTTATATGTTCACATATTTCTTACCTCATTATTTATTTTCCATTATCTTACTTCATCATTTATTTCCAAGATAATCCTACCTAGACCTGTTGTCCCTAAACCCTACTTTTTTGTTCATATCCTCTTTCAAAATACTTTTTTGGCCAAACCATTTTCTTATAGCTTCTCAATGCATTTCTTCCAATTCATCACAACTTGTACCACCAATACTTACCCCATCTTAAGATAACTTAAATCTACTGAGCTCAGATGCTAAACTAAGGGACGAGGCAATGCAGCAGCACAAAACAATTAACACAAACAGCAATGACAAACAATGCAAATTGGCAAAGCAAGCAGCAGTAAATCTAAATTAACAGAGAAAATGCAACATTACAACTATTATGAGCCAATGTGCAGCAACAAGAAAAATAAATCAGTAGTAAAACTGGCTTAACAGAGTAATACAAAGTGAAATTCAGTAGCACTATGTCTGGCAAACAGCAGCAGCAAATGCTATAACTTATATCTAAACATGACAGAGCTCAAGCACAACAAATAGTAGACTAAAGACAACAATGCAGATAAGGGAAATGTCTATTCACATCTTAATATCTATGCCATTAAAGTGGTGCACCACAAGAAGTTATTCTACCAAAAATATTACCAAGTAGTTGAAAAGAAAATTATGTATGCAGTAACTGTTATTAATCCCTTCTTATTGTTCTTTCCTTTCCAAGTGCTCCTTTTTCGAAGAATGTGGATCATAAAATAATTATTTAATAGATCTGTTGACAGAAAGTGTTCACATTAGCAAATGCACTTAATTTTATTTTATAAAACCAATGCTGCAACACAGCTGGAAACCAGATATCAAATGAAATAAGCAACCATGTACAAAGTAAAGCATAAAATAATCATTCAGTAGTCATGAGGCATTTCATAAGTTAGTAGAAATTCTCTCAATTCTCGTAGAAAGTTACTTGTCATAATCAGGTGTGCAGATGCACAAATATTTCCCATCCATTCATAAGCATTTCAATAAGTAGCACAAAGTATGAGTAATCATATGTTTTCAAGTAATGAGCATGTCATATTTGCGATGCTTTCTACAAAGGAATGTCAATAGTGAGGTTAATGGTCTCTTTTTTTCTCCACCTGTGCCTCTGAAAGGCACACACTAATGGCTTTTTCCCAGCCGACTATCGCGCAGCTGGGTGCCCACCACGCATTACATGAAGGTCACTTAACTCTCCTACCGAAATATTTACGACAGCAGATTCCGCTACAGTGGCAGTCTCATACAAAAAAATTTCACAGGTTGAGAATTTGCATTACAAATGTGTAGAAACAAAATCCCATAAATATAGCAGTGTCAAAAAAATTTTCGTCGGCATTTTGATACATTACGCATATACACACATTTCATAACTCTTAAAGTATGATTCTTGGTTTCCAACATCCTTTTTCACAAACCAGAGTCGCTAACCACTACTCATTACTCCTTACCTTATTACACACATACATATTCGTCGACACTTCTTCAGTATTTCATCAGAATAAATACATATCATAATAAACATTCCTCAACAGCATAATACACATCGTCGTTGTAATAATAACATCATAACACATCAGTCAAATCTCAAAAACGTCGTAGCTTTCTGCAATAATTTCAAAACCTAAAGAAAATTCTCTGCTCATTTCAATAGTGTCATCTACCTCAAACGTACTTTAAAATCATGATCCCATACCAAACACATCATTCAAAGCTCTCATAGTATCACAATGGTTCCGAAAAATATGAACAGTTCACACAGTACAGACAAAATGCAATTTCATATGTGTGAAGTTATCCAATTGTGTAATTACGTAAACATCTGTCACTGATGTAGGAAAATAAATGTTTGTCACTCTCAGTTAAATGATCAGATAGCTGTGTAATTTATGTGTTAGAAGATATGGTACCGATGTGTAAAGTTGTATAAGCAGGGTTCCTTGTGCTTGCCAAACACATGGTACACAAAGTAAGTGTGTACCGCCCTGAGGATGGTGTTACAGATTACAGCAATGGAATGAAATGTATCACGGAAAACCTTTGTATCATTGTAATTCAAAAATCTTTAAATATAAATGTTTTAAGTACAAAATCAATCACTCAAATACGTGTACTGTAGTGCTAAACTGTGTATCTTGTTGCAAGATGATTTCTGTCATTACTTAAGGGTAAAGATGTTCCAAGTGTCGTAATTATCGTCGTCCGTAAGCAAAGTTCTGTGGAAGTCGATGTACTTACCTCGTAGTTATTACATACAGTACTGTATCAAGAAAGTACTATACTGTAACGTTTTGTTGTGCTATGAAAAAGGCTGTCTCATTGTAGCTATATCACAAAAGTTACTACTAGAACATGTTTTACTTTCCAGAAGAATCCAGAAAAACTGTGCAGATATAAAACAGATACACCACAAAAGCAACAATGTAAATTGTGTCACACATTAGTAGAGTCATGATATAAAGAAACCAAATGCTAAGTCATCTTTAATCTCACAGAGAGTACTTTAATCCAGAATGTATTCTCAAGTAAACCAAACTGTTGCATTAAAATCTCGTTAGCAGTACTGGTATATGCTCTAAGTATGTGAGACTTATAGTCGTTACGTAATAGTGCAACTAACAAGCAAGAATGTACACACACAGTAACACTGTGTTCTCTGTTCACTATCACAATGCAGTGTTAATTACTCTCTAAATATGTTCCCTAGGTTCTAGATTGGATAGTTAGCTTCAAAACATTGTTACATGATAACAGTTTCTAAGTGTGACAACACGTACTAGTAGCATGAAGTGAAAAATTTTATAGCAAAGACTAAGTTAAAAAAAAGATTATCTCTCAATAAACGGTTTTACATGTGAAATGTGGTGCAATCTTTTACTCTTTCTAGTGCGCAGAGTTTCAGCTTCAACAGAATTGTCATGTGGTATATGGTACATCGGTAAAGAATGCTCAAATTTTTCTCAAGGTTAGCGTCTATGTTATTTTTCGCTGAGCCAGCCGGCTCACGTGGCTGCCTGCTGTGCGAGTCATTGTCTGTGTCTTTGTTGGCGCGCGTCGTTATTGGGATTAGGAGACCTAACTTCTACACATTCACCTTGACGAGAAGGCCCTGCCCTGTTTGAAGCACGCCAGTTCTGATGGAATTCAGGTCTGTCGCTTTGTCGGTAGTTTACATAGTTTCATGTTTGTGGGTCATGTGGTGGAGAATTTCTCCCGGAATCGTGACTGCATGGTGGACCGTTGCGTCTAAAGTTATTCTGTCTCCCTTGATAATAATTATTTTGGCTCCTGTATTGTCTGTTTCTCTGATTGTCTCTGTGATACCGCGGAAATGCGATCTTTCTCTGTAATTATTACTACTCTGCCAATGGTTGTCATATGGGTGGTGTCTGTTCTCGTCACGATTTACGTTGTAAGAATAGCCTTGTCGTGTCCAGTTATTATTTCTGTCATTGCGGTATTGTGACGGATGTCACCCTGTAGTTGTTGTGCTTCTGTTTTAGCGTTCCGCGATTGTCAGTGTCAATTTCCAGTTCTTGTAACAGTCCTTGAAAAGCTTCAATGTTGTCTTTGCAACGTCCTGCTAAAATAATATGTTGTAAATGTTCAGGCAATTTGATTAAGCAAATGTGGATGAGTTCTGAGGGGCTGTATGGGTTTGAAAGATACTGGTTCTTATGCACCATGCCTTCAAAATATTTCATAAGACTGGAAAATTCAGATTGTTCGAAACGTTTCATCATTATGATGCTATGTTTTACTCGGTCTTGTGTAGCTTGAGACCAATACGCTGAGAGGAAGGCATGATAAAATTCTCCTTCACTGTGACAATCGTGAATGACCGATCGCATTCTTACAGCTGGTTCATTCTCCAAGTAGCCACACATAAATTCTAACCTGTGTTCCAATGACCAGTTGGGAGGAAAACAATGAGAGAATTGATGAAGCCATGCTTGTGGATGAATGTCGTTGTCAGAATTCTTAAATGTTTTGAATTTACGTGTAGTAATGAACAGCTTATAGTCAAAATCATCGCGTCGGCGAGTCGCACCTCGCGTATTGTTACTTCGTTTCGGCGGTTCCATCTCAAAATCCAATGTGCCTTGCCAATTTCTTTCATAATTTCCGAAGTGCCCTGTGTTATTATTTTGTGGTTGTTCTGTATTTCTATGTCCCTCTTCCCGTACTGGAGCGCGAGTGTCCTCTGAAATATGTAATTCTCGTATTACTTGTGCCAACTGATCTTGTACTTCCCGGATTTCTCTTTTGTACTGTGTATTGATTTGATTTTGATTTTGTTTGAATTTTCTAATTTGTTCATACTCTTCAGTGTCCGTGAAGGCTACAGGTCTTGTGTCATTCAGATCGTCATCTACCTTTGTAGATAAGTTAGTGAACTGATCTGAAAGTTCGGCTACTTTATCCGTTAGTGAAATTATTTCCTCTGTGTGTTTTTCTAAACCAAGTTTCAGAGTGTCCATTTGTGTTGAAATCGTATCTACTGTGTCCTTTAAGTTATCGTGAGTTTTTGCAAGTTGCGTAACCAAATCGGTAGATGCAACTGAGTCAATTTTAGCTTGCAAGGTGTCGTGATTTTCATGAACAATAGTTTGCAGTTCTTGTATGACTGCTTCGTGATTCTGTAATGCATTTTCATGACGGGAAAAAAATAGGTTGGAAATGCTCACAAATTTGTGTTTTTACGTCATTACAGACTTTTTGACATTTTGATTCAATGTTATGTAACTCAGTAGTTAAATCTTCACGTGTTTGTTCAGGTGTGGTGTCTAACTTCCGAAGATTTTGTTCCATTGTGTCTAACTGTTGCTGTGTTTGTCTCTGGTGTTGTTCCATTGTGTCTAACTTTTGAAGATTTTGTTCCATTGTGTCTAACTGTTGCTGTGTTTGTCTCTGGTGTTGTTCCATTGTGTCTAACTTTTGAAGATTTTGTCCCATTTGTTTCTGATTTTGTTCAAGCGTAGTGTCTAACTTTTGTGGCCTTTGTCCCATTTGTTGCATTAACTGCAATAACAGTGCACTGGTGTCTGAAACATGTTCCTCAGTGATATTCGGCATTGCATTTGAACCGGCAATATTTGCATTTTGAAAAGCAGAAAATGTGTCTTGATTTATTTGAGAAAACGGTGAGGACGCAAATCCTGAATCTACAGTATTTGCAAGATTGTGTCCTGTCATTTCGGAATCCTGAGGCGAGCTGTTGCCGACCGATCGATCGATAATGCTTCCCTGTTCACTAACTGTTTTACTGTCTACACCATTATTTGCAGACCGCTCCATTTCCCTATGCACAATTACCAAATTACTACTTTGAACATTAGTTAATTCATTACTCGGTGGCGCTAACACACTGCTTTCGTCTTCACTGTCATTTCTCAGTTTACTTTGGAGCCTAGTATTACGTTTTTCACACGCCATTATTGTCACAATATTTCACACGACAACACATAAAAGCACAATTTGAAGAGCAAAAATAAGAGAACACATTAACATAGCACTGAAAATAATATCTAGTTAATAGCAAGCGCAGCTGCGAAACACTTGGTGCAAATTTACATGCGAGCCACACCTGTTTTAATGTACAACAATGAAGGACTGCAACTACAAAGGAGATTCTCTCTACAATTACGCGCTAGCAATAAAGAAAATCTACACTAATTACACAAACTACAAGAAAAAATCAGAAGATTCCAGTGAGGTATCCTCGGCTAAGGGTCGACATATGAAACGTCCCCTTTTGAACAATTGTACAAGACTGTACTTAAACTGACACACAATACTTTTTAGCGCAACGCAATCTGACTTTCAATAATCCCTACAAAAGAATGGCCCTGACTAACATTAACCTATACCTTTCACAAATCACTTACCTCACAAATCTTCGTTACTCGAACTACTGCAATACAGCGAGCGCCACTACTGCCAGCTAAATAAAAGATTCAAACTACAGAAGGCACTAACTACTGATAGGCATAGTTAGCCAATGAAAGATTTTAATAGAGAACAAACAATGTATTTACCTTAATAGTCATAATATATATAGCAGTTCATGACATTCAGTCTTACAAATTTCAAAACTCCGCCATCTCTCTCCCCACATCCACCACTGCTGGCGAATCACCTCCATCAGCGCAACGCTAAGCGCTGTTAACATCCAGCTGCCCAACACTACAATGGCAGACAACAATGCAAACTAGCCACAGACTGCACACAGCACAGCCAGTGATTTTCATACAGAGCGCTCTGTGGCGTTACCAATAAGAAAACCTAAACAGCCTACTTACAAATGAAACGTGTAACAAAACTCGCAGTGTACGTGTGTGGTTCGAAGAGCACCAGGATGATCGAAGAGCATCAGGATGGGTTTACCGTACTCTCCTGGCTACCAAACTTGCCGAATATAAGCTCAATCCAGAGTCTGAGGGACCACCTCGATAGGGCTCTTCCCGTCATGGATCCTCAACCGAGAAACCTAGCACAGCTGGACACGGCATTGGAGTTTGCATTGCTCCACACCCATGTCGGTACCCTCTAGAAGCTCAGTAATTCTCTTCCTGAACGTCTTACGCTGCAGACAGATCATTGCATTTGGACTGGACAGTGTAGTTTGGTAAATAGTGGATATGTGCTTCATATTGTCAGTGTATGAACGAAGTAAGGAAGGAAGAAGGAAACGTAGGGTAACGTTCCGTCGACGATTAGGAGATTACAGATGGGAAGGATGGGAAGGAAGTCGGTCGTTGTCTTTCAAAGGACCCATCCCACCACCCGTCTTCAACAATTTAGTGAAATCAAGGGAAATCTAAATCTTGAGAGCTGGACGCATATTCGACTTGCCGACCTCCGTATACGAGTTCTCTGTCTTACAGCTGCCACACCTCGCCAGGTCCTTGTTCCGCTAAACACCTCAGATCTACATCTACATCTATGTGATTACTCTGCTATTCACAATAAAGTGCCTGGCAGAGGGTTCAATGTACCACCTTCAAGCGCTCCATTATCGAACGGCGCACGAGGAAAATGAGCACTTAAGTTTTTCTGTGCAAGCCCTGATTTCTCTTATTTTAACGTGATGATCATTTCTCCCTATGTAGGTGGGTGTCAACAGAATGTTTTCCGCAATCGGAGGAGAAGACGGTGATAGAAATTTCATGAGAAGATCCAGTCGCATCGAAAAATGTTTTAATGATTGCCACTCCAATTCACGTATCATGTCTGTGGTACTATCTCTCCTATTTCGCGATAAGACAAAACAAGCCGCCCTTCTTTGTACTTTTTCGATGTCATCCGTCAGTTCCACCTGATGCGGATCCCACACCGCACAGCAGTACTCCAGAATAGGGCGGACAAGCGTGGCGTAAGCAGTCTCTTTAGTAGACCTGTTGCACCTTCTAAGTGTTCTGCCAATGAATCGCAGTCTTTGGTTTCCTCTACCCACAACATTATTTATGTGATCGTACTAGTTTAGGGTATTTGTAACCGAAATCCCTAACTAATTAGTTGAACTTAGAGCTTTCAGATTTGTGTGACTTCAGGCGTAATCGAAATTTAGTGGATTTCTTTTAGAACTCATGTGAATATCTTCACACTTTTCTTAATTCAGGGTCAATTGCCAATTTTCGCACCATACAGATATCTTATCTAAATCATTTTGCAATTCGTTTTGGTCATCTGATGGCTTTACAAGACGGTAAACCACAGCATCATCTGCAAACAACCTAAGACGGCTACTAAGATTCTCTCCTATATCGTTAATATAGATCAGGAACAATAGAGGGCCTATAACACTTCTTTGGGGAAGTTTTACTCGGTGACTTTCCGTCTGTTACTGCAAACTGTGACCTTTCTGACAGGAAATCACGAATCCAGTCGCACAACTGAGGCGATATTCCGTAGGCACACAGTTTGGTTAGATTTCCTTGTGAAGAAAGGTGTCGAAAGCCTTCTGGAAATCTAAAAATATGCAATCAATTTGACATCCCCTGTCGATAGCACTCATTTTTGTGAATATAAAGGGCTAGTTGTGTTTCGCAGGAACGATACGCTCTGAATCCTTGCTGATTATGTGTCAATAAATCAATTTCTCCGAGGTACTTCATAATGTTTGAATACAGTATATGTTCCAAAACCCTACTGCAGTTCGAAGTTAGTGATATGGGACTGTAATTCAACGGATTATTCTTACATCCCTTTTTAGGTATTGGTGTGACTTGAGCAATTTCCCAGTCTTTAGGTACGGATCTTTCTGTGAGCGACTGTATATAATTGCTAAATATGGAGCTATTGCATCAGCATACTCTGAGAGGAACCTGACTGGTACACAATCTGGACCAGAAGTCTTGTCTTTATTAAGTGATTTAAGCTGCTTTGTGACACCGAGGATATCTGCTTCTATGTTTCTCATCTTGGCAGTTGTTCTTGATTGGAATTCAGGAATATTTACTTCGTCTTCTTTGGTGAAGGAGTTTCGGAAAACCGTGTTTAATAACTCTGCTTATGTGGCACTGTCATCAGTGACTTCACCGTTGTTATCATCTTGAGGTTGAAGCTCTTTTTTCCGTGTTTGCTTTAACAATACGTATGTTTTTGGACATGGTCCGCCTTTAGCAAAACTCAATTTTGTTTTTCAACCCAAAAATGTTGCACTCCAGTTGTAGCATCATCCGTGGGCTTTTATTTCTGATCTGTTAAAGATACAGAACGTTATAAGCGAGTGCAGGCTTTCTCGGCGAATTTCATATATGAAGTCTTCACGTGTTGTCAGACGAGTAGCATCGTCATCTCGTAGCAATGTTTCGATGGAATGCGTCTCCATCATCTTCAGGCGATGATGATGGAGACGCATTCCATCGAAACGTTGCTACGAGCCGACGATGCTACTCGGATGACAACCCGTGAAGACTTCATATATACAGAATGTTCTTTACTGTTTTTATGCATATAACTGTTAGTTTTTAAATCGTAATTACAGATATTTGAAAAACACATAAATAATGAATTCATAACTTATTACCACATGGTGTGGTTTTTCTGATGTGTTGTGTTTCTACAGTGACTGTTTTGTTCCACAGTTTGTCATCTGCAACCACTTACACCTTAGAGTAGATAAATTGTTTAAGCCAAAATTACGATTTGAAATAGTTACTACTATGCCTGAAATTAATTAATTCTGTGTCTGTGTGTGTGTGTCTATTTATATAATGTTTCACTTATGTTTTCTTTTCTCATCTTCTTCACTGTCAAACACTGTATGTTGAGTTGCCACCGTCACTGTCACTGTTTCACTGTTTACGAGCTGTAAACACAAATATGGCTGACAGTGGAACGGTTGAAAGTGTTCCTGGCGGCTGTTCTGAATCTTTCAGAGGTGTATGTGAATTTTTGTGTGTGTGTTTGGCCGTTGGGGGGGGGGGGGAGGGGAGGGGTGTGGAGTGTGAAAAGGTGGAGAGAGGGAGAGTGTGAATGTGACAGTAGGTTTTAGGATTTTGTGTGTGTGTGTGTGTGTGTGTGTGTGTGTGTGTGTGTATGTGTATGAGGTGTGTGAAAAGGGGGAGGGAGAGAGAGAGAGAGAGAAAGAGTGACAGTAGATTTTAGGATATTTTTTTTTTTTTTTTTGGTGTGTATGAGGGGGGGGGGCTTGGGAAGTGGGGTGAGCTCTATAGGTTGGTCTTGTCTAATAATTTTTTGAGGGCAGTGAAGGTATTGATTGTGTCTTGCCCCTGGTGTGCTTTATGCATGACCAGAATCTCTTTGGGTTTTCTGTCAGATTTCGAGACAGAGTTTCGTTATGTAAATTATGAAAAGCATCTCACATTGAAGTACGCGCTATTTTTCGAACTTCTGTAAAACATTGCAGTCTTGGGGATTTTGCGTTCTTTTAAATTTGGCATGCTTTTTTCGCTGTTTCTGCAACAGCGATCTGACCCGTTTTGTGCGACATGGGGGATCAGTTCCATCACTTATTAATTTATGTGGTATATATCTCCCAATTGCTGTCGATACTATCTCCTTGAAATCATTCCACACCTTTTCTACGCTTACATTATCGGATCGGAAGGAGTGAAGACTGTCTCTTAAAACAGCGTTAAAAGCATTTTTATCAGTTTTTTTAAATGGATATACTTTGCGTAAGTGTTACGGCATTCAGCCTAGCAGCAACGGCCTTGTGGTCGCTAGTCCCTGTATTCGTCACGATATTCACTATGTGTCAAGGATTATTTGTTGCTAAGATGTCAAGTATGCTTTCGTAACCGTTTACGCTTCGAGTGGGCTCATGAACTAATTGTTCAAAATAATTTTCTGCGAAAGCATTCAGTACAATTTCGGATGAAGTTTTATGCCTGCCACCGGCTTTAAACGTATAATTTTTCCAGCATATCGACGGTAGATTGAAGTCACCACCGACTATAACTGTATGAGTGGGGTATCTATTTGAAATGAGATTCAAGTTTTCTTTGAACTGTTCAGCAACTATATATTCTGAACCCATACTATTTCGCAGGAGCTATGTACTTCAATTTCGCTACCAGGCAAACTATTTCTGACAGCAATAAATGCTCCACCACCAACTGTACAGGGCTATTACAAATGATTGAAGCGATTTCATAAATACACTGTAGCTCCATTCATTGACATATGGTCACGACACACTACAGGTACGTAGAAAAACTCATAAAGTTTTGTTCGGCTGAAGCCGCACTTCAGGTTTCTGCCGCCAGAGCGCTCGAGAGCGCAGTGAGACAAAATGGCGACAGGAGCCGAGAAAGCGTATATCGTGCTTGAAATGCACTCACATCGGTCAGTCATAGCAGTGCAACGACACTTCAGGACGAAGTTCAACAAAGATCCACCAACTGCTAACTCCATTCGGCGATGGTATGCGCAGTTTAAAACTTCTGGATGCCTCTGTAAGGGGAAATCAACGGGTCGGCCTGCAGTGAGCGAAGAAACGGTTGAACGCGTGCGGGCAAGTTTCACGCGTAGCCCGCGGAAGTCGACGAATAAAGCAAGCAGGGAGCTAAACGTACCACAGCCGACGGTTTGGAAAATCTTACAGAAAAGGCTAAAGCAGAAGCCTTACCGTTTACAATTGCTACAAGCCCTGACACCTGATGACAAAGTCAAACGCTTTGAATTTTCGGCGCGGTTGCAACAGCTCATGGAAGAGGATGCGTTCAGTGCGAAACTTGTTTTCAGTGATGAAGCAACATTTTTTCATAATGGTGGAGTGAACAGACACAATATGCGAATCTGGGCGGTAGAGAATCCTCACGCATTCGTGCAGCAAATTCGCAATTCACCAAAAGTTAATGTGTTTTGTGCAATGTCACGGTTTAAAGTTTACGGCCCCTTTTTCTTCTGCGAAAAAAACGTTACAGGATACGTGTATCTGGACATGCTGGAAAATTGTCTCATGCCACAACTGGAGACCGACAGCGCCGACTTCATCTTTCAACAGGATGGTGCTCCACCGCACTTCCATCATGATGTTCGGCATTTCTTAAACAGGAGATTGGAAAACCGATGGATCGGTCGTGGTGGAGATCATGATCAGCAATTCATGTCATGGCCTCCACGCTCTCCCTACTTAACCCCATGCGATTTCTTTCTGTGGGGTTATGTGAAAGATTCAGTGTTTAAACCTCCTCTACCAAGAAACGTGCCAGAATTGCGAGCTCGCATCAACGATGCTTTCGAACTCATTGATGGGGACATGCTGCGCCGAGTGTGGGAGGAACTTGATTATCGGCTTGGTGTCTGCTGAATCACTAAAGGGGCACATATCGAACATTTGTGAATGCCTAAAAAAACTTTTTGAGTTTTTGTATGTGTGTGCAAAGCATTGTGAAAATATCTCAAATAATAAAGTTATTGTAGAGCTGTGAAATCGCTTCAGTCATTTGTAATAACCCTGTATTTAATCCATCCTTTCTGAACACTGTTAGATCGCTTGAAAACATTTCGGCTGAACTTATTTCTGGGTTTAGCCAGCTTTCTGTACCTATAACAATTTGAGCTTCAGTGTTTTCTATTAGGGCTTGGAGCTGTGGTTCTTTCCCGACACAGCTATGACAATTTACTGCTGCAATACCGCTCGTTTCTACAACTAACTTACTCTGTTTTATCTGGCCCCTTTTAGACGGACGCCCTTTCTGTGGTTCCTTGGAACCCTTTAGCCTAAAAAACCGCTCAGTCCCTTCTGCACAGCCCCCGCTACCCATGTAGCCGCTTCCTGTGTGTCGTGGGTTCTTGACCTATTAAACGGAACCCAGAAACCCTCCACCCGATGGCGCAAGCCAAGGAATCTACAGCCTGCACGGTCACAGAACCGCCTGATACTCTGATTCAGACCCTCCACTCGGCTCTGCACCGAAGGACCACAGTCAGTTCTATCGACGACGCAGCAGGTGTTGAGCTCCGCCTTAATCTCGCGAGCAAGACTGGCAGTCCTTGCCATTTCCGCTAGCCACTCGAAACCACAGAGAATCTCCTCCGATCCAAAGCGACACACGTCATCGGTATCGCCATGAGCCACCACCTGCAGTTGACTGCACCCTGTACTCTTCATGGTATCCGGAAGCACCCTCTCCACATCTGGAATGACTTCCCTCGGTATGCACACGGAGTACACACTGGCTTCCTTCCCCTCCTTGCCAGCCATGTTCCCAAGGGCCCTCATTACGCGCCTAACGTTGGAGCTCCCAACTACCAGCAAATCCACCCTCTGTGAGTACCTAGACCTTGTGGGCCGAGAAGTTTCTTCTGGAACAAGGGTAGCGGAGTACGTGTGGAGTGCACATGTGGGGTTTTTAGGTTAGAGAATTCCCTCCCTAGGCCCGACAAGATGCCTCCTGAGACGCGGCAAGGTAGGAGTAGGCAAAATGCAACAGGGAATAACAATATTAATCTGCTAATAGTAAACTGCAGGGGCGTCTATAGAAAGTGTAAGTAGGCTGTTTATGTTTTCTCTATGTAAGTAGGCTGTTTAGGTTTTTTTATTGGTAACGCCACCTCTGCATGAAAATCACTGGCTATGCTGTGTGCAGTCTGTGGCTGCTTTGCATTGTTGTAATACTCGCCACTGTAGTGTTAGGCAGCTGGCTGTGAACAGCGCGTAGCGTTGCGCAGTTGGAGGTGAGCCGCCAGCAGTGGTGGATGTGGGGAGAGAGATGGCGGAGGTTTGTAATTTGTCATGAACTGATATATATATTATGACTTGTGATGATATCAAGGTAAATACATTGTTCGTTCTCTATTAATATCTTTCATTTGCTAACTATCCCTATCAGTAGTTAGTGCCTTCCATAGTTTGAATCTTTTATTTAGCTGGCAGTAGTGGCGCTCGCTGTATTGCAGTAGCTTGAGCAGCGAAGATTTTTGTGAGGTAAGTGATTTGTGAAAGGTATAGTTAAATGTTAGTCAGGGCCATTGTTTTGTAGGGAATTTTGAAGGTCAGATTGCGTTGCGCTAAAAATATTGTATGTCAGTTTAAGCACAGTCCTGTATAAATGTTCAAAGGGGACGTTTCAAAAGGTCCCAGAACTGCTCTCATTAATAAACGGTCACAATGCCCACATAGTACTAGGGACAGAAAGTTGGCTGAAACCAGATGTAAACAGTAATGAAATCCTAAACTCAGATTGGACTGTATACCGCAGAGACAGGCTGGACAGTGAAGGGGGAGGTGTGTTTATAGCGATAAGAAGTGCAATAGTATCGAAGGAAATTGACGGAGATCCGAAATGTGAAATAATTTGGGTGAAGGTCACGGTTAAAGCAGGCTCAGGCATGGTAATTGGATGTCTCTATAGGCCCCCTGGCTCAGCAGCTGTTGTGGCTGAGCACCTGAAGGATAATTTGGAAAATATTTCGAGTAGATTTCCCCACCATGTTACAGTTCTGGGTGGAGATTTTAATTTGCCGGATATAGACTGGGAGACTTAAACGTTCATAATGGGTGGCAGGGACAAAGAATCCAGTGAAATTTTTTTAAGTGCTTTATCTGAAAACTACCTTGAGCAGTTAAACAGAGAACCGACTCGTAGCGATAACATATTAGACCTTCTGGTGACAAACAGACGCCGGCCACGGTGGCCGTGCGTTTCTAGGCGCTTCAGTCCGGAACCACGTGACTGCTACGGTCGCAGGTTCGAATCCTGCCTCGGGCATGGATGTGTGTGATGTCCTTAGGTTAGTTAGGTTTAAGTAGTTCTAAGTTCTAGGGGACTGATAGCCTCAGATGTTGAGTCCCATAGTGCTCAGAGCCATTTTTGACAAACAGACCCGAAATATTTGAAACAGTTAACGCAGAACAGGGAATCAGCGATCATAAAGCGGTTACTGCATCGATGATTTCAGCCGTAAATAGAAATATTAAAAAAGGTAGGAAGATTTTTCTGTCTAGCAAAAGTGACAAAAAAGCAGATCTCAGAGTACTTGATGGCTCAACAAAAAAGTTTTGTCTCAAGTACAGATAGTGTTGAGGATCAGTGGACAAAGTTCAAAACCATAGTATAATATGCGTTAGATGAGTATGTGTCAAGCAAGATCGTAAGAGATGGAAAAGTGCCACCGTGGTACAACAACCGAGTTAGAAAACTGCTGTGGAAGCAAAGGGAACTTCACAGAAACTTGAAACATAGCAAAGCCTTGCAGACAAACAAAAATTACGCGAAGCGAAATGTAGTGTGAGGAGGGCTATGCGAGAGGCGTTCAATGAATTCGAAAGTAAAGTTCTATGTACTGACTCGGCAGAAAATCCTAAGAAATTTTGGTCTTATGTCAAAGCGGTAGGTGGATCAAAACAAAATGTCCAGACACTCCGTGACCAAAATGTTACTGAAACAGAGGATGACAAAAATGGCTCTGAGCACTATGGGACTCAACTGCTGAGGTCATTAGTCCCCTAGGACTTAGAACTAGTTAAACCTACCTAACCTAAGGACATCACAAACATCCATGCCCGAGGCAGGATTCGAACCTGCGACCGTAGCGGTCTTGCCTTTAACCGCACGGCCACTTCGGCCGGCAGAGGATGACAGACTAAAGGCCGAAGTACTAAGTGTCTTTTTCCAAAGCTGTTTCACAGAGGAAGACTGCACTGTAGTTCCTTCTCTAGATTGTCGCACAGATGACAAAATGATAGATATCGAAATAGACGGGTTCCCAGGTAGATGCCGTGTTTCTTGACTTCCGCAAGGCGTTCGATACAGTTCCCCACAGTCGTTTAATGAACAAAGTAAGAGCATATGGACTATCAGACCAATTGTGTGATTGGATTGAAGAGTTCCTAGGTAACAGAACGCAGCATGTCATTGTCAATGGAGAAAAGTCTTCCGAAGAAAGAGTGATTTCAGGTGTGCCGTAGGGGAGTGTCGTAGGACTGTTGCTATTCGCAATATACAAAAATGACCTTGTGGATGACATCGGAAGTTCAATGAGGCTTTTTGCGGATGATGCTGTGGTGTATCGAGAGGTTGTAACAATGGAAAATTGTACTGAAATGCAGGAGGATCTGTAGCGAATTGACGCATGGTGCAGGGAATGGCAATTGAATCTCAATGTAGACAAGTATAACGTGCTGCGAATACAAAGAAAGAAAGATCCCTTATCATTTAGCTACAATATAGCAGGTCAGCAACTGGAAGCAGTTAATTCCATAAATTATCTGGGAGTACGCATTAAAAATGGTTCAAATGGCTCTGAGCACTATGGGACTCAACATCTGAGGTCATCAGTCCCCTAGAACTTAGAACTACTTAAACCTAACTAACCTAAGGACATCACACACATCCATGCCCGAGGCAGGATTCGAACCTGCGACCGTAGCGGTCGCGCGGT
Source organism: Schistocerca piceifrons (assembly GCF_021461385.2). Lineage (NCBI taxonomy): Eukaryota > Metazoa > Arthropoda > Insecta > Orthoptera > Acrididae > Schistocerca > Schistocerca piceifrons. The sequence continues at coordinate 1,041,746,344 of NC_060138.1, forward strand.
TCCAAACTGAAGCGCCTAGAACCACTCGGCCACACTGGTCGGCAGTACGCATTAGGAGTGATTTAAATTGGAATGATCGTATAAAGTTGATCGTCGGTAAAGCAGATGCCAGACTGAGATTCATTGGAATAATCCTAAGGAAATGCAATCCGAAAACAATGGAAGTAGGTTACAGTACACTTGTTCGCCCACTGCTTGAATACTGCTCAGCAGTGTGGGATACGTACCAGATAGGGTTGATAGAAGAGATAGAGAAGATCCATCGGAGAGCAGCGCGCTTCGTTACAGGATCATTTAGCAATTGCCAAAGCGTTACGGAGATGATAGATAAACTCCAATGGAAGACTCTGCAGGAGAGACGCTCAGTAGCTCGGTAGGGGCTTTTGTTGAAGTTTCGAGAACATACCTTCACCGAGGTGTCAAGCAGTATATCGCTCCCTCCTACGTATATCACACGAAGATACCATGAGGATAAAATCAGAGAGATTAGAGCCCACACAGAGGCATACCGACAATCCTTCTTTCCACGAACAATACGAGACTGGAATAGAAGGGAGAACCGATAGAGGTACTCAAGGTACCCTCCGCGACACACCTTCAGGTGGCTTGCGGAGTATGCATGTAGAGGTAGATGTAGATGTAGACGACTGCATCCGGCTCAGAGACGTTGCCAGCCACAGGTAACGCCCGAAACATGTTCGTCAAACGAACTGTGGAGGTCCTACGATCGGCCCCTCGGAAAGCTTCTGGCTGTGTGCCAGCCTTTGGAACGATCTCCCACTCCACCACGGGTGAGGGTTCAACTTCATTGCAGGCAGGACCCAAAGCGGCCAGAGCAGTGAACCGACCGGGGGACACGTGGGACGTGCTCGACGTCCCTCGCATAACCGCGTCCGACCCCTTGGCAGCAGCCTCAAGCTGAGTGACTGAAGCCAACGCACGCGGCCGCTGTGGTAGAGCTGTTCTAGGCGCTTCAGCCCGGAACCACGCGGCTGCTACGGTCGCAAGTTCGAATCCTGCCTAGGGCATGGATGTGTGTGATGTCCTTAGATTAGTTAGGTTTAAGTAGTTCTACGTTCTAGGGGACTGATGACCACAGATGTTAAGTCCCATAGTGCTGAGAGCCATTTGCCATTTTGTCCACCATCATTCTTCAAAAATAGCTGTAGTCGAGGAATAATATTGTGAACAGCACTGTAAAGCATGTCCGGAATTATGGTGAGGCATTGGTGTCTGATGTTGTCATTCAGCATCCCTAGAGATGTCACTCGATCACGATACACTTGCGACTTCAGGTAACCCCAAAGCCAATAATCGCACGGACTGAGGTCTGGGGACCTGGGAGGCCAAGCATGACGAAAGTGGCGGCTGAGCACACGAACATTACCAAGCGACGCGCGCAAGAGATATTTCACGCGTCTAGCAATATGGGGTGGAGCGCCATCCTGCACAAACATCGTACGTTCCAGCAGGAGTTTATCAGCCAGGCTGGGGATGATGCGATTCTGTAACATATGTAACCTCTTAGCCGTCTCGGTAGCAGTTACTGACGTTTTGCTGTCCAGAACCATCTGTTAGACATTTTGTGAACCTTTTTTTTTGTTCTAATAAAACCCTATGTCATTCCAAGCATGTGTGTTAATTTGTACCTCTCTATCTACATTATTCCGTGATTTATTAAGTTTTCAAATTTATACTGACTTTTTGATCACCCTGTATATATATATATATATATATATATATATATATATATATATATATATATATATATATATATATATATATGTGTGTGAACAGCACATATATATATATATATATATATATATTGAAACCAAGACGTAACCTGACAATCCAAGCTCGGTGTAGAAACGGTCATGCTTTGGCGTGGAACGAAAATTGATTGCGGAAGTGGAAAACGGGCAGCTAGAAAGGAATTTCCAGAATAGATTTTGGAGTATTTACATGAACAACCAGAAGCTGTATTATGAAATCGGTTTACGAAATACGGTTTTGGGAGCCCCGTGGAAACATAGTGATTGCTGGTCTCCATTTGACTTGGCGACTGGATCACGAAATATCCGGATCTGTGGGGCATTCGCAATCGGACGTGACAGTGGCCCGACTTTGGAATGCATGGGACCGTCGGGTCTGGCACGCTCATCATCAAGGGTCCGGTCGACCACGTCTGACGGAGAGGATCACATTATTGTGCACAAGACACGTCGTAACGCTGCCACATCAGCGCCTGCCGTCCAAGATCAAGTAATGGACTTCTTGTACTTTTCTGTGTCTTCCTGCACCATTGCTCGGAGACCAGTAGTGGTCAGACCACCTCAGATGTCAATTCCGTCCTGCTGCCAGTGTCCAGGATATCAAGAAGCAATTACAACATTTGGGGACAAACTTGGCTTAGTGAGAATACAACGTCTTTATGATGCCCTTCGCAACTGAATCAGTGCATGTATCCAAGCGAGAGGGTGGTACCATGTCATACTGATAAGTGGGCTGACAATGCCAAGTTCTCTGTAAATTTGACTTGATTTTGTAATGATTATAACAACATCACATTACAGCTCAACCTGTGAAGTTTTATTTCGTTACCTCTTTCTCTTCTGGGTGGATCATTTTTATTCAGCAAGTGAGGTTTAAGAATGTTCCAGATATAAGATATGTAAGCCCAACGTATTTGTTTATGCGTATAAAGAGTAAAGCCTGTGACTTAATCGACGTGTGCAGTGTACCTATGCTGTGGTGTCGAGGCCCAATGATATTCGCCATGAATGCGCTACTGGGCTTGATATTACGTCACATTTTTAAAAACTGTTGGTGTCATTGGTTTACTACAGCGGAATGAATGGACGACTTCATTAAAATGACTCCTTATGGTGGAAGGTGTGGGAATCTGCTGCACTCTATTAGCCCAGTCAGTATGAGCAACGAATGGCAGTTATCGGTGAATGCGGTTGCCAGCTGCTACTTCTTTTGAAACTACACATGAGTGAATAAAGTTTATGAACTGAAATATACTCCTAGACAGTGAATAATCATATACATAACGCGATGTAACTTAACTAGCGGGATTACGGAAGTGTCCGATTCCACCCGACTGCTTTGACGCATGACGTAATCAATTTGGCGGAAATGGCTATTCTAAGCGTCTCCAATATGACGCCTATCATGTCACTAGATACACACGGCAACAAACACGAAAATACGTATAAATAAGACAATAACATCATCCTCCTAAAATACAATCAAAGTAACGGGCCAACCGCAGGAAATTGGGGTTTTTTGGGAGGGTACAAGCTAAATATAACAGTAAAAAACCACACCACGATCCCAAAACACACAAAACGACGAACAGAGAAATAATTACTGAATCTATAGGAATCGGACAGTTCCCTTGACCTACATAGCTCAAACGCAACTGACGATACGAAAATATCAACGCCTACAGCAAAAACTACGGAAATTGGAATCAGACATTTCCCTTGACCACTACTGACGATACTAAAACACCAGTTCCTACATATAAAACTACGAAAATTGGGATCGGTCATTTCTCTTGACTTTTATGGGTCAACCACAACTTTTGATATGAAAATACCAACATCTACATCCACGAAAAACAAAACCAATACCACAACACCACAAAAATTCAAACGTCAAACATCCCTACGTAAATTAAAAGACATTCAATACACAATAAAGACACAGAACATTACAACAAACAGTCCCAAAAAAAAACAACTACTTATCACCAACAGACACAAGACGACATCTACAAACACAACCAACTCAAACTCCGCGCTATAATGACGTCATACACAACACCCTTACGTCATGGGTCAAAACAGACAGGTGGAATCGGACGCTTCCGTTGACCTTTAACTAGCAAACTTCCGCAAACCTCAACGAAAAATGGGTGAATTTACTCGGTTTACTTGTTTCATAAATTGTAATTTGCTTATGTTCTACAAAAACTAAATATTTGTTCCCGATCAGTACTATCTTATATGAAAAGTACTCAAAATAGGATATTCTACTGTCTACTTAATTTTTACCCAAAATGTTTGGGACACCCCGTATAAAAAGCATGCGACGAACAAACAAATCATTTTATTAACATCATATGTAAGAAACGGAGCAATTACTGCTTCAAACGACAACGACGAAATTACGGGTTTATTACGTAAAACTTACTTTGGACTTATAAGGAGCTTCCAATATTATTCGTTCTGTTACCGTCCCAGATCGAAATGTTTCGAAAGAGATAACGTGTTTGAAACGCAAAATTATTCAAGAGTAAGGCAGCAAAACAATTCAAGAGTAAGTAAAATGCTTCACATGCTACTAACGTGTGCGAAACACAATCTCCCCCTCTGTTTCGTCGAGGGCGGTTGCGGTCACCTCAATCCGCTAACGTCTGAGTGGTGAAGCCTTACCAAGTGTCACGAAGGTTAACAAGTGACTGGCCCACTCCAGTCCAGCCCGCGCTGTCGACCTCTGTGGCGGCTAACCAGCAAACCAGTGCTCACGTTGGTCCCGCTAGTGCCTCACACTTCGCAAATACTTGTCCAGCGGATTTACATTACATGTAACCACATATTTTTTAATGCACGACACACAGCTTTCTAATCGCTTTTATTATAACTATAGATTTCGGTTTACACCAGTGGTCATCAAACTTTTTTGCTCAAGAGACAATAATGACATTGTGGGGCAGTACCTCGGGCGGCATGTGTAACGACCGTTTGTGTGGGTCTTCAGTACTGCTGTTTTCTTTTTTTTTTTTACCAAGAACAGTAGCGAACATTTAACTGTGATACTAATCTTTTACGAAAGCTTGAAACTACTTCTTTTGGATTACATATATAAACTGCTAGACATTTCTTTGACATAGTATAATTTTTTGTGTGATAGACTTTGTCACAAGGCTTCTTGTACATGGCTGTTTTACAATCGTTGTAATGGTATGTAAAGCCGTTCCTCGTAGCCTTTCCTGTTTGCCCACACCAAATAAAAAAATTGTTTCGTGATCCAGAAAAAGAAGAAACATCAGAAAAGAACGCAATGTTTCAACGAACCATTTACGAAAGCAAAACGAGAAATTCTCACTCGAAGTTTGATACAGTTCTTCTTTCGCAAGTTAGGGTCATCCTCTGACTCGTCAATAACTTCATCATCACTGCCATTATCAGCAAAATCTTGCTCCAATTCAGGGAAAGTTTTTCATCCGTTAGATAAGCTGAAGCCATGCCTTTCGTTTCTTTACGCGCTGGACGAACAGCTGCCGCCTTCCAGTAGCTTGACATCATACAACAAGCGGTTTGTTTTAGAAGCTACATGTTCCGTACAACGCAGTGGAGACATATCGAGCCCGACAATATGCGTTGTTTCGCAATTGAAAGCGGAATAAATTGCATCCCGCTACTTGCCGGGACCGGCAGTCTACCGAAATCTCTGCGTCCCATCTGTTGACGGTATTGATAGTCAGAGTGTGTATAACAGTATTTAAAGGCGTTATGAAATAAGGGACACGACCACAAATGTTTTGAATGCCATTTTTTCTACTCATTGCGTTGTTTCCAACCGCTTTAACTTAATTTCATATTCCATGCTACAAAAACGTGCCGAATTTGAAGAGGGCCGTCTCTATAATCCGCAATCACGAATCCATGTTGCTTTTGTTTGACATTTACACCATAACAGCTGGTCGGTACGAAGCACATACGCCACTGAGTTGTCAACACTGGAAGACAAACAAGAAAACATTCACCTCTCACACTCTCTAATCCGGCAGTGGCTGCGGTACTTGCCCCTCAAACCCCTGAAATAAGCGGCCAACTTTACTTAGCTCAAGGCCGGGTATCAATTGAAACTAATAATTTTATTAGTTTTTTTTTAGATATTAATTACCTGTCATAACAGATCTTATTATTATGGCAATCCGCATAATTAACGCCCCATCTGAATTTACCGAACCAAAGAGTTATCCTTGCACAAGACGTGGTATGTCCGATTTGAAATCACAGTTATAATTGATCATCAGCTAAGTGTACACATGTCAAAGAGTATTCAATCGTAGATGTCTGTCATGAAGAATGTACAAAAGGAAAGATATGACTAATGCTTCTGCACGTATTCAGTGTTAAAAGTTGTTACAAATATGTTACATATAACACTGATTCTTAGAGATAAGAAAGAATCAAAATTCTACTATACTTTTAGAAACTAGTTGTATAACAGTACAATAATCAGAAAAAATAAAGCGTTTTAGCTATGAAAACATTTCTAACTCCCTAGCAGAAACCTTACATGACTTTTATTTCAACGGTGACCTACATCTACATGGATACTCTGCAAATTACATTCAAGTGCCTGGCAGAGGGTTCATCGAACCACCTTCACAATTCTCTATTATGACAATCTCGTATAGCGCGGGGAAAGCTCTGATTTCCCTTATTTTATCGTGGTGATCGTTCCTCCCTCCGTAGGTCGGTGTAAAACCCAATATTTTTCGCAGTTGGTGGTTGGAATTTCTTGAGAAGATTCCGTCGCAACGAAAAACGCCTTTCTTTTAATGATTTCCAGCCCAAATCCCGTATCATTTCTGTGACACTCTCTCCCATATTTCGCGATAATACAAAACGTGCTGAATCGCGAAACTTTTATTTATGGCTGTAAAGGGTGGTCTTGAAAATGCACTTGGTATGTGTTACCTGCTTGTTTAAGGGTTATCCTGCACACTATTTTATAGAAACTATCCTTTACAAACGAGTTGAATTGGCTGTATATTTCTGTAAAAATTGTCTTTTATTTTGACTTGATGGCCTAAAACGCAAAAAAAGGTTCAAATGGCTCTGAGCACTATGGGACTTAACTTCTGAGGTCACCAGTCCCCTAGAACTTATAACTGCTTAATCGTAACTAACCTAAGGACATCACACAAATCCATGCCCGAGGCAGGATTCGAACCTGCGACCGTAGCGGTCCCGCGTTTCCAGACTGTAGTGCCTAGAACCGCTCGGCCACACCGGCCGGCCCTAAAACGCATTCTGTGTTTTTATGGTAAGAGTTTTTCGGACAAAGGAAATGCGATTTACCAGAACTCGCTACGCTATCTGCTAAAAAGTATCCACTCGCCACCATGTAACGCGGAATTGACCGCTAGATGTCACGGAGAGGCGGGCACGCCAGTATAAAAGAAGTCGGGGAAGATTGTATTGTCAGTAGAGAAGCAGGAACAGCAGGATGAGTCTGTCAGGAGAGCTTGATGACATCGAACGTGGTCTAGCCATTGTATGTGACCGAGTAAAACATCCATAAGTGACATTTCAATCGTATCAGTTGCTAAAATCAACTGTTGGTTACACGATTGCGAAGTCACGTAAACCAACGCCAGCAGGCCTCATGTAGTGACGGACAGACTGCCGAGAAGTATAGAGTCTGGTTGTAAAGAAATGGCCAGAATGAGTGGAAGGAATCACTCGTCAGTTGGAAAATGTTACCAGCAGACCTGATGTTGACTATGCTACAAATATAGCACCATTCTTATTCGTCATCCGTCAGAGATCATTGGAACGGCGGAAAGTTCGACGGGACTGGAAGAAGGCCCAGGTCATAGCAATCTATAAAAAGGGTAGAAAATCGGATGTACATAATTACCGGCCAATTAGACTGACATCGATTTGTTGTAAAAACATGGAACATATTTTGTGTTCAGACGTAATGACCTTTCTAGCCTCTGAGAAGCTCATTTGCAGAAAATAGCTGTCATACGAGACACAGCTGGCCCTCTTTGTGCGTGATATACAAGACTTTCGAAAGGCGTTCGACTCAGTTCCGCACTGTCGCTTGCTACAACAAATGCGCTCTTATGGTCTATCCGATGACATATGCGGTTGAATAGAAAGTTTTTTAACAGACAGGGAGCAGTATGTCGTCCTGAACGGGGTGACATCAACAGAAACAAGCGTAACTTCAGGTGTGCCCAAGGGCAGCGTAATAGGTCCTCTGCTTTTCACGATTTACATAAACGATCTGGTTGATGGTATTGACAGCAGCCTTAGACTGTTTGCCGATCATGCTGTAGTCTGCAGGAAAGTAGTATCACACGAAAGTTGTGAACAAATCAATGAGGATTTGCAGAAAATAAATGCGTGGTTTAATGACTGGCAGTTATCTCTCAATATCAGTAAGTGTAACCTACTGCGTATAACAAGACGAAAATCCCTATTAACGGGCGGCAGGTGTCGCCGAGCTGTTCTAGGCGCTACAGTCTGGAACCGCGTGACCGCTACGGTCGCAGGTCCGAATCCTGCCTCTGGCATGGATGTGTGTGATGTCCTTAGGTTAGTTAGGTTTAAGTAGTTCGAAGTTCTAGGGGTCTCATGACCTCAGATGTTAAGTCCCATAGTGCTCAGAGCCATTTGAAACCTATTAACGTATCAGTACAAAATAAATGCCCAGCCTTTGGAAGCGGTAACATCCGTCAAGTATCTGGGTGTGACTACTCGAAATGATCTCAAATGGAATGATCAGATTACACAAGTAACGGGTAAGGCGAACTCTAGATTGCGGTTTATTGATAGAATCCTGAAGCGATGCAGTCCTTCAACAAAGGAAATAGCTTACAATACGTTAGTTCGTCCAGTCTTGGAGTATTGTTCGTCTGTATGCGACCCTTACCACTTGGGTCTGATTCAAGAGATTGAGAAGGTCCAAAGAAGAGCAGTAAGATTCGTGACTGGTACATTTAGCCATCGCGAGAGCGTTACAAATCTCAGAGAAAGTCTGAAGTGGAACACACTCGCAGACAGACGGCGCGCTAAACAGAAGGAGCTGCTCACTAAATTCCGAAATCCGATCTTCACCGAGGATGTAGAGCTTATATTATTACCACCAACTTCCAAATCGCGCAGTGATCACGATTCAAAGATAGGGGAAATCAGAGCTCGTACTGCTGCGTTCAGACAGTCGTTTTTCCCTCGAGCGATCCGCGAGTGGAACAGAGGGGGGGGGGGGGGGGGGGGGGGGCAAATATGACTTTGACACGAATTGTGCCCTCCGCCACACACCGCTTGGTGGCTAGCGGAGTATATATGTAGATGTAGGTAGATGTAGCACAAAGATTGCGCGTATGTACTTAGTAAGAATGGGATACAATGTTCGAACAGCTCCTCATCAGCCACACATTTGTGTTGCCAGTCCTAAGAACAGGTTGAGGTGCTGTAAATAGCTACGCCAGTGGACGGTGCATTAATGGAGAAGAGTGTTTTGGAGTGATGAATCACGCTATACCCTGTGGCTATCGGGTGAAAGGGTTTGGCTTTGGCAGATGTCTGGAGAGTGTTACGTACGATCATATGCAGTGCTAACGCTGAAATACTTTTTTTTTTTTTTTGAGTCTTCTGTCTTGGGACTGGTTTGGTGCAGCCCGCCACGAATTCCTCTCCTTTGCCAACCTTTTCATCTCAGAGAGTAGCATTTGCCATCTATGTCCTCAATTATTTGTTGTATATATTCCAATCTCTATCTTCACCTACAGGTTTGCCCTCTACAGCTTCTCATTCCCTGATGTCTTAACAGATGTGCTATCATCCTGTCCCTTCTCCTTGTCAGTGTTTCCCACATATTCATTTCCTCTCCGCTTCTGCAAAGAGCCTCCTCATTCCTTAACTTATCAGTTCACCTAATCATCAACATTCGTCTCTAGCACCACATATAAATGCTTCCATTCTCTTCTGTACCAGTTTCCCCACAGTACATGTTTCACTACCATACAATGGTGTGCTCCAAACGTACATTCTCTGAAATTTCTTCCCAAATTAAGGCCTATACTTGAGACTAGTAGATTTGGCCAGGAATGTCCTTTTTGGCAGTGCTAGTCTGCTTTTGATGTCCTATTCTCCTTCTGTCATTGGTTATTTTACTGCATAGGTAGCAGAATTCTTTAACTTCATCTACTTCGTAACCATTGATCCTGAAGTTAAGTTTCTCGCTGCTCTCATTTCTGCTACTTCTCATTATTTTCGTCTTTCTTCGATTTATTCTCAGTCCATATTCTGTACTCATTAGACTATTCATTCCGTTCAGCATATCATGTAATTCTCTTTCACCTTCACTCAGGACAGCACTGTCATCAGCGAATCGTATCATTGATATCATGTCACCTTGAATTTTAATTCCACTCTTGAACCTTTCTTGTCACCAACTTGGTTTCATGAACTGTTAAGCTGATTGTGCTGTAATTCTCGCACTTGTCAGCTCCTGCAGTCTTCGGAATTGTATGGACGATATTTTTCCGAAAGTCAGATGGTATGTCGCCAGACTCAAACATTCTACACACCAACATGTCAATAGTCTCTTTGTTTCCACTTCCCCCAATGATTTTAGAAATTCTGATGGAATATTATCTACCCCTTCTGCCTTATTTGATTTTAAGTTCTCAAAAGGTCTCATAAATTCTAATTCTAATACTGGACCCCCTATCTCTTCTAAATCGATTCCTGTTTCTTCTTCTATCACAACAGACAAATCATCCCCCCCCCCCCTCTCCCATAGAGGCCTTCAATGTACTCTTCCCACTTACCCATCTTGTACTCTGCATTTAACAGTGGAATTCCCGTTGTACTATTAATGTTAGCATCCTTGCTTTTAATTTCACTAATGGTTATTTGACTTTGCTACATGCTGTGTCAGTGCTCCCGAGAATCATTTGTTTTCGATTTCTTCACATTTTTCATGCAGTCATTTCGTCTTAGCTTCCCTGCACTTCCTATTTTTTTCATTCCTCAGCGACTTGTATTTCTGTAAAGATACAGTCCCCCTATTGCGCGATAGAAGACGCCAAATGCAGAAGAATGTAAGCGCTTCTTGCGGTATTGTGCACTGCGTACAGTAGAGGAAGAGTTAGGAGGCGATGATCGGGTCTACACTCCTGGAAATTGAAATAAGAACACCGTGAATTCATTGTCCCAGGAAGGGGAAACTTTATTGACACATTCCTGGGGTCACATACATCACATGATCACACTGACAGAACCACAGGCACATAGACACAGGCAACAGAGCATGCACAATGTCGGCACTAGTACAGTGTATATCCACCTTTCGCAGCAATGCAGGCTGCTATTATCCCATGGAGACGATCGTAGAGATGCTGGATGTAGTCCTGTGGAACGGCTTGCCATGCCATTTCAACCTGGCACCTCAGTTGGACCAGCGTTCGTGCTGGACGTGCAGACCGCGTGAGACGACGCTTCATCCAGTCCCAAACATGCTCAATGGGGGACAGATCCGGAGATCTTGCTGGCCAGGGTAGTTGACTTACACCTTCTAGAGCACGTTGGGTGGCACGGGATACATGCGGACGTGCATTGTCCTGTTGGAACAGCAAGTTCCCTTGCCGGTCTAGGAATGGTAGAACGATGGGTTCGATGACGGTTTGGATGTACCGTGCACTATTCAGTGTCCCCTCGACGATCACCAGTGGTGTACGGCCAGTGTAGGAGATCGCTCCCCACACCATGATGCCGGGTGTTGGCCCTGTGTGCCTCGGTCGCATGCAGTCCTGATTGTGGCGCTCACCTGCACGGCGCCAAACACGCATACGACCATCATTGGCACCAAGGCAGAAGCAACTCTCATCGCTGAAGACGACACGTCTCCACTCGTCCCTCCATTCACGCCTGTCGCGACACCACTGGAGGCGGGCTGCACGATGTTGGGGCCTGAGCGGAAGACGGCCTAACGGTGTCCGGGACCGTAGCCCAGCTTCATGGAGACGGTTGCGAATGGTCCTCGCCGATACCCCAGGAGCAACAGTGTCCCTAATTTGCTGGGAATTGGCGGTGCGGTCCCCTACGGCACTGCATAGGATCCTACGGTCTTGGCGTGCATCCGTGCGTCGCTGCGGTCCGGTCTCAAGTCGACGGGCACGTGCACCTTCCGCCGACCACTGGCGACAACATCGATGTACTGTGGAGACCTCACGCCCCACGTGTTGAGCAATTCGGCGGTACGTCCACCCGGCTTCCCGCATGCCCACTAAACGCCCTCGCTCAAAGTCCATCAACTGCACATACGGTTCACGTCCACGCTGTCGCGGCATGCTACCAGTGTTAAAGACTGCGATGGAGCTCCATATGCCACGGCAAACTGGCTGACACTGACGGCGGCGGTGCACAAATGCTGCGCAGCTAGCGCCATTCGACGGCCAACACCGCGGTTCCTGGTGTGTCTGCTGTGCCGTGCGTGTGATCATTGCTAGTACAGCCCTCTCGCAGTGTCCAGAGCAAGTATGGTGGGTCTGACACACCGGTGTCAATGTGTTCTTTTTTCCATTTCCAGGAGTGTATTAGCATGAGAATGGATGCTGTCATACAGCAGCATGTGTGAGGCAAACGTTTGTGGACAATAACATTCCCGATATGGATTGACTTGCCCGGAGTCACTATCTGAAAGTCGACTTCACTCCATCACCTTCTCTGGATTTGGCTGTTGAGCAAGAATGGGCTGCCCCTCCTACACAGATATTCAGACACCTCACTGAATCTCCACAGCAGAGTTCAGCACATGGTACGAGCGGGGAATGGGCACACCCCATGTCCATGTCCACTAATATGGGCCCGGATACTTTTGATCAAATAGTGTATATGAGGTGAGTGTATTTTGATTTCATTTTGTGTTCCATCCATCACTTTGATAAGCAAAGATTTGGCTTTTGAAACGAATTTTTTTATTTTTATGAATAAATAGATAAATAAAAAATTTTCTTTAGCGATCTAGACTGTTTTATTCATAAAATATTCGTAATGATCCGTGGACTCATACCGGAAATTCGTTTCCTTTATTTATAATGAATTTTGTACTGTTCATTTCATGTACAAGATTTTGTTTGCTTAAATGTAATTATTTGCTTTGTTCACTGATGGGTTTTAATCAGCCTGGGCGTTGGTACGGCGTGGCAGAGAGTGTTTACACTGCTGATTATTGTCTTCGTGCCATATTTAGTGTAGTAAATATGGACAGCAAGTAACTGAATACAGAAAACTTATTTTTCAGTAAGACAAGTTTCGTTGTCAAAATCTTTCTACAACGGATGAGCCGCAAAATCTCAGGAAGTGTCGACTAAGGCCCTAATACCTACTGGTACTGATTATTTATTTATTTAACCTGGCAAGATTAGGGCCATCAGGTCCTCCTTACATCTAACCTGGCATTCTACTTATTTTACTTTCATATGTTTTAGTAGGGATGTTAAACTATATCTAGTACAAAAGTGAAATAAACGATTACAAAGGCACACTTGGAAAAATACATACATATACAGTTTATATTCGTAAATGGTAAGTACTGCTGTAATTAGACATTATGAAAGAGACAGATTTTAGATAGGAGTGCTAGCAGCTGGGAGTATGTGGGAAACTGATGGTGAAGGGAGGAGAAGACTAGAGACATGATGAAACATAATTAAGGGAATATAAACGAAAAGAAGATTGCGTAGCTAATAGAGATAGATGCAGAGCAAGAAGAGAAAGGTGCAAGATAGGAGACTTTAGCTTGTCTATTTGACAGAGGGGAGGATTGGCCTTGTACATTAATTTTGTGGAAAACGTTATGAGGATGATAGCAGGAAATGGTTCAACTTCTTGTTACAAGCAGCAAGGGATTGAATTTTGCGTAAGGTAAGAGGCAGTTTGTTCCAGAGGCGGACAGCGGCAACTGAGAAGGAGTTTGCAAAAGTTTTTGTTTTGTGAGTGGGCACAGTTACGATACCAAATAACTGTTACCGTCGGCCGGAGTGACCAAGCGGTTCTAGGCGCTCCAGTCTGGAACCGCGCGACCGCTACGGTTGCAGGTTCGAATCCTGCCTCGGGCATGGATGTGTGTGATGTCCTTAGGTTAGTTAGGTTTAAGTAGTTCTAAGTTCTAGGGGACTGATGACCTCAGACGTTAAGTCCCATAGTGCTCAGAGCCATTTTTGAACAGTTACCTCGTGTTTCGATTATGATGGCATGAAAGGTGTTTATTCTCTGAGGCAAGGTACTGGGGTGCTTGCGCGACGAGGAGTCGGTGAAGTAGACGTAGAGTGTGGTAGTCGCGCAATTTGTCCGGCCGCAGCCACCCTAGCAGAGAGTATGAGGTACTAACATGACCATATCGGCGAATGTTGCAAGTGTAAAGCACACAGGCATTCATGGTTAGTTCTAACCGTCTTTTGTTTTCACTATTCATGCCTTGTTGAATTACATCACAATAGTGGAGGTTCGGTAGAACGAGTGCTTGCACGAGCTGGCGTTTCAAGTCCTGTGGAAATACGTTCCGAAACTTTCTGAGAGCATAGAGACAAGCGGACGTCTTCCGGCACACTGCGACTGTATTCTCTGCCCAGTTGAGATGGTCATCCAAAGCTACACCCAAGTTCTTAACTGTTTTCTGATTCGGTATTGGAATACCGTCGAGCAGAATAGGAGGCAGCCGTTCGCGGAAAGCTGAAGTTATAAATTTCTTATGGCTATGAAGATTACTTGTGTCTTTTTTGCATTTAGTTTAAAATCCAGGTTTTCCGTCCATGTCACTACTAATGACAGATCATCATTCTCTGAGCGTTTGCAGTGTTTACATCTTCAGGTCTGGCGCTTAGGTAGAGCTGGAGGTCGTCGGCATAGAAATGATATTTACAGGAGGACAGAACCGACGAAATATCATTGACATATAAAGAAAACATAAGTGGTCCTGAGACTGATCCTTGTGGCACTCCCGAAGAGACATGTTTCCAGGAATATTTTTCATTTACACAGACAACACATTGTTGTCTGTCTTTTAAGTAGCTTTCAAACCATCTCATTGCACTATCTGAGCTGTTGCATTTTTCTGAGCAATATGCTGAAGTCTAGTAGCGTCAATATTGTTGCCTTTCGGCTGTCGATGGCATATTTCTGGTCATCGGTGATTAGCGGCTTGCGATGCCTAATATTGGAAAAGATACAGAATACTATTTTGTCTCTATCAATTATTCAAAAATGGCTCTGAGCACTATGGGACTTAACATCTGTGGTCATCAGTCCCCTAGAACTTAGAACTACTTAAACCTAACTAACCTAAGGGCATCACACACATCCATGCCCGAGGCAGGATTCGAACCTGCAACCGTAGCAGTCGCGCGGTTCCGGACTGAAACGCCTAGAACCGTTAGACCACCGCGGCCGGCTCTATCAATTATTCATCGAGGAGTTATTCATCTGCTGTCACTCAGAATCATCGATGTTTATGCCACCAACTGAGATAGTTGTTTGACCGTTTTCGTAAAATAGAGATTCTGCAAGAATTGATGATCATTTTTAATGCCAATGTTAGTTTCATATTTCAAAAGCCTTGTTCGTAAATAAAAGAAGATTCTTAACTGAAGGTTCTATGTTTGCGAACAAGTGACAGTAGACTATGGGTACAACTGTAGTAAAAAAGGTCGAATTATATCCTTCACTCATCAGCCTGCCTTGGATGCTGCACAGGAACCCAACATTGTTGTCCTGGAGAAGATCCCAGTAGAGATGATTTCCTCCATCCGACCTGTTATGAAGTGTGATAAATGCTTTTGTAATTCTGTGCTGCATTAGTGTTTAGATGGATATGTTTTAAACGCCAGCAAAGGACACACTGAAATCGATAGACTGAAACCAAACGCTGGCACATTGCTTGCATGTCTTGAAATCATCCAGTGGCCAGAGGAGTCCATCATACTCACTTGGCGGACCAATCACCATCAACAGTGTGACTTATTGTCACTCCGTGAAAATAGTGGAAGTTTTGGAATTCATACCAGGTGTAGTCTAGTAATCAATAAGTGTGTATCAGCACCTTTTCTACTCTTGAGGGCCAAATACTAGTGCTGTAAATTTCTGTCGCCTCCAAAATTCGAATTGGCTACCTGCGGACGATTACGGTAGTGTTGCTTACCGACCTTACCTATGAAGGCACTCGGAACTTCCATAGACCATTATTTTAAAAATGTGTTCATTTATGTGTACCTACATGTAACGTACATGCGCACGCGCGCACTCTAATGTCGGAACTTCCATGGACCATTATTTTAAAAATGTGTTCATTTATGTGTACCTGCATGTAACACGTACATGCGCACGCGCGCTCTCTTGTGTGTGTGTGTGTGTGTGTGTGTGTGTGTGTGTGTGGCGACGATTATGTAGATCGTCAGACGATGCCTCCGCGAAGTCCATTACGTGATGGAAAGTTTTCCGCGTACACTGCTGCGTTTGATCCGCGCTATGCTTTTGCGCCTTACTTCTGCGTGACGTACATACGAAAGCTGCTTGCTGGTTGTGATTCGAATGAAAATTGATTCATTATTCAACTGCGTTCCTTAGTCTACTGATGAAACTGTACTTTTCTGCGCAGTAGCCTCACATATTCCTTCGATATTATTTTGAATAACAATAATCAACATTATTATTCTTATTTTGCACATACAGAAAAACATCAACCATGCAACATATGGACACATTTCGGTAAAGCCATCTAATACATCGCTGCAAAGCATAATTCGTTGGATAACGCCAGCTTGTGTCGTAAAAGTGCTGTGAACATGGAAGTGAGTTACCGAGTCTTAATTTACGACTGTCAGAGCGAGAATGGAAGTAATATGGAACATCGTAAACATAAATAAGAACATATATGTTTTAACTACTGATGCTGCTATCGACTATGACTTTCACATTGATAGCAGCTTTTTTGCTGCTGAAGAAGCAGCTGTGCTTTCAACAGAATTGGCGGACACGATGAGTATGGAGACTCCATATATTACCTCTAAGAGCTTTGGTTAAGTCAAGGGGCAAGCCTGGAACAATTTTTAGATTTAAAACTCGCTGTTGTTGAATTTGTAGATAGAGTAATGCAGCAGTGAAAATACGAACGTCCGGAACGGATTGCAGACCTAGCATTTGAAACGGACTCGCCTGCATATTGCTCACAGAAAAACACTGCAGGGTGAGAAACAACTTCTTTCTGTTTAAAAAGAAAATCGCGATATAGTAAGCACGTATTTTGTTAAACATGGTCCATTTCCCCAACCTCACTGCCGTTAAAAAAAAAAAAAAAAAAAAAAAAAGGAAAAAGATTTGAAGAATTCATCGTCGCCTTGAAAGAACTGCAAAAATAATTTCCTATACGTTTTGAGGACACTGTCTATCTTACATCTGTTTTCGAGCCGTTTACAAGCTCTAGAGACGGACTTCTGGAAAAGATCGGCAAGAATCACCTGGAGGAATATTTTGAAAATATAGTTTAAGAACGTTTATTGTTTGTATTGTAATTTCCAAGTAAATTATTATGTTGGAGATAAGCCTCTGTAATGAGGAAAAGCTCAAAATAATAATAATAATAATAGTAAATACTAAAAATTTGTTTCGTTTGTGATCTGTGTTGCTGAGAAACGTGAAATATAAAATCAAGTCGCATGCAGTGCGAGTAGTCTATCATTTAAATGCGGCGCGTTCGCAGTTTTTCGTCTCTACGCCTCCTCCCGCTCTGACAAAATGTGCAGCGAAGCTGGCCACTATGGCCCTCGTGCCAAGGCACGGCCCGCGAGCCGAAATCTTGGTCCCCCCGCGTCCTAGGCGCTTGAAGTCAGGCAAATACTTTGACACTCCTCTGATTCCGGATGGTCTGCTAGAAGGCACAAGGGCAGGCGCTCGGACTCTCGTCAAGGCTTCTGTCAGTTAAGGGCTGACAAAGCGTAAGCACCTTTGCTTTTCGGATTGGGTTCAGGTTTCGTCGAGTGATTTCGAATGCTCTCTATTGGTTCCACCCTGTACACCGGAGCAAAAATTGAGGTCATAGTGCACTCCAAAGGATTCAGATCTTCTTCAATGCGGTTGCAGCCTCGCCATGTCCTTAGACAAGTGTGGGTAGGAGGGGGGGGGGGGAGAGGGAGGGGGGGGGGGGTCAGCAGCGTCAAAGGTTGTCAAGAACATCGTCCTATTCCTCATCGTATTGCGAACTGTCGTTTTCATCTGCGAAATGGTGGGAATCAACGGCCCAAGGGAAGGGGTGGCTCCATTGACGCTCTTTTTGCCATCCCCTACGCGCTTTTCGTGTTGATTCTGAGTGGCAGTGTGTCTGAAATGTTTTTCTCGGTCACCCATAAGAAAACCGTGTGATTTGAAGGCTGAGGCGTCAAAAGAAGGAGTGAAACAGTGGTAAGATGAGATACGATGACTTTTCCATCGTGTGACATTTAGGGCCAATGTGACATCACTAACCCGCCTAACACCTCACATGAATTTCTGAGCTGCGGCCCTTTCTTCGCATATGTCGACGGCTTGCTAATTGAAGCTTCGCCGAGCCCTAGGGTGACATCGCAGGACGCCACGCTTTTGCACCATTACAGAGGAAGGCTGTCCGCACCTTTGATTCAAATTTTAGCAGTAGGAGACAAATACGAGGTTTTGAGAGAGAAGTGCTTCGGAAGATCTTCGGTCCGGTTCTGGATGCAGATACAGGGGAATGGAGGATCAGATACAACCGAGAGCTTGGGGAACTATACGAGCAGCCCAAGATAGCAGGAACAGTCAAAGCCAAACGAATGCAGTGGGCCGGCCATGTGGCCCGGACGGAGGATCACAGATGGCCTCGGAAGCTCCTGGATTTCACATATACAGGAAAGAGACCGCCAGGGATACCCAAGAAGCCTCGGAGGGATGGACTCCATGAAGATTTAAACCAAGTGTCAATAGATGTGAACGGATGGCGGACAGCAGCAATGGACAGAATACAGTGGGGGAGGAAACTTATAGATGCGTGCGGTCCACTGGGCCTGATCATGTAGTAGTAGTAGGTTTTTTAATACTGTTTCGCACTACTGGTGCACCTTATTGATCGGTTGATCGATCTGTGTTTATAGTCATTGGGTGATTGAATAAGGACCAATATACACGAGTAAAAAAAACTTGATCTTTTATAAATATGTGTGAATGAGTATCTTCGCTAATGTTCGACAATACCTGGAGGTTTACAAGATCCCCTAGACAAGAAATAGTTTGGTGCCACAAGTGCATTCACAAAATAAGAAGAGTATTAAAGTTTTTGCTCATTACATCATACAATTTAGTACTTTTTGTTAACACTACTGTTTTTCATCAGGTTACCTTCCATTCAGAAGGCTGTTGCACGCAGCGACTGTTATACTGGCTTGTAAATAATAGATTTCAGCTATCGGTCGTCCTTTTTAAATTTTATTCGCAGATCTGCATTTCAGCTAGAAAGTAGCCATTCTCAATGCTAAGAATACAAGAGGTACATAGTTAAATGATGTCATAAAAAAATTCCAATTAATGGCTTAACTCGTATGGTTTGTATATTACATACCACTATCATTTTTGATCAATGCATGTAATGCCTGTTGGTCGGGCTTCATCCACAGTTCACTGAATACTACTGTTTGCGGAAGGCGGGCTGTATGGGGAACACATCGGTTGGTTACATGGCGCTATCTATGTGAACTACGTGTAAACCTCAAGGGAAGTAAACCACTTCAAATTTAATTACCTAAAATGAAACGTAAGAAAAATTCTTACATTGTCGTCCGACTTATTTCATATTTATCATCAAGTAATAAAATTTCCATGTTCACTCTTTGTGAGTCCGTTATTATAATGAAAACATTTAAATTACGTCAGGTGAGTAAAACTTTTTTTAAAATTTTTAAACTTTTTTTAATAAAAGACACGTGCTGTATACATCTATTAGTTGATATGGCTTAAATATACTTATTTTGATATTATATATCCCTTTATTAAAACTTGATAAGTATATTGTTTATCATATTTACTAGATAGTTCATAGATGGCGCCAAAAATCAGTCAGATGCATGGTTATTACAATTTGGCTATTCCGCTTTAGATATAGAGGGTGCTAACCTCTTTCTCCCTTAAAGCCACAAACTCGTTCTTTTTCCGAATAAACTCACCAGTTTCTCGCAGTCCATATTTCGTACATGACTACGTCTGCCGATTCAACCGAGGGAAACATGCATTTGATCCAGAATGAGATTTTCACTCTGCAGCGGAGTGTGCGCTGATATGAAACTTCCTGGCTGGTTAAAACCGTCTGCCGGACTGAGACTCGAACTCGTGGCCTTTGCCTTTCGCGGGCAAGTGCTCTACCATCTGAGTTACTCAAGCACGAGTCACAACAGTTCCTCACAGCTTTACTTCCGCCATTACCTCGTCTCCTACCTTCCTAACTTCACAGAAGCTCTCCTTCGAGACTTAGAGGACTAGCACTTCTGGAAGAAAGGATACTGCAGAGACATGGCTTAGCCACAGCATGGGGAACATTTCCAGAATGAGGTGTCCACGCTGCAGCGGAGCGTGAGCTGATATGAAACTTCCTGGCTGATTGAAACTGTGAGCCGGACCGAGACTCGAACTCGGGACCTTTGCCTTTCGCTCCAAGTGCCCTACCATCTGAGCACATGCATTTGAATTTCACCGATTCTCGCCCGAAGTCTGTACTTTGAGGCGAGGAGATGGGCTGCATTGTAATCGCACACATAATGGGTACTTATCTGAAAAGATCAGCCGTATTCGGCCGATGTCGGTCGCCTTCGGGTGATGTCGGTCATCGGCGGAATCAACCGACGTCGGTGTCATTGTGACTGCAGCCTAATTTTTTGTCGGCTGAGTTAGTAAGACCATTTGTGTGTGTGTGTGTGTGTGTGTGTGTGTGTGTGTGTGTGTGTGAAGGGGGGAAGGGGGGTAGGGGGTAATGTATTCATCTTTATTTTCGAAACTGAAGTAAGTCTCGTTGGAAATTCGGCTTCACTTTCTCTCATCACATCACTTTTATCAATAGCGACATTAATACATTAATATAGTGACACCTACAGCAAATACTTCTAAGAACGTTCACAGCCATGAAACAGTACGTACAAGACGATTTAATGTTATATTCGGAACATTTGTGAATTAAAAAAACCTTATAACAACGGGAACAATGAATGGAATACAAAAGACCTGCATTCCAGCTGTTGATCAAATTCCACAAATGGGAATGGAACAAGGAGTCGAAGACGGAAATCTGCACAAGGGCCAGTGGTGCAGAGAAATCTGCCCACATATACCGAAGGCACAACGGCACGCTGAAAATCTGCAAATAAAATGTCACACTTCTGATAAAGGCAATTAGAGGCTTTACTAATGACCATGGTTTCTACGATGTCATCTCCGTAGAATTCACGTGATACCATTAACCATACGACGGCGTGGAGATCCAGGAACATGAACCAGATATACTTAGGCTGCTCTAGATACAGAAAGCTTCGGACTGGCTACTTACGACACTATTAAAATGGAACAAGAACTTCCTGACAACAGTGTGTATAAATATTTACATACTGCTCTTGAAATTCTTGTTTTGGCATTAAAATATAATCGATCACTTATGATTTGGCCGCGTGGGGTAGCCGTGTGGTCTAGGGCGTCTTGTCACGGTTCGCGCGGGTGCCCCCGTCGGAGGTTCGAGTCCTCCCTCGGGCATGGGTGTGTATGTTGTCCTTGGCATAAGTTAGTTTAAGTTAGATTAAGTAGTGCATAAGCCTAGGGATCGATGACCTCAGCAGTTTGGTCCCATAGTCCTTCCCACAAATTAAAACTTAAGATTTCTGTGGCGTATATGTGTATTTGTTTCACCACTCTTAGGCGACTGGGGCGGAATCTGAATAGATATCATCTTTCAGGTGTAGAAACACTTATATCAACTTTCGTTTATGTTGCACAACTCCTTCTTGGTGTTACTATTTTTTTCCATTAGTGTATTTTAAATTACACAGCAATTCGTGGAAAACAAGTATCGATGCAATCAATGGAAATGCAGCCTTCTATTATATCTGAACTGCCTACACTGGTGTTCCCGAGGGCAATCAAAAAGATCGGTTCTGATCAGATTTGGCGACCTATATCTTAATTTATTCACTGCCTCATTTAAAGTCAGCAGTTTCTCCATTCTTGTTCGACGATTTGATTCTCTCTTCTAGTCGGTTATAGGATTTGACGTGTCGTAAAGGCAGCAAATTAACAGCGTTTTATGGAAAATATTGTTTGTAACAGATACCGGGTCTTGTGCACTGTTGAATTCTCTGAGATATTCTGTACACGTTGAATTATTAATTTTGAATTTACAGTTCTTATGTAAACTTTAATTATATTTTGTAGGCACTAACCAACAATAATAATTCTACAACCATTACAGTCTATCTTATTCGTCTATTTTCCCCACGTATAGGTGACATTAAACACACTGTAATTGTAGTGGTTATTCCGAGTACAATTTTTTTTATTTCTAACTACCAAGTCAGTTCATTGTTTACTTAACGTAAGACCTGCGTACTATTTTGTCCAATGGCGGTAGTGTTTTCCTGTTTTATAGTGTACGATTCATGTTCTGGAAATTCAGGAAAAAATTGAAAAGATTTACATTTACGATGTGAGTTAGGGAAATCAGGCTGGTAAATCGTATTGAACTTATTTGCCGATCGGTCTTTTCTCCCCCAACATGGCTTCAAATGCTTGTGAGAGTAATTTTATCGTCATGGTCTGAAGAATTTAGGTGCACTGAGTGTAACGTGAATACATTTGTTACAGTAGTCTTGCTCTCTAAGAGTCGCAAACTTCTGGCGAAAACATAATGCATTACAATCGACTGGACGAAGGCTGATAGCAAATGCTGCACTCGTGACCAAATCGCAGTGTTGGATATTAGATTTGCCACTGATTTGAGTGTTATCCTGTGTGTTGTTGGAGGCAGTGACTAACAACAAGTTTTTTTTTATTTTATGATTTTAAAACAGTGGACAATGTGAAAAAAATGTAGAGCCTGCAACAAAGCTAGAAGAATTATATGTATAACAGCTTTAAGTTTCGGAAACATATTCATTTCTACGGTGCTTTTGAAGAAACTGTACTACTGAAGTCACTAATGTGTAGCTATTACAACGTTAAACGTTTACGGCTTATTTTTGAAGCGGGCAATAAATACTGTGCAGTATAATTTCTCTACGGACGCGCTTACATAATGCAGAAATACCGTAGCTACTAAAAAGATCAATCGCCTGCAAAATGTCAGAGCGTGACTCAGAAAAAGTTGGCGAAGAGAATGTCTTGTGAGATTTCCATGACGTCATTTACAGGTGCCATGGATTTTCCTTTCATAACGGTAACTTACATCGATAGAAACATCAAATTCATGCCGTAACTATTAACTGACTCTCTTTTATTTTTAAACCACATGACATATTTGCTAATTCATTTGCCTTATACTGAGTTTTACTTCAGAGCAATGATAAAAATTAAGTTAAAACAATTAAACTACTTGCGAGAGAATAATGTAATAACCGAACTCTTCAAGTGTACACGCAAACCTCATTTACAAGAAAAGAGCATTTTTTGTAATAAAAAAGATATGTCGAAAGGCTTATACTCCTTTACACTTGCTGTAAAAGTAAATGAAAACTACTGGAAAAAGAATTTGGCGCACCCAGCGGTAGCTAGTAGTTCACCATTTGATCACTCGCTCTACACGCGTGGAAGGCACCAGCCACAAACATTTATCACAGGAGCACCGCTTTAACGCGGTCCCATTCCGCAGAGTCCGCAGCGGAACGTCGCACTCGCTGCGGACTTCTGCGTCGAGCTATCGAGTCAGCACGTTACGTAAATCGATGTAGACGCCGCTACAGCACGAGGAAGTCTCGCGCACCATCTGTTGATTAAAGCATGAACTGGTGATCCCAGCACCCGCTGCCATCTGACGGTCATTGCTAGAAGCAAATGACGTCAGTGGCATGTTCATACGTATGTTTCTTGTGGGGGAGGAGATGTCGTGGGTACGCTTCCATAGTTGGTCATGCTACTAAATAAGGAGATAAAAGACATACGTTATAACGGCTTCTTAATACCGTTCTTTCCAATACTTCCATACGTCATGGAAGACGAAGTTCTGCAACACATGGATGTTCCACCATCAATATGAACTCACAAAATCACTAACAATATGGTCATTTTTCGTGATATATTTCTTTTAATTCAGAAGTTCTGTAGTTTTTCCTGCGCGAATTCTTTTCAGTTTCTACACAGAACTAAGAATATTGACACAATGGAAATCTTAGTATTTATACTTCGCAAAGCGTGGAACAATTGAACAAGCCATTGCATTGGGAGAACTGACTTCATGAGAGGATAGGTGAACTATGATAGAGCAATGAACACCATTGACAAAAATAAAACTAATCATTGTAGGAAGACCACCGGTGTGCAATTTAAAACACGGTTTACAGTACAAATCATCGTCATCATTATCAGCCAATTCGATCACTCGGTGACGTGGCCTCTTTGAATCGGCGTGTAACATAGGACCCGTGCAGGTTCTTCCATTTCTGCCAATCTTGAGCTTCCCGTTGCCGTTTCAGCGCGGCTGTCTCTTTTTAAGTCTCTGTCCCCTCTGTCCGCTGGTCTTCCCCTTGGTACATTCTGGTAAGCTGTGCTCCAATGTAGTACTTTCGTTTTGACCACCTACCATCTTTGCCTCGGGCAACATTACCAGCCCATTGTCATTTCAGAGTGAGTATTCACTGTTTCCGTTATATCACTCACCTTTCTTATCTGTTCGATATCAACTGCTTTCTTTCTGTCTTCCTTTGTGCAGCCCAACGTCGATATTCCCATTACTCTTTCGGCTACTATTAGTTTTATGACAATGAACTCATTTAATGTTCATGTCTCACAGCCATAAGTTATTAGCGGCAATATATATCGGTCAAAAACCATTTTCTTCAGCTCAGCCGACGTTTTGGACTTCAAAACTGGAGAGTTTCTTTTATAAGCTTGCCAGCCTAATTCAATACGCCGAAATATTTGTGGCTTTAAGTCTCCTTTCATATTTAGTAGTTGACCCAGAGAGATTATTCTATGACCCTCTGAAGTTCCGTACATCCAACAGATATACTTCCTTCTGGTGCCCATTGAATCATCATGAGGAGCAGACCGGCGCGAGCTCACCAACCACTATTTGAGTTCCTCTAGAATATTTTCAAATAGTACTATATCATCAGCGACCCCCAGATTATTTAATCTCTTTCCTAGAAGTCGGATTCCCTTTGTTTTCCAATCTAATTTAGACATTGCTTTTTCGAGTACTGAAGAAAATAGTTTTTGGATGTATAGAGCCACCTTGTTTTATGCCCTTTTAGATGGGAAATTCATTTGTTTCTTCAACTGCATTCACAAACGCTGTGGAGGTTTTGCATATGTCGTATTAAACTGTAAGAGACCTGTTCTATTCATTGCTCTGTTAGACCCTTAAACACAGCTGGGAGACTGATCGAATCGAATGCCTTTTCAGAATGTATGAAGGCAAGGCAAAGAGGTCGATAGTACCATTTGTTCTACCAGTTGTTTAGCGTAGAATGAGAATATGATCGATTGCATTAAATCTTGCGCCGCGCGGGATTAGCCCAGCGGTCTGGGCGCTGCAGTCATGGACTGTGCGGCTGGTCGCGGCGGAGGTTCGAGTCCTCCCTTGGGCATGGGTGTGCGTGTTTGTCCTTAGGATAATTTAGGTTAAGTAGTGTGCAAGCTTAGGGACTGATGACCTTAGCAGTTAAGTCCCATAAGATTTCACATACATTTGAACATTAAATCGTGCGCGGAAACCAGCTTACTCAGTGGGTTGGGCCAGGTCAAGTGTAGTGCTCAAAATTCTAGTAAATTCTAGTAAACAGTTTGTACTATATGGACAGGATGTTGATAGGACGATAGTTGTTTATATCTATAGTACTACCTATCATCCTGTCTACAGCATGTTTGACTTTTGAGGGAGGGTGTTTCTGTGATTTGGGAAACCGAAGCATCCTGTTCGTCTACGATTAAGGTATCACCATTACTTTACCGTACAAGCTAACAAAAACTCTGAATATATTCGAGTATTTCTTTCTTATCCGTAACTCGGCCTTGGTCTGAGTCTAACGCTATTAGCTGATGCTTTCCAATCATAAGCTTCCATTTGGCTATTTAAAAAGTGGATTTCGTTTCAAGACTGGTTTTTAGCGTATGTTCTTCATACTTTTTTTGATGTCCTCTTTCATGCTCTTTCTCAGAGGCTTGGACGGTTCTGTATATTCTCCCTTTGCTTTGTCTCTTTCTACTTTCATTTTTTTCTCTTGTGCACGAAACTTACCTGAGCCATGCCGGCTTTGCGGCTATCGATATATGTTCAGAGGTGCTAAACTTTTGGCGCTTGTGAGCCGTGGCGAGGTGGAGCAGCAGGGAGCGGATCGAGAGTGAGTTTAGTTGTGAGGTGGAGAGAAGAGGGTGCGATTGCCCAAAGAGGTGTTTTGAAATGGCACTGTACAGGCGAGAGTAGTAATGGCGGTTTCTTTCAATGGTCCGCGCAGCCAAGCAGTTGGTGGCCGTTAACCGATGACATTTTATTGAGAGACTGTAGAGGCGACCTACTTCTCTGATGCTATTTGACGATTCTTTCGCTGACCTGATAAGGTGACGTCATTCTGTTTATGTCCTTCACTGGCCATGCACTTTCTTGCCTTCCGTATTGCAAGTGTACCTCACCTGAGACTATTAAGCGAGGGCTCAGTAACAAAAATCTGTTAGTAATCCGTGTTGGGATCGGACGCTACGCAATTTGTTGCACTATTCTGATCAAACTGTTGTTGCTTGGTGTCTAGTAGCGTCGGCATTCTGCCTTACCATCCAAGCCGTGGGGCTTGTTGTGTATAATGTTCTAATACTGAGTGTTCAGTTTGTTCCAGACAGTATTGTGCATCTTGAACTGTTATGATGTACCAAAGATACGCTAACTCCATGACACACTGGTGCGGGGGTTTGAATATCGATATCCGGTAAGTGAGGCAACGGCCTTGCCGCAGTGGATACACCGGTTCCCGTGAGATCACCGAAGTTAAGCGCTTCGGGCGTGGTCGGCACTTGGATGGGTGACCATCCGGGTCTCCATGCGCTGTTGCCATTTTTCGGGGTGCACTCAGCCTCGCGATGCCAATTGAGGAGCTACTCGACCGAATAGTAGCGGCTTCGGTCAAGAATACCATCATAACGACCGGGAGAGGGGTGTGCTGACTCCACGCCCCTCCTATCCACATCCTCCACTGAGGATGACACGGCGGTCGGATGGTCCTGGTTGGCCACTCGTGGCCTGACGACGGAGTGCTTTATACGGGAAGTGAAGTCGGGCGCTCCTACTGTACTTCGCGCCCTCGGTCGGGCCGATAAATCGGATCCGAGCGGCACAACCAGGTGTGGCCCATGTTGGCTGCTCCGCAGAACTTTCATGCCTGTACTTGGCCGATTCCGTGAGCTGGGAACTATTTGAAAGAGAAGTGTCTGATGTATATTATTGCCTGCCTGGCAAGGCTACTGTTTCTTTTGAATTAATATATTTGGGCAAGGTCTTAAAACTGTAAGTGAACTTACGATAGCTCTTTGGGCGTGCAGTATTTTCTATTTTCTATAAAGAGGTATTACCTGTCTCATTTGAAAAGTTATTATACATTTGTTAGTAACTAAAGTCAACTGATAGGCTTCATGTATAAATGTTCTCTGACTGGGAGTTTATTATTATAAATGTTATTTCTTCACTATTTGTTAATGCAAAACACTTATTCACAGTTCATGTGTAGGGATAATTTTTCTTTTAAATGAGTGTATTTGGGCAAGGTTTTAAAACTGTAAGTGAACTCACTGTAACCTTTTAGGCGTTCAGTGTATTCCATTTTTTTAATGTTAAAAGGTATAATCTCTCTTCTGAAAAGTGATACTTGCTTTGCTATCGAAAGCTGTCTGATGGGAATAAACGAAAAGCACCAGTTTGCTTTTGTCCCACAGTATTACTTTCATTGTGTTAACCGGTTTTCGGCTTACAAGGCCATCTTCAGACATTTACTGAGTATTGTCACCAAAGAAGTTACAATGTTAGCAGACAACATTGGAAGAGAAGTAACACGTCTAGACTGAAGCAGAAACATACAGTAAGTAACATCTTTGACAGTGTGGTGGTAATGCAAAGAAAAAGTAAAAAACTGAAAGTTAAATAAATAAAAATGAAGTAGACAGGAAAAACTTTAATGCAAAATAGGAACAGCATGCCTACATAAGTTTCTATTAATAAACAAAACTAATAAAATTAATACTTGACAAGGCTACGTCAGGAGGTATAAAACATGGAGAATGATACACAAACCAATTAAAAGAAGAAACAATTATCAATGTAGCTACAGAATACATAAGGAACTTAAGCAATATCGATAAGATAAACAGAAATAAATAAATGCACGAAAATGGAGGAGTTAGAGGGAACACACAGTAAATGCAATCTTTTAGAGTGTGGTGGTACTGCATTTTAACATTAACATTATATTCAAAACTGTGCCTATGTAACAGTTTGCATTAAATAAATAAACCAAGTAAAATATAAACACTATCTGATGAGACAACTACAAGAGGTGTTAAACATGGACAGTAATGCAAGTACCAGTTAAAAGAAAGCCTTAACTATTAAAACTACAGTCCATATGGAATACATAAACAACTTCAATAAAACAAGAGAACTTAATGAATACAGGGAAATGGGAATATGTAGGAACAGACAGTGTGGGAAATAATGAACAACAGAGATGATTATATGACGTTTAGGAGAGGGGAAGTGTTGAGCTGTGTCTGGTCATTTAGGATTAGATCTGGACTGTGAGCTAGATGTTTGTTAATTTGCAGGGCTTCCAGCAGGTTGAGTTTATGGCCTTTGTTTGCTAAGTGAAGTACACGGGACACTGGCTGGTAGCTGTAACCCTCACTCAGTACATGTTCAGCAAATTAGGAGCCAGAATTCTGCAACCTCCAGCTGCGATCATGTTCAGGCAGCCTAGTTGCTACGTCTCCGCCTGACTGATCGATGTAAAATTTGTCACGATCAAGACAGATAATTTTGTATACCCCACTGTTGGCTAATCACTCTCTATGTTTTATACCTCCTGATGTAGCCTGGTCAGTACTCATTTTATTTTATTTTATTGGTTTTGTTTATTAATAGAAACTGTTATGTAGGCATGCTGTTCCTATTTTGTATTAAAGTTTTTCCTGTCTATTCCATTTTTATTTATTTACTGTTCAATTTTTTACTTTTTCATTGCATCACCACCACACTGTCAAAGATGTTACTTACTGTATGTTTCTGCTTCAGTCTAGACTTGTTACTCCTCGTCCAACGTTGTTTGCAAACTTTTTTGGTGACAATACTCAATAAATGTCTAAAGATGGCCTTGTAAGCCTAAATGCGGTTAACACAATAAAAGTAATGCTGTAGAACAAAAGCAGACTGGTGGTTTTCATTTCTCCTGATGTTGTTCTACCAAGAACCGGCGGAAGATTCTATTAACTAACTGATGGGTTTCATGTACAAATGCTCTCACTTGATTTTTGACAATTGTTATCTGTTGATTGACTTTAATAAATATTGTGAGCAATGAATGGTAAATGTTCACCCCGCCCTGCGGTCCAGTTTTTCCGCTAGTCCTTTGGGCGTTTTATGATACGCCGAGGTAATACCGGTTTCATTACCATTTTATTTGTAAACTTCTTTCGTTGATTTCCGGATTTACGCAAGCCAACCACTTCTTCATCTGTTATGATTAGTATCTTCGTTACTGATTGTGCTTTATATTCTTTTAATTTTCTCTTTATCCTTTCTTGAAACTCCTCTTTACTTTCTTCGAAACAAAAATGAGGGCACTGATTAGTAGAAAAATTATAATTTATTTTTCTTGTGCTATAAAATTTCTTGCGACTGTGGGCAAGTCCGCACGAAGTGAGTGTAGGGCGGTTTTGTTGCGAGAGCGCAGCACCGTTACGGATACATTTTAAGTGATGAACAAACTATAATACTAAACATGGAACAATTCATGACAAAATGCAAGGATGGATGTTGTGATGAAATGTTCAGTAGGACTCATTATGATTCTAAAAGTTTTATTAATTTTGGCACATGGATTCGGTTTTTCTGTAAACACATGTTTATAATTGTTTATATAATTGTCCAAGGAGACTATATGTTAGAGATAATTTAATTTTATTCGGTGTATTTTTTAGCGATGGAGTAGTATTTCTAACATGTTATCGGGTGTGTCAGTGTAGTATCTTCGCCTATCGAATTTTGCTTGCTTGTGTTCTACATTGGCTTAGTCTGTCTTCGAAGCCGAGTTCATTAACTTATTTTTGAACGTTAGTGCACAATTCGGAGGTACAGGTACCGGTTGGAATCCAGGTGCTGGGAAGAAATTTCGTCGCCAGTACGTCACTAGAGTGGCTTCAGGTTCCTGATCAGCACGTAATGTCGTGGGTAAGTTCCAAACCTCTCCTCAGCACGTGTGAGGTCAGAGGTATTGTTGGTGATGAAATATCCTCCCTAGGGGACTTTATGTTCGGTGGTCTCCTTGGGCCAGCCAATTGAAGTAGGCAACAAGCTGACGCCGAGGTAACACTCTCCCCTCCTTATAACCAACAAAGCAAGCAAGACACTACCCTCGACATGCATCATCATGCTCACCTACATAAACAGTTACACTTAATACGTTTGCCAGCCGCTGTGGCCGACCGGTTTTAGGCGCTTCAGTCCGGAACCGCGCTGCTGCTACGGTCGCAGGTTCGAATCTTGCCTCGGGCATGGATGAGTGTGATAGGTTAGTTAGGTTTAAGTAGTTCTAAGTCTAGGGGACTGATGACCTCAGATGTTAAGTCCCGTAGTGCTTAGAGCCATTTGAACCATTTGAACTTAAACGTTTGACACCATAGCCGCCCAGATGCTGTCAGGAGGCTATGCCTGTATCAGATTATGAGTCACAGAAGAAAATAAACAAAATGACTGATAAAGATCCAGTTTGCAGCGCCATGTTTCTTCGGTCGATATCTGAGACATAGTTACATATGATACATCCCAAAAATTTACATAATTACAGGCTGTGCTATAAGTGACAGCCGATTTTCTGAAACGAAGTGCTACTATCAACGAGGCTTTGACGTCGGTGAATCTGAGGGCCAGTGTTCAGTGACGTCACATGCTTCATAGGTTGACGAGAAATTCCGGTGGTTCCTGAGGAGCTTATCATTTGTCCGTATTTTGTAAGCGAGTATCAGTAAGTGCATGTTATTCTTGAAGATGGGGTTCGTTAGTAGTTTTTATACAATTATCCAAGGAGGCTACATGTTAGAGATAATTTAATTTTACTTTGTATAATGTTGAGCGATGGAGCATTGTTTCTAACATGTTATCGAATGTGTCGGTGTAGTATCGACGCTTATTGAATTCTGCTTGCTTGTGTTCTATATTGCCTTAGTCTGCCTTCGAAGCTGAGGTCATTAACCCATTTCACGTCACACTCGGTTTATATTTGTCGCCCCTTCCGTTTTTTCTTCCGTAGATTTATGAGGCATTTCTACTTGAACCTACGTCTAACATCTGAGAAATATGTCGAATCGACGGAAAATTTTTTTCTCATTTTCAGATAGATCCTTGTGATAGTTCCGAGCTGTTTCTCTTACGAAGTTTCAGAATTTCTGTGCCTTTCTCTCGCAAGACAAAAAAATCTACGGTCCTTGGTGATCGCTGCCGCCTCTCGCTGTACGTGTTGTACACAGGGCGACCCCTGGTGATGTTACAGAATTTCGGGGACGGTGGAGATTGGTAAATGTATCGATTTGAGGCAAGGGACCCGAGTCAGGAAACGACCGAATCGAAAGTTACAAGGGGAAATCGACTTAAGTTCAGCCTCAGCCCCATACAGCGCTCAAACTAAGGTACTGAACTTCCGTTCTTGCAGGACCTTTTTCTGGCCGCAGCGATGTCGGAGATTTGATGTTTTACCGGATTCCTGATATTCACGGTACACTCGTGTAAAGGTCAACAGATCTAACAACTATGCCAGACACTTCCTGTCTTGTACAGGCGTTGCCGACAGCACCGCCGTACTCTGCCTGTTTACATGTCCATGCGTATACCAGATTCTTTGGCGCTTCAGTGTATATCTAAGGGGCGATCAAAAGCTTCGGTTCGAAGGCCGCACAGTCCAGAATCGGTACGTCAATCTGGCAAACGCGGCGTGAGCATTGAGGCAATCATCCCGCAGACGCACCATGCTGAAGTCACCCTTTTGGTAAAACAACGTGTCCTGCTGCGTGAAGAAAGCCGTAACTGCCTACTGCATATCCTTGCCCGACAAGGAATCGTCTACTCTTCAAGGCCTTTTTTAAGGAACCGAAGACGTGATAATCGCACGGGGATAAATCAGGACTACAGGGCGGGTGTTGGTGTGTCTCCAGTCTGACGTTTGCGATATGGGGACGTGCGTTATCAAGAAGCAGCAGCTCCCATTATCGTACTTTTCCCGGAGGGTGGTTTCCGATAAGCGAGCTGTTCTGTTCACAGTCCTCATTCTACGATGGTTGTCTACCGGTGACTGTCCTTCGGAAGCGAAGAAAAGAATAACATTATGTTGGTACTCTTTGGACGGATTTGGTGAACACATCGCCGTAGTCATTTTATCCCACTTAACGCACGCACGTCGGATAGACACAAATCGTACACTATTCCCTTGTTTCGCGTCGGTGCTTATATACTCTCATCGGCCTCACGCTACGTTACATGACGCTGCAACAACGCCCTCAAAGGGAAACTTTTTTTATCGGTTCGTATATTTGGAGACAAAACAAGTAACAATCAAATTAATGATTTTATCACTGTCGTTTTACTATTTTCGATTATAGGGGAAAGGTTCTTCAAGTAGTATAAATGAACATCAGGCCAGAAACCCTCCGTCATCTCCAAAGAAAATCGTTTAGCATCTGCGCCAGACGATAACATAGATGAAGAGGATCCGTCATGTAAGTCGATTTTGTTTCTTTATACATTGTACATTAATGTTTGACACACAGTGATTGGTTTGGGTACCTATATAATATTTTCTCCTACCAGTCTGTCTTAATTTTCCAGTTTTAAATAAAATTTTAAAATTTGAGGTTCTATCAAACGGGAAATGTAATCTATTGAAATTAGCGACTAAGAAAGTGAAATCGGTACCTCTTCAACTGCTCCCAGACGCCATACTCCTGAGCAAGACACGCTCAAGGAGAAAATTTCTCAGAATCGTGCAAAACTTGGTCGTACAGAGCGTTGCAAAAATTCCTTACTTGCTGACGGCACCGAACATAAAATAGTAGTATAGCTACGACAGGAAATAGATCAGTGTGAGAAAAACGGCTAAAAAAAACAAATCTATGTTTATTCAAAAAAGAACAGGGACTCTTATAAAACTAAACTGCAAGTATTTTTCTCTCAGAACCCGAAAGCAGCCAAATCAATGACGCTATGATCTGCCGCTGGACGTTTGCCGTTGGAGGTACAACAACCATGT
Source organism: Schistocerca piceifrons (assembly GCF_021461385.2). Taxonomy (NCBI): domain Eukaryota; kingdom Metazoa; phylum Arthropoda; class Insecta; order Orthoptera; family Acrididae; genus Schistocerca; species Schistocerca piceifrons. Next base: position 1,041,779,849 of record NC_060138.1, read on the forward strand.
ATTTTTAAGACCATCGAAGACATAGCTGCGTTCGGCGCTTCTGCCGAAGAACACCGACGGTGTGAAGTTGTATGCACCTGCCATATCCTGTCTGAAGTACATGCGAAGCCCCTAGAGCTCGGAGGCAAATATTCTGGAAGTGGTACATATATTCACTTGCTCCTTAGGAAAAGCAACACCTCCGAGGTGAACAGGCACGTTGTGACCGTTCCCGCAAAGCTCAGACGCCCACAAGTTAATCATCATACTGCACACCCAGACCAGCATTTTTGTGCGTCTCCAATATGCTCTCTGGAGACAGTCTCTTCGATACTGAGTCCAATTAACGTTACTGATTTATCTCAGGATGATGAACCGCCTGTTCCCATTAGACTAACAATAGCAAACCAGTAGGCACTACTGCTCACACACTCACAGAATACAAAGTTTATCTGCCGGATCACGACTTCGAGAGAGCTTCTCGACGTAAAATAATTCTAAGTGTGCGCTATCTGCGAACTTAGCCTAATGAGATGGGGTGCACTGAAGCTGTTACAGTGAGTCGACGTACATCGCTGTTCACAATGCCAAGCGCTCTTAATCTACGGCGATATCGCACGCTGATCGTTTCATCAGGTTTTTACCTTGTGAGGCTTTTAAAGCATCTATGAATTACAGCGTGGGCAGAGTAAATCCTATGCTTATTATTTCATGCGATGATGGACCGGATGAAAATCCGCGCTACCCTAAAGCGGTCGCATACGCTGTGAATCACTTTAAATATAACAGCTTAGACAGCATATTCTTAGCGACCACTGTACCAAGGAGAAGTGCCTTTAACAAAGTAGAAAGGCGAATGGCTCCTTTGAGCTGAGAACTGACAGGCCTGATTTTTCCTTAACACCTTTGTGGATCCCATGTAAATGACAGAGAGAAAGCTGTGAATCCCAACTTAGAACTGTAGGACTTCCAGAAAGCAGTGCGAAATACGGAGCTCAACGGGCAAAAAGTCGTTGCCGAATACATGAAGCCAAAGGTAGTGCCAATCTATAGTTCCCGACTTGTCCGATGAACAATGGTATGCAGATCGTATTACAGGAAGACAGTGCTTACTGCATGTATTATACAGGGTATGCCAAGAAGCACCGACAACGCTTAGTATGTTGTGCGGGAAGTCAAACCGGTCGGCTTTCAAGAAGGAACTCAAATCCGAAAACGCACGGACTAGGCGCTGGCGAGCGTCGAAGACTGAACATTTTGTTCCGATTCGTTTTGGTGTCTGAATATGGAAGGTATGCAACTCTTTAGCATCTATGTACTGCGATTGGACGACCTGAGCCCAGTAACATTCCTACACATGCGCTACATTCCTCCACACACCCCTTGACGAATCCTAACGCAGACCTTGTGTGGTCTGCGAGTGCAGTAACGTTGTTTACAGCACTGGGACATGTGCCAATACATTGCTGCGGAAATAAGCTACATGGTGCTTGGATACAGCAAAGCGGATTGCAGTAGGAGAGCTGCTGCAAGGTTTTATGCGGGAAGTTTTCCGAACAGACGTGTCCAACATCGTTACACGTTCGCGGCTGTCGGAAGATGCCTCAGAGAAGACGGAAAGTTGTACGTAAATATTTTCTGCCTGAGGTGTGTCCATTTGTACAGTAAAGTAGTAGCAGTTTGTGCCTCATACTTGCGGATATTACTTCAGTCTATTGTTTGTCTTCTGGTGGGAGCCGAAACGTGATGCGTGTCATTCACTCTCGGCTCGAACACTGTAGTCGGAGGAGGACGTACTGACACTGTTCGAAGAGGACCAAGCCACCAGCATTCGACAGGTGACACAGGCGCTGCACACGGGTGAAAGTGGCGCTTGTCGTGTTCTACATGAACACCGTCTCCATCCGTGCAATCTGCAGGAAGTCCAGGCGTTAAGGGAGGAGGATTACCCACGACGGATACAGTCTGGTACCAATGGGATTTACAACAATGCATCCTCCAGCCACAATTCCCGAGCTTTGTGTCATTCACGGACGAATGCACGATAACTAGTGACGGCACATTAAACTTGCACAAAATGTATGCTTGGAGGACGAAAAATCCGCTTGCACAGGTGATTGAAAATGACCAACGCAGGATCAGTATTACATAAGGGCTGGGATAATTGGTGACTATATCGTTGGGCCACATCTACTGCAAAACAGAGGAACAGGACTGATCTACTTCACATTTATTAGAGATGTTTCACCTACCCTGTTGGATGTACCGCCACTAAATATTCGGCTGGACTTGTGGCTGCAACACGACGGAGCTCCAGCGCACTTTGATCTAGAGATGCGGAATCAACATCGCATATCCTAATCGATGGATCGGAAGGCGTGGACCAGTTCCATGACCAGCACGGTTGCCAGATCTCACACCTCTCGACTATTTTCTGTGGGGCAGTACGAAAAATATGGTGCACGGCACACCTGTGAAATCAACGAAGGACCTTATTGCTCGAGTTAACCGAGCGATTGAAATACTTCAAAGTATTGACTCATAAGTGCGAGGCTCAACATCGCCATTGTAGGCTCTGCACTGAGGTAGGAGGTACGCAGTTCCAAGCCCATTTGTAATGTAGACAGTACTATATGCAACTCAAGTTGTGTTTATTAACGTAATGACTTCACTGATCTCCAGCGCCCAAGCCTTCTCCTTCTTGAAAAGCGATCAGTGTGCCTTCCCGCACAACATACTAAGCGTTGTCGTTGTTTTTCTGAGACACCCTGTATATGCACCCCTTTGTAAAATGCACCACTAAAAATATAGAATTCATACTCAAATTTTAGTCTGTATCAGCAGGAGGTCAAGTATGAAAAGCGCGACTGCTGCAGTGAGAAGTGCGCTGCCTACTATGGTTCGCGTACGTTTCATGCCTCCGCCTTACCAATTGCACCGCTCCTGCTTCGGCAAAGTCTCACGGCATATCCCAACATGTGGGGTATACCCAAATGCCGTGTGATTACTACTGTCCGTCTCTTTTGATGAACGATCAAACTACTCACAACAGATGCTGCAAGACCTATGGCATCTAAGAGAGTGGCTTGGTAAGTCTGGTAAATAATAATAATAATAATAAGTTTGTTTCGTAAACAACTCACCTTACTTCTCGATATAGTCTCCTTCGATCCGCCAGCTTTTTCATTCAATCGGAAAAATAGGTTCTGTCAAATTCTACAAAATACTCGTTGACTGCAAGTATTACCTCTTCATTTGATGAACATTTCTTCGCAGCAAGCCCAAGTTTCAAGTTAAGGTACAGGAAGGAGTCATTTGCGGCTACATTTGGTGAATAGATTGTTGAGGAACCAATTAAAATCGCAATTCATTCGCTTTCACCATTGTTATCGCTAACTTGTGGGATAGGGCATTATCTGAGCAAAGAACGCGCTTTTGCATACTAGATTTGGTCTCTTTTCAACCAAAGCAAGTTTCAAACAATGCAATAATGAACCATAGTAGGGTACAGTTATGGTTCCGCCTTTTTCCAAATAGTCTACGAGGAGTATTCTTTGTGTACCTCAAAAAACAATGGCTATCACCTTACCAACTGACAAAATGGTCTTTGCGTTCTTCGGTGCACGTTCACCAGCCTTTGTCCATTGTTTTGACTGTCGTTTTGACTACTGTGTAATGATGGATCCAGTTTTCATCAACAGTCACACACAGGAGCAAAAGGTATAGCGAACTGCAATTAAACATCGCCAGACATAGCGCTGAAATGTGCCGGATGCTCTTTTGGTCGACTGTGAGCAATCGCGGCACGCACCTTACACAAAGCTACTTCATTGCCAATTCCCTGTGCAGGATATTATGTACTTGCTCAGCTGAGACGCCTGCAGTCTCGGCAATCTCACTAAGTTTTATTCTGCCATCCTGAATTATCATATCACGGCTTTTGTCAGTGGTTTCCTTTGTGGTGACCTCAATAGGAAGGCCGGCGCGCTTCGTCTTCGGTGCTTGTCCGACCACGTTTAAATTCATTAGTCCTAAAGTCTTCGTCTTCAATGATTATGCAGAGTCCGAGTGAACTTCATCAAAGTCTGTCTTGATTTGTGCGGCAGTCCAACCCTTCAAATGAAAACATTTAATAATAGCACGAAACTCGGTTCTCTTAATTTTAAATCGCAGTAGACACATAACCAGTTTAGACAACTGCCAACAATGTTGCTGTGAGCAGTGGACGTCAGACTGGAGTGGCTGCACGAAGAGGATGCAGATACGTCTTACGACTGTCTTCCTGTACTAAAAAAACACACAGATCTCATATGTCCAATCATTACAACAAAGGAAGCAAATGAATGCCCATGGCGTGAGTAAAGAAGTAGGGAAGTTGGTGTCAAAGCCTACTTTGTACTTGCTTATTTGCGAAAAATATTGCATGATAGTGCGGTAGCGTTCTCGCTTCCCACGCCCGGGTTCCCGGGTTCGATTCCCGGCGGGGTCAGGGATTTTCTCTTCCTCGTGATGGCTGGGTGTTGTGTGCTGTCCTTAGGTTAGTTAGGTTTAAGTAGTTCTAAGTTCTAGGGGACTGATGACCTTAGATGTTAAGTCCCATAGTGCTCAGAGCCATTTGAACCATTTTTTTTATTGCATGATATGTAGACAGCCAACTGGCAGATTTCGAGACATTTAAGTGAATTAAATTCGTTGCGGTGCACCTTACACGTAGTTGTGACATTCACATATAATTTCACAGGATAAATGTCTATTTTAGGAATTTTTGTGGTATGAAGCAAAATCATGAACATATCAAGTATATATAATTATTTGGGAGGGGGGATCCCTCCACATCTCTCGAAACCTCACCAAGGGGAAGGGGTGGGGTCCAAATTAGAAAAAAACCTCGCATAATTAATGGTCTTCCCCATATCTGAAGAAACTTGTGATCTTCCTCGGCGAACTGAGGCTATTACGAGAATTAGAGGCGGTTTTTGCGTGATGGCTCTTGTGGGTGACTAAATTATTTGTCTGGTATGCCCATAATCCAAATAGGCTCCAATGCTGCTATCGACCAAACGTGGGACACGCCACTTGAGTGAATAATTACTCACGTGGCAGCCGAGTTATTACAAGCAGGACCTTTTCTTTTCAAAAGTGGTTCAAACGGCTCTGAGCACTATGGGACTTAACTTCTGAGGTCATCAGTCCCCTAGAACATAGAACTACTTAAACCTAACTAACCTAAGGACATGACACACATCCATGCTCGAGGCAGGATTCGAACCTGCGACCGTAGCGGTCGCGCGGTTCCAGACTGTAGCGCCTAGAACCGCTCGGCCACCACGGCCGGCTTTTCTTTCCCTTTCGCTCTCTCAGCATCACGCTGATCATACCCGTGCAATTACTTTCCACGGTTTTATCACGATCTTCATCATGTCAGAATAAACTTTCTGATTATTTCTTGATACAGTTTTACGAGAAAAGCTGCCAAGTTTCCACAGTGCTGGTAATACAGCATACTGCCTTTATGTAATACGCTGGTAGAACACTTACATTAAGAACATTTCGTTTCTGCGGAAGATAGATTGATATCACAATCACGTAACTTCTCCTGCTCCGCACTATCCTGGAGGCACACTCTCTCCCCTTTTCCATCAGCTCTCTCAGCCATCTTCTTTTGGTCCCCAAGCCTCTTCGTCTGATTATTACACATTTTCTGTTAATGCTTTCAATGATCTTAAAAAAAATTAGAGAGCTGTAGTGACTGTTAATTAATTAATGCTTAATTAAACATATGAAATTGAATGAGACAGTTGCAGTTAAATGCACACATCAAAAAATATTTTGCATCTCCACAGTTCGCAAAAGTCCCACAGACGCAATCCCTTTGCCTGTTGAGAGATGTCACGAAACCCGCCCAAAGATGTAAACAACCATGCATGAGTAGCGCCTATTAGACAGAGGGAGTCCGACAGCCGATCAGTTCTAGTCATTCCACCAGGAAGGAAGAGCACGGCTCGTGTTGTCTGTAGTTCAGCCATGCCTATACAATCAATACCGCGGTTCGATCGCGTACGCATTGTTACTTTATGCCAGAAAGGGCTCTCAACAAGGGAGGTGTCCAGGCATCTCGAAGTGAACCAAAGCGATCTTGTTCCGACATGGAGGAGATACAGAGAGACATGAATTGTTGATGACACGTCTCGCCCAGGCCGCCCAAGGGCTACTACTGCAGTGGAGGACCGCTCCCTACGGATTATGGCTCGGAGGAACCCTGACGGCAACGCCACCACTTTGAATAATGCTTTTCGTGCAGCCGCAGGACATCGTGTTACCACTCAAACTGTGTGCAATAGGGTGCATCATGCACAACTTCACTCCCGACGTCCATGGCGAGATCCATCTTTGCGACCACGGCACCATGCAGCGCGGTACAGATGGGCCCAACAACATGCCGAATGGACCGCCCGGGATTGGCAACACGTTCTCTTCACCGATGAGTGTCGCATATGCCTTCAACCAGTCAATCGTCGGAGACGTGTTTGGAGGTAGCCCGGTTAGGCTGAACGCCTTAAACACAGTGTCCAGCGAGCGCAGCAAGGTGGACGTCCCTGCTGTTTTGGGGTGGCATTTATGTGGGGCGGACGTACGCCGCTGGTGGTCATGGAAGGCGCCGTAACGGCTGTACGATACGTGGATGCCATCCTCCGACCGATGGTGCAACCACATCGGCAGCATATTGGCGAGGCATTCGTCTTCATGGACGACAATTCTCACCCCCATCGTGCACATCTTGTAAATGACTTCCTTCAGGATAACGACATCGCTCGACTAGAGTGGCCAGCGTGTTCTCCAGATAGGAAGCCTATCGAACATGCCTGGGGTAGATTGAAAAGCGCGGTTCATGGACGACGTGACCCACCAACCACTCTGAGGGATCTACGCCGAATCGCCGTTGAGGAGTGGGATAATCTGGGCCAACAGTGCCTTGATGAAGTTGTGGATAGTATGCCACGACTAATACAGGTATGGATCAGTGCAATAGGACGTGCTACTATGTGTTAGAGGTACCCGTGTGTACAGCAGTCTGGACCACCACCTCTAAACGTCTCGCTGTATGGTAGTGCAACATGCAATGTGTGGTTTTCATGAGCAATAAAAAAGGCGGAAGTGATGTTTATGTTGAACTCTATTCCAATTTTCTGTACAGGTTCCGGAACTCTCGGAACCGAGCTCATGCAAAACTTTTTTTTTATGTGTGCATTTGCAGTTGTTTACAGCCGTACTTCAGGCAGGTCATTGTAAAGACTGTTAAATGTATGCCGACAGTAGTTAATCTTCGCAAGCGCAAAGGAAAACGGAAAATAATAATTATACGTAATAGTAACAGCTTAATTCTCTGAAAATGAGGAAATGAAGTAGGAAGGCCACCTCTTTAAAGGAAACCGTTCGTGCCATGCACGTATTCGTGCACTTTGTGTAATTAGTAAAAACTCCGGACGTTACTGAAATAAAACCACTCTGAGTTCCAAATGAACTTTCATGTGAGCATTTTATTGGTAGCAAGTGTTGGCAGCGCTGTAGCATTTCCATCAACCTCCAGAATGATTACGAATCTGAAATGCTGCAAGTCACGTAGTGTACACTGCGTGCTAAAAAAATTGAAGCACCCAGAAGAGATAGTCGGATGTCATTGTAAACCGTACATCTACACATCTTCAGCGCGTATGTAAAGGAATAGAGCTGCAGTTCTCTGTAACAGATGGAACGCCGGCCAGAGTGCAAATGGGAGACTTTGGAAAGGGCGTCATTGTGGTGTCTACATTTGGGTGGCTAGTTGAATTGTGCAATATCAATATTTGTGGAACAGTCAGATATGGCAGAGGCCTGATCTTGGATTCCATGGGAACGTGAGGGCACGCATACTCGTCGTCAGAGTTCCGGTCGACCACGTCTGACCAGCACAAGGGAAGGCCGTCTTACTGTGCACCAAGCACACTGTGACCCTTTCACATCTGTGGGTGCCATCCGAAAACAGCAAAAAGTCCATTACCTGTTCCCTGGAACCTGGTCAGGCCAGGTTAAGGAATTACCGTCTGTACCTAGGCTGTAGTTAACGCCACCCAACAGAAAGGGTTCCTTTTGGAGTAGTGCCGCTATGAGGATTTATGGACTGCTGATGAGTGGCCTCTGAATTACCCTATATGACTATCATCGGCGAGTGTGGCGGCCATCTGGTGCAAGGTACCATTCAGCAAGTTCCCAGACCCGTCCCTGAAACAACACATGTGGCACCAGCTCGGACATCAACTGAGTGTTGGCATCAGTTTACAGGATGTAGGACCAGTTAGCTTGTTTCAGGAGAGGATACAACGGCTCTATGAGATCCTTCCCAGTGGAACGAATGTCTGCATCCAGGCCAGAACGGGTGTAGCGTCATATTAATTAGAGGGTTCATACTGTGAAGTTGTTTGTAAATTTGACTTGTTATTGTAATTAGTGAAATAACATCACATACCCTCTCACCCACTGAAGCTAAATTTCCTCCTCCTCTTGTGTGTCCTTCACTCTTTTTGTCAGACAGTGTATAATACTCATGGCGCTGGGAAAATTTCTAAATACAGGGTGTCCCAAAAAGAATGACCCGATTTTAAATTGTAATAATATTGAGAAAAATGTCACTAGGTATCTGAAACAGCGCTAGATGTAATCAACGTGGTCTAGAGTTTCAGGAAAAATCCGCTAGATGTCGCTACGAAAGCTGACCTGGAGCTTGCAGCCAGTCTCGCGCAATATGGCGTCCGCTCAACAGAAGGCATATTGCGTTATTGAATTTAGTGGTACTTAATCAGTGATCGCAGTTCAGCGGGCGTTTCATATTCGATTTCGTGCTAAACCACCATCACCAAAGAACATTTGACAGTAATATAAACAGTCTGAAGAAACAGTGTTCCTCTGTAAAGGAAAAAGTCCTGGCTGGCCACGCTTTCCTGAACGAACTGTTAGAACAATTTCGACGAGCATTTGAGTGGAGTTCCTGCAAATCTACGCGTCGTGCTAGCCGAGAACTGACAGTGTGGCGTGTGTTACGGCGTCATTTAGCCCTCAAACCACACCGATTACAACTGGTACAAGCTCTTCGAGATACTGACAAAGTCAAGCGAGCGGACTTTAGCAATGCTATTCTAGAGGACATGGAAGATGACACTTTTATGTCACGGTTCATATTCAGCGATGAGGCAACTTTCCATATTAGCGGTAAGATTCACAGTCATAATGTGCTTGTATGGGGGCTCGAAAATCCGCATGAAACAATTGAGCACGAACGTGATTCACCAAAAATGAATGTTTTTTTGTGTTGTTTCGCAAAGCAAGGTTTATGGACCCTACTTTTTTTGAGAAAGAAACCGTAACAGGATAATCATATCTTGCAATGCCATGAAACAGGTTCTTCCCACAACTTGACTGACAATTTCATCTATCAGCAAGATGGAGCACCACCCCATTGGCACAACAACGTGCGCAGTTTCCTCAACGCCAACGTGTGTCAATGTTGGATAGGGCATACAGGACCACGAGACCAGGCTTTACCCTCTTGGCCTCCTAGGTCCTCTGACTTAACACCATGTGATTTCTTCCTGTGGTGATATGTTAAACAATGTGTTTACATTTCTCCCTTACCTCTGACATTGATGAACTAAAAACCAGAATATCAGCTTCAGTGACAGAAGACACCTTACGCTCAGTTTGGGATGAATTTGGCTGTCAGCTAGATGTCGTCTGTGCACCCAATGGAGGACATATTGAACATTTGTTATGGATTTTCATAAACTTCTGTCTTTTCTGAGTAATTTAGTATGCAATTTGTTGGTGTTAAGCCCTTGTTTTTAATAAATAATTCTATTTAGAATCGGGTCATTCTTTTTGGGACACCCTGTATTTGTGTGTGGCTTGTAACAGACCGTGATACTAAGTGAGAACGTGGTTTCCGGAAAAGCAAATGACGTTTCTGAAGAACAGTCACATAGATATACCAGGTTCCCTTACAACTTCCTCTATTAAAAAACCACTCATTTACAGAGTAAGCAGTTGTGCACTGTAGGTCATAGATTAACACTGAAAATCAAACTGTTTACAAAATAATAGATCACTTTACAGGATGCATAAAATCGTGAAACGAACTGACTTTTTACTAAATTAGAGGAGAGGGGGAGGGGGGGGGCGGAGGTCGGACTGCATGGAAAGGTTGGGTCAGCCATACTCGTCGTCAAGGTTCCTTTCGACCACGTCTGACCACTATATGGGAGGATCGCTGTATTGTGCACCAAGGACAGAGTAACCCCTTTATGTCTGCCCCTGTCATCGGATAACAAATAACGGACTCCCTGCATCTTTCTGTGTACACCTGCACCTGATCGGAGATTTACAGTAGCCAGACTAAGGAATTACCTCCCCATTGCATAGGTCCCCATTAACATCACGAAACACAAATGGCTGCTTTTAGAGTGGTGCCGTGACCGGGAAGCATGGGGTGCTGGTGATTTGTGTCACTCTGTGTTCAGCTATGAATCGTGGCTCTGCACTACCCTGAATGACTATTGTTGGCGAGGAGGACGGCACTCTGGTGAGAGGTTCGATCCTTTCAACGTCTTGGAGTGGTACAACAGTGTTTTCCTAGCTTCGCCACTTAGGATGCCATCGAGCACGAGTTAAGGTCACTGCTGGTAGTCGCTGAAGCAACTCCCACGGCACAATGGCACGTCACAGACATCCTGCGCCCTCATGTGTTACCCCTCACGTCTCAGGATCATGATGTCGTTTTTGAACAAGATTTTGCTTGTCAACACTGCCACAGATCTCTATGAACTGTGTACGTTCTACTGAGGTATTTCTGTTACCGGCAATATCCCCAGATCTGCACTCGATAGAACATGTGTAGGACCAGATCGGGTGACAGCTCCGTGTCATTGCTAATATCCAGGATATGAACGCCAAGTTACAAAAGTCGTGGGCGAGATTTCTTCAGCGGAAGACACAACGGCTTCATGGCACCCTTCTCAACTGGATCAGCACTGCACCCCATCGACAGTGGGTGGACTGTCATGCTGACAAGTACGTTCGGCCAAGTTATATGTAAATTTGACTCAGTACTGTGTTCCCTCAAATAATATCAAATAATGTCCCGTGAATTTTTATTACGTTTCTTCCTGTTCTGTCTGCTTCGCTTTTTTTGGCAGGCGTTGTGAAGATAAAAACGCTGTTACTAAAATGGTTTTGTGGGTTGGTAGCGTGTGGAGGGGCTACAAGGCACACATGTATCCCACTCTCTCGCCACTTTTATTCGCTTCTGAATTACCATTACCGCGTTGTTGTTGTTATTATTGCAGTCTTCAGTCCAAAGACTGCTTCGACGCAACTCTCCATGCATACAACTACTGCAACCTACATCCTTCTGAATCTGCTTAGTGTATTCATCTCTCGTTCTCCCTCTGCAATTTTTACCTTACACATTTTCCCCCAGTACTAAATTGGTGACCCCTTCATGTTTCACAACGTGTCGTATCAAATGATCCCTACTTCTAGTCAAGTTGTCCCACAAATTTATTGTCTCCCCAGTTCTACTCACTACCTCCTCATTACTTACACGATCCACCCATATAATCTTTAGTATTCTTCTGTACCACCACATTTCAAAGCCTTCTGTTCTCTTCTCGTCTAAACGGTTTGTCGTCCATGTTTCACTTCTGTACATGGCTACACTCCAGACAAATACCATCAGAAAAGACTTCCTACCACTTAAGTCTATATTTGATATCAACAAAATTCTCTTCTGCAGAAACGCTTTTCTTCCCATTGCCAGTCTGCATTTTATATCCTCTCCACTTTGGCAGTTATCAATTATTTTGCTGGCCAAATAGCAAAACTCATCTACTATTTTAAGTGTCTCGTTTTTGATTTATCGACTACATTCTATTAACCCTGTTTTACTTTTGTTGATTTTCATCTTGTATCCTCCTTCCAAGACAATTTCCATTCCGTTCAATTGCTCTTCTAAGTATTTCGTCAACTCTGACAGAATTACAATGTCATCGGCAAACCTCAAGGTTTTTATTTCTTTTACCGGAACTTTAATTCCAATTCCAAATTTTTCTTTTGTTTCCTTTACCAGTTGTTAAATGCACAGATTCAGTGACATCGGGGATAAGCTACACCATGTCTCACTGCCTTCTCAAGCATCGCTTTCCTTTCATCCCCTCGACTGTTACAACTGCCGTCTGGGTTTTGTACAAGTTGTAAATAGGCTGTTGCTCTCTGTATTTTACCCCTGCCACCTTCAGAATTTTGAAGAGAATATTCCAATCAACATTGTCAAACCTTATCTCTAATGCTATAAACATAGGTTTGCCTTTCCTTACCCTATCTTCTATGAGAAGTGGCAGGGTAAGTATTGCCTCGCCTGTTGCTAAATTTCTCCGGAATCCAAACTGATTTTCCCCTACGTCGTCTTATACCAGTTTTTCCATTCCTCTGTAAAAAATTCGTGTATTTTGCAACCATGACTTATGAAACTGATGGTTCGGTAACTTTCACGCCTATCAGCAACTGCTTTCTTTGGAACTGGAGTTCCCACATTATTCTTGAAATCTGAGGTTATTTCGCCTGCTCATACACCTTGCACGCCACATAGAAGAGGCTATCCGTAATTCTGACAGAATGACGTGTATTCTAGGTGCCTTGTTTCGACTTAGGTCTTTCAGTGTTCTGTCAAATTCTTCTCGCAGTATCGTACCTCCCATCTCATCTTTGTCTAAGTCCTCTTCCATTTCTAAAATATTGCCTTCAAGTTCAGTTTACTTGTTTACAACCTGTATATACTCCTTCCATCTTTCAGCTTTCCCTTCTTTGCATACGAGAAGAACACGGTAAGTGCCGTAACACGATTTCTCAGAAACTTCCCTCCGTGGAAGAGGAGTCAAAATAACTAAACACGTGTCTCGGCTAATCCACAGATACTCGACCGCTTCTGAGAAAGCGTCAGACAAAGTGTTCGATGTGATTTAGTTTCCTTTTAGCGTGCGTTTATCTCAGCCGAAATGGTAGCACAGCGGCTAGCTTCACGGGCTCTCACTTAAGCGTTTGTTGCTCGAAAACCGCCATGTAATGGATTGCGCGGTCCCTCCCGCCGGAGGTTCGAGTCCTCCTTCGGGCATGTGTGTGTGTGTGTGTGTGTGTGTGTGTTGTTCTTAGCATAAGTTAGTTTAAGTAGTGTGTAAAAGTCTAGTGACCGATGGCCCAGCAGTTTGGTCCCTTGGTAATCTATACACATTTGAAAATTTTTTTGCTCGAAAACCGATTATTATTTTCATTTATTTATATTCTTTCATTTACCTAAACACATTTGGAGGAGATTATTACATGAATCTTTCTTATCAAGTTAGGGGATACAAGGGCGTTATGTTAAACGTGAAACCACAGCTGGGTTTCACAGTAAGTGTCATACATTTACTATATACATAATATATACGTGTATGGTATTTTTTAAGGGCTACAATGTTTTTAATTTCTCATCTTCTTATGGTTCTCTCTTATAGCAATTCTTATATTAGTTCTTATATTTTATTCTTAAGTTTATTATTCAGCAAGATTTGTGCATTCCCTTCAATGATACCGATCGTAGAAAGATTCGAAATATAGAATTTCCGAACACCGCGAGCATAACGCTGAGGTAGGTTTTCAATAGTGACATTTCATTGTATGAGTCTTACTCGGGAAAGAAACTTCGTTAACACTGCTGAAAATTTCACGCGTTGGAAATAATTTTACGGACAAACAAACATAACGTCTCACTTTACCGAAAAATGACTCTTCCAACGGACTGCGAATGAAGATACTCTACAGGAATTTCGCCGAAACAATTTCAAATAATTTTCTCATTTTTTTAAAAACTGATTCACCAGACATACAGTTAATAAGACGAATAACGACAACATTATTTCAATATGGACTGGAAAACATTCGTGTAGCAATCTTCTACGGACGTGAGAATATAAATGAAAAACAAAGATGAAAGTAGTAATCGGCTCTGGAGCCGGCCGGGGTGGCTGAGCGGTTGTAGGCGCTACAGTCTGGAACCGCGCGACCGCTACGGTCGTAGGTTCGAATCCTGCCTCGGGCATGGATGTATGTGATGTCCTTAGGTTAGTTAGGTTTAAGTACCGGGTGATCAAAAAGTCAGTATAAATTTGAAAACTTAATAAACCACGGAATAATGTAGATAGAGAGCTAAAAACTGACACACATGCTTGGAATGACATGGGGTTTTATTAGAACAAAAAAAAGTATTGCTAGACGCGTGAAAGATCTCTTGCACGCGTCGTTTGGTGATGATCGTATGCTCAACCGCCACCGTCGTCTTGCTTGGCCTCCCAGGTCCCCAGACCTCAGTCCGTGCGATTATTGGCTTTGGGGTTACCTGAAGTCGCAAGTGTATCGTGATCGACCGACATCTCTAGGGATGCTGAAAGCCAACATCCGACGCCAATGCCTCACCATAACTCCGGACATGCTTTACAGTGCTGTTCACAACATTATTCCTAGACTACAGCTATTGTTAAGGAATGATGGTGGACATATTGAGCATTTCCTGTAAAGAACATCATCTTTGCTTTGTCTTACTTTGTTATGCTAATTATTGCTATTGTGATCAGATGAAGCACCATCTGTCGGACATTTTTTGAATTTTTGTATTTTTTTAGTTCTAATAAAACCCCATGTCATTCCAAGCATGTATGTCAATTTGTACCTCCCTGTCTACATTATTCCGTGATTTATTCAGTTTTCAAATTTATACTGACTTTTTGATCACCCGGTAGTTCTAAGTTCTAGGGGACTGATGACCTTCGCAGTTATGTCCCATAGTGCTCAGAGCCAAGCCATCCGGCTCTGGAACCAGGGCGCAAAATTGTGAAGTCGTGATTTAGGCACTGTGCCACAACTGCGGCTGACCGATTTATCCGCTAAAAGGCACATATAAGGAGCTCAAGAACTTTGACCGTCGTTTTCTCAGAAACGGTCAAGTATCTGTGGATAAGCCGAGAGATGTGTTCGCTTGTTTTGAGTCCTCTTGCACTGAGCAAAGTTTCTGGGAAATCACGTTGCGGCACATGCCGTGTTCTCCTGTTATTACTCGTTTGCCATCTGAGCTCTCATAATCGTACAGTTTCCTCTCTCTTTTCTCCAAAATTCTCTGTTACTATAGCGAACATGGAACATGAAGAGAGAGTGGCAGTGCACGCACTAATAATAATAATGGCGTGTGTCGAGGGCCTCCCGTAAGGGTAGACCACTCGCCGGGTGCAAGTCTTTCGATTTGACGCCACTTCGGGGACTTGCGCGTCGATGGGGATGAAATGATGATTAGGACAACACAACACCCAGTCCCTGAGGGGAGAAAATCTCCGACCCAGCCGGGAATCGAATACGGGCCCTTAGGATTGACAGTCCGTCGCGCTGACCACCTTTTTTTTTGTTATCTCATTTTTTGTTCGTTAGAGTTCGGTGCAATTGTTCGTGGCGGACGTCCCATCACGCCCGTTGAAGTTCGTTATTGATCCATTCACTCAGTTTTTTTTTGTTATTATTACAGAGGGCAGCTAACCCTGTGACCGAACACGCTGAGCTACCGTGCCGGCGACCACTCGGATACCGGGGGCGGACAGTGCACGCACTTGTGTGTGGTGGTGTTGTCGCAGTTGATTCACAGAGTGCGAGGCTGCGCCCGCCTGTGGGCAGAGTTGTGAGCAGCGTCGTGTAGCGCAGCGCGTGTGACGTGGAGTGGAGAGGCGGAGAGAGTGACCACTTTTACTGCCGCTGGCCGCCACGCGTCTCAGTCGCCGCCGCAGCTTCCACCGACGCGGGCGTCCGTCTCTCGCGGCAGCAGGCAGGTAACCAAGGCCGCCGACCGAGGCTCACTCTCACTGCCTTCAGCTGCGTGCCGCCCCTCTTCTGCCTCAGCGCAGCTCGCATACACTCAGGTGACAAAAGTCATGGGACAGCACATGCACAGATGGCGGTAGTATCACGTACACAAGGTACAAAATGACAGTGCATTGGCGGAGCTGTCTTTTGTGCTCAGGCGATTCGTGTGCAAAGGTTTCCGACGGGATTACGGCCGCAAGACGGGAATGTAAGCGGTATGGTAGTTGAAGCAAGACGCGCAGGGGATTCCATTTCGGAAATCGTCATGGAATTTAATATTGCGAGATCGGCATCTACATCTACATCTACATCTATACTCCGCAAGCCACCTGACTGTGTGTGGCGGAGGGTACCTTGAGTACCTCTATCGGTTCTCGTATTGTTCGTGGAAAGAAGGATTGTCGGTATGCCTCTGTGTGGGCTCTAATCTCACTGATTTTGTCCTCATGGTCTCTTCGCGAGATACACGTGGGAGGGAGCAATATACTGCTTGACTCCTTGGTGAAGGTATGTTCTAAAAACTTCAACAAAAGCCCGTACCGAGCTACTGAGCGTCTCTCCTGCAGAGTCTTCAACTGGAGTTTATCTATCATCTCCGCAACGCTTTCGCGATTACTAAATGTTCCTGTAAGGAAGCGCGCTGCTCTTCGTTGGATCTTCTCTACCTCTTCTGTCAACCCTATCTGGTACGGATCCCACACTGCTGAGTGTGCAGTGGGCGAACAAGCGTACTGTAACCTACTTCCTTTGTTTTCAGATTGCATTTCCTTAGGATTCTTCCAATGAATCTCTGTCTGGCATCTGCTTTACCGACGATCAAATTTATATGATCATTCCATTTTAAATCACTCCTAATGCGTACTCCCAGATAATTTATGGAATTAACTGCTTCGAGTTGCTGACCTGCTATACTGTAGCTAAATGATAAGGGATCTTTCTTTCTATGTATTCGCAGCACATTACACTTATCTACATTGAGATTCAATTGCCATTCCCTGCACCATGCGCCAGTTCGCTGCAGATCCTCCTGCATTTCAGTACAATTTTCCATTGTTACAACCTCTCGATATACCACAGCATCATCCGCAAAAAGCCTCCGTGAACTTCCGATGTCATCCACAAGGTCATTTATGTATATTGTAAATAGCAACGGTCCTACGATACTTCCCTGCGGCACACCTGAAATCACTCTTACTTCGGAAGATGATTGTCCATGTGCTCTTACCTTGTTCATTAAACGACTGTGGGGAACTGTATCAAACGCCTTGCGGAAGTCAAGAAACACAGCATCTACCTGGGAACCCGTGTCTGGCACTCTGAGTCTCGTGAACGAATAGAGCGAGCTGGGTTTTAAACGATCGTCTTTTTCGAAACCTATGCTGATTCCTACAGAGTAGATTTATAGTCTCCAGAAAAGTCATTATACTCGAACATAATACGTGTTCCAAAATTCTACAACTGATAGACGTTAGAGACATACGTCTATAGTTCTGCATATCTGTTCGACGTCCCTTCTTGAAAACGGGGATGACCTGTGCCCTTTTCCAATCCTTTGGAACGCTACGCTCTTCTACAGACCTACGGTACACCGCTGCAAGAAGGGGGGCAAGTTCCTTCGCGTACTCTGTGTAAAATCGAACTGGTATCCCATCAGGTCCAGCGGCCTTTCCTCTTTTGAGCGATTTTAATTGTTTCTCTATCCCTCTGTCGTCTATTTCGAGATCTACCATTTTGTCATCTGTGCGACAATCTAGAGAAGGAACTACAGTGCAGTCTTCCTCTGTGAAACAGCTTTGGAAAAAGACATTTAGTATTTCGGCCTTTAGTCTGTCATCCTCTGTTTCAGTACCATTTTGGTCACAGAGTGTCTGGACATTTTCTTTTGATCCACCTACCGCTTTGACATAACACCAAAATTTCTTAGGATTTTCTGCCAAGTCAGTACATAGAACTTTACTTTCGAATTCATTGAACGCCTCTCGCATAGCTCTCCTCACACTACATTTCGCTTCGCGTAATTTTTGTTTGTTTGCAACGCTTTGGCTATGTTTATGTTTGCTGTGAAGTTCCCTTTGCTTCCGCAGTAGTTTTCTAACTCGGTTGTTGTACCACGGTGGCTCTTTACCATCTCTTACGATCTTGCTTGGCACATACTCATCTAACACATATTGTACGATGGTTTTGAACTTTGTCCACTGATTCTCAACACTATCTGTACTCGAGACAAAACTTTTGTATTGAGCCATCAGGTACTCTGAAATCTGCTTTTTGTGCAGTGTCAAGAAGGCGCCGAGAATACGAAGTTTCAGGCATTTCCTTTCGCCACGCCCAAGGCAGTGGCCGACGGCCTTTACTTAACGACCGAGAGCAGCGCCGTTTGCGCAGTCAGTATTAGCAGACAAGCAACATCATTAAATTACAGGCTCATATCGTTAACGTCGATATGCACCAGGATTTTAGAACATACTGTATATTGTATTCGAACATTGTGAATTACCTCGAATAAAATGGCCTATTGACACACAGTCAACATGGGTTTAGAAAACATCGTTCCTGTGAAACACAACTAGCTCTTTATTCACAAGAAGTGTTGAGTGCTATTGGCAAGGGATTTCAGATCGATTCCGTATTTCTGGATTTCCGGAAGGCTTTTGACACTGTACCACACAAGCGGCTTGTAGTGAAATTGCTTGCTCATGGAATACCGTCTCAGTTAAGTGCCTGGATTTGTGATTTCCTGTCAGAGAGGTCACAGTTCGTAGTAATTGACGGAAAGTCATCGAGTAAAGCAGAAGTGATTTCTGGCGTTCCTCAAGGTAGTGTTATAGGCCCTTTGTAGTTCCTTATCTATATTAACAATTTTGGAGACCACCTGAGCAGCCGTCTTAGGTTGTTTGCAGATGACGCTGTCGTTTATCGACTAATAAAGTCATCAGAAGATCAAAACAAATTGCAAAACGATTTAGAAAACATATCTGAATGGTGCGAAAAGTAGCAGTTGACCCTAAATAACGAGAAGTGTGAGGTCATCCAGATGAGTGCTAAAAGGAATTCGTTAAACTTCGGCTACACGATAAACCAGTCTAATCTAAAAGCCGTAAACTCAACTAAATTCCTAGGTATTACAATTACGTACAACTTAAACTGGAAGGAACACACAGAAAATGTTGTGGGGAAGGCGAACCGAAGACTGCATTTTATTGGCAGCACACTTAGAAAATGTAACAGGTCTACTAAGGAGATTGCCTACATTACGCTTGTCCGTTCTCTTTTAAAATACTGCTGCGCGGTGTGGGATCCTTACCAGATAGGACTGACGGATTACATCGAAAAAGTTCAGAGAAAGGCAGCATGGTTTGTATTATCGCGAAATATGGGAGAGAGTGTCACAGAAATGATACAGGATTTGGGCTGAACATCATTAAAAGAAAGGCGCTTTTCGTTGCGACGGAATCTTCTCACGAAATTCCAATCACCAACTTTCTCCTCCGAATGGGAAAATATTTTGTTCACACCGACCTACATAGGGAGGAACGATCACCAAGATAAAATAAGGAAAATTAATGCAGGTAGGGAAGGATATAGGTGTTCATTCTTTCCGCGCGCTATGCGAGATTGGAATAATAGGGAATTGTGAAGGTGGTTCCATGAACCCTCTGCCAGGCACTTAAATGTGATTCGCAGAGTATCCATGTAGATGTTGATGTAGAAATAACAACCGCTGAAATCGGTTTGGGATATACGACGGAAGTGTCTGTTAGGACAGTGGGGCGAAATTTGGCGTTAATTGGCTATGGCAGAAGACAACCTACGCGAATACCTATGCTAACAACAAGATATCGCCTGCAGTGCCTTTTCTGGTCTCGTGATCACATCGGTCGGAACCTCGGCGACCGGAAAATCGTGGCCCTAGTCAGAGGAGTCCCGATTTCAGCTGGTAAGAGCTGAAGGTAGGGTTCGTGTTTGGCGCACAAGCCATGGATCCAAATTGGCAACAAGGCACTGTGCAAGCTGGTAGCAGCTCCATAGTGGTGTGGTCTGAGTTTACATGTAATGGACTGGGTCCTCTGGTCCAACTGAACTGACCATGGACTGGAAATGGTTTCGTTCAGCTACTTGGAGACCGTTTGCAGCCATTCATGGATTTCATGTTCCGAAACAACGGTAGAATTTTTGTGGATGACTGTGCGCCATGTTACCGGGCCACAATTGTTCGCGATTTGTTTCAAGAACTGGACAGTTCGAGGGACTGATTTGACTTCACACATCGCTCAACGTGAACACAATGGAACATTTATGGGACATAATCGAGAGGTCAGTTCGTGCACGAAATCCTGCACCGACAACACTTGCGCAGTTATAAAAGCCTATAGGGGAAACATAGTTTAGTATATCTGCAGCTGATTTCCAACGACTTGTTGTTTCCATCCCACTTCGAGTTGCTGCATTATGCCGGGCAAAAGGAGTTCCGACATGATATTAGGAGATATTTCATGACTTTTGTTACCTCATTGTATAGCCCAGCTTCAATTACTTCACATCTGACGTTTAAGGTACGAAATTGCGTTGTTTTTCCGATAAGTTACAAAGGGGGGGGGGGCAAAAATATAGGAAACCACAAGAAATTCGTGTCTGAGAATAAATGCAGATGCTAGCCAAAACTGGAGGTTGCGCTGTTGTATTTGACAACTAACGGTATCTGTGGAATGTCTTCAATACGTTGCAAGTGTCAGCCGTGTTCGGAACTGTGTTCTTTGTAGTTGTGAGTGCATTATGTGGGAACGCAGTGCATTAAAACGTGGGCGAATTATTGGTGATCGTATAGTGGATGGTTCTGTAACCGAATTATCCGAAATGTTTGGTGTTTCAAGAGGCACCGTATCGATTTATACCGCACACAGGGAAGAAGAAAAACATCATCTGCTAAGTCACAACGCGGGCGAAAGTGTGTGTTGAGTTTCACGGCGGGTCATTGAAGAGTATTGTGACGAAAAATAAGACGACAGTTCTAAAAGTCACTGCAGAACTGAATGTCGCATTCACGACCCCGTGAGCACCAAAACAAGATGAAGGGAACCCTTAAGCAGGGGACTGCAGGGACAGCTCTAATTCCAAAGCTACTCATCAGTGATGCAAATGCTCGTAACAGGAAAATATGGTGGCGAAGCCATAAAACCTGGACTCTGTATATAGGGCAATGGAAGAGTCGCATTTGGTCGGATGAGTCTTATTTCACATTGTCTGCAACTTCTGGCTCAGTTTACGATCCAAGAGCGCAAGATGGGGGGGCACCAGATCGCAATATTATTGCACCTTTGTGGTCTACTTTGGCAAGAAGGGTGCGTGATCGCTGTACACCTCCCTCATTGTTATCAGAACTCACCACTATTTTGCAAGAATAGTGGAATGAGATTCCATTGAAAACCATGCTGGTTCTGTATATATCCGTATCGAGACGGTTGGAAGCTGTTTTGAATGCTATCAGTTTTACTACACCGTATTAAGCCCGGTAATGCGCTGTGTTTTTGGTGTTTCCATATTTTTCTACACCACCTGTATTTCTGCAGGCAGCTACTAAGGCTCTGTGCACTCAGTAGTGGTAACAAAAGTCTCTCCTACAAAAAACACAAAAATTATCTTAACGTAACGTGTGGTGTAGTCTTCTATAATTTATCTAAGCTTGTTAAAAATCTGTACAAATAATTATAATTACAGGTAGAGTTGTGTTAATTTTTTTTCAAACTGATGAACTTATCCAGTCCATGAAACAATTTCAAACTTATCATGTCATATTTCGATTACTACTGAACATAAATAGTTCTATTTTTTCGTTGATTACCAAAATATCTTGCTCTTCAACGCTTCCTTCCAATGTTTTGTATCGCATTGCGTTTGTTATATGTAGCCTTTTGAAAAAAAAGCGTGTTTCTTTTTGCAATGTTGCCTTTATTTAGCAAGTGACATGCATGAAGTTTAAAATCTTTCTTCTACAAAAATCATGAAAAAGTCCTGAAATTCACATATGATGTACGTCTCTAGGTTGTCTCCAAGCATGTAAAAAAAGTTCTTCTCTTTAATCAGGGCCAGAAATACGGCTCTTCTTTAAGCTGGAGAAATTTTCGTGTCTGGAAAACTTTCATGTTTAAAAATGGCGGGGACAATGCTTTGCGCAGCGGAAGTAGCAACACACTGGGAGCTGGCAATGCTATGTTCAGTTGGTGGATTGCTGGTGGGACCAGACCAGCGACTCGCTCTCAAATGTCAACTGATGAAAATAGGATCATATACGTCTTGGAAACTTTAATTCCACCTGACGCCCACAGCTATGAGTTTCTGGATATTGGAGATGCTGCTCCTTTATTCACGTGCAAACCAGGTGGAGTTTATATAATTAGACCCAGAAGTAGGCCGCTGCAACCGTGGCCGAAACGTTGTTTTTTTTCCCGCAGCAGTAGTTTTATACATTATGGTGCGGTACCATACTCAGAAAACTTTTATGTCAGATGGAGTTTCTGAGCCACTTCACAGCTGCTACTTAAATGTACACGTACGAGTCTGCACCTCACGAGCTCGTTTAGAAAGTGACGATTGTGACACTACGGCAGCTGAGTGTGCCAACTACATAAGAATTTCACTTTGGGTGTCTAGCAACCTCCTGATGCAGATTTTTCCGTAATAGTCATAGATATACGTATTTTACACGTAGTTAATCACCCGTCGTCTCGACGAGTGTAACAAGTCGATTTGAAGCGTAAGTGATCTTTGTGTGGTTACGAGTGAATATGAAAGTGAAAGCAAAGTAGAGAGCGAAACCCGTTACGATCGCCCAGGCTAGTTTTCTCAAAGAGGCAACGTGCTTGAAAAAGCATCTCACCGGCAGTGTCCTATTTCCTCACAGCACCCCTATACCGACGGCAAGTCTGGCGTTTATTTCGTCTAATCCATGGTGGGAATGGTTACGACTACGATTGCATCTCAATATTTGTGGCTGAATAAAATCCGCCTGCTGTCACAAAACGTGTTTTATCAATCTACACTGTTTTCGAAATTTGTGGGTTCGTTTTCAGGCACTATTTACTATCACAACATGTTCTTACATCAGCTTTTTGCAACTGCTCTGCTGCAGAAGTATGTAGCTAAGCATTTATGCATCTTGATTCGAGCGGCTTGTATCACCATCAAATGTGTGTGTGAAATCTTATGGGACTTAACTGCTAAGGCCATCAGTCCCTAAGCTTACACACTACTTAACCTAAATTAGCTTAAGGACAAACACACACACCCATGCCCGAGGGAGGACTCGAACCTCCGCCGGGACCAGCCGCACAGTCCATGACTGCAGCGCCTGAGACCGCTCGGCTAATCCCTCGCGGCGTATCACCATCATGATTACCACATTATCATCATTATCATTGTAACCTTCGTTAACCATGTGACTTTCACTCTTACCCTCCAGACTTCTTCAGGTATTGCAACTTTACTATATGAATCCACGTCTCTCCCAAAGACATTTGTCTGGAGTGTAGCCTTGTTAGTTAGTTAGTTACTTTCATGTTCCATGGATCATTTTGCACGATAAAGCGTCATGATGTGGAACGAGTCAATTGACATTCACATTGCAAAGTAATCTGTACATCTATTTGTACTCTAAACATTACCATTCATTCATTTCATTCATTCATATCATTTTTGCCCTTATGGACAGTGTTTGAACTCAAATATCTCATGATGACACAATTTTCGCTTCTTTCCTTTCTTCCTTTTCTCTTCCCAAAATCTCTTCATCCTTTGACTATGCTCTTGTTTTCTTTGTTCTGTCCATAATGCTACAGTCCTCCTCTTCTCATTTATCATAAATTTTGCGTTCCTAATTTTGTTCCTGAATTCCTTTCTGTCTTTTATCATTTGTTTGTTGATCCCCAGTTGCCTTATGTCTTCCTCTATTTCATGATACCAATTTGTTTTAAGGCTTAATGTTTTACTACATCAAAGATTCACTTTGTAGGTCTGGTGTTGTCCATTCTCTGTATGTGTCCGTAGAAATTTAGTCTGCGTTTCCTGATCATGTCTGTGAGTCTGTCAGTGTGTTGGTATAACTCGCTGGTATATCTTTTCATCCATATGCCATCTTTGTGTATTGGTCCGAATATTTTCCTGAGAATTTTGCGTTCTATTTTTTATGTCTCTATAATGCCTGATGCTCCAATTGTGATCGTTTCTGACGCATGTAGTGCTTCTGATAATACAACTGTTTTGTAGTATCTAATTTTGGCCTGTCTTGATATGCTTTTGTTATTATAATGTGACCATGTGAGTTCGTATGCTTTCTGTAGTCTTTCTGTTGGTTCTACGTTGATCCTCCTATTTGTATGTATTCCCCTAAATGTTTAAATTTTTCGACTCTTTTTACGGAACCGTACATCGTTTGCATGATGTGTACATCCGAGATATGGAGGCGGCCTTGCCTGCTGCTATCGAGCGTGCAGGGCGCAGTCGTCTGCATTTTGTGGATCACGTCAGCGCCACCGACACATGGTGGTAAGTTCGTATGGGACCAAACTGTTGAGGTCATCGGTCGCTAGGCTTACACACTTCTTAATGTAACTTAAACTAACTGACGCGAAGGACAACAACACACATGTGCCCGAGGGAGGACTCGAACCTCCAACGGGTGGAGCAGCGCGAACCGTAGCAAGGCGTCCCATACAGCGGCAACGACGCATGCCGCAATGGTTCTGACGCCAGCCTCAGTTGATACAGGTGGCCTCGCACGCAGGGTGCAAGCAGAGCTCGCAGTTTGCACCATCGTTCCCAGAATGTATCGGGGTCCTTTGGTTTGGAGCCGAGTGGAGGGTCTCTGCCACAGATTTCGTCGACTCTGTGTAGATTTCCAGACCTGTGTTATCGTGTAGGGATTTGTAGGATTCCCCTTGATAGGTCAGGGGTGCATTCCACACAGGAAGCACCTACTCAGCATAGTACTTGTAGAGTGCACATAGGAGTCTTTTAGACTATACAGTAGTTTGAGGTGATCTGATGAACACTCGCCACGACAAGGGAAGTCAGAGCCCGCTTAATAAAGACACTTCGACTGCCAAAATTTCATCAATAAACTGTCGAAGTATTCGTACTAAAGTTCCCTTCAGGAAAGTTCTGGCGGTCAAATCATTCTTGGGACCGAGAGCTGGCTCAAACCCGAAGTGGAAAGCTCTGGCGAATGATGGAATGTATATCGCAAAGACAGATTGGGGGCCATAGGAAGTGGAGTGTTCATTGCAGTTGACAAAAATATTGTCTCTACTGAGATTAAATTTGAATATGTCAGTGGAGTTATCTGGTCGCGTTTAACAGGTATAGGTAAAACAAAGTTAATTGTTGGATATTTTTAACGCCACTCGATTCCTCTAAAAATGGTTCAAATGGCTCTGAGCACTATGGGACTTAACATCTGTGGTCATCAGTCCCCTAGAACTTAGAACTACTTAAACCTAACTAACCTAAGGACATCACACACATCCATGCCCGAGGCAGGATTCGAACCTGCGACCGTAGCAGTCGCGCGGTTCCGGACTGCGCGCCTAGAACCGCTAGACCACCGCGGCCGGCTCGATTCCTCTGTAACAGTGTAAGTGGGCTGCTTCTGTGTTGGCAACACTGTGTAGCGCTTTGCATTGGATCTCTGACTGCGCTTTCTTTGTAAGAGACTCTGTGGCTGGTCGGACTCGTTGTTGGAAGTTAATCGACAGCACTGTTGGCCAGTTGGAACTTAGTCGCCAGCAGTGATGGAAGTACTGTTGGGCAGTTGGGGGTGAACAGCCAGCAGTGATGTTAGATGTGAGAAGTTAGCATTGATGGAGGGTAGAGGTCTGAAGTGTTAGCGTAGGCTAACGATCTGTACATGTTCGACTTGGAGATTGAATACTATTCATGATTATATACCTTTGTGCTAGATGTCAATGACGATTTATATTCGTGTTTGAACTGGATGGCACATTATTAAGGTAAAAATACATTATTTGGTTTGCAACAAAATCTTTCCTTTGCTTACCACACGCCTATTAGTAGTTAGTGGTTTTAGTAGTTAGAATCTTTTATTTAGCTGGCAGTATTGATGCTCGCTGTATTGCAGTAGTTCGCTTAATGAAGATTTTTGTGAGGTAAGGGCTTAATGAAATGTATAGGCTATTGTTAGGATTTCTTTCTAGCCAGGGCCATTCTTCTGTATTAATTATTTGAATTCAGGTTGTAATTTTTTTGAGCAATCAGATTGCGATGCTCTAGAATATTGTGGGTCTGTGTTGACATGAAAAGAAAAAGTAAAGAGAAAGTAGGCTCAGTACGTTCAGTTTTACTTAGCTGTTTCAGAATCAAATAACGTAAAAGTTTCATCTTCTCAGTCATTCAGCAACTTAAGTACAGATTCACATATTTAAATAAAGAAGTTTCACAGTAGAGTCATTCAAAGATTGTCTACGGTCAGTACGTGTAAATACGCAGATCATGCGACTTTAACCGAGTATAGACTGAGGTGTCTTCGGATTAATTGCGGAGGGGTATAGATAGACAGTGGTGCGAAATACTTTTGAACACGTTTTCCGAAATCTGTCTTGAGCAGTTAGCTCAGCAGCCCACACGCCATGGAAATATCTTAGACCTTGTTGCTACGAATAGGCCGGATCTTATAGACAGAGTCGGTATATAAACGTGATTAACAGTCATGGCCTCGTTATAGCAACAATGGTTGCGAAAGTTAATAAATCGCTCAAGAAGGCAAGGAGAGAGTTTGTGCCAGATAGAGCAGATAAGCCATTGTTAGCATCGTACTTAGACAATGAACTGACTATACTTAGTTGCAGTAAGATGAACGTAGAGGAATTATGGGTGAAGTTTAAGCAGACTGTAAATCGTGGTCTGGAGCGTTGCGTGCGTAGTAAGTGGATAAGGGATGGAAAAGATCCACCATGGTTTAGTAACGGAATTCGGTAGATGCGGAGGAAGCAGAGGCTGTCGCACTGACGGTTCAAAAGACAAGACAAAAATAACTGCAAGCAAAGGTTAGTAGAGCTTCGCGCGTTAGTGAGAAGATCTGTTGGCGAAGCATGCAACAGATACCACAGTCATACCTTAAAAAAACATATGGGAGAGAACTCGAGAAAGTTCTGCTCGGATATAAAATCGCTCTAAGGGTTTTAGGCTTCCGTTCAGTCCCTTGTTGATCAGTCTGTTGTGTCAGTTGAAGATAGCGAAACAAAAGCCGAAGTTTTAAATTTCACATCCAAGAAATTGTTCACACAGGAGAATCGTAGAAACATACTCAATAGAGACAAAGGCATCGTCAGGACTGCCCCAGGGAAGTGTGATAGGATGGCTGTTGTTCAAAAAAATTGGTTCAAATGGATCTGAGCACTATGGGATCTAACATCTGAGGTCACCAGTCCCCTAGACTTAGAACTACGTAAACCTAACTAACCTCAGGACATCACACACATCCATGCCCGAGGCAGGATTCGAACCTGCGACCGTTCCGGACTGAAGCGCCTAGAACCGCTTGACCACGGTGGCCGGCAAGATAGAGGATTATTTAGACAAAATTTCTAGTTGGTGTGATGAAATACAGCTATCTCTAAATGTGGAAAAATGTAAATTAATTCGGATAGGTACGAAGAACTATCCTGTAATGTTTGGATACGGTATTATTAGTGTTCTGCTTGACACAGTGAAGTCGTTTAAATATCTGGGCATATTTTTCTATGCAGGCATTGATCGTCTTGTTGCTCAGTGGGATAAACGTGTTAACAGTTACGGCAATTACTTCTAAAACAGTAAACAGTTTACTGCTTTTTTCCATCTCGTTTTCATATGACTGCCCCTTATACAAAACATCGATGTAATCAGAATATGAGCTCAGAGTCAGAGGTTAATCTATGCGAAAGTGATAGGTGACGTGGGCTGCGTGTGGCTACACTTCTGACCGGAGCAACAATGCTGCCTCTGGCCAGAGGAGTTGTCTCTTGCAACCTGGGAACCAGACAACGGAAGAGGCAGATTCAGCCACAATGCCCTCCGGAACGCTCAAGGAATCGACAGTATAGACTGCCGTGGAGTGATTGAGTGCGTTGTTGAATGTAGCAGTTAAAAACTGATGTTCTGATTACAGTAATAGGCATAGATTTCGTAGTAGGTGCAGTTTTTGTTAGTGGTAAAATTGCGAGGGGCATTCAATAAGTAATGCAACACATTTTTTCCCGGCCAATTTCGGCTGAAAAAAATGAGGAATTTGTTACGGGACATCGTGGATAATTCCCGCTTCAGCCCCTAGTTTCATGAAGTCCCGGTAGGTGGGGGCACTGTACATAGCCTTCAAAACGGCGTCTGTAACGGAAGTGCGTTCCAAGCAGAGAGCTGTAAGTATCTTTTGGCGGAAAACCAGAGCATCGCAGATAATCACAGGCGCTTGCAGAATGTATGTGGTGACCTGACAGTGAACAGAAGCACGTTGAGACTGTGGGCAACGCTTCTGTCTCATCATCGCAACAAGGTCGCTCAAACCCGCCCGATCTCCTGCGTGTCGGCCGGCCACAAACAACTGTAACTCCTGCAATGTTCAAACGTGCGGACACTCTCATTCGTGATGATCGACGGATTACAACCAAACACTTCGCTGCTCAACTGGACGTCTCTGTCGGTAGCGCTTACACACTCGTCCGCCAGTGCCCGTTGGTTCCTCTCCACCTAACAGCAAAACAAAACAAAACAAAAAAAAACAAAAAAATGGTTCAAATGGCTCCAAGCACTATGGGACTTCACATCTGAGGTCATCAGTCCTCTGGACTTAGAAACCACTTAAACCTACCTAACCTAAGGACATCACACACATCCATGCCTCAAGCAGGATTCGAACCTGCGACCGCAACAGGCGCGCTGTTCCTGACTGAAGCGCCTAGAATCGCTCGACCACAGCGGCTGGCCCTAACAGCAGACCTAGAGAGCTAGGACCATCCGTGCAGAATTGCTTGCACGTTACGAGGCTGAGTTTCTCATTATGCAGCAATACTGCTTCCCTGCAATTGGGGGTTTAGAATGTGTGACTGCCAAAGGATCTGGGTATTCCACTCACGATACCGCCAAACGTTTTACCTCGCTAGACGGACTTGAAGGGGGACCACTCGACATCGTGAAGGCAACTGAGGAGGTGCTCCAAGGAGAAGGTTTCGAAATGCCGACATAACAGGCGCGAGAGCGGTGTGCTAACCACATGCCGTGCAGTGGCGCTTTAGGGCAAAGTATGAAGCAGCAGTCGGCCCATTCTCTGGCTGGACTCAACCTGGTGATTACTAGGGACCGGATTTTCATGCAATTGCATACTTTTTTCTATTATTCGAGAAGCGTGCTCTTAGGATAACATGTTCGAATTGTTTATTTTCTTACGTTTTAGGCATGGTTCTATAGTGAATGTAAATGCAAATTTTGCATGTTTTGTGAATAAGCATACTATTTTGTAAAATCAATTGTACTGCATGTTTTGCGTGTTTTTTGACTGAAATACTTATTCTTCAAAAAAAAAATTAAACTTTGTGTTCATTTGTTCGGTCGTTGTGAAAGCTTATCTATTTATTTATAATTTGCATTCTTTCCGGGTTGGCTGCTGAGGACTAGCCTTCGCGCTTGTTCACAATACGTGGCCTTGGTTGCGGGACTTCGCCGGTCCCCCCACAGAGTTGCACCAACATGGGTGTTAAGGGATTAGTCGGAACCGTGTCTTTCGGAGCTGCTTACAGTGTAATACCAAGCAAAAGTTTTAACATTATAATTTAATTTGTGTACGATTTTTAAAATGTTTCATTTAATAATTTTCGTTACACCTAAATTAATACAACTCTACAGCGACGAATGACTTATTTTCGAAGCCTCTCTCAGTTACCTATCTTAAGTTGACTGGATGTTCTGTCTAAAGAAAATCAGTTCACATCTGTGGTGAGCGACGACTACTGGCTAATGGCTTGGTGGCGTGTTTTAAGTTCTTCGCGATTAAGTGCTATGCCGAAAGTGAAAACAAGTAATCAGTTTAGATTGCAACAATATGAGCGAGAGTTCGAAGGAGCGTTGATAACGACAGATGGCAAAGTACTTTATTGCCGTGCGTGTGAAAAAACAGTTGTTAGTGAAAAATGTCTGAAAGTCGTTCAGTATGTGGACATCAACAAACATCAGGAGGACGTAAGAAGTAAATCCACGAAAAGTGGTCCCGTACAGGTGTTGTTAGGTGAATGTTCTAACAGAACTTTTTCGCAGCTTTCTTTTGATTTGTGCGAAGCCTTTTCGACGGCAGATATTACGCTGTGGAAATTAACTAATCCTGATCTGAGAAATTTCATTGAGGAAGTATACGCAGAGTAAAGTGTCAGACGAATCCACTATACATAAAAATTACGTACATCTACATCTACATGATTACTCTGCAATTCACATTTAAGTGCTTGGCAGAGGGTTCATCGAACCACAATCATACTTCTACCATTCCACTCCCGAACAGCGCGCGGGAAAAACGAACACCTAAATCTTTCTGTTCGAGCCCTGATTTCTCTTATTTTATTTTGATGATCATTCCTACCTTTGTAGGTTGGGCTCAACAAAATATTTTCGCATTCGGAAGACAAAGTTGGTGACTGAAATTTCGGAAATAGATCTCGCCGCGACGAAAAACGTCTTTGCTTTAATGACTTCCATCCCAACTCGTGTATCATATCTGCCACACTCTCTCCCCTATTACGTGATAACACAAAACGAGCTGCCCTTTTTTGCACCCTTTCGATGTCCTCCGTCAATCCCACCTGGTAAGTATCCCACACCGCGCAGCAATATTCTAACAGAGGACGAACGAGTGTAGTGTAAGCTGTCTCTTTAGTGGACTTGTTGCATCTTCTAAGTGTCCTGCCAATGAAACGCAACCTTTGCTTCGCCTTCCCCACAATATTATCTATGTGGTCTTTCCAACTGAAGTTGTTCGTAATTTTTACACCCAGGTACTTAGTTGAATTGACGTACAACAGTGCTACGACCAAACTATTAAAAAAAATACGGGATCAAAGCCAAAATAATTTTATATGGGTGTCAATCGACGGAAAACAAGACTGTGAGGGACGGTTTATTTCAAATATTGTAACTGGGTCTCTTAACAAAAATTTACGGTCTACGCAGTATCTACTTTTAATAGAGCGGTTCCAAATGACAAATAGCTCCGGAGTTTCCTCATCTTTTTCTCGGTTTCATGAATTTACTATGGCCAAATGGCATTCAGGACGAGCAACTATTACTGTTTGTGGTTGAAGCAGCAAGTTACGTGATCAAATTTGGTCTGGCGCTCAAAAATATATTTCCAAATATAATACATTTGACTTGTCTTGCTCATGGTTTGCACTGCGTTGTTGAAACTATGCGTACTTGTTTTCGTCCTGTTGACAAGTTGGTGTCTGCTGAAAGGAAGACGTTTGTTAAAGCGCCTTGCAGAAAACAAGCCTTCAGAGCAGCAGCACCTGATATTCCCGTGCCACGAGAACCAGTCATAAGAGCGGGGGCACATTGTTGTCTGCAGTGATTTACTTAAAACCGAAGATTTAGAAACTCTTAAAAACGTCGTTTCTACGTCTGATCCTAAGAGTGCAGCATCAGTTCAAACTGGCCAAGAG
This sequence comes from Schistocerca piceifrons, assembly GCF_021461385.2. Classification (NCBI taxonomy): domain Eukaryota; kingdom Metazoa; phylum Arthropoda; class Insecta; order Orthoptera; family Acrididae; genus Schistocerca; species Schistocerca piceifrons. Next base: position 1,041,811,477 of record NC_060138.1, read on the forward strand.
GTTCTGAGCACCCCAGAAATAAAAAAAAACTTCCTGGTAGATTAAAACTGTGTGCCGGACCGAGACTCGAACTCTGGACCTTTGCCTTTCGCGGGCAAGTGCTCTACCAACTTTTTTTTCCGTTTTTGATCGCTGTGTTCGTTCGTCGCGGACGTCGCAAGACATCCTGTTCAAGTTCGGTGGTTGATCCTTCAACTCAGTTTTTTATTACAGAGGCCAACCGGCTCTCTGACCGAACACGCTGAGCTACCGTGCCGGCTGTCCAACTGAGCTCCCCAAGCACGACTCACGCCCCGTCCTCACAGCTTTACTTCTGCCAGTACCTCGTCTCCTACCTTCCAAACTTTACAGAAGCTCTCCTGTGAACTAGCACTCCTGAAAGAAAGGATATTGCGGAGACATGGCTTAACCACAGCCTGGAGGGGGGGGGGGGGGGGGGGGTGTTTCTAGAATGAATTTCCCACTCTACAGCGGAGTGTGCGCTGATATGAAACTTGCTAGCAGATTAAAACTGTATGCCAGACCGAGACTCGAACTCGGGACCTTTGCTTTTCGCGTGCAAGTGCTCTACCAACTGTGCTAGAAGCACCACCCAGGCTGTGGCTAAGCCATGTCTCCGCAATATCCTTTCTTTCAGGAGTGCTAGTTCTGCAAGGTTCGCAGGAGAGCTTCTGTAAAGTTTGGAAGGTAGGAGACGAGGTACTGGCAGAAGTAAAGCTGTGAGGACGGGGCGTCAGTCGTGCTTGGGCAGCTCAGTTGTTAGAGCATTTGCCCGCGAAAGGCAAAGGTCCCGAGTTCGAGTCTCGGTCCGGCACACAGTTTTAAGCTGCAGGAAGTTTCATATCAGCGCACACTCCGCTGTAGAGTGGAAATTTCATTCTATAAACCCCAGAAATAGTAGCTAATCTTACGTATATATCTGCTCATTTTTGTCACCTTCCAGGAGCAGCTATTTCTACGGAGACAGGCATTTCTACTCTTTGTGATTTATTGAGCGTGTTCTAACCACAATCTCTAAAACTGATTCTCTCCTTGGAACAGTTGGTGAAATAGTGAAGGAAAAAGTTGAGAGCATACTTTCAAAAAATTCAGCATGTGAACAAATTTGAGAAATTGAAGAAATTTTAACCGGTAAGCGCACTGAACTTCCGAGGAACATATCGCTAAGAGCGGGGCAAGTAGCCGCTTTTGTACATGCACCATTACGTTCGGTGTGCTACCTTTGTTCAGAAGTTCGAAATAATAGAAAAGCTAGTAGTAAAAATGTTAAGAACATCGGGGACCAGGTATAACCACTGTGAAAATATCTCGACATACTAAGGAATGTCCTGAAACAGGTAGTAAATACCGACACTGGACCGACATTAATCACCGGAACGTCGCTTAAAGAAAGTGTGCTGATCCCGTTTCCCGCAGGCATTACGCTAGGTTACATAAGGCCGAGAGCGCTCGGCAGGAATGTTTTGCAAGCTATGACGTTTAGACTGGCAATGAGAAGCGGACAAGGTAAAAATTAGGAAGGAAAGTCGAGGAAACAGTTACAGTTTGAAGAGTTGAGTCAGTCCGTTACCTGTGGTCTGGTGTTCCTGTTGGTAGAGTCCTTCTCCCATAAGGCAGATATAGATCGATCACACTTTCAGACGGCCCCATCTAATAACTACTTTTATCGTAAACGTTTTTATATTTCCTTCAATCCTTGATGTCTTAACGTTCAGTCTGAACTGGAAGAAAGTTGTCTTCCTTTTTTTTTTCTCGAATAAGAGCTAGTTGATTCTTTAGTTACGTGTTCTATGAACCGCATTCACGATAAACGCTATAGGATGTGCGAACGAAACACATACATACAACTAATATTTATATGGGTACGTGCTATCAATTGACAGTTTTTTCTCTATAAATGACTAATTTTCTATTCAGGAATTCGCCTGGTGTGGAGTACATTGTCAAAGACTTTCATAGCTGCATATTCCACCCGTTTCTGTGCCAAATTTAGATTCATTAAATGGCAATGCAGATCATTTTTCCTTCTAGTACTGAGAGTATCTGTTACTCTCAAACTCAAATTGATAGTTGATAACAAATTTTCTTGAGTGAATAAAGGCTGTGGTTAGTATTCGGAGTTGCTTGAAAGAGCCTGCAACATGTACATGTGTGAACCCCACACGTAAGTCTATTTACTTTCTTTTGTTCAGTGAATGGTTTCTGCCTGAGCAAGGAGTTACCCCAGAATATTATCCTGTAAGACATTAGTGAAAGAAAATATGCAAAATATGTTAACTTACTAACTTCAGTACCAGCAAAATTGGTGATTATTCTTATATTAGAAGTAACCGAACCCACTTGTTTAAGCAGGTCTGTTATATGGTTTTTCCAGTTTATGTTATCATCAAAATGTACACCTACGAACTTAGAACTTTCTATCTAGTTTATTACTTGGGCTGGGATAATAGGAATCGAAATATTTTTGGCAGTAGACTGGATGAGCTGTGTTTTTTCAAAGTTTAAAGCTACCCCGTTTGCTCAAAATCAGTCATTAGCATTCACAAAAACGTTGTTTTTGTTTTCTCTGTTCATGCTTCTTTTCTAGACTTCTCAACAATGCTTGTATTATCCGCAGACAGGACTAATTCTAGCTCCTGACGAAAATAAAAGACTAGATCATTAGCATTAAGGAAGAAAAGTACTGGTGCAATGATCGAACCCTGTGGGACTCCCATCGTAATATCTCCCAGTGCAGATGATGTGGCGTCAGTTTTTCTACACTGAAGAGCCAAAGAAACTGGTGCATCTGCCCAATACCGTGCAGTACCCCCGTGAGCGGTGCCGCAACACGACGTGGCATGGACTCCACTAATGTCTGAAGTAGTGCTCGAGGGAACTGACACCATGAATGCTGCAGGGCTGCACATAAATCCATAACAGTATGAGAGGGTGGAGATCTCTTCTGAACAGCACGTTGCATGGCATCCCAGATATGCTCAATAATGTTCATGTCTGGGGAGTTTTTTGGCCAGCGAAAGTGTTTAAAGTCAGAAGACTGTTCCTGGAACCACTCTATAGCAATTCTGGACGTCTGGGGTGTCACATTGTCCTGCTGGAATTCACAGATCCGTCAGCACAACAGACATGAAAGGATGCAGGTTATCAGACAGGATACTTACGTACGTGTCACCTGTCACAGTCGTATCTAGACGTATCAGGGGTCCCATATCACTCCAACAGCACGCGCCCTACATCATTACAGAGCCCCCACCAGTTTGAACAGTCCCCTGCTGACATGCTGCTCTCCATGGATTCATGAGGTTGTCTCCATACCCGTACACGTCCATTTCTCTCGATACAGTTTGAAACGAGACGTGTCCGACCCGGCAACATGTTTCCAGTCATCAACAGTCCAATGTCGGTGTTGACGGGCCCAGGCGACGCGTAAAACTTTGTGCCGTGATTCCTGATATTGATGGTACACTCGTGAAACGGTCATACGGGAAAATCCCCACTTCATCGCTACCTCGGAGATGCTGTGCCCCATCGCTCGTAAGCCGATTACAACACCACGTTCGCACTTAAATCTTGATAACCTACCATTGCAGCGGCAGTAAGCGATCTAACAACTGCGCCTGACACTTGTCTTATATAGGCTTTGCCGAGCTCAGCGCCGTATTCTGCTTGTTTACATATCTCTGTATTTGAATACGCATGCCTATACCAGTTTGTTTGGCGCTTCAGTTTATTATCCGAACAACCAAAGGTCACGTTCTTCACTTTCTTTCTTAAAAAAGAATAAAACTACACTTGACTGAACTATATATTACGTAAAAATTTCACTTCTCTAATAGAATTTTGTGACTGATAATTTCAAATACCTGGGCTAAGTCACAGAAGATCCGACAAAAATCTTTCAAATGGCTCTGAGCACTATGGGACTTAACGTCTGAGGTCATAAGTCCCCTAGACTTAGAACTACTTGAACCTAACTACCCTAAGGACATCACACACATCCATGCCTGAGGCAGCATTCGAACCTCCGACTGTAGCAGCAGCGCGGTTCCGGATTGAAGCGCCTAGGCCCGCTCGTTGACAGCGGACGGCGAATATCCGACACATTTTTAATATGTGCTCAGTATATGTATAAACAAATGTCTCAGTAGAGTGACCCTTTTGAGATTCCTTACTGTTATCTGTAGCTTGTTCAAATGGTTCAAATGGCTCGGAGCACTATGGGACTTAACTTCTGAGGTCATCAGTCCCCTAGAACTTAGAACTAGTTAAACCTAATTTACCTAAGGACATCACACACATCCATGCCCGAGGCAGGATTCGAACCTGCGACCGTAGCAGTCGCGCGGTTCCACACTGTAGCGCCCAGAACTGCTCGGCCACTCCGGCCGGCTCTGTAGCTTGTGTACAGATAATGGTCATCAGTAAACATTCACGAAAACACAAGGATGCTAAGCTATTCGAGTTACAATTTAGAGATAATTAGTACTGAATTATGTTAGGAACGAACTCACTTTAAAGCTGTGTTAATGCTGTAACTTGCTACGTCATTTGTATTATTGTGACATTACATTTATTTTTGCAGTGCTACATGACAGGCATTACTTGCACTTGTGCAGAATAACTTAAAGAATGCTTTATGGACTTTGCCTGAGTTGCCTGGATCGTGCTGCACTCAGATGCTAATGACTATACAATAAAAATCAGTAAATTCATCGAGCGTATGCATCTTAACAGTAAATGCCCGTTATCAGGAAGTCATGCGAGAGGCTTTCAATGAGTAATGCAACACATGTTTTCCTCGGCAAGTGTTGGTTATGGAACATCATGGAATATTTCCGCTTCAAACCAAATAGTTCCATTAAGTTCCGATAGGTGAAATGAAATGCCGGCCGAAGTGACCGTGCGGTTAAAGGCGCTGCAGTCTGGAACCGCAAGGCCGCTACGGTCGCAGGTTCGAATCCTGCCTCGGGCATGGATGTTTGTGATGTCCTTAGGTTAGTTCGGTTTAACTAGTTCTAAGTTCTAGGGGACTAATGACCTCAGCAGTTGAGTCCCATAGTGCTCAGAGCCATTTGAACCATTTTGAAATGAAATGTCGTGTGGCGATGGCTTCCCGACGGGTAGACCTGATCGCCTGGTGAGAGTCTTTTGAGGTGACGCTACTTCGGCGACTATCGCGTCGATGAAGATGTAATGATGATGATGACATACAAACACCCAGCCCCTGAGCCGAGAAAATCTCCAACCCAACCGGGAACCGAACCCGGACCCCCCGGCATAATAAGCCGGCGCGCTGTCCACTCAGCTACGGTGGCGGACAGTTCCGATAGGTGGCAGAGCTATAGACAGCCTTCAAAGTGGCGTCTATTATAAAGGTGCGTACCAGACAGAGTGCTGTAATTGGGTTTCAAAATGGTTCAAATGGCTCTGAGCACTATGGGACTTAACATCTTAGGTCATCAGTCCCCTAGAACTTAGAACTACTTAAACCTAACTAACCTAAGGACATCACACACATCCATGCCCAAGGCAGGATTCGAACCTGCGACCGTAGCGGTGATGCGGTTCCGGACTGCAGCGCCTAGAACCGCACGGCCACCGCGGCCGGCTGTAATTGGGTTTCATTTGGCGGTAAACCAGAGCATCGCAGATATTTATACACGCTTTCGGAATGTCTACGGAAATCTGTCAGTGAACAAAAGCATGGTGAGTCGTTGGGCGAGACGTCCGTCATCATGGCAACAAGGTCGCGCAAACCCGCCCGATCTCCACAATCCTGCAGTATGTTCATCGTGCGGCAACAAAGCAACAAGCAACAAAAAAATGAATTGATTGTTGCTGTTAATAACGGTCATCCTCCTTTACCTCCTCTGCATTACGGCAGATGACGTGTCACTGAGCACATTTGTTCTGTTCATGCAGTACACGTGAGGCGCCTAGTTGTTTCCACAGCACTGTGTGGAATACGAAGGTTCTGTTACAGTTCACTAACCTGCTGTCTTCAAGTTGATGTCCCCAGCGCAGAAAACAGCACACAGGTCGTAGGTTCTGTATCTTGAGGCTGAAACTGACTTTTACCGAGGTTCTGTTCTGAAATAATGTATCACTTCTTTGGGATGCCATTCGCGTATTTTAATATAGCCACACGAGAAGACTACATGATCTTAATACAACACCTTCTGATACAGCAAAGTACATGATCAAACACAATGTTTACGAAAATGTATCTTTACACTATTTGTGGCACGTGTCTGTGCCTCATGACTACCGAAGTGAATCTTTTAATACTGAATACTGGCAAACACATCCTGCCACAGACAACATGTCTGTTCTTCTCGACTGCGTAATCCAGAGTGACGAACAGGAACTTAAATGGTTCAAATGGCTCTGAGCACTATGGGACGTAACATCTATGGTCATCAGTCCCCTAGAACTTAGAACTACTTAAACCTAACTAACCTAAGGACATCACACAACACCCAGCCATCACGAGGCAGAGAAAATCCCTGACCCCGCCGGGAATCGAACCCGGGAACCCGAGCGTGGGAAGCGAGAACGCTACCGCACGACCACGAGATGCGGGCGAACAGGAACTTAAATAAAAATTGGAAACACGTACGACGACAGACAATATGTCTGTTCTTCTCGACTGCCTAATCCAGAGTGACGAACAGCCCGAAACCCTTCGCGCGCCATACCAGAAAAAGCGTGACCAGAACGCATCCGAAGATATTTATATTAAGAAGTGAAGTCTTTCCAATGAGTAGTTTAACTAATAATAATAACTATACTTTAACGTTTTGGCGCCCTTGCCCCGAACACAGCAGCCAATCACATAGCAGTAGCATTATGCAGGCGGTCTTTCTCACGGGAATGATACCGAATCTAACATCTTTCACAGGTACCTCACACCACATTTCGTCATCTATATTCTTCTTGCATCTCCACTGCTCTGGGAACAGCTTCTCGGAGCCTAACATGATGGCTGACTAAGCCAGAAATATTACAGTCGCCACAAAAATGCAAACGAGTATCTCCTTCTCCACAACACGCAAGGGCACAAATCTGCGCACCAGAGAGGAACTCACAAAACTCCATTGGACTGTCCTTCCTCATCCGCCCTACAGACCGTTTCTCGCACCTTCTGACTTGCATTTGTTTGGTCCAATGAAGGATGCACGGCGCGGGAATCAGTACGTGGATAGTGGGAAGGTTATTGATGCAGTAAGACGTTGGCTCCGAAGTCGACCAGTAGAGTCGTATTATTAGAGCATACAGCCAGTAAAGTGGCGTAACGCCGTCGTATTGTACGATTATTACGTTGAAAAAGAGTGTTTTGTAGGCCAAAGTGTGGAGAATAATGGTGTATTGGAATCCTGAACAAGACCAACCTGTTTTCAGAAAAAAAGAGTGGAGTATTCGCCTGCTGAATAGCACATGAACCGTTTGTAAGGATGTGTATCCAGGTGGCCCGTTAACTGTTAGCGAAGAGCGGTGTTTCTCGCTGCAATATTTTTCTTAGTGTCTAGACAGTGTTGTACGCCAGCATAAGGTCCAGTATTATGCTCAGGCATTTAAGCGAGAGCCAGTGTTGCACTCCACATCTGTTCCTCTAGTCTTTAACCTATTTGCAGCTCCTTGTTTTTCACATGAAAAGCAGAAACATAGGGCTTCGTGCGATTAGGTATGAGTTGATTCTTTGTATGGCATTCAGAGACGCTGCATTAGAGGGTAATTGTTCCACTTCTTCAAATTTTGTAGCTTATATTGTCAGAAGTTACACTTGTCCCAGTCTCAGGCACTGATATCGTCTCCTGTGTAACAACCAAGTGAAAACTAAGATTAGTTTCCTGTTATGCGTAAACCGCACGTTCTTCCGATTCACCATTTCAAGGACAAACAGTCCGTGGGTGGGCGTCCTGGTGTCCCTTGCTGAAGGCTGCCCACGACTTGCTGCCTGGCCTTGTTGACACAATCGCGCTGTTCGCTCTAGGTTGTCCAGTATTTACCAAGTTGTGGTGTCTCGGATTCCAACCCTTTGCGACGATACTGTACATACAAGCAGCAACGAAGCTCTGTTCTTCTCATTCCTACCTAAAAGTGCGCGTTTCGAATGTGCTTCTAAATATATCGGAAACAAAGCGTCTGTTCCGAAACAAGCTGAATCGAAGAGAGGAACGTGTACAACTTACTGTCGTCAATGACAGTCCCCTTTTCAAGCTTATAACCCTTAAATTAATTCATAATGATATTAGCTGAGCAGATTACTTTAGGTCTGAATTCATGGAATGTATTGTTGTACAGAAGCTGAAAAATGATAGTGTCCGCCCCCGTTAGCTGAGTGGTCAGCGCGCCGGAATGCAACGCTAGGGCCCGCCCGGTTTCGATTCCCGGCTGGGCAGGAAGTTTTCTCCGCTCAGGGACTGGGTGTTATGTTGTCGTCAAGTGTGTGTGTGACTGGCGGTCAACGGCCCGTTGAAACCATTCCGAGGTATTCACCGTCAGTAACACTCGGTGATGGTACTAACAAAACTTTCATCTCTCCTATCTTCTTTTTATATTCTTCTTAAAAAACAACAAAATTTTATTTATATTTCAACCTTAAATTATTGTTATTTTGAAAAGTATCTTTCTTTGTAAATGTTGTAGATAGAACAAAAGGAAAGAAAACTGTAAAAAGATGGAAAACGAAAATTGTAAGATGTACGACCTGTTTTAAACATCAGGTAACAGGTCTATAATTTGGCAATAAATAAAAGAAAGTCATCATCATCATTTCATGTCGCCCAATGTGGCGTCGAATGCAATAAGTACTTGCCCTCGGCGGCCGAACTTCCCCGAATGGGGGACTCCCGGCCCACTATGCCGTACGCTCATTTCCATTTTTACCACGCTGCTAAGGACGAATTACACTGTTTCAGCCAACAGGTTATCTAACAGTTAATCTCGATATTTGAAGTCTCGCATACACGACGTATAGTGTAATTTCTGGCACTTGCGTATTCAACAGAAAATCTCTGCTACCATCAGAATCTCAAAATTGTGCTTAAAGACTTTCTAACAGGTAGCTTTGGAATTAAATACCTACTGGGAATAGGTACGCTTATTGCTGAATGTGAATACTGACACGTAATAATGCATGAAGCGTCAGTACACATTTTCTTGTCGTTACAAAATGCACTTAAGTAACCTATCAAATCTCTTTTACATTACTCAGGGATTTACATTTCATATATTTTCAACAACAAAAGACGAAACAACGCAGAAATAATGCATACTAAGCAATACAAAAAACATACAGAACAACTACAACGTAAGAAAATTTAAATTAACTGAAAATTCAGTTTTGATTTTGAAAATTAGTAATTTTCAAGAAGAAAGAACTCAAGTAATTACTCTGCCAAACAAACTTTTATATTTTTTTACTAATTTCAAGATAAAATGAGCAAAATCTAATTAGGAACTTTTGATTTTTTTCTTCACAAAGGTAGTCAGTCTTTAGAAAGGACAATAGAAAAAAGTACCCTACTAGTGGTAGTAAAGAGTAAGGAATAATCTAAACCATAATGAGACAAACTATAGTCTGAAAGTAAATATGATAAACAATTATTACTGGGGCGCTATGCAGTGTAAAGCCATATGGAAACGGCATCCTTTCAGCGCTGATACTAATTTTGGAAACAAGAAAATGTCACGGCATTTGTGTTCTTTGTAGTATAGTTGCGCGGGAGGACAATCATTCGACGATGGTACAAAAGCGGCTAACTACAAGCAGAACAGATCTTGCGAAACTCAACTAGCTCTGTTCGCCATGGGATGTAAAACGCTGTCCAAAAAAAAAAAAAAAAAGGCGTCCAGTTTGATGGCGCGTCCCTTAACTTTTGCAAAGCATTCGATAAAGTTCCAAGATGTCGTTTAGTCGACAAGATACGAGATTAGATTCGATCAAGAACTACCTTGCAGTATGAAGTCAACGCGTCGCGCATAACGGAACATCAGCAGATCTTAAGGTAGTTGGGATTGCTGCAATTGAGTCTTACAGGGCCGCTGCTATGTACAAATGTCTAGCAGAGATCCTAGTAGGCTCTGTATTGCTATTTGCGGACGATGCTGTTCTGAATAGGTTCAACGACAGAAGACTGTAGCGAAATGCAGAAAGACATGCAGAGGATACACGATTCTCTAATGGACTGGCAATGACCCTAAATATAAATTAATGTAACATAATGAGCGTAAGTATTAGAAGAGATCCTAATACTGTTAGATTACACACTTGGAAATAAATCACCGGAAACAGAAAAGTCCGTGAAATACCTAGGAGTAATTGTACAATGCTATCCAAAGTGGAATGACCACATAAAAAAATTGTAGCAAAAGCCAATGCCGAGGTGGGATCTACTCGGAAAATTTTACAGATATGTAGTTCATCCACGAAATAAGTGACTAACAAAACACTTGTTCGACCGATTCTTGAGTGTTGATTATCAGTTTGAGGTCTTTGGTTAGTAGAAGAGAATCATAAGTTAAAAAGAACAGCGGTACGCTTCGTCGCGCGATTGTTTAGTGTGTGTGTGTGTGTGTGTGTGTGTGTGTGTGTGTGTGTGTGTAGTTTGGGGATCTTATGGGCGCCCAACAGCGAGGTTATTAGCGCCCCAACAATGATTAAAATAAACAAAAGTGGGTAAGAACGATAACTGTCGTACACGCATGCACACGAAATGACCACACAATTACTCTATAGCACAGGAACTCCCACAGGCATTAAAACCAATGAGGAGGCAAGATAGCTAATCAAGAAATTAAAACAGAGGGAAAACAAAACACAGAAGAGCTAAAAGAACAGCACAGGGAAATGTGACCGACAGACCACTTACAAAAATCTTGGGTGAGCCAGCCACCCTGTTGACACATTAAAATCATCTCCCCAAAATCTTGTTAAAAACGTGTGGCAGTTCACAAAACTTCTAACGCGAACCACATTCTTTTGATCATTACATAAAATAGACTGGAGATCCGCCGGCAAATCCGCTGCAGTCTGCTGGTCAGCAAATAAAATGCAATCCAATAAAATGTAGTGCACCGTGATCTGCACGCCACAAGCGCCACACATCGGAGGGTTCTCTCCGGAGTAAAAATCCGTGCGTCATAGGGCTGTGGCCGATGCGAAGACGAGTAAGGATGGTGGTGGTGGTGGTTAGTGTTTAACGTCCCGTCGACAACGAAGTCATTAGAGACGGAGCGCAAGCTCGGGTTAGGGAAGGATTGGGAAGGAAATCGGCCGTGCCCTTTCAAAGGAACCATCCCGGCATTTGCCTGAAACGATTTAGGGAAATCACTGAAAACCTAAATCAGGATGGCTGGACACGGGATTGAACCGTCGTCCTCCCGAATGCGAGTCCAGTGTCTAACCACTGCGCCACCTCGCTCGGTGCGAGTAAGGAGGACCTCGCTCCGTCGACGTGGCTGGAGTGAAGTACGCCACGGCCGAGTTGTGGGCTTGATCACACGGATATTGCTGTCGGTCACTTCTAGCCACTCAAGTTCCCAGCGACGCAGGACTTTATACCGCAACAGCGAGGTGAGGGCATGTAGGGTGATAGCACACTGAAAGACCTGACGGTCACGACACGCCTCCTTGGCTGCTCGATCAGCCCTTTCATTCCCCAGAATTCCCACGTTCCCTGGTCCTTCCCCAGTCGCTGTAGTTGGAGGTGGGCGTCCTGAATAGCCAGGGTTACTTTATCTGCTAGGTACAAATGCTGGAGAAAGTAAAGGGCGCTCAAAGAATCTGAACAGACGAGAAATCTAACACTGGGAGAATGTCTCATCTGCTCCAGTGCCTGCAAGATTGCATATAATTCTGCGTCGAAGATTGTAAAGTCAGGAGGCAGTCTGACCTTGAGGACACGATCCGGGAAGACGACAGAGCAACCAACCGAGTCACCCTGCTTAGACCCATGCGTAAAAACAGCTACTTGGTCGTGGTGCTCAGGTAAAACGGCAGAAAAGACCGCATTAAAAACGGAAGCAGGAGTGCTATCTCTCCTGTACCGCATCAAATCTAAAATCACTCTGGGTCGCTCCAGTAACCAGGGTGGCAGGCGGTTAAAACCCTGGACTTGGGGTCGCACTGGCGATTGTTTAGTAGGCGCGAGAGCATTACAAAGATGCTGAACACACTCTATTGACAAACGATGCAAGAGACGCGTTGTGCATCACGGAGTGGTGTGCGGTTGAAATTTCGAGAGCATACGCTCCAGGAAGGGTCGGGAAACATATTACGTCCTCTCAGAAATATGGAGGATCATCGACAGTCACTCTTCCCACTTACGTCTTACGAAGGAAATGGGAAGGAGGTAGTGAGGATGGGGAGGGGGACAAAGGGTTGTGGGGGGGGGGGGGAGAGGACAGAAATATAGCGGAACCAGAAGAACCTCGTGCTACACTACGTAACGTCGAATATACAGGGTGGTGCAAAGAAAATTGGCCCTGGGACCAGAGTTCCAGGGTGCAAAGAAGCACAGCAGAGGAAATGAAATACGATGCTAACCTGACTACAGCAGATGTTGAAAGTGACCACCATTCATCTCTTGGCACTTTTGGGTCCTGGTCAGCAAGCTGCTGAAGGCGGATCCAACCTGGACTGCAGGAATTGCTGCAATCTCATCCGAAATGTTCTGCGACAGTTCTTGAAGATTATGAGGGCTGTCGCGATACAGCTTAAACTTGAGGGCTCCCTGTACAAAGTAATCGCATTGTGACAGATCAGGTGACCTGAGTGGCCAAATGGGGCCGCGGCCAGAATGCAGGTCCAAGTGGAGTATTCGTCGGCATGAGCGACGTGATATGCCCGTCTCTTGCGACAGGATTCGGCTGGATTTGGTAGGACACGGAAGCATTTTCTGGTGAACTGCAGCCACATTTTCTGGTGTACAGCACGTTTCGGAATGTTTATTGACTTGTTCAAAACAGACTCTGTGTGACGCCATTTTCGGACGAAGCGTTGCATGACACCCTTTGCTGGCACTTTGCTTCTCAGCAAACAACTGACCACGCCGTTTCCACGACTTTGTTGTCACGTAAGTTTACACAAAGAATACCCGCTGCTCCACTGTAAGTACCACTGTCCCCTCTGCACCGCTCCACACACACTGACACAGCCCACACTACGCTCTGAACTGGTGCGGATCACGTGGCGGGCGTACTCGTGGTGTGCGCTCCACGTGGCGTGGTCGCGAGGGCTATTCGGAAAGTAAGGAACGATAGGTCGCGAAATGTAGACCACAGTGAAAATCAAAACTGTTTTATTTGCAACGGTTAGCTACATCTTCCAGCTACTTCTCTACACAGTAACCGCTCAGAGTTAGACATCTGTCGTAGTGTTGTACCAACTTTTCAATTCCCTCGTTATAGAAGACAGGCGCTAGTGCTTTCCGACAATTTTATACTCTGGACTGCAGCTCGTTGTCTGTGTCAAAATATTGTCTTCATAGCCAGCGGTTCATTTGAGCAGAGATGAACCTCAGAGGTAGCCAATTACGGGCTGTATTGTGGTTTATCAAACACTTCCCATCGAAAATGCTGAAGGAGCATCTTCATTGACCCTGCAGAGTGCAGCCGAGAATTGTCGTGTAGAACGAACCGCATGACAGTTATGTTAATTGCATAGCTTCAGGTGAAATCTTTCGCCAGGCACTCATACTTGGCGGCAGACGCTATTTTCTAGCCATCTACGTTCTCACTGTGAGCTCAAAACTGAAACGAGCGACATGATGCGATCGACAGGTGTACTAGACACAGTGTCCAACGCATTTGTGCAAAGCTTCATCAGATTTTCACTGTATTTTCCATTTCGCGACCGATCGTTCCCTACTTTCCGAATAACCCACATATATGCATACATGCGTATCCATTCGTCCGGGCCACTTTTATTTGCCCTATCCTGTAGACGTATATGTTGTTCAAGAGATAACAAATGATGAGCAGTAAAGATACACAAATTGTCATATGCTACCAAAATGAATTGTTCACTCTGTAGAAGCGTAAACACTGGTATCAGATTTTTTGACGGATTTAAACCGTATTCCGAGCCGTAACACGAAGGCGGATTTATATCTTTCAAGGGCAATATCCATCTTGACTGATCTATCTAGGTACGACTCACATTCCAACTCAGAGCTTCAATCTTCCTGCCAGTACCTGTAACCGAATTTCAAAATTTTGGGCCAGATCCTGAAGGTATGGCACAGCAATTGATAAAAATATTGTGTACAGGAGGCGAGGATTGGGTTAGAGTCCCTGTTTCGTACAAATAATTTATCTGTGGAGAAGTTTCATCTATTCGCAAGCACGTACTTTGGAACTTGTGCGAGAAGTGTACATTCCTTGCTGTACACAATCCTCTGCATGTACTATTTGTAGAGTAGACGTTGTAAACTTGAGACTTTCCACTATGTTGCACATACACGTAGAGAAACGTCAGTGACTGTGTCATTTAGCCCTTCCATAGAAGGCGCACCTAATTATTCGATTAATAGTAATTCCAGTCACGAATTCTTGCAAGAGGTAAAATCATAAAACTGATACCGCAATCACGGGTTGACTGTGTGGATATTTAGAAAGTCGGCAAACTTAATATGCAAATTTCTAATAATACATTAATTTTTCTCAGTATTCTGGACCCGCCGATATTTTGGTGAGGTACAGGACAATCAGATGGCGAAGTCAATATAATTTTAATATCTGGCAGTCACATTGTTTCAGAAAGCTAGAAGATGTGTCGTAACACATCACATGTAAACTGTCATATTTTAAAACTTATTCCGAAATAATAATGTTGTTATGATGTATATTCTTTGTACTTTGTGATGTTTCTCTCTTTCTATATGTTCTTAGCACCTAATAGTTCCCAGAACCATCTTTGTTTACAAAATGCAACAGTTTACGTGTGCTGTGTTACAGTTTACTTGTAATGTGCTACGACAGCGAAAGGACCCTGTGACCACTGAAGGTATTTTAGATATACCTTTTGTTTTAGTTTTTAGAGTTACCCTCTACAGCTCCATCTAATACCACAGAAGTCATTTCGTGATGTTTTAACACATACCCTAACATTCTGCCCCTTCTTCCTGTCAGTGTTTTCCATATATTTCTTTGCAAAGAACCTCCTCATTCCTTACTTTATCAGTCCACCTAATTTTCAACATTCATCTGTAGCACCTGCTTCAATTCGCTTCTGTTTCGGTGTTTCCACACTCCATGTTTCACTAACATGCAATGCTGTGCTCCCAACGTACATTTCTTCCTCAAATTCAAACCTATATTTGATGCTAGTAGACTTCCCTTGACCAAGAGTTTTCTTTTGCCATTGCTAATCTGCTTTTGACGTCCTCCTTGCTCCGTCCGTCATTGGTTATTTTGCTGCCCAGGTAGCAGAATTCCTTAACTTCATCTACTTTGTGAGTGTTAGACTTGATGTTAAGTTCCTCACCGTTCTAACTTTTGCTACTTCTCATTACTATTGTCTTTATCCGATTTACTCTCAATCCAAATTCTCTATCATCAGACTGTTCATTCCATTCAGCAGATCCTGTAATTCTTTTTCACTTTCACTTGGGATAGCAATGTCATCAGCGAATCTTATCACTGATGTCCTTTCATTTTGAATTTTAATTTCACTCTTGAAGCTTCCTTTTATTTCCATCATTGCTTCTTCGATACAGAGGTAAAAAACTATATCCCTATCTTACAACCTTTTTAATACAAGCACTTCGTTCTTGATCTTCGACTTTTATTATTCCCTCTTGGCTCTTACACATGTTCTACATGACTCGTCTCTCCCTATAACTTACCCTTATTTTCTCCGGAATTTCGAACATTTTGCACCATTTGACATGGTCGAAAGCTTTTTCAAGGTCGATGAATCCTATGAATGTGTCTTGACTTTTCTTTAGTCTTGCTTCCATTATCAACCGCAACGTCACAATTGCCTCTCTGGTGCCTTTACCTTTCCTAAGGCCAAACTGATCGTCTTCTTACGCATCCACAATTTTATTTTCCGTTGTTTTATATATTATTCTTGTCAGTAACTTGGTTGCATGGGTTGTTAAGCTGCTGTACAATAGTTCTCGTACTTGTAAGCTCTTGTCAGTCTTCGGAATTGCGTGGATGATACTTTTCCGAAAATCTGATGGTATGTCGCCAGACTCATACATTCTACGCATCAACGTGAATCGTCGGTTTTCTGCCACTTCCTCCAATTCAGATGGAATGTTATCTGTTTCTTCTGCCTTATTTGATTTTATGTCCTCCAAAGCTCTCTTAAATTCTGATTCTAATACTGGGCCCCCTATCTCTTCTAAATCGACTCCTGTTTCTTCTTCTATCACATCAGACAAACCTTCTTCCTCATTGCGACCTTCAGTGTACTCTCTCCTCTGCATTTAAAATTGGAATTCCCGTTGCGCTCTTTATTTTACAACTCTTGCTTTTAATTTCACCGAAGGTTGTTTTGACTTTCCTGTATGCTGAGGCAGTACTTCCCACAATCATTTCTTTTTCGATTTCTTCACGTTTTTCATGCAGCCATTTCGTCTTAGCTTCACTGCACTGTCATTCCTCAGCAACTTGTATTGCCGTTTTCCTGAATTTCCCTGTACTTCCTTTTTTCGTCGATCAACTGAAGTATTTCTTCTGCTACAAGTGATTTGTTCGCAGTTGCCTTCTTTGTACCTATGTTTTTCTTTCCAACTTCTGTCTTTCCCCTTTTTAGACATGTCCATTCCTCTTCAACTGAACTGCCTATTGAACTATGCATATCGCGGTACCTATAGCCTTAAGAGAACTCGAAGCGTATCCATTCCTTCGGTAGTACTCCCGTATCCCTCTTCTTTGCGTATTGATTCTTCTTGACTAATCTCTTAAACTTCAGCCTACTCTTCATCACTACTAAATTGTGATGTGAGTCTATATCTGCTCTTGGGTACGCCTTTCAATCCAGTATCTGACACTTCAGAATCAGACTGAAATCTTCCCGTACTTCCTGGCCTTTTCCAAGTATACCTCCTCCTCTTGTGATTCTTGAACAGAGTATTCGGTATTACTTGCTGAAATTTATTACAGAACTCAGTTAGTCTTTCTCCTCTCTCATTCTTTGTCCCATGCCCATATTCCCCTGTAACCTTTTCTTGTACTTCTTGCCCCATGACTGCATACCAGCCCCCCATGAGTATTAGATTTTCGTCTCCCTTTATGTACTGTATTACCCTTTCAGTATCCTCATATACTTTCCCTACCTCCTCATCTTCAGCTAGCGACGTCGGCATGTATGCCTGAACTTTCGTTGTCGGTGTGGGTTTGCTGCCGATTTTAATGAGAAAAACCCTACTACTGAACTGTTCACAGTAGCAAACTCTCCGCCCTAGCTCTCTATTCATAATTCACACACACAAAATTCAAAGCATATTTACGAGCACTACACTGAAAATCATGTCACGGGCAGCAAACAGTAATAATGCCGTAGCTATGCATTCTTGTGGTGACATACAATAACAGCACGTACTTATGCCTTGGCATATTGTTAACAGAACTGTAATAAGGATTATTCGTTATCATTTCTCCAACGTAAGTCCTCATTTATAATTCAATCATTTAAGGAGGTCAAAACAAAAGCTATAAATTATGCGAGTAAGGTATCGCGACGAGATATTTAAGCATTCACTATTTTTCTGCTGATGTGACTTCAGAGCCTGATGGTGACGCTGGACGTCTTCAAGGAATGCTAATCTTGGACTTAAAGCCCTTAACGGCATGATAAGGAACAGTAAAATGCAAGTTTTATCTCATCCGGGAATGCAGGAAAATGCAACCTGCGAGGTGCCAGGGTGGAGAAGTATGTGTAACACTTGGATTCAACTGAGTTTGTGTGAGAGCTGCTTACCCACACAACGGCCCTCTCTTTTAAATATCACCTTAACTTGTGCACAATGGAGAAATGAACGCTAAGAGAATTAATAAAATGACCCTGAATATGAACAGTAGAAAGTGTTGCACGCTGTAATTTAATAAAGTTACTAATCAGTCTCTGTGCTCAACAGTTGTAAAAATGGGCAGGAATGAAATTTATCATCTGAGTACTAAATGGTCCACAAACTGTCACAAACAGTTTTATTTTATCTAATAAACATCTATCTACATCCACATCTACATTTATACTCCGCAAGCCACCCAACGGTGTGTGGCGGAGGGCACTTTACGTGCCACTCTCATTACCTCCCTTTCCTGTTCCAGTCGCGTATGGTTCGCGGGAAGAACGACTGCCGGAAAGCGTCCGTGCGCGCTCGAATCTCTCTAATTTTACATTCGTGATCTCCTCGGGAGGTATAAATAGGGGGAAGCAATATATTCGATACCTCTTCCAGAAACGCACCCTATCGAAACCTGGACAGCAAGCTACACCGCGATGCAGAGCGCCTCTCTTGCAGAGTCTGCCACTTGAGTTTGCTAAACATCTCCGTAATGTATCACGCTTACCAAATAACCCTGTGACGAAACGCGCCGCTCTCCTTTGGATCTTCTCTATCTCCTCTGTCAACGCGAGCTGTTACGGATCCCACACTGATGAGCAATACTCAAGTATAGGTCGAACGAGTGTTTTGTAAGCCACCTTCTTTGTTGATGGACTACATTTTCTAAGGACTCTCCTAATGAATCTCTACCTGGCACCCGCCTTACCAACAATTACTTTTATACGATCATTCCACTTCAAATCGTTCCGTACGTATACTCCCAGATATTTTACAGAAGTAACTGCTACCAGTGTTTGTTCCGCTATCATATACTCATACAATAAAGGATCCTTCTTTCTATGTATTCGCAGTACATTACATTTGTCTATGTTATGGGTCAGTTGCCACTCCCTGCACCAAGTGCCTATCCGCTGCAGATCTTCCTGCATTTCGCTGCAATTTTCTAATGCTGCAACTTCTCTGTATACTACAGTATCATCCGCGAAAAGCCGCACGGAACTTCCGACACTATCTACTAGGTCATTTACATATATAGTGAAAAGCAGTGGTCCCATAACACTCCCCTGTGGCAGCCCAGAGGTTACTTCAACGTCTCTAGACGTCTCTCCATTGAGAACAACATGCTGTTTTCTGTTTGGTAAAAATTCTTCAATCCGTCCACACAGCTGGTCTGATATTCCGAAGGCTCTTACTTTGTTTATCAGGCGACAGTGCGGAACTGTATCGAACGCCTTCCGGAAGTCAAGGAAAACAGCATCTACCTGGGTGGGTGTATCTAATATTTTCTGGGTCTCATGAACAAATAAAGCGAGTTGGGTCTCACACGATCGCTGTTTCCGGAATCCATGTCGATTCCTACAGAGTAGATTCTGGGTTCCCAGAAATGACATGATACGCGAGCAAAAAACATGTCCTAAAATTCTACAACAGATCGATGTCGGAGATATAGGCCTATAGTTTTGCGCATCTGCTCGACGACCCTTCTTGAAAACTGGAACTACCTGTGCTCTTTTCCAATCATTTGGAACCTTCCGTTCCTCTAGAGACTTGCGGTATACGGCATGTAAATATGCGATTCACTGAAAAATGCTTTAACAGAAAAAGGTCACAAAATAATGGTGTTGCGAATAAGTAGTTGGCAGGTTTCTTAAAAGGGCACCTACTCTGAAATACTGAATGTTGTAATCTATATGAGTAGGTCAGTCAACAGAAGTAACGATAAATCCTGACAGTGCGACAGAATTCCAACTGGAAATGAGAACTCTGTGAAAAATCCACATGAAACGTCGTGAGCACTCTAGTGCCAAGTCGAGAGCATACTCTGCTGAGGCCACCAGAGAAGAATTACAAGCCCATACTACGCCCGTGCTACAAATACACTCCTGGAAATTGAAATAAGAACACCGTGAATTCATTGTCCCAGGAAGGGGAAACTTTATTGACACATTCCTGGGGTCAGATACATCACATGATCACACTGACAGAACCACAGGCACATAGACACAGGCAACAGAGCATGCACAATGTCGGCACTAGTACAGCGTATATCCACCTTTCGCAGCAATGCAGGCTGCTATTCTCCCATGGAGACGATCGTAGAGATGCTGGATGTAGTCCTGTGGAACGGCTTGCCATGCCATTTCCACCTGGCGCCTCAGTTGGATCAGCGTTCGTGCTGGACGTGCAGACCGCGTGAGACGACGCTTCATCCAGTCCCAAACATGCTCAATGGGGGACAGATCCGGAGATCTTGCTGGCCAGGGTAGTTGACTTACACCTTCTAGAGCACGTTGGGTGGCACGGGATACATGCGGACGTGCATTGTCCTGTTGGAACAGCAAGTTCCCTTGCCGGTCTAGGAATGATAGAACGATGGGT
This sequence comes from Schistocerca piceifrons, assembly GCF_021461385.2. Lineage (NCBI taxonomy): Eukaryota > Metazoa > Arthropoda > Insecta > Orthoptera > Acrididae > Schistocerca > Schistocerca piceifrons. Next base: position 1,041,831,882 of record NC_060138.1, read on the forward strand.
TCGATGACGGTTTGGATGTACCGTGCACTGTTCAGTGTCCCCTCGACGATCACCAGTGGTGTACGGCCAGTGTAGGAGATCGCTCCCCACACCATGATGCCGGGTGTTGGCCCTGTGTGCCTCGGTCGTATGCAGTCCTGATTGTGGCGCTCACCTGCACGGCGCCAAACACGCATACGACCATCATTGGCACCAAGGCAGAAGCGACTCTCATCGCTGAAGACGACACGTCTCCATTCGTCCCTCCATTCACGCCTGTCGCGACACCACTGGAGGCGGGCTGCACGATGTTGGGGCGTGAGCGGAAGACGGCCTAACGGTGTGCGGGACCGTAGCCCAGCTTCATGGAGACGGTTGCGAATGGTCCTCGCCGATACCCCAGGAGCAACAGTGTCCCTAATTTGCTGGGAAGTGGCGATGCGGTCCCCTACGGCACTGCGTAGGATCCTACGGTCTTGGCGTGCATCCGTGCGTCGCTGCGGTCCGGTCCCAGGTCGACGGGCACGTGCACCTTCCGCCGACCACTGGCGACAACATCGATGTACTGTGGAGACCTCACGCCCCACGTGTTGAGCAATTCGGCGGTACGTCCACCCGGCCTCCCGCATGCCCACTATACGCCCTCGCTCAAAGTCCACCAACGGCACATACGGTTCACGTCCACGCTGTCGCGGCATGCTACCAGTGTTAAAGATTGCGGTGGAACTCCGTATGCCACGGCAAACTGGCTGACACTGACGGCGGCGGTGCACAAATGCTGCGCAGCTAGCGCCATTCGACGGCCAACACCGCGGTTCCTGGTGTGTCCGCTGTGCCGTGCGTGTGATCATTGCTTGTACAGCCCTTTCGCAGTGTCCGGAGCAAGTATGGTGGGTCTGACACACCGGTGTCAATGTGTTCTTTTTTCCATTTCCAGGAGTGTACTTTACCTCCAATACCTCAGGCAGTGTGTAGCCAGCGAACAACAGTCGGAGGGTGCCGCCGCTGACCTCTGTAATAATGGGCTCTCTGACGATGGACGACCGTTGATGAAACCTGATGAGATAAATTCTGGAAATAATCTAAACTTCTGTTCGCATCGCCGAGTCAGTCTCACTTCTAACAAGGGAACCTCCCCATTGCACCCCCCACCCACCCCTCAGATTTAGTTATAAGTTGGCACAGTGGATAGGCCTTGAAAAACTGAACACAGATCAATCGAGAAAACAAGAAGAATTGTGTGGAACTATGAAAAAAGTTAGTAAGATATACAAATTGAGTAGTCCATGCGCAACATAGGCAACATCAAGGAGAATGTGACCTCAGGAGCGTCGTGGTCCCGTGGTTAGCATGAGTAGCTGCAGAACAAGAAGTCCTTGGTTCATGTCTTCGCCCGACTGAAAATTTTATTTTCGTAAAGTTTTGATCTGTCCGTTCGTTCAGTGACGTCTCTGTTCACTGGAATAAGTTTAGTGTCTGTGTTTTGCGACCGCACCGCAAAACCGTGCGATTAGTAGACGAAAGGACGTGCCTCTCCAATGGAAACCGAAAACATTTGATCGCAAAGTCATAGGTCAACCGATTCCTCCACAGGAAAACACGTCTTATATATTCTATGCGACACTGGTGACGGCATGTGCGTCACATGACAGGAATATGTTGTCGACCCACCTAACTTGTACACTTAGCGAATGGGTAAAAAGATTCTTCTACCTTGCCCGATTTAGGTTTTCTTGTAGATATGATAACACTCCCAAAAAAGTGATGAAAACATAAGAGTTTTTCACATAAACTGAAAATAAAAAATTAAAATTTTCAATGGAGGGAAGACTTGAACCTAGGACCTCTCGTTGCATAGCTGCTCTTGCTAACCACGGGACCACGGCGCTATTTGACTCCCACTCTCCTTGATGTTGCCTATCTTCGCATGGTTTGTATAGTTTACTAATTTTTCTCATAGTTTCACACAACTTCTTCCTGTTTTCTCGATTGATCTGTGTTCAGTTTTTCAAGGCCTATCCACTGTGCCAACTTATAACTAAATCTGAGGGGGGAGCGATGGGGAGGTTCCCTTGTAAGTGCGTGCAAGAATATCTCCGGGATGGGAGACTATAAATACACCTGTTCCTGTTCCTGGCGGTCCAGAAGAGACCCTGCATCTCGTGCACAGCGCACCGACACCTAAAGCTAGCCTTTCACTATCCCACCACTTTCGAATGTTTCCAATGGTAGGAGGCCGCGGGAAGATTCGCCAGTCATCTGCGTTCAGTGCACTCCCCAAAAGCTGGGTAGCAACATTTTTGTACCTACCGTGGTCGCTGCCGCCAATTTTCGGTAGGGCACTCTGATTCAACATCGCGTCTCCTTCAGCTGTCCAATCAACTCCCCGCATTTCGCGTGATGCGTGAAAGCAGCAGTGAAAACCGCAGCCCAAACCGAACAGAATGGCGTCGAGACGCTAGGCGCCAGTGTATCTGGCGTCCCGTGGTTTCATACCTCAGATTCCGACAATCGCTGACAGCTGGCGTCGGCCAAGCGAAGCCCAGACGCCAAACATCAGTGGAACTTTTAGCGCTGCCTCCAGGAAGTCGCGCTCGCTGTTCATTCATGCCTAACATAGTGGCCCAAGTCGGCCGCCCTGAAGAAAAGACACACGCTGTTGTGCACTCACCCTCGTATTCGCAGAAAAGCGCTCCTAGCCCTCCTCACGTTTTTCTGCCACACTCGACGCGGGTGGCCCCCGTGCAGCCCCAGCTCACCCACCCCAAAAAGACAGAAGGGCAAGTGATGTTCCACCACCAGTTGAAACATCATAAATAAAAATCAGTCCTCATTACCCGTTTCGCTTACAGCAATGACCTTCCTCGGCCTGCCCCGACTGAGACTCATTAATAAACTGAGACAATTGAATTTCCTCATTTTTAGAGCATTGAAGGGCGATCTGTTTCAGTTGTTAAAAAAACATTCAGAAGCCAAGACCACATAAAAAGGTTTCTTTATTTAAGACGACCGGTTTCAACAGTCACTTCTGTCGTCTTCAGGTCTTTTGGACAAGGTGCTTTATGTTTTAAATGTTTTAGCGAGGACAACCGTTTATAATGTGATGAGTTTTATGCACTTGATATCTTGTGTATGAGATTCAGCGTAAAATGAACATGTTTTACAGCAAAAATATGTTAAAGAGCTAAAGACGACAGCAATCACTGTTGAAACTGGTCGCCTTAACAAAAGCAAATTTTTTGCGCGATCTTGGCTTTTGAATGGTTTTTAAAAATAATATCAAATAAAAAAATTGGGTGTGAAGAATACTTTCTGCACCACTTTGGCACATCCCCCCCCCTTTTCCTCTTCTAGTTGCGAATAATGCGAGAGAACAATTTTTGACGGTAAATCCTGAGTGAACTCGGATCTCCTTAATGATAACCTGATGGTTTTTTCGGGAGATATATGTAGGAGAAATCAGTATATCAGTTGACTTTTCTAGGAACATGCCCTCTCGGAAATTGAAAAGTAAATCATAGCGTGATGCACAGTTCCCCTTTTGCACTGTCTGACTCTGGAACTGCATGAGCGTCTCCATGGCCCCTTCACGCTTGTTAAACGAACCTGCGATGAAACGTCCTGCTCTTCTTTGGATCTTCTCTCTTTTTTTATGAGTCATGTTTGGTAGTGCCCCAGACTGACTGGCAATGCTTGGCCATGGTTAACTGCCAATCACCGCACCAAAGCGTCGATTCACAGCGGGTCCTCCTGCATTTCACTACAATTTTCTAGTGTTGCTGATTTTAGGGTTCCATACCTCAGTCGGTAGCCCCGTTTCATTGTCCGTCTGTCTGTCTGTCCGCATGTTAAACGACCTTTTTCCCCAGGAGCGGGTAGACGTGTCAAGTTGAAATTTATGTCACAAGAAGGCCTATGGTCCCTTGGCGGTGTAAAATATTGAAGCTTCTAAGTCAACACTGCCATTTATATCACACGTTTTAATGAATTTTCAGAAACTCATCCCTCAAAACCTATAGGGTACTTCCAGTTGGAATAAAATCATGAAATTTTGACGGAAAGGAAGATTTGACAGTACAACCAAAGGAAAAATCCGAAAACTGAAAATTTATGATTACGTCACATGGGGAAAAAAACTGTCGTTTCCTATCTGTCTGTCTGTTCGTCCGTCTGTTAAGAGCCCTTTTTCTCAGGAACAGAGAGGCATATCAAAGTCAACTTGTGTCACACTTGTAAACGCTATAGGCTCTTGGCGGTGTAATACATGTAAGCTTCTAAGTCAATGCAACCAAAAGATACTGCAGTTTACACTGATCAGCCAGAACATTATGACCACCTACCTTATTGCCGGTACGTCCACCTTTGGCACGGCTAACAGCTGCGACACGGAAGCAATGAGGACTTTGTAGGTCGCTGGAGGGAGTTGGAACCAGATCTGCACACACAAGTCACCTAATTCCCGTAAATTCCTGGAGGGAGCGATGAGCTCTCACGCCACGTTCAATCACATCCCAGATGTGAGCGATCCGATTCAGATCTGACCAGCATATCAAATGGAACTCGACACTGTGTTCTTCGAACAACTCCATCACACTTCTGGCCTTCGGAAATGGCGCATTATCTTGCTGAAATATGCCGCTGTCGTCGGGAAACATGATCGTCATGAAAGGGTGTACATGGCATCCAACCAGTGTACGAGACTCTTTGACCGTCATGCTGCCTCGCGCGAGCCCCACTGGACCCATGCATGCCAAGTGAAAGTTCTCCCAGAGCATAATGGAGCCGCCGCCAGGTTGTCTCCACGCCGCAGTATAGGTGTCAAGGAGCTGTTTCCTCTGGAAGACGACGGATTCCCGCCCTCCCATCGGCATGGTGAAGAAGGTATCGGGACTCATCAGACCTAGCAACGCTCTGCCACTGCGCCAACGTCCGGTGCTGATAGCCACGTGCTCATTCCAGTCGTAGTCGTCAATGTCGTGGTGTTAAAATTGTCACATGCATGGATCGTTGGCTGCGGAGGCCCATGTTTAGAAGTTGAAACCTTCCCGCCTCCTCTATATCTCTCTTGTTACGCAACCTTCCCTTCTACAATAACCTATGAAACCTTCGCTTAGGATTTCTATCTCTTGCTTAATAATAACAAATGAAGTCTTCCATTTGAAATTTATTCTATTTCTCAGTCTTCGCATACAAATTTAATTGCTGCTTATTAAAAGTGATTTTCTGATTATTTCGACGAAATATAGAATCTGTCGTCGTCGTGGCCATCAGTCGTTATCTGCAATAACCCAAAACTGTTCCTTACCTACTGGATCGCCATCTGACTGCTACATCGAACTGCGACATGAATATACTTACTCTGTTTTACTATACTTTATTAGCTGCTGGTGGGCTGTCATAATAAGTAGCTGTATTTATTACAAAGCTGACGTTATTCTTTAATAGTAAAGCTGACGTTATTCTTTAATTAATTTTACTGACGTTACGTAATTCATAGTTAAACTTTTTCTTAACAACAATAAAATTTTGCAAAGTTTTACGTTGATGGTTTTTGGGATGGATTATAATCACTAATGCAATATTGTTGGCAAAAATTCATTATATTCTAAATTGAATGATTTTACAATGGGACTTTTTACAATAATCTTACAACTAGCATTGCGCAAACATACCTTCAATAGTCTTGAGTTTCTCAAAAAAACTAATTCAATAATATTTTATCCTCTTATGATAATAGTTAGCTGATGTCTCTGTACATCCGTTTATAATCTCTTGTAAATCATAGCTGGTGGCTGGCAGCCACACCGCTCCTCTCAACCTCTCGCTTCAGACCTGCTACCGACTCGCTTCACATCTCGCTTACTACTGACTTCCTACGAACTCTAAAGTGCTGTCTCTCCCGCCAACAATGCTTTCTGGTGCAGGCAATCCCTACTACCATTACAAAATGTGTCAATTCGCGGTCTTTCCCGCTCTTTTCTTAAAAAGTATTCATACGCGGTGTCTCCCGCCCTTTTTAAAATTATATCAATGTGCGGTCTCTCCTGCCAACAATACTTCGGTGCTGACATTCCCTGCTACCACAATTATTTCCAACATGACAAATATTGATTATTTCTACTTAATCCTATTAGTAAAATATAAAAATCTTTCATAAATTGTAGTTTGACAATAGACAATACAAATATACATGTCTTACAAAGTGTTCAGACACGCCTGTACTCTGCCCAGCGTTAAACTCTGACGTTAGCTCCGTCACTGTTCGCCGCCTGTCCTGTTTCACGAGTCGGTGCAGCCTACGACATCCGACATTTGTAATGAAGGGTAGTCGCCCAACCCCACGACATCTGGACCTGGTTTCACCTTGATTTCGCCGCGTGTGAAAGACACTCTCACACCACTCCTCAAATACTTGAAAAGTCGTGCAGTTGCACGCCTTCCACCATTCCGTTCAGGGACAGCACGCTCAATGATATTTCACACACTGTGCGTGTGTCTGCCAAGCAATCATTCCTAAAAAAAAAAAAAAATGTTCAAATTTGTGTGAAATCTTATGGGACTTAACTGCTAAGGTCATCAGTCCCTAAGCTTACACACTACGTACCCTAAATTATCCTAAGGACAAACACACACACCCATGCCCGAGGGAGGACTCGAAACTCCGCCGGGACCAGCCGCACAGTCCATGACTGCAGCGCCTAAGACCCCTCGGCTAATCCCGCGCTTTAGTCATTCCTCGCCAGGTGACGCTGCCATCGCCTGCGTGGGTTTATATCGATAGTAGGTCGGGGGTCATAATGTTCTGGCTGATTAGTGTAAGTCACGTATTTTGATACTCTCAAATTCACTCAACGAAACCTATAGGGTACTTCCCGTTGGCTGAGAGCTACGCAGTTTGGCAAGAACCAACGTTCCACAGTACAAACAAAGGAAAAAAACCGGAAAACTGTTAATTGTTTATTATATCACACGAAAAAATATTTCTTTTTTCATTTGTTATCCGAAGTCAAATTTGAAATTAAAACAGTCAGTAGTTATGCGTTCAGGCTGACTGGGTCGCAAAGGTGAAAGTCAAACAGATGAGGAATCTCTTTAATGTTCATATGACGTGTTTCGGAATTTTGTTCATTATCAGATATTCTGCGACAAGTCTGTGAATGTTTGTTTCACATTTAACTTGAAACGCCATATTTACGTGCAGTAATAGCTCCAGGATATCTGATGATGAAGGGTTTCCGAAAGGCGTCATATGAGTACAAAAGTCATTTCTTGCCTTATGTTTGACTTTTACCGTGCGACGCAGTCATCCTGATTATTATACGAGGGTAATCCCAAAAGTAAGGCCTCCTATTTTTTTTATAAGTACAGAACTCTGTTTGTGTGGCTATTAGTCACACTGTTATGAAGAGTGCTTCACGCGCTGTGTGTAAACATGCGCACGCCGCGCTGAGGCGCTGACTTGGCTTGGCAGCCATTGAGAATGGAGCTCCCGTTGGGTGTTACCGCCAAGTACGAATTGCGCGCAGTTATTCGGCTTTTGAACGCAAAGGTCACTACGCCGATTGAAATCCATCTCCAATTGACGGAAGTGTAAGGTGAGTCGTTCATGGATGTCAAAAATTTTCGTAAGTGGTGTAGAGAGTTTGCAGCTGGTCTGACCGAAATTCACGACGAACAAAGGAGCGGGAGACCGTCAGTTTCTGAGGAGACAGTGGTGAAGGTTGAGCAAAGCATGCGTGAACATCGGCAGATCATCCTGACTGATCTCTGCACTTTGGTTCCTGAGGTTTGCCGAAGCACCGCTCAGAGAATTTTAACGGAAACATTGAACTACCGGAAGGTGTGCGCAAGATAGGTGCCACGCATGCTGACTGAGGACCACGTGTGGCAACGAGTTGATGCTTCCCGCGCATTTCTTCACCATTTTGCAGCCGAACAGGAAAACTTTCTGGACTCAATTGTCACGGGTGACGAAACCTGGGCATACCACTTTACACCTGAGACCAAGCAACAATCACGCCGGTGGAGGCATCCTTCTTCGCCAAAGCCGCGGAAATTCAAACAAACACAGTCTGCCGGTAAAGTCATGACAACCGTTTTTTGGGATGGGAAAGGGGTATTGTTGGTCGACTTTATGCACACTGGGACCACAATTAATGCTGACAGGTACTGTGAGACTCTGAAAAAACTCAAACGGGCAATTCAGAACCGGAGAAGAGGAATGTTGAGCAAGGGCGTACACTTTCTCCATGACAACGTTCGCCCACACATCGCTCGGCAAACCGTTGCTCACCTGCAACAGTTTCAGTTGGAACATAATCACCCACCCACCCTATAGTCCTGACTTGGCGCCCAGTGTCACCTGTTCCCAAGGTTAAAAGAACATTTGGCCGGAAAGCGACTCAGCTCCGACGACGAGGTGAATGGGGAGGTTCATAACTTTCTGAACAGCATGGCGGCGAGCTGATACGACATGGGCATACAAAAACTGCCACAATGTCTACAAAAATGCATCGACAGAAATGGTGATTATGTCGAAAAATAGCTAAATGTTCAAGCTGTAAACTGATGTAAACCATTGCAGAAATAAACAGGTCTACGCACTTATAAAAAATAGGAGACCTTACTATTGGGATTACCCTCGTAGTAATGGTTGCCTGCCTTCTTCATGACTTAATGTCCACATGTATATTATTGAAATGAAAACATTCTCGAAAATCTTTAAATCTGTGGGATCGATATTTACCGGTATCAATGTTGATAACGGGCAAAAATGGTCGAAATTCTCGGTTCCCAGAGTGGATGAACTGTCTACGTACGTAATTAGGTTTGTACGCAACACTCATGCGTGAGTCCTACGAGCACCCGGCCAGTTATTGTTCTGTATACAAAAGCAACATCCACTGTTTTCACTTTTCTATATACTGCGTCAATCCTTCCGTCCATCATTTCTTTTTCGGTATCTTCACATTTTTTCATGCAGCCATTTCGTCTTAGCGTCCCTGCACTTCCCATTTATTTTATTTCTAAGTGACTTGTACTTCTGTTTTCTTAAATTTCCCTAAATAGTTGTGTACTTCATTCACCGATCAACTGAAGTATTCCTTCTGTTTACCATAGTTTTTCACAGTTACCTTCTTTGTTCCGACGGTTTTCTTTCCATCTTCTCTAACTCCGCTTTTTAGAGATGTACATTCCACCTTAACTGAACGGCATACTGAGCTATTCCTTACGCAGTATCTGTAGCCTCTGAGAACTTTAAGCGTACCTCTTCATTCTTTAATACTTCCGTATCCCACTTCTTTGCGGATTGATTCTTGCCATATAGTCTCGTAAACCTCAGCCTACTCTTCGTCACTACTAAATTGTGATCTGAATCTATATCTGCTCCATGGATACGCCTTACAATCCAGTATCTGATTTTGGAATCTCTCCATGACCATGATGTAATCTGAAATTTTCCCGTACCTCCTGGCCTTTTCCAAGTATACCTCCTCCTCTTGTGATACTTGAGCAAAGTATTCGCTACTACTAGCTAAAATTTATTGCAGAACTTAATTAATCTTCACTCTATTCGTAGTGCCCATATTCTCCCATCTCCCTTCCTTTTACTGCTTCCCCTACAACCCGTGGCCTAAGCGTAGCGTCTATAATTCTTAATCGAAACGCGCTCAGCCGCGGGTTCGAACCCCGCCACAGATTAAATTTTGAATAAAAATTATCAGCAATGGCAGACGAATACCATCTGCATAATAAATCACTCTGACGCAGCCAACGGCCTTGTCAAAGGGGACGGAGGAGCGGAGAGAGTTTCAGAGCGCTCTCTTGCTCTTGGGGTGGGAAACTGCTCCCAAAGGTGGAAGAATCAGAAATAATCAACGGCATGAGAATGCAGAAGGCAGTGGAAACCAATGCATTATAGACATTTAATGTGTATCCACAGGACATGTGGCCTGTGACTGAAAAAAAAGGTGTCATGATGTACTCTCCATTTGCCAAATATTCCGGAACAGACCCCATTCGCATCTCCGGGACGGGACTGTCAAGGGGGAGGTGACCACGAGAAAATGATTGAATAACCAGCGAAAGGATAATGTTCTATAAGGCGGGGCGAGGAATGTCAGAAGTTTGAACGTGTTAGCGATGCTAGAAAATCTGAAAAGGGAAATACTAAGCCTCAATCTAGATTTAGTGGGGGGGGTCTGTGAAGTGAAATGGAAAGAAGACAAGGATTTCTTGTCAGATGAGCACAGGGTAATGCCAACTGCGGCAGAAAATGGTATAACGGGAGTAGGACTCATTATGAATACGAAGGAAGGGCAGAGAGTAAGTTACTGTGAACAGTTCAGTTATAGGGTTTTCCCCTCAGAATCGACAGCATACCAACACCGACCACGATAGGTCGGGTACACATGCCGACATCGCAAGCAGAGGATGAAGAGGTAGGGAAACTATATGATGATATTGAATGGGCAATTGAGCTGTACACACTACAAGTTCACTATCAAAAGAAATGCGGAACTGATAGCTACATGGGTCAAATGGCTCTGAGCACTATGGGACTTAACTTCTAAGGTCATAAGTCCCCTAGAACTTAGAACTACTTAAACCTAACTAACCTAAGGACATCACACACATCCATGCCCGAGGCAGGATTCGAACCTGCGACCGTAGCGGTCGCGCGGTTCCAGACTGTAGCGCCTTTAACCGCTTGGCCACCCCGGCCGGCAGCTACATGGCACAAGAGGTGAACACACCAGTATAAAATGGGGTGGGGAATACCGGGTTATCAACAGAGAGAAAGTAACAGCAGAATGAGTCGGTCAGGAAAGCTCAGTCACTGCAAACGTGGCCTGGTCATTGGATGTCCCCTGAGTAACAGATCCGTCAGGGACATTCCAGTCTTCCTGAAGCCGCCCAAGGCAACTGTTAGTGATATGATTCTCAAGTGGGAACGCGAAGAAACAGCCACAGCTAAACCAGAACCAGGTAGACCTCTTGTACTGAAGGACAGGAGTCGTCGAGCAGTGCGGAAGGTGGTTGTGAGAAATCTCATGAAACCAGCTAAAGCAACCACACGTGAGTTCCGAAGTGCTACCAGTAGTCCAGCCTGACTGCCGCAGAAAGTTAAAAAGAATGCTGCACAATGGTCGAGCAACTATTCGGAATCCAGACATTTCTACAGTAGACTGGGAAGCGGTTGACTGGACAATGGATGACTGAAAACGAGTGAACTGCAGTGATGAATCACGCTATACCCTGTGACAACCCGATGGTAGGTTTTGTGTTTGGCGAATGCCTGGAGCACGTTACCACATAGTGCCAACAGTGAAGTTCGGAGGGGATAGTGTTACAGTATAGGGGTGTTTTTCGTTGATTAGGGTTTGATCACGTCATTACCCTTGAGAAAACGCTAAATGCGGAAGGATACGAACACATTTTACAGAATTTCCTACTGCGTACAGTAGAGGAACATTTCGGAGACGAATACTGATTGTATCAGCATGCCGGCCGGAGTGGCCGAGCGGTTCTAGGCGCTACAGTCTGGGACCGCGCGACCGCTACGGTCGCAGGTTCGAATCCTGCCTCGGGCATGGATGTGTGTGATGTCCTTAGGTTAGTTAGGTTTAAGTACTTCTACGTTCTAGGGGACTGATTACCTCAGTAGTTAAGTCCCATAGTGCTCAGAGGCATTTGAACCATTTTTTTTTGTATCAGCATGACAATACACCCTGTCAAAAACAGCATCTGTGACGCATTGCTGCGTGGACAACAAGATTCCTGAAACGGACTATCCTGCCTTGAGTCCCGACCTGAACCCAACAGAACAAATCTAGGATGAGTTAGAAAGTCGCCTTCGATCCAGGCTCCTGCATCCATCATCACTACGCTCTGTGGTGTCGGCTATTGAAGATGAATGAGCTGCCATTTCCCCTCAGACATTTAGACACCTCAGTGAAAGCTTACTCGTGACAGTTCAAGCAGACATAAGGGCGAATGATAAACATACCCTGTATTAATGTCCACTAATAAGTTCCCATATTCCTTTGATTAGATAGTGTACATTAATTGTCTAATCGGTAACGGTGTAGTTCATTATAATCGATATTGGCCTACTCCACTTGAGAACAATTCGTGCAATTTTAGCGAGTCTGTAGTCTTTTCTACGTTGCGCAATGTCCCTCCACTTTGTCTTTTTATGTCTGTAACTGACTCCACATTTAATTCCTGTTGTTGTTGTTGTTGTGGTCTTCAGTCCTGAGACTGGTTTGATGCAGCTCTCCATGCTACTCTATCCTGTGCAAGCTTCTTCATCTCCCAGTACCTACTGCAACCTACATCCTTCTGAATCTGCTTAGTGTATTGATTTCTTGGTCTCCCTCTACGATTTTTACCCTCCACGCTGCCCTCCAATGCTATATTTGTGATCCCTTGATGCCTCAAAACATGTCCTACCAACCGATCCCTTCTTCTAGTCAAGTTGAGCCACAAACTTCTCTTCTCCCCAATCCTATTCAATACGTCCTCATTAGTTACGTGATCTACCCACCTTATCTTCAGCATTCTTCTGTAGCACCACATTTCGAAAGCTTCTAATCTCTTCTTGTCCAAACTGGTTATCGTCCATGTTTCACATCCATACATGGCTACACTCCATACAAATACTTTCAGAAACGACTTCCTGACACTTAAATCTATACTCGATGTCAACAAAGTTCTCTTCTTCAGAAACGATTTCCTTGCCATTGCCAGTCTACATTTTATATCCTCTCTACTTCGACCATCATCAGTTATTTTGCTCCCTAAATAGCAAAACTCCTTTACTACTTTAAGTGTCTCTTTTCCTAATCTAATGCCCTCATCATCACGCGATTTAATTTGACTACATTCCATTATCCTCGTTTTGCTTTTGTTGATGTTCATCTTATATCCTCCTTTCAAGACACTGTCCATTCCGTTCAACTGTTCTTCCAAGTCCTTTGCTGTCTCTGACAGAATTACAATGTCATCGGCGAACCTCAAAGTTTTTATTTCTTCTCCATGGATTTTAATACCTAATCCGAATTTTTCTTTTGTTTCCTTTACTGCTTGCTCAGTATACAGATTGAATAACATCGGGGAGAGGCTACAACCCTGTCTCACTCCTTTCCCAACCGCCGCTTCCCTTTCATGCCCCTCGACTCTTATAACTGCCATCTGGTTTCTGTACAAATTGTAAATGGCCTTTCGCTCCCTGTATTTTACCCTTGCCACCTTCAGAATTTGAAAGAGAGTATTCCAGTTAACGTTGTCAAAAACTTTCTCTAAGTCTACAAATGCTAGAAACGTAGGTTTGCCTTCCTTAATCTTTCTTCTAAGATAAGTCTTAAGATTAGTATTGCCTCACGTGTTCCAACATTTCTTCGGAATCCAAACTGATCTTCCCCGAGGTCCGCTTCTACCAGTTTTTCCATTCGTCTGTAAAGAATTCGCGTTAGTATTTTGCAGCTGTGACTTTTTAAACTGATAGTTCGGTAATTTTCACATCTGTCAACACGTGCTTTCTTTGGGATTGAAATTATTATATTCTTCTTGAAGTCTGTGGGTATTTCGCCTGTCTCATACATCTTGCTCACCAGATGGTAGAGTTTTGTCATGACTGGCTCTCCCAAGGCCATCAGTAGTTCTAATGGAATGTTGTTTACTCCCGGGGCCTTGTTTCGACTCAGGTCTTTCAGTGCTCTGTCAAACTCTTCACGCAGTATCTTATCCCCCATTTCATCTTCATCTACATCCTCTTCCATTTCCATAATATTGTCCTCAAGTACATCGCCCTTGTATAAACCCTCTATATACTCCTTCCACCTTTCTGCCTTCCCTTCTTTGCTTAGAACTTTGTTGCCATCTGAGCTCTTGATATTCATACAAGTGGTTCTCTTCTCTCCAAAGGTCTCTTTAATTTTCCTGTAGGCAGTATCTGTCTTACCCCTAGTGAGACAAGCCTCTACATCCTTACATTTATCCTCTAGCCATCCCTGCTTAGCCATTTTGCACTTCCTGTCGATCTCATTTTTGAGACGTTTGTATTCCTTTTTGCCTGCTTCATTTACTGCATTTTTATATTTTCTCCTTTCATCAATTAAATTCAATATTTCTTCTGTTGCCCAAGGATTTCTATTAGCCCTCGTCTTTTTACCTACTTGATCCTCTGCTGCCTTCACTACTTCATCCCTCAGAGCTACCCATTCTTCTTCTACTGTATTTCTTTCCCCCATTCCTGTCAATTGTTCCCTTATGCTCTCCCTGAAACTCTGTACAACCTCTGGTTCTTTCAGTTTATCCAGGTCCCATCTCCTTAAATTCCCGCCTTTTTGCAGTTTCTTCAGTTTCAATCTGCAGTTCATAACCAATAGGTTGTGGTCAGAATCCACATCTGTCCCTGGAAATGTCTTACAATTTAAAACCTGGTTCCTAAATCTCTGTCTTACCATTATGTAATCTATCTGATACCTACTAGTATCTCCAGCACTCTTCCAGGTATACAACCTTCTTTCATGATTCTTGAACCAAGTGTTAGCTATGATTAAGTTATGCTCTGTGCAAAATTCTACAAGGCGGCTTCCTCTTTCATTTCTTCCCCCCAATCCATATTCACCTACTATGTTTCCTTCTCTCCCTTTTCCTACCGACGAATTCCAGTCACCCATGACTATTAAATTTTCGTCTCCCTTCACTACCTGAATAATTTCTTTTATCTCGTCATACATTTCATCAATTTCTTCATCATCTGCAGAGCTAGTTGGCATATAAACTTGTACTACTGTAGTAGGCATGGGCTTTGTGTCTATCTTGGCCACAATAATGCGTTCACTATGCTGTTTGTAGTAGCTAACCCGCACTCCTATTTTTTTATTCATTATTAAACCTACTCCTGCATTACCCCTATTTGATTTTGTATTTATAACCCTGTAATCACCTGACCAAAAAGTCTTGTTCCTCCTGCCACCGAACTTCACTAATTCCCACTATATCTAACTTTAACCTATCCATTTCCATTTTTAAATTTTCTAACCTACCTGCCCGATTAAGGGATCTGACATTCCACGCTCCGATCCGTTGAATGCCAGTTTTCTTTCTCCTGATAACGACGTCCCCTTGAGTAGTCCCCGCCCGGAGATCCGAATGGGGGACTATTTTACCTCCAGAATATTTTACCCAAGAGGACGCCATCATCATTTAATCATACAGTAAAGCTGCATGTCCTCGGGAAAAATTACGGCTGTAGTTTCCCCTTGCTTTCAGCCGTTCGCAGTACCAGCACAGCAAGGCCGTTTTGGTTGATGTTACAAGGCCAGATCAGTCGATGATCCAGACTGTTGCCCCTGCAACTACTGAAAAGGCTGCTGCCCCTCTTCAGGAACCACATGTTTGTCTGGCCTCTCAACAGATACCTCTCCGTTGTGGTTGCACCTACGGTACGGCCATCTATATCGCTGAGGCACGCAAGCCTCCCCACCAACGGCAAGGTCCATGGTTCATGGGGGGGTTAATTCCTGTACAGTGTCAATATTCTTCTTGTGATCAAGAAACGAGTGTGCACCAACATAGCGGAGAAACCTCATTTCAGATGATGCAGTTCATCTTATTTGCTCAGAAGCTAGAGTCCAGCTTTTGCATCCGTCAGCAAAGATAGAAGAACTTTAGCTTTGTATAGTTTGGTTAGGGTTTTCTTGCGAACATTACGTTCTAATTTTCGTCGCGTTGTACCACAGAAATGCCTTCGAAGCTTCATTTCAGCATCATCTCCTTTTGCATACTCATACCGATACTTAAATTCACATACTTTTTCCAATTATTTGTTCATTTATTACGATTTTTGCTGTTATTGATTCTCATCCTCGAAATGACATCACTTTAGTTTGACTTGTGGAAATCTTCAGGATGCCATTGCTGAAGGTATTTGTCTGGCGCGTATCCTTCTACAGTAGAGACTCATAGACGATAATCAGTTCAAACAAGAAGAGAATAGAAGCGTTTGAAATATACTGCAGAAGAATGCTGGAGACTAGATGAGTAGATGAGGAGGAAACGAGGAGTTCTGAATAGAACTGGAGTAAAAAGAAATTTAAGGTACAACAGTACTAAACGAAGGGATAGGTTGAAACGACAGATTCTGAGATGTGAAAGAATTGTGAATTTGGTGTGAAGGAAGCGTGGGGAGTGGGCGGTGCAGGGGGGGGGGGGGGGGGGGGGGGAGCGAATTGTAGTGCGAGACCAAGGGATGAATGGATGAATACACTAAGCAGGTTCAAATGCTGAGCTGCATCAGACCAGTTTTCAGACTAACAACAACAATAACAATATGTAGTAGCAATGTAGCTCAATGTATGTTCTGCTATTTGTATTTAATTTTCAGCTTTGGCTGTTTTAAGCCATCTTTTTTATGACAGTGACAATATTCTTTGCCTTAAAACTGAATTTCCTGCATGATACCAAAGTACAGTTTCCCGGTCCTGCTACTCAAATATCGCTCCCTACTCTCAGCCACGCGAAGAGTTTCAGAATTCTGCGAAAGAGTCGTGACGCATACAACACAAACTGTGGATAATGACAGGGATGTCTCATTAGAGCTAATGGGGAGCACTTTCAGTTTTGCCACCTTTCGAGGAGTAATCGTTTTCGTGACAGTGGCGTACGGCGGTATTTCGTAGCCCCTGTTAGTAAAACAAAGCCGTATCGCGGTTACGGCATCCAGCACTGCCAGCGCCGTAATGACCCGCAGCTAACGCCGCAGTGGTTGCGAGCTGCGGTCAGGCCTGCGTCTTCACGCTGTATTCCGGGGTCCTCAAGTAGGGACAGAGAGGGAAGAGCTGTCTGGGGGTAACGGGCACTCCCGCCACCTCCTGGGTACAGTAGTCGGTCTGCAGAAACAAGGGGGCTAGGCTTCTTGTCAGCGCGCCGGGAAGCCTCCGCAAAGGTCGATGCGGGCTCGTTGGGCAGTCGGTGAGTGTTTGGATTTATTTACAGTCTACCACATTTAATAGGAAAATTTAAATGAGAGAAAGAATACGACAGTTGAAACAGAAACGTTCCAATAAATACCGATCCACAAACGATTCGTTTGCGAGATTTTTGCTAATGTGTAGTTACGAGCCACCATTGACGTCAGTATGAAATATTGCCCTAGTTAGCACAGATATATTTGAATTATAACATTTTCGATCTGGCTAGTCTGAAATTTCATCCATTTCCCGTTGTTGTGGGATGTGGTAAATGCGAGATGAGAAACGCGGACATTTTGTTGCTGATGTAAGAGCCGGATAGTACTTCTGGATGGATCCAGTAGAGGCGCTGTAATAAATATCCGAGTAACGGATATACGATTAACCGTAAACATTATTAGTTGTTTGCACGACCTTGGTTATCTAAATTGGGGCGTGGAGTGGGCCTTCAGTTGAATAACAAAGATGTCATTCTGATTAGAAAAAATCTGCACTCTGCACGTATGAAGCTTCGTCCTGAACTGCCAAGGGATCTATCGGAGTTCCATAAGACTGTACCTCAGTACCTAAGCAACTTATCAACCTTTCGTTAAAACCGGTAATTTGTTAACGCTTTTGAGAACAGCATTATAGGACTGGCCACAGGAAAAAACCTGTCTTTCTTAAGACAGTTTGATACATTAGTTACAAGCTGCCCTTTCCTTTTTAACTTTTCGTGGTTCACGGTTTTAATAATTATACATATGAACGGTTATTTGTCACTTTACTGACAAGTAAATCTCTTGATACACGCAAAACGGCCTCTTCAACATCTAAGTAGTCATTAGCTACTAAATTTTTCTCCGAGGAATGTTTATGTTGATATTTAAGTGACTATTCCTTTTACTATTTTCGCTTTTTGGCCAAATACGTCTCTGAAAGGATGTCGTTTCCACATTGACCGGGCTTGGTTTCGCAAAATACAATCTTCGGGTCATGTAAATAAATATAATAGTCAGCGTTACATTTCATACTTCCTAAAGACATTTTTTGTCCCTGGCGGGGTAGACGACTCTTTCGTATACGATAATATGGCCATTCAACCCGATGAAGAAGCTGCACGTTAGTTTCCAAATTATGTGTCAGAATAGTACATCCAGCGCAGTTATCAATTTTCACAGTCACTTTGGGGAGAATTCTCCTCATCTCTGCCACGAACGACTAGAGCGTGCGAAAGTTTCTTTAGAAGCTGAACAACATGTGTTCTATCATTCACACCCCAACATACCAGTATTTGAATTTCTGAAAACCATCATTGAGTTACAAATAACGGCTTACGTAAAAATAAATATTAGACGAAATAAGGAAACAGTGAACAAGGAAGGACTTCTACAACTGAAAATGATCCAATTTAGAAAAGCCGAAATAACCAAACTAAAGTATATTAAAACCGCAGCATACAAATTTCTGGAGTAGAAGAAAACAGAAGATGATGCCGTACAAGAAGACGAAGCAAAAAAACTTGCCTTAGAAGTTACAATATACCGCACATACAGTTTAATCAGACTTACGAAGTAGTAGTGCATTTGGTAGCCAGTCCTCGGTCTGGTTAAGTGGAAAGGAAAATGTGCGATACGGCACTTGGATTTCTTAATATTCAAGGGGGTACGCAAGTCGGGTATCTGAGAAATAGCACGGAGACACTAAAAGGGTATATTTTTGTGTTTCGTGGGCAACTAGTCCGTACAGGACATAAGACATGTCGCGCGCGAACTTGGCCCATGGGAATAGGTCGAACAAGGGCTGTACCTTAACCTCCAAGATCACCCGACCTCAGTCCTCAGGTTTTTTCTGTCTATCTGACAAGTGAAGTCTGCTGCATTCCAACTGACAAGGTTGAAGAACTGAAGCAAAATATATGAAATGCTCCGAAGACGTCTGAAAGAATTCGTAACCAGTGCAGTACTTCATGCAAATATGAGGACGTCTCGTGAAACAGCTATTTCAACGAACAAGAATGTACAGTAAATTATAACATGCAATATGATAGACTAGTACTGCATTTCTTGTTCAGCCAAATATGATGGGGACTTAATCGAAAAGTTTACATTCGAGTTACATTTGTACTAATTAACACAATATCTCGTACGGAAGTCCGTGTTGGCTCGTAACTACACCTCGAAAACTACTCGTCTGTGAAACCACTGTTACTGGAACGTTTTTGTTGCTATTATTGTTGTCTATTACCTCTATTAATAATGATCCTCTCTGTACATTCCCAGGAATTTTTCACGGGATCGGATGCGTATTTGGTAGGAAGCTAGAAACTGTTTCTGCTTGAAGATCTTGTAGAAATTTTTTAGTTCGTAGAATACCTCTTTCATTTGTGCTTAATCAATTGATTATAACTCGATCAGTTTTTGTTAGCACGGGTAACTTTTACTCGTTAACTGTTTCTTTTTGAATATACATCTGTACTTGGCAAATCATCGTAAAGTATATGGAACTGTATGTATATACCCGCAAGAGGAAAATAAGAGGAATGACTTTTGTAGATGTGTCGTTAAACTAGTGGTAGCTATCGCATGTACGATAAAGAGAGAGAGATAGGCAGAACACACACACACAAATTTTAAATTTTTGCATGGACCATTACTGTCCTAGAATAAACAAAAAATGTTTGCAGTGTACGAGTTCCAACCAAGGATTGTGGATAGTTTAGAAGTTTTCCCTGATGGTAAAGCGAATGCAGAACTGCATATCCCGCCAAACCTTTGATGGAAAGAACCAAATTATGCTACGACCAATCCTGCTCTCGTGTGTAGGAAATGAACGACGAAAGGTAGATTGAACATTGACAAGCAAAGTACACTTCATTACAAGTTGAGCACGTCCTCAACACACGAGTTGAACTGGGAACAAACTGACTTAACCAAACCCTCGGTTCAGATAATCGTTTTAGAAAGCTTTTCCTTGGTTCCAAGGCAAATACTGGAACGGGAAACGTCCTTCCGAATATTTCCCAGTTGGATACCCTTCCCGCCACAATCTCTGCTCGCTGGAATCTATTTGAAAATATACAATGCGATCACAATATTAATCAAAGAACAAAAAGAGGTTACCGAAATGGAATTGCTTGTAAGTGGTTGAAGAATATTCCCTAATTTGAAATGGGAAGCCAGCTATTAGCATTTTTTAAGATCTGATTGAATAAGCAACGAAAGGATAACGTTCTACGGGTCGGGGTGTGGAATGTCACGTCATTGAACGCGTAGAGAACCTAAACTCCTGGAAATTGAAATAAGAACACCGTGAATTCATTGTCCCAGGAAGGGGAAACTTTATTGACACATTCCTGGGGTCAGATACATCACATGATCACACTGACAGAACCACAGGCACATAGACACAGGCAACAGAGCATGCACAATGTCGGCACTAGTACAGTGTATATCCACCTTTCGCAGCAATGCAGGCTGCTATTCTCCCATGGAGATGATCTTAGAGATGCTGGATGTAGTCCTGTGGAACGGCTTGCCATGCCATTTGCACCTGGCGCCTCAGTTGGACCAGCGTTCGTGCTGGACGTGCAGACCGCGTGAGACGACGCTTCATCCAGTCCCAAACATGCCCAATGGGGGACACATCCGGAGATCTTGCTGGCCAGGGTAGTTGACTTACACCTTCTAGAGCACGTTGGGTGGCACGGGATAAATGCGGACGTGCATTGTCCTGCTGGAACAGCAAGTTCCCTTGCCGGTCTAGGAATGGTAGAACGATGGGTTCGATGACGGTTTGGATGTACCGTGCACTATTCAGTGTCCCCTCGACGATCACCAGTGGTGTACGGCCAGTGTAGGAGATCGCTCCCCACACCATGATGCCGGGTGTTGGCCCTGTGTGCCTCGGTCGTATGCAGTCCTGATTGTGACGCTCACCTGCACGGCGCCAAACACGCATACGACCATCATTGGCACCAAGGCAGAAGCGACTCTCATCGCTGAAGACGACACGTCTCCATTCGTCCCTCCATTCACGCCTGTCGCGACACCACTGGAGGCGGGCTGCACGATGTTGGGGCGTGAGCGGAAGACGGCCTAACGGTGTGCGGGACCGTAGCCCAGCTTCATGGAGACGGTTGCGAATGGTCCTCGCCGATACCCCAGGAGCAACAGTGTCCCTAATTTGCTGGGAAGTGGCGGTGCGGTCCCCTACGGCACTGCGTAGGATCCTACGGTCTTGGCGTGCATCCGTGCGTCGCTGCGGTCCGGTCCCAGGTCGACGGGCACGTGCACCTTCCGCCGACCACTGGCGACAACATCGATGTACTGTGGAGACCTCACGCCCCACGTGTTGAGCAATTCGGTGGTACGTCCACCCGGCCTCCCGCATCCCCTCTATACGCCCTCGCTCAAAGTCCGTCAACTGCACATACGGTTCACGTCCACGCTGTCGCGGCATGCTACCAGTGTTAAAGACTGCGATGGAGCTCCGTATGCCACGGCAAACTGGCTGACACTGACGGCGGCGGTGCACAAATGCTGCGCAGCTAGCGCCATTCGACGGCCAACACCGCGGTTCCTGGTGTGTCCGCTGTGCCGTGCGTGTGGTCATTGCTTGTACAGCCCTCTCGCAGTGTCCGGAACATGTATGGTGGGTCTGACACACCGGTGTCAATGTGTTCTTTTTTCCATTTCCAGGAGTGTACAACATCTGAAAAGGGAAATGCGAAGACTCAACCTTAGTAGGAGTCAGTGAAGTGAAATGGAAAGAATATAAGGATTTATGGTCAGATGGGTACAGGCTAACATCAACAGCAACAGTAAATGGTATAAAGGGAGTAGGATTCGTTATGAATAACAAGGTAGGGCAAACAGTGTGTTACTGCGACAAGTTCACTGACAGGATTGTTCTTATCAGAATCGATAGCAAACCGACACCGACAACGATATTCCAGGTGTACATGACAACGTCGCAAGCTGAAGATGAAGAGATAGAGAAAGTATATGAGGATATTGAAAGGGTAATAAAGGAATGAGAGAGGAGAAAGACTGAGAGCTGTAATAAATTTCAGCTAGTAATAGCGAATACTCTGTCTAAGAATCACAAGAGGGGGCAGCATGCTTGGAAAAGGCCGGGTGATACTGGAACATCTCAGTTACATTACGTCATGATCAGACAGAGATTCCAAAATCACGCACAGGATTTTAAAGTATACCCAGGAGCAGATATAGACTCAGATTACAATTTAGTAGTGATGAAGAGTATGCTGAAGTTTACGAGATACTCAGGAAGTATCAGTCCGCAAAGAAGTGGGATGCGATAGTGGTAAGAAATGAGGAAATAGGATTTAAGTTCTCTTAAGGCTATAGATTCTGCGATACAGTTCAGTTGAAGAGGAATGGACATCTCTAAAAAGGGCAATCACAGAAGTTGGAAAGAAAACCGTCGATACAAAGAAGGTAACTGTGAGAAACTATGGATAGCAGCAGAAATACTTCAGTCGATCAATGAAAGAAAGAAGTACAAAAGTATTCAGGGAAATTCAGGAAAACAGAAATACAAGTTTGCAGAATGAGATTTTCACTCTGCAATGGAGCGTGCGCTGGTATGTGACTTCCTGGCAGATTAAAACTGTTGTAATCTCCTTTCTTCTAGGAGTGCTCGTTCTGCAAGGTTCGCAGAAGAGCTTCTGTGAAGTTTGGAAGATAGGAGACGGGGTACTGGCAGAATTGTAGCTGCGAGGACGGGCCGTGAGTCGTGCTTGGGTAGCTCAGTTGATAGAGCACTTGCCCGCGTAGGGCAAATGTCCAAAGTTCGAGTCTCGGCTCAGCACAAAGTTTTAATCTGCCAGAAAGTTTCATATCAGCGCTCACGCCGCTGCAGAGTGAAAATCTCATTCTGGAAACATCCCTTAGGCTGTGGCTAAGCCATGTCTCCGCAATATCCTTTCTTCCAGGAGTGTTAGTTCTACTAGGTTTACAGGATTGAAACTGTGTAAGTCGTGCTTGGGTAGCTCAGTTGGTAGAGCATTTGCCCGCCAAAGGCAAAGGTCCCGAGTTCGAGTCTCGGCTGGCACACAGTTTTAATCTGCCAGGAAGTTTCAGAAATACATGTTACTTACAAATGAAACAAAATAGGAAGCGCAGGGAAGATGAAATGGCTGCATGACAAATGTGAAGAAATCGAAAAAGGGATGATTGTCGGAAGGACTGACTTACCACAGAGGAAAGTACTCTGAAGGCCTCTATGAGGAGGAAGATTTGTCTGATGTGATAGAAGAAGAAACAGTAGTCGATTTAGAAGTGTTAGGGGATCCAATATTAGAATCAGAATATAAAAGAGCTTTGGAGAACTTAATATCAAATAACACAGAAGGGATAGATAACGTTCCATCAGAATTTCTAAAATCATTCGAGGAAGAGGCAACTAAACGACTATTCACGTTCGTATGTAGAATGTATGAGTTGGCGACATACCAACTGACTTTCGGGAAACTACCATCCACACAGCTCCGAGGTGGCAAGAGCTGACAAGTGCGTGAATTATAGCACAATCAACTTGCCAACTCATGTATATGTACCGCTGACAATAATAATATACAGAAGAATGGAGAAGAAAAGTGAGGACTTGTTCGATGATGATCAGTTTGCCTTTAGGAGAGGTAAAGGCACAAGAGAGGCAATTCTGACGTTGCGGTTGATAATGTGTAACGCCGGAAATGCATATACTTCTATTTCCATCTATTGTACTATTATTTTTTTTCCTTGTTTTGTTACCTCAAGATATGACATTTCTGTCTCTCTATATATTGTAATTGTTTTACTGTTTGTATATATATATTTATGCACTCATGTCGATGTATAATTGGTTTGTTTCATAAATATTATTTGTATTTTTACGCTGGGTCTTGCCTAGGGAAAACTGCTATCGAACGATTACGTCGATAGGTCGTGTGACGAATCAAAGTGTGTAGGATCTTTGGTAGTGTTAACTCTGCCGCGTGGAGCGCGGGCAGAACAGTGAGAGTCTGGCGGGAGTAGCGAGTGGAGCAGGTGTTGTGTGACGCTCCCGCGAGTTGCCGCGCTTTCGGGGTTTGGCAGCATGTAATTGCGCTCGACTCGCGATGATAGTTTCTGACATGGTGTCGCGGACGGGAAGCATTAGCTGGCGCACATCAAGAGCCCGTTTCGCCTGGTGACCGTGTCGAGAAGAAGGCGCGCCAACATCCAGCTTCTGCAACAGCGACGGCCGACAATGAGTGACTGTCGCCACCTCCTCGATCGACGGCTTCAAACCTTCGATCAACCAACAAGGAAGACTAAAAGCACGTAAAGTTTCAGAACTGTATGGCAGACCTCAGCTTTTCAAATTGTTCCATTTGCCTCGCAAAATTACAGCAACTTAGCATGAACCTTTGTTGCTCATTGTCCCAATTGCATTGCCAAGCAGGGTCCCTTCCTTTTCCGAAATGAACCCGAGTGTCGTTGAAATTCAAACGCCAGCATTAAAATAATATAATTAGATTTCACTGCTTTAATTTCAAAGTTCTGTAGCTGGCTACCAAATTTAGGTTACACGAGCACAAATTTAGAGTGCGAGTTTTGTTAGCATATTTTTGCTTACCTGTGACTGCAGCTCAGCTTGGTACGTACTAAATTTTACTATTGTTAATAGTTCAGAATCATTTAATTCAAGTTCAAAGTTAAATATCTTGTTTCTAAATTGCGTAGAGTCAAGTTGCTTTTGAAATGATTGTTGAGGTAGTCCAAGACTAACCGTATTTTACTGGATTTCGATGTGCTTCAGAAAGAAAGCTCACTATTAACTTCAGTCACTAAATTAACTTTCGATTTTCCGGTTTTATTAATTCTTTTGCTAAATTAAGTCAGAGTGTAGCGAAATTTATTACTTCTGACAAACTTTCAGTTTTCACACTACACGTGTCAACCTTCAGTTGCCACGCTTCTAGTGCTAATTATATGTGTAATAACCTTTCTTTTTCAGTTACTATAGTAATTGTCCTTAGGACTGGCGACCGTGATTTCCCCCAAATCTCAAATATCTAATTACCGCTAGTTAATTGTTAACGTAACGGCCGCACATTTGCTTTCTTTATTAACTTTACCCCTTTTCAAAATTGATTTCCACCAGTTTCATTTGCATTTTTCCTTTCATTTAGATGTAACCCTTTCCTCCCTCTTTACCGATAGATTAACTTCGGTGACGATTGCTTTTCCTAAATTTCCATTAGGTACACGCGGTTTAATTTTTCACTGTCATTAAGGTCGATAAGTGAGGGGGGAGGTTACACGTGGCGACCTGGTGACAGGACAATCTTCAAATTTGAGGTTGTTCTGGACACGAATTTTGCATTGTACAAATCTCGTAACAAAGTACTGGTTACGAAATGGTCGATACGTCAGCGAGAATATTAGTGTGAGGAATCCTAATTAGATTTGAGATTTGGCATTTATATTGAAAATTATTAAAATGAGTGAAGGCAACAATTACCAAAATTTGGTAGGCTTGGATAAGGAACAATCGGTCGAACAGTGGGGAACGCGCACCGCGGTACCCATTGTTCAGGGACAGGCGGCTAGCATGAAAGATGCGACCGCCGAAACGCAACAAAGAGCAGAAATGGAATTCCACACTTTAGAAAATGTTTCGGAGTCGGAAGTGAAAATCAAATGCGAATCCCTTGATGACGAATACGGGGGGACAATTAAAGAGGAAGCCGCTACGGAAGTAAAACCGGTAGTTTCCGGGAATTTAACTGATTTATTGAATGTTTTGATTAACGAAATCAAGAGTCAATCGGCCAAGCAAGAAGCTCAGTCTGAAAAAATTGAACGAAAGCTAGACAGTCACAACAAAGCTATTAATGTTGTTAACAACAATGTTGGAGTTGTTAACACAAAAGTTGATAAAATCAAAGAAGATATTTTTGTGATTAATAGCGAAATCGGTAATCTTAAACAGGAAATGATAGCCGTTCAGGCGGAAATTGCGAGCATAAATACTCGTTTTGATTCCGAAATTAGCAGAATCGAGAAAAGTGTAGGAGACGCAGTTGCTCCGATCATCGAGAATAAGGTGACGGAACAAATTCAATTAGTGAGAAAAGAGGATCAACAGAAGGTGGAAACTTTAAAGGCTTTAGTATCCGAAGTAGATACCAAAGTGACGAAGCAGGCTAACACCTGCGAAGAGAAAAGAGGGAAGTGGAAACGCTTGCGACAACCACTTGCCAAGTGATTACGAGGGTGTCGGAATTAGAAAGGAAACTTGACGAAAAACAGAGCTATGTGCCAATCTGTGCACATAGTTCGGAGTTGTTGACGAAAGAGGAGCGGTTCGACCCCTTGAAAAAAGGCGGTATACACCCGACGGATTTCATTAAAAATTGTGAAAGAGTTTTACCCAGATCATGGACTGATGAGAGAAAAATTAATGCGATTATTGATGTGTTGGCTGGTGATGCCAAGCGTTGGGGCTTAAACCTCAACATTACGAACCTGACTTTTGACGAATTTAAAAATTTGTTTCTGGCTGAATACTGGTCAGAGCAAAAACAGCAAAGTGTCTGGCGCGGATTTGTCGTATCGAGGCCTTTCGATGCGAATTCGCGCGGTTCGATGAAGGAGTTTTGTGAGGGCTGGATCTGCAAGTTGGAATACTTGCGTGATCGCCGCACGGAATCCGAAATAGTCTGGGAACTCTACAAAAAGCTTCCAGATGATACAAAACGCTACGTAGGGAGCAATCACAGGACAATCAATGATTTCCTGGGAAGAGTTGAGGACGAGGACTATTGGCGCAATAATCGCGACAGTGGTAGAGGCCGTGGTAACAACAACGGGTACCACAGCAACGATAACCATGGGAATAATGCATACCGCAACCATGGCAGCAATAACAATAATGGTTCGGATCGTAATAACAATCGGTACAATGCAAATAATAACAGGAATGACGGAAACCAGTATCATACTAACGTGATACGGGCTTCACAGAATAGTAATAACGCCAGAGGGTGTGATCAGCCGCCTCAGCAGCATCCGGGGACCGTATCTGCTGGGACGAGACAGGGAAACCATTAGCCGCGCCGGTGAGGGGCCGACCGGGCGTGGAGAAATTTTGGCGGCCCAATAGCAGGAGAAAACCCAGGTGTCGTCGGTATGAAAATTCCGTGTGGAATAATCAACGGCGGGAGAGTGTGCCAGTGTTAAGAGAAAGGAGTGCGCCCACAAGTAGTAGATCAGCTGTATACACGGCAGTAGAAGGTACATTCACTGTCAGTGAGAACAATTTAAGTAGTGTTCCGGAAATCGATTATAAAGGGGCAGCTGTAATACCCACAGCGGAACTGGAGATTGAGTTTAAGAATGATTCGCAATTGTTGAGAGAAGATCAGATGTCGGATAACACGTCCGTCGTTGAGCGAGGGGATGCAGAGAGGGATGAGGTCTGGTTAAGGCAGTTCGGTCGCTTATACGACGAACTAAGAGATTATAGGGGCCTGTACGGGAGAAGCATTTATGGAGAGCGCGGGCAGAATTTGCCGCGTCTCGTCCCACAGGAAGATAGTATTTGTGAAGTGATGGAAAGTTCTGGCCCTAACCGGCAGACTTTACCAGAAATAGTTGATGTTAATGGGGAGCACGAGCAAGATTCGTCGTGTTTCGTCCCGCTGGAGTTGAATGTTGAAGTAGTAACGGAAAGTTCTGGCCCTAACCGGCAGACTTTACCGAAAGTTGTAATGGTAGAAGTAGCCGGCCCATCCGACGCGAACATCCAGTTTAAACATTGCGAGAGTATTAAGGAGAAAGATTACGAACATTTTAGTGATAGCCGGACACGATTGGTAGAAAACCACGTAGATTACAGTGTGTATGAGGTTAGAGCTGACGTTATACGGTCAGACGATAGCAGTGTCGGTTGCGCAGATCCAGAGGAAGTAATTGCAGATACTACTGGGCACATGTCTCCAGGTAGATTGGCAGATGAGATCAATCTGATTAAAGAGGAATCATCGAAGGTGACAATTAGTGAATTGATAGCAAAGCTACACTCACTAGTTGACGAGTTACAGGAAAAGGTTTCGGTATTGGAGGCGACGCTACAGACTAAGCCTCAGGACAAACGTGTTGAAATAAAAACTGTATGTGAACAGAGGCTGAAAAAGCCGCCAGATAAACTGGATTTAGGATCAAAGCCGGATGGTTTTTTCTGGAATGACCTGGATATAGACGAGGATTTACTGTGGGAAAATAAAGAAACAGTCGAGGACAAGTGTAGACAGATAGTAGTGTCTGTTAATATGCACGACCTACAACTAAACGTGTTGATTGACACCGGTGCAGAATTGAGTGCTGTATCTGGGAAAATATTTGAGTTACTGAAAGACAGACCTGGCATCGTAGTTATGCCAGTAACAGGAGTGAAAATTATCGGTGCTACTGGGAAGGCCAGTAAACCGGTCACAAAACAGATTTTTGTCAGCTTCGAGATATGTGGGGCACGATTTGAACAAGAGTTTGTCGTCGTGCCAGACTTAACTACGGAAGTAATTATCGGGTTAGATTGGCTGTTAAAGTACCGTGCAGCGATTAACTGCGAAAGCAAAACGTTGACATGTACGTCCCAAGATAAAACAATAGTAGTTAGTTTTGACGAGGCAGGAGACGGTGTGCATAGGCAATACCAGCCTATACACATTGTTAACTGGCCGGATGGTATTGACGTAGGTATGAAGCTGAACTACTGTAATGTGAAGAATCTCGGCATTGACAATAATGTAGAAAGTGAATTGGAAAGTATTGTAGACGGTGTGTCAAACGTAACACACGAACAAAGACGAGGCCGACTTTCCCGTACCTATTGCCATCACAACCATAGGGCATGGGGCAAATATGTAGCAGTATTTGAGAGAATTATGAACACCTTGAGACATGAATCTACGGGATTTTCTCCAGAGGAAATCCTGTTGGGTGACAGAAGTACAAGTTTAGTGGAACAGATAATCAAATTCCCTCCACGGATTGACATTAGTATTCGTGTGAAAAAGGATCGTTTGCGAGAAGTAATGAAGCTAAAAGCCGATGCTCGCATACGTCGTAATGACGCTAAAGTGCGTTTTGCTAAGTTTGCAATCGGAGACTTAGTACTTGTAAAAGCTCATGAGAAATCGAGCGAGATAGACAATGAAATCTCTAAATTTAAGTTTGTTTATAATGGACCATTGTAGACCTGAAATTGTACCAACCAAGGATTGATTAGTACCACAGATAAGGTAATTTGTACAGTATGTAGATATAGAGTGTAAGATTTAAGGATGTGCCATGTGGCGATGCTTTTGCCTGACGTAGAGGTCATTAAAGAAGTTGTAATTAATAAGTAATTAATTTTGACTAAATGATTTAAGAGAGAGTGATTATTTATCAATTGAAAAATCCAAGCTGCTAATTTAAGTTTTCAGCTGAGTCACAGTAGATTAAGCAACTTAAATATGATTTTGTAACTAGCTGTAAGATTTCATGAATATGTGTTTTACTAGTCATTGCCGATGTACTTAGACGCTGTTTTAAGTTTCAGGCTAGTACATGCGTGTGATGATGGACAGTGTTGAGTTATCCACTGTGATAGTATTAAGGGACTCCTTGAGATTACTCGGGAGTGAGTTTTTCCTAAAGAATTCAGTGAAACGGACGTTCTGGAAACGCCGTCACAAGGGCGAGTGAGATCAAGCGTGCCGCACACGCGGGCGCAACAATACTGGCGAGGCGAGCCGCTGTCGGCTCTTGTGCCGCTGTTGGCTCTTGTGCCGCTGTCGGCATTCTTTGTACTTGCGAGTACGAAAGGCGGAATAGTTTTTCTTCCCGGACAGCTGATGTGAAAGAATTCTGCTGTCAATATTTATGTTTTTTTCGATCTACTGAATATTATTTTCTTGTTTAGCGTTAAGTGGAATCTCATGACGAGATATTAATTATGAAAAGGTTATGTAAAAATGTGTATTCTATGTAATTAATTATTAATTTGCGTATTTTGATCTACCTGTTTTTATGACCATGTACTCTGATTAATTTTGCAAATAGTATTCCATTTCTCATAGTGTTACGAATTTTAATGATTTTGGAATAGCTAAACCATTTTCTATATCTTCTATGAATTTTAATATGTTGTCAACCTGTTTTATTTTGTGCAAGATGACAGAGTGGAATAAGATTAGGAGTGTCCCCACTCAATTATTATGGTCTAAAAATTGATTTATGATTAATTAGACGAATGCTAAATTTTGTTGATGTTTTGAGCATATGCATTTCCGCTGTTTCTTTTTTGGGACATTTTCTGAGTCTGTTTACGTTACACGAACATCCTCAGACAATGTGGGGCACGTGTAACGCCGGAAATGCATATACTTCTATTTCCATCTATTGTACTATTATTTTTTTTCCTTGTTTTGTTACCTCAAGATATGACATTTCTGTCTCTCTATATATTGTAATTGTTTTACTGTTTGTATATATATATTTATGCACTCATGTCGATGTATAATTGGTTTGTTTCATAAATATTATTTGTATTTTTACGCTGGGTCTTGCCTAGGGAAAACTGCTGTCGAACGATTACGTCGATAGGTCGTGTGACGAATCAAAGTGTGTAGGATCTTTGGTAGTGTTAACTCTGCCGCGTGGAGCGCGGGCAGAACAGTGAGAGTCTGGCGGGAGTAGCGAGTGGAGCAGGTGTTGTGTGACGCTCCCGCGAGTTGCCGCGCTTTCGGGGTTTGGCAGCATGTAATTGCGCTCGACTCGCGATGATAGTTTCTGACATGGTGTCGCGGACGGGAAGCATTAGCTGGCGCACATCAAGAGCCCGTTTCGCCTGGTGACCGTGTCGAGAAGAAGGCGCGCCAACATCCAGCTTCTGCAACAGCGACGGCCGACAATGAGTGACTGTCGCCACCTCCTCGATCGACGGCTTCAAACCTTCGATCAACCAACAAGGAAGACTAAAAGCACGTAAAGTTTCAGAACTGTATGGCAGACCTCAGCTTTTCAAATTGTTCCATTTGCCTCGCAAAATTACAGCAACTTAGCATGAACCTTTGTTGCTCATTGTCCCAATTGCATTGCCAAGCAGGGTCCCTTCCTTTTCCGAAATGAACCCGAGTGTCGTTGAAATTCAAACGCCAGCATTAAAATAATATAATTAGATTTCACTGCTTTAATTTCAAAGTTCTGTAGCTGGCTACCAAATTTAGGTTACACGAGCACAAATTTAGAGTGCGAGTTTTGTTAGCATATTTTTGCTTACCTGTGACTGCAGCTCAGCTTGGTACGTACTAAATTTTACTATTGTTAATAGTTCAGAATCATTTAATTCAAGTTCAAAGTTAAATATCTTGTTTCTAAATTGCGTAGAGTCAAGTTGCTTTTGAAATGATTGTTGAGGTAGTCCAAGACTAACCGTATTTTACTGGATTTCGATGTGCTTCAGAAAGAAAGCTCACTATTAACTTCAGTCACTAAATTAACTTTCGATTTTCCGGTTTTATTAATTCTTTTGCTAAATTAAGTCAGAGTGTAGCGAAATTTATTACTTCTGACAAACTTTCAGTTTTCACACTACACGTGTCAACCTTCAGTTGCCACGCTTCTAGTGCTAATTATATGTGTAATAACCTTTCTTTTTCAGTTACTATAGTAATTGTCCTTAGGACTGGCGACCGTGATTTCCCCCAAATCTCAAATATCTAATTACCGCTAGTTAATTGTTAACGTAACGGCCGCACATTTGCTTTCTTTATTAACTTTACCCCTTTTCAAAATTGATTTCCACCAGTTTCATTTGCATTTTTCCTTTCATTTAGATGTAACCCTTTCCTCCCTCTTTACCGATAGATTAACTTCGGTGACGATTGCTTTTCCTAAATTTCCATTAGGTACACGCGGTTTCATTTTTCACTGTCATTAAGGTCGATAAGTGAGGGGGGAGGTTACAAATGGAAACAAGAATAAAGAAAAATAAAGAAACGTTCATAGGATTTGTCGACCTGGGAAAAGCGCTCGACAATGTAAAATGGTGCAAGATATGCGAAATTTTGAGGAAAATAGGGGTAAGCTATAAGGGTAATACACAATATGTACAGGAGCCAAGAGGGAATAATAAGAGTGGACGACCAAGGACGAAGTGCTCGGTTTGAAAAGGATGTAAGACAGTCTTTCACCCCTTTTGCTCAATCAGCATATCGAAGAGGCAAAGTAAAAATAAAAGAAAGTTTCAGGAGTGGAACTGAAAGTGAAAGGATATCAATGATGCGATTCGCTGACGACATTGCTATCCTCAAAGAAAGTGAAGAAGAATTACATGATCTGATGAATGGAATGAACAGTATAATGATATCAGCATATGGGTTGAGAATAAATCGAAGAAAGACGAAAGTAATGAGAAGTCGCAGAGATGAGAACAGCGAGAAACTAAACATCAGGATTGATGGTCACGAAGAAGATGTAGTTAAGGAATTCTGCTTCCTAGGCAACAAGATAACCAGTGATGGACGGAGCAAGGAGGACATCAAAAGCCGACTAGCACTGGCGAAAAGGGCATCCCTGGCCAAGAGAAGTCTACTACTATCAAAAATAGATCTTAATTTAAGGAAGAAATTTCTGAGTATGTACGTTTGGAACACAGCATTGTATGGTATTAAAACATGGACTGTGGGAAAACCGGAACAGAAGAGAATCGAAGTGTTTGAGATGTGGTGCTACAGAGGAATGTTGAAAATTAAGTTGCCTGATAAGGTAAGGAAAGAGGAGGTCCTGCGCAGAGTCGGAAAGGAAAGGAATATGTAGAAATTACTGACACGGAGAAGGGATGGGATGATATGACATTTGTTAAGACATCAGGGAATATCATCCGTGGTAGTAAAGGGAGCTGCAGATCACAAAAACTGTAGAGGAAGACGGAGATTGGAATACATCCAGTAGATAACTGAGGGCGTAGGTTGCAAGTGCTACCCTGAGATGAAGAGGTTGGCACAGGAGAGGAATTCGGGGCGGTCCGCATCAAACCATTCAGAAGCCTGGTGACTCAAAATAAAAAACAATCTTTGGTTAGTGTTGGGATTCCGCACCTCAGTCGGTAAAAACGGAGTCCTTATAGGATGACTTTGCTGTCCGTCTTCCTCTCTGTCCATGTGTCCGACAGTTAAAAACCCTTATTCTCAGGACTAGGGAGACGCATCAAGTTGGAATTTATATCATATTCTAAGCTCTAGGGCCCTCGGCGGAGTAAATATTGAAGCTTCTAGGACAATGCAATCAAAAGATGCCATTTACGTCACATATTTTGATACTCGCAAAACATATAGGGTACTTCCCTTTGACTTAGAGTCATGGAGTTTGGCATGAAGCGAGCTTTTATAGTACAACTAAAGAAACAAATCCGAACATTGTCAATTTGTAATTACATCACACAAAAAAATACTTTTTGTCATTTGTTGTCCGACTGTCTGTCTGTTAAGACCCTTTTATCTCAGGATAGGTTAGATGTGTGAAGTTTAAACTTGTCACACACTGAGATCTATGGTGCTCTGGCGCTTCAAAAAGACCTAAGCTTCTGCGTCACTGCAATCAAAAGATACGTCTACTTATGTCGCGAACTTTGATACAAATTCACTCATTGAAACCTATAGAGTACTTCCCGTTGGCCTAGAATCGTGAACTTTGGCACAGTACAAGCAAAGGAAAACCATCAGAAAATTGTTATTTTGTAATCATAAGAAAAATATCTCTTTTGTCATTTGTTATCCGAACTCAAACTGAAAAATTCTCGAAAGTTTTGGGAATTCCCGGGACCAATATCTTGCCAGTGCCAATGTCGATAAAGAAAAAAATCGTCTAGATTCTCAATTCCCAAGAAGGCTGAACTGTCTACGTACATAATTCATTTTGTGCGCAAACCTCAGTCCTACTTGTGCCTGACCATTTCTTCTTCTTCCTCTTCCTCCCTCCCTTTTTTAACAGAACTATGTTGTCCAGCACCTTAAAACTTTTACAGGTATTTTTATTAACGACAGTACAACTTCAACATCCACCGTGTGTTGATTTGAGACCAAATTCCTTTAAGTTTGTGCGAGGACTATTAATGTAGCTCTTCATTGACAGCACAGTTACTTAGTGCCCGATGGCCTGGCTTGTTATTTGCTTGTCCACCAAGGTGACTGAGCAGTTAGCGTGTGCGGCTGCCACACGGGAGACAATGGTCCTGTCCCTGACAACGCCAAGGATTTTTCCTTCGTGGAATGACTGTAACAGGATCCATTCAAGAATACAAACGCAAAAAGTAGTAGTTCCATTTCGAAAGACAAGAGCAGCCAATGGGAGAGCAGTGTGCTGACCCCAAGCTATTCGGGTAATGCCTCTCCACGACCAGTAATGCAAAGCATAAAACAAAATTGCGTCAATATGACGAAACTGAACGCTTTTCTGTTCTACTCCTTCGTTATCTTCTTTGAACTGAACTTCTGGCCGGCCGACGTGGCTGTGCGGTTCTAGGCGTTTCAGTCTGGAACCGCGTGACGGCTACGGTCGCAGGTTCGAATGCTGCCTCGGGCATGGATGTGTGTGATGTCCTTAGGTTAGTTAGGTTTAAGTAGTTCTAAGTTCTAGGGGACTGATGACCACAGATGCTAAGTCCCATAGTGCTCAGAGCCATTCTGAACTTCTGTTTATTGTCTGATAGCTTCACATACGTTTCTTCGAGACTTATTTAACTGCAGTTGAGTCTCAGACTGACAGTTTTAGTCGGTTATTTAGCGAGACCACATTCACATAAGCGAGGGGTAAAAATGGAAATGAGCGTTTGGCGTCATTGGCAGCGAGGCCCCATACGGGGCAGGTCCGGCCGCCTTGGTGCAGGTCTTATTACATTCTATGCCACATAGGGCGACCATTGCACTGGATGGGGATGATATGATGATGAAGACAACACGACACCCAGTCCCTGAGCGGAGATATTCCCCGACCCACCCGGGAATCGAACCTGGGCCCGTAGGACGGTAATCCGTCACGCTGAGCACTCAGCTATCGGGGCGGACAGAGAGGGATGATGCTGTCAGTATGCAAAACTAAACAGTGCAACTTTTATTTTTACTAATATTGCATTTTCTATACAATACTTTATTGCAGTGGCTGTGTTGTAAGAAGTACAAAGCATTGCAAAAGTGCGTCAAGACGACATTGACTTTGCATTGCATCGTACTTTTTAACAAACAGCCGCTGCAGTAACGTATTTATCCGCCGACACCGTGCAAGCGATTTTAAATTAAAATGTATCCTCTGTACGGGAATATCGATTATAGATGTACGAGTGCAGGTTGTAGACACATGGTTGACGATATATGTAAGTTTGTATCTGGCCTTTAAGCGTGCTCGAATAGCATCGACCGCTCGCGATCAGCGGGATATCCGTGTGTGAATCCCAGTGCGGTACAAAGTTTTTATTGTCGTCATTCCGTTATACAGCTGATGGTTGTTTATATTCGCAGCTGTGAATACATTTCGATATTACATTTTCTTGTTTAAAGATAACGTGAATTTCTGGCAGGTTAGTTCCGTTTTTGTACGGATGCGAAGTCTAAATGGAAAATTCAACGCTTTTACGCTGTTTTTATGCGCGCTATAAATTATTACAATAGCCCGAGTTATTCCTCTGAGTTTATTTTCGTCCGTCTGGAAAATAAACTGCCTGACAAAAAAAAGGAGCGCCCTGAAGATATGGTCGGATGCCAATATAACTTCATACACCTACAAACCATCGGTGGATTTGCAATAATTCTCTGTGGCAGGTAGACCGGCTACTGGCTTCGATTAGTGTAGTTCGTGCTAAAGCCTAGTTTACACAAGGATATTGGGTTGCGCCGCTCGTTGCGTGGAATGAGTTGCACGCAAGTGGTCTCATATATGACTGTAGACACGGCGACATCAGTATACACTTCAGTTTCGTCGTTTTGTGGGTTCCTGAGTCGTGTCTGAAATGAAACTTTTGGTAGCTGCACGTCGCACGAGTTGTGATGGAGTTAAAGCTTGTTGCGTGGAATTGCTGCATAAGGAAAAAAAAAAAGAAACAGGTTTCGATTCGTGACTGGATAAAGAAAAAACGTCAGCTGGGTTGCCCAGCATCCTTGCTGAAATAATTTATAAAGGAAGATCCAAGAAATTCTTTTAATTATCTTAGTATGTCACCAGACCTGTTCACGTTTCTTCTAAATAGAGTTAGTTATTCGATAAGGAATAAAGGTACTGTAATGGATGAAGCACTATCGCCAGAACTGAAATTACATATCATATTGCGTGCATTACAATCGAGAACACTCGGCATGCTATAAGATACAGGTTGAGTTGGTGATGACGCTTTTTTGTTAACACAAACAATTATTAACATTAACAGTAGTAATTATTAACATTAGCAAAAATACACTCCTGGAAATGGAAAAAAGAACACATTGACACCGGTGTGTCAGACCCACCATACTTGCTCCGGACACTGCGAGAGGGCTGTACAAGCAATGATCACACGCACGGCACAGCGGACACACCAGGAACCGCGGTGTTGGCCGTCGAATGGCGCTAGCTGCGCAGCATTTGTGCACTGCCGGCGTCAGTGTCAGCCAGTTTGCCGTGGCATACGGAGCTCCATCGCAGTCTTTAACACTGGTAGCATGCCGCGACAGCGTGGACGTGAACCGTATGTGCAGTTGACGGACTTTGAGCGAGGGCGTATAGTGGGCATGCGGGAGGCCGGGTGGACGTACCGCCGAATTGCTCAACACGTGGGGCGTGAGGTCTCCACAGCACATCGATGTTGTCGCCAGTGGTCGGCGGAAGGTGCACGTGCCCGTCGACCTGGGACCGGACCGCAGCGACGCACGGATGCACGCCAAGACCGTAGGATCCTACGCAGTGCCGTAGGGGACCGCACCGCCACTTCCCAGCAAATTAGGGACACTGTTGCTCCTGGGGTATGGGCGAGGACCATTCGCAACCGTCTCCATGAAGCTGGGCTACGGTCCCGCACACCGTTAGGCCGTCTTCCGCTCACGCCCCAACATCGTGCAGCCCGCCTCCAGTGGTGTCGCGACAGGCGTGAATGGAGGGACGAATGGAGACGTGTCGTCTTCAGCGATGAGAGTCGCTTCTGCCTTGGTGCCAATGATGGTCGTATGCGTGTTTGGCGCCGTGCAGGTGAGCGCCACAATCAGGACTGCATACGACCGAGGCACACAGGGCCAACACCCGGCATCATGGTGTGGGG
Organism: Schistocerca piceifrons; assembly: GCF_021461385.2. Taxonomy (NCBI): domain Eukaryota; kingdom Metazoa; phylum Arthropoda; class Insecta; order Orthoptera; family Acrididae; genus Schistocerca; species Schistocerca piceifrons. The sequence continues at coordinate 1,041,869,144 of NC_060138.1, forward strand.
AGCGATCTCCTACACTGGCCGTACACCATTGGTGATCGTCGAGGGGACACTGAATAGTGCACGGTACATCCAAACCGTCATCGAACCCATCGTTCTACCATTCCTAGACTGGCAAGGGAACTTGCTGTTCCAACAGGACAATGCACGTCCGCATGTATCCCGTGCCACCCAACGTGCTCTAGAAGGTGTAAGTCAACTACCCTGGCCAGCAAGATCTCCGGATCTGTCCCCCATTGAGCATGTTTGCGACTGGATGAAGCGTCGTCTCATGCAGTCTGCACGTCCAGCACGAACGCTGGTCCAACTGAGGCGCCAGGTGGAAATGGCATGGCAAGCCGTTCCACAGGACTACATCCAGCATCTCTACGATCGTCTCCATGGGAGAATAGCAGCCTGCATTGCTGCGAAAGGTGGATATACGCTGTACTAGTGCCGACATTGTGCATGCTCTGTTGCCTGTGTCTATGTGCCTGTGGTTCTGTCAGTGTGATCATGTGATGTATCTGACCCCAGGAATGTGTCAATAAAGTTTCCCCTTCCTGGGACAATGAATTCACGATGTTCTTATTTCAATTTCCAGGAGTGTAATTATTCGAAACAGGCCGCATTAAGAAGAGAATAATTTGCATACTACTCTCTTGAAGGTAGATCTGTACAGTGGCAATATTTCAAAATTGAAACATGTGAATGGGGAGCACTGCTGCGGCGTTTTAAATAGATGAATACTGAATAAAGAATGCAGCTTCTTGAATTTGTATAGCTTTCCCTCGTGTCAACAATATTCCTTAACAAAGAGTTGGCCAATTCGAAGCATGGGATTTTAGTCTTGTAGACGAGAGCATTGCCACAGCTAGAATTACACTTGCTTGTATTTTTCTTAAATCAGTTGTATATGTGCTCCTAACTCAATAAATTTTGCCCTGCAGCTCAGATACTGTCAAACCATCTATGTTACGATCGCACATCGCGGTCTCAGCGGCAGCAATATGTTGCTTATTTTTGTAATCAGCATCACTGAAACACCACAAACACCTATGCAAAGCATATTTATCCAAAAAGCGAACATTATTCTCCGTTCCCCCACTTCATATTTCAGTTTGTCTGCACTCTACGAATACACATAAGCTCAAAATTCATGCAACTAGTGTCGCCACAGTTGGAACACGCCGAATATGTTCAGTTTCACTAACGAGTTGCGCAAACGTGTGGCGCGGATTCTCAGTGTCCAGTAGCGCAGTTGCCTGCAACCTAGTGTCGTCGTGTAAACTAGGCTTAAGTGTTGTTGCCAGGCCTGGCAGGGCGTTAAGCGGCATGAACAGCGTCAGCTGTCGAGTGGTCACTCTGAAGAACACAGAGATGCCTCGTACTGATGTGAGACAGCGTTATCAGCACTAGACATAGTTTGAAAGTGGGCTCATTGTGGGTCTCCAATCGACCGACTGGACGAAACGTGCAATATCCCGATATGTGGAGCACTGGGATGTGATAGTGCCTGCCATGTGAGAACACATAATAGACTCGCTGCAACATTTTGCATCATCCGCACCATTAGCTAGAAACTAGCGGCAGCCTGACTAGGGAATTGCGGTCACATACATAGGCTGCCATTAACACCATAACGCAGACGGCTGCGTTTGGAGTGGTGACCGGGAAGCGTGGACTCACGATGAACGCCGTCGCTTTGTGTTCAGCGATGAACTGTGGCTCCGGACTGCCCCAGATGTCCATCGTCGGTGACTATGGCGGCGACATAGAGAGTAGTCTCATTCTTCCAATGTCTTGGAGAAGCACAGAGGTGTTACTCCCACGGCTGGTGGGGATCAAGGGAACTTTGACGACGCAGTGGTACGTCACAGACATCCTGCGTCCTGATTTGTTACCTCTCCTGCAGCAGTGTCGTGGTGCCATTTTTCAACAGGACGATGCTCTGCCGGCCGTTGTGGACGAGCGGCTATAGGCGCTTCAGTCTGTAACCGCGCGACCGCTACGGTCGCAGGTTCGAATCCTGCCTCGGGCATGAATGTGTGTGATGTCCTTAGGTTAGTTAGGTTTCAGTAGTTCTAAGTTCTAGGGGACTGATGATCTCAGATGTTAAGTCCCATAGCACTCAGAGCCATTTGAACCATCTGACAATGCTCTCCCAATCATGGCAATTGTCTGTATGAACTGTCTGCGTGGTGCTGAGTTACTCCCGTCGCTAGCAAGGTTCCATTATCCACGAGAGAACATACGTGGTACCAGCTCGGACGTCAACTCCGTCTCAGTGCCATTATCCTGTATATCGAGGACCAGCTGCAATTGTTGTGAGACAGCTTGCCGCAGGAAAGGGTATAACTGCTTTACGAAACCCTTCCCAGTCGAATTAGAGCATGCATCAGGCCAGACGGAGTCTGCTCATACAGCCAAGTTCTTTGTAAATTTGACTACTATATAGTCAGCGAAATAACATCACATGCCCTCTCATATGGTTCAAATGGCTCTAAGCACTGTGGGACTTATCACCTGAGGTCATCAGTCCCCTAGACTAAGAACTACTTAAACCTAACTAACCTAAGGACATCACACACATCCATGCCCAAGGCAGGATTCGAACGTGCGACCGTAGCAGTAGCGCGGTTCCGGACTGAAGCAGCGCCTAGAACCGCACGGTCACAGCTGCCGGCTAATGTCCTCTCAACGCCGAATGTTTCACTTCGTTTACTTCTCCCCTTATGGATGCTTCATTCACTTTATCAGGCAGTGTGTTTAACGATAAACTTAATTTCCGGCAAATCAGTTTCATTGTTGTGTGAATGCACTGTCTAAATGGGAAATTAAAGTCCTTGATGCTGTTTTTACTCGTGCTACGAAATTATTACAATAGCACGAATAATTGCTAACTCCCATTTTTCTCAGTTTGCAAAATATGACTCTGTTCGTCATATAATTTCGATAATGTATTGTCTGTAGTATTCAGAAGTACGATTCACTGTTAATTCGGACACGCGTGCGTGCTTGGACAGTGTTGGCGCGCGAGATATCTTACATCCATGCTTGTCTGAAGGAGCATTGCATTGTACTTCTGAATACAATATCGTATTTAACCGCTGACAGCGGGCAAGCGACTTTCAATTAAAATGTCTCCTCTGTACAGGAATAGACATAATGAATGTATGAATGCAGGTTGTAGCACATGGTTCACGACATACGGAAATCTGAGGCTGGCCATGAGCCTTACTGGGATAGCCTTGTAAGGTGGCTATAATTCCGCACCTTACAAGCAATCATCCACATACTTTGCCGTGAACTACAGCCACAATTCGGTATCATTTGATAGGTTGTACATCGTATATATTAATATTTGAAGGAGATTGACATTGTCACGTACGCCTTGTGAATAATTGTTAACGCTTATTGCATGAAAGGTGACGGATTGTGTTTATCATCAGAACGGCGTAATGAATGATTGCCTATACTAGTAGAGGTTGGAAAGCCAGTGGAGATGAAACGGCAGGCAGAACTCAAGCACAGGTGTGTTGGTCCTGCTTAAACACAGGATGTAGCTAGACGGACGTCGTGGCACCTGAGCTCGGGAGCACAATAGGGTGACGGCCGGCCGCTATTGTAACAGGACCGGAGGGATAACCGGAAACTCTGCAAATCTTGGACACAGGTGAGAGGAACGAAGAAGCGGCACCTTGGAAACCACGCAGGCTGGGTGAGTATTTTTACTCAGAAGCATACCATTGTACGAGTATAGGTTTTTCCTCGCAAACTTTCCGCGCTGGACGACAAAAGACTAAAATGTGGTTGGTCGGCGATCGAAAGAATCTGTAGAGAGGGAGAATATTCCGTGGTTTCGAGAATACGATTCGTTTTCGGAATTACGAGGGTGGGGAGCCGAGCCTCGCTGGGAAGCCAGCGGTGGAGAGACGAGGTCTTCCGTTGTGAGCGCCCGTGTGTGACGGTAGCTCGTTATCAGCTTTGTTGGTAGAGACGGACTTGCTGCCGTTGCTCTCAGGAGAGTTTATAGTTAGAACAGTTAGGCAATGTACTGTTGCGAACCTATACGATTCTGGACATCACCTCTGGGTTGGAAGTCGTCGTTGAGTACGCAGCCTTCAGTAATTTAGAGCGCTTCTTCTGCCTATACTTACATTGAGACGTTATCTGAACTCCGTCCTTGTGGCTGGGAGTTCGCGTTTCTCGTCTGTAGAACACAGAGAGGAGAAGACAGTATTAGAGTTTACACTCCTGGAAATTGAAATAAGAACACCGTGAATTCATTGTCCCAGGAAGGGGAAACTTTATTGACACATTCCTGGGGTCAGATACATCACATGATCACACACTGACAGAACCACAGGCACATAGACACAGGCAACAGAGCATGCACAATGTCGGCACTAGTACAGTGTATATCCACCTTTCGCAGCAATGCAGGCTGCTATTCTCCCATGGAGACGATCGTAGAGATGCTGGATGTAGTCCTGTGGAACGGCTTGCCATGCCATTTCCACCTGGCGCCTCAGTTGGACCAGCGTTCGTGCTGGACGTGCAGACCGCGTGAGACGACGCTTCATCCAGTCCCAAACATGCTCAATGGGGGACAGATCCGGAGATCTTGCTGGCCAGGGTAGTTGACTTACACCTTCTAGAGCACGTTGGGTGGCACGGGATACATGCGGACGTGCATTGTCCTGTTGGAACAGCAAGTTCCCTTGCCGGTCTAGGAATGGTAGAACGATGGGTTCGATGACGGTTTGGATGTACCGTGCACTATTCAGTGTCCCCTCGACGATCACCAGTGGTGTACGGCCAGTGTAGGAGATCGCTCCCCACACCATGATGCCGGGTGTTGGCCCTGTGTGCCTCGGTCGTATGCAGTCCTGATTGTGGCGCTCACCTGCACGGCGCCAAACACGCATACGACCATCATTGGCACCAAGGCAGAAGCGACTCTCATCGCTGAAGACGACGCGTCTCCATTCGTCCCTCCATTCACGCCTGTCGCGACACCACTGGAGGCGGGCTGCACGATGTTGGGGCGTGAGCGGAAGACGGCCTAACGGTGTGCGGGACCGTAGCCCAGCTTCATGGAGACGGTTGCGAATGGTCCTCGCCCATACCCCAGGAGCAACAGTGTCCCTAATTTGCTGGGAAGTGGCGGTGCGGTCCCCTACGGCACTGCGTAGGATCCTACGGTCTTGGCGTGCATCCGTGCGTCGCTGCGGTCCGGTCCCAGGTCGACGGGCACGTGCACCTTCCGCCGACCACTGGCGACAACATCGATGTACTGTGGAGACCTCACGCCCCACGTGTTGAGCAATTCGGCGGTACGTCCACCCGGCCTCCCGCATGCCCACTATACGCCCTCGCTCAAAGTCCGTCATCTGCACTTACGGTTCACGTCCACGCTGTCGCGGCATGCTACCAGTGTTAAAGACTGCGATGGAGCTCCGTATGCCACGGCAAACTGGCTGACACTGACGGCGGCGGTGCACAAATGCTGCGCAGCTAGCGCCATTCGACGGCCAACACCGCGGTTCCGGGTGTGTCCGCTGTGCCGTGCATGTGATAATTGGTTGTACAGCCCTCTCGCAGTGTCCGGAGCAAGTATGGTGGGTCTGACACACCGGTGTCAATGTGTTCTTTTTTCCATTTCCAGGAGTGTATTAATCAGAGGACCGCCTTCTGCCGTCCTAGTGTTTGAAAGAGTTTTTATTTTTGTGGCTGGAGTTCTTCCACCGTCGCAGACGACTACGAGAACCACCACTTCGACGCACCAGACGCAGTACATATGGTGATATCGCGAATTGCTTCGGCTTATTAGGGCTATAAAACTAAACAGCTGTGATCACGTTAGTTTATTTCCAATGAGGTTCCACACCACCGTAGATCATCTTTGAAAGTATTGTCTTCTGGTGTTTGGTACGTAGATGGTGTCAGTCATTTCGCATTAATGATATTAGACTGCGCAGTCATAATAAGGGGCATTGTTGGGCAATTGATTAATAATTTAGTTAGGAAATATAGACAATTGTACTTAAAGGGTTGATTTTAATCTATAATAAATATACTGAAGAATAACGTTTATCATTTAGTAGTATTAGTTGCCTTCATCATTCATTTATGTTTAGATTGTAATTTATATGTAAAAAAGACCATTAACAGATCCTAAGATCTGCTTCAGGGGGTAGTCAGACAGGGCCAAATAATCATTTTAGCGTTTCTTATTTTCCGTTGCGCACATTAATTTTTACACCCCCCTGGAGTAGCATCTTAGAGCCTAATGGTAAGGCGATCGCTCGCCATAAGCGGGAAATCCGGGTTCGAATCGCGGTCCGGCACAAATTTTCACTGTCATCATTCCAATGTAAAATTGATGGTTGTCCATATTCGCAACTCCGAATACATTTAAGATAAGTAATTATTTGTATTATTTGTAGATATGTGATAGTCTGTGTTGCGTAGCGTTCATTGTAGGTTACTTCACGAATCAGACGTTGCACCAGAATCCGGTTTAGTGCATTACTGATGCGAAAACGATTTTTCCACAGAAGGGCGCAGGCGGACACGATGCTGATGCCATGGGAAAGGACGCTGGAGACGTCGAGGCCCAGCCTCATGGACACCGTCCGCGGAATCCTGGTAAGGAATACCACCTGTGTACACGTACGTACACACAAGCACACACACGCACGCTTAAATAAACACATATACAAACGGAAAGAAAACGAGTCAAAACAAAAGTCAGGGAAAGCTGACATCACTTACAGAACAAATCACACCGCAAGTGCCAGCGAAAATGTTATCCTACGGAAATACAGTGACTACAAGAAAATTCGAATCCCAAAGAAAACAGGTGTTGACAGATGTGAAAATTACCGAACTATCAGTTTAACAAGCCACAGCTGCCAAATACTAACGCGAATTCTTTATAGACGAATGGAAAAACTGGTAGAAGTCGACCTCGGGGAAGATCAGTTTGATTCCCGTAGAAATATTGGAACACGTGAGGCAATACTGACCTTACGCCTTATCTTAGAAGAAAGATTAAGGAAAGGCAAACTTACGTTTCTAGCATTTGTAGACTTAGAGAAAGCTCTTGACAATCTTGACTGGAATACTCTCTTTCAAATTCTAAAGGTGGCAGGGGTAAAATATAGGGAGCGAAAGGCTATTTACAATTTGTACGGAAACCAGATGGCAGTTATAAGAGTCGAGGGGCATGAAAGGGAAGCAGTGATTGAGAAGGGAGTGAGACAGGGTTGTACCCTCTCCTCGATGTTATTCAATCTGTATATTGAGCAAGCAGTAAAGGAAACAAAAGAAAAATTCGGAGTAGGTATTAAAATCCATGGAGAAGAAATAAAAACTTGGAGGTTCGCCGATGACATTGTAATTCTGTCAGAGACAGAAAAGGACTTGGAAGAGCAGCTGAACGGAATGGACAGTGTCTTGAAAGGAGGATATAAGATGAACATCAACAAAAGCAAAACGAGGATCATGGAATCTAGCCGAATTAAGTCAGGTGATGCTGAGGGAATTAGATTAGGAAATGAGACGCTTAAAGTAGTAAAGGAGTTTTGATATTTGGGGAGCAAAATAACTGATGTGGTCTAAGTAGAGAGGATATAAAATGTAGACTGGCAATGGTACGGAAAGCGTTTCTGAAGAAGAGGAATTTGTTAACACCGAGTATTGATTTCAGTGTCAGGAAGTCGTTTCTGAAAGTATTTGTATGGAGTGTAGCCATGTATGGAAGTGAAACATGGACGATAAATAGTTTGGACAGGAAGAGAATAGAAGCTTTGGAAATGTGGTGCTACAGAAGAATGCTGAAGATTAGATGGGTAGATCACGTAACTAATGAGGAGGTATTGAATAGAATTGGGGAGAAGAGGAGTTTGTGGCACAACTTGACAAGAAGAAGGGACCGATTGGTAGGGCATGTTCTGAGGCATCAAGGGATCACAATTTTAGCATTGGAGGGCAGCGTGGAGGGTAAAAATCGTATAGGGAGACCAAGAGATGAATACATTAAGCAGATTCAGAAGGATGCAGGTTGCAGTAAGTACTGGGAGGTGAAGAAGCTCGCACAGGATAGAATAGCATGGAGAGCTGCATCAAACCAGTCTCAGGACTGAAGACCACAACAACAACAACAAGAAAAAGTGAAGATTTCCACGCGGTTTTTCCACAGGTAAAAATCAAATCACTGTCTAAAAGTAAATTAAACGTTTTCCTGCAAGTACGTTTTCATTTCGTCGTAAAATATTTCCGTGAACTGTTTTAAATACAAAAAGCAGTAAGTGAAGAGGAAAATTAAGTTATATTCCAGAAAACTTATTGAAGATGCGTTGGGAGTATAAATATAATAAGAAATTCACGTGCACGATGCAAAAGGTCGTTTTCTTAAAAACGTTGCGAAGTCTACTGCAATTTACAACAGTATTAAAATACGAGAAAAATATTGTTATTTATTACTATAAATGCGCATGGGGTGCTGGTGCAACGCAAGATTTCATATTTAAAAATTAATATATATGTAACGGTAAAGCGCTTGATGATGGCAGCATGTCGACAAAGCGTGTCGTGATACCAACTAATGATAAAAAGTGACTAAAGCAGAAAAATTATTTTACAAAGTTCGTAGAACAGCCGCAAACATCAACAAACTCCACACAACATGTATAAAAACTCAACTATTTGTTGATGTTGCTACGTCATGTTGTTCTTTCTGCAAGTGGAAAGATGGCTCACTAGGCAGGTCTGCAATTTATGTATTGCAGATTTTTCTTAATTATTTTAGGTGGCCCTAATGTGTTTAGATATGCTAAGTTCAGAAATTCTAAGTGTTTCCCTCTACGACCTAAAGGTTTTTTTTTGTCACAAAACGACGATGAAAACTCAGAAAATTCTTACATAACACATATATTTAAAAAAACCTTTATTAAAAAAGTTGCGGAATAATCGCACTCCTAAAAGTATAACGAAGTGTTATGTTCTGACTCATTACTCATCATTCCGATAAAAGAAACGTTAAATGATCTGTGGAACTTGTAACTAACCAACTAACCAACTCAGTACTGATACAGTGTCATAAATCTTACTGTCTCTTCCTTTTCGCCTCAAATCTCTGTTTCGAACGTTTTCTTTTGCGCACTGCTTGTGCAATATCCAACAGTAGTCAGCTATCATCCTGACATCCAGTCGGCCCTGGGTCCCTCCGCTTCATTTGTTTGGTATCTTGGTGGAACCTTCCTTCCTGTTTCTCACTCTTACCACCCAGCTTTTCTGGGAAACAGCTGACGTGGGAGTCCAGGAAGTGCATCTCAAGCTCATCAACGCACCGAAATCTTTGAAGTTATCCAACATTTTCTTGCTGTATTCTCATAATGAGGTGCTCTGTAATTGCGAGAAACTTGTTGACAACTTCTTTAAAGGATATCAAAGCTGATCGTTCATTTATTTTCATTTTGTCTTCAAATGCCCTTTCTTTCATTAGTTCTCGAATGTCAGGGCCGACGAAAACAGTTTTCAGCTTAGTTTCTGATAGCCGCGGAATCTTACGTGGTATATACTTGAAAGTGGTAGGGCCTCAATAAATTGTTTCGTAATGCCAAGTTCTATGTGAAATGGAGACGGGAGTATTTTAGAAAGGTCCACCAAAGAATCGAATAGCACTTTTCTACCTCCAACTTCTGGCATTCTGCTTTCCCACATTTTCTGAGACCGGTGCTTGTCTTTTTCGCGACTGTCCCATTTGCACAAGAACCACGGTTAGTGTTGACTGAGTACGATGCAGAATACTTTCAAATCCCCACAAATAGCCTCTTTTTTTGACTCGGGTTAATCCTCATGGCTCAAGTAGCCCTAGTTAAAGGTAGCTGCATTATAGACTGGTAAGTAAAACCACTTTTTATAGCAGATTGCATTGCCAAACATCAGAAAACAATATTGGCATTATTATAATGTTTAAAGAGCTTCAATTTTGATGTTGTTTTCGTTGTTCTGGTCTTCAGTCCTGAGACTGGTTTGATGCAGCTCTCCATGCTACTCTATCCTGTGCAATCCTATTCATCTCCCAGTACCTACTGCATCCTACAACCTTCTGAATCTGCTTAGTGTATTCATCTCTTGGTCTCCCTCTACGATTTTTAGCCTCCACGCTGCCCTCCAATACTAAATTGGTGGTCCCTTGATGCCTCAGAACATGTCCTACCAACCGATCCCTTCTTCTAGTCAAGTTGTGCCACAAACTCCCCAATTCTATTCAATACCTCCTCATTAGTTATGTGATATACCCATATACTCTTCAGCATTCTTCTGTAACACCACATTCGAAAGCTTCTATTCTCTTCTTGTCCAAACTATTTATCGTCCATGTTTCACTTCCATACATGGCTACACTCCACACAAATACTTTCAGAAACGACTTCCAGACACTTAAATCTATACTCGATGTTTAAAAAATTCTCTTCTTCAGAAACGCTTTCCTTGCCATTGCCAGTCTACATTTTATATCCTCTCTACTTCGACCATCATCAGTTATTTTGCTCCCCAAATAGCAAAACTCCTTTACTACTTTAAGTGTCTCATTTCCTTATCTAATTCCCTCAGCATCAGCAGACTACATTCGACAACATTCCATGATCCTCGTTTTGCTTTTGTTGATGTTCATCTTATATCCTCCTTTCAATTTAATACAGCACAGAAATTTTCAAATTGTCTCAAAACTGCATGTGTTTGGACATTTTAAGCATTTTATCTTAAATGCACAATCAAAAATACATGTGGGCCACGCTTTACCTTTAAGAAAATATTCCGTTTCCAACCAGTGTTGTTCGTATTAGCGTGCTTCCCGAAAAGGATGTGAAAACGACCTGCTAATTCAGCCTTTTGTACTGTCTTCTACATTCCCGTCACGTAATTTTATATTTCCCGAAAGTAGTGGAAAGAAGTACCTTGTTTGTGCCAAGTGCTTCATTGCCTACGTAAAATAAAGAGCCAGGTGTCTTGTTACCAGCGGCAGCGACTGCAGCGCTGCCGGCAGCAGCTGCGGCCGGTGTCGGCGTCCCCAGCTGGAGAGGACCCCACCAGCAAGCTACTGGCGCCAGAAGACTCGCCAGCGAACAAGCCGCGGCTGCTCACCGTGGATGAGGCGCCCGAGCACATGCGCTTCAACCCCTACATACGTACCGGATACCGGGACGTACTCTCGCCCGCCGCCTGCATCGAAAGGTAACAAAAACTGCACGGCACATCGCGACACAATCCTTTAAGTACATTACAAAAGCATGCAAACTAACCTCATTTCCAGTTGTTTTAGTGCTTTGCAAGCAGCACTGCATGAAGACATCTAAGAAAATAGCTCGACCCCTGTTTGCCTAATAACTATTTGTTTGAGATTTAATTCATGCCATCTCATTTAGATTAATTGAAAAATTGGAATCCATTGGGCACTGGGAAAGGTAGTGTTCAATGGCGGTAAGGCCATTGGAATTAGGGATGTTAGTGTAAAGGGAAGTGGCATCAGTAGTGACGAGAAGGGAACCACGCGGTAAAGGAGTTGGCGCAGGAAAATGGTTGGTATCTTTTATATAGGAGGGTAGGTTGTGGATAATAAACTGAAGGTGTTCGTCTATGAGAGCAGAGATTCTCTCAGTGGGGGCACAGCAACCGGCCACAATGGGATGTTCTGGATGTGACAAACAGCCAAAGTTGCAAAAGAGCTCTTTTTATTACTTGATGATGATTAGTTTCGGATTTTTATCTGTCTCAAATTACCCTGTGAAACAGTAGGCTAAAATTACAATTTTTCACATAAAGTACGTAACAGCCAATGCCTGTCACAAAGAGCAATGTCTAAAGTACCATCCACACAGAATAAATATTACTCCAGGTAGCAAAAAATCATGACAATCGTTATCCAAAGGATTACAATGCAAGTTTCCATGAAACTAGATGCAAACAGAAACTGACAGCCTGAACACAGTTAACCTGACGAAATTTTCCTCCAAATGGCGTCCCTGTTGGACGTATAGGAAAGTCTTCATTGTATGCTATAACCATCATCAGTACAACGAAACAATGAATACAGGAGTGTGTTAAGTCACACCGTTATGAAATTATACATCCCTTTTTTTATACAGAGTTTCTTAAGTCGAAATAGGAGTCAGGCAACACGCATAGCGCTACGTTCGGCGCACGGAAGCATTATATGAGCCACCGTTTACAAACATGGATCCTTTGGATGTATTCAAGAAAACACGGTAGAAAAGTCCCACATTCCTCTACAGAATCAGTCCCGTCCCCTATTAGTAGCTCCTTTACCACTCTTTTAATTATGTTTTAATTATTCTGATTTGTGCTTGGGTCGTTTTATACTAATGCTTCATGTTTGACATAACTTTGAATGATTGCAGCTCTTCCACTGTATACATGTGTTTTGCTGGGGTAACCGGACTCTTCTTTCGAGGCCAATTACTGTAAGAGAATTAAATTTAACTCTGAGTAAGAGGATGATTTTACATTTGTCTGTGATACAGTATTTTACAGGGAAATCACGTTCATAACGAACTATCAGCGCAGAGCTAGCGGTGGTTGGTGAGTGAGGATTATTTTTGAGTTAATAATGCTTTAAGAATTTTGTTCCGCAGTATGCCACTTAACTGTTCTACATCTACATCTACATGGATACTCTGCAAATCATCATAGTCAATGGGGACTGTGGTTGTTGTGAGCGGACGCAAGGAGAATTGGCCACTCTTCGGGGGCAGGTGGAGGCTTTGTCTGTTAGGCTCATCGAGCTCGAGGCGCAGGCGTCGGCTCGTAGTGGCGTTGGGGCAACTGTGGTGAGACCTATGCCTACTTCGGTGGCCTTGGAATCACATGGAACCCCTGATGTCGCTGCGTCTTCCGGCAGTGAGCATCTTACCGGTCAGCCATCACTCCAGGGTGAATGGCGGACAGTGGTGGGCTCGCGCGTGCCTGACCGAAAGGCGAAGGTGGGATCTGGCCGCGTGGCAGCTGCCTTACCCCTTTCCAACAGGTACGGGGTGCTTCCTAGTGGTGATGACATCGTTTCCGAGCCACCACAGGATGCCTCGCCTGTTGGGCCAGTGGCCGATTCTCCGGCAAGGTCCCGACAGTCACAGAGGGCGGGCCTATTAGTTATAGGGAGCTCCAACGTTAGGCGGGTTATGGAGCCCCTCAGGAAAATAGCGGGTAGGTCGGGGAAGAATGCCAGTGTGCACTCGGTGTGCTTGCCGGGGGGTCTCGTCCGTAATGTGGAGGAGGCCCTTCCGGCAGCTATTGAACGCACTAGGTGTGACCGGCTGCAGATAGTAGCACATGTCGGAACGAATGACGCCTGCCGCTTGGGTTCTGAGGCCATCCTTGGTTCCTTCCGGCGGCTGGCTGATTTGGTGAAGACAACCAGCATCGCACGCGGAGTGCAAGCTGAGCTTAATATCTGCAGCATAGTGCCCAGAGTCGATCGCGGTCCTCTGGTTTGGAGCCGTGTGGAGGGTCTAAACCAGAGGCTCAGACGACTCTGCGACTATAATGGTTGCAAATTCATCGACCTCCGTTATTGGGTGGAGAACTGTAGGGCCCCCCTAGACAGGTCAGGCGTGCACTACACACCGGAAGCAGCTACTAGGGTAGCAGAGTACGTGTGGCGTGCACACGGGGGTTTTTTAGGTTAGAGGGACCCCCCCTTGGGCGAAACGATAAAATACCTGACGGCTTACCAGAGAGGACATTATCATCGTTGATAAAGAACGTCCGTCCTCAGAGACCAAAAACAGGAAAAGTTAACGTAATATTGGTAAACTGCAGGAGTATCCAGGGCAAGGTTCCTGAATTAGTATCTCTTATTGAAGGAAATAGTGCGCATATAGTATTAGGAACGGAAAGTTGGTTAAAACCGGAAGTGAACAGTAACGAAATCCTAGACACAGAATGGAATATATACCGCAAGGATAGGATAAACGCCAATGGTGGAGGAGTATTTATAGCAGTAAAGAATTCAATAATATCCAGTGAAGTTATTAGCGAATGCGAATGTGAAATAATCTGGGTTAAGTTAAGTATCAAAGGTGGGTCAGATATGATAGTCGGATGCTTCTATAGACCACCTGCATCAGCAACCGTAGTAGTTGAGCGCCTCAGAGAGAACCTGCAGAACGTCGTGAAGAAGTTTCGTGATCATACTATTGTAATAGGGGGAGACTTCAATCTACCAGGTATAGAATGGGATAGTCACACAATCAGAACTGGAGCCAGGGACAGAGACTCTTGTGACATTATCCTGACTGCCTTGTCCGAGAATTACTTCGAGCAGATAGTTAGAGAACCAACTCGTGAAGCTAACGTTTTAGACCTCATAGCAACAAATAGACCGGAACTTTTCGACTCCGTGAATGTAGAAGAGGGTATCAGTGATCATAAGTCAGTGGTTGCATCAATGACTACAAGTGTAATAAGAAATGCCAAGAAAGGAAGGAAAATATATTTGCTTAACAAGAGTGATAGGGCACAAATCGCAGAATATCTGAGTGACCACCATCAAACGTTCATTTCTGAGGAAGAGGATGTGGAACAAAAATGGAAAAAATTCAGAAACATCGTCCAGTACGCCTTAGATAAGTTCGTACCGACTAAGGTCCAAAGCGAGGGGAAAGATCCACCGTGGTATAACAATCATGTACGAAAGGTACTACGGAAACAAAGAAAGCTTCATCATAGGTTTAAGAGTAGTCGAATCATAGCTGATAAGGAAAAGCTGAACGAAGCGAAAAAGAGCGTAAAGAGAGCAATGAGAGAAGCATTCAACGAATTCGAACATAAAACATTGGCAAACAATCTAAACAAGAACCCTAAAATGTTTTGGTCATATGTAAAATCGGTAAGCGGATCTAAATCCCCTATTCAGTCACTCGTTGACCACGATGGCACCGAAACAGAGGACGACCGAAGAAAGGCAGAAATACTGAATTCAGTGTTCCGAAACTGTT
The DNA here is from genome assembly GCF_021461385.2 of Schistocerca piceifrons. Lineage (NCBI taxonomy): Eukaryota > Metazoa > Arthropoda > Insecta > Orthoptera > Acrididae > Schistocerca > Schistocerca piceifrons. The sequence goes on from NC_060138.1 coordinate 1,041,884,149, forward strand.
TCACTGCGGAAAATCGTAACACGGTCCCTGACTTCAGCCGTCGCACGGACGCCAAAATGGAAAATATTGAAATAAACGATATCGGAATTGAAAAACAACTGCTATCACTTAGTAGCGGAAAAGCATCCGGACCAGACGAGATACCCTTAAGATTCTACAGTGATTATGCTAAAGAACTTGCCCCCTTTCTATCAGCAATTTATCGTAGATCGCTGGAAGAACGTAAAGTACCTAGCGACTGGAAGAAAGCGCAGGTCGTTCCCATTTTCAAGAAGGGTCATAAATCAGACGCGAATAATTATAGGCCTATTTCGCTTACGTCAATCTGTTGTAGAATAATGGAACATGTTTTGTGTTCTCGTATTATGACGTTCTTAGATAATACAAATCTCCTTCATCATAACCAACATGGATTCCGCAGACAGAGATCATGTGAAACTCAGCTCGCCCTATTTGCCCAAGAAATTCACAGTGCCGTAGACACTGGCGAGCAGATTGATGCCGTATTCCTGGACTTCAGGAAGGCATTTGATACGGTTGCGCACTTACGTTTAGTGAAAAAAATACGAGCTTACGGAATATCGGACCAGGTTTGTGATTGGATTCAGGATTTCCTAGAAGAAAGAACACAACATGTCATTCTTAACGGTTCAAAATCTGCAGATGTAGAGGTAATTTCGGGAGTACCGCAGGGAAGCGTGATAGGACCTTTATTGTTTACAATATACATAAATGACTTAGTTGACAACATCGGTAGCTCCGTGAGGCTATTTGCAGATGACACGGTTGTCTACAAGAAAGTAGCAACATCAGAAGACTCGTACGTACTCCAGGAGGACCTGCAGAGGATTAATGCATGGTGCGACAGCTGGCAGCTTTCCCTAAACGTAGATAAATGTAATATAATGCGCATACATAGGGGCAGAAATCCATTCCAGTACGATTATGCCATAGGTGGTAAATCATTGGAAGCGGTAACGACCGTAAAATACTTAGGAGTTACTATCCGGAGCGATCTGAAGTGGAATGATCACATAAAACAAATAGTGGGAAAAGCAGGCGCCAGGTTGAGATTCATAGGAAGAATTCTAAGAAAATGTGACTCATCGACGAAAGAAGTAGCTTACAAAACGCTTGTTCGTCCGATTCTTGAGTATTGCTCATCAGTATGGGACCCTTACCAGGTTGGATTAATAGAAGAGATAGACATGATCCAGCGAAAAGCAGCGCGATTCGTCATGGGGACATTTAGTCAGCGCGAGAGCGTTACGGAGATGCTGAACAAGCTCCAGTGGCGGACACTTCAAGAAAGGCGTTACGCAATACGGAGAGGTTTATTATCGAAATTACGAGAGAGCACATTCCGGGAAGAGATGGGCAACATATTACTACCGCCCACATATATCTCGCGTAATGATCACAACGAAAAGATCCGAGAAATTAGAGCAAATACGGAGACTTACAAGCAGTCGTTCTTCCCACGCACAATTCGTGAATGGAACAGGGAAGGGGGGATCAGATAGTGGTACAATAAGTACCCTCCGCCACACACCGTAAGGTGGCTCGCGGAGTATAGATATAGATGTATAGATGTAGATTTAAGTGCCTGGCAGAGGGTTCATCGAACCACCTTCACAATTCTCTATTATTCTAATTTCGTATAGCGCGCGGGAAGAATGAACACCTATATCTTTCTGTACGAGCTCTGATTTCCCTTATTTTACCTTTGTGATCGTTCCTCCCAATGTAAGACGGTGTCAACAAAATATTTTCGCATTCGCAGGAGAAAGTTGGTGATTGGAAATTCGTGAGAAGATGCCGTCGCAACGAAAAGCGCCTTTCTTTTAATAATGTCCAGCCCAAATCCTGTATCATTACTGTGACACTCTCTCCCATATTTCGCGATAATACAAAACGTGCTGCCTTTCTTTGAACTTTTTCGATGTACTCAGTCAGTCCTATTTGGTAAGGATGCCACACAGCGCAACAGTATTCTAAAAGAGGACGGACAAGCGTAATGTAGGCAGTCTCCTTAGTAGGTCTGTTACATTTTCTAAGTGTCCTGCCAATGAAACGCAGTCTTTGGTTAGCCGTCCCCACGACATTTTCTATGTTTTCCTTCCAATTTAAGTTGTTCGTAATTGTAATACCTAGGTATTTAGTTGAATTTACTGCTTTTAGATTCGACTGATTTATCGTGTAACCGAAGTTTATCGCGTTCTTTTTAGCACTCATGTGGATGACCTCATACTTTTCGTTATTTAAGGTCAACTGCCACTTTTCGCACCATTTCGATATTTCTTCTAAATCGTTTTGATCTTCTGATGAATTTATTAGTCGATAAATGACAGCGTCATCTGCAAACAATCGAAGACGGCTGCTCAGATTGTCTCCCAAATCGTTTATTGTATCCGTTAGTCTTTTCTCTTTCATCCTATTGTCTTACCACTTTGGTATCTGGTATCAGTGATACGTGTTGGCAGATGGTCTTGTTTTCGATTTAGGCCCCAAGGTTTCGACTTATGGTGGAAAAATGTGTTGATTAATACGCAGTAACCGTCTAAGGGTTTAATATTTGTTAATGTTGTTAATAGTTGTTACTGTGGTTTTCATTTTAAAATACATCTTATTCATTACGAAAAGATAAAGAAATTTGTTTTACCATAAAATTTTGTTTTTAGACCATCTGTAATTTTCATTTTATAGTTTGGCACTTTTTCATTAAAAAAGATAAAATTGTTTTTTTATTATATTTGTTTGGTCTGGCCTATGCTTGTTTGTATACGATGGCTCTTGCAATGCTTTTGCGCTCCGAGTGTGGCGCTATGTGTGTTGTCTTATTTATAAAGTGACGTCCTGTTTCGATTTAAGAAACTCTATATGAAGAAAACCCGATGCATAATTTCTTCGTAGTGTGACATACACACTCATATATTCATTATTTAGTTGTATTGATGATAAAGATTTCCCCAAACGTCCGGTAGGAGTTTCTGTTTGATCCGGTTTCATGGCCATTGTACTGCTTTGGGTAACGATTGTATCGTACGTATGTCGATACGTTAGACATTGGACTTTGTGACACGCATGGACTGTTTGGCCCTTTATTAACAAATTGTAATTTTAGCCTGTTGTTTCATAGGACGATATGAGAATGGGTTATGAATAAAAACCGAAAGTAATCTTCATCACGTAATGAAAAGAGCTTGTTTGCAACTTTGACTGTTTGTCATATGGAAATAGTATCACTGGATGTTGAGCCTTCAACATTCCAGCATGGTGGAAATCCGTAAGTACTGAATTCTCAGTATCGATGGCTGTCGCAGTCGACGTGTCGTTATCACTTGTTGATACACGTTAATTTTGACCGCGTCTCGCAAAAGGAATCCCGTGATGTCTTTTTCAGCTTCCCACATTTCGAACGTCCAAGGGATGGAAAGTTCGATATATGTAAAACAGAATGCAAAAAATATACTAACTCTTCAATGAAAGTTATTACTGAAACGAAAAGTATCAAATATGAATTCAGTTTACTGCCATATGTTTCCAGTCACGTCTATTATCATTGTTGAAATACACATGTATTATAGGTAAGAACTAAACCACTCGTCCTTACCCGTGGTTGGACGACTGGTTCCTCCAATCTGATGCATTAGGAATACTCTACGATCCCACGCGATCACACTAGAGCATTCCGCCTCTTGTGTTGCAAAACTCCTTACATTTCCCCATACAATTGAATTTGTATGTTTTATTACAGTTCATAAAATTTTATAACGTCGTTCTTAATTTTTAATCGCTCTCACTGATTTTACAGGCTTATTACTAATCCGATACAGCTGGATTATTTCTCGAGATAATACTAATTACTCTTCACTTCAGTACAGCTGATCCTAGCTGATAATCGTTGCACTAAACAAAAATTTAGTATAGGTCATTCCGAATCCCATAACAGTTACCTAGTTTTGATCTTTCCTTCTGATTCCAGCGCTCTTGGTGAATAGTCGGAATGACTGATCAAGCTGTGTGACATTTCTGAAGTAAATTTCGTGACTGTGATCTCTTGACACAAAATGAGACACGCCATAGATGTGTCACGCCATAGATGTGTCACAACGGTGAAGAAACAAATCGGGAGTTAAGGGGTTCTTGAGCCTGGCCACTCAGACATGCTCAACACAAAACTATTTCCAGTTGAAAGGGATCCTACATAAACAACTGAAGGCATAGCTATGGGAGTTCCGTCTTAGTCCACTTCTGGCTGTAATATTCATGGACAATTATGAACTGCGTTTCTTGAATAAATAGCCTTTGAGGGTGAATATTAAAAACTGTTGTTATGAAGATAATGTACTGTGTCTGAGGCCAGGCACTACAAGACCTCTCAACACATTTTTTCATAATTTAAACAGTCATCATGGCAACAGATCCATGAAGGTCCTTGTTCTAACCACTGACACCAGTTCACAGACATTTTATTTCAAAATTTACAGAAAAATTACAATTACAGACGCAATACCTTCTTGCTCATAAAACCTCATAAAACAAACACACGGCTTTACACTTCGAGGTGCACCGTCTCTTATCTGTTCTCATGTCCAAAGAGAATTTCGTAGCAGAGTTGGATATAATAAAATTCACTGACCCAGTCAATGGCTATAAACCTGACCGGACTGGGCACATCTATTTTGAACACTATTAAGGTAAATACAGTGTTTGTTCTTTATCAATATCTTTCATTTGCTAACTATGGCTATCAGTAGTTACTGCCTTCAGTAGTTAGAATCTTTTATTTAGCTGGCAGTATTGGCGCTCGCTGTATTGCAGTAGTTCGAGTAACGAAGATTTTTGTGGCATTTCGCCGATTCCCGTGAGGGTTCGAGGGTGGTGTGAATCTGCACTGAAATGATCAACTGGTCGTCATCACCTTAATTACATATATGGTGTGTGTTATTTCGGATATGTCCGATAGAATTAAATCAATGCCCACTAGCAGGTAAAGTCATTAATTCTATATAATGGCTGCAGGATCCTTTGGATATGTCCGAAAGAACAGACACCACATATCTGCTCGTCTGAAAATTGGAAATTTGTGATAACGTCTTATGGGACGAAACTGCTGAGGTCATCGGTTCCTAGGCTTTCACACTACTTAAACTAACTTACGCTGAGGATGACACACACACCCATGTCCGAGGGAGGACTCAAACCTCCGACGGCGTTAGCTGCACGGACCGTGACAAGACGCCTTAGACCGTGCGACTACTTCGCGCGGCTGCTCATCTGATTGCGTATTTATTTCGCCTATCTTCTGTACTATACTACAGCTGTTCTTTCTATGTATGGTCCAAGTCCATCGAGCTTTGTTACTTGGCAGTGACACATGGTGCGACATTTACTTTCGTCCTTAAGTTTACACACTGGTGTATTATTACCATAGCATGGCATTGAACAACGTACTCAGGTAGGGGTACACTGAGTTCTTACAAAGTAATTTTTAAATGTTGGTAAGAGAGATGATGGTGCGTGTGTTTAACAGCGCGTTCTGGTGGACCAATGAGACGATCAACATCTGGAGCCACGTGTTCGGCTGGATGCTGCTGGGAGGTTTGGGCGCTCGCGTACTGGTGGGCTACCGGGACATCATCCCCCCGTCACAGCTCGTCGTCTTCATCGGCGTCATCGTGTGTGCCCAGGTTGGTTTTCTCTGGCAGGCAGAGAAGCAATAATCTTTTCAAGGATGTTTTAAAATGAAGGACATTGACCTACAAAATATCGGTGCTGTTATATGTTATCTAAGACTTTCAGCCATCTGAATCATTCCACATTATCAGTACTTGCAAGTCACTTTAGAAAACCTAAAGAACGTGGTGAAGAAGGTATCTGATATTATTTCACGTACATGCTATAATCAAAACGGTCTTTTCTACATGGGTAATTCTCACACTTGAAAAACAATACTGAATCCGAGATCACATTTTGTAGAACTGTGCCTTCCAGCAGGAAAACTCTTTTCCCTCTACATGTGTAATATTATTTAGCATGCCTACATTTTACTATTTGTATTAAATGATCGAGTCATTTGGCGCACCCTTTATTCCAAAAACCTCATTTTCGTATGTTTACATAGTCAAACACCTTGGACAAGATATGTACAACACCAACCATTGAAACACGAATAGTGAAAAACTTGTGAAAACAGCACCGACAGTTGAGAAATCATTCTGAAACCTAAACTATTATTCACGAATGAGAAGCTCTCTGGAAAAGTACTTACTTCTATCCATGTAATATTTATTTCAGTCAGTTGTGTGAGAATACCTTCCGGAAATATTAACAAACCATGTGAACTATTATTTTAGAAAGAGCTGGTAAGGTCAGTGTTGTCGGTGGTCATGCGTTACAGTAATATTAATTTTTTTGCGACTTGCCTAGGTACTATTTCTGAAGTGCTTGACACTATTTTCTCTAGGATCTTTAACAAATGTATTAAAAGCACTAGATGTGAATGATCAGTTATGCTACTTTCATTCTGCTGAATAATAATATTGTTTTGTTTTCTGGATAATTTCATTGTATACTCTATATGAATGTAAGACTGCCTGTTTGAAAAATGTATTTATAACAGTTGTACTCACATATTGGCGTAATTTTTATATCCCGTATTATTTCTATTAACGGGAGATATACTGAACTACTACAGGGTAGCGGTACAGTGTTATAAAACAGCTGTTTGCTCAACTAATGAAACGGAGGAACAAAAATATCTGCACTACAACCAGTCAAAGGAAATTGAAATTTATATTTTATATAAGGCACATACGAAAATTTTATCGCTGTTTTTCAGAGAAAAATCTGGACCTGCCTTGTATCTCACGGAGGTTTATTAGTACAGTTCTCTAAATTATAGTGTTAATCACAGTCATCACAGAGACACATCAGTGGCTATTCTTAGCAAGCAGCACCTGTAATAGAAACAGAAACAACTGGTACGCTAAAATCAACAGCGTCTTTCTCCAGACACTTTACATGATTGAAAGAGAATGGATGCCCGAGGCGTGATAAAAAAAATACGGTGAATGAATTTTTTAGCAGAAATTGCTGATGCTACAACTATTTGATGTAATTTGTCCGTTAGCCTGATCCGTTGAGAAAGGCAGCGTCAAGTTGGAATGTGATCTGATTTGTCAGTCAGCGTCCAGAGACGCTAGAGTCATGTCATCACATGTGCTTAAAAATTGTTTTGTGTGGATGAAGCAATGCTACATTGCTCACTATACTTAGTAACTCGGTAAAACTTCCACTTTTCGCATAAAAAATTAAAAACCCCTGGTGTGGGATTCATGCACGTTCTCCACTATGCAGTCATTCTCGTTCGATTTTGAGGAAACTTATCAGTAAATAAAATTGATTTTTTCGAGTCTTATTATCTGAGGACACAAAATGATAATGAACTGGTTTTCTTTTAGTTATTTCTTATAGTTATTGTGATACTCTGAAGTCAAACACAGCATATATTTTGAAAATTAGCAGTCAAAAATGTAGACACTGGCCAGTTTACGTTTGGTGCATTTTCTGGCATTCATTTCTGGATACGTAATGTAGCTAACTTGTTGAAATTATTTTTGACAGTGGAAGGAGAGCCATATCTCTTTTAGTTCTCGAGAAAATACCTGAGATTTATTGAAGGTTGTCCACGATGAGGTTGCTGGTTGCTGTGGCCTGCTATGCAGAGTCAGCAGCTACCTCGTCTTTCTGTTTTTTATAAGCTCCCTATTCAGGCCAAAACTGGAAATGAAAAACTTTCTGAAACGACAAGAAACAGGGGCTCATCAGCTGATGATGCTGACTGGATGTTTTTTAGTCTATGCTCCCTGATTTCAGGATACTTTGTGACAACCGTAGAATGGATCTGAAAACTGAATTCCTGTTACTTCTAGAGAAGCGGGTGGACGAAGCAGAGAAAGATACGTCGGGATTTTCTTTATCATGATCATCTTCACCCATTTCTTCAAACACATTGCCTACCCCTAGGCAGAGTTCATCGTCCACTGCTACACCATCGATGGTGTCTAGGCCACGTGCACCCTTCATGACAATCATGTTCCCCAATGGCAGTGGAATTTTTCAGCAAGATATTGCGCCGTATCTCAAGGCCAGGAGTGTGATGGAGTGGTTTCTTGGAACACAGCGGTGAGTTCCAATTGATGAGCTGGTCTTCCAACTCGCCAAATCTGAACCCGATCGAAAACATCTGGGATGTGATTGAAAATAGCGCAAGGGCTTATCGCTAATTTGCGGGAATTAGGTGACTTGTGTGTGTAGATGTGGTGCCAACTCCCTTCAGCGACCTACAAAGACGAGATTGTTTCCATGCAATGATGCGTCACCGCTGTTATCTGTTCCAAAGGTGGATTTACTGGCTGTTGGGTAGGCTGTCATAATGCTCCGGCTGATCAGTGTATATATACTGAATAAAGTACCATACGAGGTGGTGTTACTGGGAAAATTCAGTGTGTATATGTACATACTGAATTAAGTGCCATACTAGGTGGTCTTTCTAGAAATAAACTTTTCTTAGTGGCATTTTTATAGTCACTCAAACACTAACCTCAGTGTAAAGAGTAGCGTCGCAGCATTAAAAGCCGCAGCTCGAAAATTTGTGTCCTTTATCGGAGTAGCTGATACTAGCTGCTCCTAAAAGTGGAAACCGTCTGTGGTCATTCTGCAGAATTCATGGAATTTCTATTCGTGTTTGGAGAACTCCCGAAAACCCACAGCTGAACTCCTGAAGTCTTGGTTGCACCTGTACGTCATCATTATTTCCTGGGGCCTTTGTCCCACTTCCAACGCGGGGTCGGACCTGTTACTATGGATTTGGCAATGTTAGTGCCAAAGGGTGGGCGGATGCTCTTCCTGTCGCCACCACGTAGCCCCCTGGGCCGGAATTAGTGTACCCCAGCTGTCTGCATCTAGTGTAATCCTTGAAATAGCACGAACGTGTTGCAGATGTCTGCGAGTCGTGTAATTGAGGCGGGACATGGGGACCAGCCTGGTATTCACCTGGAGGGATGTTGAAAACAGCCTAAAAACCACATCCAGGATGGCCTGAACACCGGCCCTCGTCGTTAATCGGCCGGGCGGATTCGATCTGGGGCCGGCGATACTACCCGAGTTCCGGAAGCAGCGCGTTAGTGCCCTCGGCGAACCTGGCGGGCTGGGATGCGCCAGTGTAATGCTATAAATATCACAGCTGAACTATTTTTGACATTTATAGCATTGTACTGGTGCAGCCAGGACTTCCTTTCTTTTTCAGTTTTTTGACCTTTAAAATAATGATAAACCATAATATCGTCCTCTTCAGATGAGCTCCTATTAAAACTGAAACAGAAACATGATTCATGCTGTCTTGATGCTTATTGTATGGCGATTTGAATCGCATATCATGGTGCATATCGTATCATCTGAGAGGCTAAAAACTGTAGAGGCAGACAGATGTTGGAATGCATACAGCAAATAATTGGGGATGTAGATTGTAAGAGCTACTCTAAGATTAAAATGTTGGTACAAGAGAGGAATTCATAGGGGGTTGCATCAAACCAGTCAGAAGACTGATAACTCAAAAATAAATAAATCAGTCAATCAGTAAATAAATAATTCATGCTAGTAGGAACACGAGTGTCGCACTGACAAGCGTAGCTCAACTATTATGGCAACGTGTCGTATCACGTGTGTTAATACGAACCGCATCTGATATTTAACTGAGAGAATGTGTGCCCATGTTGCAGATAACGATGGCGCTGTCGACGCTGTACCACGTGTTCGTGTGCGCGTCACAGCGCTGCCACGAGCTCTTCCTCACGCTGGACATGCTGGGCATCATCATCTCGCTGCTCTCCATGTTCCTGTCCGGAGTACAGTATGCTTTCTGGTGTCACGAGGTAAATAAAATTCTCTCCAGCTTCCAGCCGTGCCAAGTGATTTAAAATCCACAAGCTTTCGACTGAGTATTGCTCGTCCTTTGTCAAGTGGTGACTGTCCCGTGGTTGCTACTGTTATCTTTATATAGCCACGCTGTCGCCTGCTGATGTTACTGGTGCCCAGTCCAGCACCGTATAAGGTAATGTTTTGCTCGCGCGACCTCTGTAGCCACTCCAACCTTCCGAAGGCAGTATCCGGCGCTGTGCTTAATCTCGTTTGATTTTTTCATAATGCTATCCCAGAAACCATTTGCCCTTTTAATAACAGATGTTTCTAATGCAATGCAGTGTCCTATTTCTCTGCTGCTATTGGCCGTTTTGCGATACTGTGAGCAGGAACACCTCTGATGTTCTATACGGCGCTGTTTAATAGTGTGCACAGTTGATCCAACATAAAACTGTCCGTACTTGCACGGTATTCTGTGTGTTCCTGGCGTTCTGAGGTCTCATGCGTTGTCAAATTTATGCTGCTGACCTGAAGACTGAATCGATTTTGTGTCGGCTATTCTTTCCTGTTACTGAGCCACAGAACGACAAAAACGCATGCTTCTTCCCGTCCCTCTCAGGGACCTTCTGCTTGCGTGTCTTCGGTGACATGCCTTGCAAAATTTGTTTTTTGTTGTACCGGTTACTCTGAAAACTTTCCGTACTTGGCTCAGTTCTTTCGGTAGCTTTTCGGCGTCTGAAATGGCTACCGCTTGATGTACCAAGGTCCCCAGGACAGAATATTTCTATGCTGGGTGGCGGTAGTTGGTTACATGCAGATACCGGTCCGTGTGGGTGGTTTTTCTGTAAACACTGTGGATGAGGTACGCTATCTCTACCTCCGTAAGGAAACTGACGGGTCTTGGATATGTCTGATGTGGTATTTCAGCTTCATGGACTTAAAAAACCGAAAGATTTCTTCGACCACACCGACAATATCCATGACCACATCAAGTTCACGACGGAGGTAGATACGGACGGTGTCTCGTCATTCCTTGATGTCCTTGTCCACCGAAAAGCAAAATAGTGCCTCAGCCAGAATGTTTATAGAAAACTCATCCTCATAGACCGGTATCTGCACGCTACCAGCTACCACCACCCAGCACAGAAACATTCTGTTCTGATGACCTTGGTACATCGAGCGTTAGACGTTTCAGACTCTGCAAACCTGAGCCACGTACGGAAAGATTTCAAAGGAGACGGGTACAAAAACAATAACGAAAAGAATCGCAAGTCATCTCACCGAAGACCCGTAAGCATAAGGCCGCTGAGGAGGATTGGAAGAAATTTGTGTTTTAGGCGTTCTGTGCTCAGTAACGACAACATACGAGGCCTCAGAATGCCGGGAATATACGGAATACCATACGGATGCGGACAGTTCTAAATTGGACAGACTGTGCGCACGACTGAACAGCGCCATATAGAAATTAAGAGTTGTTCAAAAATGGTTCAAATGGCTCTGAGCACTATGGGACTCAACTGCTGTGGTTATCAGTCCCCTAGAACTTAGAACTACTTAAACATAACTAACCTAAGGACATCACACACATCCATGCCCGAGGCAGGATTCGAACCTGCGACCGTAGCAGTCGCACGGTTCCGGACTGCGCGCCTAGAACCGCGAGACCACCGCGGCCGGCAAGAGTTGTTCGCACTTACAGTTATCCTGTGAAATTTCCGGGCAGGAAGGAGCGCCGGTCCCCGGCAGGAATCCGCCCGGCGGATTTGTGTCGAGATCCGGTGAGCCGACCAGTCTGTGGATGGTTTTTAGGCGGTTTTCCATCTGCCTCGGCGAATGCGGGTTGGTACCCCTTATTCCGCCTCAGCTACACTATGTCAACGATTGCTGCTCAAACAAGTTCTCCACGTACGCGTACACCACCATTACTCTACCAAGCAAACATAGGGGTTACACTCGTCTGGTGTGAGACGTTCCCTGAGGGGTCCACCGGGGGCCGAACCGCACAATAACCCTGGGTCTGGTGTGGGGCGGCGGAGGGGTGAAGTGGACTGCGGTAGTCGTCGTGGGGTTGTGGACCACTGCGGCTGCGGCAGGGACGGAGCCTCTCCGTCGTTCCTAGGTCCCCGGTTAACATAACATCCCGAGAAATCAGCAGCAGCAAAGCATGCTCTGCAAAACGCACACCGAATTGCATTCGACAAAACGTCTACCATAAAAGAAGCGATCGAAAACAAAAATTTCTGAATAGCCCCTAAATAAAGACTGCGGTCTACAGCTAAGCACAGTTTCGGATCCGGCCATCGGAAGATTGAAGTGGGCGCGGCGGTCTTGTGAGCAAAACGTTAGCTTGTACGGTGCTGGACCCGGCACCGGTGACAGCTTCTCGAAAGCTCGTGGATTTTAAATCACTTGATGCGGCTGCAGCCTGAGGGAATTATTTCAGTACATATCGCCGCAGAAGTATCCATTCATATATAACGTTGTCCTATTTCTTTCCTTTCTCAGACGTCTGGTTAAAAATGGAAAGTGACGCGGACCTTGATCAAGCGTGACTTCCTTTTAACTGTACGGTATATGTTACATTGCATTTAGGAACTTTCGGGTAATTGAACACGTATCAATAATTACAGATTTCTGTAGTTGTATATATACGTTTGGATGTAGCTGTATTGCGTTGATGTACTGGTGGATATTGTGTGGTATGACTCCTGTAGTTGATAGTATAATTGGTTTGATGTCAACTTTATCCTGATGCCACATGCCTTTGACTTCCTCAGCCAGCTGGACGTATTTTTCAATTTTTCTCCTGTTTTCTTCTGTATATTTGTTGTATTGGGTATGGATATTTCGATTAGTTGTGTTAATTTCTTATTTTTATTGGTGAGTATGATGTCAGGTTTGTTATGTGGTGTTGTTTTATCTGTTGTAATGGTTCTGTTCCAGTATAATACTTGTATGTGGAAACGTGTTGTTTTATTAGTTTATGTTGTAGGGCAAGTTGTTGATGTATTATTTTTGCTACATTGTCATGTCTTCTGGTGTATTCTGTATTTGCTAGTATTGTACATCCGCTTGTGATGTGATCTACTGTTTCTATTTGTTGTTTGCAAAGCCTGCATTTATTTTAGAGTTCCACTCTTACGACGCTATGTGTGTGTGTGTGTGTGTGTGTGTGTGTGTGTGTGTGTGTGTGTGTGTGTGTGTGGAACTGTCAAACTACCGTCACATCGTAATTAACATTTTATTTTCAACATATTGAAATCATTTAACATCTTACGAAAACAGTGTCAGTTATAAGACAGTCCACTGACTATATAATATGGACGTCACATCAATCTAGACGTACTTGGAAATGGCGATAAAGACGAAACAGTCTGTCGTGAATACAGATTACGTATTATAAGGAGCTATTTGGTACATCTACTGTAATAATCATGTTGTTATGAGATATATATTAAGCTGCTGGATATAAAGAAGAAAAATAGTTGACGAGGCCTACAAGACTAAATACAATAAACAGAAAATGTTAACTTTTATGGACCGCACATAGTTTACAATTTTAATTACAAAACTCAGAGCCTAGATTGAATGGAGCATCTTAGTTCAGTTACATTTATAATACGTATATTTACTGCTACTTTATTCTGCGTGTTATCATACACCATCACCATACATCATACACCATACATCGTATACCGTCACTTTTTGGGAAAGTGTGCTTGCAGCGATGAAATTTTCAGTCTATAGAAGCTTGGTATAAGAATAATATCTGGTATTAATTCTAGAACATTCTGCAGATACTTCCTAAAAATTACGCTATTTTCACAGTAGTTTCACTGTTTTTGTTCGTTCTTCAGTCTGAAGACTTTTTTGATGTGGCTCTCCACGTTACTCTGTCCTCCACAAACCTCTCCATCTCCGAATAAGTGCTGCAACCTAATCCTCTTGAATCTGCTATTGCATTCATTTCTTGGGCTCCCTATATAATTTTCAACCCCATACTTTCCTCCGGTACTAAATTTGTGATTATTTGATGCCTCAGAATGCATCCTAAGAACCGATCCCTTCTCTTAGTCAAGTTGTGCCGCAATTTTTTTTTTTTCACCGCGATTCTGTTCAATACCTCTTCATTACATAAGAGATCTGCATTCTCTTGTTGCACCGCATTTCAAAAGCTTTTATTCTCTTTTTGTCTGAGATCCTTATCGTCCACGTTTCACTCCCGTACAAGGATATACTCTTGACAAATACATTCAGAAAGGACTTCCTAACACTTCAGTTTATGATTACTGTTAACAAATTTCTCTACTTCGAAAAGACTTTTTGGCCATTACCAGTCTCCATTTTATATCTTCTCTACTTCGGCCATTATTACTTATTTTGCTGCCTAAATAACAATTCTCTTGTACTACTTTTAGTGTATGATCTCCTAATCTAATTTCCTGAGCATCCCCTGATTTAATTCGACCACTTTCCATTACCCTTGTTTTTCTTTTGTTGATATTCGTCTTATGTCCTCTTTTCAACACAATATCTACTCTGTTCAACTTCTCTCCCAAGTCCTTTGCTGTCTCTGATAGAATTACAATGTCATAGGCAAACACTGAAGTTTTTATTTCTTCTCCCTGAACTTTAATCCCATCTCCAAGTTTTTCTTTGGTTCTCTTTACTGCTTGCTCATTAGACATATTGAATAATATCGGGATAGGCTACAATACTGCCTCACTCCCTTCTCAGCCACAGCATTCGAGATTGCTCAATGATTAGCACATTGGACTTGGGTGGACCACGATTCAAATCCCCTTCCGACCACCCGGACTTACATTTTCTGTCGTTTCCATAAATTAGTTAAGAAAAATGCCGGGATGGTTCTTCCAAAAGGGCACAATCGATTTCCTACTCCAGTCTTCACTGATTCGAGGTTGTGATCCCCTAATGAGATCGTTGTCGACAGAACATTAAAAATTAGTCTTCCTTCTTTCTTTTTCAACCACTGCTTGTTCTTAGCAATTACCAATATTTTCTTCTCAAAGAAAAGAAGCGTAAATATAGTACCAGGCCCAAAATCAGCTCATACAAAGACGGTTGATTAGTTAGTTAGATAGTTAGTTAGGTTCTTGTTCCATTGATCATTTGCGCAATAAATCGTAATGATGTGGAATGAGTGATTTTACATTCACATCACAAATTAATTTGTAAATTAGGCTACATGCTGAGTATTTATAAGTTTCATTATTGTTATAGTCCTTATTATTATTAAGTATGCACCCAACACCTTTTACACCTTGCAATAACAAAAGTTCTTCTATGGAATAGGAGCTGTCAAGGAGAATATTTTTGATTGTTTTCAAATTTTACTTTTCTGTCTGTCAGACAATTTATATCTTGGGTAAGTGTTCAAAAACGTTATCTTTTAGCATTGTTCGCCCCTTTTGGTGCTAAAACCAAGATAAACATGGAGTAATGAACGTTATTTTTCCTTCTGGCATTGTAATTATGTATGTCATTGTTCTGTTTGAACTGCAGTGGGTTATTTACAATAAACTTCATAAGGGAATAAATATATCTGAAGCAATAGTCAAAATGACCAATTCTTTAAGCATATATCTGTAAGATTATCGGGGTGAGCACGACATAGAGTAATATACATACTGCTCGTTTTCAGCAGTGAAGAATTCCTTTCTTGAATATGAGTTACTCCAGAACATTTTCCATAAGTTATTACTGACTAAAAATATGAAAAATATTCCAACAAACTGAACTGTCTCTACCCAAGATTTTTAAGTTCCCACTCTTTCTATTATTTCCTCACTGTGTGTTGCTATTATCATTTATGTAGTGTCTCTAGATGTGTAGAACTGAATGTCATGTCTTTTTAAAATTGAGAGTGAGACCATTCCCAGAAAACTAGTCAATGACACTGTTAAGAACATTCTTTATCATTTCTTCTGATTCTCTATATATGCTTGGATTGGTTATAGTACTAGTGTCACCGAGAAAAAGAACTAATTCTGTTAGTTCTACATTAGATGTAACATCATTTACATACACCAGCAATAATTTCGGATCTAAGATTGATCCTTATGGAAATCTATGATTTCTCCCCAGTCAGAGGAATCTCCTCTGATTACATTAGTGGGATTACTAAGTACAAGTTTCTGGATTCTTTTGGTTAGATATGACATTATCCATTGGTTGGCTATACCAGCAATTTCGTAAAATCTCACTTTATCTAGGAGGATATTGTGATTCACAATGTCAAATTCTTTAGGTAGGTCACAGATAATACCAACTGGGGGTATTTCGTTATTTAATGTTTGCGAAATCTGGTGTGTGAACGTGTAAATGGCATTCTCATAAGGGCAACTCTTCTGAAATCCGACCTGTGATTTGCAAACTATGTCAGTAGTGAAGCAGGACAGTAATCACTGACATTCCTCCTACCACATTTCTTATAGGGGGGTTGTATAATGGTGTATATCAAGCTCTCTCGAATAATGCTTTGATTAAGTAATGCATTTCAAACTTCAAATAAGACAGAATTTATTATACTGGAGGAAATCTTGAGTAGTCTGTTGTAAACACTATCAGCTCCATATCAGCTTTTATTTTTGGGAGAATGCACAATTGTATCAACTTCGGAGGGAAAAGTTGGTGATACATACGTAACTGACTTTTATGAGAGTTGCTTTTTCAACATGCTGCTGAGCTTTATCTCTTGAACTGTGTGTCCCTATACTTCCCAGTCTATTTAAGAAATGATTATTAAATGAATTTGCTGCATGAGACTTATCAGTTGTAGTCCTTCCATTCAGTTTAATAGTGATATCATCCTGCTCTTTGGCCAGTTGTCCTTTCTCTACTTTTATTGTATTCCATTTAGCTTTAAGTCTGTTTTCAAAATTACGGATGTCTGAAATAATATGCATGTTCCTTCATTTTTAATTACTTTTCTTAGTAATTTTGACTAGTTTTTGTAGTGTGCTTCTATTGTTGGATCTTTACTTGTTCTTGCCAACAGGTACAATTCCTTTTTTTCTCAGGATATTTTAATCCTTCTAGTGATTCATTGTTTTTACAAGGCTGTTTAATATCCTTTCTGATTGACTTATTTGGAAAAATATTTTCAAATGACATGAATTTATTTATCATTGAATAAATTAAATTTTCTGTCATTATTTGGTTCTTATAAATTTCATCCCAAGTTACCTCTTTTAACTACTCCAAAACACATTTGTTACAACTGATTTCCACTCAGGAGAACTATACTGCAAAGCACTATCTCATTTATTCTAACTCACTGTGAATCATGATCAGAGAGAGCATTTGGTACTGGATATACAGTGATTTCTTTGCTCTGAGGTTCATCAGAGGAAATGTTATCTATTAGAGTCCTATTGCCTTTAACCACCCACACTGGAAAGTTAATTACTTAATTATAGGATCCAAATAAGGTTCCCAGATCATTTTTCTTATCATAATCCTTTAGAAACTCTACATTGAAATCACCACATACCATTAACTGCTTCCTGCTGTCTGACAGATAGCATAGTCAGGAACCCAAATTTCTCATAAACAATTCAAAATTTCACAGTGGGGATCTATATACAGTTACAATTAAAAGCGAACAGTATTAATTCACAGCCACACACTTCTATGTGCTGACCACTACAAAAGCTACTTGTCTCATCGTTTTTGAACTTGTGTTCTGTCTTGATACAATGACGGAAGAAAAACCGCAACATCAAGAAGGTGGTGTGCGACGTAAACGAAAGTTGGAAGGCATGTTTCTACATCTGAGAGATGATGTCTATTCGAACAGTTGCATAAGAGCGACGCTAGTAGCTCCACTAAGAGGACGGAAATACTGTTTGCTTCAAATACACGTTGTAACGGTCATGAGCGTTAGTTATCTTTGAGTTTTGACATGGTGAGCCGATATTAGTCAACAATGTCTTTCAGGTGAGAAAGACACCATTATCAACGTCTCACTGAATTTGAACACGATAGTGTGATAGGGCTACGGAAAGCTGGACGTTTCTTTTGCGATACTGCAGAAAGATTTGGCAGGAATATAGTCACTGTACATGATCGCTGGCAGCGGTGGTCACGAAAATGTACGGACGCAAGGAGATCGGGCTCCGGACGGCCACGTGGCACTAACGAGAAGGACGACCATCGTTTTCGGAGTGTGGCTCTGGCGCATCTTACTCCATCTGCAGCAGCAATCTGAGCAGCAGTAGGCACAACAGTGACACAACCGAACTGTTACAAATCGGTTACCTCAAGAACAGCTCCGAGCCAGATACCCTGTAGCTTGCATTCCACCGCCATTTGCGAATTCAATGGTTTCAAGCGAGAGCTCATTGGAGGACAGGGTGGAGGCCTGTTGTGTCTTCTGATGAAAGCTGGTTCTGCCTCGGTGACAGTGATGACCGTAAGTTGGCTCGAAGGAGTCCAGTTGAAGGTCTGCAGTCGACCTATCTGTACGCGAGACACACTGGACCTAAACCTGCAGTTATGGAATGGGGTGCGTCTTCGCATGACAGCAAAATTGTACGTCAATAACGTGAGTCGACCTGTTGTGCTGCCATTCACAAACAACATTCCGAGGGTGTCTTCCAACAGGATAACGCTCTCCCACATACTGCTGTTGCTATCCAACATGCTCTAAGAAGTGTCAACATGTTGCCTTGGCCTACTCGATCACCTGATCTGTTTCCAATAGAGCACATATGGGGCACCAACGGTCAACAACTCCAGCGAAATCCTCGACCACCTTTAACCGCCCCTGTACTGACCGACCAAGTTCAAAAGGAATGGTACTCCATCCCACAAACTGACATCCGACGCCTGTACAACACAATGAATGCGCGTCTGCATGTTTGCATTCAACATTCTGACAGTTATTCGTACACCAGTTACTAATGTACCAGCATTTCACATCTCGCACTTACATTAAACTTTGATCTTGCAGTGTTAATCACTTAAATATATTAGACACTCAAATTTATTATCGAAATGTCACTACTCTACATTATGTATTTCTTGATATTGCGATATTTTTTCCGTATCTAAGTCTGAGCCTCCATATGTGATTTCTCCCCAGTTAAGGGAGTCTCCCCCTATCACATTGGTTGAATTACTAAGTACAACTTTTAGCATTATTTAGTTAGATATTACATTGCTCACTGTTACGCTGTACCACCACTCCCATAAAACATGTTTATCTCGGAAGATATTGTGGTTAACGCAGTCAAATGCTTTCGATAGGTCACAGAAAATACCAACCAATGCTATTTTGTTACTTAATGCTAGTAAAACTTGGTTAGTGAACGTGTAAATGGCATTCTCAGTAGAACAACTCTTCTGAATTTCATACTGCGATTTACTAAGGATATTATTATTGCTCAGAAAAATTTGAAAAATGTCAGTAGTGAAACAGGACAGCAATTACTGACATCTCTTCTTTCACTTTTCTTCTAGAGGGGTTTAACAATGGCATATTTCAAGCTTTCTAGGAAAATGTCTTCAGTAAGTGATGCATTGCATATTTCGAATGAGACTGGACTTATTATTTAGGAACAAACCTTTTATGCTCTATCTTTAATACTTAGAAACACCATCAAATTCATAAGAGCCTATATTTTTGAGGAAATAAACGATTTTATTAATTTCAGAGGGAAAAGTTTTTGATATATTCATGTGATTGAATTTTGTGAATTGCTTTTTCAAAATACTGCTGTACTTTTTATCTTGAACTGTTTGTCTTATATTTTCCACAATATGTAAGAAAAGATCATTAAACGTATTTGCTGTCTATGACTCATAATTTACAGGTCTTCCATGTAATTCAGTAGTGTTGTTACCCCGTTCTTTGGCCATTAATTCACAATTTCACAGTTATATGTACTGATCACTACAAAATCTACTTGTTCAATGTTTTTGAACTTGTGTTCTGTATTAATACATATTAAAGTTCCTTATTTTCCCGTATTAGTTCTACGTGAGTAACAAGGCAGACTGTAATCTTTTATATTTAACTTCTCTAGTCTGGTGGTTATGTGGTGCTTGTATAGGCACACGATATCTATCTTTTCAGAGATGTCTAAATTTTCTATTTAGTAAGAAGCTCTTCTACGTTATTACTCAGTCCTCTAATATTTTGATGAAGCAATTTAACGTTACATTTCTGTGCGTCCTTAATCATTTTGGGTGAGTCTTCCTCTATTTTAACTTATCTCATAACAGGGTGGCTGAAGTCTGATTCTGTTACCAGTACCCACAGGCGCCTTGCACTGAGTGGTTCACCAAACATTTTCTGAGCTAATCCATCTTTCGCTCTGTAATTCAGATGTACGTCATGTTTAGTATATTCCCATTTCCCAATTACAGTAGCAGGCACTGCACTGATATACGATTTCATTTCGGTCAGCAGCAGCCTGCTCAACTCTGTGTCCACACAGCTCACATCAGTACTAACCCAGAGCCGGTCACGGCACTGCCTGACCTCCACAAAACTCACATTTATGTATACAGGGTGGTCCATTGATCGCGACCGGGCCAAATACCTCACGAAATAAGCGTCAAACGAAAAAACTACAAAGAATGAAACTCGTCTAGCTTGAAGGGGGAAACCAGATGGCGCTTTGGTTGGCCGCTAGATGGCGCTAACATGGGTCAAACGGATATTAACTGCGTTTCTTCTTTTCTTAAATAGGAACCCCCACTTTTTGTTACGTATTCGTGTAGTACGTAAAGAAATATGAATGTTTTAGTTGGACCACTTTTTTCGCTTTGTGACACATGGCTCTGCAATAGTCACAAACATATGGCTCATAATTTTAGACGAACAGTTGGTAAGAGGTAGGTTTTTTAAATTAAAATACAGAACGTAGGTTCGTTTGAACATTTTATTATGGTTGTTCCAATGTGATACATGTACCTTTGTGAACTTATCATTCCTGAGAACGCATGCTATTGCAGCGTGATTATCTGTAAATACCACATTAATGCAATAAATGCTCAAAATGATGTCCGTCATCCTCAATGGATTTGGAAATACGTGTAACGACATTCCTCTCAACAGCGAGTAGTTCGCCTTCCGTAATGTTCGCACATGCGCATACATTGCACCATTTAGATTGCCATCGATAAAATGGGGGCCAATTATTCTTCCTCCCACAATGCCGCACCATACATTAACACGCCAAGGTCGCTGATGTTCCACTTGTCGCAGCCATCGTGGATTTTCTGTTGCCCAATAGCGCATATTATGCCGGTTTACGTTACCGCTGTTGGTGAATGACGCTTCGTCGCTGAATAGAACGCGTGAAAAAATCTGTCATCGTCCCGTAATTTCTATTGTGCCCAGTGGCAGAACTGTACATGACGTTCAAAGTCGTCGCCATGCAATTCCTGGTGCATAGAAATATGGTACGGGTGCAATCGATGTTGATGTAGCATTCTCAACACCGGCGTTTTTGAGATTCCAGATTCTCGCGTAATTTGTCTGTTACTGATGTGCGGATTAGCCGCGACAGCAGCTAAAACACCTATTTGGGCACCATCATTTGTTGTAGGTCGTACTTTACTTTTCACATGTGGCTGAACACTTCCTGTTCCCTTAAATAACGCAATTATCCGGCGAACGGTCCGGACACTTGGATGATGTCGTCCAGGGTACCGAGCAGCATACAAAGCACACGCCCATTGGGCATTTTGATCACAATAGCCATACACCAATACGAATTTGACCTTTTCCACAAGTGGTAAACGGTCCGTTTTAACACGAAGCAAATACCGTCTGCACTGGCGGAATGTTACGTGATCCCACGTACTTATACATTTGTGACTATTACAGCATCAACTATCACAAAGCGAAAAAAGTGGTCCAACTAAAACATTCATATTTCATTACATACTACACGAATATGTAATAAAATTGGGGGTTCCTATTTTAATAAGACGCACCTGATATCCGTTTGACCTATGGCAGCGCCATCTAGCGGGCCAACGATAGCGCCATCTGATTTTCCCCTTCAAACTAGACGAGATTCTTTCTTTGTAGTTTTTTCGTTTGATGCTTATTTCGTGAGATATTTGGCCCTGTCACTATCAATGGACCACCTTGTATAGTTCACCCAAGTCACACCTAATTCTGTATTTTTTGGATTTAACGAGTTCAAATGTCTCTAAGCACTATGGGACTTAACGTCTGAGGTCATCAGTCCCCTAGACGTAGAACTACTTAAACCTGACTAACTTGCCCGAGGCAAGATTCGAACGTGCGACCGTATCAGCCGCTTGGTTCCAGACTCAAGCGCCTAGAACCGTTCGGCCACAGCGGCAGGCGGTTTTAACGAGTCTGTCCCCTGTTACACCTACTGTGATAATCTTATCCTCCTTATCAAAATCGTTACAAAAATTTACTGGCACTTGGGTTGTGTAATACTTGTGATCTGATCTAATTTACCCTGTACTGTCTGGCCTACATCCCAGTCATGGCTAGTACCTAGCAGCAAGACTCTTTTCTTCCTACTCTTTCTTGGTACCGATCTACTGTTAGTTTCTTCGGTGGAAGTCTGCTGCAGTCTACTGTTGTAACCTATACCTGGGTGAGGCTCTTCCCCTCCTACTTCATGTAACAAGTCAAATTTATTCGCTACTGTTAGCTCAAATGTAGATGAAGTTACAGAACTATTCCCGTTTGCCAATTATTTGTTACCTTTACCCAGTTCACCCAGTGTAATTCGGCCTGAAGGACACATATGTTTACCGACTGTTCGGCGATTCTCCTGTCTTCTTTTCAGAGCCTACAGTTCCGCGGGAGACTCTCGCTTAGTTCCCCATTCAATTCCTCACTGCAGTCGCCCAGTGCAATTCCAACCAACAATCTACACATACCACTCCATGTTTGATTCCCTACGTTAACATCCTCACTTATCACCTATTGCAACACAGTTTAAATGCTCAAAATACACTCTAAGGAAAAAAAAAAATGCGCACCACGAAGGAATTATCCGCACGGAACATACCTCGGTAGAAGTAATACAGATGTTCAGAAAAACAAATCTTTCAGTTTCAGCATTTTGTTGACAGGAAACCAGCAGCTTTATTCGGTTTTATAAAGCGTTTGTTAGCGAATCTGTCAACAGTTTAGTTTTGGCTTGATGTTCATGCTTAAGATCAGCCACTTTCAGTGGAGCCTCAGTAGGCCAGGCTTGAAAGTGAACCACTAAGCTTTGAAACTAGCCGCTAAATATAAGTACAGGAACTGTTGACAGATTCTTTCATAAACACGTTAAGAAAAACAGATTATTGCAGTTGAAGCAAATCTAAATGATTTATTCAAGATAAAGAGCTTAACAAATTGAGTAAGTCAATAACGCGCTGGTCCCCATCTGGCCAGCAGATAGTTGTTAGATGTTCTCCTCAGGGATATCATGCCGACTTCTGTCCAAGTGAAGCGTTAGATTGTAAAAATCCCTGTCTGGTTGGAGGTCCCTGACCATAACAGTCCAAATTTTCTCAATTGGCGAGACATCCGGTGACCTTGCTGGCCATCATAGAGTTTGACAAGCACGCTGAAAATGTCGTGTGGCTAGGGCCTCCCGTAGGGTAGACCGGTCGCCTGGTGCAACTCTTTCTGGTTCACGCTACTTCGGCGACTTGCGCGTCGATGGGCATGATATGATGATGAAGACAACACAACACCCAGTCCCTGAGCGAAGAAAATCTCCGACCCAGTGGGGAATCGAACCCGGTCCCCTTTGCATGGCTTGTCGTCGCGCTGTCCACTCAGCTATCGAGGCGGACATAAGCACGCTGACAAGCAATAGAAACTCTCGCCATATGGGGCCGGGAATTATCTTTCTGAAATGTGAGCCCAGGATGGCTTGCCATGATGGACAACAAAACGGGGTGCAAAATGTCATCGAGTTACAGCTGTGCTGTAAGGGTGTCGCGCGTAACAACCAAATGTGCCCTGCTATGAAAAGAAATGGGACTCCAGACCATCGCTTATAGTTGTCGGATCGTATGGCTGGCGACAGTCAGGTTGGTATGCCACTGCCATCTGGGGCGACACGAGACAATTTTTCGCTAGTTGGGGGGGGGGGGGAGGAGGGGGGGGGAGTTCGGTTGTTTGGGGATGGAGACCAGACAGCGAAGTCATCGGTCTCATCGGATTAGGGAAGGATGGGGAAGGAAGTCGGCCGTGCCCTTTCAAAGGAACCATCCCGGCATTTACCTGGAGCGATTTAGGGAAATCACGGAAAACCTAAATCAGGATGGCCGGACGCGGGATTGAACCGTCGTCCTCCCGAATGCGAGTCCAGTGTCTAACCACTACGCCACCTCGCTCGGTTTTTCACTAGTGATCGGGGCTCAGTTCGAAGCGGGACTCATCACTGAAGATAATTGTACTCCAATCAATGAGAATCCAAGCCGAAGACGTGTCCAGAGACGCCATGGACAGTGGTGGGATACCAACCTGATTGTCGCCCAGCATACAAGCCGACAACCAGAGTGATGGTTTGGGATGACATTTCATTACATGGCAAGACACCGTTTGGTTGTCATCCACGGCACCCTTACAGCACAGAGGTAGGTCGACGATATTCTGTTCCTCGTTTTGTTGCCCTACATGGCAAGCCATTCTTGGCTTACATTTCAGCAAGATAATTCCCGCCCGCACATAGCGAGAATTTGTAACGCTTGTTTTCCTGCATTCCAAACGGTACCTTGGCCAGTAACGTCGCCGGATCTTTCCCCGTTTGAGAACGTCTGGAGCCTAATGTGCAGGGGCCTTACAAACAGCTCGGGATCTTGACGATGTAACGCGCTAATTGGACAGATTTTGGCACCTTATCCCTCAAGCGGACATCGAGCAACTCTAACAATCGGTGCCAAGCCAAATAACTGCTCGCATAAAGGCCAGAGGTGGCAACGCGTCATTGACTTGTTCAGTTTGTGAATCTCTTTCTCTCGAATGATCATCCAATTTTTCTGTTTATTTGTATATGTACATCGCTTCTACAGATTTCCGTCACATTCGCATAATTCCTTCGTGGCCTGTCGCTTTCTTTGTCTTAAGCCGTCGGCACACGAACCGTGCTGTCGAACGTTAACGTTGAGCGTGCCAAGTTCAACGTGCTGCTGAGCGCTCAGGAACGATGCGACTTGTGCATACGGTACGTGGGCCCCAACGTGGTATGCGCGATCGCAACGCACTCCAGCGGCAGTTGAGCGATTTTTCTAGTTCGTAAATCACACTGTTTACTCAACGGGCGCGCCTAAAATTCCCACGTTAGCTCCATTAAAACGCACATTTCTGCCATCGTCCACGAAAAGGAAAATACCATGTCCAATCAATAAGGACACAGGCTTATAAAAGTGCCATTACAAATAGTGCGATACAAATTTGGAATACTTTTCCGCATAAGATAAACATTATTTCGTCATTCCTACATTTTAGTAAAACCCCAAGGTCACTGTTCCTGCCCGGCAGCAGAATCTTTTGCAAGATGTGAATTACGAAACGTAAAAGAAAAAGGAGCAAAACATCTTTATACAAGTAGCGCAAGCTGTCCAGTAGATTAAGTCAATCGAACAAAATCACCCGTAAAAAAAAAAAAAAGAAAAAAAAGGTGAACTCATATTTACGTAACATCAAATATTATAGTATGTACTTATATTGAACTAATAGTAAAGGTTGGTTGGTTGTTTTGGGGAAGGAGACCAGACAGCGTGGTCATCGGTCTCATCGGATTAGGGAAGGATGGGAAGGAAGTCGGCCGTGCCCTTTCAGAGGAACCATTCTGGCATTTGCCTGGAGTGATTTAGGGAAATCACGGAAAACCTAAATCAGGATGGCCGGACGCGGGATTAATAATAAAGCATCAGAACTTAATAAAACGCGAATGTTAAGAAAAAAAAATTGTAGCTGCGAAGACGCTAACCACTGCCCCAACAAACAACTCATCACAGGTCAGTGACGCTACGCGTTACGCTGAAGCAACAACACTTTCCTAGTATCTATCATAGTTTACTAGTCTGTGCTGAAAACCTTAATCATAGATATGTTACTAATTGCAATATAATTATAACAAATTTACCAAGAACAATGCGTTTTGGGTGGATCTTCAGTGTGTCGCTGCCTTCAAATAGCCTACTCTCATAATACGCAAGTTACAATAATTCTTTTGCCACGAATATGATGTTTCTCATTATTGTATTGGAACGAATCACACAGTTAACAACGTGTTTTCCAATCATTCTCAATTTGCTGGTGCTCAGAAATGGCAAATATACATATAGGCTTGAAAGGAATGCCAAAATGGCGTCTCACAACTCTGTACTGAAGGGAGACGGCGTGCGTGTGACGTAGGTGGCGTTGTGCCATCTCATTGGTCAACGCTCAGACGCACGCTCAGTATATCTGACACGTCAGATATCGATCTGCACGTTCGGAAAGACTCCCGAACGTGCTATTCCATGCTATGACGTCAGAAACTCGGCACGCTCAACGCTCAGCGGTCGGATGCACGGTCCGTGTGCCGACGGCTTTAGAGTGTAGAATTAAAACACTTAACACACTTTACGCTACACGGATTTTGAGCAAAGAAGCGAAGCTCAGGAGGCGACAAGTGACGGTGTCTGTGGTGTTGGCAGTGGTGGCGGCACTTCTACACGGCGACGGTGGCTCTGATGCTGGGCGTGGCGCTGGTGGCGCAACTGCCGTGGCTGGGGGTGCCGCTGCTGGTGCGCCAGGGGGTGCTGCTGGCGTGGGCGGGCTACGGCATGGTGCCCACCGTACACCTCGCCGCCATGCACGGCGGCTGGGCCTCGCCCGTTGTCAAGGTAGGCGGAGAGCTGCTTACAACCTCATCAATCAGTTCAAAGTTAGTCGATTTAGCCTAGTATAGTGTGAGCAGAATGATGCATCAGGGACAGTTTGGTGGATATGTGACGTAATTTGGGCGCGACTCGTGTACTGAGGTTCCAGAGGTTGTTAGTGTTCAGTCTTAGTGCTCACTCGTTAAGGCAGGCAAACACCTGCTTACAACCCCATTGTTCAAACTACGGTCAGGCAAGGTATCGTACTACATCCTGAGGAGAATGACGTGTCCAGGCCACTTTGCTGGACACATGACATAACTGGGGCTCAACTTACGTGCTGGGGTTCAAGAATTTGTCAGTGTTCTGTTCTAGCCCTCACTCTGACGCAAGTAACGCAATTTGCCAAAAATCTATAGCATGTGCCCTATTGATAGTTTATGAAGGCAATGAGGAACGATAGCCAGAAGCAGTTATTACCTCTCGCTCACTGTCATTTGAATATGAGGCAGAAGACAGTTTAGCTACAGAGAACCTTTAAGAAAGTGTAGGAAGCAGAATACCACTCCAAACTTCATGAAGTAGTCGGTGATCGTATGCATTAATCTGTTAAATTTATCAGTTCATTTGCCTGCTTTCCTCTGAATACTGTTACGTTAATCTTTACTAGTACTTTCATTTATTTTCATTTTGCTGCAGTCCTGGTTCATCTTTTTAATCAAATTGTATACTCCTTCATAACAGAATGTTCACCACTTGCTTCTTTTTGGGATGTAACGTACAAGTAATATTGATACAAACATTCTACATAAAAATTTTATTTTTCTTTTCTTTTAATTTGTGTTTCCTCCTACTATATAAATGCCAGTTACGTGTGTTTAATGTGCCTTGGTGTAATTTATTTACAACCCTCCTAAGAGTTTTCACTGCTGGTTTCGTTATCTTTACATGCTTATCTTTTTTAGACTTACAAAATTCGTATATTCCATTTACATTATACTTCAAGTTTTGTGAATTGCATAACTTCTATCTCCTTTTCTGTATAATATTGCTTCTATCATTTTTCCATGCATTAACAGGATATACAGATTATGGAAATGCAGTTATCTTTAGGGAAAAATTTTTGCGGTAAATTTGGTTACTTGGTCCCAGGAAACAATTATTTCTTCTTTTTCTGTGTATCAGTGCTGTGTAGATAAGCAGAATTGCAACACTACAGATTAAAGACTACAGGTTTTTCTAGGTAGCAGTCTTACCCTTGACTAATGAAAAATTCACTCAGAAGAATTTCAAACAGACGGTTTGAAAAGAACAATACTGTGTGAAATGTTGAACTTCCAATGAAAAATATCATAAAAAATTAATTATTACTAACTGTGCTCTATACAGTCAGTTACTGTTCGGTCTGGCAGAAACATATTGATATATTCTTTTCCTGCCTTGCTCACTGTTGCATGTGTGAAATATTTTTAAGTATTGCGAATAATAAGATCAAAAATACCTAAATAAAAAAATCATAAAGTCAATACAGAAATAAAAGTACACTGAATAGAAATGAGGAGTTGGTCAGATATTCTTTGGTTGGAGTATTGAAACTGAGAAACTTCGTTTCTGATAAACCGTTACAAGCTTATTTAGGCTTCATTATCATATTTTTGTGACTAAATGAGTGTCAGATGTTCATAACAGTATGT
Organism: Schistocerca piceifrons; assembly: GCF_021461385.2. NCBI lineage: Eukaryota > Metazoa > Arthropoda > Insecta > Orthoptera > Acrididae > Schistocerca > Schistocerca piceifrons. Next base: position 1,041,912,606 of record NC_060138.1, read on the forward strand.
TAAAAAATTGAAACACTGTTATTAAACTTAATTAGTATTTGGAAATTTGTGACTGTTGTGTGAACTGAATTACGAATCACCTGATAGCAGTACGGATAATTCAGTAAAGCAGGAGTGGGCAATTATTTTGACTTGAAAGCCACTTTTTGGAAGAGGAGTTTAGCATGGGGCTGCACCTTTTAGGAAGACTGAACTCGATAATTAACTTTGTATTTCAAAAAAGGTGTAAATTGCACCATGAAAGTCAATAAGGAAAAATAAAATAAAATGCTGACAATTATATTCACTTTACTTATTGTGCTAATTTCATATCATCTATAGCTTCAAGTACATTCAATTTAAAATCAGTTTAATTAAACAAACGCATCCTGTCACCATTTTCTACAATTTCTTGTAATTAGGAGTGACATCTCTTGTTGAGATACTCATCACTATCTACTACATAATGCCTTACAGGGGCCATCTCTGTTTACTCACGTTGGCCTTGAAGCAAGACAAACTTTACCACCAAGTATATGTTGAGCCAAATACAGTGAATATATTCTCAGAAAACTTTTTCATGTATGGAAACATTTTAGCAAACGAAGATTTGTGAAATTCATTAATGTCACAGCATTAAACTTTTCTTTCACAGTGTGATCTGACTGCATATTCATAAGTTCAAGGCGCTGTGTGAATATCAGCAGTGGTAGGATGAGAGAGAGAGAACTGAATTTAGGCTTAATTCTAAGTCCTGAAATCTTCTTTTAATCTACTCCTGCTGACTCTGCAGAGACCCCTAATGTTATCAGAAACAGTTCAGGCACTTTCTTTATTCCTATTGAAGATAATGGCAGAAATTGCCTTAAGTTGCTTGCCTTGCCAATAGACCTACTTTTGCATTGAAAGGTCTTACATCCTTCCACATTTGATGAGCAAACAATTCCTTTCCCTGGAATGTCAAATTCAGTTCATTCAATATCTCAGATATATAAGGCTGCAAACATTATCTCACAAAATCCTAAGCTATCTCCTTCTTGTCCAGCAATAAGAGGAATTCATTCTGCAATCTCCAAACTCCTTTTAGCTCTTTGACAAGGCTCAAGCAGTTCAAGCTGTAGTGATGAATGACCTCTTCCCCTGTGCCTCCACATCCTAAAGAAAACATTTGAACTCTCAATGCTGCAACGCCCTTGCTCTGATTGTGTGGATCACGCCAACTTGGAATATGTCTCTACCACATGCTTTAAGTCCAGTGCTGCTTTACAAAGGCTCTCCTGATGCAAAATACAATGAAAAACGAAATGTCACAGTGTGTGTTGTGCTTATATCTTCTTTTTTAAAAGTTGAAAGATAACTACAATTTTTCCACAGAACACTATGGCCCCATTTGTTGTAATGCTTCCCGGTTTGACCCAGAATAAGCCACTTTTCTCCACACACAGCACGCTCTAGCAAGTCCCAAATAGTGATTCTGTCTGTCATTGATTGTAAACCAAGTAACTCTGTGGTGATGAAATTTTCATTAATTCCATGGATAATGATTAATTGTGCAGTGTCTTCGTTATCTGTGCTCTCATCATTGCGAAAGAAGACCAAACAAAATATTTGCTCGCAGTCTTCTAATGGTCTGTGAGTCCGTCACTAACTGAGTCCTTATGCCACATTATAGATCTTCTTGACAATGAATGCTTTCAAGTTTGTTGCTAAGAACAGGACACAATATGCTTGGACACTCTGCCACACACTGCTTAATAAACTCACCATCCGAGAAAAGACTTCTTGCGTTTTCCTAGATTATAGACTACTAAGAAACATTTAGAAATGAAGAGCTCAACAAAAACTTCTGCACTGGGACAGGCAGATTGATCTATTACCAACTAAGAGAGTAATATGACTGGAACAGAGTCAATCTAGAGAATTTCCAATCGTGTATGTTTTGAAGAAAATGAACCACAGTATTCTTAATGACGCACATAAATTTTGCCCTGTAGATATTCCATAAAGACATCAACATATAATAACATATATCCATTATGAAGGAAAAACATATGTGGCGTTGGAAAATTTTCACGCCTGCAGACTGAAAGCAATAAGCACTTTAACATTTCCGTGAATCAAAAAGTGCAATAGACAATGTAAAAGCAGAAGGTTTCGTGAATAGTACTATACTGAACGGCTATTCGTCATCGGTAATGTACGTGACATTTGAAACGATTTAACAGAAAATAGATTGGGACTCACATGGCGTTTCCGCGTGAACCAAGCTTGCAGTGTGTTACAAATTTCTCTATGTTAAAATAGGAGGAGCAAGTTTAGTGGAAACCATAGCCGAACACTTACAATTTTCTAGAAGAGCCTTCCGGAAATTACTTCATTTGTTATGATAACCGCTTCTTATAAATAGCGTGCTTTTCAATGGATTTGCAAATAAATAAAAAGTTTGTACTTAGTTACGTCTAAAGATAAAACAGTAGCAACGTTTCACACAGTAAAATAATAGATGAATAGCTACACTGAGAGAGTAACGAAGAAAATTTAGTTTCCTGTGAGGCAACATACGAAATTGAAAAGTGGATGCCATTTTATGAGTAAATCAGGGAAATTGCGATTACAGGGCGGTAAAGAATAGTAAAAATAGCAGGAAGAATAAAATATTATGTAACTTTATAATTTTTTGTTGTAGCTGAGTATACAGTAATGAGATACGTAACTACTAAGCATTCGACGTATAATTATCATAATCAATCATAATACGGTGTGAAGGAGAACAATTATTCAAACACAGAGCCAGCAATTTGGTAAAAATCATAAGGCAGACTAGCACAAAATACATGAACATATTTTCGCTGTTTTACGTCCAGATTATAGCAGCTATGGCGCAATAGCCGGTTCTATGTTTCCTAGAGTACTTATTAATTGGCATTCTAGCCAATAGCAAGTAAGACCTACTAATGTTGTATTGTATTAAAAGCTACAATAACAATCAAGGTTGGCATCTTTCGGTGTTTCAGATATTCCTACCAAGAATCCTCGAACTCTATGCGATTGGTGGCACTGCATTCTTGATCTACTGCACCAAGATCCCAGAACGTTGGTTTCCAGGTAAGAGCAGACGAGACTAGCTAACTTGTTTCGCAAACAGGAAACATACGTATTTTCCATACGTCGCTTTACATTCAATAAATAGAGATATTCTTCTTCTTCCTTTTCTGTACTTTCCATATTAGGTCAACAGTAAACTCTTACGGTTCTCACCATTTTCTCGTCCTGCCAGGATCTCTTTTCCCTTTTCGTTTACAATTTTTATTTTCTAGCGAGATAAAATTTCGCAGATGAATCACTGGCGACGCAGTGCACAAACAGTACCGGAGAGAGTGTTTGTTTTCCATAAAGTGTGCTAACACTACATTGAATACAGATATGAGTTGCTAATAATACAAACACAAGACAAGCATATGGGCAGATTCTACGTAAACCTCTGCACACAGATCTGCACTGCTGCAGGGGAAACTGCATCTTAGCAGTTGTAGTTTTCTTCCGGAAAAGGCGACTTCCTCCACTACGAGCGCCGCTCCAGGGAGAGTACACCTCCTTATTATTTCCTGTCCAGTTCTCTCATGCGAATAGACAAAACAACTTCACTGAACTCGTGTTTACATAGTGGAGTTATTTCAGTCAATTTAGTGAGTACTTACTATTGTGTAAAATACGTCACTATAAACAATGGCTGAGAAGTGCTCCATTTGTGTGATGTTGTCAGTGACTTATGTAACTGTGGTGAGAAAGAGATTTGACTGGTAAATGTGGCATCTTGCTGGTATCTGTCTTTGATAGTATATTGTAAAGCCATGTAAGAGTGCTGCAATAACTTGGTGCTGAATTAATGAATGACCGTGAAGTTATTGCACTTCTCTCACCATTAATTATGTTACTTGTAGACTGCAGAAACCTCTCCTATTCAGGAATTGCTGGCCCTTGGGGTGGGCTGCGATGAGGGAAGCCACTTTCACACACAAAACATCTGTATGTTACAGCCCTCTGCAGTTCCTTATCCATATAAACGATTTAGGAGACAATCTGAGCTGCAGTCTTAGGTTGTTTTCATGTAACACTGGCGTTTACCGCCTAATAAAGTCATAAGTAGATCAAAACAAACTGCAAAACGGTTTAGATACAGAAGATCAAAACAAACTGCAAAATTATTTAAAAAATATATCTGTATGGTGCGAAAATTGGCAATTGACCCGAAATAATGAAAAGCGTGAGGTCAACCACACGAGTGCTAAAAGGAATCCGTTAAACTTCGGTTACACGATAAACCAAAGATATCTAAAGGCAGGAAATTCAACTAAATACCTAGAAATTATAACTACGAACAAATTAAACTGGCAAGAACACGTACAAAATGTTTTGGGGAAGGCGAACCAAAGATTGCGTTTTATTGACAGAACACTTAGAAGATGCAACAGATCTACTAAAGAGACTGCCTACACTACGCTTGTCTGTCCTCTTTTCGAGTTCTGCTGTTAGTCGTGGGATCCTTACCAGATACGACTGACGGAGTGCATCGAGAAAGATCGACAAATAGGGGGGAGAGTGTCGCTGACGTGAAACATTATTTTGGATGGACATCATTAAAAGAAAGGCCCTTGTCATTGCGGCGGGATCGTTTCATGAAGTTGCAATCACAAACTTTCTCCTTAGAATCCGAAAATATTTTGTTGAAGCCGACCTAAATAGGGAGAAATGGTCATCATAATAAAACATGGGCAATCAGAGGTCGCTGTTCCAGAATGGAATAACAGAGGATTATTGTGAAGGTGATTTGATGAACCTTCTGTCAGGCACTTAAGTGTGATTTGCAGAGTATTCATGTGGATGTAGATATCTTTAAAGGTGACTGTCAATACGTTTCATGAAACAGGGCTGATCACGTTTAAATAAAGAATAGTAACCTGCTGTAATGCATTGCTTGACGTTTTTTGACATATCTGAAGCTTTCCAGGTGGCCTACCTTTGTTAAAGAGAGAGCCTAGGTAGGCCTCAAGCCCACTTCATTATGTTGGGAGAGCTGAGGCTGGGGTGATGAATTAGATACTCTCAAGCTGCTAAAAGTGTTCTAGTGGTTGATAGTGGAGACAATGACATCACCACTGCCGAACACATGTTGACAACATGTTACACCTGGCGAAGGCTCTTCACTGTAGCAGGCAGCTGGCAGCTCCAGTTGTTGCGTTTATTACTCGTTAGACACAAAAAAACTGTACTATATAAACATTAGCTCAGTGACGTTATTTTGTCTGTTCGCATGAGAGAACGGAAGAAGAAAGAGGTATAGTCTCTCAGTAAACTGAAAAGCGATCCGGAGTCATGGTAGGGGAAGCTGCCTCTCCCGGAAGAACGCTATAGCTGCCGTGCATATCGATTAAGAATCAATTTTCCTCTAGCACTGTAGAATAGTTAGCAAAGATTTAAGTAGATTCTGTTCGTAGATATATTTCTTGCGTTTGTATAATTAGTAATTCATGCCTCTATTTCACGTAGCTTTATCTAACTTTGCGCAAAATACACTACTGGCCATTAAAATTGCTTCACCAAGAAGAAATGCAGATGATAAACGGGTATTCATTGAACAAATATACTATACTAGAACCGACATGTGATTACATTTTCACGCAATTTGGGTGCATAGATCCGGAGAAATCAGTACCCAGAACAACCACCTCTGGCCGTAATTACGGCCTTGATACGCCTGGGTATTGAATCAAACAGAGCATGGATGGCGTGTACAGGTACAGCTGCCCATGCAGCTTCAACACGATACCACAATTCATCAAGAGTAGTGACTGGCGTATTGTGACGAGCCAGTTGCTCGCCCACCATTGACCAGACATTTTCAGTTAGTGAGAGATCTGGAGAATGTGCTGGCCAGGGCAGCAGTCGAACATTTTCTGTGTCCAGAAAGGCCCGTACAGGACCTGCAACATGCGGCCGTGCATTATCCTGCTGAAATGTAGAGTTTCGCAGGGATCAAATGAAAAGTAGAGCCACGGGTCGTAACACATCTGAAATGTAACGTCCACTGTTCAAAGTGACGTCAATGCGAACAAGAGGTGACCGAGACGTGTAACCAATGGCACCCCATACCATCACGCCGGATGAACGCCAGTATGGCGATGACGAATACACGCTTCCAATGTGCGTTCACCGCGATGTCGCCAAACACGGATGCGACCATCATGATGCTGTAAACAGAACCTGGATTCATCCGAAAAAATGACGTTTTGCCATTCGCTCCTGTCTGTGATGCAGCGTGAAGGGTAACCGCAGCCGTGGTCGCCGAGCTGATAGTCCTTATGCTGCAACCGTCGTCGAACTGTTCGTGCAGATGGTTGTTGTCTTGCAAACGTCCCCATCTGTTGACCCAGGGATCGAGACGAGGCTGCACGATGCGTTACAGCCATGCGGATAAGATGCGTGTCATCTTGACTACTAGTGATACGAGGCCGTTGGATCCAGCACGGTGTTCCGTATTATCCTCCTGAACCCATCGATTCCATATTCTGCTAACAGTCATTGGATCTCGACCAACGCGAGCAGCAATGTCGCGATACGATAAACCGCAATCGCGATATGCTACAATCCGACCTTTATCAAAGTCGGAAACGTGATGTTACGCATTTATGCTCCTTACACGAGGCATCACGAGGCAACGTTCCACCAGTCAATGCCGATCAACTGCTGTTTGTGTATGAGAAATCGGTTGGAAACTTTCCTCATGTCAGCACGTTGTAGGTGTCGCCACCGGCGCCAACCTTGTGTGAATGCTCTGAAAAGCTCATTATTTGCATATCACAGCATCTTCTTCCGGTCGGTTAAATTTCGCTTCTGTAGCACGTCATCTTCGTGGTGTCGCAATTTTAATGGTCAGTAGTGTACGTTAAAAATAAATATATGTAACGGAAAACATAGGTTAAATGATATGAAAGACAGCGATTCAAAACATGTCAAACCTCTGTCATACGGAGTAAAATAGCTAAATTTTCAAATGCATACATGGCGCATGCATTCAAGATCAACAAAACTAAACATTAGCGCATCAGGATCAAGGGCAGTCGTAAATATTGCAAACTAGAGACAAAAACCAATTTTTAGTCATTAAAATAAAGGAATAAAATTTATAGAACATAAAATTTATAGAATATAAAAAGTAAGGTCACCTGTGACAACATAAGGCCATTAACAAGCCCACCTTGAAAAATATTTCGCCTAACTTCCCTCACAACTGGAAGAACAAGTTAAAAAATAATGCTATCGACAAAAAATAACTGCAGTCGTCGAAATTTTTCCGCCATCTTCATGTACCTTCTTGATAATATACTGCCTGCTTTTTTAACTAGGTTCACTTTCCATTTTATATATTTTTAGAGGGATGGGTTATATATCCAGTTACTTTTGGGTTTTCCATTTTATATGGCTTTATGACGAATGGGTTACATATCCAGCTACTTATACGTAAGTTTCTCTTACTTGCGGTTTGTTTTACCTCCGTAAGGATACAAGATAGGACCATGCCCCTCGCCGGCCGGAGTGACCCAGCGGTTCTAGGCGCTACTGTATGGCACCGCGCGACCGCTACAGTCGCAGGTTCGAATCCTGCCTCGGGCATGGATGTGTGTGATGTCCTTAGGTTAGTTAGGTTTAGGTAGTTCTAAGTTCTAGGGGGCTGATGACCTCAGCAGTTAAGTCCCATAGTGCTCAGAGCCATTTGAACCATGCCCCTCCCTCCGCTTGTTTCTAATAGATTGGTTTCTTGTTTTATAGACAATCTGATGATTCCCTAAAAGAATTAAACGCGATGTTGTATTTAAATTACATTTCAACCGAGACTGTTCCTACTCTGACGTAATTCAAAACCAGTTGCTGTACCACCCTGCCATAATGGAAAGGAAATTTTTTTTCTGTTATGCTCATACCACTATGTAAATGTCTACTGTACTCTTTCCGCCCCTCCCCCCCCCCCCCCCCCTCGACAGTGCGAATGTCCACGCTTTCTTTATTATAATTAAGCTTTTACGTATTCTATGTACTAGAATCTTTGGTCATTAATATTGGTATTGTAAATGATATATTCGTGGTGACATAACTTATGCTTATTATATATTCTTTCCCTTCGTTACAATATCTAGCATTTCTAGATATTAATTTCATACATTTTGTATACTCTAATACAGTATGTATTTATTTTGTACAGTGTTAGTTTCGTTCATTACATAAACTGCTGTTTAATACTGTTTTATCCTTACACTGCCATTAAGTTACCATGATCGTGCATAGTAAATAACTATCTGTGTCTCCCTTCAGCAACCATATCAGTATCTGTCTTATGTTACAAATTAGACTTCATGTGTTGTTTGCATTTAAATGTGTCCGTTAGATACTGGCCACTGTTTAGATTCTAATTTATCAAGTATCGATTTCTGTTTCCCCATACAATTGTACCACACGCCTGAGAGTAAAAGCCTCGATCTGGCCGTAACATGTTCGATATGTACTGTTAATCATTTTAAAATATGATCACATTAAATCTGATCCTTTCGAAAGAGTAAGCTATCATTCACAAAAATTTCACTACCTCGTCAAATAAGAGCTGCAAAAATTATTCATGAATAAAAAATTCAGACTCTTTTACTAGGTATACAATCTTGTTTCTGCCGTTTTGCAATAGATGGCAGTAGCGGCAAGTGACGTTGCATATGGTAGAACGTGTCATGCAAAAAGCTTAGGCATTTGTAAACGTAACGACTTAGAAGTATTAGACGACTTGTAATTGCATCATAAGGTTATTCTCGATTGCATATGTCAACTTACGTGGCCAATACTCATCATTTGCGGGAATTGCTGATTTTCTGCTTTAACATGAAGAAATCTGCGGTTGAGGCTCATAAAATTCTGGGTGATACCTATGGTGAGGCTCCTGTTAGTGAAAGAACGTCCGGAGAGTGGTTTCAAACCTTTAACAACAGTGATTTTGACGTGGCAGCGAAAGTAAGAAGGTTTACGAAGCTACAAACAATCCCCGGAGATAGTTGTCCAAAGCTATTGATGCATTTGAGCAGAACACTGAAAGACAAACGGCCACAATACAGCGATCGACATGAAAAGGCGATTTTGCAGCATGTCAATGCTCGACCCCATGTACGGTCAGAACGTTGAAATGGGAAGTCGTTCCCCACTCCCCGTTCCCCAATCCTCCAGACATTGCTACCTCTGGCTACCACTTCTTTCGATCCAAGGCACACGGTCTGACTGATCGGCGCCTCCTGTCATACGTAAAAGTGCTAAATTGGATCGACTGATGGACCTCCTCAAAGGACGTAAGTTCTGTTGTTTTTCTGTTTTGATGCGGTCCGCTACGAATTCCTCTTGTTTGCCAACCTTTCCATTTCAGAGTAGCAATTTCAACCTACGTCCTCATTTATTTGCTGGATGCATTCTAAAATCTCGGTCTTCTTCTATAGTTTTTATCCTCTATAGTTCCCTCTAGTACCATGGAAGTTCCTGTTCCTACTTCTTATCAGTGTTTTCTGTACACTCCTTTCTTCGCCGATCCCGCGGAGAACCTCCTCATTCCTTGCGTTATCAGTTCCCCTAATTTTCTACATTCATCTGTAGCACCATCTCCCAAATGCTTTGATTCTCTTCTGTTCGTGTTTTCTCACTGCCCATGTCTCATTACCATGCAATGCTGTGCTCTAAACGTACATTCTCAGAAATTTCCTTCTTCAAATTAACACCTAGGTTTGATGCCAGTAGACTTCTCTTGGCCAGAAATGCCCTTTTTACCGATGCTAGTCAGCTTTTGCGTCCTCCTTGCACCGACCGTCATAGGTTATTTTGCTGCCTAGGTAGCAGAACTCCTTAACTTCGTGAGCCCCAGTTCTGATGTTAAGTTTCTCGCTGTTCTCACTTCTGCTACTTTTTACTACTTTCGTCTTTCTTCGACTTATTCTCAGCTCTTGTGCTGCCAGAAAGGTGGGAGGAAGTAGTGACCAGCGATGGCCAACACTTCGAATCGTAAGTTTTTGTAAATTTTTCGTAATAAAGCCTCAAATTTTGAGAAGAAAAGAACGGCGGAAGCAAAATTGTACACATAATATGTGTTTTGTAGCTCTTATTCGATAAGATATTCTGATTCTCGTCAAGCGTGAAACTGGAAGCTTGCTCTGCCGAAACGCCCTAGTTTTAATGTGATCAGGTATTAAGGTGATCGTAACTTCATATCTACATCCACATTCACATCTACATCCATACTCCGCAAGCCACCTGACGGTGTGTGGCGGAGGGTACCTTGAGTACCTCTATCGGTTCTCCCTTCTATTCCAGTCTCGTATTGTTCGTGGAAAGAAGGATTGTCGGTAAGCCTCTGTGTGGGCTCTAATCTCTCTGATTTTATCCTCATGGTCTCTTCGCGAGATATACGTACGAGGGAGCAATATACTGCTTGACTCCTCGGTGAAGGTATGTTCTCGAAACTTCAACAAAAGCCTGTACCGAGCTACTGAGCGTCTCTCCTGCAGAGTTTTCCACTGGAGTTTATCTATCATCTCCGTAACGCTTTCGCGATTACTAAATGATCCTGTAACAAAGCGCGCTGCTCTCCGTTGGATCTTCTCTATCTCTTGTATCAACCTATCTGGTACGGATCCCACAATGCTGAGCGGTATTCAAGCAGTGGGCGAACAAGCGTACTGTAACCTACTTCCTTTGTTTTCGGATTGCATTTCCTTAGGATTCTTCCAATGAATCTTAGTCTGGCACCTGCTTTACCGACGATCAACTTTATATTATCATTCCATTTTAAATCACTCCTAATGCGTACTCCCAGATAATTTATGGAATTAACTTCTTCCAGTTGCTGACCTGCTATATTGTTGCTAAATGATATGGGATCATTCTTTCTATGTATTCGCAGCACATTACACTAGTCTACATTGAGATTCAATTGCCATTCCCTGCACCATGCGTCAAATCGCTGCAGATTCTCCTGCATTTCAGTACAACTTTCCATTGTTACAACCTCTCGATATACCACAGCATCATCCGCAAAAAGCCTCAGTGAACTTCCGATGTCATCCACAAGGTAATTTATGTATACTGTTAATAGCAACGGTCCTACGACACTCCCCTGCGGCACACCTGAAATCACCCTTACTTCGGAAGACTTCCCTCCATTGAGAATGACATGCTGCGTTCTGTTATCTAGGAACTCTTCAATCCAATGTGTCACACAATTGGTCTGATAGTCCATATGCTCTTACTTTGTTGATTAAACGATTGTGGGGAACTGTATCGAACGCCTTGCGGAAGTCAAGAAACACGGCATCTATCTTGGAACCAGTGTCTATGGCCCTCTGAGTCTCGTGGACGAATAGCGCGAGCTGGGTTTCACACGATCGTCTTTTTCGAAACCCATGCTGATTCCCACAGAGTAGATTTCTAGTTTCCAGAAAAGTCATTATACTCGAACATAATACGTGTTCCAAAATTCTACAACTGATCGACGTTAGAGATATAGGTCTATAGTTCTGCACATCTGTTCGACGTCCCTTCTTGAAAACGGGGATGACCTGTGCCCTTTTCCAATCCTTTGGAACGCTACGCTCTTCTAGAGACCTACGGTACACCACTGCAAGAAGGGGGGCAAGTTCCTTCGCGTACTCTGTGTAAAATCGAACTGGTATCCCATCAGGTCCTATACAGCCCTTTAAATTGTTGAATCACAACGGCGATCTAACATTCATTCAGCTATGGATAAAATTAAAGCGATGTGATGTGTTAAACACTGTAATAAAATTAAAATTCATGCACATTTTATGACGTTTAGCAGCACTGTCAAAAACCTGTATTTATGTAAGGAGTTACGGTAGAGCCCTCTTTGCTTTAACTGAACGCAATCACAAACAAGTAGTACTGAAGTGCGGAGAATAACGTGTGTTGTTGGTTGCAGGTCGGCTGGACGTGGTGGGCTCTTCGCACCAGATCTGGCACGCTCTGGTCGTGCTGGCGCTGTACCACTGGTACAACACTGGTGCCCTCTACGTCGTCTTCCGGATGACGCACGGCTGCCCTGCCTACACGGGCATGCTGTAGTCCCAGAACCAACAGCCGCTGGCCCCATAGCTGCTGCCCTTGTGCACTGACACCTGTTTACCTCATAACGTCAAACGGGTTTCCCAAGTCACGTGATACAGCTCTCCATTCTCAACCTGTTCTTCTCTTTTCGTCTTATATCCCTGAAGCGTTCCGTAATGTTTTGTATCATATACTGCAGGCTCATTTGTAACTACCATTATACTTATTTATTTTTATTTCTCCTCCAGCACCATAATGAATAGTCACTTCGCTTTGTAACGTACAGTGCCATAATCATTTTCGTCATGGCGTGATATTTTTATGTATTATATCATAATTCAGTAATTTGTCGTCAACATATTTGTTGCCTCTGTACAGATTCCAGATTTTTCAAGCTGTCGTATTATCCTTCACTGTCACGTCGTTATTAACGATTACAATTTCGTTTACCTTTTCTATTATCCCCCTCAACACTAAGTCACCTAGCAAGTTCTCCTCTGATTCTTTTGTCAGTAGAGTTATTTGTGTGTCTATTTTTGTTGTAAATAATGTCATAAAATGTCTTTACCTGTTCTCATCTTATCTTTTGCCCCATTTTAAGCATCCAGAATTGTGTTTACAATTACAATAACAAACATTCCGTCGTTATTAAGTACAAGACGAAAATTATACACACAGTACCTGTATGTATACTGTATAAATACAATCTTGATAATACTGTGCCTTAAAATATATTTTCCGTTGTTGTCAGTTTTATTGTGTAAAAACTACGATCGTACGAAATGTGCAACCTGAATAGGGAACGTTTCGTTTCACAGTCGCTTGACCAGTAGCGAAAAATCCGAACAATGGACTTGTTTCTTATTATCGATTTTGCACGTAGGTTTTTACTTCCCCACAAATCAACAGCTGCAATTTTGTACTGTTTTTCTTGCCCACGTGCCTGGGTCTTTCAATCGGACACCGGCTGAGACTATCTGCTTACTTCCTATCGACAGCTGTTATGTTCCTTACAAGCAAAAATCCTACCTACTTTTACACACGTTTCAAGTAGGAGATACTGGAGCGAGTTTACGTAGAACGCTTTTCTCGGGCCTTCTTGCTAGAGCGCTACCGCCAATAAAAGATTAGTACTGCCATCTATTGAGGGCTCTCACAAACTTCACGGTACCTGTTGAGTGAACGTCTTAGCGCAAGGAATATATTCGTGTATTTGAGTAAGGTGAGTAAATTTTGTTACTCAAATATCGAAGCTGCTAGGGAGCACTTAACACTACCGGCTAATACTAAAGTAGAAATACACCGATAATGTTACTCCTGTGAAAGAATACTTATTTGACCGTGGTCGTTCGTAATAGAAAGGTATCGGAAATTTTTTTGTATCTCTAAGGATTTCTGCAGAAAGGAAGCAATAGCAGAACAAACGGGAGTCGAACCAAGGTTGTATTAGCAATCAAGTAAACTGTAATTACGTAAAAGGAAACAGTCGCCAGCCTAACCAGACAAAGTTGTACCGAGTATTAGCGTGATTCATAAAGAAAGTTAATTATTGGGACTGACTTTACTTGTTCTGAAATTCTATTGTACTGATAAGATACAAGACAATAACGCAGTTTAGTAAGTAATGTACCAGTGATTTAATATGAGCTGCAAAAGAGGAGTAATAACACGTTTAGGCAACAACTCGCTTACAGTAACACTTAGTATCAATATATTACAGTAGTAAGTTAAAGATCATTATAGGTAAATTATTACTAAAGATGGAGCGTTACTAACTTGGAAAGTGGTTCTTCTATCAGTTTAATTATTGGAAATTACTACCATTGAAATATTTATGAAGTAATTGTATCTTTTGTACTGTTAATTATTTCTATGCTCAAGGAACATTTACTTCCTTATATTCCATTTAGCTGTTGTACTTCTTGAGTACTGTCACTGTACTATGAAATTTAAATCTGGCACAGCTATTAGCATTGGAACCCCGAAAGTAGACATCATTAGATTCATATCTAGGTTGAGCATTTTAATGACAATATTATAAACACTGATACCTCAATAAGAAAAACATTGAAACTGAATGCTTTAAACTATCTCTTAGTAATTGTACTTTGATGAAAGTTTAACTGTCCTTTTAAGAAAACGTGGAGTTCTTCCGAACTTATGCTCGCTGAATAGTTATGAGCTTTATAACTCCAACAAAGTTTATTAGCTGTTGTTAAGGAAGATAATTGCTTTTCAATTCAGTAAAGTAGGATTCTAGGAATTATCGTAGCACTTGCAATAGGACCCTACCTAGGTAAACGAGTAAGGATAAAATGCGATGGCCCAACACAAAGTTTACTAAACACAAACTTAATACTGAAAAAGAAACTACATAACTGGTCCATGCAAGTATTCAGTACTCAACTGATAATTTGAGATGAATGTAGTGGTAGTGTTGGTCTCCTGTATTATTCCAAAAAGGCGATAAAAGTATCCAAGACTCTTCCTATGTAACAAGCTCTGAAAATTCTCTTCCTAGCGTCGGATTTTCGCAGTACAGAGCTAATCAAAGTATGCCATGAATAATAAGCCGAATTACTTCCGCTCCAAGATTATATTATATAGTCTTGCGGTTCTTCTCGCCTCTTTCAGTTCACAAGATGCACACAGCTTGCCTGTTAGCCACCGACTGACTCACGCCACACAGGAGTCTTACGGTTCGATCGCCAGACCCACCTTTTCTATCCCCGCCTAGCCAGTTCCCTTGCGGACGCACTTCCCTCCAAGTTTTATATGATTACAAACCTACTGTCTCTATGGATGAACCAGTGTTACAAGTAAAATTTTAACATTTTCATTCTCTTGCAGTATATTACTTTCGAAATTACATCCATTGATTAATTACAATTACATAAATTGTCATAAATAATGAATAAAACTTTTACTCTGATGTTACACCAAATTATACAGAATCAGCTTAAGTACAAACAGACAATGAAGTTAGATAAGACCACTATAGATAATCTCGACAAGAATACCCTTTAGAATTCAAAATGTTCGTTTACAAGAGAGGGTAGGCCTACAATTATATAATTTGAAAGCCTGAAAGTTGTAACTGTCGTTTCGAAAATAATTAAAACATGGCGATGGGGCACGTTTATACACTATTCTGTATTGCCACCCTATCTGATAATCCAGTCAAGAATACTTTAAGGCATCAGCAGTGGGAAATGCAATCTAAGAAAATGAAGACATATCAGAATAAAAGGTAGAAATTGCTAAAAAGCTATCTGAACCTAATGGATCTCAAACAGAAAGATTTAATTGTATGACAGCAAGGATTGATAAAGGTAAGAAATTGCTAAGAGCAAGAACAAGGAAAAAAATGGATAGGCCTACTTCTGATGTCATAATTAGAGGCAAGATTTTACATGGTAACTCTATGCTTTCCTCCTTCTGCCATCCTCTTCAGGTTCACATAATTGCCGATTCCCTTTATGCCGTCTATGATCTTGTATCTCCGCCTTCTTAGTACCTAGTGCTTCCAAAACGTCTGTTAGCAAGTACCCCCGTCTCGACGAATGTCCCATCCAGTTCTCCTTCCTTTCTCTTGTAACCTGCAGCAGTCTGATAAAGAGAATAAAATTTGCCTTTGTTTTTACTACTGGAAGTGATACAACGAGTCACAAAGGAATCCAGAATAGGTCCACTGCATTAGGTGTAAAAGGTGGGCTCACGACGATTGTGCCACAGGAAACACATTTCTTGTGTGCATAACTTGAAACTTGGACAACAGTGGTGAGTAGGCCTTTAAATTAGCATTCAGACCTCTATGTAGGTCGAATTATGCTAACAGGTAGATATACACCAAAAAATTTCTTGACTGCCAGCGAAATTCTTGTGTTTTACCATATTAACTGGTGTAAGTAAGACTGCATTTTTTTTACTGCCAACAAAACATTTTGAAAAGTTTAGTATCAAGTTTTGTTTACTCATTATTGTGTTCTATGATATGCTCGACTTGAAGCCACATAAAATCATTTTGCACTCTTAGCTGTAGTGTTGATTTGAAAGCATATGTACCAAATTAATAACCATGTTATAAGACTAAACAATTTTAAACACGATAAATCCAACTACAAGTTTTCTTTTAAATTGCGAAAAGAAATCCACGTAAATGTGCCTCAGGATCCCCTACTTATGTGCCTTTTTTACTTATCAATGTTGTAAATTTTATTTCTATGGCAAATTTACTGGGATTTAATGTCTCACCTGGTACATCTCTTTTGTCTAATTATTTAGTATGCCACATGTTATTTAAATTCTTTATTCTTTGGTACAGTTTCTTTCTGAACTCGTTAAATGCTTGCTTTGTACGTTTGCTGTCCTTGAAATAGTCGAAATGGAAGACGTTCTAAGTGCTGTGTTTCCACAAAACGCTTTTGCAGTGCTGCTGTATTCTCAGTACTCTGTTGCACATCCCTAGATTTCATCCAGATGCGAAACCATGGAGAAAGTGTTTCAAGTGTGTGTTAGTATGTGACACATTGTTTTTGTATCAAGCTATGCCCACTGGAGTTCCAGTATTTAGAGGATATGAGAAGTGGTTTTCGTTGGTTATATTTCTGCTAGTTAGAAACCTAATGCGTATTTCTGTACTTGAAACATCATGAATAAACATGGTGCCAGAATATTAATTGCACTTGAAACAAAGACTTTTTTCCTACTATTTTGTCAAAAAGTGACATTTCTGAGACCGTGGCTGTGCATAAAATACAGGCTGGTTCTTGCAAAGAAGTAAACAGAACCAGCGTTGTTAACAATGCTGTTTATTTACACAAAAAGCACCGTTACATTAGTTTTTGGAAAAAACAGCCAACAAATAATGTAAAAGAACAACAAATGTAACATGAAGTGATCAGCCACCTGAAGATGAACCTGTCAGATCAAAACAGATAACGGCTCTATTTGTGTAAACAAGTAGCATTGCTAACAGTGGCTGGTTGCTGTTTTCTTCTTTACAAGAATCGACTTGTAAAAACTTGCATATTGGCATACAGAACCAGTCAGTTTCCAAGTATAGTACTTAGAAGTTCCTTAAAAAAGTATTTATCTTTTAATTTGTATCATTATTTTTGCTGTGAAGTGGTGAGTAGCATAATTCTGTGTGTTTTTTTTGGATACAAATCAGTTATGTACAAATAGAGACACATTATTTTTTCATTCCCCTGACAAGTGTCAGATTTGGCTCTTAGAAGGTTTCCCATTTCCACTGTTCAAATAGCCTTTCTGCAGGCAATAAACATGCAAAGATAAACTTGGGAAACTAGAAAACTGGTAAATATTTTATTTTTATCCACGAAGAAGTCAGAAATGAGGGGAGGTAAACAGTTTCAGGCCTTGAAACGATCATTTTCTTCTCGTTCCGATTTGTTGGCTAATTCAAATGTCACCAAGGACAGCTTTCGTGTTTAGACAGAAATGTGAATCACAAATCTCTCTGCCGGCCGAAGTGGCCGTGCGGTTAAAGGCGCTGCAATCTGGAACCGCCAGACCGCTACGGTCGCAGGTTCGAATCCTGCCTCGGGCATGGATATTTGTGATGTCCTTAGGTTAGTTAGGTTTAACTATTTCTAAGCTCTAGGGGACTAATGACCTCAGCAGTTGAGTCCCATAGTGCTCAGAGCCATTTTGAACAAATCTCTCTAAGCTCGTTGGCTCTCTTAGTAAGAAACCTTTGCGACACTGGACGAGATCATCACCTGATGATCACATTTAGCTAGTTTTATCCGTCGTGATTGTGTCTTCAGAAATGTGGTGGACGATGGTCTCATATGGCTTCATGTTGTGACGTCTGCGTCTCCTTAGAGTTGACACGACTCGGCGGTGATGGCTGTCCTAGTCGGTATGACGTGGAACGGCGTCCGTCGCACACGACAACGCCACCCCGTAACTAGTAGAAAAACACAAACTGTTCTGGTTCTCTTTTGTTGTGAGTCCGCGACAGACTTTTCAGCTTGCGCGAACTGGCTAACTGTAGTTCTTGTTTTTCTTATGCCCGGTTAGACAATGGTTGTTGAATATTAATAATATAAAGTTTTGAATCTTCTTCCATCATCCAAGTCGTGGCCACATTATGGAATTGCGAGGATGTTAAGTTAATAAATTGTTATGCCGTCGTCAAGGCTTCGCTACATCGCGTGTTAAATAACTACACGACGTAATTCCAGAGATAACATATACTTAAGCAATGTTTAGAAATCGTCGTAATTTTGGGACAAAGACTGTTCACAGTTAAAGAAATGAATTCACTTTTCACTTCATAATATTCTAACAGTCAATTAATTTTCACTATACACTTGATAATATCTATTCAATTATGTAGGCGTCACGAAGAATTAAACTTTGAATCCAATTTTATTGTTCCTTGTAATTAATTGTCCCTACGCTGAGCAGGCATACCGATTTCTCACTCAGGGAATTGCTTCCTTTTGCATCAGTAATCCTGTCGTTGACGACAACTTCTGACAACTCGGCGCAATTGTACGTTCTTCGTGTTGGCGTTTGTATGTTGCCTACTCGAGACTAATAATTGTTTTTCTGTCGGTGATCTTTCTTCTCCAATGCCCTTGAATGTTCGTGCTTATTCAGTGTCACGAAGGCTAAGTCCCATAATACATCTCACACGATTTAACTTCGTCGCGAACCTTCGTATCCCGTATCCCGTTATCTTGCTAACGGTAAAGATGACTTTGCTTTAGTATGACTTCTGAATAATGCTTCAGTCTATGTCGCAAAACTTTCAAACTTCCGATTAGCGTAAAACAATCTAGTAGCGCTTACACGCTACGATCGCAATAGTACTAGAGAGGTACTAGAGAGTGACTAGATCGCAACTGAAGCTAACATTTCCATTCCCGAGTTGCATTGTAGTCACATCGAACTTCCTTTTCGATGCGGCTACAACTCTCTTCTGTGGTAAATGTTATCTTTGGCAATTTACCATCTGGGCTTTAACCTTCGTTATTAATTATTTTGCAATTCTTTCTTTGATGTTTTTGTTGCGTAGCCTATCATATTCTTTCATTCAGTCTCTACTTCATGGTAAGTATTATTATTCACATTACATTCCTGTTGATCAAATTATCACAAGTGTAAATATGGTCGTCAGTAGCTGCCGTCACTGTCAGGATGACTAATTTTCCTACTTCTTTTACAACAAGGGGTTGTTTATTAGGGTTTCTGTAATTGGGGTGTTACAATGTCTCTGATAAATGAATATGAGCCAATCAGTTTGACGTTTCCAGAGAGATTTTTCCAGCGGCAGATATCGCTCACACAACTTCACAGTGTCAAATTCTTGTATCCACGTGTAAGTGAAAGCCTTACCTTTTACAGCGCTTCGACGCCTAGATCACCACCATAACAATTTTACATCTGCCGCCACAGAAATAGCTTCGACACACCTCAAGGCCTCGCCACTCTCTAACTTCCTGCTACTGCTGCGGAATTCACCATTGAGTATGCCAAGCCAGTCGTCCAATCCAATTGCCTGATTTTCAGGGTAATATTTTTACACCTAATTCAGTCAACATCTAAACCCTTGGAGTAAAGCTGCAATTTCCTATCATAAAAATAATTTTTGGACCTTTTTCTCTTCTTATAACAATGTACATTCAAAAGTTATGCAGTACTAAAGCATCGACTGCACACCGCCCAGCGCAGGCCGTGAAACGGCATCAAGAAGGTGCTGACCTGTGCGCCAATTGAAAGAGCGGGAGGGCCACAACTCCAGGAAGACAGGGTTCAGCGCTCCCTGTCAACGCTGACTTAACCAGCCGCCCATCACTGGTCGGTCCCATTTCGTCGCAGACTTCGAGAGCATCAGTATTCAGTAATACGAAGACGATACTTAACCTGCGTTGTGCGATTAGTGATATAAAGTAAAGTACTTGTATGTAGGAGGCACAGTAAGGGTACGAATCAAGAAGTTAAGTTTCTCTTCTTTTTAGAAATAATATGTTCAATTATTCTTCAAGCTTAATGCATAGATCATTTTGGATTCCAGTCACCAGCCATCGCAACTTCTCTCCTCAGTTGTCTCTGTGAGTGCTGACTCCCTCAGCAGCCGACACAACAGAAGTAACACATTTTATGTTACAAAGATATCTCCGTTACTAATATTCACATACTATTTCGAGATTAGTCGATAGATAGTTGCATCGGAAACGATTTTGAAAAATTTAGTATATAATGTGCTTGGTACAGTTGTTCCATTATACATTCCATGTTAGTTTTTTGTCAAGGATTAGTCTTAAATACTTTACTGTGTTAGTCAGAGGGATGAGTTGGTTCTTAACCGAGAGATGGAAGTCTGAATGACTGAAACGCCGTACTGTGTCACCAAAGCAGGTGGTTTCGCTTTTCTCTGGATTTATTTGAACTTTCGACATATATTACGTCACTCAACAAGAAGATTCCAGAGGCATTGGAGGGAGATATGGGACAGATAAATGGTGTGGTGAATGGCTAGTTTGGCGCGTATTGGTCAGCGTATTGCTGGAAGTAGGTGGGGTGTGATGATATAGGAATGTCTCCAGACTACAGGATGCAAAGGAAGGGGGACAGGTCAGCGCCTTGAGGCACATCTGCAGTGGGGTGAAATTCTTGGGGGCAAGTGTGCTTGGTTATGTCTTATATAGCATGGTGGTGAAGAATACTATAAGGCGGGCATAGGTAACTGGGAGTGCGTAGGTTTGTAGCTTCAATAACAATCCAGAATGCCATGTGTGGCCGGCCGGAGTGGCCGAGAGGTTCTAGGCGCTACAGTCTGGAGCCGCGCGACCGCTACGGTCGCAGGTTCGAATCCTGCCTCGGGCGTGGATGTATGTGATGTCCTTAGGTTAGTTAGGTTTAAGTAGTTCTAAGTTCTAGGGGACTGGTGACCTCAGAAGTTAAGTCCCATAGTGCTCAGAGCCATTTGAACCATTTTTTTGCCGTGTATGGTCAATGGCTTTTCGGATATCATGGAAGATAAATATGGCGAGTCGAAAGACTCAGAGTATTTTCCCATCTCGTTTGAAACTGAATTCATGCTTCAATATTTCCATTTACTCACGGGCTTTTCTTCCATAAATATTACTTTCTCTGGCTAGTACTCGTTTGTTCTTAAAATCCATAACCTGGTCGCATTCTGCTTCTGGCTGTGCTATAACAGACCTTACATTTTGACTTAAACGTATGTGGCATTTGTGTTGTTTACCGTGTTCTTTTATTGTCCTTTCAGTTTTGCCGATGTATACCTTGCCACAACTGCACGTCACTTCAAATGCCCGCACTGTGGAGAGCTCAGGCACGTAATGCTTGGTAGCATTGAAGTAATTGTGAAGTCAGCAGTGGAACGACAGATGCTCAGCGACCCTTTTACTGCAGCTAGTCTTCAATCAGTCCATGTGACGTGCTGCCAGCATGGACGGTGGTGGAGCTTTGCGTTACTTCCAGATGGCGTCCTGTATGGAGTCGACTCTATCGTCGTTCGCGCTCATGTCGATAGCTGACGAGGACACTAAATTCCTTCTCTTTTTAACAAGCCTCTAGGGTCTGAAATGTGCTGGTCGATCTGTATTGTCTTTTAAATAAACCGGCTGTCGTTGGAATCCTCCCAGAGGCTGGCGTATCGTCGCAGCTGGCGGATATGGGTCAGCTCTCGACTTTGAGGCAGTTGGTTCGAATCTCAGTGGTGGTCATTCTGTGTGTAAATTCCCTGGATAAAGTACCGATGCTCTACGAAGTGTATCATGGTGCGCACACATACACACACACATAAATATATACGTCAGGCTTCATAACAGATGGGGCGAAAGAAACGGCAAACCCGCCCCCTACGATCTCTTGGTCAGTGTCCAATGAGGAATTCACCCCCCCACCCCTTCCCGTTTACCGTGTATGGGACCGATTGGTATGAACAGCAATCAGCCGATACATAGTAAAAGCTCTGCCTACAAAACAGGACCCACTGAAGGCATACATAGTAATTGCCGGAAAGATAACATCATGTTATTACAGAAGTTTAAAAATTCGGCAGTGTTATGCAAGTACGACGCAGATGTATTTCCTTTCATTTTATACTAGTTCCATAGGACCAAAGTGAGGAGCAAGTCTCCAGAGTCACGGAACGTGTCAGAACAGAAAAGCAATAAGATATGAAATAAAATGTTTATGAATCCAAAAAAAAAAAACCTCAAGCCCTAAGTTTATGCAACCGCAGTCAGCATTGTAACTAGTTTTTCAAGGAACTCCTAGTCGGAGTAGAAGGAGTGGCCCATGAGGAAACTCTTCAGTTTAGATTACTGCTAAGATTTTTGAATTCTTGTAATAGCTTACTGAAGATGGGTGCAGCAGTATACTGCATGCCTTTCTGCACAAATCAAGGAAGTGCGATCCAAATGCAGATTAGATTTCTGCCTAGTATTAACTGAATGAAAGCTGCTAATTCATGGGAATAAACTGATATTGTTAACAAGAAACGACAGTAAAGAATGTATATATTGAGATGCCAATATCAGAAAACCCAGACTAATGATCAGGAATCGACAAGAGGTTCGTGAACTTGCACCACTTATTGCGTGAATCGCCCATTACTGAGCCAAAAATACTCTTTGAGAATGGGAACAGTTATCCCAAAAAACAATACCATATGTCATAAGCGAATGAAAATAAGCAAAGTAGACTTCTTTTCATGTTGGATTATCCCTTACTTCAGACACCGTTCTAATAGTAAAAATGGCTGCATTAAGTCTTGGGACCAGAGCCTGAACGTGGGCTTTCCACGACAGTTTGCTATCTATGTAAATGTGAGTACTACAGATAAGAAAAATGGTTGATACTAATAGGGGGAGATAAAAGCTATTCTGCTACTCATTTGGGAAAGACGACGATTAAGACGACATAGTGCCATTGCCGTTAAAAGAAACCGTGTAATCTGGTATATTTGGTGTAAATAGTGTTGAATAATGATAAGGATTAAACGTTTTCAGCAACCGAAAAGAAGCAAGTTATTCAGTGACACCGGTATACGTGAAGAAATTCCGTTAGTGCTCTGACTGAAAGCTTGCAAAATAAACCAACTGTAAATGAAGGTTGTCTACGCCTTCCAGGTGTTGCAGAGGAAAATTTACGAGTTCGCAGCAGTCTAATTGCCTGGCGAGTGGGAGCTAAAAATGGCGGCACTGTGTGAATCAGGGCTACTGTTACCTAGTGGCAGGTAACGAAAGCTTCCGTTTACATCTGAGTGTCACTGTTGAAGATTGCAAAGCTCAACCGTCTTTGGCAACACATCTGCAACATACACGAGAGTAGCTAACACCAAGTTTCCAGAATAAACTTGAAATTACACAGCCGTAATAAAATCACGTCATATTTTTGTCACACGTTCTTGTGCTTTTTAAATTTGATAAATAATTACATATAGGTACTTCAGTAACAAAATTATGATCCAGGAGAGAGATGACGGTAGCTTTTGAACGAAAGCCAAATCCAAACGAAAATCCTAACTGTTCAACAGATTACGTAGCTGGAAGAACATAGGTGTACGTCATAGACTCCAAGAACAACAGAAAATTCAAAGAAAAGCTGGCGATAAAAATAACAGGGGACATGAATCACACAGAGCCGCCTTATAAAAAAATAAGAATACAGGTCAGCGTCAGAAAAGTTATCCACCGTCTTTAACGAATGCAACAATTACAAATACGCTCTCAGCGCCGTTGTATGACTAGCAGCGGGTGCAAGAATGATGCGATGCTTCGATTTTTTAAATGAACGATGTTCTTTCATTAAAGATTACCAAAACACAGTATTTAAACAGATTTGTCATATGATATTGAAAAAAAATTAACTTCCTGTTCTTAAATGTTCCGTTTCAGTTCTTTTGTTTGTTGTCCAATTTTCTTTGCTTTCGTTTTTGTTCTCTTCTTAAGTTTAACATTTGCTATTTGAGGGCAAATGAGGGCCATGAAAGCCAAGTTATTATGTTATTGGAAAAATAATAAATGCAGACCATGAAACTTCCTGGCAGATTAAAACTGTGTGCCAGGCCGAGACTCGAACTCGGGACCTTTGCCTTTCGCCGGCAAGTGCTCTACCAACTGAGCTACCCAAGCACTACTCACGCTCCCTAGGAGACCAGGTACTGGCAGAAGTAAAGCTCTCCCACAATTTCACCTTGTAGTCTAGTTTGAAGGTATGTTAGTCTAGTTTGTAGGTATGTCTTTTTCTCTTATAATATAATGGAAGAAGCCTATGAAACCAATAATTCAGCATTTGCCGAACATTTAAAATAGCTTTGACAAATACAGAACAGACATGAAAAGCGACAAAACAATTAATTACACCATTGTCTCATCCTAGTTCTGCAGAACTACAGTATCCAGTTTATCGTTGGTACGAGTATGCACTCTGTCTTCAGGCCACGAGTGGCCGTGTCATCCTCAGTGGAGGATGCGGATAGGAGGGGCGCGGGGTCAGCACACCGCTCTCCCGGTCGTTATGATGGTATTCTTGAACGAAGCCGCTACTATTCGGTCGAGTAGCTCGTCAATTGGCATCACGAGGCTGAGTGCACCCCGACAAATGGCAATAGCGCATGGCGGCCTGGATGGTCACCCATCCAGGTGCCGACCACGCCCGACAACGCTTAACTTCGGTGATCTCACGGGAACCCGTGTATCCACTGCGGCAAGACCGTTGCCCTAGTACGAGTATGAGTAAGCAATTAAAATGACCTAACATATATATGCAACGACTCACTGATAAACCTGATTGACATCAAGAAATAGCTTAAAAGCACACACAAAAACGCAATTTTAACCAGTCATCATAGACATCACATAAATACATCCAACAGTTTGCATTTCTGAAGGAAATAAAACACAAGATGATGGAAATGCGTGTATATAGTTTGTGTTCTATGGTTACCGTGCCCGGCCGCGCGGGATTAGCAGAGCGGTCTGAGGCGCTACAAAAAAATGGTTCAAATGGCTCTGAGCACTATGGGACTTAACTTCTGAGGTCATCAGCCCCCTAGAGCTTAGAAATTCTTAAACCTAACTAACCTAAGGACATGACACACAACCATACCCGAGGCAGGATTCGAACCTGCGACCGTAGCGGTCGCGCGGTTCCAGACTGCAGCGCCTAGAACCGCTCGGCCACCCTGGCCGGCTGAGGCGCTGCAGTCAGGGACTATGCGGCTGGTCCCGGCGGAGGTTCGAGTCCTCCCTCGGGCATGAGTGTGTGTGTTTGTCCTTAGGATAATTTAGGTTAAGTAGTGTGTAAGCTTAGGGACTGATAACTTAGTAGTTAAGTCCCATATGATTTAACACACATTTGAACATTTTTGAACCGTGCCCAAAGTAGAAATAGATTCGTCGCGAGAAAAAAAAAAGTGTGTGTGAAATCGTATGGGACTTAACTGCTAAGGTCATCAGTCCCTAAGCTTACACTCTACTTAATTTAAATTATCCTAAGGACAAAGACACACACCCATGCCCGAGGGAGGACTTGAACCTCCGCCGGGTCCAGCCGCACAGTCGTCGCGAGAAAAGCAAGCGCATTTTGGTACCCTATAAGAGATGTACAACGATGATTACCTGGTATACAAATGATCTCCTGGCATCATAAAGAGGCCTAAAGATGGTGTAATGTAAAACCGAAATTAGTTTCAGATAAGGAGGAGGAGGAGATTAGTGTTTAACGTCCCGTCGACAACGAGGTCATTAGAGACGGAGCGCAAGCTCGGGTGAGGGAATGATGGGGAAGGAAATCGGCCGTGCCCTTTCAAAGGAACCATCCCGGCATTTGCCTGAAGCAATTTAGGGAAATCACGGAAAACCTAAATCAGGATGGCCGGAGACGGGATTGAACCGTCGTCCTCCCGAATGCGAGTCCAGTGTGCTAACCACTGCGCCACCTCGCTCGGTAGTTTCAGATAACAAAAGACCGATAAATATAGCTGAAGGTGGCATCCCTACTTCATAAAGACACAGAAACAACTGAAGTTCCACTAACTGTTCCAAGATGAATGTAAGCAGAAAACAGAAATCGATTTTTTTCAATTGCACTAGGACACAACCTCAAATTCAGGAATCTTGGACCCTGTCGGGAATAGAAGAAGGGTGAGAGTGTTCACGGCGGCTGGTATCACACAACTAGAAGAATTTCTTTACGGCATCTACCATAACTTGGTTCCTACCATTTATTCCGGAATGATTACCAATAGGGCAGCCCCAGTGGATTTTCAAACCCTACTATTTATTCCGGAATGATGACCAATAGGGCAGCCCCAGAGGATTTTCAAACCAAATCGCATCACGTTAGTTCTCTTAGTGACTTATAAAAATTCACTACGCTTTTAGATTGATGTTGCTTCTTGAATATAGATTCTTTAGCTTGCTATCGTACTGGTTTGTCATCGCACACTTAACCTTAACAACGCTGGCGGGTAACTCTACCCCCAAAAATATACATTAAGGTGACAAATCATGGGATACCTCTCAATATCGCGTCGGGCCTCCTTTTGGCCAGCTTAGCGCAACAGCTCGAGTCAACAAGTTGTTGGAAGTCCAATGAATAAATATTGAGGCATTCTGCCTCTATAGCCGTCAATAAATGCAAAAGCGTTGTCGGTGCTGGATTTTGTACACGAACTGACCTCGCGCTTATGTCCCATAAATCTTCTAAGGGATTCATGTCGGGCGATCTGGGTGGTCAAATATTTGGCTGGAATTGTCGAGAATGTGGTGTCACCGCCAGACACCACACTTGCTAGGCGGTAGCCTCTAAATCGGGCGCGGTCCGGTAGTATACGTCGGACCCGCGTGTCGCCACTATCAGTGATTGCAGACCGAGCGCCGCCACACGGCAGGTCTAGAGAGACTTCCTAGCACTCGCTCCAGTTGTACAACCGACTTTGCTAGCGATGGTTCACTGACAAAATACGCTCTCATTTGCCGAGACGATAGTTTAGCATAGCCTTTAGCTACGTCATTTCAGTTACTATTGATATTGTGAATCATGTACCGTCAAGAGCGACGTTCATCATTAATGGATTAAAGTTAAGTATTCCACCAGCTACGTCTGTTTTTCTAAATTCTAATTTCCTTGTACTGTTCCAGACCTCACGCCAGCCTGCGTGAGCTAAAACGCGTGCATTTCGGCCTCCTTTAGTAAAACGGTGTTGGCTCTCTTGCCAACCACGACAGAGAATGTGCTTCAAACAAATCGCCAACAACTGTAGCCCGCTGACATCGTTGTTTGGGAACACGAAGTTCAAGAATGCAAATGGTCTCCAAGCAGCAGAACATAAGCTTTTCCAGTCAGTGATCGGTTCAGCTGGACCAGACGACCCCGTCCATTCCATATAAACACAGCCCAAACTATTAAGGAGTCAACTACAGCAGTGCCTTGTTAATAACTGTGGCCCGTGGCTTCGTGGGGTCTGCGACACACTCGAACCCTCTCATCAGCTCCACCAACCATTCCGCGATCAAAGTCTGTTAATCACCGTTGTGCGGCTATAATCATGTCGGAAATTTTTTCACATGAATCATCTGAGTACAAATAACAGCTCCGCCAATGCACTGCCATTTTATATAGTGTGTGTGCGATACTAGCACCTTTTGCATGTGTGCATATCGCTATCCCATGACTTATGTCAACTTAATGTATGTTTCACGATAACAAAGTAGCTAACCGTCTGTCTAACAAGGAACGTGTATGACCTTTAACGCTCAGAACTGCACGTAAATATGCTTAAAGTATAAATCGCTCAGTCCAAAAACAAGAGTATGAGCCATTCGCACGCAAAACTGGACGACTTATAGCGACAGACTGTTGACTGCTCGGCTATTCCAAGTCTAAGATGGTAGCGCGAACAAACAAAATATCGATATAATAGGACCAAAAACAGTCCGAAGAGAACACGATATTTCCACCCTTGTGATATTTACTTCTTTAGGCAAAATTAGCTCTGAGAAGGATCGTTAATTTTGTATGAATGCAATGTTAAAAAACACGAGTAAGGTTACACCATCCTCATTTCATCATCAAATTTCACTCTGAGCTGTGTAGTGAGCAAGCCTATGTTGCAATACGCTTGGCAAAAGGCAGGTTCTGACATCACATAACAATATCATGGTTTGAAAATTTAATTAGCGTTGAGTTTGGAATTGGACTGTTTTAGTGCAGAAGTGATGTTGAAACCACTTGCGCTTTAAATACTGAATAACAGTGGAAAACTAACAGGTTAGTAGAAAAAGTTTGTTGTTCGGGTAGCGTAGTTATTTTAAGCACAGGAAACCATAGCCAGAAGACGAGACATTGGAATATGTGTGTTTTTTGTCCTGTTACATTGACATTTTGTCTCTTCGGGTTGTCAGAATTTCTTTTTAGACCTTGAATAGGTGATCATTGAAATGGGTCTCACGGTGAGAAGCTCAGTTTTTCATGCGAGTGGCTCATACCACCGTTTTCGGGATGAACGATTTATATTCTGACCACATTTTCGTGCCGCTCTGAGCGTTCGGGATTAAGTGCTTCCCATGTAAGTTCAAAATGGTTCAAATGGCTCTGAGCACTATGGGACATAACATCTGAGATCATCAGTCGCCTAGAACTTAGAACTACTTAAATCTAACTGACCTAAGGAGGCAGGATTCAAACCTGCGACCGTAGCGGTAGCGAGGTTCCAGACTGAAGCGTCTAGAACCGCTCTGCCGCATCGGCCGGCCCCAAGTAAGTGACACGCCCCCTATCAACCTCCCACTCTTACCGCTCCATACAAATTACTTAGTAACACAAATAATTGCAGTGGTTAGCCCAAAGAGTTTGATTATAAGAG
The DNA here is from genome assembly GCF_021461385.2 of Schistocerca piceifrons. Classification (NCBI taxonomy): domain Eukaryota; kingdom Metazoa; phylum Arthropoda; class Insecta; order Orthoptera; family Acrididae; genus Schistocerca; species Schistocerca piceifrons. The sequence continues at coordinate 1,041,941,602 of NC_060138.1, forward strand.
ATCTTTCTCATAATATTTTATGTGTTACTAAATCAGTTTTAGGAGTAGGAAGATTAGGAGTTTGACAGGACGCGTCTGACTTAGGCACACGTTTAGTAACTGTATTACCGTGATACATGTAGCTTGGAAGTAAATGCTGTCAAGATCAAGTGTCTGATACCAAACCAACATTAACCTACAACCGGAGTGGATTTTTACAAAGGTATTAATACTTTAAGTTCATAGAAAACGTCCCGTCAATGTCTACACCCTATCCACTCCATTTGAGATACATCTACATCTACATATATACTCCGCAATCCACCATACGGTGCGTGGCGGAGGGTACCTCGTACCACAACTAGCATCTTCTCTCCCGGTTCCACTCCCAAACAGAACGAGGGAAAAATGACTGCCTATATGCCTCTGTACGAGCCCTAATCTCTCTTATCTTATCTTTGTGGTCTTTCCGCGAAATATAAGTTGGCGGCAGTAAAATTGTACTGCAGTCAGCCACAAATGCTGGTTTTCTAAATTTCCTCAGTAGCGATTCACGAAAAGAACGCCTCCTTTCCTCTAGAGACTCCCACCTGAGTTCCTGAAGCATTTCCGTAACACTCGCGTGATGATCAAACCTACTAGTAACAAATCTAGCAGCCCGCCTCTGAATTGCTTCTATGTCCTCCCTCAATCCGACCTGATAGGGATCCCAAACGCTCGAGTAGTACTCAAGAATATGTCGTATTAGTGTTTTATAAGTGATCTCCTTTACAGATGAACCACATCTTCCCAAAATTCTACCAATGAACCGTAGACGACTATCCGCCTTCCCCACAACTGCAATTACATGCTTGTCCTACTTCATATCGCTCTGCAATGTTACGTCCAAATATTTAATCGACGTCGGAGTATTCAAACATTACAGGATTCTTTTTCCTATTCATCTGCATTAATTTTCATTTGTATATATTTAGAGTTAGCTGCCATTCTTTACACCAATCACAAATCCTGTCCAAGTCATCTCGTATCCTCCTACAGTCACTCAACGACGACACCTTCCCGTACACCACAGCATCATCAGCAAACAGCCGCACATTGCTATCCACCCTATCCAAAAGATCATTTATGTAGATAGAAAACAACAGCCGACCTACCACACTTCCTTGGGGCACTCCAGATGATACCCTCACCTCCGATGAACACTCACCATCGAGGACAACGCACTGGGTTCTATTACTTAAGAAGTCTTAGAGCCACTCACATACTTGGGAACCAATCCCATATGTTCGTACCTTAGTTAGGAGTCTGCAATGGGCCACCGAGTCAAACGCTTTCCGGAAGTCAAGGAATATGGCATCCGTCTGATACCCTTCAGCCATGGTTGGCAAGATATCATGTGAAAAAAGGGCGAGTTGCGTTTCGCAGGAGCAATGCTTTCTAAAGCTGTGCTGATGCATGGACAGAAACTTCTCTGTCTCAAGGAAATTCATTATATTCGAAGTGAGAGTATGTTCGAGAATCCTGCAACAAACCGATGTTAAGGATATTGGTCTGTAATTTTGGGGATCTACCCTTCTTATATACAGGCGTCACCTGCGCTTTTTTCCAGTCGATCGAGACTTTACGTTGGGCAAGAGATTCGTGATAAATGCAAGCTAAGTAAGGAGCCAATGCAGTAGAGTACTCTCTGTAAAACCGAATTGGAATCCCATCAGAACCTGGCGATTTATTTATTTTCAACCCATTCAGCTGCTTCACAACCCTAGGGATGTCTATCACTACGTCCTCCATACGGGAGCCTGTACGAGACTCAAACGGCGGTATGTTTACACGATCCTCCTGCGTGAAAGATTTCACAAATGCTAAATTTAAAATTTCAGCTTTCGTTTTGCTGTCTTCCGTTGCCAGGCCAGACTGATCAGTGAGTGACTGGATGGAAGCCCTCGACCCGCTTACCGATTTTACGTAAGACCAGAATTTCCTTGGGTTTTCAGCAAGATCTTTTGCTGAGGTATGACAGTGGTAGTGGTTGAATGCTTCGCGCATCGCTCTTTTTACAGCAGCATGAATCTCTACTAACTTTTTCCTGTACTCATTCTCCCGCTCTTTCTTGTACCGCGAGTGCAACTGCCTTTGCTTCCTGAGCATTCTCCGAATTGCGCTGTTAAACCACGCTGGGTCTTTTCCGTCCGTAACCCACTTTTTCGGCACATACTTGTCCAATGCGTTATTTACAATGTGTTTAAAATTTGCCCATAATTCTTCCACGTCCATCATACCAGAAGTAAATGAAGTCGATTCATTTACTAAGTGGGATGCTAACAACTGCTTATCTGCTCTTTCTAGTAAGAATACTCTCCTAGCCTTCTTGACCGACTTTTTAACTTGTGTAACCATAGTCGTAATGACAGCATCATGATCATTATTCCCTGTCTCCACACTGACACCGTCGATGAGGTCTGGTCTGTTCGTGGCTACCAGATCTAAAATATTTCCATTACGCGTTGGCTGTCGATTTAGCTGCTCAAGACAGTTTTCGGATAATGCGTTCAGAAGTAATTCACACGACGGCTTGTCTGTACCAACTGTAATGAATCCATAGACATCCCAGTCTAGACTAGGTAGGTTGAAGTCGCCTCCGACTAATATAGCATGATCCGGGTACTTCTGCAATACAGAATGTAGACTCCCTTTGAATGATTCTAGAACTGTCACGGTGGAACCTGGTGGCCGGTAATAACACCCCACAATTAACTTTATTTCCCCTAGCCGTGTGTTAAACGTGTCCAGATAGCTTCACAATCACACTCTACTTCGACCTCAGTAGACACAATATTTTTGTCAACTGTAATGAAGACACCACCCCCTACGGTGTCTAATCTGTCTTTCCAATACACGTTCCAACTCTCACTAAATATTTCAGAACTTCCTATCTCAGGGTTCATCCAGGTCTCAGTCCCGAGAATAATTTGCGCGCCACACGCTTCCTGGAGGGCAGTAAATTCAGGAACTTTATTCCGAACACTCTGAAAATTTACTGCTAATATCTTGATAGCTGAAGTGTCTTTACACTGAGCGCGTCCTGATTTCCCTGTCGACTGGTGAGTGTTCATCAGGACACCTCGCACTACTGCCTAGCCTAAAAAAACCCCATGTGCACGCCACAAGTACTCTGCTACCCGAGTAGCCGCTTGCTTTGTGTAGCGCACCCCTGACCTATCTTGGGGCGTCTTACAATTCCCCACCCAATAGCGCAAGTCTAGAAATCTGCAGCCAGGGCCGTCACACAGTCGACGAAGCCTCTGGTTGAGACCCTCCACTCGGCTCCAAACCAAAGGACCCCGATCCACTCTGGGAACGATGTTGCAAATAGAGAGCTCTGCTTGCACCCCGCGTGCGAGGCCAGCGGTCTTCACCAAATCCGCCAACCGCCTGTACGAACTGAGTATCGCCTCAGAACCCAAGCGACAGGCATCATTGGTGCCAACGTGAGCAACTACTTTTAGACGACTGCACCCCGTACGCTCGATAGCCGCAGGCAAGGCCGCCCCCACATCTTGGATGAGGAATGCCGGACATTTGCCACACCGGACATTTGCCACACTTGCCCCTTCGCCAGGTAGCTTGAGTAGCGATCCCTCAGGTAAGGGACGCCCTTCCCCGCACTACCTCTGTCCGCTTTCAAACCACCATCTTACTCGATACAACCAGTACGTAAGGGACCTTCTTCTTCGTCATCTTGGCCAAGTACAGAGCTTCTTTTCCGAAATCGTAATATTTATAACTTTTGGGAAACGGAAGAAATGCCGACGATTATGTCAGTATGTAATTAGTTCTGCCAAGTATAAATATAGATTCCTCTGTCTGTACGGTAGCTTCCTTTCACGCTTACTGATTGCGATAGAAAAAGTCCATCGGCATGGGAGCAACAAGAAAGGAACGATGTAACGAGAACGCGAATGTACGCTAATCATTTCTTTTTGATCACTGCATTTGTGCCTACTTTAATTACTACAAGTGCACACCCAAAAGACAATAGGGAAAGAATAAATGGGTATGTGAATGTTTGAAAAGAAGAACGACATACTCCATATTAATTTACTCTCCAAAAACATTAGTTAATAAATTGTAGCGGGACAATGTTCAAAACATAACTGAAAACACGTTTACTAAATAGAGATAAGAACATCTATGATTGACATGGCATCTAAAGTCGATTTATAATTTTAAAATGTTAGAAATATGGAAATGAAGTAATACAGACTGCTATGCTTGTAACGTACGTTGTTGTTCTACATTATTTAGCTCTGGTATTTACAGTCACAGAGAAAGCATCTTAGGTTTTGGAGGAAAAAGCCTTAATTGTAATTATCTGCACTACAACAGAAACAAGAAGGACAACTTAAGGAAAAATAATGTAAGCTCACAATCGACTTTGAAGCAGATAGTTCCTGTGACTTAGTAAGGGCAGAGGTTTCATTCGACAGCCGGAATAAATTAATAACTGGCGCCTTTTACCGACCCCCTGTCTCAGATGAAACAGTTGCTGAACTTGAGTCTCATCACCCTACTCATACAATTATAGTTGGCAGTTACTTCAATCTACCTTCCGCATGTTGACAAAAATACATTTTCATATCATACTGTAAATAGAAAACAACTTCCATAATTGTTCTAAATGCTTTTTAAAAAAATTATTTTTAACGGTTAGTTGACGAGGCCATTCAAATTGTAAATGGTTACGAAAACACACTTGACCTCTTAGCCACAAATAATCCTGAGCATCACGACGGATACAGGGATTAGTAAACAAGCATTCGTAGCGAGGCTCACTTCCGTAACAAAGAAATTCACCAAAACTAAACGCGAAATATATCTACTTATAAAAGCAGCTAAAAATTCGGGTGACGTCTTTCTAAGAGATAGTCTCCAATCCTTCCAAATGATGTAAATGAAGACCACATGTGGCTTAAGTTCAAAGAAATAGTATCAACAGCACTCGAGATATTCATATCAAATAAATTAATAAGAGACGGAACTGATCCCCCATGGTACACAAAACACGACAGAAACCTGTTGCTGGAGCACCGCAAAAGGCACGTATAGTTTAGACAAACGCAAAACCTCCAAGATTGGTGAAGTATTACTGAGGCTTGAAATTTGGTGCGGATTTCAATGCGAGATGCATTTAATAGTTTCCACAACGAAACTCGCTCTAGAAATGTGGCGGAAAATCCAAAGAGACACTGGTCCCATGTGAAGTAAACCAGCGGAATGGCTCAGTAAGTACCTTTACTGCGCGACAGCGACGGTTATGTTACTGACGACAGTGCCACTAAAGTGGGGTTAGCAAATGCATTTTCTGAAATACCTCCACCAAAGAAGACGAAGTAAATATTCCAGAGTTCGAAATGAGCACAGCTGCAAACATAATTTAGAAGTAGATATTCCTGGTGTTGCAAAGCAACTGAAATTACACTGTCAGTGACAGAGGAAATGATCAAATATCTTTTCAAAAAGTCTCTAATGTATAACAAAAGTAGGTCTAATACATTTGTTTCTGATGCTCTTTAGTAACAATTAATTTTCAGTAGTAAGCTCCTTGCTTTTACTGACCTGTTTAAAGATAATCAACAATTTAGTAAGAAATTTTAATTTTTAAAGGACTATATCTAAATGTACTTAAGTAGATTTACATCTACTATAAATGTTTGCAGCTAAACTTAAATAAAAAATATTTGATGTGCCAAAATTGTCAACCTTAGGATCAGATCAGTTTGGGAATAATTTTAGGTTCAATTCAAATGTTCAGTTCCCATTTTCTTTTACAAAACCGCATACTATCAGTTTAATAAACCATGATATTTTAGGTGATAGTTGCGATTCTGAAGCTTCAGAAAATTATTTTAGAAATCACAATTATTTAATAGTATGGGCATAATATTGGAAGGTAGAAAAAAGTTATCTTAACGTGACAACAATAGGGATACTTTTGTGAGGCTTGAAACACTTTTTAATTTTTACATTAAAGACTGATTTGCATCACATTTTGCACAGGCTTTGGACCGTGAAAATGATAAATGACCATCTACCATTCTGGCGTGTGTAAAATCAGCCTAAACACGCTGAACTAATGCACACTCTATTTACAATTACAACTTAATATTAGCTCCTATAATGCTGCTTCAATGTTTTAATAATTATCTCAGTAATCTGCGAGGACTCAGTGGTCCTCATAGTTTTTAATACATTATTTTTAACGTGTTTTAGTCCAGTTTCTGAATGTGAGCAATGACTTTCAAGCAAGGCCTAATGTTGCCAGTCTCTTCATAATTCTTTACGATTCTCTCTATCCTGTCGTTCAGCTTCAAGTACTTCTTCTTCCTCTTCTTACCTTCAAGATTCATTTACAATTTCATGTACATGCAGTTTGTAAGCTCTGCTTCCTTTTTCAAGCACTCCACCAAATAGTTGATTCTAGAGTGAGGGTTTCCAATAATACTATTTATTTTGTTGTGTCACCCTTCAACAGTATTCGTCGTTCGGTGCCTTTTTCCGTAACAGTCCCACATTTCTATTGCGATATCCTCATTCTCCAGCCAGTTATCCACAAAGTAGTCAAAAAATTGAGAGAATCTTCCGTTATCAGGAGCTTCTGCATGAATCTCAATCCATCCATTGCTTACGTCCTCCGGTTTTACAACTGTCAGCTCTGCACACACGCTGACGTGAAGTCTTAAATCCTCGTTCTAGCGGTACTTCTCAGTTAGACCGAGAACTCGAATTCTTCTGCATAAAGTCTTCTTCATATGGAAATAGAATCCATTTCTTTCAGTTGTGGGAAAAACTTGACGAATGGCCGATATCGCAGCTGCCTCAAAGTCCACCTTTACTTGTTTAGGACACCACTCAGAGACTGCCTGTTTTATCAGACGAAACAGACGAACATGTGTGTCTTTCTCCTTACTAGGGAGCAGTGCAAATACGGTAGGAAGAATGTTTGTTTATTTAATCGGGCCTCCTAAGTCTATGTGTATGGTGTAGATCTGTGCAAACTGCTTGCTGCATCTCTTAAATGTTCCATCCATAAAAAAATGGGAACATGTTTTTAAACTTTCTTTTCCTTTGCTTCCACTAAAAATCATTATTCTCACCTCTGATCTATCGTCTTCCAGAATAAAACTACTGCCATCTCACATTTTTAATATATCTTCATGAAGATTAGTTTCATAAGAGTTCTTAGGCTATTGTTGGTTCCCCTGCTCTTGACTCCATCGACGACGAATGGTTCTCTTCATAGATTCTGAATTAGGCATCATTGAAACAAAGTCATAAACCTTATTATGTAGATTTCCCATTTCATCCGCGAATATCTCCGATAACTGTGTAGTTTCTTCTCGAGACCTTCTCTTCGCCCTTTCCACTTGCTTTCTCACTTTCAGAGCCGCATCGTCAGGTGGTCCACAGAAATGTTCTAATACGTTCAACACTTCTCGTTCAAAACTTCTCCGTTCCTCGAAAGAAGCTTTCCCTTGCAGTGATCCGCTTTTCGGCGTAAGCACATCCACGTAACAACACCTTCTTTAGATTCCCTCTGTTTATAAGATACGCGTAACCTTTGTAATGAGCAGGAGGCCTGCCCTTGTTCGTTGTAATAACTTCCATACTGATGGTCACGTTAGGAACTTCGAAAGCAAACTGGGCGGGCGGGTGAGGGGGAGGAGGAGGAGGAGGGGGAGACAACGGACCCGATCCTTCGGAGCAGGTAAAATCGTGGCAAATGTCCGCCGTGGCAAATGTCCGGACACCTTGGATGAGGTCCCCCGGCAGACAACCCGAGTGCACGTTGGAATTCTTTCCAGCCCTGTACCCTATTTCCCTAAGGGGCTCCATCACCCGCCTAACGTTGGAGCTCCCAATAACCAGCAAGCGTTTGCCCCCGTGTGCCTGCTCGGGCTCTGCTGAAGGAGCGGCCACCTGCCCACTGACAGGACGAACGGGCGAGGCCAGCCGGACAGCCTCCACATTGACCCTCCGCCTCGAGCGACACGAACGCGTTGCAGTCCGCCACTCACCCTGAGGTAAGGGCGGCCCCAACGCGCCGGGTACACTACAAGGTGCCTAGGCGGCTGAGTCAGCAGACGCAGCAAGCGACACCTGGGGTGTCTCAAGCGACGCGCCAGACCCTCCGCCGTCGCTGCACCTCGAGGCAGCAGCCCGAAGGCGGCTGACCGTGCCCAACAGCACGCTCAGCTGCTCGCGAACCGCGGCCAGTTCCTCCTGCGCCCGCACGTAGCACGCACCCACCCTATCCATCCTACTGCTAATATCTAAAGACTCCGCGAATTTGTGCTCTACGGCTATCAATAAGCAATATTACTCCTCTCAAATACGAGAATACGCAAGGATTTTATGTAATTAGATATGCAAGTGCGCAAACACTCGGAAAGAAATTAAGAATCAAACTACAAAACAAATATGAAAGCTAAATATGCGACTCGCTACTGCACTGCTGCTGCACTGATACTTCACCAGCGGCTGCTCAAGGCTAGCCATTGGTTTCCTGATTATTCCGTTCGCCATTAACTATTGTGTGTTCTCTCACTTTGTATACAACTAACGTGAATCAACAGTTATTAATGTTGGTGCCTACTTTCCGCATTCCGTTCATCTGCAACTCATCCTGCTGACCACGTCAGACCAGTTGCCCTACACGAAGATGATAGGCGCCAAACCCTTTCTGTACTCAACCCACGCCACCTGTCCGTCAGAGATGCGTAAGGACGAGATTCGATACTCGGCAACAGAAAAATTCCTGGACCAGTTGAGAGGTGGCATGCCTTTATGATGCACAAAGTGACTTGCCCCCTCTCTTATTTATATCTCACTCTGAGTAATTCGATATGGGGAAGTATAGCCGAGTATTGTCATTACAAGGCTAGTATTATGAACTCAGAAGGTATGAACATTTTCCTCTCTAATTGCATGCAGTGAAAAGTTGCTATTCCTTCACACACGGACTTCCCACGCAACATCTCTCGTCACCCATGGGGTCCGGTGACAGGCGGGTTCTGCTGATCTTGAAAGGGTTAAGCCGACGGGTGTGAGGGAGTCGAGTGGATGCGGTCCAGACGCCGATATTGTTACAAGAGCGGGAGCGACGCGCTCACGGGGGCCTGAAGGAGCGGCTGGGGTTAGAGATTCCGTTCCTTTGGAGAAACTTAGTGAAAACACTTTCTAACGGGCTACCAGCGAGGCGTGAGAATGACTTGTGTGTGCCAGGCAGTCTCAGCGGGCAAATTCCCTCGTTTTCTGCAAAATCATAACTGTGATTGGCTTGCTCAGGGGATAGCTCCGTGACGTAGCAAAATCGCTGCAGAAATTGGCGCCATTTATCTCCATTCGTGGATTAGTAGCGCTTCAGCAAAAGAGTGAAATTTTCCGCCAGTTTTCGAGTTTCTGATTGGCACGTTTAACCACGGCCACTGTGGTGGGGGCGGTAATGTTCTGTGTTTGGCTTGTACGGATGCTCTTGAGAGGGTCGGCTCTCGCCTTTCGGTCGGAGTAAGATACAAGACTGAGCTCTCGCTGCTCTGGACAACCTGCCTTCCGTTGGCTGTCTAACATACTTTCGTTTAATTGTAACTGTTTGACAAAGTTGCTGAAGCTTCGACTTCAACGTGACTTTCCGAGTACAGTTGGTAACTGAGCGTTCTGCGTACAAGCGGCCTATGTTGTCCCTCTTGAGCAGTTTTGGCTGAAGTTGACTGTATCGGGGTTATTGTGTGACTTCGCTTGTTAAAATCAATCACTGTACCGTCACTGATTGTGTGGCGAGCCTTCTTTGTCTCCCTCAGGTTGGTTGGTTGTTTTGGGGAAGAAGATCAGACAGAGTGGTCATCAGTCTCATCGGATTAGGGAAGGATGGGGAAGGAAGTTGGCCGTGCCCTTTCAGAGGAACCATCCTGGCATTTGCCTGGAGTGATTTAGGGAAATCACGGAAAACCTAAATTAGGATGGCCGGACGCGGGATTGAACCGTTGTCCTCCCGAATGCGAGTCCAGTGTCTAACCACTGCGCCACCTCGCTCGGTGTCTCCCTCAGAGGCACATTTGTATTGCTAGGAAGTCTTTAGACTGGAACAACGAGACCAGGATAATTTGTTTCGGGCTATACTCGTGACATTATCCTCACCACGACGGGACGTCGAAGCAACCAGCCATTGCCTCCGGTGCGCCAGATCGTGTCCTTGCAGTTAAGAAGACAGCTTGGTAATATATGTCCGCAGCACCGACAGATTAGGGAATTTTGCTATGTGATAATCGGAACTCAGCAGAGCGCACCTTTCCCGTCTTTTCTAACGTGGTTCTGTCTTGGATGTTCATTGTCTGAGTTCTCACTGCTGTAGCAGCAACTAATGTTGAGTTGGCTGGGTGTTTCTCCTAAGATTTGAGCTGCGAGGAATTTGATCCACATACCACTTGGTCGTAAATTGAAAGGTGAAAAACGATGAGCCGCAGAGCACAGCGGGGTTGCCCCTGGGGGAGCGTCTTTTCTCTCGGACAGCCAGCACAGCAGTGACGTGGTGAAGTCTCAGGCTGCCGCTTCGCTTTTTGATTAGCTGCTCGTGAACGTGGCCTGATTCTCTCCAGGCACAGCTAAGGCTGGTGAATAAGAACGACTTGAATCTTGATATTTTCCCTGCGTACTGAATACTCGATGCTGTTCCATGATTATAGCTGGTTGTCATTCACTATCAACCATAATACTTCATCTGGGCTCCTGCCAAACTTCTTCAGATGAGCTGTCTTCGATGGCTCACTTGACGGTATCTGGTAGGTGAACAGATCAAATATTGTGCTTGGTGCACTATGCTTGGTACACTAATGTTTGGAAAAAGTGAAACACCAAATCGAAAGACGTGATCAGAATGACGGATTATGGACATTACACTAAACAAATGATTAGACTTACAGACCTGTACACGCGCTGTGGCTGTGGAAATTCTGCACGGAGTAGCGCCACCACGTTCCTGCAATCAGAGCCGCCAGACGTCGCGGCATGGAATCAAAGAGTGGCTGAATATGCTACTTGGGAATACTATGCCACGCGATTTGTACGCGCGTCCACAAAGCATCAACTGTGGCTGCAGGAGGACCTGAACGAACAAATTGCCGAAAGACCACATCTCAGACATGTTCGACGGGCGACATGTCTTGTGGACAGGCAGTCCAGGGAAACAGTGGTACCGTCGTTCTACGAAGAAGGCTTGCACATTCCTCGTCATATGCGCCCGGGCGTTGTCCTCCCGAAATATGACATGTGGAGCGGCCTGCAGGAGGGACAGTGGTCTGGCTGTACAACCTCCTTGATGTAACGGCCTCCTTGATGTAAGATATAGGAGGCGAGATCGGGTGTTACCGGCAGTGGCGCCCCAAACCTGGCGTTCGTCCGCTCTTCCGCTCAACAATACAGTTGTCCGATTGCGTTCACCACTGTGGCATCGAACTCGTATGAGGCCATCACTGTTGGACAAGTTGAAGTGGGATCGTCGGAAACCATTACATTTTGCCAATTCGTGTGCCTCTATCGGCATTCAAGTGCCTATTGCAGTATGCGTCGTTGTTGGATTCTGGTCAGTGGAAGTCGATGTAATGGCATGCAGAAGAAAGCGTCCAACTGCCGATGCAGGCATGTCCACACCCGTTGCAGTGCTCCAACGTCGCGCCCAACACTGTTTACGAAGGTGTTCTGTTGGGTACGCCCACGCGGACAAGATGGCGATCATCTCGCGCTATGGTCGCATTGTGTCGTCCAGTACTCTGTCGGCGCTGTCTGCAGCCCTCCTCACTCGACTGGTTCCAATACTCCTTGCTGTTGAAGCAGTATGCCCTGTATGAGCCACAACGTCACGGAACGACAGAACCCCCTCCCGGAGAACAATCATACTGCCTCGTTCGATCGCCCTTACATGCCGACATTGCACCCTGTGATGTCGGCGAGGCATAGACATAGTGACACCCATCGTTTCCACTTCGTATGACTGTTCCACACCGACTGAGCATTGCGTAATACTGAACTGTCCTGCCACACAAAACAGGGAGCTGCTGGGTCTATATGCACGCCACCTCTCCGCCATTTAAATCATTTATTATGGTCCTTTTATCGTGGCGTGTTGCAGATCGTTGCTTCTGATGTTTCACTTTTTTACAAACAGTACTATAGTTAACGACAACCAACTGCAATCACGGAACAGCATCGTGTAGGAAGCTTTTATTCAGCAACCTTGGAATGGATATGTTTGCCTGGCTGAAAAATAATAAAGCCGCAAAGATTTTAACATTCAAAAAAAGTTAACTTTACTGAATTAAGGCTAGTAGAACGACATGCACCATGTAAAATGTTACTAGCAACTGAAGATCGACAATCCAACAACATTAAAGATATTACTCCTAGAGACACTACCACAAAAAAAAAAAAAAAAAAAAAAACCGCGAAGAGCACAGAAGACATGGTCAGATGTCACCGCAACTTCGAACACGCACACATCATCGGCGGGAAAGTAAATGATTAGAGTTGCGGGTTGTCAATGACAGGTAGTACGGTAACCGAGTGCTTCAGTGTTGTTCGTGTTTAGTGTTGTTACGAGGCTTGGTACACAGGAGGCGTCAACAACGCCAGATACTCAGTGATCGCGGAGGAGGACACCGTGCTGTCGTGTACTCATGTGGAACAGCGTCACCTGACAAGAGTTTCAAAGGGATCTCTTTGTGGGTCTTCATTTGCCCAGCTGGTCGGTGACATTGGCACGATGTTGAACTGCATGGGAACGTGAGGGTAGGCATACTCGTCGTCAAGCTTTCTACCGACCACGCTTGACCATCACAGGAGAAGATCACTGTATTGTGTTTCAAGTTTATCGTAACTTTATCAAATCTGCGCCCGCCATATGAGTGCAAGTAATGGTCTCCCTGCAATATTTTGTGTCGTCTCGTAGCAGCCGGACTAAGGAAAAGGCGGCCCACGCTTAGGCTGCGGTAACACCACAACCGAAATCGTTGCGCTTGGAGTGATGCCATCGCCGGGAGTTATGGACTACTGTTGAAAGGCGTCGCATTGTGTTCAGCGATAAGTCGCTGTTCTGCGCTGTCCCAGATGATCATTGTCAACGAGTGTAGCGACGACCTGGAGAGAGGTCCCATTCTTCGAATGTAAGGAGGATTTCGTTTTTTGTGCAACAGTGACGCACCAACAGCGATGAATGTGGGGGTGGTTATCGTGATACAAGAGGCATGAATTGTCTCGCCGCATTTCAGGCCGTTTTCTTCACACATTTTCTCGCAAGCGTCGCAACACGTCCTGACAATACCATCATTAACAGTTCATCTCTGTGGCACGAATTCATGATGAACTAATCCTTCAGGGTCAAAGAAAACTATCAACATGGCTTGGGTGTTTGACCTGACCTGGCGAGCTTTCTCTATTCTTGGAGAACCTTTCCCAACCCATTCTGAAGACTGAACCTTGGTCTCAAAGTCATAACCATAGACCCACTTCTCATCACCAGGTACGATTCTCTTAAGGAACATTTCGTTCTGATTTGCACGATCCAAAAGCTCTTCACATATTCCGAGGCGATGATGTTTCTGGTCCTAGTTCATGAGCTGTGGAACGAACTTGGTGGCAAAACGATGCATTCCAAGATGCTGTGTCAGGATTTCATGACATGATTCAACTGAAATGTTACATTCTTCTGCAATCTCTCGGACAGTGAGTCTTCGATTGGCTCTCACGATTTCCTTGACGTTCCTGACATGAGCGTCGTCGGTAGACGTCGAAGGGCGTCATGAACGAGAGCCATCTTTAGCTTCCGTCCGGCCATTTCTAAACCGTGTAAATGATTCGTAACACCGAGAATGACTTGAACACCCATCACCGTAGGCGTCCTGCATCATTTGGGATATCTCTGTAAAGGTTTTCTTCAGTTTCACGCAAATTTAATGCACACGCCATCTCGAAATTCGAAAACTGTGCGACACAACATTCTACTCACTACAGAACTAACAATAAATAACAGACATACAACAGTGAAACTTGCGGAAGTTACACATTAAGCAAAGGCGTGTGCAGGGAAGCCAACTGCATTTCTCTCCAAGACACCAATGGCGCGAAATTACGAATTTTCCAGAGTTTTTTGAACAGACCTTGTATTCAGAATGAGATTTTCACTCTGCAGCGGAGAGTGCGCTGATATGAAACTTCCTGGCGGATTAAAACTGCGTGTCGGACCGAGACTCGAACTCGGGGCCATTGCCTTTCGTGGGCAAGTGCTCTACCATCTGAGCTACCCAAACAGGAGAGCGTCTGTAAAGTTTGGAAGGTAGGAGACGAGGTACTGGCAGAAGTGAAGCTGTGAGGACGGGGCGTGAGTCGTGCTTGGGTAGCTCAGATGGCAGAGCACTTGCCCGCAAAAGGCAATGGTCCCGAGTTCGAGTCTCGATCCGACACGCAGTTTTAATCTGCCAGGAAGTTTCATATCAGCGCACACTCCGCTGCAGAGTGAAAATCTCATTCTGGAAACACCCCCAGGCTGTGGCTAAGCCATGTCTCCGCAATATCCTTTCTTTCAGAAATGCTAGTTCTGCTGGGTTCGCAGGAGAGCTTCTGTAAAGTTTGGAAGGTAGGAGACAAGATACTAGAAGAAGTAATGCTGTGAGGACGGGGCGTGAGTCGTGCTTGGGTAGCTCAGATGGTAGAGCACTTGCCCGCGAAAGGCAATAGTCCCGAGTTCGAGTCTCGGTCCGGCACGCAGTTTTAATCTGCCAGGAAGTTTCAGACCTTGTATTGTTTCCAAAATGTATATGAATGAAGCAAGCTATGTTTCACACCACAAGTAAGTATGCGTATTCTCTTTTAAGACTGATTACGAAAAACCTGGAACTAATCTTGCATCAGAATGTGGCCTTCAGCGCATTCAAAACCACAAACATTACCTAGTTTTATCAACGATACGCATGAAAAGTTAATTTTTGTAGAGTATACTTGTTTCAATATTAAATCACTGTCGGAAGCGTGCCTCTGTAACAAAGACGGACGTCAGCTTGCAGCATTGGGCGGCCAACTCTGCTTCAGGTAAAAGTTTCACGCACAAAGAAAAAAAAGAAAAGACGCCAGTGACAATGAGGAGAGAGAGCGACGCAGACGGCCATTTGCCTGCGGCAGCGGGTGAAAGTGGCCGCCAGCAAACGCTGCGCGAAGATAGCCCCGGACTTCCTCCTACTCCTGGTCCTGCTGTGGCCTTGGCTGGTTCCTCGCAGGCACGGTTTCACTTTCCGGCGCTCGAAAGCGCAAGCCGTTGGGCCGACAGCCGAAACCTCCCTTCGTTTCTGCCGACCCCGGCATCCCTTCCCCTCACCTTACCCAAGGCGAGCGTGTCGTTAGGGAACAAAACTTAAAATGAACATACTACAATCTGCTGAAAAGTAATGTCTCCGGATAAAACAAACTTAACATTCTACAGTTTTATTTTGCCTGTCTACGTATTTACGAGGGTCACTCCAAAAGAATGCACACTATCTTTTTTTAATCCATCTTTTATTCTACATGTTTGAAAGTATTACAGTGTGTAGATACATCCTTTAGGAACAACATTTTCATTTCTCCACATAATTTCCATCCCTCTCAACTGCCTTACGCCATCTTGGAACCCGCGCCTGTATACTAGCACGGTAAAATTCTGGACCAACCTGTTGGAGCCACTATTTGGCAGCGTGCACAAGGGAGTCATCATCTTCAAACCTTGTTCCACGGAGAGAGTCTTTCAGTTTCCCAAAGAGATGATAGTCACATGGAGCCAGGTCAGGACTGTAAGGCGGGTGTTTCAGTGTTGTCCATTCGAATTTTGTGATCCCTTCCATGGCTTTTTGACTGACATGTGGCCGCGCATTGTCGTGCAACAGTAAAACATCCTGCTTTTGCCGATGTGGTCGAACACGACTCAGTCGAGCTTGAAGTTTCATCAGTGTCGTCACATATGCATCAGAATTTATGGTGGTTCCATGATGTCCACGAGCAAGAGTCCTTCGGGATCGAAAAACACCGTAGCCATAACTTTTCCAGCAGAAGGTGTGGTTTTGAATTTTATTTTCTTGGGTGAATTTGCATGATGCCACTCCACTGATTGCCTCTTCCTCTCTGGTGAAAAATGATGGAGCGATGTTTCATCACTTGTCACAATTCCTCGAAGAAATTCATCTCCACCATTTCGTACTGTTCCAAAAATTCGCTGCATACCGTTTTTCTTGTTTCTTTCTGAGCCACTGTCAACATCCTGGGAACCCACCTGGCACAAACCTATTTTAGCTCCAACACTTTCAGTATTCTGCAAACACTTCCTTCCCCTATCCCAACGTAGCGTGAAAATTCGTTCACTGTGATGCGTCTGTCAGCAGTCACCAATTCGTTAACTCTCTGCACATTGTGTGCAGTATGTACAGTACGAGGCCTGCCACTGCGAGGACAATCCTCAATATTGCCGTGCCCGCTTTCATCACGTAACCTGTTTGCCCACCGACGAACTGTACTGCGATCGACAGCAGCATCTCCAAACATCTTTTTCAACCTCTTTTGGATGTTTCCCAATGTCTCGTTTTCACAGCACAGGAATTCTATGACAGAACGTTGCTTCTGACGAATGTCAAGTGTAGCAGCCATCTTGAAGCCATGCTGTGACGGCGCCACTCACGGGAACACGTTGAACTATGTTTTAAAACAAGCCGGAAGGATGTATCTACACACTAAAACTTTCGACGTTGTTGTTGTGGTCTTCAGTCCAGAGACTGGTTTGATGCAGCTCTCCATGCTACTCTATCCTGGCAAGGTTCTTCATACATGCAGAATGAAAACTGTATTTTTACAAAAATATTGTGCATTTCTTTTGGAGTGACCCTCGTATTTCACAGCATAGTCGTCCTGATAACGAACACATTTCTCCCAAGGAGATATCATTACTGTAGGTTGTTCGACTTCCAAAGCGGAGGCACAACGTCATCTCTGACTGCACCCCGTCATCACTATCAAAGTGAAATCCTCCAAGTTATTCTTTATGATCTGGAGACAGATGCAAATCGAATGGGGCCACGTCGGCACTATGTGGAGAATGATCGATAACAGTGAACCCAACATATCGGTCTGTTGCACTTGCCGCAGCGCTCGTGTGTGGTCTGCCATTGTCAGGCTGAACGATAGGGTACTCCGTGTGTGGCGAACTCTTCGAATTCGAAACTCGATTACAGCTCGCTGTTTCTCACGCACCGACATAGTTACGTCACAAACCTACGTGTTATACGCAACAAGTCGGAGCCCTCTAGCGGCAGAGGGCTGCAACATGCGCCATCGGAGCGAGAAAATCGATAGAGTTCCATGCGTGATACGTAATACCTCAACCGATACCGAGAACAAAATAAAAATTCGGAGGCGTTACTTTTCAGCATAACCTCGTGTTTACAGATATCATGTGGTATATGTATTGGCATTTGAATCAAAGTATAAATCGATATAATAAAATATTGCTAAATATACACTACTGGCCATTAAAGTTGCTACACCACGAAGATTACGTGCTACAGACGCGAAATTTAACCGGCAGAAAGAAGATGCTTTGATATGCAAATGATTAGCTTTTCAGAGCATCACACAAGGTTGGCGCCGGTGGCGATACCTACAACGTGCTGACACGAGGAACGTTTCCAACGGATTTCTCATACACAAACTGCAGTTGCCTGGTGAAACGTTGTAATGCCTCGTGTAAGGAGGAGAAATGTATACCATCACGTTTCCGACTTTGAAAAAAGGTCGGATTGTAGCCTATCGCGATTGCGGTTTATCGTAGCGCGACATTGCTGTTCGCGTTGGTCGAGATCAAATGACTGTTAGCAGAATATGGAATCGGTGGGTTCAGGAGGGTAATACGGAACGCCGTGCTGGATCCCAACGGCCTCGTATCACTAGCAGTCGAGATGAGAGGCATCTTATCCGCATGGCTGTGACGGATCATGCAGCCACGTCTCTATCTCTGAGGCAACAGATGGCGACGTTTGCAAGACAACAACCATTTGCACGAACACTTCGATGACGTTTGTAGCTGCATGGACTGTCACCTCGGAGACCATGGCTGCGATTACCCTTGACGCTGCATCACAGGCAGGAGCGCCTGCGATGATGTTCTCAACGACGAACGTGCGTGCACGAATGGCAAAACGTCATTTTTTCGGATGAATCCAGGTTCTGTTTACAGCATCATCCGTGTTCGGCGTCATCGCGGTGAACGCACATTGAAAGCGTGTATTCGTCATCGCCATACTGGCGCATCACCTGGCGTGATGGTATGGGGTGCCATTGGTTACACGTCTCGGTCACCTCTTGTTCGCATTGACGGCGCGTTGAACAGTGCACGTTACATTTCACATGTGTTACGACCCGTGGCTCTACCCTTCATTCGATCCCTGCGAAACCCTACATTTCAGCAGGATAATGCACGACCGCATGTTGCAGTTCCTCTACGGGCCTTTCTGGATACAGAAAATGTTCGACTGCTGCCCTGGCCACCACATTCTCCATATCTCTCACCAATTGAAAACGTCTGGTCAATGGTGGCCGAGCAGCTGGCTTGTCACAATACGCCAGTCACTACTCTTGATAAACTGTAATATCGTGCTGAAGCTGCATGGGCAGCTGTACCTGGACACGCCATCCAAGCTCTGTTTGACTCTATGTCCAGGCGTATTAAGCCCGTTATTATGGCCAGAGGTGGTTGTTCTGGGTACTGATTTCTCCGGATCTATGCACCCAAATTGCGTGAAAATGTAATCACATGTCAGTTCTAGTATAATATATTTGTCCAATGAATACCCGTATATCATCTGCATTCCTTCTTGGTGTAGCAATTTTAATGGCCAGTAGTGTAGTAAAATAATCTACACGGTTTGATCACACAAACGCCTATGAATGACTGTTATCAGAGTCCGCCGCTGGGGACAGGGACGGGGGAGGGGGTGGAGGGTTGCTGGTCATCTTATGCAAAAAAAAAAAAAAAAAAAAAAAAAGATTGGCTGAAGTTCTCATCGATGGAGTTTGAAAAATGTCGTGCGGCATCCACGCGGAATTACTGACGAACAGCAACGACGAAACAGACGGAACGAAATACGACAAGCAGCAAGTGGCTACCGTTACTGCCATTCAGAAATTTTATCAGGTTGGGGTCTGGGTTTTGGGTTGTCCTCATCGTCATTTCATCATCATCATCGATGCGTCAGTCACCAGAATAGCACCTGATTAAAAAAAGAAAAAAAACTTGCACTAGGTGGTCGAAAAACTCCAAATGGGGTCTCCTGGGCAATAACACCATACGATCATGTCGTTTCTATAATCACATACAACTGCGGTATCCATCCGGGACTAGTGTAAGCTGGTATTAATAAACAAGAAGGCACAGTCTGCATCACAGTTTCTTTGATTAACGAATACCTGTTTCAGTATGCATTGCACATCTTTATCGGGTCTACTTTGGAACACATAAAAGAGGCAACAAAATTATAAAAGAATAACATAATGCACAATATCGTCAAAGGCGGCACAAAAAAGCATCCAAACACAATATAATCCAGACGCACCTGTTGCTACTAGGTGCAGTTTCTCAAAAGTGGTACGATTTCCATAAAATTAACGTAAAAATACAAAAGATGGAGTGGGTAAAATACTGTACACTCACGTGACATGTGTACATCCATTGAACAGTACATGAACAGTAATGCGGCGTAAAGGAGATTCTTCCATCAAAAAATAAGAATAATTAATAAAATTTAAAGGTAGTCGTAAACACCACTTATGGACTAAGCCTTAGGCTTGTTCCGAATGGCCGCCTGCTGCCTACAATACAGCACGTGAAGTGGCATATCATCTTGTGACATGTGATTAGCATGCCGCCAGTATTTGCATCCGTTGTTGCCATTAGATGAATCCTGACGATGCCGCTAGTTCTTCGTTCAAGCAGCTCCTCATCTGGCCCCAAAGGGCTGAGTGGAACATGTATCAGAACTTCCTACCAGAGAACTGAGAATGTACCAGCAATCGAACCCGTGTCCTTCTGCACATCAAGCATCGACGCTAACCGTTCGGTTATGGAGAAGGCTTTTAATAAAATTAAAACCCTAAAGATGTTAAAAATAAAAACACTTCTTCTAATACATTTCATTTCAGAGTATAATTCTGTCATACACAGTTAGGAAATTATACACTTCGCTTTGCTCTGAAAAAAAAAAAAAAAATGCACGATGTTCAATTTGCTACAGATTGTTTCCCACATTTACACACTCTAAGAAAAGAAACACCGACGCACCACGAAGGGATTATCCGAATGGAGCGGAAATCGATAGATGTGATGTACATGTACGAATGAATGATCAAAATTTCAGAAAAAGCTTCACAAAATGAGCAAGTCAATAACGTGTTGTTCAACATCTGGCCCTTATGCAAGCAGTTATTGAGCCTGGCGTTCATTGATAGTTACTGGATGTCCTTCTGAGGGATACGTTGCCAAATTCCGTCCAATCGCGCGTTAGGTCGTCAAAGCCCCCGGCTGGTTGGAGGTTCAAGCCCACAATACTCCAAAAGTTCTCAATTGGGAGAAATCCGGCTACCTTCTCGCCAAGGTAGGGTTTGGCAGGCACGAAGACAGGCAGTAGAAACTCTCGCCGGTTGTGGCCGGGTATTATCTTGCTGAAATGTAAGCCCAGGATGGGTTCCCCCGAAGGGCAACAAAATATGGTGTAGAATATCGTCGACATATCGCTGTGCTGTAAGAGTGCCGCGGATGTTCACCAATAGGGTCCTTCTACGAAAAGAAATGGCATTCCAAACCATAACTCCTGGTTGTTGGGCTACACAGTGGGCGACAGTCAGATTGGTGTCCAACTGCTGTCCTGGGCGCCTCCAGACACATCTTTGGAGGCCATCGGGGCTCAATTCGAAGCGAAACTCATCACTGAAGACATTTCTCTCTCCAGCCAATGAGATTCTACACCGAAAGTGTCAAACACCACAGCAAACGGTCTTTTTGGTGTAGGGAGATCAATGATATTCGGCGCAACGGGCGCAGTGAGTTCAGGTTCCTTTGTGTAAGCCACCTATTAATGGTCCTTGTGGTCACTGATCCACCAATTGCACATCAGATCGACGATAATGATGAATCCGGGGCTCTGAGCGCCCTTCTAACGATTGCAGAGTCCTCACGTACTCTCGTCTCTCTAGGTCGACCGCTTCCTTCTTGACAGTGAGTTCAGTCGTGATTCACCCATTCATGCTAACATAGTCGAATAGTGTCACCACTCTTACTCAAATGTCGAGTAATTCGCCGATTCCTCCAACCGGCTCCTTTGAGCCCAACTTCATGTCCTTTGTCAAATGCTGCCATCTGTTTATATTGTTCACGCAACTGACTGCAAAGTACAGTTACTGTTCAACTCAGTGCATGGAATGAAAATCGCAAAGACTTTGCAAGACTACACTGGACTTGCGGTATGATCTGAGGGCTGCAGCCGACTATGAGTTTACACCCTGACAGCATCACTTCAACTAATAAGCCTTCCACTTGATTACCTGGCCCTTGTGTGTGCTAATTTGATTTTTGTCCTTTGACTGTGATTGTTGTTGTTAGCCTCCAGTAGAGGTTACTGCATCTATCATAATCTAAATGAACTTGAATGCTAAACTAACATTAATGAGTTAATAACGAGCATAAAAACGGATTCAGGGATTGGTGAACACAGGGTTGTCCTAGCGAGATTGAATATTGTAATCCCCAAATCCTCGAAAAATTACCGAAAAATATACCTATTCAAAAAACAGATAAAAATTCACTTGACGCCTTCCTGAGAGACAATCTCCACTCAGTCCAAAGTAATAATATAAGTGTAGACCAGATGTGGCTTAAATTCAAAGAAATAGTATCGGCAGCAGTTGACAGGTTTATACCAAATAAATTAACAAACGACGGAGCTGATCCCCCTTGGTACACACAAGGGGTTAGAACACTGTTGTAGAAACAACGAAACAAACATGCCATATTTAAACAGACGCAAAATCCCCAAGATTGGCGATTTTTTACAGACGCTCGAAATTTAGCGCGGACTTCAATGCGAGATGCTTATAACAGTTTCCACAACGAAACTTTGTCTCGAAACCTGGCGGAAAATCCGAAGATATTCTGGTCGTATGTGAAGTATGTTAGCGGCAAGAAACAATCAATGCCTTCTCTGCGCGACAGCAATGGAGATACTATCGAAGACAATTTTGCCAAAGCAGAGTCACTAAACACAGCCTTCCGAAATGCCTTCACAAAAGAAGACGAAAGTAAATATTCCAGAATTCGAATCGAGAACAGCTGCCAACATGGGTAACGTAGAAGTAAATATCCTCGGAGTAGTGAAGCAACTTAAATCACATAATAAAAGCAAGTCTTCTGGTCTAGACTGTATAGCAATTAGGTTTCTTTCCGAGTATGCTGACGCATTAGCTCCATACTCAACAACCTATACAACCGTTCGCTTGACGAACGATCCGTACCCAAAGAATGGAAAGTTGCACAAAAAAAAAAAAAAAAAAAAAAAAAAAAAAAATGGTTCAAATGGCTCTGAGTACTATGGGACTCAACTGCTGTGGTCATCAGTCCCCTAGAACTTAGAACTAGTTAAACCTAACTAACCTAAGAACATCACACACACCCAAGCCCGAGGCAGGATTCGAACCTGCGACCGTAGCAGCAGCGCGGCCCCGGACTGGAGCGCCTAGAACCGCACAGCCACCGCGGCCGGCAAGTTGCACAGGTCACACCAATATTCAAGAAAGGTAGTAGGAGTAATCGGCTAAATTACAGGCCCATATCGTTAACGTCAATATGCAGCAGGATTTTGGAACATATTTGTGGTCAAACATTATGAATTATCTCGAAGAAAACTGTCTTTTGACACACAGTCAACATGGGTTTAGAAAACATTTCTTTATTTACATGAAGTGTTGTGTGCTATTGACAAGGGATTTCAGATCGATTCCGTATTCCTGGATTTCCGGAAGGCTTTTGACACTGTACCATACAAGCGGCTCCTAGTGAAATTGCGTGCTTATGGAATATCGTCTCAGTAATGTGACTGGATTTGTGATTTCCTGTCAGAGAGGTCACAGTTCGTAGTAACGGACGGAAAGTCATCGAGTAAAACAGAAGTGATTTCTGGCGTTCCCCAAGGTAGTGTTATAGGCCCCTTGCTGTTCCTTATCTATATAAACGATATGGGAGACAATCTGGGCAGCCGTCTTCGGTTGTTTGCAGATGATGCTGTCGTTTATCGACTAATAAAGTCATCAGAAGATCAAAACAAACTGCAAAACGATTTAGAAAAGGTATCTGAATTGTGCGAAAAGTGGCAGTTGACCCTAAATAACGAAAAGTGTGAGGTCACCCACATGAGTGCTAAAAAGAACGCGTTAAACTTCGGTTACACGGTAAGTCTAATTTAACAGCCGTAAATTCAACTAAATACCTAGGTATTACAACTACGAACAACTTAAAATGGAAGGAACACACAGGAAATGTCGTAGGAAGGCTAACCAAAGACTGCGTTTTATTGGCAGAACACTTAGAAAATGCAAGAGACCTACTAAGGAGACTGCCTACACTATGCTTGTCCGTCCTCTTTTAGAATACTGCTGCGCGGTGTGGGATCCTTACCAGATAGGGCTAACGGAGTACATCGAAAAAGTTCAAAGAAAGGCAGCACGTTTTGTATTATCGCGAAATATGGGAGAGAGTGTGACAGAAATGATACAGGATTTGGGATGGACATCATTAAAAGAAAGCCGTTTTTAATTGCGACGGAATCTTCTCACGAAATTCCAGTCACCGACTTTCTCCTTCGAATGCGAAAATATTTTGTTGACACCGACCTACATAGGGAGGAACGATCACGACGATAAAATAAGGGAAATCAGAGCTCGTACGGAAAGATATAGGCGCTATACGAGATTGGAATAACAGAGAATTGTGAAGATGGTTCGATGAACCCTCTGCCAGGCACTTCAATGTGATTTGCAGAGTTTCCATGTAGATGCAGATGTAGAAATAGCGGCCCTGTCATTACTGTAGTACTGGGTGATTAATATATAAACTTATGATTGATTTTTTATAAATGTTGTGGCACTAGTTTATTGATTATAAATTAGGAAAACCAATACATGCAAACCGTGATGACAAATAAATCATGAACTCTTGGCAACACAAATAGATGTACCACATAGTTAATACTCCAGTGTGTGGGGACTGGTTGGCAAATACTAAGGTTTGTCATATTACACTATTTATCCCGGCTCAAAACGTGTATAACACAATCTGAAATTATCTAACGCTGAACAGACTTTGATGGGTTTGTCCTTCCCAGAAGTTATACTATGTGATGCAGCTGGGAACAAGTGGCGAGACTGTGATTCTGTTTGCCCTAACAAGCCGGAGCACCAATACTATATTCCTTTCTCGATGTGTAGCGCTGTCCCAGATAAGGGCAGTGGTTCAAGGGCCTGCAGAGCAGTCACGTGCGGCTCATGTAATTCGTTATAGCAGGCACGAAATATGCAAAGTCGTGGCTGGTGACCTGTTAGACGGGTCGCTATTACTCTCTAATGGAGCCCTCAAATCTCGGCAGATTCCAAAGTGTGACACTCCTGTTCGCTGGTGATACCAAGGACCGATTTGCCTGATTTATACAACAGTGTGCACAAGGAGATCAAACATCAAGGCGGCAGACCTGTCACGAATTTTCCTCGGCACAGTGAATTGTCTGAGATGACTGAGGTGCAAATTGTCGGTACTGCTAAGTCCTCACCACAAGCTGCCCAGTCAAGATCAGTGCTAGTGCGAAGTCAGGCTCAGGACACGTGATCCAAGTGCAACCCACTCAAGACCAGAATCTTTTCCAGATTGGAGTCTGTATCAGAAGGCCCTGTTTCTCCTCTTCTCACTTTCCATAAAACCTCAGTAAGCTCCACACAAGCACTCAAACAATTGCCCCCACAAGGGTTTCGTACCAATCACAAGACTCCACGAGCTTCATGTCTCACTTCTAACTTGTCTGCACTACCCGTCAGTCAATCCTAATCAAAGTTAACAATATTCTTTCCCAGAGAAGCAGCCAATCGTTGACTCATAAATTCGCGCACAGAAAGGGAGAAGATCTTGTGCCCCCGACTCGTTTTCTACCCGCGGCCATTTAGGCAGCAGCTTTTGAGTTTCCCTTTAGCACTAAAGTGAACAACACATTTATCACAGAGATCATTATCCAGAAAGCACAAACATTACAGCATGTCCTACCATGGGCCTTGGCTACACTAAAAGAAGTGCTTTTGTGTCCCAGCATAGACTGTTTCAGAGCCGCTATAAACGTTGTGCTTCCTTCTGAAATTGTTTCAAAGGCTTGAGGCTCCCCAAAAGACTCTGCAGGCAGAGGGACGGCACCACCTGATGGCCCCGTCGAGAGCGTCCAGTCCGCGGTGAACATGGAAACTCGCGAATTTTTATGGCCGTAATCCCCGTTCACAAAGAGCGTTTAGGACACCGTCGAAACGCGTTGGCCAGGCTACCTAGATTTCTTTCATGCCATTACCCATGCCGTGGTTAGGGGCGTCTAACAGGTAGGTCCACGTAGCGGTTTTTTCCACCTCTTCGCCGGCCGGAGTGGCCGAGCGGTTCTAGGCGCTACAGTCTGGAGCGGCGTGACCTATGCGGTAGCAGGTTCGAATCCTACCTCGGGCATGGATGTGTGATGTCCTTAGGTTAGTTAGGTTTAAGTAGTTCTAAGTTCTAAGGGACTGATGACCTCAAAAGTTAAGTCCCATAGTGCTCAGAGCCATTTGAACCATTTTTTTTTCCACCTCTTCGGCATCTTCTTGACGTTAGAAATTCTTGGGACCAGCATCATGTCCCAGGTAAGCGCTTCGTGATGTTCCCTTCCCTAATAGCTGCACTTCTTCCAAAGCCCGAATGTCCACTGCAAGATTGACTGTTAAATGACCAAACTGCCTGCTTGTTCTCAACTCCAGAAAATCCCATTCGAAGGAGAGCCTCCATAAAGATCCCGGATGCATTAACATCATACATGATCTCATCAGTATCAGCTCATGTTGTTCACAAATATGATGTCTTGATTGTAAAATCAATATCAAAGAGTAGCCTTGAATATGGAAAATGTGAGAGAGTGACTGATGTTTAGGCCCTGGTATCGACATGACCCCTGTTTACTATCCTTGCCATCTGCATGGTGAAATTGCGTTGTAGTGTCACACTTTCATCCACTAGCTGCCACAGTTTACAGTTTTACATTTTCCATAGATGCCTGTATGAACATCAATTTGTGACCAATTTGCATGACTCCTTCATGATGCGTCGTTTTTTTTTCTTGGAGTATATTTTATCATTGCCTTTCAACACATATATATTTAAATATATCAGTTGAAGTGTTTTCTCTTCTTTAATTTCTTAAAATTTTTGAAGTTTCAATTTTATTAATTATTTTTAGTTTCATGATGCTAAAATCTCCTTAATGCTGTATTAATGTATTAGTCAATGACAGTGTACATGACACGTGACTTTATAATTTTTTCTCCACTCATTCTTTTCATTTTAATTTAGTTTTATGGTATTTTTACCACTGTTCACAAACTGCACCTTCTGGTACCGGGTATGTTTGAGGTACATTATGTTTAGATTTTTTTGTTCTATCTTTGATGGTACTTTATTTTTTGGCGTTGTCACTGGGGGAGGTATGCGTTCTGTTGACTTAAAAAATGTGTGAATAAAAATCCTACATCTAGATTAAAAATTTTCTTTACTGATTACCAGCTCCGTCTTATTACCAAGCCATCTTTAAACCAAAATTGTCCATTTACATGACCATCTAAGATTTTCACTTAACTAGGGCGACTTAGCTCTAAAAACACAATGATGTGTAATTAGTGTCACACAATGAACAACATTTTAGGTGGACTTGAAGATGGCTCAGTGATGAGCTCAAACTGTTAACTAGTAAAGAAAATTTAGCATCTAGACGTAGGATTTTTAGCCACACATATTTTGATGGTATTGTTCACAATGTTGCACTTTATTGTCGCCTCTTTTTCAACTTACTACGTAGACCAAAAGACGATCTTCAGGGCAAATCGAAACCGGTACTTGTCGCGAAAAGAAATTGTGATACAGGCGGTATTTTTCGTTTTATTGATATTACTGAGATAACAGATCATGTGGCATGGCGTCATTCATGATAAACTTCTATGAAAATGCAACTCTTGTTGTGTGACTGGTGTATTCCAGATTGAGATTCACTGGAACAAAATTCAGAAAATGTATTTCATTCAGGAAGTAGGTTCCCCACTAAATTCTCGTCTGTCGTATTCATCCTTTGTTCACATTTGTGGACACCTTAACAAGGAGGAACAGAGGAAGGGACAAAGAGGATTAGAAGAAATTCTGTACAATTCGTTTCACAGTTGGCTGCTCGATGCAAGAGCGTCGCTGAAACGCTGAAAACTCCAGTGGACGATGCTGCTAGACAGTAGTTCTGCTGTCTTATCGTAAAACCTCCGACAATCTACGCCCCAAGACGAGTAAGAGGTCACTTTATTCACTCATACATTCAGCTTCCCTTTTCTCAGTCCCCATGCTTAGTGAGCGTGGATGCCATCCCGCACAAGATGTGATTTACACACTCTCTGTTTTCTTAACCGTATATTTTTTTATCCACTGACGTTCGCAGTTTTTCTCCTCGAACATCAGATACCTATCAACATTCCACAACTGCAGTACAAGACGTGATCCATCCATCATCTTGGCTGCATTTATGAGTAACACTAAATCTTTCTCCATCTCCTTCTCCATTTCATCCACACCACTCGGGAACAAATTTCTCAGTATCCTACTTTTGGTCTAAAACCACACTGTATTCAAGAGGAAGGTGTACCTGTTCTCATCGGTGTAGATTCATTCATGTCATTTTCCAGCTGTCGTTCACCTATCCAACAGTTAACCACTAACTCTATCACACTGTCAACACTACCCTAGCTTTTCTCCTCTACATTCATTTGTATTTCATCTCATTCCTAGCTTTATTAATTTTCGTTCCTCCCTGATCAAGTTCTTTTCCAGATTTGGCCCTTTCTGTACTGCTGCAGTGTAGTGCACTTCTCTCAGTATGTCTTTCATGCTATTATTAGGGTTATTTTCTGAGAAATATATTGAACACAATCACTATCATCAACGTAATACCTATATACATTAGTATAACAGTTATCATTATTACACAGACGGAAAACAATGCAACACCAAGAAATAATTAATGAAAGAGCGAGATGAGTCACTGCAAATGTAAAATACTGGTGCATTAATAACTGGTGTAACTGTCAGAATGCAAACGTGCATACATTATATTTTACAGACGCCGGTTGTCAGTTTTTGGGATGGTGTCCCATGCCTGTTGCACTTGGATGGCAATAAATAATCGGCTAATGCTGTCTGAGGACGAGTTCGGAGTTGTCGTCCAATGATGTCCCATATGCTCTCGATTGGAGACAAATCTGCTGATAGAGCAGGCTAAGGCAACATGTCGACACCCTGTAGGGCATGCTGGGTTACAACAGCGGTATGTAGGCGAGAGCGTTACCCTATTGGAAAATATGCTCATGAATGGCAGCACAACAGGTAGAATCACCAGACTGGTGTACAAATTTGCAGTCAGGATGTGTAGGATAACCACGAGAGTGTTCACAACGTCCAGTCACAGAGATAACTAACGCTAATGACCGTTACAGTGTACATTTGAACCAAATCTGATTTGCTCCTGATAGCGGCGCTACTAGGGCTACACTTATGCGACTGGCGCGAAACTGGAATAGACGTCATCTTTCAGATGTGATAACATGCCTACCAATTTTCGTTTATGTCGCACAACTCCTTCTTCGTATTGTGTTTTTTTTCGTCAGTATATTATTATTACTGTCATTATTATTACGTCCAGTTCGTGTACAGTGCTATACGCATGGCAATGTTAACTGAAACTGTCTTGGAGGATTTCTAATTAGATGCAAGAGAGGGGCTGAAAACCATAATATTGTCAGCTAAATTGTAAAGTAAATGCATAAATAAATAAAAAGTATAATCTTGCGTGTCACCACAGTATAAGCAGAAATTGGGCTTATGCAGATACATTCGACGATTGCAGCAGAAATTGAGAAAATCAAGCACAGCACATAAGCACCTCACACTCTCAATCCGATGCCTTGCGATACAGATATACAGGAAAAAATTAAAGTGATATCTCTTCTAAGGGCTGACTGCTAACAGGTGTGATGTTTGACAACTACACTGCTAGCCATCAAAATATCAACACACTGGAGATAGTATACAACGAAAGTTCGATCCGCATGAAGTTCACCACTTGCTTAGATATGCAAATGATTAGCATTTCATTGCGACTGCAGAAAGTAGATAGGATGAACGTTTCTGCCTGGCTGTCGGTATGCTATGTTATTGCTCATTACTTCTGAGTACTGCCAGATTGTTAGCAAAATATTCATGAAACACCACGCAACAAACTTATAAGCCTAGGAGAAATCGACGCTGCTCTCCCTGGCCCATAAACAGATGTACAATTAAACAAGATGAGCGAGTAAAATGCTCGTTACCTTCACTGAATAATAAAAGAAGGATCTACATCTACATCATACTCTGCAAGTGCTCTAATGGTGTGTGGCGGAGGGTACTTTCGGTACCACTATCTGATCCCTCCAACCCCGTTCCACTAGCGAATAGTGCGTGGGAAGAATGACTGTCGGTAAGCCTCTGTATTGGCTCTAATTTCTTGAATTTTCTGCTCGTGGTCAATACGCGAGATGTATGTGGGGGGAAGTAATATGCTGTGTGACTCCTCCTGAAAAGTTCTGTCCCGAAATTCCAATAGTAAGTCTCTCCATGAGGCACAACGTCTCTCTTGTAACGTCTGCCAGTGAAGTTTGTTCAGCATCCCTGTAACGCTCTCTAGCCAGCTAAACGATCCTGTGACGAAACGTGCCGCTCTTCTCTATCTCCTCTATTACTCATACCTGATAGGGATCCCAGGTAGATGAACAATACTCAAGAACAAGCGCCCTATAAGCCACTTCTTTCGTGGATGAGTTACGTTTCCTTAAGATTCTTCCGATGAATCTGGTGTCTGATTTACCCACTATCTGTTTTATGTGGTCATTCCACTTAAGGCCGCTCTGGATAATAAAGCCAATAAATTTTACGGCAGACACTGTCTCCAGCTATTTGTCATCAATAGTGTAGCTGTACAGTAGTGGATTTCTTTTCCTATGTTGTTGTTGTTGTGGTCTTCAGTCCTGAGACTGGTTTGATGCAGCTCTCCATGCTACTCTATCCTGTGCAAGCTTCTTCATCTCCCAGTACCTACTGCAACCTACATCCTTCTGAATCTGCTTAGTGTATTCATCTCTTGGTCTCCCTCTACGATTTTTACCCTCCACGCTGCCCTCCAATGCTAAATTGGTGATCCCTTGATGCCTCAGAACATGTCCTACCAACCGATCCCTTCTTCTAGTCAAGTTGTGCCACAAACTCCTCTTCTCCCCAATCCTATTCAGTACCTCCTCATTCGTTATGTGATCTACCCATCTAATCTTCAGCATTCTTCTGTAGCACCACATTTCGAAAGCTTCTATTCTCTTCTTGTCCAAACTATTTATCGTCCATGTTTCACTTCCATACATGGCTACACTCCATACATATACTTTCAGAAACGACTTCCTGACACTTAAATCTATACCCGATGTTAACAAATTTCTCTTCTTCAGAAACTCTTTCCTTGCCATTGCCAGTCTACATTTTATATCCTCTCTACTTCGACCATCGTCAGTTATTTTGCTCCCAAAATAGCAAAACTCCTTTACTGCTTTAAGTGTCTCATTTCCTAATCTAATTCCCTCAGCATCACCCGACTTAATTCGATTACATTCCATTACTCTCGTTTTGCTTTTGTTGATGTTCATCTTATATCCTCCTTTCAAGACAATGTCCATTCCGTTCAACCGCTC
This sequence comes from Schistocerca piceifrons, assembly GCF_021461385.2. Lineage (NCBI taxonomy): Eukaryota > Metazoa > Arthropoda > Insecta > Orthoptera > Acrididae > Schistocerca > Schistocerca piceifrons. The sequence goes on from NC_060138.1 coordinate 1,041,972,763, forward strand.
TTCCAAGTCCTTTGCTGTCTCTGAGAGAATTACCATGTCATCGGCGAACCTCAAAGTTTTTATTTCTTCTCCATGGATTTTAATACCTACTCCGAATTTTTCTTTTGTTTCTTTTACTGCTTGCTCAATATACAGATTGAATAACATCGGGGAGAGGCTACAACCCTGTCTCACTCCCCTCTCAACCGCTTCTTCCCTTTCATGCCCCTCGACTCGTATAACTGCCATCTGGTTTCTGTACAAATTGTAAATAGCCTTTCTCTCCCTATATTTTACTCCTGCCACCTTCAGAATTTGAAAGAGAGTATTCCAGTCAACATTGTCAAAAGCTTTCTCTACAAGTCTACAAATGCTAGAAACGTAGGTTTGCCATTTCTTAATCTAGCTTCTAAAATAAGTCGTAGAATCAGTATTGCCTCACGTGTCCCCATATTTCTACGGAATCCAAACTGATCTTCCCCAAGGTCAGCTTCTACCAGTTTTTCCATTCGTCTGTAAAGAATTCGCGTTAGTATTTTGCAGCCGTGACTTATTAAACTGATAGTTCGGTAATTTTCACATCTGTCAACGCCTGCTTTCTTTGGGATTGGAATTATTATATTCTTCTTGAAGTCTGAGGGTATTTCGCCCGTCTCATACATTTTGCTCACCAGATGGTAGAGTTTTGTCAGGACTGGCTCTCCCAAGGCTCTCAGTAGTTGTAATGTAATGTTGTCTAGTCCCGGGGCCTTGTTTCGACTTAGGTCTTTCAGTGCTCTGTCAAACTCTTCACGCAGTATCATATCTCCCATTTCATCTTCATTTACAACCTCTTCCATTTCCATAATATTGTCCTCAAGTACATCGCCCTTGTATAGACCCTCTATATACTCTTTCCACCTTTCTGCTTTCTCTTCTTTGCTTAGAACTGGGTTTCCATCTGAGCTCTTGATATTCATACAAGTCGTTCTCTTTTCTCCAAAGGTCTCTTTAATTTTCCTGTAGGCAGTATCTATCTTACCACTAGTGAGATAAGCCTCTATATCCTTACATTTGTCCTCTAGCCATGCCTGCTTAGCCATTTTGCACTTCCTGTCGATCTCATTTTTGAGAAGTTTGTATTCCTTTTTGCCTGCTTCATTTACTGCATTTTTATATTTTCTCCTTTCATCAATTAAATTCAATATTTCTTCTGTTACCCAACTAGCCCTCGTCTTTTTACCTACTTGATTCTCTGCTGCCTTCACTACTTCATCGCTCAAAGCTACCCATTCTTCTTCTACTATATTTCTTTCCCCAATTCCTGTCAATTGTTCCTTTATGCTATTCCTGAAACTTTGTACAACCTCTGGTTTAGTCAGTTTATCCAGGTCCCATCTGCTTAAATTCCCACCTTTTTGCAGTTTCTTCAGTTTTAATCTACAGTTCATAACCAATAAATTGTGGTCAGAGTCCACATCTGCCCCTGGAAATGTCTTACAATTTAAAACCTGGTTCCTAAATCTCTGTCTTACCATTATATAATCTATCTGAAACCTTTTAGTATCTCCAGGGTTCTTCCATGTATACAACCTTCTTTGCTGATTTTTGAACCAAGTGTTAGCTATGATTAAGTTATGCTCTGCACAAAATTCTACTAGGCGGCTTCCTCTTTCGTTTCTTACCCCCAATCCATATTCACCTACTACGTTTCCTTCTCTCCCTTTTCCTACTACCGAATTCCAGTCATCCATGACTATTAAATTTTCGTCTCCCTTCACTATCTGAACAATTTCTTTTATTTCATCATACATTTCTTCAATTTCTTCGTCATCTGCAGAGCTAGTTGGCATATAGACTTGTACTACTGTCGTAGGCGTGGGCTTCGTGTCTATCTTGGCCACAACAATGCGTTCGCTGTGCTGTTTGTAGTAGCTTACCCGCATTCCTATTGTTTTATTCATTATTAAACCTACTCCTGCATTACCCCTATTTGATTTTGTATTTATAGCCCTGTATTCACCTGACCAAAAGTCTTGTTCCTCCTGCCACCGAACTTCACTAATACCCACTATATCCAACTTTAACCTATCCATTTCCCTTTTTAAATTTTCTAACCTACCTGCCCGATTAAGGGATCTGACATTCTACGCTCCGATCCGTAGAACGCCAGTTTTCTTTCTCCTGATAACGACGTCCTCCTGAGTAGTCCTCGCCCGGAGATCCGAATGGGGGACTGTTTTACCTCCGGAATATTTTACCCAAGAGGATGACATCATCATTTATTCATACAGTAATGCTGCATGCCTTCGGAAAAAATTACGGCCGTAGTTTCCCCTCGCTTTCAGCCGTTCGCAGTACCAGCGCAGCAAGGCCGTTTTGGTTAGTGTTACAAGGCCAGATCAGTCAATCATCCAGACTGTTGCCCCTGCAACTACTGAAAAGGCAGCTGCCCCTCTTCAGGAACCACACGTTTGTCTGGCCTCTCAACAGATTCCCCCCCCCCCCCCCCCCCCGTTGTGGTTGCACCTACGGTACGGCTATCTGTATCGCTGAGGCACGCAAGCCTCCCCACCAACGGCAAGGTCTATGGTTCATGGGGGGGGGGGGGGGGTCTTTTCCTATGTATGCACAATATGTTACATTTATTTACGTTCATGGTCAACTGCCAGAGTCTGCATCATTCATCGATTCTCTGCATGTCGCTCTGCAAATTCTTACTATCTTATGGCGTTGCTACTTTGGTAATAAACAACTACATCATCTGTGAACAGCCGTAAAGAACATCCGACGCTTTCTATTAGATCATTTATATATATTGTGAACAGCAACGACCCTATCACACTTCCCAGCGGCACTCCGGATATTACCTTTACATCCGTCTATTTAGCTACGTTAAGAGCGACGTGTTGAGTTCTGTCTGCAAGAAAGTCTTGAATCCAGTCGCAGGTCTGCTCCGAACAACTTCAGAAGACCGAGTTCAGTATTTCGGCCTTCTCTCTGTAATCTTTCGTTTCGGTGCCGGTTTGGTCGCTGAGAGAATGAATAGATGATTTTGACCCACTTACTGATTTTACATACGACCAAAATTTCTTAGGGTTTTACTCAAGTCGGTTGACAACGTCTTACTTTCGAAATCATTGAACGCTTCTCTCCTTGCTCTCCTTCCGTTCATTTTCACTTCGTTCAGCTTTTGTTTGTCAGCTAGGTTTTTACTTCTCTTGAATCTGAGATGAAGTGCTCTTTGTTTACGTAGCGCTTTTCTAACACGGCTATTAAACCATGGTGGATCTTTCCCATCCCTTAAAACCTTACTCGGAACATATTTGTCTAGGGCATATTGAACGATTCCTTTGAATTTTTGCCATTTGTTGTCCACATCTTCGTCCTCATCACTGAATATTTGATGCTGTCTGCTGAGATATTCTGAAATCTGTATCCTGTCACCCTTGTCGAGCAAATATATATTCCTACCTTTCTTGACATTCCTTGTAGGACCTGTCGTCATAGATGCTGTCACAGCCTTATGATCACTGATACCTTCCTTTACGTTAACTGATTCGATAAGTTCAGGTCTGTTTGTTGCCAGGAGGTCTAAGACGTTACCCTCACGAGTTAGTCCTCTATCTGCTCAACGTAATTTGCGGACAAGACATCCAGAAAAATGCCACACGATTCCCTATCTCTGGCACCAGTTTTGATGTCATAACACTCCCCATCTATACCTGGCAAGTTGAAGTAGCCCCCTATTACAACGGCATGATCAGTGAAATTAGTAATGATATTCTTCAAGCTCTGTATGAAGTGCTCTACAACTACATATCCTGACCCAGGTCTATAAAAGCATCCGACCACCATTTCTGACCGTTCTTTGATACTCAATTTCACGCACATTAATTCACATTCGGAATCAGTGATAATCTCGCTAGATTTTATCGAATTTTTTACTGCAGTAAACTCGTCGCCATCATTGGCGACTAACCCACCCTTACGATAGACATTGCAGTCTGAACTTAGGATTTCGTTGTCACTGACGTCTGGCTTCAACCAGCTATCTGTTCCCAATGCTATTTGTGCATTATAACCTTCAATAAGCAATACTAATTCCGGGACCTTTCTTTGGATGCTTCTGCAGTTTACTAAAACCATATTAATCTTTTCTGTCTCTGATTTGCGAGAGCCAAGATTCTCTAAGGCCGCTATGGCTGATTTAACTGGCAAATCGTGTTTGCTCCCAAGGGAGGGGTCCTCTAGCCTAAAAAAGCCCCGTGTGCACGGCTACCCTGCGTGTAGTGAACGCCTGACTTATTATGGGGAACCCTACAATTCTGCACCCGAGGAAATTCGCATCCGATACCGTCGCAGAGCCGTCTGAGCCTCTGGTTTAGACCTTCCACTCTGCTCCAACCCAGAGGACCGCGATCAACCCTGGGTACGATGCTACAAATATACAGCTTAGCCGCACCCCGTATGCGCTGCTAGTTGCCTTCACCAAATCAGCCAGCCGCCGAAAGGAGCCGAGGATGGCCTCAGGACCCAAGCGGCAGGCGTTATTCGTGTCGACATTTGCCGCTGCACGCAGCTGGTTGCACCCAGTGCGCTCGATAGCCGCCGGCAGGGCCTCCTCCACATCACGGATGAGACGTTCCGGCAAACATAACGATTGCACACTGGAATTCTTTCTCGCCTTGCCTGCTATCTCCCTTAGGGGCTCCATCACCTGCCTAACATTGGAGCTCCCAATGACTAGCATACCCAACCTCTATACTTGTCTGGACTGGGCAGGAAAATCGATCGTTGATCGTTCAGTCTGTCCACTGTGCACAAGGACAACGCCATCACAATGGAAACAACAAGCTTAAGACTGCACCAGGTTATATTTATTATTATTGGGTCGGCGAAACATGAGAAAGTTGTAGGACAATGTAGTATCTTGAAATCTAAGTCAAGGCAGAGATGAACAGATATTTATTTGCTCTAATGATTGATACAAATCACAATAAAATTATCAGAGAACAAAGCTCTCTAAACTCAAATGAAATTACAGAATGACGGTAACATTCAGAGGAGGTATCAAAAAGTGTGGCACACTGTATGCAGAAAAACGCAACAAGATCTGCTCATCCGGGTAGCTTACGAAATCGAAGTTTACGAAGCACCCAGAGGCCACAAATTGTAAGCAAATTAAGCAACGTAAGTTGTGTGACAAATTAAACAAGTAAAAATCTCCTCGGAATGTTGGTCGCAGTACCGCAGTTGTGATACATACATTTCCCCAACAGTTAGCATGTGCAATAGAGCACCAGACTGCAGACTGCAGAGAAACTCCCAGCACAGTGGGCCATAGCAGAATAGCGCAGAACCCTAGTTCCCGTCCCTCCATCGTCTAACTTTCGAAAATCCCCTGTGGAGGGGACGACGCATTGCTATTCGCAACGAGATGGACGAGAAAAACGCTTATTTCATGAAAAACAAGGGAACGCAACAGAAGTTTCCCACTCTTGGCATACAAAACTCACATTAACAAACACGGGGTCAGTACCGGTTTGTACGAGTGTCTCTTAGCTTCTCCACGCCAAGCACGGTGCCGTGCAACTCATCTGAGTTGGGTGACCAAAATTTTGGAGCGAAAGCAAACGTTTATCTCGTGCTTGCCTGGCGGTACCGCAGTTTCTCAACCTCTGATGTTTGTGCTAGAAAGGCAAATATGTCAAATTCAGTAATTGTCTAGGGCAATGTTTTACGAACTCTGTTCCGCAGAACACTGATGTTCTGCGGGAAATGAGTAGGTGTTCCACGAAAAACTATTAATAACATGCGTTCTTTCTTTCGGCATTTCGCTATACTAATTTAATGGACGATGATTTCTAATAACATAAGGCATTTCTTCCACTTTGTATTCTTTATGGAAGTAGATACTACGCTGCTACCATTAACTTGGTCACTTCATTTTATTAATAATGATCGGTAGAAATTGGGAGACCTCGCTGTTGGTACAACTGCCAATCTACACGATCTAAGAATGTGGTTACATGCTCCCTGCCTGCCTTCCCGCCTGCATGTTAAATACATGTTCAAAATGTCATCCTTCTTCTATTCATAGAGTAATTCAGTTGGTCTCCATATAATTCATTTCATAATTACTACTACAAATAAACACCACATCTCAACAACAATGTCTATGTAATTCACTTTCACGAAACCCAGATGATCTGTATGTACGTACTTGTTAAGTGTTCATTACATGAACGCCTAAATTCTGGAGGAACCTTATCTGGAGGAGTAATACTAATGCAAAAGTAAGTGCGTGCAGCTTTATAGATTGTAATTAATCAAATCAATGTATTCGCATTACTAAGTTGCCCTGCTTGTGATCGATACAGGTAAAAGGAGTGGGCTCATAAACTAATACAAACTAAAATAAATTTGCGTTGTGGTGGAAGTAATAACGTTTCTTTCATATTTTATTTTTCTTTTGTACGTGCAGTTCGATGGGCAGCAGACATGTATGTTCGCCATATAAGTCTTTGCTCTAATCCATACGTCCCATTAAGAGACATTTTAAATTTTTTTTTGGCATCTGCTACAAGAATGACATAAGATGGTAGTTCGATACGAGAGGCTTCTCTTCGCTCGGTATAACTGGCTACTTATACAGTTAAAATATAACACTCCATGACCGTATATCACTCAAAATAAATGTTATGAATAGCTTCGCCAGTACAAAGAAATAAAACAAAACATCTTCCATTCTCTGGGATTTCACACTGGCTTGCTCAAACAAATGATCAAGCTTACACGCTGTGAAAGCTATTGGCTGAGTGCGATATTATGAAATCAAAAGTATCATATTTCGATACAATATGGTACTCTTTTCAGGAACTGTATTACACTACTGGCCATTAAAATTGCTACACCACGAAGATGACGTGCTACAGACACGAAATTTTACCTACAGGAAGAAGATACTGTGATATGCAAATGATTAGCTTTTCAGAGCATTCACACAAGGATGGCACCGGTGGCGACACCTACAACGTGCTGACATGAGGAAAGTTTCCAACCGATTTCTCATACACAAACAGCAGTTGACCGGCGTTGCCTGGTGAAACGTTAGTGTGATGCCTCGTGTAAGGAGGAGGAATGCGCACCATCACGTTTCTGACTGATAAAGGTCGGATTGTAGCCTATTGCGATTGCGATTTATTGTGTCGCGACATTGCTGCTCGCGTTGGTCGAGATCCAGTGACTGTTAGCAGAATATGGAATCGGTGGGTTCAGGGGGGTAATACGGAACGCCGTGCTGGATACCAACGGCCGCGTATCACTAGCAGTCGGGATGACAGGCATCTTATCCGCATGGCTGTAACGGATCGTGGAGCCACGTCTCGATCCCTGAGTCAACAGATGCGGACGTTTGCAAGACAACAACCATCTGCACGAACAGTTCGACGACGTTTGCAGCAGCATAGACTATCAGCTCAGAGACCATGGCTGCGGTTACGCTTGACGCTGTATCACAGACAGGAGCGCCTGCGATGATGTACTCAACGACGAACCTGGGTGCACGAATGGCAAAACGTAATTTTTTCGGATGAATCCAGGTTTTGTTTACAGCATCATGATGGTCGCATCTGTTTTTTGTGACGACGCGGTGAGCGCACATTGGAAGCGTATATTCGTCATCGCCATACTGGCGTATCACCCGGCGTGATGGCATGGGGTGCCATTGGTTATACGTCTCGGTCACCTCTTGCTCGCATTGACTGCACTTTGAACAGTGGACGTTACATTTCAGATGTGTTACGGCCCGTCGCTCTACCCTTCATTTGATCCCTGCGAAACCCTACATTTCAGCAGGATAATGCACGACCGCATGTTGCAGGTCCTGCACGGGCCTCCCTGGATACAGAAATTGTTCGACTGCTGCCCTGGCCAGCACATTCTCCAGATCTCTCACCAACTGAAAACGTCTGGTCAATGGTGGCCGAGCAAGTGGCTCGTCACAGTACGCCAGTCACTACTCTTGATGAACTGTGGTATCGCGTTGAAGCTGCATGGGCAGCTGTACCTGTACACGCCATCCAGCCTATGTTTGTCTCAATGCCCTGGCCTATCTAGGCCGTTATTACGGCCGGAGGTGGTTTTTCTGGGTACTGATTTCTCAGGATCTATGCACCCAAATTGCGTGAAAATGTAATCACATGTCAGTTCTAGTACAATATATTTGTCCAATGAATACCCGTTTATCATCTGCATTTCTTCTTGGTGTAGCAATTTTAATGGCCAGTAGTGTATGTTTCCAACTACTACCGACTTCAATGATCTAACTATCATCATGGAGTCCTGCTATATGAGTCAACTGAGAAATAAATGACATAATGGCTGTATTTGAACGTTAACGTCTCTGTGATAAGCTTTCACGAAATGTGTTACGAGGGTGGAACTTTAATAGCGGCAACTATTTATTTAGAGCTCTTACAAAATAGATACGTGATTCCTCCCCCACCGCCCCACCCTCCCCCCAGGGAACTTCTCACACCAGACGAGTGTAGCCCCTATGTTTGCGTCGTAAAGTAATGGTGGTGTACGCGTACGTGGAGACAGTATTTGCGCAGCAATCGCCGACATAGCGTGGCTGAGGCGGAATAAGGGGAACCAGCCCACATTCGCCGAGACAGGTTTAAGTAGTTCTAAGTTCTAGGGGACTGATGACCTCAGATGTTAAGTCCCATAGTGCTCAGAGCCATTTGAACCATTTTTTGAAGCTACACCAGTATGTCTACATTACAATAATGAAATAAATTGTTTGTATGCATGTGTGACAATGAACACTAATATTTAGCAACTTTTTTGTCACAAGGGTATTGTAATGCATCATACGAACGATAGGTTTCACAGATATGCTGAAGGTTATCATCAGCTGGCCGTCGAGCCTCAATGTCGAGAAACACTAAATTCTTGAAAACAACCACAATGGCAACTTCATTCAACGTTGGTGCGTTGAAGAGCGTTTCTTATTCGGCTGCTGGTTTTTTTCTGCTCTGATCACTATTTTGTGATCCTTTGAAGGCATCATTTCTAGTCCAGTCTTGAACAATCTGACCAGTCTTTCGCTTAACCTCACGATTGATGGCACAACGCTGATTGATTTCATCATCAGAAATTCCGAGGAAACAAATCTGAATAAATTTTTGATCAGCATTCAGTGGCGGCAGTAATGCTCCTGCACGACGGTGAATTTGTCCTTGGATCTATAAAAACGAGGACAAATTATTCATTTAAGTGCCTCGGTATAATTTCGTGTACCGTTATGTTTGTTTGTGTGATGTGTTTGCGTATGTGATCTGTGATGCAATCAAGAAAGAATGTACCTGAAAAGTTGGGTTAAAACCTTGATCTTCGATAATATTCGCCCCAGTGGTGTCATTTGGAAGGAACTGTTGTTCTTTTTTACGTTCTTAAAATTTTGTATTTGTTCCTAGTTCCCAGTAGGCTATAATGCTATTTTCATTCAATCATGCCATTTGCTAATTTCGACTACTTGTCATGCCAACCAGCTGTAAAACCAATTTGAAAAAGATCTTCATTGTCTGCATACATCGTCATGTATAAATAACACTTCCTCATCTCACATTAAGATAAAACATTACAGCACAAATTTCTTATTTGTATATTCTACAACAAATGCTTCGATCGAAGTTGTTGGCCAAAAAAGTAATGATGCGAGCGGCTCTGGTAGCGGTGTCAGTGTGGTAATTTCACCTTCATGCTGGCTCAACATAATCTTGGCGGTTCGTGTCGAAATGTCAAAGTAATGTAATGTTGACAGACATTGTTCATTGTTCCGAAGTCGACCAATACACCCGTGGCGGAATCGACTGTTGGATCGTATCTGAACGCCAAACGTTCAGTTCGAATTATCACGGTAGGCAGTGGTTTTGTCGACGTTCCAAATCATTTTGTGCTTAAGCTCCAACTGAGCGAGTCGAACTTGACTGTGCCCGTTGTTCCGGAGTCATAATGGATCGCGCTTGAGAAATTCTTATTCACTTTGACTCCAAGCGCTGTCTATACTCATCGTCAGTCTCATCGACTCGACGATAATGTAGTTGGCTTGCGCTGCGTGTACACTCTTTGACATAAAACTTGACCGGCGGCCGGCCGCTTCAGAGGCTAAGTCCGCGCCGATCGCGACATGGGACAAAAATACTGGCCAACTCGCTAATTCTCTAAGTCCGGTTATCTGCACAATCTGGCAACACTGTAGACTGCGGCACTTCCTGGAGGAAAACTTGTCCCACGATAGAGAAACTCTAGGCTGATTTCGCCTGTGGTCTAGCGGTAGCGTGCGTTGTTTCTGTTCATAATGTCAGTGGATCGAGAGCAGCTGGCATAAAATATTTTTATAGCCTCTTCTGTCTGAATGCTGAAGACGTGAATGCAATGGTAGCGCAGATTCAATCTGTTTCGCTTTGTGACACACCGATATCAAAATTTTATCCAGTAACGATTTTGCGGCAGATTTCCTGCAGACTGTCCTCCTCTGGACGCCGTATGCGGCAAAGCTCCGGGATCCGTTTGCTGGCTACTGGCAGTGGCCGTGGCGACAGCAGCGGCGCTGCACTCCCCCGTTCTTTATCGAAAGCGCCTGCTACCGCTCATCGCTTTTGATGATTTAAAACGCTTTATTATTAAATGTTGCTCCACAGAAAATTTCTACAATTTCCATTCACGCTCAAAAGCAACGGAGACAGACGCCCTGATTAGTAGGCGGGTATTATATTACATTAATCGGCAAGAGCTGAGTATGGCCCGAAATTAATTTTATAGACTGGGACGAAATGAAACCACCTCACTACATTCGATGAATTTATAAATGCTTCATACCTCGTTTCTTTTCCTTTCAAACTCAATTATTTGTGCAACTTTTGGTCAATGTTTGGATGTTTTCGTCAAGCCAGAGTGAGCGTCTGTGGTGTAAAGTGTATTACAGTTCATGTTTCATTCCTTATGGTAAGTCTATGCGATAAACTGTGTGAATACCTTGCAATGCATGCTCTGTGGCAGTGCAGGAACACTGCACATTTGGAGTTCATGAAGTATTTATTGTTGATCGGAAGTGATAGTTAAGGTCATCAGATTTAAACCAGAAAAATTTGTCGTTTTGAATGTTTCAGAGAACGGAAAGGAAGTGCTAACGCCGGTGTTAGAAAACGTCTACAGTTAAATGCTATTGCAAAAATTTAGAAGAAGGGAATTATATTAATGAACATGTGCACTTCATAAACAACCTTCTGACATGTTAGACCTATATGACGAAAAAAGCTCAAATTTATATCGTTGACAGTCGGTTTGAATCTTTTCAGGGTCTATTTTACAGTGAAGCACCTTGGAATTTGCAAAGCAGAAATCCATGATATTAACTTAATTTACTAAGTCGAAATCGGACGAAGATTGATGTTTAAAGGCATTCTTCAGATTTCGCATAAGACATTTTTACTAGCAGTTTGCAACTCCATTAATTAAAATGGAAAATAAAAGGTTGTGGTCAGCGGCTTCTACCGTGATTCGAACTGCTATGTCTTATAGTACAAGCACTGCAACGCACAAGGGAACCTCTGAGCTAACGACACACTGGCTGCCAGAGGTGGAATATAGTCACTGCGATGTTGCCTGAGCCTCAAAACGCAACCTTAAACACACGAACAGAGGAGGTGGAGATTACTGTTTTAACGTCCCGTCGACAACGATGTCATTAGAGACGGAGCACAAGCTCGGATTAGGGAAGGATGGGGAAGGAAATCGGCCGTGCCGTTCCTAAGGAACCATCCCGGCATTTGCCTGAAGCGATTTAGGGAAATCATTGAAAACCTAAATCAGGATGGCCGGGCGCGGGATTACACCGTCGTCCTCCCGAATGCACACACAAACAGGTGTTACTTATGTGAAGAACGCCGTTCTTGGAGTCCAGAAATTAAATATACTTTCTAATTGTGTCATCTTGCAGTGGATTATATCGTACGAGTCTTCGATGTGGAAAAAGAATGTCAAGTGAATTTAGCGAGGTAACGCCGACCTACACCCGGAAGTAAATGCACTATCAGAGTGTTGACAAATACTTGCTACGACGCTGCCATTTCTAGGCTCTCTGACGAGGCAGCTCTTCAGCGAAATGCTTGCCGTGATTCTCCGATACGGTTCTTCAGAGTGGAGACGCGCGCGCACGTTTGGTTTTTATGCGGCGTTCGCCCCTGATGGTTTCTGACGTCGCCTTGTGGGCTATGTATACATATGAGACATTCAATTATCATTAATCCAGAATCATACAAGTTTCAGCTTCCGGCGTGGAAGAAGGCTGTTGACGCCGACATTATATCATTTCAACGTAGGGAAAGCAAAACGGATCATTCAATGTTTCTCATTCAACATAAAGCATGTGAGATAATTTTCCGTAACGTTCATAATCATCTAAAAATACAAACGAAGTAAAAATACACCGGAAGCTTATTCGAATTGAATATAACGCTTTGCACCTCGATGTCGAATTTGTCCACTTGCAATCTTTTGCAGCATACACATAGAATGTCATGATTGCCACGAGAATGAAGAAATATGTTGGTAAGGATGGAAGCAAGAAGAGACGCAGTCAACAAATATTCTATTCCTCATGGCATTCATTTCATTTGACACCTAAGAAGAGGTAAAGCGGGAATTTACTTTCGTTAACACGAAAGATATGCCGCACATATTGATAACGAGGAAGTCTGCGTCTTCATACGTTTCCTCCTTGAAATCTGTATGCTCTATTATATACTAAGTAGCCCGATCATTGTTTCAGTAATGTTACCCTCTTGTTTGACCCCGTAACGATGAACAGATTCCAAATGCATGTCTCCCTTCCTGGGTTGTTTTTTGTGTTTTATTGCTTGGAATTCCTGAAGCAGACCACTGTGCCTTCCCCCCTCGTGGGTTAGGTCTCAAAACTAAACCGCTTTGTATCCAATGGCATAATTTATTCAGACAGCATCAGCATAAGACTATCAAACAAAGCCTTCCATTTACAGCTGCAGCACTCTAACCAGCACTGACCAAAGTGTAATCCACGGTCATGGTCCTAAATTACCAGCTGTCTGCTACTGTGGCAAAGTCCGTACTACACTTTCGATTCCGCAGCACCATTTTATCTGGTAACACTGTGTAGTTGCACAGTTGTGCTACCAGGTCTGTCCTCACACTGTCAACTTTATGTATCTCACTTCTCCTGTAGCGTAGATCACGAGGAGCCGAAGTAAATGAGTGTATTCTGCATGACGTAACATTCAGTATTCCCTTCTTTCATAGCCACTCTTCATGTGCATCGATACCATATAGGAATGCGAAAACTCTTGCGAGTGAGAGAATGACAATAACAATCGTAACAAGAACAAGCAAATAATGAATGATGTTTATTCCAACGCAGAACGAGAATGGCTTTAAATATAAAAATCTGTATCTATATCTATATCCATATCTATTGATCTTTGAGTTGGCACAATGCAAATATATTCTTAGCATTTAGTTACTGAATTTAGTTCTGGATGTTTGCAGAGAAAAGGAAAAGTCGGTACTTCTCGCTAGTGTAATATAATGTGAACCAGCAACTACCCTTTCCTTAGAACACGACTCAAGCAGGTCCTCGAGTAGGTAGCAAGGCACTGCTGCATTCTGTTCCCTGACATTGCTCTGATGACGGTTAATGCAGATAGTTCCGACTATGAAATACAAAACGTATTGCAGGTTAGTTCCTAGGATAGTAACATTAAATTTGCGTTGTAGACGGCACATGAACGTGACGACTATCCATATTACTCATCAATATAAAAAGACAATATTTTTGGAATTTAGCAGGATTACTCAAAATGAATTCTGAAATTGGGTGACTGACTGCACAGGTGCTAAACGTCGTCAAGAGTATACGATGTCCTAATCGCATTAGGAATATGAAGATCGTCTTCGACAGCTCGCAACTTTCACATTGCTATCTCCACCCTACTCCAGACAGCCCTCGGTGGAGTTGCACTACGTTGCCGATGTTATGGAAGGCCTTCAAACCGACAACAGACCACATATTGAAAAATACAAGCGAATTCTCTTGCAGCGTAAGCTTATTGTAACTAATCTAAAAATTATTGGAGAGGAACCTTGTCCTATTCAAAAAAAGTAAAATGTTACACACTGTTGACGTCAAACGGACATTATCTATGTCCTGTCTTGTGTCCTACTCATCTATAATATCAAGTGTACTATGAAAATGATTATATATAATGGATGATAGGGTAATGCATTGATACCAGATGGTGGGGGCCGGCCGGTGTGGCCGTGCGGTTCTAGGCGCTTCAGTCTGGAACCGCGTGACCGCTACGGTCGCAGGTTAGAATCCTGCCTCGGGCATGGATGTGAATGATGTCCTTAGGTTAGTTAGGTTTAAGTAGTTCTAAGTTCTAGGGGACTGATGACCTTAGAAGTTAAGTCCCATAGTGCTCAGAGCCATTTGAACCATTTGAACTATTTAACACAAAATGACATTAAAAATTAAAGTTATTCACGAGCAGCTAGTTGAGAATATGTATGAACATTAAATGACACGACGAACTGAAATAATATGACGAAGAGTTCAGCGCTCACTGGGAATAGAGCCCCACACATATCGTTGTTGACTACACACAAAGAGACGTCAGCTACCGAATTTTTCTCCACCAGCTGCTCAGAATAGCATCTTGAACTCACAGTCATCTCGCAAATAGTTCTGTGTCTCACTGGGAGTTAAAAGCGTCAGATATCGTTAGTGTTGACAACGAATGAAAATAGATTAAAAATCAAAATTATTATCCACCAGCAGATAGGTGTTCTCCTGATAGAGCTTGATAATACATAATTAAATCTTTAGTGCCGGGCCGGGATTCGATCCCATTCACGCGTAATATGTGAAGGTGTTGAGGAATCTGCAGTTTTGAACAAACAACAAATTGTAGCCGAGCTGTATTGCCACGAAGGGATCAAATTCCGCGTTAAGGGCGGTCTGAGTTGCATTCCCAGTTTAGAACCGATTTTATCGACATACAGAAGCTCAAATAAAAGATGGAATAAGTGTCCTGTGACCATACATAGCGTTTGTGTCGTCACTTGAAATAAATAACTAGTATAAGAAAGGTTACTGGTGATAGAGTTTCTACATGTCGCCACTCCAGACTTTATTGTGGTTCAACCTACCGTCTACGTGGTAAAGAAGGAATATCATCTTTAATGTGAATTTTCAGACCACGCAGCCATTATATCTCCTTCACTTGGTGTAGCCAGGAGAGAATGGAATCTGTCTCTCCCTATCTAAAAATCATTGGCGGAAGTGGGAATCGAACCCAGACCATAGGTATAACAACCTACCATCCGTCCAACAGACCACGAAATCCTCTTCTCTGCGAGTCATTTTTCTATCGTAACGCAGTTGCACCACACTGGATGAGAATTCTGACACACAGGCTCCCTGTAGTAATTTGCAGCATGTTCAGTAAATTCATTTACTTGGTTGACCGAATCACCATGAACTAGCTGCCTCGGCTACCCAGTGCATACATTCGACTATTTTGTAATCACAGAAATAAAATCACGTAACTGCCACCTACACACAACTGCCAACAGTGTAGGATGCAGAAGTTTAAATAGGAAGTGTTCCTTTTCACTTGAGCTATTCTATTGCGCTATCTGTTACTAGAAAACGTCGTTCAGTCCAAAAGAAAAGCTGTAACTGTTTGTCTCTCAGAAGTCAAGACCTGGCCATATGCATAATCTCACAGTGCTGTGGAATCCAAAAGTTCTGGAGGAATAGTTGCCCAGCTCTGGAGCTTATGTAGCTACGTGTCAGCTTGTAGCATAGATAAGATGTCGCGAGTTCGAATACATTCAGTGCTACATTTTTTAAAACGCAATTCTGCTCTCTGCTGAAGGTATCAATCTAATGGAACTTTGAACATAATTCCCTTCACTTCTCAACCCAAAGTAGTCGCATGTGGAAAAAGGGCTAACTACTGTGACATTTTGTTCTATTCAGGTTTAATAGACAGCAGGCAGCAGATGCATCTCGAAGATGTGCAGCGAGAGCGCATCGTGCCATAATATGTCAGAAAAGTATTTTCTACATTAGCCGTCGTGTGGTAGTGATATTTTATTCTTCTTCAAACTTTGTTTGACAGCTTTAACTCAGAACAAGTTTTCTACATGCATGTAATCAATAAACAGCATGTGCTTTGTCAGACTGTCATAGGTAACATCAGAGAATTCGCATATATCGTTGATGATTAATTTCTCTCTCATGTTTACTATTGTTTTAACAACACTAAAGGAAACCTTACGAAAATTGTGCACTGTATTATAAGAAATGAAATAAAACTAACCATGATAACCTTACGACGAAAGTATCTGTACACAAGCATGCCTCTATCGACACGAATTAGTAAAATACTACTCACTTAGATTTTGATTGGGTCTGTGTTTAATTGGTATGCTGTGTCGTACTCAAGAGGTATGCAAATGTGGCAATTCATAAATATAGTTACGTATTCCTAGAAACCCAAAATTCGCTTGGCGGCAGCGGAAAGAGGCCTTACCTGTTGTGCAGCATTGTAAGTTTTTCAACATTGCACTATGAGCTGAAAGCATTGTCTTGCGATTTCCTTATTGATGTTTGATCTGACTGCTTGTAGCTCTTTCACAGAAGGGATAAAAACGTTACAGTCACTGAGACTGGAACTGCGAACCGTAATAGACGCTTTTTCACAGGTCAGCACGTTACCACAGAGCTGGCGAGGACGTATGGGTCTGTGCTTCCTATTTCGAGGGCAATAGGAACTCAAATTCGTAAACCGCTATTTGAAGGTTGAGATTAGTTGCGGTCTCCACCTGCAACGACTTTCCTGGGCTGAAAACCGTAAATTTTCAATCTTTTGTTACCCTTCAAGCGATAATAACTCAGATTATTCAATGGAAATGACAGGTAAAATCAAGTGAACTATGAGGCTTAATTCCGTGCACACCAGGAAGTAACTCGTCGATCACAGAGTTGCCAAACATACGTTGCCTTGTTGCCAAATCTCAGTTACAGTACCAGCAGGAAGAAGACGAACCGATGTGATCCTACAGCGGGCTGGGAAGTGACCATAGCTGGTGTCTCCAAGTCGCGGCTGCTACGGCTTGGAATACGTAATGCGTCTGACTCGCTTACTCTAACTGGGTTTAGGGACTGGAGCGTAGTTACTAATAATACTCGGAACTGACTGCAAACTAAGCATCATAAATCAGTGACTCTCATTGTTGTTTTTATATTTCTTTCGTAAGTTTACTCAAAACTAAGATAGTCATTCACAGGCGTTTTCGTGCTTCGCCGATAGTCGAGCACAACATACAAATAAAAATAAAAAAGAATGTGTGTGTGTGTGTGTGTGTGTGTGTGTGTGTGTGTGTGTGTGTGTTTGTGTGTGTGTGTGTTTGTGTGTGTGAGAGAGAGAGAGAGAGAGAGAGAGAGAGAGGTAAATAAAAAGCAATGAGAGAGAGTGAAAAAAATTGTTGTAAAGAAATTGAATCATGGTATTTAAAGAAATCTTTCATTAAAATGACACGTTCCACATCATTACGAAATGTCGTATTCATGATCTATGGAACAAGAGTTAATCTAATCTAATCTAATCTAATCTAATCATATTGATGATTAGCCATGAAGAGTCATGAATTACCGAAATTTTGGCCCATACCAGTAACCAAATCTAAACTTGAAAATAAAAGACGACAATTTTTGTAATAAACCGTGACTCCTATCAAGACCCTTTCGTCCCTGTTATCTAACCACGAAAGATGTCTGATATACCTCCATTCTGAAGTAACAAAGTGTGCATGCATTTAAAGATGAAGTGCATGATGTGAAGTTCTGTGACGGAGATACGAATCCAACACGTAATCCGATTGTTAACTAAGAAAAATCAAATGTTACGTATCGGTTTTTCTTACGAGCCGCTAGGTGTCTGAATCTAAAATAAGGATACAAACTTTTGTGCCTAAGCGACAATAGAACTGCACACCTACCGTGCATCCACGAATATAGCTTAAGTATCAGTTGCTTACTCATGAACAGTAAGGTGTGTGCGTGTTTGACCAGAAATAACGACACCTGTTGCGATTGTTGGAAACACATGAACAGACATTGAAATTGCGCGTTAATTTTCACTAGCAGGTGGGTGTGCACTTGATAAAGCTAGAAAAGAAATTATGAATATTTTTGTACTGGATCAGGTTTCAGACCCACATACTTTACTTTGGAGGAGACCTAGAGAAGATTGCAGTCTTGGGAAAAGGAACGAAATGACTGAACTATACTGTTCCGAGAGATTCAGATCCTCGAAAGAGGAGATAGGAGTTCGAATCACAGTCCAGCACCAAATTTTTAAACGTCTCTAGTTCAATCAAGTACAAGTAAAATAAGAGCCCTGTCCCTTTAAATGGCTATCGGTTCATCAAATAAAATAAAATTTTCTAATGTAAGTAAGCTTACTGGCGACTGTATTTCTGTTTACCATGACTTCCGCTGTGTTCTTTTCCCAACGTAAACCGGCTCTGCTCAGTTGGTAATGAAGGAACATGATGTTTAATGCGGATTCTGGATTATAACGTCTTTCTCTTGAGGTTACCACAGGTAAAATAAATCTGTTTGTGCCTCTTAAAAGTAAATGCCTGAACCCACGCATTGCACCTGTGATAGCTCGTTCCACCATACCATTGTGGCCACATTACCCAGCCCCAAGAGTGTGCTGTAACGGATGATGTGCTTAGCTTACAAAATTAGTCACGGTGGAAAAAATGCGAGTCTATTAAATGGTCAAGTAGAAGCAAGCTTCTGACGCAGAGATTATGCTATTCTCATGTCAGCAGGATGTAAAGACTCTTCTAGGCATCATAGGCTGGATGTGAAGCCATTTTGACTTTTCACAAATTCAGCAAATTTCTTAGTTCGAGAATATCCACTGTGAAGTGTGAAGTTGCCGGATAATTCGATTATTACTGTTATTATTAATATCATTTTATGCATACCGCTGCTGTAACACAAGTGCTTGAACATCATTTAATGGCTTTTGGTCACTATAGATGTAGTTTCCCAAGAACAGGTTCTTTCCCTGTCTATGGAATCCTTTTCATGTTAATATCAAACACCAGCAATTACTCGTAGATTACTTTAAAACTAAAATAATTGACGAAGACGTTACTTGGTAACAAAAACGCACTGCCTTTCTTCATTTACTTTTGCCTAGAAATGGCTATCGAGTGCTGACAAACCAAAAGGCAAGAGATCTTACTGCCTTCCGATATACGTTGCTGTTAGTTCTTCCACATGATTTGGTCGACATGACCTGTTTCAAGTTGTGTATGACAGACAGTGTTTTAGAAAATCTATTGTTTCCCTTTGAAACAAACAGAAGTATTTTCATTCTAAGCTGTCCAAGTACAAAATTTTCGCAATATTAGTTCAAATTTAATATTCGCTTCTATAATGTAGGAAAGTATTTCACAGTCGCAAAACTGTTTTCAAGTTTAGATTTGGTTACTGGTATGGGCCAAAATTTCGGTAATTCATGACTCTTCATGGCTAATCATCAATATGATGTGATTAGATTAGATTAGATTAGATTAACTCTTGTTCCATAGATCATGAATACGACATTTCGTAATGATGTGGAACGTGTCATTTTAATGAAAGATTTCTTTAAATACCATGATTCAATTTCTTTACAACAATTTTTTTCACTCTCTCTCATTGCTTTTTATTTACCTCTCTCTCTCTCTCTCTCTCTCTCTCTCTCTCTCTCTCTCACACTCTCACAAACACACACACACACACACACACACATTCTTTTTTATTTTTATTTGTATGTTGTGCTCGACTATCGGCGAGGCACGAAAACGCCTGTGAATGACTTTCTTAGTTTTGAGTACACTTACGAAAGAAATATAAAAACAACAATGAGAGTTACTGATTTATGATGCTTAGTTTGCAGTCAGTTCCGAGTATTATTAGTAACTACGCTCCAGTCCCTAAACCCAGTTAGAGTAAGCGAGTCAGACGCATTACGCATTCCAGGCCGTAGCAGCCGCGACTTGGAGACACCAGCTATGGTCACTTCCCAGCCCGCTGTAGGATCACATCGGTTCGTCTTCTTCCTGCTGGTACTGTAACTGAGATTTGGCAACAAGGCAACGTATGTTTGGCAACTCTGTGATCGACGAGTTACTTCCTGGTGTGCACGGAATTAAGCCTCATAGTTCACTTGATTTTACCTGTCATTTCCATTGAATAATCTGAGTTATTATCGCTTGAAGGGTAACAAAAGATTGAAAATTTACGGTTTTCAGCCCAGGAAAGTCGTTGCAGGTGGAAACCGCAACTAATCTCAACCTTCAAGTAGCGGTTTACGAATTTGAGTTCCTATTGCCCTCGAAATAGGAAGCACAGACCCATACGTCCTCGCCAGCTCTGTGGTAACGTGCTGACCTGTGAAGATTAGATGGGTAGATCACATAACTAATGAGGAAGTATTGAATAGGATTGGGGAGAAGAGATGTTTGTGGCACAACTTGATCAGAAGAAGGGATCGGTTGGTAGGACATGTTCTGAGGCATCAAGGGATCACCAATTTAGTATTGGAGGGCAGCGTGGAGGGTAAAAATCGTAGAGGGAGACCAAGAGATGAATACACCATGCAGATTCAGAAGGATGTAGGTTGCAGTAGGTACTGGGAGATGAAAAAGCTTGCACAGGATAGAGTAGCATGGAGAGCTGCATCAAACCAGTCTCAGGACTGAAGACCACAACAACAACAACGGTTCGCAGTTCCAGTCTCAGTGACTGTAACGTTTTTATCCCTTCTGTGAAAGAGCTACAAGCAGTCAGATCAAACATCAATAAGGAAATCGCAAGAAAATGCTTTCAGCTCATAGTGCAATGTTGAAAAACTTACAATGCTGCACAACAGGTAAGGCCTCTTTCCGCTGCCGCCAAGCGAATTTTGGGTTTCTAGGAATACGTAACTATATTTATGAATTGCCACATTTGCATACCTCTTGAGTACGACACAGCATACCAATTAAACACAGACCCAATCAAAATCTATGTGAGTAGTATTTTACTAATTCGTGTCGATAGAGGCATGCTTGTGTACAGATACTTTCGTCGTAAGGTTATCATGGTTAGTTTTATTTCATTTCTTATAATACAGTGCACAATTTTCGTAAGGTTTCCTTTAGTGTTGTTAAAACAATAGTAAACATGAGAGAGAAATTAATCATCAACGATATATGCGAATTCTCTGATGTTACCTATGACAGTCTGACAAAGCACATGCAGTTTATTGATTACATGCATGTAGAAAACTTGTTCTGAGTTAAAGCTGTCAAACAAAGTTTGAAGAAGAATAAAATATCACTACCACACGACGGCTAATGTAGAAAATACTTTTCTGACATATTATGGCACGATGCGCTCTCGCTGCACATCTTCGAGATGCATCTGCTGCCTGCTGTCTATTAAACCTGAATAGAACAAAATGTCACAGTAGTTAGCCCTTTTTCCACATGCGACTACTTTGGGTTGAGAAGTGAAGGGAATTATGTTCAAAGTTCCATTAGATTGATACCTTCAGCAGAGAGCAGAATTGCGTTTTAAAAAATGTAGCACTGAATGTATTCGAACTCGCGACATCTTATCTATGCTACAAGCTGACACGTAGCTACATAAGCTCCAGAGCTGGGCAACTATTCCTCCAGAACTTTTGGATTCCACAGCACTGTGAGATTATGCATATGGCCAGGTCTTGACTTCTGAGAGACAAACAGTTACAGCTTTTCTTTTGGACTGAACGACGTTTTCTAGTAACAGATAGCGCAATAGAATAGCTCAAGTGAAAAGGAACACTTCCTATTTAAACTTCTGCATCCTACACTGTTGGCAGTTGTGTGTAGGTGGCAGTTACGTGATTTTATTTCTGTGATTACAAAATAGTCGAATGTATGCACTGGGTAGCCGAGGCAGCTAGTTCATGGTGATTCGGTCAACCAAGTAAATGAATTTACTGAACATGCTGCAAATTACTACAGGGAGCCTGTGTGTCAGAATTCTCATCCAGTGTGGTGCAACTGCGTTACGATAGAAAAATGACTCGCAGAGAAGAGGATTTCGTGGTCTGTTGGACGGATGGTAGGTTGTTATACCTATGGTCTGGGTTCGATTCCCACTTCCGCCAATGATTTTTAGATAGGGAGAGACAGATTCCATTCTCTCCTGGCTACACCAAGTGAAGGAGATATAATGGCTGCGTGGTCTGAAAATTCACATTAAAGATGATATTCCTTCTTTACCACGTAGACGGTAGGTTGAACCACAATAAAGTCTGGAGTGGCGACATGTAGAAACTCTATCACCAGTAACCTTTCTTATACTAGTTATTTATTTCAAGTGACGACACAAACGCTATGTATGGTCACAGGACACTTATTCCATCTTTTATTTGAGCTTCTGTATGTCGATAAAATCGGTTCTAAACTGGGAATGCAACTCAGACCGCCCTTAACGCGGAATTTGATCCCTTCGTGGCAATACAGCTCGGCTACAATTTGTTGTTTGTTCAAAACTGCAGATTCCTCAACACCTTCACATATTACGCGTGAATGGGATCGAATCCCGGCCCGGCACTAAAGATTTAATTATGTATTATCAAGCTCTATCAGGAGAACACCTATCTGCTGGTGGATAATAATTTTGATTTTTAATCTATTTTCATTCGTTGTCAACACTAACGATATCTGACGCTTTTAACTCCCAGTGAGACACAGAACTATTTGCGAGATGACTGTGAGTTCAAGATGCTATTCTGAGCAGCTGGTGGAGAAAAATTCGGTAGCTGACGTCTCTTTGTGTGTAGTCAACAACGATATGTGTGGGGCTCTATTCCCAGTGAGCGCTGAACTCTTCGTCATATTATTTCAGTTCGTCGTGTCATTTAATGTTCATACATATTCTCAACTAGCTGCTCGTGAATAACTTTAATTTTTAATGTCATTTTGTGTTAAATAGTTCAAATGGTTCAAATGGCTCTGAGCACTATGGGACTTAACTTCTAAGGTCATCAGTCCCCTAGAACTTAGAACTACTTAAACCTAACTAACCTAAGGACATCATTCACATCCATGCCCGAGGCAGGATTCTAACCTGCGACCGTAGCGGTCACGCGGTTCCAGACTGAAGCGCCTAGAACCGCACGGCCACACCGGCCGGCCCCCACCATCTGGTATCAATGCATTACCCTATCATCCATTATATATAATCATTTTCATAGTACACTTGATATTATAGATGAGTAGGACACAAGACAGGACATAGATAATGTCCGTTTGACGTCAACAGTGTGTAACATTTTACTTTTTTTGAATAGGACAAGGTTCCTCTCCAATAATTTTTAGATTAGTTACAATAAGCTTACGCTGCAAGAGAATTCGCTTGTATTTTTCAATATGTGGTCTGTTGTCGGTTTGAAGGCCTTCCATAACATCGGCAACGTAGTGCAACTCCACCGAGGGCTGTCTGGAGTAGGGTGGAGATAGCAATGTGAAAGTTGCGAGCTGTCGAAGACGATCTTCATATTCCTAATGCGATTAGGACATCGTATACTCTTGACGACGTTTAGCACCTGTGCAGTCAGTCACCCAATTTCAGAATTCATTTTGAGTAATCCTGCTAAATTCCAAAAATATTGTCTTTTTATATTGATGAGTAATATGGATAGTCGTCACGTTCATGTGCCGTCTACAACGCAAATTTAATGTTACTATCCTAGGAACTAACTTGCAATACGTTTTGTATTTCATAGTCGGAACTATCTGCATTAACCGTCATCAGAGCAATGTCAGGGAACAGAATGCAGCAGTGCCTTGCTACCTACTCGAGGACCTGCTTGAGTCGTGTTCTAAGGAAAGGGTAGTTGCTGGTTCACATTATATTACACTAGCGAGAAGTACCGACTTTTCCTTTTCTCTGCAAACATCCAGAACTAAATTCAGTAACTAAATGCTAAGAATATATTTGCATTGTGCCAACTCAAAGATCAATAGATATGGATATAGATATAGATACAGATTTTTATATTTAAAGCCATTCTCGTTCTGCGTTGGAATAAACATCATTCATTATTTGCTTGTTCTTGTTACGATTGTTATTGTCATTCTCTCACTCGCAAGAGTTTTCGCATTCCTATATGGTATCGATGCACATGAAGAGTGGCTATGAAAGAAGGGAATACTGAATGTTACGTCATGCAGAATACACTCATTTACTTCGGCTCCTCGTGATCTACGCTACAGGAGAAGTGAGATACATAAAGTTGACAGTGTGAGGACAGACCTGGTAGCACAACTGTGCAACTACACAGTGTTACCAGATAAAATGGTGCTGCGGAATCGAAAGTGTAGTACGGACTTTGCCACAGTAGCAGACAGCTGGTAATTTAGGACCATGACCGTGGATTACACTTTGGTCAGTGCTGGTTAGAGTGCTGCAGCTGTAAATGGAAGGCTTTGTTTGATAGTCTTATGCTGATGCTGTCTGAATAAATTATGCCATTGGATACAAAGCGGTTTAGTTTTGAGACCTAACCCACGAGGGGGGAAGGCACAGTGGTCTGCTTCAGGAATTCCAAGCAATAAAACACAAAAAACAACCCAGGAAGGGAGACATGCATTTGGAATCTGTTCATCGTTACGGGGTCAAACAAGAGGGTAACATTACTGAAACAATGATCGGGCTACTTAGTATATAATAGAGCATACAGATTTCAAGGAGGAAACGTATGAAGACGCAGACTTCCTCGTTATCAATATGTGCGGCATATCTTTCGTGTTAACGAAAGTAAATTCCCGCTTTACCTCTTCTTAGGTGTCAAATGAAATGAATGCCATGAGGAATAGAATATTTGTTGACTGCGTCTCTTCTTGCTTCCATCCTTACCAACATATTTCTTCATTCTCGTGGCAATCATGACATTCTATGTGTATGCTGCAAAAGATTGCAAGTGGACAAATTCGACATCGAGGTGCAAAGCGTTATATTCAATTCGAATAAGCTTCCGGTGTATTTTTACTTCGTTTGTATTTTTAGATGATTATGAACGTTACGGAAAATTATCTCACATGCTTTATGTTGAATGAGAAACATTGAATGATCCGTTTTGCTTTCCCTACGTTGAAATGATATAATGTCGGCGTCAACAGCCTTCTTCCACGCCGGAAGCTGAAACTTGTATGATTCTGGATTAATGATAATTGAATGTCTCATATGTATACATAGCCCACAAGGCGACGTCAGAAACCATCAGGGGCGAACGCCGCATAAAAACCAAACGTGCGCGCGCGTCTCCACTCTGAAGAACCGTATCGGAGAATCACGGCAAGCATTTCGCTGAAGAGCTGCCTCGTCAGAGAGCCTAGAAATGGCAGCGTCGTAGCAAGTATTTGTCAACACTCTGATAGTGCATTTACTTCCGGGTGTAGGTCGGCGTTACCTCGCTAAATTCACTTGACATTCTTTTTCCACATCGAAGACTCGTACGATATAATCCACTGCAAGATGACACAATTAGAAAGTATATTTAATTTCTGGACTCCAAGAACGGCGTTCTTCACATAAGTAACACCTGTTTGTGTGTGCATTCGGGAGGACGACGGTGTAATCCCGCGCCCGGCCATCCTGATTTAGGTTTTCAATGATTTCCCTAAATCGCTTCAGGCAAATGCCGGGATGGTTCCTTAGGAACGGCACGGCCGATTTCCTTCCCCATCCTTCCCTAATCCGAGCTTGTGCTCCGTCTCTAATGACATCGTTGTCGACGGGACGTTAAAACAGTAATCTCCACCTCCTCTGTTCGTGTGTTTAAGGTTGCGTTTTGAGGCTCAGGCAACATCGCAGTGACTATATTCCACCTCTGGCAGCCAGTGTGTCGTTAGCTCAGAGGTTCCCTTGTGCGTTGCAGTGCTTGTACTATAAGACATAGCAGTTCGAATCACGGTAGAAGCCGCTGACCACAACCTTTTATTTTCCATTTTAATTAATGGAGTTGCAAACTGCTAGTAAAAATGTCTTATGCGAAATCTGAAGAATGCCTTTAAACATCAATCTTCGTCCGATTTCGACTTAGTAAATTAAGTTAATATCATGGATTTCTGCTTTGCAAATTCCAAGGTGCTTCACTGTAAAATAGACCCTGAAAAGATTCAAACCGACTGTCAACGATATAAATTTGAGCTTTTTTCGTCATATAGGTCTAACATGTCAGAAGGTTGTTTATGAAGTGCACATGTTCATTAATATAATTCCCTTCTTCTAAATTTTTGCAATAGCATTTAACTGTAGACGTTTTCTAACACCGGCGTTAGCACTTCCTTTCCGTTCTCTGAAACATTCAAAACGACAAATTTTTCTGGTTTAAATCTGATGACCTTAACTATCACTTCCGATCAACAATAAATACTTCATGAACTCCAAATGTGCAGTGTTCCTGCACTGCCACAGAGCATGCATTGCAAGGTATTCACACAGTTTATCGCATAGACTTACCATAAGGAATGAAACATGAACTGTAATACACTTTACACCACAGACGCTCACTCTGGCTTGACGAAAACATCCAAACATTGACCAAAAGTTGCACAAATAATTGAGTTTGAAAGGAAAAGAAACGAGGTATGAAGCATTTATAAATTCATCGAATGTAGTGAGGTGGTTTCATTTCGTCCCAGTCTATAAAATTAATTTCGGGCCATACTCAGCTCTTGCCGATTAATGTAATATAATACCCGCCTACTAATCAGGGCGTCTGTCTCCGTTGCTTTTGAGCGTGAATGGAAATTGTAGAAATTTTCTGTGGAGCAACATTTAATAATAAAGCGTTTTAAATCATCAAAAGCGATGAGCGGGAGCAGGCGCTTTCGATAAAGAACGGGGGAGTGCAGCGCCGCTGCTGTCGCCACGGCCGCTGCCAGCAGCCAGCAAATGGATCCCGGAGCTTTGCCGCATACGGCGTCCAGAGGAGGACAGTCTGCAGGAAATCTGCCGCAAAATCGTTACTGGATAAAATTTTGATATCGGTGTGTCACAAAGCGAAATAGATTGAATCTGCGCTACCATTACATTCACGTCTTCAGCATTCAGACAGAAGAGGCTATA
Organism: Schistocerca piceifrons; assembly: GCF_021461385.2. Classification (NCBI taxonomy): domain Eukaryota; kingdom Metazoa; phylum Arthropoda; class Insecta; order Orthoptera; family Acrididae; genus Schistocerca; species Schistocerca piceifrons. The sequence continues at coordinate 1,042,000,007 of NC_060138.1, forward strand.
AAAATATTTTATGCCAGCTGCTCTCGATCCTCTGACATTATGAACAAAAACAACGCACGCTACCGCTAGACCACAGGCGAAATCAGCCTAGAGTTTCTCTATCGTGGGACAAGTTTTCCTCCAGGAAGTGCCGCAGTCTACAGTGTTGCCAGATTGTGCAGATAACCGGACTTAGAGAATTAGCGAGTTGGCCAGTTTTTTTGTCCCATGTCGCGATCGGCGCGGACTTAGCCTCTGAAGCAGCCACCCGCCGGTCAAGTTTTATGTCAAAGAGTGTACGTGTGTCGATATTTGGACGCCACATTGCTGGCATTTTTTCCAAAGAAATAAACCACCAACTCAAATTAACTGAATGTTTGCAACATACCAAAGATATGATCATCACCGAAAAACACTGGTGTGTTGCTTTTAATTTGTGCACTTTTTCGCAGAATATCAATATTCAATGCGGAATTTGTTGTTGTTATGAAAACATTCGGCAGTAGGATCATCAAAATGAACGTTACATTTTTTTTTCAAACTGACAGTCACATTTCTTTCATTGAGATTTTAATACAAAAATACCATCCAAACTCCTGACTTTTTCCGTTGGATTTTCCAAAAACTTTCTTTCATTTGTCCTGACAATTACGAACACAACAAAAAAGTTTAGCCAAATCGGTCAAGACGTTCTCAAATAACGATTTTTCGTACATGCGGCAATTGATTTTTATTTATATAGATTTGTGTGTCGCCGAAACATGATAAAGTTGCTGGACAATTTAGCATCTTGAGATATAAGTCCAAACTGAGATGAACAGATATTTATTTTCTCTAATGATTGGCACAAATCACAATAAAAAGTCTCTCACATTAAGTCGCGAAATGGGCTTCATTGCAGGAAGATAACTTATCCACACGGACAGCGCGGCGATGTCTATAACACCTCGGACGGTCAGTGCGTTGGCCATTGTTACGACTTCTCTTGACGTGGCAGCAAAGAAAGTAGAGCCGTTATCGGTGCATCGAACAACAACACTGTACACAGGAGTGAGACCACACTATTTGTTCAGATGAGTCCCATTTCTGCATACATCACGATGCGTATGTGGAGACTTCGAAGAGAGCAAACGTTGCTAGATTGCATTCTTTGTCGTCATTCATGTCCTGCAACTGGCGTGATGTAATAGGGTGCCATTGGATATAAAAAGTGGTCATATGGTCGATCATTTGGACAGCACTCGTTTGTCATTGTCAAATCGGAGCCCGCGGACTAGTTTGAAAAATTCCTTTTTATTCACAGTTGTGTTGATTGCTGTCAATGCAATTGTGAATACAAAAATATGTTACGTATTTCACTATATACACACACCTAACAAAAAGTCTGAAATGTCATAAAGTTTACTACAGTGACTTAGTATCGTACACCCACTGAGTTTTGTGCAGGACCTTACTAATAAAATAAACATAATTCCTCCTGAAAACAAGAACGATTTTGACTAGTTAGAAAAAATCATTACAAAATAAAGCAGTTTCTCTCCTGAGTGTACATACTGAAAAAGAAAATAGCGAAAATCTTTATCTCATGGTAATGATTATCAATCTTTAGTAGTGAGTATGTCGTTCCCGCACACGGATGAGTTTCTCCGCTCTGCGAGACACGCTCTGGATGAGACCATCAAATTTACTTTGGGGTAAGAGGTCCCACCCCTCAATTACAGCTTCACTCAAGTACTGAAGATTATCAGCTGGATTCGGACGCTGTGCTACGGCCATCTTCAACAGGTCCCGTGTAAACTCAGTTGCGTTCGTGTCTGAGGACTGTGCTGGCCAACGCACTCCGTTGATGTTGCATGTTTGAAGATAAGGAGATACTCCTAGAGTACGGTGCGGTCTTGCATTGTCATCGAGTAGAACGAAGTAGTCACCGACTTCACGTCTGTAGGACCTTACAATCGTTTGTAGGAGCTCTTGGGGGTATCGCGGACCAGTCAATTTGCCATACATCGGAATTAAAGGGTGCGCCTTCCCATCATTATTGTCGCCAAGAACATCACACTTGAACCTGTCAACGGAAGGAATTCCTAAACGTATCGACGTTCCTGGTGTCGTCTAGCGCTTCTCCAAAGCCTACCGCGTCTAGTGTCCGTCTGCAAACCAAAATGGTCTCGTCAGAAAACATGACATTATTTCATTCTGCAATGGTCCAATGTTGATGTCAAGAGCTCAGGTCCTTCGATTGCGTCAGTTCCGTTGTTTCAGTGCAAAATTTCCCCTTGGTCTTCTGGAATGAAGATCACCCTGATCCAATCTCTACGCGCTGTTTGGACTGAGATATGAATCATGTTTCCCGGGAGAAGTCATTTCCGATATTTCTGGCAGTTGATGTTGGGCGCCTGCGAGCCGATAGTTGGAGGAAACGATCCTGCATTTATGTTGTCATACAAGGACGACCACTACGAGCTCTATCGTTCACGTTTCCCGTCTCTCTGTACTTTCTCTATACCTTAGACACACTACTTTGAGTGACATGTAACCGATCGGCAACATCTTGCTATGTATGACCTGCTGAAAGTAAAGCCACTATCCTGACTCTATCAAAGTGTTGTCTGCCTCTACGTGACATGTTAATGCAGTGCTGAACACAAACTGAATGAAGCTGTTGTTGGTACTGGACTACTCGAGGTGTGGCGCTGCGGCTGCGGTATGTTTACACGACTCAGGAACGGGCCACAAAAAAATGATTGAAATGGCTCTGAGCACTATGGGACTGGCTCAAAATGACTCTGAGCACTATGGGACTTAACTTCTAAGGTCATCAGTCCCCTAGAACTTAGAACTAACTAAACCTAACTAACCTAAGGTCATCACACACATCCATGCCCGAGGCAGGATTCGAACCTGCGACCGGAGCGGTCGCGCGGTTCCAGACTGTAGCGCCTAGAACCGCTCGGCCACCCGGGCCGGCGCCATTATGGGACTTAACAGCTCAGGTCATCAGTCCCCTAGAATTAGAACTACTTAAACCTTACTAACCTAAGGACGACACACACATCCATGCCCGAGGCAGGATTCGAACCTGCGACCGTAATGGTCGCGCAGTTCCAGACTGAAGCGCCTATAACCGCTCGGCCACTCACGCCGGCGGAACGGGCCACAAAGCATGCCACTGGTAAACACCGTCCGGTATATGGGACAAAACTGTATAATGCATGAACTGCCTAGGTCAATGGGACCTCTAGTATGGTAGATTACATTTTACGATAGTAATCCAAACTTTCGCTCAGCAGTGTCCTTTGCCTTTCGCGGATAAGTGCTCTGCCAACGTCGACAAACACTTGCAAAGATATCGATATACATGCGTGATATCAAGATAACGATATCGAATGCCGATATTTATATTTGACACTATATTTTTTTCACAATTTTCGCCAAATATTTCAAGTAGTTCATTTGCGACTGTAGTAGAACAGAATTTTACTTTCGCTGTATGAAGGAGTCTTACTACTTTTTGAGCTTTCGTCATATCCAATGTTTTTCTTTGACTGTGTGAAGCAAGCTTACATGGCATAAAAGAAGAAGTCGGACTGCAATGGGGTGTGGCGGTGTGAATGGAATAACTAAATTTCCGATGGGATGAAATAGCACTGTAGGTGTGTTAACAAGAATTAACGCTTCTAGTACGCTATTTCTTCACATCGGAATTCTTCAAAAACAGTTGCGGAAAATGATGAACAGAAATGTAAATGACAAGACTGGTCTTTGCGGTGGACGGAGACGTGTGACCAATTGACGCTCGGTTCTAGAAACAGAAACTGCAACGTTTAGCTCCACCACGCAATTTTGACGTTCCACCTGCTAGGTCGCTGGCGTTGGGACAAAGAAAGAACAAGGGAGTCGACATGAAGTGCTCCGGATAAATTCGGCATGTGACGAAACCAAACGACGGACCCATCAGACACCTTCTATTGTCCCACTTATATGCAGTTACCATTGTTCGCACACTAGTTATCGACCAGCGTAAACATGCATCGTTTTCAAATCAAATGGTTCAAATGGCTCTGAGCACTATGGGACTTAACTTCTGAGGTCATCAGTCCCCTAGAACTTAGAACTACTTAAACCTAACTAACATAAGGACATCACACACATCCATGCCCGAGGCAGGATTCGAACCTGCGACCGTAGCGGTCGCGCGGTTCCAGACTGTAGCGCCTAGGACCGCTCGGCCACACCGGCCGGCTGAGACGTGGTCCATCGTAGCCTTGACGACATGTACACCTCCCCCACGTTCCTGTTCAGTCCAACGTCGGCCCATTACAACATCCGATTGCCCCATAAATCTAGAAATTGCAACATCTGGCGTTGTTCACGCCTCTTATATACACTCCCAGGCCTGTTAACGAAATAAAGACGAGCACCAACGCACTTTGATGGTCGTTGTACATCATTTAGATACCCATCGATGGCGTATAAGTATGCGAAGTTTCATTGACGTAGGCCCATGTCTTCTGGGTGCTTACCTTTTTTTGTTAGACATTGTATTCTTACCTGTAAGGTCACGCACGGTAGGCTCATCATACAAGCTAAGTGCAGTTATCTTTCGCAGTCCGTGGGCTACCGTATTTCGGCAGTGTGAGGAGTCTTGTTAGGTTCCTGTTCTTTCTGTTCCACAGAGGTCCTCCACTGCTTGGGGCACTGGTGATGTGCCTTTGTGCCTTTGCCGGCGATGGCTCCCGTCAACTGTTCCGTGCTCGCCCAACCGTCCACCCGTCACGGTGCGGGGGGACCTCACGCACTCAAGAAACAAGGAAGCCTACCTGCCTGTGGTTCCTGATTCGCGCTCTACTTAACCCCGGAATCACGGTCGCTTGTGCGAGGCACTGCGTAGACACCAGGAGGTGGTGACAACAGTAACCGCTCTCGCGTCCGTCGGCCGTCGTAATTTAATTTATTAGTTACTGCACAAATTGATTGGTAATGGTGATTGTTGCCGACTTGCGTGGTGGACCTCAATGTGTGTGATATCCTTAGGTTAGGTAGGTTTAATTAGTTCTAAGTTTTAGGCGACCGATGACCTCAGCAGTTACGATGCATAGTGCTCAGAGCCATTTGAACCATAGCTAGTTACATAAAAATTTTAATGTGAGGTACACTGAATAATAAAGCAGACAAATTGGCATAGAAATGAAATAGTTTGTAGAAGTTTTGTACTTTCATGACTTTAGGTTGGAATCATCGAAGGATAATTATTTTTTATAATTTAAATATTCCATTCAACGATGCTGTGTCCACTTGAAGTCTCCACACTAATTGAACAACGTTCAGTGATCCGTTTTTTTTTTTTCTTTCTGCAGGAGAAAACTGGCTAAAATTTTTTCTCGGATGATTTTACAGTATGGTGAAAGTTGTATGAGCTGCGGAAATTTTTATAAGTGCAAAAAACGGTCGAGCCTCAGTGACTGACGAGCAACGTCCTGGTCGACCAGTTAAAGTGTCAACTCCTTCCTTCGAAGCCCTCATCGACAACACTATTCGTGAACACCGACGTGTTACAGTTCACTATATAGAAAAAAACAGCTGCAGCAAGTGTTGGCACAATTCATAACTTTGTCCGTAACAAGCTGAAGTGCTGCAAAACAAGTGTGAGGTGCGTCCCGAGGGAGTTAACGCAACAACACAAGGAAACAAGGCTCAAAGTGTGCCAGACTTGAAAGAATGTTACGAAAGAGAAGATGACTATTTTATAAACAAGATTTTAACGTATTTTGAAATTTGGGCCCACTAAAGGAACCATTACGTGGAAAAAAGATGAGCAACAACGGGAAGGTCAAAGAATTAATGGGAAAAAAGCTCAAACAACAAGACAAAGAATTGTTTGCAACGGGTATAAAACAAACTAGTTCATCGTTGGTACTTTGAGAGAAACCCCCACTCGTACTAAGCCTCCAGAAATGTCTCAGTTTAGCCAGTGAGTCCGTAGGAGCGTTTATTATAACTGGCCACGCTTTCCCATCAAGCTTTGCGACAATTAAGTCAGTCCGTCTTTGAACTAACTTAGTGAGCCCCGTGTAGAAATTCTTCCTACATGTTACGTGGATATGCTCTTGTAGTTTTATGTCTCCTTGCAGAGCCGTAACAGCGCCGTCGGCGAATTCTGAAAGTACAATACTGCTGTCTATGTTTTACGTAATGAAGCGGGAAGACGTTTTCTTTACGCAAATAATTTTTACGCTGAATGCCATTATGATGCGTTTATTTACGACACACCGTAAAATGAACTTATTCACACTGATTACAAGCTAATTATTAACTGTACGACAGCATTGTCCACCGCAAGACTAGATCGAAAGGCACCCTATCGACGACTGCTGGCTGTAGCGCACAGTCTGCAACTTGAGCATACGATCGGTGTAGTTCATATAAGATCGTGCATCTTCAGAAGTTATTCGTTTATTTATTAATATCAACGTTTCCTGGTATTGTAAATTTACTGGAAGATAGTATTTATGAGCTGTGTAACAGTTACTTGATTCGCGCCAGAATAAAGTACTTTCTCTGCGTATCTCTTTGCTAACGTCAAGAGCGATTTCTGCACCGGCTCCTCATCCTACTGGTTTTGAAAACGCCAGCATGGGAACCTACCGCTCGCTCCATACTCCGTATGTACGCTAATGCTCGTCTGACACATTCACTTCCCGTACGTGAAACAGCAAAACTGGAAATAAAGTACACTCCTGGAAACTGAAATAAGAACACCGTGAATTCAATGTCCCACGAAGGGGAAACTTTATTGACACATTCCTGGGGTCAGATACATCACATGATCACACTGACAGAACCACAGGCACATAGACACAGGCAACAGAGCATGCACAATGTCGGCACTAGTACAGTGTATATCCACCTTTCGCAGCAATGCAGGCTGCTATTCTCCCATGGAGACGATCGTAGAGATGCTGGATGTAGTCCTGTGGAACGGCTTGCCATGCCATTTCCACCTGGCGCCTCAGTTGGACCAGCGTTCGTGCTGGACGTGCAGACCGCGTGAGACGACGCTTCATCCAGTCCCAAACATGCTCAATGGGGGACAGATCCGGAGATCTTGCTGGCCAGGGTAGTTGACTTACACCTTCTAGAGCACGTTGGGTGGCACGGGATACATGCGGACGTGCATTGTCCTGTTGGAACTGTAAGTTCCCTTGCCGGTCTAGGAATGGTAGAACGATGGGTTCGATGACGGTTTGGATGTACCGTGCACTATTCAGTGTCCCCTCGACGATCACCAGTGGCGTACGGCCAGTGTAGGAGATCGCTCCCCACACCATGATGCCGGGTGTTGGCCCTGTGTGCCTCGGTCGTATGCAGTCCTGATTGTGGCGCTCACCTGCACGGCGCCAAACACGCATACGACCATCATTGGCACCAAGGCAGAAGCGACTCTCATCGCTGAAGACGACACGTCTCCATTCATCCCTCCATTCACGCCTGTCGCGACACCACTGGAGGCGGGCTGCACGATGTTGGGGCGTGAGCGGAAGACGGCCTAACGGTGTGCGGGACCGTAGCCCAGCTTCATGGAGACGGTTGCGAATGGTCCTCGCCGATACCCCAGGAGCAACAGTGTCCCTAATTTGCTGGGAAGTGGCGGTGCGGTCCCCTACGGCACTGCGTAGGATCCTACGGTCTTGGAGTGCATCCGTGCGTCGCTGCGGTCCGGTGCACGTGCACCTTCCGCCGACCACTGGCGACAACATCGATGTACTGTGGAGACCTCACGCCCCACGTGTTGAGCAATTCGGCGGTACGTCCAACCGGCCTCCCGCATGCCCACTATACACCCTCGCTCAAAGTCCGTCAACTGCACATACGGTTCACGTCCACGCTGTCGCGGCATGCTACCAGTGTTAAAGACTGCGATGGAGCTCCGTATGCCACGGCAAACTGGCTGACACTGACGGCGGCGGTGCACAAATGCTGCGCAGCTAGCGCCATTCGACGGCCAACACCGCGGTTCCTGTTGTGTCCGCTGTGCCGTGCGTGTGATCATTGCTTGTACAGCCCTCTCGCAGTGTCCGGAGCAAGTATGGTGGGTCTGACACACCGGTGTCAATGTGTTCTTTTTTCCATTTCCAGGAGTGTAAAATGCGCTTTTATCCGCAAATAAGTGGTTGCAACATGTGTATTAATACTGTTGGGGACTACGCTGAGAAGTAGTAAAAGTCTCATTTTATAAAAATACATAGTTTCTTTCTACATCAATTTCTCTCATTAATTTTTGAGTGTCAGTCTTAGTCAAAGTGACTAAAACTGTCCTGTCACTTAATATGGCCGGAATGTAGTCTGTTTATACCGTTTAGTGTACAGAAGTTACATTACCAAGAGCTGAAAATATGACTTGTGGTCACTAGATTGCATTCCTTGGATATTTGCACTGTAGAGCCTAAACTCTATAGACAGGCTGAGACCAACAACGATATCCTAAATGCCTCAGAGCCCATGACGCCTTATTTTTACTTGCCTTCAGTTCGCATACTCTCCTGTAATATACTGATGAGCCAAAACTTTATGATTACTACCCACCACGAGGTAGAATGCAGGCTGATCCAGCTGCAGTCGCGCGAGGCAGTGATGGAAGTATATAAGCGGAGACGATTGGGGAATCATTTTAGAGTCGCAAATCGGGAAATCCACTGACAAAAGCGCTTTTCACACAGGGCCGCTTGTTATAACCTGGCGACTGGGAGCGAGCATTTCGGCAACGTTCTACTGTCTTGAGCGTCTCCTAAAGTGATTCAGAGATGGTGAAATCAGAGTCGGCGATAAGGTTTTGGACGACACCTCATCACAGAAAGTAAAGGTTGAACGCTTGCCGACTCCGTAAAGTGAAGATAGGTGGAGATCTGTGGCAGATCTGCCGACAGAGTACAAGACTGGTGCTGGCACAAGTGTTGCAAAATACACCGTTCAGCTCATATTGTTTAACACGGGGCTTCACAGGACATGACCTTCACGTGTTCCCCTGATGGCACAACCACTCGCCAGTTACAATTGCAGTGGGCTCTGGATAATCGAGTTTCGAGAGTAGATGAAAGGAAACCTGTCTTCTGGTCGGAAGAACAGCAGGTCGATGGTCGTGTCCTGATACCCCATTGTCCAGGCTGTGTTACACTATGTGATCAAAAGTATCCGAACACCTGGCTGAAAACGACTTACAATTTCATGGCGCCCTCCATTGGTAATGCTGGAATTCAATACGGTGTTGACCCACCCTTAGCCTTGATGACAGCTTCCACTCTCGCAGGCATACGTTCAGTCAGGTGCTGGAAGGTTTCTTGGGGAGAGGCAGCCCATTCTTCACGGAGTGCTGCACTCAGGAGAGATATCGATGTCAGTTGGTGAGGCCTGGCACGAAGTCGATTTTCCAAAACAGCCCAAAGGTGTTAAATAGGATTCAGGTCAAGACTCTGTGGAGGCCAGTCATGACAAGGGTGTCATTGTCGTGTGACCACTCCGCCACAGGCCGTGCGTTATGAACAGGTGCTCGACTGTGTTGAAAGATGCAATCGCCATCCCCGAATTGTTCTTCAACAGTGGGAAGCAAGAAAGTGCTTAAAACATCAATGTAGGTCTGTACAGTGATAGTGCCACGCAAAACAACAAGGGGTGCAAGCCCTCTCTATGAAAAACATGGCAACACCATAACTTCACCGCCTCCGAATTTTATTGTTGGCACTACACACGCTGGCAGATGACGTTCACTGGGCATTTGCCATACTGACACCGTGCCGTCGGATCGCCACATTGTGTACCGTGATTCGTCACTCCACACAACGTTTATCCACTGTTCAATCGTCCAATGTTTACGCTCCTTACACCAAGCGAGGCGTCGTTTGACATAAACGACGAGAGCAATTAAAATTCATGTAGTTAAAAGAAAATATCACTCGAACGAATCCACTTATGAATTAAATATAATCAGAACGACTAGTGCATCTGTAAATGATACTAGCTGACGTTCGTTATAAAAACACTTCCACCAGAAGCTGATGTTTGGGACTACTAATAGGGTGGACCTTGGCGTCAACTTCGTGATGTCACGACAACTATGCTTATATGACTGAGTCTCGTATCGTATGCATAATCTTTTATCACGAATTCGTCCAGATTAACACACCGCAGCTGCTTATTTCATGACACACCCGTAGGCGAACGTGAATCACTCAGGTGAACGGCTGTTGAAAAGACGCACGCCTGAGGGGCAGTATTATGCTACGGGAAACATTCAGTTGGGCTTCCATTGGAGCTATGGTAGTATTCTAAGGCACCATGAAAGCTATGAAACACGAGAATATTATTGCGGACCACCTGCAGCTTCTCATGTTTGACATCTTCCCCTCTGGCAATGCATCCTCCAGAAGGATAACAGTCCGTGTCACAAGACCAACATCGTGCTACAGTGCTTTGAGAAGCCTCTTGTTGATGTACAGCCCACCGAATTCGCGGTATCGTAGCTCGGTGGAACACATCTGGGACACTATGGGGCTCCTGCCCCGCTAGCAGAAGCCTCCAACACGTGACTGAAGAGAATTGTGTGACACGTGCCTTAATCTACTGCCACATACCTCTGGGAACGCACTAAGGATTTGTCCACTCCATGCCAGCAGAATCGCTGGTGTATCGAGTTCCAAAGGTGGAGCAACCCTTTATTAAACAAATAGTCACCATATTTTGGTTCTTCATTGTGTATTCTGCCCGACCTTCCTTCGGTCTCCTTTTACGTACGTACTGCCATTTGTGACATCAAGACGATGCTCGACTACACCTACCTACAACTATCGACATTACGAAAGCTTTAGACAGGACCCTTCTCCAGAAAAGCACTGCGTGAAGTTACTTTCGAGACCTCCATTCTTCCAAGGCGTGCGCGGTGGTAATGAGACAGACATCACAGTCCCACCGCTTGCTTCATAGCCGTTCGTTAGTGGGTGGCGAAACCATAATAGGCATTCCAGAGGTTTATCGCCGGTACTTACGCGGGCGTTAAATGGTCTCCGCCGGCCCGAAACGAAGCTGCCAGATAGGACAGACCTCACTGTACTGGAGACACTTCCTCGCACTAGCGAACACGCTCAGCTCGGGGCTTTCTCCTGAACAAAGCGCACCTCTTCCTGCGGAAGTGAAAGTCTTTGGTTCGAGGCAGGGCGACGACCCCCAGCTCCCTTCATCACACTACAGCTCCCACTGCTAAATTGTTCCAAAGGACAATACGACTTCCAGATGCTACTAAACGGTTCTGTCAACAATGCGACTGTAGATCTTATGAGTTAGACATGCAACTTCCTGTCGCGTGACACCCGCGTCCACATATGCAATCGGTGCACCTTTAGCAAAGCTGAAGAATGCCTTTATGGTATTGTAATTAGCCTTCCTGACTATTCATATGTTGTTCGCTTCTGAGATTTTCCCTATAATTTTCTATGGTGTTGGAATGAGATCCAGTGAGCCTCTTGTGAGTGAATAAGTAATTGTTAACATACAATGCAACGTTTCTGGCGCGTGAAACACCGAAGAGCGCTAAATAATAACATCCCATCAGTCTGAACCGAACAACATAATTTCTGGATACATTTATTACACTCATTCGTCAGATGAGGCGAATGGTTCGCTTTTCATATCACAGAGCAAAAACTAATTTCAATTTAGTATCGCCAATCGCTTTTTCTCCCTTTCTTGTAAGAGATTGTTTTATACGCTACAAGACTGGACACAGATCTACACATTGTTTGAAAAGAAAGAAAAGGGAAAGCTGCGAAAATCAAAGTGATAGCTGATCAACGTTACATATCAAAGATATAAACAAATGGTACCAGAGAGATTAAGCAACATAAAACAATCACAAATAGTTTTGAATCACCCCAGTTCCAAGACCTCCTGAAGATAGACGTTGACTGTGGATGTTGTATCACAGACACAGTCCCTTTGTTCAGAGATGTCACTAACCCGCCCAAAGATCTAAACAACCATGCATAAGAAGCGCCTCTTAGACGGAAGAGTCCGACAACTGATCATTTCCATTTGTTCCACCAGGAACGAGGTACACGACACGTATTGTCTGTAGTTCAACCATGCCTAGACGGCCAATACCGCGGTTCGATCGCATCCGCATTGTTACTTTGTGCCAGGAAGGGCTCTCAACGAAGGAAGTGTCCAGGTGTCTCGGAGTGAACCAAAGTGATGTTGTTCCGACATGGAGGAGATACAGAGAGACAGGAACTGTCGATGACATGCCTCGCTCAGGCCGCCCAAAGGCTACTACTGCAGTGGATGACCGCTACCTACGGATTATGTCTCGGAGGAACCCTGATATCAATGCCACCACGTTGAATAATGCTTTTCGTGCGCCACGGGACGTCGTGTTACGACTCAAACTGTGCGCAATAGGCTGCGTGATGCGCAACTTCACTCCCGACGTCCATGGCGAGGTCCATCTTTGCAACCACGACACCATGCAGCGCGGTACAGATGGGCCCAACAACATGCCAAATGGACCGCTCAGGATTGGCATCACGTTCTCTTCACCGATGAGTGTCGCATATGCTTTCAACCAGACAATCGTAGGAGACGCGTTTGGAGGCAACCCGGTCAGGCTGAACGTCTTAGACATACTGTCCAGCGAGTGCAGCAAGGTGGAGGTTCCCTGCTGGTTTTGGGGGTGGCATTATGTGCGGCCAACGTATGCCGCTGGTGATCATGGAAGGCGCCGTAACGACTGTATGATACGTGAATGCCATCCTCCGCCCGAGAGTGCAACCATATCGGCAGCATATTTACGACGCATTCGTCTTCATGGACGACAGTTTGCACTTCCATCGTGCACATCTTGTGAATGACTTCCTTCAGGATAACGACATCGTTCGACTAGAGTGCGAGAATGTTTTCCAGACATCAACACTAGCGAACATGACTGGTGTAGACTGAAAAAGGCTGTTTATGGACGATGTGACCCACCAACCACTCTGAGGGATCTACGCCGAATCGCCGTTGGTGAGTGGGACAATATGGACCAACAGTGGCTTGATGAACTTGTGTGCAGTATGCCATGACGAATATTGGCATGCATCAACGCAAGAGGACGTGCTACTGGGTGTTAGAGGTACCGGTGTGTACAGCAATCTGGACCATCCCCTCTGAAGGTCTCACTGTATGGTGGTACAACAAGCAATGTGTGGTTTTCATGGGAAATAAAAAGGGCGGAAATAATGTTTATGTTGTTCTCTGTTTCAATTTTTTGTACAGGTTCCGGAACTCTCGGAACCGAGGTGATGAAAAACTTTTTTTGATGTGTGTATATTGCCTGACAGCAAGAGGGAAGCACCCAGAAGATATGGTCGAATATTAGATGTCAATGTAACTTCGTACATGTACACACCATCGATGGGTATGTAAATGACTAGAGCCGCAAATCTTTGTGGCGGGTCGAACGGCCACCATAGTGCATTAGTGCTGTTAAAATTAATGATGAACCTTCAGCTGCCCTTTATTCTGCACAATTTGCATCTAGTTTCGGTCAAATGACCATTATCAAAATAAGCTGGCATTAGAAGAATGAAATCTCTCCCGAAGTCATCGTCGTACTAGCACACGTTCGCCATCCATAACGGCGATTTAGCGCTGAATACATGGCGACGTCACTCATTAACACACACCACAATTTGAAAGTTATACCACAATTTGAACAAAAGTAATATGCTCTTTTGAGTCCACCACAGTAGTGTGTTACTAGCCGTCGATGTGAACTTTGCTTCCTTAACACAATTATTAGTCTACAGTAAAAAAACTTTACTGCTATGGTGGGCTCAAAAGAACAAATTACTTCTGTTCAAATTATGGTATAACTCTCCTGCAGTTTATGTCAGTCTAGCTTGATAATGCTCATTTGACCGAAACTAGTTGCGAATTGTGCAGAATAAAAGACAGCTGAAGATTCACCATGAATTTTAACTATTATTTGACAGCTGAATATCTCCATCTGCAAATATCGTACATGCATTAATGTTGTTCTTGTTTAAAGTTGTTACCAGGGCTGGTAGGCAATACAACGGGCGTGTGCAGCGTCAGACCCGTTGAGAGATCATTGTTATGGGCACGGAGATGCCGCGAACTCGTGTTGGAGTAAGTTATTAACAGCTGACAGAGCTTGAATGTGGCCTCATTGTGGATCTCCATTTGGCCATCTGGTCGAATCACGCAATATCAAGAATGTTGGGGCATTCGTATGTGACAGTGGCCCGATGTTTGACTCCATGGGAACGTCAGTGAAGCATAGTCATCGTCAAGATTCCGTTCAAAAAATGGCTCTGAGCACTATGGGACTTAACTTCTGAGGTCATCAGTCCCCTAGAACTTAGAACTACTTAAACCTAACTAATCTAAGGACATCACACACATCCATGCCCGAGGCAGGATTCTAACCTGCGACCGTAGCGGTCGCGCTGTTCCAGACTGTTCGGTAATGTCTGGTCACCAGGATGGAAGATAGCCGTGTTCTGCACCGGCAACATCGTAACCCCCTCACATCTGCACCTGACACCCGAGAACAAGAAATGGACTCCCTGTGTCATCCCGCAACACTGGTCGGAGACTTGTAGCAGCCGCGCTGTGGAATTACCGTCACATGAGTAGGGTGCCATCAACACAACACAAACGACTGCGTTTGGAGTGGTGCTTGGTCTGTTAATGAGTGACGTCGCCATGTATTCAGCGATAAATCGCCGTTATGGATGGCGAACGTGAGCTATACGACGACTACTTCGAGAGATATTCCATTCTTCTAATATTTTGTAGAGACACAGCGGTGTTACTTTCGGCGTCATGGTGTTGAGTACCAGCGGGCATGACTTCAGGTACCAGCTGATAGTGACTGAGGAAACTCTGAGTCAGAAAGGTACGTCAGGGACATCCTGCGTGTCCATGTGTTATCTCTCATGCGACAGTACCGTCGTGCAATTTTTCAACAGGACAGTGCTCTCCCATATGTGGCAAGTGCCTTTATGAACTGTCTACGTAATGTTGACGTCCTCCCAACGCCAAAACCATTCCAGATCCGTCCCTGAGATTCCATGTGTAGGACCAGTTCGGACGTCAACTCCGTCCCAGAGCCAGTACCAGGATGTTAAGTACCAGTTACAACACTTGTGGGCCAGCTTGCCTCAGGAGGAGATCGAATGGATTTATGACACCCTTTGCAACCGAATCAGTGCATGAATTTAGACGAGAAGGTGTGGAACGTTATACTGATAAGTGGGCTTATAATGACAAGTTCTTTGTAAATTTGGCTTGATTTTGTAATCACTGAAATAACGTCACATACCGGCTTGATTTTATAATCACTGAAGTAACATCATAAACCCTCCCAAACCATGACGTTTCTATTTCGTTTCTGGATGCTTCACTTTTGTTTCAGGCAGCGTATTTTAGGTGACCTAGTGTAACAACACCAACACGCCTGGCAAGCGCGATATTTTAAATGTCATCTTCTTCCATAAATTCAAATGATGACCTCGAATTTTGAAACTAAACCACCCCAGTTGAGTAGAGTGAAATGTTAAGAATCTGACACTGATAATTCATCAGTCTGTCTCAAGGATTTTGGGGAGGCAAAAATTTGAGAATAAAGAGAAAATATATAAGAGTAGCCTCATACAACATAAGAACCAGGATAGACTATAACAAAACTGCAAGACATTAAATGGGATATCCTTGGTATCTGTAAGACACGTCTACAGCGAGAAAAGGCTGAGACCCTTCCATCAGCTCACGTCATTTTAAGAAAAAATGAGGATGCTTCCGCACTTGGAGTTGCTATTCTAGTCGAGAATTCATGCATTTTTTCTAGAGTTATATACATTGTCCTCACATTGAGCAGCAAATTTTGCTTACAGTTCATTCAGCTTTATGCTCCAATCAGCAGTTCTGATGAGGAGGAGGTTGAATAACTATACAAAGATATACTGAAGCTAAAAACACAGCTGGGTATCATCAAGGGACAATGTAATGCAAAAATTCGACAAAAGAAAGATGGAGACCCACGGAACATTGGTAAGTATGAGTTAGGGAGTAGAAATGAAAGAGGGGAACGACTGCTAGAATATCTCAGAGCTGAAAGTCTCTATTGCATGATTATCTTCTTTAAGAACGCCATCCAGCGTAAAGGGATAGGGAACAGCCCTGATGGTCAAACCAAAAATATACAGAATTCATTCACACTAACAAAACACAGAACTGCTATGGTGTGTCTTAACTCAATAGATTTGACACAGGAAGCGACCATAGGCTAGTTCGAGCGAGCTTCACCCCGACATCAAACCTGTACCTGAGCAATCAAAAATGATAAGGAAGTACACGTTTCCAAGAGCAAATGACTGAATTACTTAGGGAAACAGAATGCATCATTTCAGCAAAATTTATCTGAGAAAGTAGATCCAACAGAAGATCTGATATTGTTAGACGTAAATGAAGTCGCTGGGAAAATTACAAGCATCCAAATTGCTGCAAACGAGGTCCCACAAACATAAATCTAACAAGAACAGCCAAATTACTGATAGTAACATTCTGCGAATCAAAGAAAGGAAAACAACAGACAGGAATATAGCAGAAAACACAACTCTTACTAATACATTCCGGAAAAAAAAACAAGAAAAGATCTGAGGAAATTTAAGAGCAATTTAATCATGCAGACGATTGAAAACGGTCGAAACATGAAAGTTTTAAAGACCATCATGTCCACGCCAACGGCCTTGCCGCAGTGGTAACACCGGTTCCCGTCGGATCAACGAAGTTAAGCGCTGTCGGGCTGGGCTAGCACTGGGATGGCTGACCATCGCATCTGCCGAGCGCTGTTGGCAAGAGGGGTGCACTCAGTCCTTTTGAGGCAAACTGAGGAGCTACTCGGTTAAAAAGTAGCGGCTCCGGTCTCGGAAACTGACATACGGCCGGGAGAGCGGTGTGTTGACCACATGCCCCTCCATATCCGCATCCAGTGACGCCTGAGCTGAGGATGACACGGCGGCCAGTCAGTACGGTTGGGCCTTCATGGCCTGTTCGGGAGGAGTTAAGTTTAGTTTTTATCATGTCCACAGGAAGATATTAAATTATAAAACTCAAGGACAATAAGGGAGAGATAGTCGCGTATTATGCTCAGGTCTTCAGTCCGAAGACTGGTTTGATGCAGTTCTGCATGCTTCTCCATCCTGTGCAAGCTCCTTCAACTCCGAATAACTACGGCAACTCTGAATCTGTGTATTGTATTCACTTCTTGGTCTGCCTCAACGGATGTTATCCCCCCCCGCCCCCCCCCCTCCTCCCCCCCCCCCCCCACACACACTTCCCTCCCGTACTACATTTGTGACCCTTTGGTGTCTCAGAAAGTATTCTATCAGCCGGTCCCTTCTTCTAATGATGCTGTGCCACAAATTTCTTTTCTTCCCAATTCTATTCAGTACCTCCTTATTAGTTATGTGATCTACCCATCTAATGTTCAGAATTTTTCTGTAGCATCACATCTCAAAAGCTTCTATTCTCAACGTGTCTGTAGTGCTTATCGTCCATGTTTCTCTTCCATACATGGCTACACTCGATACAAAACAGTTTCAAAAAATACTTCCTAACACTTAAATATCTATTTGATGTTAACGAATTTCTCTTCTTCAGAAACACTTTTCTTGCCATTGCCAGTCTACATTTTATATCCTGTCTACTTCGGCCATCATCAGTTATTTTGCTGCCCAAATAGCAAAATTCATCTGCTACCGTGATTGTCTCATTTTCTAATCTAATTCCCTCAGCATCACCTGATTTAATTCGACTACATTCCATTATCCTTGTTTTACTTTTGTTGTTTTCATCCTATATTCTTCTTTCAAGACACTGTCCATTCCGTTCATCTGCTATTCCAAGTCCTTTGCTCCTTCTGACACAATTACAGTGTCATCGGTAAACGTCAAAGTTTTTTTTATTTTTTCTCCTTGAACTTTAATTCCTACTCCAGATTTGTCTTTGGTTTTCTCTTCTACTTGATCAGTGTATAGATTAAAGAGCATTGGATATGGTCTACAACCCTGTCTCATTTCCTTCTCAACCACCGCTTCGCTTTCATGCCCATCGACCCTTATACATGCCTTCTGGTTTCCGTACAAGTTGTAAATAGCCTTTTACTCCGTGTAATTTACCTCTGCTATCTTCAGAATTTCGATGAAAGAAAAACTTGGAGAACTATTATCCGGTTAATTTGTTATCACATCTACACAAACTCCTGACTAAGATTGAAGCAAACCACATCACAAGAAAACTGGATTTACATCAACCTGTTGAGCAAACGGAATTTCGGAAACATTTTTCAACTACGGATCACATCCAGACTATTCACCTTCTTCTTCAGAAAACAACTGAGTGTAACATCTAGATTCATCTGGCCTTTATAGATTGTCGAAAAGTTTTCGATTCCGTGGAGATTTGGGCAAACACGAAGGCCGTTTAAAATACCAGAATAAATTCAAGGTATATAAATCTCCTGAAACACATTTACGAACAAGCAGTAATGACAGATAGGTTGGATGAAGTCTTTATCACCAGTAAAATCCCAGTCAGCGAAGGACTTCGCCAAGGTGACACTATCTCTCCGAAACTGTTCGCCCTTGCATTGGAAGACGCATTCAGATCACAAGAGTGGAACAGCAGTGGAATAAAAATCAGTAACTTATATCTGAACCATCTTCGATTTGTCGATGATGTTGTACTTGTAAATGAAAATTTAAAAGAAATGAAATGTATGTTCAAGAAATAAAACATGCCTCTGCAAAGAGTGGCTTGGAAACGAACATCAATAAAACAAAAATTCTAAACCCAGACACCCCACCATTTATAGTCAGACACCAGTCTATAGAAGCTGTTGATGAATACATCTACCTTGTCCACAAAATTAAACCAGGGAAAAGCAATGAAAATGCGTAAATCCCTCTTAGAATAGGACTAAGCTAGGCAACATTCCAGAAACTAAGACCTGTCCTGACCAACAACGGTATCCCAACAGACCTAAATATGTGCAACTATCAGTTATAGCCTATGGTCTGGAAACTATGACTCTGACTAAGTCTAGTGCTCCTAAACTGAAGCGCGCACAACAAGCCACGGAGCGATAGATGCTGGGAGTCAGCCTCAAAAATGGTTCAAATGGCTCTGAGCACTATGGGACTTAACATCTGAGGTCATCAGTCCCCTAGAACTTAGAACTACTGACACCTAACTAACCTAAAGACATCACACACATCCATGCCCGAGGCAGGATTCGAACCTGCGATCATAGTGGTCGCGTGGTTCCAGACTGAAGCGCCTAGAACCGCTCGGCCACACCGGCCGGCTGAGACAGCCTCAGGAAAAGGATTCGCTCAGAGGGCATTAGAAGGCGAACAAAGATAGCAGAGCTCCTTAAGAGAATAACAAGACGGAAGTGGCAATTGGTCGGACACGTAGCTCGATAAGAATACAGCAGGTGGATCCCAGGAATTGTTCACTGAACACTATGCGATAACAAGAGATGCAATATAGGACCCAAAAGAGAGTCCATCAAATAGTATTGTTTAAATTTTTAAAGCCACCAGTGAAGCGCTGCCATGCTAAAAACTGGAATTGGAAACGGAAGGAACGTATTTCAAATGCTAGCTTAGATGTTTGGGTTCCATGACTGGCCATAGTTCAACATAAATTTTGACTTGCTTGCTCGGGGAAGTGGTGTCTGCCCCTCAGAGCCACCATGTCAATGCTCCGCTGGGGTCTGTCCCTACTGGAGAGACATTGTTGACATGTGCACATCATCCTGTCTGTAAGACTGCTTCTCTGGTACCAGCAGTGTCCTAATCTACCAAAAATGAAAGATAACTGCATGCGGGTCGATATTACTAACTGTTACAAAAAAAGCGATATCTTACGTTTACTTTTATTGGCTTCATTTATTGATCTTGCAGCACAGATTAAAGGTATGTGCTTACTGGTGAATATGTATGCTTATTATCAGTGGCACACAAAAAAATAAAAAAATGCACTGCTGGCCATTACAATGTCAGTATCAGAAAACAGCGGAAAGAAATTGACCCATTCTGCGTTTTTACATTACCGGAAAACACCTTCAAGGACGAGATCATTTTATTGACAAGTGATGTGACAGTTTGCTCATTCAGAATGAAATTTTCACTCTGCAGCGGAGTGTGCGCTGATATGAAACTTCCTGGCAGATGAAAACTGTGTGCTCGACCGAGACTCGAACTCGGGACCTTTGCCTTTCACGGGCAAGTGCTCTACCAACTGAGCTACCGAAGCACGACTCACGCCCGGTACTCACAGCTTTACTTCTGCCAGTATCTCGTCTCCTACCTTCCAAACTTTACAGAAGCTCTCCTGCGAACCCTGCAGAACTAGCACTCCTGAAAGAAAGGATATTGCGGAGACATGGCTTAGCCACAGCCTGGGGGATGTTTCCAGAATGAGATTTTCACTCTGCAGCGGAGTGTGCGCTGATATGAAACTTCCTGGCAGATTAAAACTGTGTGCCGGACCGCGACTCGAACTCGGGACCTTTGCCTTTCGCAGGCAAGTGCTCTACCAACTGAGCTACCGAAGCACGACTCACGGCCGGTACTCACAGCTTTACTTCAGCCAGTACCTCGTCTCCTACCATCCAAACTTTACAGAAGCACCACATTTTGAAAGCTTCTATTCTCTTCTTGGCTAAACTATTTATCGTCCATGTTTTACTTCCATACATGGCTACACTCCATACAAATACTTTCAGAAACGATTTCCTGACACTTAAATCTATACTCGATGTTAACACATTTCTCTTCTTCAGAAACGCTTTCCTTGCCATTGCCGGTCTACACTTTATATCCTCTCTACTTCGACCATCATCAGTTATTTTGCTCCCCCAATAGCTAAACTCCTTTACTACTTTAAGTGTCTCATTTCCTAATATAATTCTCTCAGTATCACCCGACTTAATTCGACTACATTCAATTTTCCTCGTTTTGCTTTTGTTGATGTTCATCTTATATCCTCCTTTCAAGACACTATGCATTCCGTTCAACTGCTCTTCCAAGTCCTTTGCTGTCTCTGACAGAATTACACTCTCATCGGCGAACCTCAAAGTTTTTATTTCTTCTCCATGGATTTTAATACCTACTCCGAATTTTACTTTTGTTTTCTTCATTGCTTGCTCAATATATAGATAGAATAACATCGGGTAGAGGCTACAAGCCTGTCTCACTCCACTCTCAACCACTGCTTCCCTTTCATGCCCCTCGACTCATAACTGCCATCTGGTTTCTGTACAAATTGTAAATAGCCTTTCGCTCCCTGTATTTCACACCTGCCACCTTCAGAATGTGAAAGAGAGTATTCCAGTCAACATTGTCAAAAGCTTTCTCTAAGTCTCAAATGCTAGAAACGTACGTTTGCCTTTCCTCAATGTAGCTTCTAAGATAAGTCGTAGGGTCAGTATTGCCTCACGTGTTCCAATATTTCTACGGAGTCAAAACTGATCTTCCTCGAGGTCGGCTTCCACTAGTTTTTCCATTCGTGTGTAAAGAATTCGCGTTAATATTTTGCAGCCGTGACTTATTAAACTGATAGTACGATAATTTTCACATCTGTCAACACCTGCTATCTTTGGGATTGTAATTATTATATTCTTCTTGAAGTATGAGGGTATTTCTCCTCTTTCATAAATCTTGCTCACTAAATGGTAGAGTTTTGTCAGGACTGGCTCTCCCATGGCTGTCAGTAGTTGTAATGGAATGTTGTCTACTCTCGGGGCCTTGTTTCGACTCAGGTCTTTCAGTGCTCTGTCAAATTCTTCACGCAGTATCATATCTCCCATTTCATCTTCATCTACATACTCTTCCATTTCCATAACATTGTCCTCAAGTACATCGCCCTTGTATAGACCCTCTATAACTCCTTCCACCTTTCTACTTTCCATTCTTTACTTAGAACTGGGTTTCCATCTGAGCTCTTTAATTTTCCTGTAGGCAATATCTATCGTACCCCAATTGAGATAAGTCTCTACATCCTTACATTTGTCCTCTAGCCATCCCTGCTTAGCCATTTTGCACTTCCTGTCGATCTCATTTTTGAGACGTTTGTATTCCTTTTGGCCTGCTTCATTTACTGCATTTTTATATTTGCTCCATGCATCAATTAAATTAAATATATCTTCTGTTACCCAAGGATTTCTACTAGCCCTCGTCTTTTTACCTACTTGATCCTCTGCTGCCTCCACTACTTCATCCCTCAAAGCTACCCATTCTTCTCGCGTAAGGAGGAGAAATGCGTACCATCAGGTTTCCGACTTTGATAAAGGTCGGATTGTAGCATATCGCGATTGCGGTTTATCGTATTGCGACATTCCTGCTCGCATTGGTCGAGATCCAATGACTGTTAGCAGAATATGGATTCGGTGGGTTCAGGAGGGTAATACGGAACGCTGTGCTCGATCCCAACGGCCTCGTGTCACTAGCAGTCGAGATGGCAGGCATTTTATCCGCATCGCTGTAACGGATCGTGCAGCCATGTCTCGATCCCTGAGTCAACAGATGGGGACGTTTGCAAGACAACAACCATCTGCACGAACAGTTCGACGACGTTTGCAGCAGCATGGTCTATCAGCTCGGAGACCATGGCTGCGGTTGCCCTTGACGCTGCATCACAGACAGGAGCGTCTACGATGGTGTATTCAACGACGAACCTGGGTGCACGAATGGCAAAACGTCATTTTTTCGGATGAATCAAGATTCTGTTTACAGCATCATGATGGTCACATCCGTGTTTGGCGACATCACGGTGAATGCACATTGGAAGCGTGTATTCGTCATCGTCATACTGGCGTATCACCCGGCGTGATGGTATGGGGCGTCATTGGTTACACGTCTCGGTCACTTCTTGCTTGACGGCACTTTGAACAGTTATGTGTTACGACCCGTGGCTCTACCCTTTATTCGATCCCTGCCAAAACCCTACATTTCAGCAGGATAATACACAACCGATTGTTGCAGGTCCTGTACGGGCCTTTCTGAATACAGAAAATATTCGACTGCTGCCCTGGCCAGCGCATTCTCCAGATCTCTCACCAATTGAAAACTTCTGGTCAATGGATCGTCACAATACGCCAGTCACTACTCTTGTTGAACTGTGGTATCGTGATGAAGCTGCATGGGCAGCTGTACCTGTACACGCCATCCAAGCTCTGTTTGACTCAATGCCCAGGTGTATCAAGGCCATTATTACGGCCAGAGGTGTTTGCTCTTGGCACTGATTTCTCGGGATCTATGCAACCAAATTGCGTGAAAATGTAATCACCTGTCAGTTCTAGTATAATATATTTGTCCAGTGAATACCCGTTTATCATCTGCATTTCTTCTTGGTGTAGAAATTTTAATGGCCAGTAGTGTAGTTGATTTACAGGTGCTGGTGAGTGAGTTTGCGAGTACAAAACACGTGACATACATGGCGGTATCTTCTGATTACTTTGGCTTAAAAGCTTAAATTATTTACACGGCCAAGGGGCCGTGCACTGCAGTATTTGACAAATTTCAGCTTGATACCTCTTCCTGTGACTAAGGAAAAGGAGTCTTAGCAGACGGGCAGACAGACAGTGATCCTGTAATGGTTCCGTTTTTACCGACTGAGGCACAGAACCCTATAAATGACGTAAGTAAAACTGAAACACACATTGTCCGAACCTGAGATCTAGTATCATACAGCGGCAGGTGTTTCACAGTCCTTGTCGTCTATTTTGGCGTCACTCGTGTTAGAAGCCAGTCGCGGTATTAAATAAGCCGGGCGCTTAATACGCACCATAGAACAAATTAGTCAACCCCAGGAGGTATCTCGTCAGTGCCATGTAACGCCGCCTCTAGTCTTGATAGCGACTCAGTGCAACGAGAATGAGACTCCACAAGTTTCTTCTGGTATACTATATCCAGCTATAGCCGTGCATTACTCATTGCTGATTGGATCTCGTTTTCTTTTTTTTTCTTTTTTTTTTTTTTTATCAGTCTACTGACTGGTTTGATACGGCTCGCCACGAATTCCGTTCCTGTGCTAACCTCTTCATTTCAGAGTAGCACTTGCAACCTACGTCCTCAATTATTTGCTTGACGTATTCCAATCTCTGTTTTCCTCTAAAGTTTTTACCCTCTACAGCTCCCTCTAGTACCATGGAAGTCATTCCCTCGTGTCTTCGCAGATGTCCTATCACCCTGTCCCTTCTCCTTATCAGTGTTTTCCACATATTCCTTTCCTCTCCGATTCTGCATAGAACCTCCTCATTCCTTACCTTATCAGTCCACCTAATTTTCAACATTCAACATTCATCTCAAATGCTTCGATTCTCTTCTGTTCCGGTTTTCCCACAGTCCATGTTTCACTACCATACAATGCTGTACTCCAGACGTACATCCTCAGAAATTTCTTCCTCAAATTAAGGCCGGTATTTGATATTAGTAGACTTCTCTTGGCCAGAAATGCCTTTTTTGCCATAGCGAGTCTGCTTTTGATTTCTTCCTTGCTCCGTCCGTCATTGGTTATTTTACTGCCTAGGTAGCAGATTTCCTTAACCTCATTGACTTCGTGACCATCAATCCTGATGTTAAGTTTCTCGCTGTTCTCATTTCTACTACTTCTCATTACCTTCGTCTCTCTCCGATTTACTTTCAAACCATACTGTGTACTCATTAGACTGTTCATTCCGTTTAGCAGATCATTTAATTCTTCTTCACTTTCACTCAGGATAACAAGTCATCAGCGAATCGTATCATTGATATCCTTTCACCTTGTATTTTAATTCCACTCCTGAACCTTTCTTTTATTTCCATCATTGCTTCCTCGATGTACAGATTAAAGAGTAGGGGCGAAAGGCTACAGCCTTGTCTTACACCCTTCTTAATACGAGCACTTCGTTCTTGATCGTCCACTCTTATTATTCCCTCTTGGTTGTTGTACATATTGTATATGACCCGTCTCTCCCTATAGCTTACCCCTACTTTTTTCAGAATCTCGAACAGCTTGCACCATTTTATATTGTCGAACGCTTTTTCCAGGTCGACAAATCCTATGAAAGTGTCTTGATTTTTCTTTAGCCTTGCTTCCATTATTAGCCGTAACGTCAGAATTGCCTCTCTCGTACCTTTACTTTTCCTAAAGCCAAACTGATCGTCACCTAGCGCATTCTCAATTTTCTTTTCCATTCTTCTGTATATTATTCTTGTAAGCAGCTTCTATGCATGAGCTGTTAAGCTGATTGTGCGATAATTCTCGCACTTGTCAGCTCTTGCCGTCTTCGGAATTGTGTGGATGATGCTTTTCCGAAAGTCATATGGTATGTCGGCAGACTCATATATTCTACACACCAACGTGAATAGTCGTTTTGTTGCCACTTCCCCCAATGATTTTAGAAATTCTGATGGAATGTTATCTATCTATGGATCTCATAGAAGTGCCAAACTGGGCAAGGTGGGAGGGTGGTTGGTTATTGACTGCTACGTTTCATCGGAGGGGGGTTGGTTATTGACTGCTACGTTTCATCCGTTGTTTCAAAATCATCCCTCATATTCCCAACGGGATTAAGATCAGCTGATTTAGTAAGAAGGTGCTTCAATCTCCGTCAAACGAGGAATGCATTCGTGCAGCCCTGTGAGCACGGTTGTTGCCATCCTAAGAGACGGGAGAGTCTACAGTTTACTCACCATAAAGGTGCAGAGGAGATGGTAACGTTAAGCGAGAACGTCAAAATAAATGTCTGGTTCGTTATATAAATCGAAGATGGAGGGGGGGGGGGGGAGGAGGAAAAAAGGAAAGGAAACGGGAGGAGATGTCAGCTGCATCGAGACATTACGCGGAATCAGCGGCTTACTAGGCAGTTAGGTTAATCACTGCGCAGCGGTTAACGCACCTGCCTGGTAAGTAGGAGATCCCAGGTTCGAATTCCGGTTTGCACCACATTTTCACTCATCGCTGCTGATACCAAGTAATGTCCGATGCAGCTGACATCAATAATCCCTTCGCTTCCCTTTCCCTCTTCCCTCTCATCCACCTTCAATTTACATATAATGTATCAGAGATGCGGATTCTGCGATGTGTCTCTTCTTTCAGATGGATCTGAAAGAACAGAGACGAGGCATTCATATAACCCTGCTTCGTTTGCAGACTGATTTTTCACTCTGCAACGGAGTGTGCACTGATATGAAATTTCCTGACAGATTAAAACTGTGTGCCAGTCAGGGACTCTAACCTGGGACTTTTGCCTTTCACGCGCAAGAGCTCTACTACCAACTGAGCTATCCAAGCACGACTCAAGAACACTCCTCACAGTATTTTGGTCTGACAGGAAGTTTGAAATCAGCGTACTCTTGGCTGCAGGATGAAAATTCACTATGCAAAACAATCCCTCGTGTTGTGGCTAAGCTATATCTCCGCAATATCATTTCTTCCAGGAGCGCTAGACCGGCTAGGCATGCGGAAGGCATAGGCAAAAGGCAAAGGGCCCAGGTCCGAGGCCCTACCAGGGAGTTTCAAATCTTACTTTCGGCAACCTGAATGAGTGGGGCCAAATCAAGGTACGAGAATGTCCCCCTAAACCTCACAGAATGTCATCCGGCCTGAAATCCACCTTCCACACACTGTGAGCTAAACGCCTCATTGGGACGTAGGTGTATTTCATGCATTACGTTTTCACTGCGCTTCTGTCTAGTTTCTGCGTTGTTTGCCCCATGGATGATGGGCAGCTTTATGTGTCGCTGGAATAATGGCAGTATGCAGGCCAATATATGTAATAACTTTCGTAACGCGCTCTCGGAAATTGGTTGAGAAATTAGGCTTGAATCCGATAGTCACTGACAAGGCTTCAAACTCCTCTCCGTTCCCTATCGATTAGGATATTTTTACGACCACTGTTCTTACGCCGTGTTACGTGGCTGCAACTGTTATGCTACTCCTCGTAGGCGCATTGAACAATCCGCTTTGATACCCCAACAAATAGGTCGCCGTCATTTACGGTGTGATCTTCAGCGCGTCCAGACACGACAACTCCCTTCTGCCATTCTGCCACCGCTCCGGGTGGCCATATCTCATTGTGCTATACGACATGGTATACAGGGTGGTCCATTGATCATAACCGGGCCAAATATCTCACGAAATAAGCGTCAAACGAAAAAACTACAAACAACGAAACTCGTCTAGCTTGAGGGGGGAAACCAGATGGCGCTATGGTTGGCCTGCTAGATGGCGCTGCCATAGGTCAAACGGATATCAACTGCGTTTTTTTTTTAAAATAGGAACCCCCAATTTTTATTACATATTTGTGTAGTACGTAAAGAAATATGAATGTTTTAGTTGGACCACTTTTTTCGCTTTGTGATAGATGGCGCTGTAATAGTCACAAACATATGGCTCACAATTTTAGACGAACAGTTGGTAACAGGTAGGATTTTAAATTAAAATGCAGCACTTAGGTACGTTTGAACATTTTATTTCGGTTGTTCCAATGTGATACATGTACCTTTGTGAACTTATCATTTCTGAGAACTCATGCTGCTACAGCATGATTACCTGTGCCCGCATCTCGTGGTCGTGCGGTAGCGTTCTCGCTTCCCACGCCCGGGTTCCCGGGTTCGATTCCCGGCGGGGTCAGGGATTTTCTCTGCCTCGTGA
Organism: Schistocerca piceifrons; assembly: GCF_021461385.2. Taxonomy (NCBI): domain Eukaryota; kingdom Metazoa; phylum Arthropoda; class Insecta; order Orthoptera; family Acrididae; genus Schistocerca; species Schistocerca piceifrons. The sequence goes on from NC_060138.1 coordinate 1,042,027,742, forward strand.
TGGCTGGGTGTTGTGTGCTGTCCTTAGGTTAGTTAGGTTTAAGTAGTTCTAAGTTCTAGGGGACTGATGACCGTAGATGTTAAGTCCCATAGTGCTCAGAGCCATTTGAACCATTTTTTGAGTACCTGTAAATACCACATTAATGCAATAAATTCTCAAAGTGATGTCCGTCAACCTCAATGCATTTGGCAATACGTGTAACTACATTTCCCTCAACAGCGAGTAGTTCGCCTACCATAATTTTCGCACATGCATTGACAATGCGCTGACGCATGTTGTCAGGCGTTATCGGTGGATCACGATAGCAAATATCCTTCAACTTTCCCCACAGAAAGAAATCCGGGGACGTCAGATCCGGTGAACGTGCGGGCCATGGTATCGTGCTTTGACGACCAATCCACCTGTCATGAAATATGCTATTCAATACCGCTTCAACCGCACCCGAGCTATGTGCCGGACATCCATCATGTCGGAAGTACATCGCCATTCTGTCATGCAGTCAAACATCTTGTAGTAACATCGGTAGAACATTACGTAGGAAATCAGCATACATTGCACCATTTAGATTGCCATCGATAAAATGGGGGTCAATTATCGCTCCTCCCATATTGCCGCATCATACATTAACCCGCCAAGGTCGCTGATGTTCCACTTGTCGCAGTCATCGTGGATTTTCCGTTGCCCAATAATGCATATTATGCGGGTTTACGTTACCGCTGTTGGTGAATGACGCTTCGTCGCTAAAGAGAACGCGTGCAAAAAATGTGTCATCGTGCCGTAATTTCTCTTGTGCCCACTGGCAGAACTGTACACGACGTTCAAAGTCGTCGCCATGCAATTCCTGGTGCACAGAAATATGGCACGGGTGCAATCGATGCTGATGTAGCATTCTCAGCACCGACGTTATTGAGATTCCGATTCTCGCGCAATTTGTCTGCTACTGATATGCGGATTGGCCGCGACAGCAGCTAAAACACAACTTGGGCATCATCATTTGTTGCAGGTCGTGGTTGACGTTTCACGTGTGGCTGAACACTTCCTGTTTCCTTAAATAACGCAATTATCCGGCGAACGGTCCGGGCACTTGGATGATGTCGTCCAGGACACCGAGCAGCATACATAGCACATGCCCGTTGGGCATTTTGATCACAACAGCCATACATCAACACGATATCGACCATTTCCGCAATTGGTAAACGGTCCATTTTAACACGGGTAATGTATCACGAAGCAAATACCGTCCGCACTGGCGGAATGTTACGTGATACCACGTACTTATATGTTTGTGACTATTACAGTGCCATCTATCACAAAGCGAAACAAGTGGTCCAACTAAAACATTCATATTTCTTTACGTACTACACGAATATGTAATAAGAAATGGGGGTTCCTATTTAAAAAAAAAAAAAAAAAAAAAAAAACGCAGTTGATATCCGTTTGACCTATGGCAGCGCCATCTAGCGGGCCAACCATAGCGCCATCTGGTTTCCACCTTCAAGCTAGACGAGTTTCGTTCTTAGTAGTTTTTTCGTTTGATGCTTATTTCGTGAGATATTTGGCCCGGTCACTATCAATGGACCATTCTGTATACACACAACTTCAGTGCTGTGAACAATGTCAGCGGTGTAAATTTGAAATTTTCCCGGCGAATCAACTGTTCAAAAAACTCCAAAGCAACAAGAAAACTCTTTAGGTGACGATCAATTCGGGTTTAGCAAAGGCAAAAGGCATCACAGAAGCATCTATGACATCACGGATGATAATGGAAGCAAGACAAAGAAAATTCATGACACGTTCAATGGACTTATCGATCTGAAAAAGCGTGAAACTTTGTCAGATGGTGCAAGATGTTGGAAATTCTGAGAAAAATAGAGGTAAGCTGTATGAAAAGACGGTTAATATACTGAAACGTCCCCTTTGAACAATTATACATGACTGTGCTTAAACTGACACACAATATTTTGTTAGCGCAACGCAATCTGACTTTCAAAATTCCCTACAAAAGAATGGCCCTGACTAACATTAAACTATACCTTTCACAAATCACTTACCTCACAAAAATCTTCGCTGCTCAAGCTACAGCAATACAGCGAGCGCCACTACTGTCAGCTAAATAAAAGATTCAAACTATGGAAGGCACTAACTACTGATAGGGATAATTAGCAAATGAAAGATATTAATAGAGAACAAACAATGTATTTACCTTGATATCATCATATATAAATATAGCAGTTCATGACAAATTTCAAAACTCCGCCATCTCTCTCCCCACATCCACCACTGCTGGCGGCTCACCTCCAACTGCGCAACGCTACGCGCTGTTCACAGCCAGCTGCCTAACACTACAATGGCGAGTATTACAACAATGCAAAGCAGCCACAGACTGCACACAGCACAGCCAGTGATTTTCATATTGAGCGCTACGTAACGTTGCCAATAAGAAAACATAAACAGCCTACTTACATAGAGAAAACATAAACAGCCTACTTACAATACAATATGTACAATACCCAAGATGGAACAATAAGACTAGAGGACCAGAAACGAAGTGCTCGGATTAAAAAGTGTGTAAGACAGGGATGTAGCCTTCGCCTCTACTCCTCAATCCATACATCGAAGAAGCAATGACAGACATAAAAGAAAGGTTTAAGAGTGAGATTATAATTCAAAGTAAAAGAACATCAATGATAATATTTGCTACTGACATTGCTATCCTCCACTACGGTCGCAGGTTCGAATCCTGCCTCGGGAATGGATGTGTGTGTTGTCCTTAGGTTAGTTAGGTTGAAGTAGTTCTAAGTTCTAGGGGACTTATGACCTCAGCAGTTGAGTCCCATAGTGCTCAGAGCCATTTTTGATACAACTTCGTTTTTATCTTTAGCGTATATCTTGCATACGTCAAGGTCCTGTACGTAGATTTCTCATGTGATCAACATCTTATGGTTTATTGTGGAGTGTATGTATGCCCTAATCCCCTTCTCCTACCTCTCTGTCCATCTCCTTTTTCGCCTCTCTATAACCATTTCCTCACCAATCTCTCTGCCAAGCTCCTCTTGCTCCCTCTCTCTCTGCCCTTTAGTACTGTTTACTGTTATTACAAACGAAACCATGATTGGGAACTGAAGTCGTTTAAAATGAATGGGCAAATCACTTGAGATCATTGGTATAGAGGTATGAAAGGGACCTCTTAAGCTACTGGATCTGTGAGTCTACTAGCTTCGATGACAGTATTTGCATAATATTAGTCTGTGAACGGGGTGAATTACAATGTTTCGGCATCATCGGTTGTCATAAGCCGTAAGTAAAACTCTTGTTTTCAGTTAGAATCGATTGCGAGGACGACTGTGAGATGAAACCCTATCCCCACTTTAAAGAACACACACATGGCTGACACAATTTGTGTAATCGTTTAAATGTCCTGCTAGGTAGTTAAAACTGCGAGAAAGAAAAGAAAAAAAACACACATTTTCGCAGTACAGCACAGTATTTTCATTCTCGCATTCGGATTTAAAAGTAAATCTGTACGTTGTTGTTTTTAAAAAAATATTGCCTATGACCGAATGAATATTTATTGGAATATCGTGTAAAAATTTGAAGTTTATCGGTCAAGAACTATCGAGATCTTTTCTAACAACGTTAAACAACGTCTTATCTCTATATAGTCGTATATATGTCTATGATTATAAATAAAATGATAAGAAAATGCAGTCTTACGACCCTACATAAAAACCAGACTAGCACAGGCAAAGATAGCATTCCTGGCCAAGAGAAGTCTACTGGTACCAAACAAAGCCCTTAATTTGAGGAAGAAATTTCTGAGAATCTACGTTTGGTGTACAGCATTGTATGCTAGTGTATCACGAACAGTGGTAAACCCGGAAAGGAAGAGAATGGAAGCGTTTGAGATGTGGCGCTACAGAAGAATGTTGAAAATTAAGTGGACTTGTAAGATAAGAAATGAGATGGTTCTCCGCAGAATCGACAAAGAAAGGAATATTCGGAACACACTAACAAGAAGAACGGACAGGATGATAGGACGCTTGTTAAGATGTCAGGAAATAACTTCCATGGTACTAGACTGAGCTGTAGATGGTACAAACTGTAGGGGAAGATAGAGATTGGAATACATCCAACAAATAATTAAGGACGTAGGTTGCAAGTGCTACTTTGAGATAAAGAGGTTGGCACAGGAGAGGAATTCGTGGCAGGCCACATCAAACCAGTTATAAGATCGACGACTCAAAAAAATAAAAATGGTTAGTCGTAGTTACACCTGTCAAATCCCGTACATACCGATACCTCTACGTTTCCGCCCTCGTTTTACTACGTCACAATTCCTCAAGCGCTCTAGCCGTCTACTCACTTTAACATGTCTGATGCCCCTGTAACACCTTCGTTC